>NW_027457553.1:80000-1280000 GCF_050624435.1 Tenrec ecaudatus | reverse complement strand
CGATTGTGAGTGTGTGTGTGTGTGTAAAAGAAAACAAAATCAGAAGTCCTCTAGTGATTCTGCAAGGGTGTGTGTGTGTGTGTGTGTGTGTGTGTGTGTGTGTAAAAAGACACAAAGTAAAGCGGGCAGAGATTCTGTAAGGGTGTGTGTGTGTGAGTGTGTAAAAAGAACACGAAGTCAGAAGCCCTCTAGAGATTCTTCAACAGAGTGTGTGGGTGAGAGTGTTTAAAAAGGACAAAATTCAGAAGTGCTCCAGAATTTCTTCCAGGGTGTGTGTGTATGTGTGTGTGTCTAAAAAGGACACGAAATCAGAAGCCCTCCAGAGATTCTGCAAAGGTTTGTGCATTTGTGTGTGTGAGTGTGTAAAAAGAACACGAATCAGGAGCCCTCCAGATATTCTGCAAGGGTGTGTGTGTGTGTAACAAGGACACGAAGTCAGAAGCCCTCCAGAGATTCTACAAGAGTGTGAGTGTATGTGTGTGTAAAAGAGACACAACGTCAGAAGCCCTCCAGAGATTCAGCAAGGTGTGGATGTCTGTGTGTAAGAAGGACACGAAGTCAGAAGTCCTCTAGAGATTCAGCAATGGAATGTGTGTGTGTGTGTGTGTGTGTGTGTGTGTTAAAGGAACACGAAGTCAGAAGCCCTATAGCGATTCTGCCAAGGTTTGTGTGTGTGTACGAAGGACAGGAAATCAGAAGCCCTCCAGAGATTCTGCAAGGTTGTGTGTGTATTTGTGTGGGTGAATAGGACACCAAATCTGAAGCCTTCTAGATTTGCAACGGTATATGTGTGTGTGTGTGTGTGTGTAAAAAGGAGAAGTCAGAAGCCTTCCAGAGATTCTGCAAGTGTATGAGTGTGAGTGTGTGTGTATGTGTGTGTAAAAAGGACATGAAGTCAGAAGCCCTCAAGAGATTCTGCAAAGGTGTCAGAGTGTGTGTTTGTGTGTAAAAAGGACACGAAGTCAGAAGCCCTCTAGAGATTCTGGAAGGGTCCGTGTATGTGACTGTGTGTGCAAAAAGGACGCGAAGTCAAGAGCTCTCCAGAAATTCTGAAAGGGCATGAGTGTGAGTGTGTATGTGTGTGAGTGTATAAAATGGACACGAAGTCAAAAGCTCTCCAGAGATTCTGCAAGGGTGCGTGTGTGTATGTGTGTGTGTGTGTGTGTGTGTGTGTGTAAGAAGGACACGACGTCAGAAACCCTCCAGATATTCTTCAAGGGTGTGAGTGTGTTTGTAAAAAGGACACGAAGTCAGAAGCCCTGCAGATATTATGTAAGGTTGTGTGTGTGTAAAAAGAACACTACGTCAGAAGCCCTCCATAGATTCTGCAAGAGTGTGAGTGTGTGTGTGTGTGTGTGTTAAAAGGACACGATGTCAGAAGCCCTCCAGAGATTTATCAAAAGAGTGAGTGTGTGTGGGTTTTTGTGTGTGTAAAAACGACACGACGTCAGAAGCCCTAAAGAGCTCTGCAAGGGTACGAGTGTAAATGTGTTTGCGTGTGTGTAAAAAGTACACGAAGCCACAAGTCCTCTAGAGATTCTGCAACGTTATGTTTGTGTGTGTGTGTTAAAGGAACACGAAGTCAGAAGCCCTGAAGAGATTCTGCCAAGATTTGTGTGTGTGTATAAAGGACACGAAATCAGAATCCCTCTAGAGATTCTGCAAGGTTATGTGTGTGAAAAGGCCACCAAATCAGGAGCATTCTAGAGATTCTGCAATGGTGTGTATGTGTGTGTTTGTGTGTAAAAAGGAGAAGAAGTCAGAAACCCTCCAATGATTCTGTAAGTGTATGAGTGTGAGTGTGTGTGTATGTGTGTGTGTAAAAAGTACAAGAAGTCAGAAGCCCTCCAGAGATTCTGCAAGTGTGTGAGAGTGTGGGTTTGTGTGTAAAATGGATGCGAATCAGAAGCCCTCCAGAGATTCTGCAAGGGTGAGTGTATGTGAGTGTGTGTGGGAAAAGGACCCGAAGTCAGAAGCCCTCTAGAGATTCTGCAAGGGTACGATTGTGAGTGTGTGTGTGTGTGTAAAAGAAAACAAAATCAGAAGTCCTCTAGTGATTCTGCAAGGGTGTGTGTGTGTGTGTGTGTGTGTGTGTGTGTGTGTGTGTGTGTTTAAAAAGACACGAAGTAAAGCGGCCAGAGATTCTGTAAGGGTGTGTGTGTGTGAGTGTGTAAAAAGAACACGAAGTCAGAAGCCCTCTAGAGATTCTTCAACAGAGTGTGTGGGTGAGAGTATTTAAAAAGGACAAAATTCAGAAGTGCTCCAGAAGATCTTCCAGGGTGTGTGTGTATGTGTGTGTGTCTAAAAAGGACACGAATTCAGAAGCCCTCCAGAGATTCTGCAAAGGTTTGTGCATTTGTGTGTGTGAGTGTGTAAAAAGAACACGAATCAGTAGCCCTCCAGATATTCTACAAGGGTGTGTGTGTGTGTAACAAGGACACGAAGTCAGAAGCCCTCCAGAGATTCTACAAGAGTGTGAGTGTATGTGTGTGTAAAAGAGACACGACGTCAGAAGCCCTCCAGAGATTCAGCAAGGTGTGGATGTCTGTGTGTAAAAAGGACACGAAGTCAGAAGTCCTCTAGAGATTCAGCAATGGAATGTGTGTGTGTGTGTGTGTTAAAGGAACACGAAGTCAGAAGCCCTATAGCGATTCTGCCAAGGTTTGTGTGTGTGTACGAAGGACAGGAAATCAGAAGCCCTCCAGAGATTCTGCAAGGTCGTGTGTGTATTTGTGTGGGTGAATAGGACACCAAATCTGAAGCCTTCTAGATTTGCAACGGTATATGTGTGTGTGTGTGTGTGTGTAAAAAGGAGAAGTCAGAAGCCTTCCAGAGATTCTGCAAGTGTATGAGTGTGAGTGTGTGTGTATGTGTGTGTAAAAAGGACACGAAGTCAGAAGCCCTCTAGAGATTCTGGAAGGGTCCGTGTATGTGAGTGTGTGTGCAAAAAGGACGCGAAGTCAGGAGCCCTCCAGAAATTCTGAAAGGGCATGTGTGTGAGTGTGTATGTGTGTGTGTGTATAAAATGGACACGAAGTCAAAAGCTCTCCAGAGATTCTGCAAGGGTGCGTGTGTGTATGTGTGTGTGTGTGTGTGTGTGTGTGTAAGAAGGACACGACGTCAGAAGCCCTCCAGATATTCTTCAAGGGTGTGAGTGTGTTTGTAAAAAGGACACGAAGTCAAAAGCCCTGCAGATATTATGTAAGATTGTGTGTGTGTAAAAAGAACACTACGTCAGAAGCCCTCCATAGATTCTGCAAGAGTGTGAGTGTGTGTGTGTGTGTGTGTGTTAAAAGGACACGATGTCAGAAGCCCTCCAGAGATTTAGCAAAAGAGTGAGTGTGTGTGGGTTTTTGTGTGTGTAAAAACGACACGACGTCAGAAGCCCTAAAGAGTTCTGCAAGGGTACGAGTGTAACTGTGTTTGCGTGTGTGTAAAAAGTACACGAAGCCACAAGTCCTCTAGAGATTCTGCAACGTTATGTTTGTGTGTGTGTGTTAAAGGAACACGAAGTCAGAAGCCCTGAAGAGATTCTGCCAAGATTTGTGTGTGTGTATAAAGGACACGAAATCAGAATCCCTCTAGAGATTCTGCAAGGTTATGTGTGTGAAAAGGCCACCAAATCAGGAGCATTCTAGAGATTCTGCAATGGTGTGTATGTGTGTGTTTGTGTGTAAAAAGGAGAAGAAGTCATAAACCCTCCAATGATTCTGTAAGTGTATGAGTGTGAGTGTGTGTGTATGTGTGTGTGTAAAAAGTACAAGAAGTCAGAAGCCCTCCAGAGATTCTGCAAGTGTGTGAGAGTGTGTGTTTGTGTGTAAAATGGATGCGAATCAGAAGCCCTCCAGAGATTCCGCAAGGGTGAGTGCATGTGAGTGTGTGTGGGAAAAGGACCCGAAGTCAGAAGCCCTCTAGAGATTCTGCAAGGGTATGATTGTGAGTCTGTGTGTGTGTGTAAAAGAAAACAAAATCAGAAGTCCTCTAGTGATTCTGCAAGGGTGTGTGTGTGTGTGTGTGTGTGTGTGTGTGTGTGTGTGTGTAAAAAGACACGAAGTAAAGCGGCCAGAGATTCTGTAAGGGTGTGTGTGTGTGAGTGTGTAAAAAGAACACGAAGTCAGAAGCCCTCTAGAGATTCTTCAACAGAGTGTGTGGGTGAGAGTGTTTAAAAAGGACAAAATTCAGAAGTGCTCCAGAAGTTCTTCCAGGGTGTGTGTGTATGTGTGTGTGTCTAAAAAGGACACGAAATCAGAAGCCCTCCAGAGATTCTGCAAAGGTTTGTGCATTTGTGTGTGTGAGTGTGTCAAAAGAACACGAATCAGTAGCCCTCCAGATATTCTGCAAGGGTGTGTGTGTGTGTAAAAGCGACACAACGTCAGAATCCCTCCAGAGATTCTGCTAGGTTGTGAGTGTGTGTAAAAAGGACACGACGTCAGAAGCCCTCCAGAGATTCTACAAGAGTGTGAGTGTATGTGTGTGTAAAAGAGACACGACGTCAGAAGCCCTCCAGAGATTCAGCAAGGTGTGGATGTCTGTGTGTAAAAAGGACACGAAGTCAGAAGTCCTCTAGAGATTCAGCAATGGAATGTGTGTTTGTGTGTTTGTGTTAAAGGAACACGAAGTCAGAAGCCCTATAGCGATTCTGCCAAAGTTTGTGTGTGTGTACGAAGGACAGGAAATCAGAAGCCCTCCAGAGATTCTGCAAGGTTGTGTGTGTATTTTTGTGGGTGAGTAGGACACCAAATCTGAAGCCTTCTAGATTTGCAACGGTATATGTGTGTGTGTGTGTGTGTGTGTAAAAAGGAGAAGTCAGAAGCCTTCCAGAGATTCTGCAATTGTATGAGTGTGAGTGTGTGTGTATGTGTGTGTAAAAAGGACATGAAGTCAGAAGCCCTCAAGAGATTCTGCAAAGGTGTCAGAGTGTGTGTTTGTGTGTAAAAAGGACACGAAGTCAGAAGCCCTCTAGAGATTCTGGAAGGGTCCGTGTATGTGAGTGTGTGTGCAAAAAGGACGCGAAGTCAGGAGCCCTCCAGAAATTCTGAAAGGGCATGAGTGTGAGTGTGTATGTGTGTGTGTGTATAAAATGGACACGAAGTCAAAAGCTCTCCAGAGATTCTGCAAGGGTGCGTGTGTGTATGTGTGTGTGTGTGTGTGTGTGTGTAAGAAGGACACGACGTCAGAAGCCCTACAGAAATTCTTCAAGGGTGTGAGTGTGTTTGTAAAAAGGACACGAAGTCAGAAGCCCTGCAGATATTATGTAAGGTTGTGTGTGTGTAAAAAGAACACTACGTCAGAAGCCCTCCATAGATTCTGCAAGAGTGTGAGTGTGTGTGTGTGTGTGTGTGTTAAAAGGACACGATGTCAGAAGCCCTCCAGAGATTTAGAAAAAGAGTGAGTGTGTGTGGGTTTTTGTGTGTGTAAAAACGACACGACGTCAGAAGCCCTAAAGAGTTCTGCAAGGGTACGAGTGTAAATGTGTTTGCGTGTGTGTAAAAAGTACACGAAGCCACAAGTCCTCTAGAGATTCTGCAACGTTATGTTTGTGTGTGTGTGTTAAAGGAACACGAAGTCAGAAGCCCTGAAGAGATTCTGCCAAGATTTGTGTGTGTGTATAAAGGACACGAAATCAGAATCCCTCTAGAGATTCTGCAAGGTTATGTGTGTGAAAAGGCCACCAAATCAGGAGCATTCTAGAGATTCTGCAATGGTGTGTATGTGTGTGTTTGTGTGTTAAAAGGAGAAGAAGTCATAAACCCTCCAATGATTCTGCAAGTGTATGAGTGTGAGTGTGTGTGTATGTGTGTGTGTAAAAAGTACAAGAAGTCAGAAGCCCTCCAGAGATTCTGCAAGTGTGTGAGAGTGTGGGTTTGTGTGTAAAATGGATGCGAATCAGAAGCCCTCCAGAGATTCTGCAAGGGTGAGTGTATGTGAGTGTGTGTGGGAAAAGGACCCGAAGTCAGAAGCCCTCTAGAGATTCTGCAAGGGTATGATTGTGAGTGTGTGTGTGTGTGTGTAAAAGAAAACAAAATCAGAAGTCCTCTAGTGATTCTGCAAGGGTGTGTCTGTGTGTGTGTGTGTGTGTGTGTGTGTGTGTGTAAAAAGACACGAAGTAAAGCGGCCAGAGATTCTGTAAGGGTGTGTGTGTGTGTGAGTGTGTAAAAAGAACACGAAGTCAGAAGCCCTCTAGAGATTCTTCAACAGAGTGTGTGAGTGAGAGTGTTAAAAAAGGACAAAATTCAGAAGTGCTCCAGAAGTTCTTCCAGGGTGTGTGTCTATGTGTGTGTGTCTAAAAAGGACAGGAAATCAGAAGCCCTCCTGAGATTCTGCAAAGGTTTGTGCATTTGTGTGTGTGAGTGTGTAAAAAGAACATGAATTAGTAGCCCTCCAGATATTCTGCAAGGGTGTGTGTGTGTGTAAAAGCGACACAACGTCAGAATCCCTCCAGAGATTCTGCTAGGTTGTGAGTGTGTGTAAAAAGGACACGACGTCAGAAGCCCTCCAGAGATTCTACAAGAGTGTGAGTGTATGTGTGTGTAAAAGAGACACGACGTCAGAAGCCCTCCAGAGATTCAGCAAGGTGTGGATGTCTGTGTGTAAAAAGGACACGAAGTCAGAAGTCCTCTAGAGATTCAGCAATGGAATGTGTGTGTGTGTGTTTGTGTTAAAGGAACACGAAGTCAGAAGCCCTATAGCGATTCTGCCAAAGTTTGTGTGTGTGTACGAAGGACAGGAAATCAGAAGCCCTCCAGAGATTCTGCAAGGTGGTGTGTGTATTTTTGTGGGTGAGTAGGACACCAAATCTGAAGCCTTCTAGATTTGCAACGGTATATGTGTGTGTGTGTGTGTGTGTAAAAAGGAGAAGTCAGAAGCCTTCCAGAGATTCTGCAATTGTATGAGTGTGAGTGTGTGTGTATGTGTGTGTAAAAAGGACATGAAGTCAGAAGCCCTCAAGAGATTCTGCAAAGGTGTCAGAGTGTGTGTTTGCGTGTAAAAAGGACACGAAGTCAGAAGCCCTCTAGAGATTCTGGAAGGGTCCGTGTATGTGAGTGTGTGTGCAAAAAGGACGCGAAGTCAGGAGCCCTCCAGAAATTCTGAAAGGGCATGAGTGTGAGTGTGTATGTGTGTGTGTGTATAAAATGGACACGAAGTCAAAAGCTCTCCAGAGATTCTGCAAGGGTGCGTGTGTGTATGTGTGTGTGTGTGTGTGTGTGTGTGTAAGAAGGACACGACGTCAGAAGCCCTACAGAAATTCTTCAAGGGTGCGTGTGTGTATGTGTGTGTGTGTGTGTGAGTGTGTGGAAAAAGAACACGAAGTCAGAAGACCTCTAGAGATTCTGCAAGGGTGTGTGTGTGTTTGTAAAAAGGAACGAAGTCAGAAGCCCTGCAGATATTTTTTAAGGTTGTGTGTGTGTAAAAAGAACACTACGTCAGAAGCCCTCCATAGATTCTGCAAGAATGCGAGTTTGTGTGTGTGTGTGTGTTAAAAGGACACGAAGTCAGAAGCCCTGCAGATATTATGTAAGGTTGTGTGTGTGTAAAAAGAACACTACGTCAGAAGCCCTCCATAGATTCTGCAAGAATGTGAGTGTGTGTGTTTTTGTGTTAAAAGGACACGATGTCAGAAGCCCTCCAGAGATTTAGCAAAAGAGTGAGTGTGTGTGGGTTTTTGTGTGTGTAAAAACGACACGACGTCAGAAGCCCTAAAGAGTTCTGCAAGGGTACGAGTGTAACTGTGTTTGCGTGTGTGTAAAAAGTACACGAAGCCACAAGTCCTCTAGAGATTCTGCAACGTTATGTTTGTGTGTGTGTGTTAAAGGAACACGAAGTCAGAAGCCCTGAAGAGATTCTGCCAAGATTTGTGTGTGTGTATAAAGGACACGAAATCAGAATCCCTCTAGAGATTCTGCAAGGTTATGTGTGTGAAAAGGCCACCAAATCAGGAGCATTCTAGAGATTCTGCAATGGTGTGTATGTGTGTGTTTGTGTGTAAAAAGGAGAAGAAGTCAGAAGCACTCCAATGATTTTGTAAGTGTATGAGTGTGAGTGTGTGTGTATGTGTGTGTGTAAAAAGTACAAGAAGTCAGAAGCCCTCCAGAGATTCTGCAAGTGTGTGAGAGTGTGGGTTTGTGTGTAAAATGGATGCGAATCAGAAGCCCTCCAGAGATTCTGCAAGGGTGAGTGTATGTGAGTGTGTGTGGGAAAAGGACCCGAAGTCAGAAGCCCTCTAGAGATTCTGCAAGGGTATGATTGTGAGTGTGTGTGTGTGTGTGTAAAAGAAAACAAAATCAGAAGTCCTCTAGTGATTCTGCAAGGGTGTGTGTGTGTGTGTGTGTGTGTGTGTAAAAAGACACGAAGTAAAGCGGCCAGAGATTCTGTAAGGGTGTGTGTGTGTGAGTGTGTAAAAAGAACACGAAGTCAGAAGGCCTCTAGAGATTCTTCAACAGAGTGTGTGGGTGAGAGTGTTTAAAAAGGACAAAATTCAGAAGTGCTCCAGAAGTTCTTCCAGGGTGTGTGTATGTGTGTGTGTCTAAAAAGGACACGAAATCAGAAGCCCTCCAGAGATTCTGCAAAGGTTTGTGCATTTGTGTGTGTGAGTGTGTAAAAAGAACACGAATCAGTAGCCCTCCAGATATTCTGCAAGGGTGTGTGTGTGTGTAAAAAGGACACGACGTCAGAATCCCTCCAGAGATTCTGCAAGGTTGTGAGTGTGTGTAAAAAGGACACGACGTCAGAAGCCCTCCAGAGATTTCACAAGGGTGTGAGTGTGTGTGAAAAAAGAAAAGGAAGACCGAATTCCCTTAGAGATTCTGCAACGTTGTAAGTGTGTTTGTAAAAAAGTCAAGAAGTCAGGGCCCTCAAGCGATACTGTAGGGGTAGTAGTGTGAGTGTGTGTGTGTGTTTGTGTGTGTAAAAAGGACACGAATTCAGAAGCTCTAGAGTTTCTGCAAAGTTGTGAGTTTGTTTTTATATATAAAAAGACACGAAGTCAGAACCCACCAGAGATTCTTGAAGGGTATCAGTGTGAGTATGTATGTATAAAATGGACACGAAGTCAGAAACCCTCCAAAGATTCTGCAAGGATGTGTGTGTGTATGTGTGCGTGTAAGAAGGACACGACGTCAGAAGCCCTCCAGATATTCTTTAAGGGTGTGAATGTGTGTGTGTGTGTGTAAAAAGGACACGAAGTAAGTAGCCCTCCAGAGATTCTGAAAGGGTGCGTGCATGTGTGCATGTGTGTGTGTGAGTGTGTATGAAGGACACGAAGTCAGAAGCCTTCCTGATATTCCGCAAGGGGGTGTGTGTGTGTGTATGTGTGTGTGTAAAAAGGACCCGAAGTCAGAAGCCCTCCTGATATTCTGCAAGGGTGTGTGTGTTTGTAAAACGGACACGAAGTCAGAAGCCCTGCAGAAATTATGCAATTGTGTGTGTGTGTGAAAAGAACATTACGTCAGAAGCCCTCCAGAGATTCTACAAGAGTGTGAGTGTATGTGTGTGTAAAAGAGACGACGTCAGAAGCCCTCCAGAGATTCAGCAAGGTGTGGATGTCTGTGTGTAAAAAGGACACGAAGTCAGAAGTCCTCTAGAGATTCAGCAATGGAATGTGTGTGTGTGTGTGTGTGTGTGTGTTAAAGGAACACGAAGTCAGAAGCCTTATAGCGATTCTGCCAAGGTTTGTGTGTGTGTACGAAGGACAGGAAATCAGAAGCCCTCCAGAGATTCTGCAAGGTTGTGTGTGTATTTGTGTGGGTGAATAGGACACCAAATCTGAAGCCTTCTAGATTTGCAACGGTATATGTGTGTGTGTGTGTGTGTGTGTGTAAAAAGGAGAAGTCAGAAGCCTTCCAGAGATTCTGCAAGTGTATGAGTGTGAGTGTGTGTGTATGTGTGTGTAAAAAGGACATGAAGTCAGAAGCCCTCAAGAGATTCTGCAAAGGTGTCAGAGTGTGTGTTTGTGTGTAAAAAGGACACGACGTCAGAAGCCCTCCAGATATTCTTCAAGGGTATGAGTGTGTGTGTGTGTGTGTGTTTGTAAAAAGGACACGAAGTCAGAAGCCCTGCAGATATTAAGTAAGTTTGTGTGTGTAAAAAGAACACTACGTCAGAAGGCCTCCATAGATTCTGCAAGAGTGTGAGTGTGTGTGTGTGTGTGTGTGTTAAAAGGACACGATGTCAGAAGCCCTCCAGAGATTTAGCAAAAGAGTGAGTATGTGTGGGTTTTTGTGTGTGTAAAAAGGACACGACGTCAGAAGCCCTAAAGAGTTCTGCAAGGGTACGAGTGTAAATGTGTTTGCGTGTGTGTAAAAAGTACACGAAGCCATAAGTCCTCTAGAGATTCTGCAACGTTATGTTTGTGTGTGTGTGTTAAAGGAACACGAAGTCAGAAGCCCTGAAGAGATTCTGCCAAGATTTGTGTGTGTGTATAAAGGACACGAAATCAGAATCCCTCTAGAGATTCTGCAAGGTTGTGTGTGTGAAAAGGCCACCAAATCAATAGCATTCTAGAGATTCTGCAATGGTGTGTATGTGTGTGTTTGTGTGTAAAAAGGAGAAGAAGTCAGAAGCCCTCCAATGATTCTGCAAGTGTATGAGTGTGAGTGTGTGTGTATGTGTGTGTAAAAAGTACAAGAAGTCAGAAGCCCTCCAGAGATTCTGCAAGTGTGTGAGAGTGTGGGTTTGTGTGTAAAATGGATGCGAATCAGAAGCCCTCCAGAGATTCTGCAAGGATGAGTGTATGTGAGTGTGTTTGGAAAAAGGACCCGAAGTCAGAAGCCCTCTAGAGATTCTGCAAGGGTATGATTGTGAGTGTGTGTGTGTGTGTGTGTAAAAGAAAACAAAATCAGAAGTCCTCTAGTGATTCTGCAAGGGTGTGTGTGTGTGTGTGTGTGTGTGTGTAAAAAGACACGAAGTAAAGCGGCCAGAGATTTTGTAAGGGTGTGTGTGCGTGAGTGTGTAAAAAGAACACGAAGTCAGAAGCCCTCTAGAGATTCTTCAACAGAGTGTGTGAGTGAGAGTGTTTAAAAAGGACAAAATTCAGAAGTGCTCCAGAAGTTCTTCCAGGGTGTGTGTCTATGTGTGTGTGTCTAAAAAGGACAGGAAATCAGAAGCCCTCCTGAGATTCTGCAAAGGTGTGTGCATTTGTGTGTGTGAGTGTGTAAAAAGAACACGAATCAGTAGCCCTCCAGATATTCTGCAAGGGTGTGTGTGTGTGTAAAAAGGACACGACGTCAGAAGCCCTCCAGAGATTTAACAAGTGTGTGAGTGTGTGTGTGTGTGTGTGTGTAAAAAGGACACGAAGTCAGAAGCCCTCCAGAGATTCTGCAAGGTTGTGAGTGTGTGTAAAAAGGACACGACGTCAGAAGCCCTCCAGAGATTTCACAAGTGTGTGAGTGTGTGTGTGTGTGTTTGTGTGTGTAAAAAGAACACGAAGTCAGAAAACATCCAGAGATTCTGCAAGGGTGTGTGTGTGTTTGTAAAAAGGACACGAAGTCAGAAGCCCTGCAGATATTATGTAAGGTTGTGTGTGTGTGTAAAAAGAACACTACGTCAGAAGCCCTCCATAGATTCTGCAAGAGTGTGAGTGTGTGTGTGTGTGTGTGTTAAAAGGACACGATGTCAGAAGCCCTCCAGAGATTTAGCAAAAGAGTGAGTGTGTGTGGGTTTTTGTGTGTGTAAAAAGGACACGACCTCAGAAGCCCTAAAGAGTTCTGCAAGCGTACGAGTGTAAATGTGTTTGCGTATGTGTAAAAAGTACACGAAGCCATAAGTCCTCTAGAGATTCTGCAACGTTATGTTTGTGTGTGTGTTAAAGGAACACGAAGTCAGAAGCCCTGAAGAGATTCTGCCAAGATTTGTGTGTGTGTATAAAGGACACGAAATCAGAATCCCTCTAGAGATTCTGCAAGATTGTGTGTGTGAAAAGGCCACCAAATCAGGAGCATTCTAGAGATTCTGCAATGGTGTGTATGTGTGTGTTTGTGTGTAAAAAGGAGAAGAAGTCAGAAGCCCTCCAATGATTCTGCAAGTGTATGAGTGTGAGTGTGTGTGTATGTGTGTGTAAAAAGTACAAGAAGTCAGAAGCCCTCCAGAGATTCTGCAAGTGTGTGAGAGTGTGGGTTTGTGTGTAAAATGGATGCGAATCAGAAACCCTCCAGAGATTCTGCAAGGATGAGTGTATGTGAGTGTGTTTGGAAAAAGGACCCGAAGTCAGAAGCCCTCTAGAGATTCTGCAAGGGTATGATTGTGAGTGTGTGTGTGTGTGTGTGTAAAAGAAAACAAAATCAGAAGTCCTCTAGTGATTCTGCAAGGGTGTGTGTGTGTGTGTGTGTGTGTGTGTGTGTAAAAAGACACGAAGTAAAGCGGCCAGAGATTTTGTAAGGGTGTGTGTGTGTGAGTGTGTAAAAAGAACACGAAGTCAGAAGCCCTCTAGAGATTCTTCAACAGAGTGTGTGAGTGAGAGTGTTAAAAAAGGACAAAATTCAGAAGTGCTCCAGAAGTTCTTCCAGGGTGTGTGTGTCTGTGTGTGTGTCTAAAAAGGACACGAAATCAGAAGCCCTCCAGAGAGTCTGCAAAGGTTTGTGCATTTGTGTGTGTGAGTGTGTCAAAAGAACACGAATCAGTAGCCCTCCAGATATTCTGCAAGGGTGTGTGTGTGTGTAAAAAGGACACGACGTCAGAAGCCCTCCAGAGATTTAACAAGTGTGTGAGTGTGTGTGTGTGTGTGTGTGTAAAAAGGACACGAAGTCAGAAGCCCTCCAGAGATTCTGCAAGGTTGTGAGTGTGTGTAAAAAGGACACGACGTCAGAAGCCCTCCAGAGATTTCACAAGTGTGTGAGTGTGTGTGTGTGTGTGTGTGTGTAAAAAGAACACGAAGTCAGAAAACATCCAGAGATTCTGCAAGGGTGTTAGTGTGTGAGTGTGTGGAAAAAGGACACGAAGTCAGAAGCCCTCTAGAGATTCTGCAAGGGTGTGTGTGTGTTTGTAAAAAGGACACGAAGTCAGAAGCCCTGCAGATATTATGTAAGGTTGTGTGTGTGTAAAAAGAACACTACGTCAGAAGCCCTCCATAGATTCTGCAAGAGTGTGAGTGTGTGTGTGTGTGTGTGTTAAAAGGACACGATGTCAGAAGCCCTCCAGAGATTTAGCAAAAGAGTGAGTGTGTGTGGGTTTTTGTGTGTGTAAAAAGGACACGACCTCAGAAGCCCTAAAGAGTTCTGCAAGCGTACGAGTGTAAATGTGTTTGCGTATGTGTAAAAAGTACACGAAGCCATAAGTCCTCTAGAGATTCTGCAACGTTATGTTTGTGTGTGTGTTAAAGGAACACGAAGTCAGAAGCCCTGAAGAGATTCTGCCAAGATTTGTGTGTGTGTATAAAGGACACGAAATCAGAATCCCTCTAGAGATTCTGCAAGATTGTGTGTGTGAAAAGGCCACCAAATCAGGAGCATTCTAGAGATTCTGCAATGGTGTGTATGTGTGTGTTTGTGTGTAAAAAGGAGAAGAAGTCAGAAGCCCTCCAATGATTCTGCAAGTGTATGAGTGTGAGTGTGTGTGTATGTGTGTGAAAAAGTACAAGAAGTCAGAAGCCCTCCAGAGATTCTGCAAGTGTGTGAGAGTGTGGGTTTGTGTGTAAAATGGATGCGAATCAGAAACCCTCCAGAGATTCTGCAAGGATGAGTGTATGTGAGTGTGTTTGGAAAAAGGACCCGAAGTCAGAAGCCCTCTAGAGATTCTGCAAGGGTATGATTGTGAGTGTGTGTGTGTGTGTGTAAAAGAAAACAAAATCAGAAGTCCTCTAGTGATTCTGCAAGGGTGTGTGTGTGTGTGTGTGTGTGTGTGTAAAAAGACACGAAGTAAAGCGGCCAGAGATTTTGTAAGGGTGTGTGTGTGTAAAAAGAACACGAAGTCAGAAGCCCTCTAGAGATTCTTCAACAGAGTGTGTGAGTGAGAGTGTTAAAAAAGGACAAAATTCAGAAGTGCTCCAGAAGTTCTTCCAGGGTGTGTGTGTCTGTGTGTGTGTCTAAAAAGGACACGAAATCAGAAGCCCTCCAGAGAGTCTGCAAAGGTTTGTGCATTTGTGTGTGTGAGTGTGTCAAAAGAACACGAATCAGTAGCCCTCCAGATATTCTGCAAGGGTGTGTGTGTGTGTAAAAAGGACACGACGTCAGAAGCCCTCCAGAGATTTAACAAGTGTGTGAGTGTGTGTGTGTGTGTGTAAAAAGGACACGAAGTCAGAAGCCCTCCAGAGATTCTGCAAGGTTGTGAGTGTGTGTAAAAAGGACACGACGTCAGAAGCCCTCCAGAGATTTCACAAGTGTGTGAGTGTGTGTGTGTGTGTGTGTGTGTAAAAAGAACACGAAGTCAGAAAACATCCAGAGATTCTGCAAGGGTGTTAGTGTGTGAGTGTGTGGAAAAAGGACACGAAGTCAGAAGCCCTCTAGAGATTCTGCAAGGGTGTGTGTGTGTTTGTAAAAAGGACACGAAGTCAGAAGCCCTGCAGATATTATGTAAGGTTGTGTGTGTGTAAAAAGAACACTACGTCAGAAGCCCTCCATAGATTCTGCAAGAGTGTGAGTGTGTGTATGTGTGTGTGTGTGTTAAAAGGACACGATGTCAGAAGCCCTCCAGAGATTTAGCAAAAGAGTGAGTGTGTGTGGGTTTTTGTGTGTGTAAAAAGGACACGACGTCAGAAGCCCTAAAAAGTTCTGCAAGCGTACGAGTGTAAATGTGTTTGCGTGTGTGTAAAAAGTACACGAAGCCATAAGTCCTCTAGAGATTCTGCAACGTTATGTTTGTGTGTGTGTGTTAAAGGAACACGAAGTCAGAAGCCCTGAAGAGATTCTGCCAAGATTTGTGTGTGTGTATAAAGGACACGAAATCAGAATCCCTCTAGAGATTCTGCAAGGTTGTGTGTGTGAAAAGGCCACCAAATCAGGAGCATTCTAGAGATTCTGCAATGGTGTGTATGTGTGTGTTTGTGTGTAAAAATGAGAAGAAGTCAGAAGCCCTCCAATGATTCTGCAAGTGTATGAGTGTGAGTGTGTGTGTATGTGTGTGTGTAAAAAGTACAAGAAGTCAGAAGCCCTCCAGAGATTCTGCAAGTGTGTGAGAGTGTGGGTTTGTGTGTAAAATGGATGCGAATCAGAAGCCCTCCAGAGATTCTGCAAGGGTGAGTGTATGTGAGTGTGTGTGGAAAAAGGACCCGAAGTCAGAAGCCCTCTAGAGATTCTGCAAGGGTATGATTGTGAGTGTGTGTGTGTGTGTGTGTGTAAAAGAAAACAAAATCAGAAGTCCTCTAGTGATTCTGCAAGGGTGTGTGTGTGTGTGTGTGTGTGTGTGTGAAAAGACACGAAGTAAAGCGGCCAGAGATTCTGTAAGGGTGTGTGTGTGTGAGTGTGTAAAAAGAACACGAAGTCAGAAGCCCTCTAGAGATTCTTCAACAGAGTGTGTGAGTGAGAGTGTTTAAAAAGGACAAAATTCAGAAGCGCTCCAGAAGTTCTTCCAGGGTGTGTGTGTATGTGTGTGTGTCTAAAAAGGACAGGAAATCAGAAGCCCTCCAGAGATTCTGCAAAGGTTTGTGCATTTGGGTGTGTGAGTATGTCAAAAGAACACGAATCAGTAGCCCTCCAGATATTCTGCAAGGGTGTGTGTGTGTGTAAAAAGGACACGAAGTCAGAAGCCCTCCAGAGATTTCACAAGTGTTTGAGTGTGTGTGTGTGTGTGTGTAAAAAGAACACGAAGTCAGAAGACATCCAGAGATTCTGCAAGGGTGTTAGTGTGTGAGTGTGTGGAAAAAGGACACGAAGTCAGAAGCCCTCTAGAGATTCTGCAAGGGTGTGTGTGTGTTTGTAAAAAGGACACGAAGTCAGAAGCCCTGCAGATATTATGTAAGGTTGTGTGTGTGTAAAAAGAACACTACGTCAGAAGCCCTCCATAGATTCTGCAAGAGTGTGACTGTGTGTGTGTGTGTGTGTGTTAAAAGGACACGATGTCAGAAGCCCTCCAGAGATTTAGCAAAAGAGTGAGTGTGTGTGGGTTTTTGTGTGTGTAAAAACGACACGACGTCAGAAGCCCTAAAGAGTTCTGCAAGCGTACGAGTGTAAATGTGTTTGCGAGTGTGTAAAAAGTACACGAAGCCACAAGTCCTCTAGAGATTCTGCAACGTTTTGTTTGTGTGTGTGTGTTAAAGGAACACGAAGTCAGAAGCCCTACAGGGATTCTGCCAAGATTTGTGTGTGTGTATAAAGGACACGAAATCAGAATCCCTCTAGAGATTCTGCAAGGTTGTGTGTGTGAAAAGGCCACCAAATCAGGAGCATTCTAGAGATTCTGCAATGGTGTGTATGTGTGTGTTTGTGTGTAAAAATGAGAAGAAGTCAGAAGCCCTCCAATGATTCTGCAAGTGTATGAGTGTGAGTGTGTGTGTATGTGTGTGTGTAAAAAGTACAAGAAGTCAGAAGCCCTCCAGAGATTCTGCAAGTGTGTGAGAGTGTGGGTTTGTGTGTAAAATGGATGCGAATCAGAAGCCCTCCAGAGATTCTGCAAGGGTGAGTGTATGTGAGTGTGTGTGGAAAAAGGACCCGAAGTCAGAAGCCCTCTAGAGATTCTGCAAGGGTATGATTGTGAGTGTGTGTGTGTGTGTGTGTGTGTAAAAGAAAACAATATCAGAAGTCCTCTAGTGATTCTGCAAGCGTGTGTGTGTGTGTGTGTGTGTGTGTGTGTGTAAAAAGACACGAAGTAAAGCGGCCAGAGATTCTGTAAGGGTGTGTGTGTGTGTGAGTGTGTAAAAAGAACACGAAGTCAGAAGCCCTCTAGAGATTCTTCAACAGAGTGTGTGGGTGAGAGTGTTTAAAAAGGACAAAATTCAGAAGCGCTCCAGAAGTTCTTCCAGGGTGTGTGTGTATGTGTGTGTGTCTAAAAAGGACACGAAATCAGAAGCCCTCCAGAGATTCTGCAAAGGTTTGTGCATTTGTGTGTGTGAGTGTGTAAAAAGAACACGAATCAGTAGCCCTCCAGATATTCTGCAAGGGTGTGTGTGTGTGTAAAAAGGACAAGAAGTCAGAATCCCTCCAGAGATTCTGCAAGGTTGTGAGTGTGTGTAAAAAGGACACGACGTCAGAAGCCCTCCAGAGATTTCACAAGGGTGTGAGTGTGTGTGTGTGTGTGTGTAAAAAGAACACGAAGTCAGAAGACATCCAGAGATTCTGCAAGGGTGTTAGTGTGTGAGTGTGTGGAAAAAGGACACGAAGTCAGAAGCCCTCTAGAGATTCTGCAAGGGTGTGTGTGTGTTTGTAAAAAGGACACGAAGTCAGAAGCCCTGCAGATATTATGTAAGTTGTGTGTGTGTAAAAAGAACACTACGTCAGAAGCCCTCCATAGATTCTGCAAGAGTGTGAGTGTGTGTGTGTGTGTGTGTGTTAAAAAGACATGATGTCAGAAGCCCTCCAGAGATTTAGCAAAAGAGTGAGTGTGTGTGGGTTTTTGTGTGTGTAAAAACGACACAACCTCAGAAGCCCTAAAGAGTTCTGCAAGGGTACGAGTGTAAATGTGTTTGCGTGTGTGTAAAAAGTACACGAAGCCACAAGTCCTCTAGAGATTCTGCAACGTTATGTTTGTGTGTGTGTGTTAAAGGAACACGAAGTCAGA
Organism: Tenrec ecaudatus; assembly: GCF_050624435.1. Lineage (NCBI taxonomy): Eukaryota > Metazoa > Chordata > Mammalia > Afrosoricida > Tenrecidae > Tenrec > Tenrec ecaudatus. The sequence goes on along the minus strand of NW_027457553.1, from coordinate 1,262,360 downwards.
AGCCCTGAAGAGATTCTGCCAAGATTTGTGTGTGTGTATAAAGGACACGAAATCAGAATCCCTCTAGAGAATCTGCAAGGTTATGTGTGTGAAAAGGCCACCAAATCAGGAGCATTCTAGAGATTCTGAAATGGTGTGTATGTGTGTGTTTGTGTGTAAAAAGGAGAAGAAGTCAGAAACCCTCCAATGATTCTGTAAGTGTATGAGTGTGAGTGTGTGTGTATGTGTGTGTGTAAAAAGTACAAGAAGTCAGAAGCCCTCCAGAGATTCTGCAAGTGTGTGAGAGTGTGGGTTTGTGTGTAAAATGGATGCGAATCAGAAGCCCTCCAGAGATTCTGCAAGGGTAAGTGTATGTGAGTGTGTGTGGAAAAAGGACCCGAAGTCAGAAGCCTTCTAGAGATTCTGCAAGGGTATGATTGTGAGTGTGTGTGTGTGTGTGTGTGTGTACAAGAAAACAAAATCAGAAGTCCTCTAGTGATTCTGCAAGGGTGTGTGTGTGTGTGTGTGTGTGTGTGTAAAAAGACACGAAGTAAAGCGGCCAGAGATTCTGTAAGGGTGTGTGTGTGTGAGTGTGTAAAAAGAACACGAAGTCAGAAGCCCTCTAGAGATTCTTCAACAGAGTGTGTGGGTGAGAGTGTTTAAAAAGGACAAAATTCAGAAGTGCTCCAGAAGTTCTTCCAGGGTGTGTGTGTATGTGTGTGTGTCTAAAAAGGACACGAAATCAGAAGCCCTCCAGAGATTCTGCAAAGGTTTGTGCATTTGTGTGTGTGTGAGTGTGTAAAAAGAACACAAATCAGTAGCCCTCCAGATATTCTGCAAGAGTGTGTGTGTGTGTAAAAAGGACTCGACGTCAGAATCCCTCCAGAGATTCTGCAAGGTTGTGAGTGTGTGTAAAAAGGACACGACGTCAGAAGCCCTCCAGAGATTCTACAAGAGTGTGAGTGTATGTGTGTGTAAAAGAGACACGACGTCAGAAGCCCTCCAGAGATTCAGCAAGGTGTGGATGTCTGTGTGTAAAAAGGACACGAAGTCAGAAGTCCTCTAGAGATTCAGCAATGGAATGTGTGTGTGTGTGTGTGTATGTTAAAGGAACACGAAGTCAGAAGCCCTATAGCGATTCTGCCAATGTTTGTGTGTGTGTACGAAGGACAGGAAATCAGAAGCCCTCCAGAGATTCTGCAAGGTTGTGTGTGTATTTGTGTGGGTGAATAGGACACCAAATCTGAAGCCTTCTAGATTTGCAACGGTATATGTGTGTGTGTGTGTAAAAAGGAGAAGTCAGAAGCCTTCCAGAGATTCTGCAAGTGTATGAGTGTGAGTGTGTGTGTATGTGTGTGTAAAAAGGACATGAAGTCAGAAGCCCTCAAGAGATTCTGCAAGAGTGTGAGTGTGTGTGTTTGTGTGTTAAAAGGACACGATGTCAGAAGCCCTCCAGAGATTTAGCAAAAGAGTGAGTGTGTGTGGGTTTTTGTGTGTGTAAAAAGGACACGACGTCAGAAGCTCTAAAGAGTTCTGCAACGGTACGAGTGTAAATGTGTTTGCGTGTGTGTAAAAAGTACACGAAGCCACAAGTCCTCTAGAGATTCTGCAACATTATGTTTGTGTGTGTGTGTGTTAAAGGAACACGAAGTCAGAAGCCCTGAAGAGATTCTGCCAAGATTTGTGTGTGTGTATAAAGGACACGAAATCAGAATCCCTCTAGAGATTCTGCAAGGTTGTGTGTGTGAAAAGGCCACCAAATCAGGAGCATTCTAGAGATTCTGCCATGGTGTGTATGTGTGTGTTTGTGTGTAAAAAGGAGAAGTCAGAAGCCCTCCAATGATTCTGCAAGTGTATGAGTGTGAGTGTGTGTGTATGTGTGTGTAAAAAGTACATGAAGTCAGAAGCCCTCCAGAGATTCTGCAAGTGTGTGAGAGTGTGGGTTTGTGTGTAAAATGGATGCGAATCAGAAGCCCTCCAGAGATTCTGCAAGGGTGAGTGTATGTGAGTGTGTGTGGAAAAAGGACCCGAAGTCATAAGCCCTCTAGAGATTCTGCAAGGGTATGATTGTGAGTGTGTGTGTGTGTGTGTGTGGGTGTAAAAGAAAACAAAATCAGAAGTCCTCTAGTGATTCTGCAAGGGTGTGTATGTGTGTGTGTGTGTGTAAAAAGACACGAAGTAAAGCGGCCAGAGATTCTGTAAGGGTGTGTGTGTGTGAGTGTGTAAAAAGAACACGAAGTCAGAAGCCCTCTAGAGATTCTTCAACAGAGTGTGTGGGTGAGAGTGTTTAAAAAGGACAAAATTCAGAAGTGCTCCAGAAGTTCTTCCAGGGTGTGTATGTATGTGTGTGTGTCTAAAAAGGACACGAAATCAGAAGCCCTCCAGAGATTCTGCAAAGGTTTGTGCATTTGTGTGTGTGAGTGTGTAAAAAGAACACGAATCAGTAGCCCTCCAGATATTCTGCAAGGGTGTGTGTGTGTGTAAAAAGGACACGACGTCAGAATCCCTCCAGAGATTCTGCAAGGTTGTGAGTGTGTGTAAAAAGGACACGACGTCAGAAGCCCTCCAGAGATTTCACAAGGGTGTGAGTGTGTGTGAAAAAAGAAAAGGAAGACCGAATTCCCTTAGAGATTCTGCAACGTTGTAAGTGTGTTTGTAAAAAAGTCAAGAAGTCAGGGCCCTCAAGAGATACTGTAGGGGTAGTAGTGTGAGTGTGTGTGTGTGTGTGTGTGTTAAAAGGACACAAATTCAGAAGCTCTCTAGAGATTCTGCAAAGTTGTGAGTTTGTTTTTATATATAAAAAGACACGAAGCCAGAACCCTCCAGAGATTCTTGAAGGGTATCAGTGTGAGTATGTATGTATAAAATGGACACGAAGTCAGAAACCCTCTAAAGATTCTGCAAGGATGAGTGTGTGTATGTGTGTGTGTAAGAAGGACACGACGTCAGAAGCCCTCCAGATATTCTTTAAGGGTGTGAATGTGTGTGTGTGTGTAAAAAGGACACGAAGTAAGTAGCCCTCCAGAGATTCTGAAAGGGTGCGTACATGTGTGCATGTGTATGTGTGAGTGTGTATGAAGGACACGAAGTCAGAAGCCTTCCTGATATTCCGCAAGGGTGTGTGTGTGTGTGTGTGTATGTGTGTGTGTAAAAATGACCCGAAGTCAGAAGCCCTCCTGATATTCTGCAAGGGTGTGTGTGTTTGTAAAACGGACACGAAGTCAGAAGCCTTGCAGATATTATGCAATTGTGTGTGTGTGTGTGTGTGAAAAGAACATTACGTCAGAAGCCCTCCAGAGATTCTACAAGAGTGTGAGTGTATGTGTGTGTAAAAGAGACACGACGTCAGAAGCCCTCCAGAGATTCAGCAAGGTGTGGATGTCTGTGTGTAAAAAGGACACGAAGTCAGAAGTCTTCTAGAGATTCAGCAATGGAATGTGTGTGTGTCTGTGTGTGTGTTAAAGGAACACGAAGTCAGAAGCCCTATAGCGATTCTGCCAAGGTTTGTGTGTGTGTACGAAGGACAGGAAATCAGAAGCCCTCCAGAGATTCTGCAAGGTTGTGTGTGTATTTGTGTGGGTGAATAGGACACCAAATCTGAAGCCTTCTAGATTTGCAACGGTATATGTGTGTGTGTGTGTGTGTGTAAAAAGGAGAAGTTAGAAGCCTTCCAGAGATTCTGCAAGTGTATGAGTGTGAGTGTTTGTGTATGTGTGTGTAAAAAGGACATGAAGTCAGAAGCCCTCAAGAGATTCTGCAAAGGTGTCAGAGTGTGTGTTTGTGTGTAAAAAGGACACGAAGTCAGAAGCCCTCTAGAGATTCTGGAAGGGTCCGTGTATGTGAGTGTGTGTGCAAAAAGGACGCGAAGTCAGGAGCCCTCCAGAGATTCTGAAAGGGCATGAGTGTGAGTGTGTATGTGTGTGTGTAAAAAGGACACGAAGTCAAAAGCTCTCCAGAGATTCTGCAAGGGTGCGTGTGTGTGTGTGTGTGTGTGTGTGTGTGTGTGTGTGTAAGAAGGACACGACATCAGAAGCCCTCCAGATATTCTTCAAGGGTGTGAGTGTGTGTGTGTGTGTGAGTAAAAAGGACACGAAGTAAGTAGCTCTCCAGATATTCTGCAAGAGTGCGTGTATTTGTGTGTGTGTGTAAAAAGGAAACAAAATCAGAAGCCCTCTGGTGATTCTGCAAAGGTGTGTGTGTGTATGTGTAAAAAGCCACAAAGTCAGAAGCCCTCCAGAGATTCTGCCAGTGTTTGTGTGTGAGTGTGTAAAAAAGACACGATGTCAGAGTCCTTTAGAGATTCTTCAACAGTGTGTGCGTGTGAGAGTGTTTAAAGAGGACTCAAAGTCACAAGTTCTCCAGAGGTTCTGCCAGGATGTGTGTGTGTAAAACAGACACACACACAGGGTGTGCAAGGGTGCTTGTATATGTGTGTGTGTTTGTTAAAAAAGGACATGAAGTCAAACGTCCTCCAGAGATTCTGCAAGGGTGTGAATGTGTGTGTTTTTTTTGTGTGGAAAAAGAACACGACCTCAGAAGCCCTCCAGAGATTCTGCAACGGTATGAGTGTGAGTGTGTGTTTTTGTGTGTACAAAGGATAGGAAATCAGAAGGCCTCCAGAGATTCTTTAAGGCTGTGTGTATGTGTGTGTGTTTGAGGGTGAGAGTTTTTAAAAAGGACAAAGGTCGGAAGTTCTCCAGAGGTTCTGCCAGGGTGTGTGTGTGTATGTGTGTGTGTCTAAAAAGGACACAAAATCAAAAGTCCTCCTGAGATTCTGCAAGGGTGCATGCATGTGTGTATGTGTCTGTGTGAGTGTGTAAAAAGGACACGAAGTCATACCCTCCAGATGTTCTACAAGGGTGTGTGTGTGTGTGTGTGTGTGTAAAAAGGACACGACATCAGAATCCCTCCAGAGATTCTGCAATGGGGTGAATGTATGTGTATATGTAAAAAGGACTTGAAATCAGAAGTCCTGTAGAGATTCGGCAAGGGTGTGAGTGTCTTTGTGTGTGTGTGTGTGTCTGTGTTTCTAAAAAGGACATGAAGTCAGAAGCCCTCCAGAGATTCGGCAAGGGTATGAGTGTGAATGTGAGTGTGTGTTTGTGTGTATGTGTGTGTGTGTGTAAAAAGGACAAGAAGTAAGAAGCCCTCCAGGTATTCTGCAAAGGTGTGTGTGTGTGTGTGTTTGTAAAAAGGACTAGAAATCAGAAGCCCGGCAATATTATGCAAAGATGTGTCTGTGTAAAAAGAACAATACGTCAGAAGCCCTCCAGAGATTCTGCAAGAGTGTGAGTGTGTGTGTTAAAAGGACACGACGTCAGAAGCCCTCCAGAGATTGTGCAAGAGTGCGTATATGTGTTTGTATGTGTGTAAAAAGACAGGAAGTCAGAAGCCCTCTAGGGATTCTGCAAAGATCTGAGTGTGTGTGTGTATATATAAAAATGACACGAATCAGAAACCTCCAGAGATTCTGCAAAGGTGTGTGCGTGTGTAGGTAAAAAGGACACAACGTTAGAAGCCCTCCAGATATTCTCCAAGGATGTGCTTGTGTGTGGGTGTGTATGTAAAAATGACACGAACAAGAAGCCCTCCAGAGATTTTTCAAGGGTATCAGTTTGAGTGTGTATGTTTAAAAAAGGACATGAAGACAGAAGCCCTCTAGAGATTCTGCATGGTTTTGAGTGTGAGTGTGTGTGTGTGTGTGTGTGTGTAAAAAGAAAACAAAATCAGAAGCCCTCTAGTGATTTTGCAAGGGTGTGTGTGTGTGTGTGTGTAAAGACACGAATTCAAGCGCTACAGAGATTCTGTAAGGGTTTGTATGTGTGAGTGTGTAAAAAGGACACGAAGTCATAAGCCCTCTAGAGATTCTTCAACATGTGTGCGGTTGAGAGTTTTTAAAAAGGACCAATGTCAGAAGTTCCCGAGAGGTTCTGCCAGGGTGTGTGTGTGTGTATGTGTGTGTGTCTAAAAAGGACACGAAATCACAAGTCCTCCAGAGATTCTGCAAGGGTGTGTGCATGTGTGTATGTGTCTGTGTGAGTGTGTAAAACAACACGAAGTCAGAAGCCCTCCAGATGTTCTGCAAGGGTGTGTGTATGTGGGTGTGTGTGTGTCCAAAAAGGACATGAATTCAGAGCCCTCTAGAGATTCTTCAACAGTGTGTGAGGGTTAGAGTTTTTGAAAAGGACAAAAGTCGGAAGTTCTCCAGAGGTTCTGCCAGAGTGTGTGTGTATGTGTGTGTGTCTAAAAAGGACAAGAAATCAGAAGTCCTCCAGATATTCTGCAATGGTGCATGCATGTGTGTATGTGTCTGTGTGAGTGTGTAAAAAGGACACGAAATCAGAAGCCCTCCAGATGTTCTGCAAGTGTGTGTGTGTGTGGGGGGGGGTAAAAAGGATATGACATGAGAATACCTCCAGAGATTCTGCAAAGGTGTGAATGTATGTGTATCTGTAAAAAGGACTTGAAATCATAAGCTCTATAGAGATTCGGCAAGGGTGTGACTGTGTGTGTGTGTGTGTTTGTGTGTGTGTGCGTGTGAGTAAACAGGACAGGAAGTCAGAAGCCCTCTAGGGATTCTGCAAAGATCTGAGTGTGTGTGTGTGTGTGTGTGTGTGTGTATAAAAGTGACACGAAGTCAGAAACCTCCAGAGATTCTGCAAAGGTGTGTATGTGTATGTGTGTGTAGGTAAAAAGGACACGATGTTAGAAGCCCTCCAGAGATTCTCCAAGGGTGTGCTTGTGTGTGTGGGTGTGTATGTAAAAATGACACGAATGAAAAGCCCTCCAGAGATTCTTCAAGGGTATCAGTGTGAGTGTTTATATGTAAAAATGACACGGAGTCAGAAGCCCTCTAGAGATTCTGCAAGGGTATGAGTGTGAATGTGTGTGTATGTGTGTGTGTGTAAAAAGACACGAATTCAAGCGCTACAGAGATTCTGTAAGGGTGTGCATGTGTGAGTGTGTAAAAAGGACACGAAGTCAGAAGCCCTCTACAGATTCTTTAACAGTGTGTGAGGGTGAGAGTTTTTAAAAGGGACAAAGGTCGGAAGTTCTCCAGAGGTTCTGCCAGGGTGTGTGTGTGTGTCTAAGAAGGACACGAAATCAGAAGTCCTCCAGAGATTCTGCAAGGGTGCATGCATGTGTGTATGTGTCTGTGTGAGAGTGTAAAAGGACCCGAAGTCAGAAGCCCTCCAGATGTTCTGCAAGGGTGTGTGTGTGTGTGGGGGGGGGAGGGTGGGTGTAAAAAGGACATGACATCAGAATACCTCCAGAGATCTGCAATGGTGTGAATGTATGTGTATATGTAAAAAGGACTTGAAATCAGAAGCCCTGTAGAGATTCGACAAGGGTGTGAGTGTGTGTGTGTGAGTGTGTGTGTAAAAATGACATGAAGTCAGAAGCCCTCCAGAGATTCGGCAAGGGTATGAGTGTTTGTGTGTGTGTGTGTGTGTGTGTGTGTGTGTAAAAGGAGACAAAGTCAGAAGTCCTGCAGAGAATCTGTAAGGATATGAGTGTGTGAGTGTGTAAGAATGACATGAACAGAAGCCCTCCAGAGATTCTGCAAGGGTGTGTGTATGTGTGTGTTCGTGTGTAAAAGGACATGAATTCAAACCCACTCGAGAGATTCTGCATGGGTGTGATTGTGTGTTGTGTGTGTGTGTGTGTGGAAAAAGAACACGAATCAGAAGACATCCAGAGATTCTGCAAGGGTATGTGTGCGAATGTGAATGTGAGTGTGTGTGTGTGTGTGTGTGTGTGTGTGTGTGTAAAAAGGACACGAAGTCAGAATCCCTCGAGATTCTGCAATGGTGTGAATGTATGTGTATATATAAAACTGACTTGAAATCAGAAGCCCTGTAGAGATTAGGCAAGGGTGTGAGTGTGTGTGTGTGTGTGTGTAAAAGGACAGTAAATCAGACGCCTTCTGCATATTCTGCAACGGTGTGTGTGTGTGTGTGTTTGTGTGTAAAAAGGACACGAAGCCAGAAGCCCTCTAGTGATTCTGCCTAGGTATAAGTGTGAGTTTGTGTGTGTGTGTGTGTGTGTAAAAAGTAAACAAAATTAGAAGCCCTCTAGTGATTCTGCAAGGGTGTGTGTGTGTGTGTAAAAAGACACGAATTCAAGCGCTACAGAGATTCTGTAAGGGTGTGTATGTGTGTTTGTGTGTAAAAAGGTCACGAAGTCAGAAGCCCTCTAGAGATTCTTCAACAGGTGTAAGTGTTAGTTTTTAAAAAGGACAAATGTGGGAAATTCTCCAGAGGTTCTGCCAGTGTGTTTGTGTGTGTGTGTGTGTGTCTAAAAAGGACACGAAATCAGAAGTCCTCCAGAGATTCTGCAAGGTTGCATGCATGTGTGTATGTGTCTGTGTGAGTGTGTAAAAAGGACAAAAAGTCAGGGGCCCTCCAGATGTTCTGCAAGTGTGTGTGTGTGTAAAAAGGACACGACATCAGAATCCCTCCAGAGGTTCTGCAATGGTGTGTGTGTGTATACGTAAAAAGACCTTGAAATCAGAAGCCCTGTAAAGATTCGGCAAGGGTGAGAGTGTGTGAGTGCGTGTGTGTGTGTGCGTGTGTGTGTGTGTGTGTTTATAAAAAGGAAACAAGATCCGAAGCCCTCTAGTGATTCTGCAAGGATGTGTGTGTGTGCATGTGTAAAAAGACACAAATCCAATTCTACAGAGATTCTGTAAGGGTGTGTATGTGTGAGTGTGTAAAAAGGACACGAAGTCAGAAGCCCTCTAGAGATTCTTCAACAGCGTGTGAAGGTGAGAGTTTTTAAAAAGGACAAATTCAGAAGCTCTCCAGATGTTATGCCAGGGTGTGTGTTTGTATGTGTGTTTGTCTAAAGAGGACATGAAATCAGATGTCCTCCAGAGATTCTGCAAGGGTGCATTCATGTGTGTATATGTCTGTGTGAGTGTGTAAAAAGGACAAGATGTCAGAAGCCCTCCAGATGTTCTGCAAGTGCTTTTGTGTGTGTGTAGGGGGTGCTGGGGGGTGTAAAAAGGACGCGACATCAGAATCCCTCCAGAGATTCTGCAATGGTGTGAATGTATGTGTATATGTAAAAAGGACTTGAAATCAGAAGCCCTGTAGAGATTCGGCAAGGGTGTGAGTCTGTGTGTGTGTGTGTGTGTGTGTGTGTGAGTAAAAAGGACATGAAGTCAGAACCCCTCTAGAGATTCGGCAAGGTATGAGTGTGAGTGTGTGTGTGTGTGTGTGTTTGTGTGTAAAAAAGACACGAAGTCAGAAGCCCTCTAGAGATTCTTCAAGTGTGTGAGAGTGAGAGTTTTAAAAAAGGACAATGGTCGGAAGTTCTCTAGAGGTTCTGCCAGGGTGTTTGTGTCTAAAAAGGACACGAAATCAGAAGTCACCCAGAGAAACTACAAGGTTGTGTGTATGTTTGTATGTGTCTGTGTGAGTGTGTAAAAAAGACACGAAGTCAGAAGTCCTCCAGATGTTCTGCAAGGGTGTGTGTGTGTGTGTGCAAAGGAAACAAAATCAGAAGCCCTCCAGTGATTCTGCAATGGTGTGTGTGTGTGCGTGTGTAAAACGACACGAATAAAAGCGCTACAGAGATTCTGTAAGGGTGTGTATGTGTGAGTGTGTAAAAATGACACGAAGTCAGAAGGCCTCTAGAGATTCTTTAACAGTATGTGAAGGTGAGAGTTTTTTAAAAGGACAAAGGTCGGAATTTCTCCAGAGGTTCTGCCAGGGTGTGTGTGTATATGTGTGTGTTTGTCTAAAAAGGACACGAAATCAGAAGTCCTCCAGAGATTCTGCAAGGGTGCATGCATGTGTGTACGTGTCTGTGTGAGTGTGTGTGTAAAAGGACATGAAGTCAGAAGACCTCCAGAAATTCTGCAAGGGTGTGTGTGTGTGTGGGGGGGTGGGTGTAAAAAGGACACGACATCAGAATCCCTCCAGAGATTCTGCAATCGTGTGAATGTATGTGTATATATTAAAAGGACTTGAAATCAAAGCCCTGTAGAGGTTTGGCAAGGGTGTGAGTGTGTGTGTGTGTGTGTGTGTGTAAAAAGGACATGAATTCAGAAGCCCTCCAGAGATTCGGTAAGGGTATGAGTGTGCGTGTGTGAGTGTGTGTGTGTAAAAATGAGACAAAGTCAGAAGTCCTGCAGAGAATCTGCAAGGGTATGAGTGTGTGAGTTTCTAAGAAGGACACGAACAGAAACCCTCCAGTGATTCTGCAAGGGTGTGTGTATGTGTGTGTGCATGTGTAAAAAGGACATGAATTCAAACCTACTCCAAAGATTCTGCATGGGTGTGATTGTCTGTGTGTGTGTGTAAAATGGACACGAATCAGAAGACATCCAGAGCTTCTGCAAGGGTATGCGTGTGAATGTGAGTGTGTGTGTGTAAAAATAACACTACGTCAGAAGCTCTCCAGAGATTCTGCAAGAGTGTGAGTGTGTGGTGTGTGTGTTAAAAGGACACGACGTCAGAAGCCTTCCAGAGATTGTGCAAGGGTGCGTGTATGTGTGTGTATGTGTGTAAAAAGACAGGAAGTCAGAAGTCCTCTAGCGATTCTGCAAAGATCTGAGTGTGTGTGTGTGTGTATAAAAATGACACGAATCACAAACCTCCAGAGATTCTGCAAAGGTGTGTGCGTGTGTAGGTAAAAAGGACACGACGTTAGAAGCCCTCCAGATATTCTCCAAAGGTGTGCTTGTGTGTATGTAAAAATGACACGAATGAGAAGCCCTCCAGAGATTTTTCAAGGGTACCAGTGTGAGTGTTTATGTGTAAAAAGGACACGAAGTCAGAAGCCCTCTAGAGATTCTGCAAGGGTATGAGTTTGAATGTTTGTGTGTGTGTGTGTGTATGTGTGTGCGTGTGTGTGTGTGTAAAAAGAAAACAAAATCAGAAGCCCTCTAGTTATTCTGTAAGGCTGTGAGTGTGTAAAGACACGAATTCAAGCGATACAGAGATTCTTTAGGGGTGTGTATGTGTGAGTGTGTAAAAAGGACAAGAAGTCATAAGCCCGCAAGATATTCTTCAACAGTGTGTGCGGGTGAGAGATTCTAAAAAGAACAAAGGTCAGAAGTTCTCCAGAGGTTCTGCCAGGGTGTGTGTGTGTATGCCTATGTGTCTAAAAAGGATGCGAAATCAGAAGTCCTCCAGAGATTCTGCAAGGGTGCATGCATGTGTGTATGTGTCTGTGTGAGTGTGTAAAACAACACGAAGTCAGAAGCCCTCCAGATGTTCTGCTAGGGTGTGTGTACGTGTCTGTGTGAGTGTGTAAAAAGGACACGAAGTCAGACCCTCCAGATCATCTGCAAGGGTGTGTGTGTATGTGTGTAAAAAGGACACGACATCAGAATTCCTCCAGAGATTCTGCAATGGTGTGAATATATGTGTATATGTAAAAAGGACTTGAAATCAGAAGCTCTGTAGCGATTCGACACGTGTTTGAGTGTGTGTGTGTGTGTGTGTGTATAAAGGACTCGAAGTCAGAAGCCCTGCAGATATTATGCAAGGATGTGTCTGTGTAAAAAGAACACTACGTCAGAAGCCCTCCAGAGATTCTGCAAGAGTGTGAGTGTGTGGAGTGTTTGTGTTAAAATGACACGACCTGAGTAGCCCTCCAGAGATTGTGCAAGGGTGCGTGTAAGTGTGTGTATGTGTGTAAAAAGGACAGGAAGTCAGAAGCCCTGTAGGGATTCTGCAAAGATCGTCGTGTGTGTGTGTGTGTGTGTAGGTAAAAAGGACACGACGTTAAAAGACCTCAAGAGATTCTCCAAGGGGGTGCTTGTGTGCGGGTGTGTATGTAAAAATGACACGAATGAAAAGCTTTCCAGAGATTCTTCAAGGGTGTCAGTGTGAGTGTTTATGTGTAAAAATGACACGAAGTCAGAAGCCCTCTAGAGATTCTGCAAGGGTATGAGTGTGTGTATGTGTGTAAAAATGAGACGAAGTCAGAAGTACTGCAGAGATTATGCAAGGGTATGAGTGTGTGAGTGTGTAAGAAGGATATGAACAGAAGCCCTCCAGAGGTTCTGCAAGTGTGTGTGTGTAAAAAAGACAGTAAATCAGAAGCCTTCTACAGATTCTGCAATGGTGTGTGTTTGTGTGTAAAAAGGACACGAAGTCAGAAGCCCTCTAGTGATTCGGCCTGAGTATGAGTGTGAGTGTGTGTAAAAAGGAAACAAAATCAGAAGCCCTCTAGTGATTCTGCAAGTGTGAGTGTGTGCGTATGCGTGTGTAATAAGACATGAATTCAATTCTACAGAGATCCTGTAAGGGTGTGTATGTGTGAGTGTGTAAAAATGACACGAAGTCAGAAGCCCTCCAAATATTCTGCAAGGGTGTGTGTGTGTGTGTGTGTGTGTGTGTGTGTGTTTGTAAAAAGGACAAGAAGTCAGAAATCATCCAGAGATACTGCAAGGGTGTGTGTATGTTTGTGTGTGTCTGTGTCAGTATGTAAAAAGGACACTAGTCAGAAGCCCTCCAGATGTTCTGCAAGGGGGGGTGTGTGTGTATGTGTGTGTAATAAGGACAAGACATCAGAATCACTCCAGAGATTCTGCAATGGTGTGAATGTATGTGTACATGTAAAACGAACTTGAAATCAGAAGTCCTGTAGAGATTCGGGAAGGGTGTGAGTGTGTGTGTGTGTGTATGTGTGTGTAAAAAGGACATGAAGTCAGAAACCCTCCAGAGATTCAGCAAGGGTATGAGTGTGAGTGTGTTTATGTGTGTAAAAATGAGACGAAGTCAGAAGTCCTGCAGAGAATCTGCAAGGGTATGAGTGTGTGCGTTTGTAAATAGCACACGAACAGAAGCCCTCCAGAGGTTCTGCGTGTGTGTGTGTGTAAAAAGAACATTACGTCAGAATTCCTCCAGAGATTCTGCAAGAGTGTGAGTGTGTGGTGTGTGTGTGTGTGTGTTAAAAGGACACGATGTCAGAAGCCCTCTAGAGATTCTTCAACAATGATTGCGGGTGAGAGTTTTTAAAAAGGACAAAGGTCAGAAGTCCTCCGGAGATTCTGCAAGGGTGCGTGCATGTGTGTATGTGTCTGTGTGATTGTGTAAAACAACACGAAGTCAGAAGCCCTCAGATGTTCTGCAAGTGTGTGTGTATGTGTGTGTGTGTGTGTGTGTGTGTGTGTGTCCAAAAAGGACATGAATTCAAAAGCCCTCCAGAGATGCTGCAAGGGTGCCTGATAGTGTGTGTGTGTGTGTGTGTGTCTGTAAAAAGGACATGAAGTCAGACCCCTCCAGAGATTCGGCAAGGGTATGGGTGTGAGTGTGGGTGTGTGTGTAAAAATGAGACGAAGTCAGAAGTCCTGCAGAAAATCTGCAAGCGTATGAGTGTGTGAGTTTGTAAATAGGACACGAACAGAAGCCCTCCAGAGGTTCTCCAAGTGTGTGTGTGTGTGTGTGTGTGTGTGTGTAAAAAGGACAGTAAGTCAGAAGCCTTCTAAAGATTCTGCAACTGTGTTTGTGTGTGTTTGTGTGTAAAAAGGACACGAAGTCAGAAGCCCTCTAGGGATACTTCAAGGATGTGCGTGTGTTTGTATTTAAAAAGGACACGACTTTAGAAGCCATCCAGAGATTCTCCAATGGTATGCGTGTGTGTGTGTGTGTGTGTGTGTGTAGGACCCGAAGTCCGAAGTCCTCTAAAGAATCTGGAAGGGTGTGAGTATTTGAGTGTGTGAGTAAAATGGACATGAAGTCAGAAGCCCTCCAGAGATTCGACAAGGTATGAGTGTGAGTGTGTGTGTGTGTGTGTGTGTGTAAAAATGATTGAAAATCAGAAGTCCTGCAGAGTCTGCAAGGGTATGATTGTGCGTGTGTGTGTAAGAAGGACACGAACAGAAGACCTCCAGACATTCGGCAAGGGGATGTGTGTGTGCTTGTGTATAAAGGACATGAATTCAAACCCACTCCAGAGATTCTGCATGGGGGTGAGTGTGTGTTTGTGTGTGTGTCTATGTGTGTGGATAAAAAACACGAAGTCAGAAGACATCCAGAGACTCTGCAAGGGTATGTGTTTGAATGAGAGTGTGTGTATGTGTGTAAAAAGGACACGAAGTCAGAAGCCTTCCAGATATTCTGCAAGGGTGTGTGTGTGTGTGTGTGTGTGTGTGTGTGTGTGTGTGTGTGTTTGTAAAAAGGACACGAAGTCAGAAGTCATCCAGAGATACTGCAAGGGTGTGTGTATGTTTGTGTGTGTCTGTGTGAGTGTGTAAAAAGGACACGAAGTCAGAAGCCCTCCAGATGTACTCCAAGGGTGTGTGTGTGTGTGTGTGTGTGTGTGTGTGTATGTGTGTGTAATAAGGACACGACATCAGTAGGACACTAACAGAAGCCCTCCAGAGGTTCTGCAAGTGTGTGTGTGTGTGTGTGTGTGTAAAAAGGACACGAAGTCAGAAGCCCTGCAGATATTATGCAAGTATGTGTGTAAAAAGAACACTACTTCAGAAGTCCTCCAGAGATTCTGCAAGAGTGCGAGTGTGTGGTGTGTATGTGTTAAAAGGACACGATGTCAGAAGCCCTCTAGAGATTCTTCAACAATGATTGCGGGTGAGAGTTTTTAAAAAGGACAAAGGTCAGAAGTCCTCCGGAGATTCTGCAAGGGTGCGTGCATGTGTGTATGTGTCTGTGTGATTGTGTAAAACAACACGAAGTCAGAAGCCCTCAGATGTTCTGCAAGTGTTTGTGTATGTATGTGTGTGTGTCCAAAAAGGACATGAATTCAAAAGCCCTCCAGAGATGCTGCAAGGGTGCCTGATAGTGTGTGTGTGTGTGTGTGTGTCCAAAAAGGACATGAATTCAAAAGCCCTCCAGAGATGCTGCAAGGGTGCCTGATAGTGTGTGTGTGTGTGTGTGTGTGTGTGTGTGTGTGTGTCTGTAAAAAGGACATGAAGTCAGAAACCCTCCAGAGATTCGGCAAGGGTATGGGTGTGAGTGTGGGTGTGTGTGTAAAAATGAGACGAAGTCAGAAGTCCTGCAGAGAATCTGCAAGCGTATGAGTGTGTGAGTTTGTAAATAGGACACGAACAGAAGCCCTCCAGAGGTTCTCCAAGTGTGTGTGTGTGTTTGTGTGTGTGTGTGTAAAAAGGACAGTAAGTCAGAAGCCTTCTAAAGAGTCTGCAACTGTGTTTGTGTGTAAAAAGGACATGAAGTCAGAAGCCCTCTAGACATACTGCAAGGAAGTGCGTGTGTTTGTATTTAAAAAAGGACACGATTTTGGAAGCCCTCCAGAGATTCTCCAATGGTATGCGTGTGTGTGTGTGTGTGTGTGTGTGTGTGTGTGTGTGTGTAGGACCCGAAGTCCGAAGTCCTCTAAAGAATCTGGAATGGTGTGTGTGTGTGTGTAAAAATGATTGAAAATCAGAAGTCCTGCAGAGTCTGCAAGGGTATGATTGTGCGTGTGTGTGTAAGAAGGACACGAACAGAAGACCTCCAGACATTCGGCAAGGGTATGTGTGTGTGCTTGTGTATAAAGGACATGAATTCACACCCACTCCAGAGATTCTGCATGGGGGTGATTGTGTGTTTGTGTGTGTGTCTATGTGTGTGGATAAAAAACACGAAGTCAGAAGACATCCAGAGATTCTGCAAGGGTATGTGTTTGAATGAGAGTGTGTGTATGTGTGTAAAAAGGACACGAAGTCAGAAGCCCTCCAGATATTCTGCAAGGGTGTGTGTGTGTGTGTGTTTGTAAAAAGGACACGAAGTCAGAAGTCATCCAGAGATACTGCAAGGGTGTGTGTATGTTTGTGTCTGTCTGTGTAAGTGTGTAAAAAGGACACGAAGTCAGAAGCCTTCCAGATTTACTCCAAGCGTGTGTGTGTGTATGTGTGTGTATGTGTGTGTAATAAGGACACGACATCAGTAGGACACGAACAGAAGCCCTGCAGAGGTTCTGCAAGTGTGTGTGGGTATGTGTGTGTAAAAAGGACACGAAGTCAGAAGCCCTGCAGATATTATGCATGTATGTGTGTAAAAAGAGCACTACGTCAGAAGTCCTTCAAAGATTCTGCAAGAGTGTGAGTGTGTGGTGTGTATGTGTTAAAAGGACACGATGTCAGAAGCCCTCTAGAGATTCTTCAACAATGATTGCGGGTGAGAGTTTTTAAAAAGGACAAAGGTCAGAAGTCCTCCGGAGATTCTGCAAGGGTGCGTGCATGTGTGTATGTGTCTGTGTGATTGTGTAAAACAACACGAAGTCAGAAGCCCTCAGATGTTCTGCAAGTGTGTGTGTGTGTGTGTCCAAAAATGACATGAATTCAGAAGCCCTCCAGAGATGCTGCAAGGGTGCCCGATAGTGTGTTTGTGTCTGTGTGTGTGTCTGTAAAAAGGACATGAAGTCAGAAACCCTCCAGAGATTCGGCAAGGGTATGGGTGTGAGTGTGGGTGTGTGTGTAAAAATGAGACGAAGTCAAAAGTCCTGCAGAGAATCTGCAAGCGTATGCGTGTGTGAGTTTGTAAATAGGACACGAACAGAAGCCCTCAAGAGGTTCTGCACGTGTGTGTGTGTGTGTGTGTGTTTGTGTGTGTGTAAAAAGGACAGTAAGTCAGAAGCCTTCTAAAGATTCTGCAACTGTGTTTGTGTGTGTTTGTGTGTAAAAAGGACACAAAGTCAGAAGCCCTCTAGAGACACTGCAAGGATATGCGTGTGTTTGTATTTAAAAAGGAAACGACTTTAGAAGCCCTCCAGAGATTCTCCAATGGTATGCGTGTGTGTGTGTGTGTGTGTGTGTGTGTGTGTGTGTGTGAAAAGGACCCGAAGTCCGAAGTCCTCTAAAGAATCTGGAAGGGTGTGTGTGTGTATGTGAGTAAAAAGGACATGAAGTCAGAAGCCCTTCAGAGATTCGACAAGGTATGAGTGTGATTGTGTCTGTGTTTATGTGTGTGTGTGTAAAAATGTTTGTAAATCAGAAGTTCTGTACATTCTGCAAGGGTATGATTGTGTGTGTGTGTAAGATGGAAACGAACAGAAGACCTCCTGACATTCAGCAAGGGTATGTGTATGTGTGTGTGCTTGTGTATAAAGGACATGAATTCAAACCCACTCCAGAGATTCTGCATGGGGGTGAGTGTGTGTTTGTGTGTGTGTCTATGTGTGTGGATAAAAAACACGAAGTCAGAAGACATCCAGAGATTCTGCAAGGGTATGTGTTTGAATGAGAGTGTGTGTATGTGTGTAAAAAGGACACGAAGTCAGAAGCCTTCCAGATATTCTGCAAGGGTGTGTGTGTGTGTGTGTGTGTGTGTGTGTGTGTTTGTAAAAAGGACACGAAGTCAGAAGTCATCCAGATATTCTGCAAGGGTGCATGCATGTGTGTATGTGTCCGTGTGATTGTGTAAAACAACACGAAGTCAGAAGCCCTCAGATATATTGCAAGGGTGTGTGTATGCGTGTGTGTCCAAAAAGGACATGAATTCAGAAGCCCTCCAGAGATGCTGCAAGGGTGCCTGATAGTGTGTGTTTGTGTGTGTGTGTCTGTGTGTCTGTAAAAAGGACATGAACTCCGAAATCCTCCAGAGATTCGGCAAGGGTATGGGTGTGAGTGTGGGTGTGTGTGTAAAAAATGAGACGAAGTCAGAAGTCCTGCAGAGAATCTGCAAGCGTATGAGTGTGTGAGTTTGTAAATAGGACACGAACAGAAGCCCTCAAGAGGTTCTGCAAATGTGTGTGTGTGTGTGTGTGTGTGTAAAAAGGACAGTAAGTCAGAAGCCTTCTAAAGATTCTGCAACTGTGTTTGAGTGTGTTTGTGTATAAAAAGGACACGAAGTCAGAAGCCCTCTAGAGATACTGCAAGGATGTGCGTGTGTTTGTATTTAAAAAGGACACGACTTTAGAAGCCCTCCAGTGATTCTCCAATGGTATACGTGTGTGTGTGTGTGTGTGTGTGAGTGTAAAGAACCCGAAGCCCGAAGTCCTCTAAAGAAACTGGAAGGTTGTGAGTGTTTGTGTGTGTGAGTAAAAAGGTCATGAAGTCAGAAGCCCTCCAGAGATTAGACAAGGTAAGAGTGTGAGTGTGTGTGTGTTTGTGTGTGTGTGTGTGTGTAAAAATGATTGAAAATCACAAGTCCTACAGAGTCTGCAAGGGTATGATTGTGTGTGTGTTTGTAAGAAGGACAAGAACAGAAGACCTCAAGACATTCGGCAAGGGGATGTGTATGTATGTGTGTGCTTGTGTATAAAGGACATGAATTCAAACCCACTCCAGAGATTCTGCATGGGGGTGAGTGTGTGTTTGTGTGTGTGTCTATGTGTGTGGAAAAAAACACGAAGTCAGAAGACATCCAGAGATTCTGCAAGGGTATGTGTTTGAATGAGAATGTGTGTATGTGTGTAAAAAGGACACGAAGTCAGAAGCCCTCCAGATATTCTGCAAGGGTGTGTGTGTGTGTGTGTGTGTGTGTGTGTTTGTAAAAAGGACACGATGTCAGAAGTCATCCAGAGATACTGCAAGGGTGTGTGTATGTTTGTGTGTGTCTGTGTGAGTGTGTAAAAAGGACACGAAGTCAGAAGCCCTCCAGATGTACTCGAAGGGTGTGTGTGTGTGTGTGTGTGCGTATGTGTGTGTAATAAGGACACGACATCAGTAGGACAGGAACAGAAGCCCTCCAGAGGTTCTGCAAGTGTGTGTGGGGGTGTGTGTGTGTAAAAAGGACACGAAGTCAGAAGCCCTGCAGATATTATGCAAGTATATGTGTAAAAAGAACACTACGTCAGAAGTCTTCCAGAGATTATGCAAGAATGTGAGTGTGTGGTGTGTATGTGTTAAAAGGACACGATGTCAGAAGCCCTCTAGATATTCTTCAACAATGATTGTGGGTGAGAGTTTTTAAAAAGGACAAAGGTCAGAAGTCCTCCGGAGATTCTGCAAGGGTGCGTGCATGTGTGTATGTGTCTGTGTGATTGTGTAAAACAACACGAAGTCAGAAGCCCTCAGATGTTCTGCAAGTGAGTGTGTATGTGTGCGTGTGTGTCCAAAAAGGACATGAATTCAGAAGCCCTCCAGAGATGCTGCAAGGGTGCCTGATAGGTGTGTGTGTGTCTGTAAAAAGGACATGAAGTCAGAAGCCCTCCAGATATTCTGCAAGGGTGTGTGTGTGTGTGTTTGTAAAAAGGACACGAAGTCAGAAGTCATCCAGAGATACTGCAAGGGTGTGTGTATGTTTGTGTGTGTCTGTGTGAGTGTGTAAAAAGGACACGAAGTCAGAAGCCCTCCAGATGTAATCAAAGGGTGTGTGTGTGTGTGTGTGTGTGTATGTGTGTGTAATAAAGACACGTCATCAGTAGGACACGAACAGAAGCCCTCCAGAGGTTCTGCAAGTGTGTGTGTGTGTGTGTGTGTGTGTAAAAAGGACACGAAGTCAGAAGCCCTGCAGATATTATGCAAATATGTGTGTAAAAAGAACACTAATTCATAATTCCTCCAGAGATTCTGCAAGAGTGTGAGTGTGTGGTGTGTATGTGTTAAAAGGACACGATGTCAGAAGCACTCTAGAGATTCTTCAACTATGATTGCCGGTGAGAGTTTTTAAAAAGGACAAAGGTCAGAAGTCCTCAGGAGATTCTGCAAGGGTGCGTATATGTGTGTATGTGTCTGTGTGATTGTGTAAAACAACACGAAGTCAGAAGCCCTCAGATGTTATGCAAGTGTGTGTGTATGTGTGTGTGTGTGTCCAAAAAGGACATGAATTCAAAAGCCCTCCAGAGATGCTGCAAGGGTGCCTGATAGTGTGTGTGTGTGTGTCTGTAAAAAGGACATGAAGTCAGAAACCCTCCAGAGTTTCGGCAAGGGTATGGGTGTGAGTGTGGGTGTGTGTGTAAAAATAAGACGAAGTCAGAAGTCCTGCAGAGAATCTGCAAGCCTATGAGTGTGTGCGTTTGTAAATAGGACACGAACAGAAGCCCTCCAGAGGTTATGCAAGTGTGTGCGTGTGTGTGTGTGTGTGTGTGTAAAAAGGACAGTAAGTCAGAAGCCTTCTAAAGATTCTGCAACTGTGTTTGTGTGTAAAAAGGACACGAAGTCAGAAGCCCTCTAGACATACTGCAAGGAAGTGCGTGTGTTTGTATTTAAAAGGGACACGATTTTGGAAGCCCTGCAGAGATTCTCCAATTGTATGCGCGCGCGTGTGTGTGTGTGTGTGTGTGTGTGTAGGACCCGAAGTCCGAAGTCCTCTAAAGAATCTGGAATGGTGTGTGTGTGTGTGTGTAAAAATGATTGAAAATCAGACGTCCTTCAGAGTCTGCAAGGGTATGATTGTGTGCGTGTGTGTAAAAAGGACACGAACAGAAGACCTCCAGACATTCAGCAAGGGTATGTATTTGTGTGCTTGTGTATAAAGGACATGAATTCAAACCCACTCCAGAGATTCTGCATGGGCGTGAGTGTGTGTTTGTGTGTGTGTCTATGTGTGTGGATAAAAAACACGAAGTCAGAAGACATCCAGAGATTCTGCAAGGGTATGTGTTTGAATGAGAGTGTGTGTATGTGTGTAAAAAGGACACGAAGTCAGAAGCCCTCCAGATATTCTGCAAGGGTGGGTGTGTGTGTGTTTGTAAGAAGGACACGAAGTCAGAAGTCATCCAGAGATACTGCAAGGGTGTGTGTATGTTTGTGTCTGTCTGTGTAAGTTTGTAAAAAGGACACGTAGTCAAAAGCCTTCCAGATTTACTCCAAGGGTGTGTGTGTGTGTATGTGTGTGTAAAAAGGACACGACATCAGTAGGACACGAACAGAAGCCCTACAGAGGTTCTGCAAGTGTGTGTGTGGGTATGGGTGTGTAAAAAGGACAGGAAGTCAGAAGCCCTGCAGATATTATGCAAGTATGTGTGTAAAAAGAACACTTCGTCAGAAGTCCTTCAAAGATTCTGCAAGAGTGTGAGTGTGTGGTGTGTATGTGTTAAAAGGACACGATGTCAGAAGCCCTCTAGAGATTCTTCAACAATGATTGCGGGTGAGAGTTTTAAAATGGGCAAAGGTCAGAAGTCCTCCAGATATTCTGCAAGGGTGCATGCATGTGTGTATGTGTCTGTGTGGTTGTGTAAAACAACACGAAGTCAGAAGCCCTCAGATATACTGCAAGTGTGTGTGTATGTGTGTGTGTGTGTCCAAAAAGGACATGAATTCAGAAGCCCTCCAGAGATGCTGCAAGGGTGCCCGATAGTGTGTGTGTGTGTCTGTGTGTGTGTCTGTAAAAAGGACATGAAGTCAGAAACCCTCCAGAGATTCGGCAAGTGTATGGGTGTGAGTGTGGGTGTGTGTGTAAAAATGAGACGAAGTCAGAAGTCCTGCAGAGAATCTGCAAGCGTATGAGTGTGTGAGTTTGTAAATAGGACACGAACAGAAGCCCTCCAGAAGTTCTGCAAGTGTGTGTGTGTGTGTAAAAAGGACAGTAAGTCAGAAGCCTTCTAAAGATTCTGCAACTGTGTTTGAGTGTGTTTGTGTATAAAAAGGACACGAAGTCAGAAGCCATCTAGAGATACTGCAAGGATGTGCGTGTGTTTGTATTTAAAAAGGACACGACTTTAGAAGCCCTCCAGTGATTCACCAATGGTATGCGTGTGTGTGTGTGTGTGTGTGTGTGTGTGTGTGTGTGTGTGTGTGAAAAGGACCCGAAGTCCGAAGTCCTCGAAAGAATCTGGAAGGATGTGAGTGTGTGTGTATGTGAGTAAAAAGGACATGAAGTCAGAAGCCCTCCAGAGATTCGACAAGGTATGAGTGTGAGGGTGTGTGTGTTTGTGTGTGTGTGTGTGTGTGTGTGTGTGTGTAAAAATGATTGAAAATCAGAAGTCCTGCAGAGTCTGCAAGGGTATGATTGTGTGTGTGTGTAAGAAGGAAACGAACAGAAGACCTCCTGACATTCAGCAAGGGTATGTGTATGTGTGTGTGCTTGTGTATAAAGGACATGAATTCAAACCCACTCCAGAGATTCTGCATGGGGGTGAGTGTGTGTTTGTGTGTGTGTCTATGTGTGTGGATAAAAAACACGAAGTCAGAAGACATCCAGAGATTCTGCAAGGGTATGTGTTTGAATGAGAGTGTGTGTATGTGTGTAAAAAGGACACGAAGTCAGAAGCCCTCCAGATATTCTGCAAGGGTGCATGCATGTGTGTATGTGTCTGTGTGGTTGTGTAAAACAACACGAAGTCAGAAGCCCTCAGATATACTGCAAGTGTGTGTGTATGTGTGTGTGTGTGTCCAAAAAGGACATGAATTCAGAAGCCCTCCAGAGATGCTGCAAGGGTGCCCGATAGTGTGTGTGTGTGTCTGTGTGTGTGTCTGTAAAAAGGACATGAAGTCAGAAACCCTCCAGAGATTCGGCAAGTGTATGGGTGTGAGTGTGGGTGTGTGTGTAAAAATAAGACGAAGTCAGAAGTCCTGCAGAGAATCTGCAAGCGTATGAGTGTGTGAGTTTGTAATTAGGACACGAACAGAAGCCTCCAGAGGTTCTTCAAATGTGTGTGTGTGTGTGTGTGTGTGTAAAAAGGACAGTAAGTCAGAAGCCTTCTAAAGATTCTGCAACTGTGTTTGAGTGTGTTTGTGTATAAAAAGGACACGAAGTCAGAAGCCATCTAGGGATACTGCAAGGATGTGCGTGTGTTTGTATTTAAAAAGGAAACGACTTTAGAAGCCCTCCAGAGATTCTCCAATGGTATGCGCGCGTGTGTGTGTGTGTGTGTGTGTGTGTGTGCGTGTGTGTGTAAAGGACCCGAAGTCCTCTAAAGAATCTGGAAGGGTGTGAGTGTGTGTGTATGTGAGTAAAAAGGACATGAAGTCAGAAGCCCTCCAGAGATTCGACAAGGTATGAGTGTGAGGGTGTGTGTGTTTGTGTGTGTGTGTGTGTAAAAACGATTGAAAATCAGAAGTCCTGCAGAGTCTGCAAGGGTATGATTGTGTGTGTGTGTAAGAAGGAAACGAACAGAAGACCTCCTGACATTCAGCAAGAGTATGTGTATGTGTGTGTGCTTGTGTATAAAGGACATGAATTCAAACCCACTCCAGAGATTCTGCATGGGGGTGAGTGTGTGTTTGTGTGTGTGTCTATGTGTGTGGATGAAAAACACGAAGTCAGAAGACATCCAGAGATTCTGCAAGGGTATGTGTTTGAATGAGAGTGTGTGTATGTGTGTAAAAAGGACACGAAGTCAGAAGCACTCCAGATATTCTGCAAGGGTGCGTGCATGTGTGTATGTGTCTGTGTGATTGTGTAAAACAACACGAAGTCAGAAGCCCTCAGATATTCTGCAAGGGTGTGTGTATGAGTGTGTGTGTGCGTCCCAAAAGACATGAATTCAGAAATCTCCAGAGATGCTGTAAGGGTGCCTGATAGTGTGTGTTTGTGTGTGTGTGTGTCTGTAAAAAGACATGAAGTCAGAAACCCTCCAGAAATTCGGCAAGGGTATGGGTGTGAGTGTGGGTGTGTGTGTAAAAATGAGACGAAGTCAGAAGTCCTGCAGAGAATCTGCAAGCGTATGAGTGTTTGAGTTTGTAAATAGGACACGAACAGAGGCCCTCAAGAGGTTCTGCAAGTGTGTGTGTGTGTGTGTGTACAAAGGACAGTAAGTCAGAAGCCTTCTAAAGGTTCTACAACTGTGTTTGTGTGTAAAAATGACACGAAGCCAGAAGACCTCTAGAGATACTGCAAGGATGTGCGTGTGTTTGTATTTAAAAAGGACACGACTTTAGAAGCCCTCCAGAGATTCTCCAATGGTATGTGTGTGTGTGTGTGTGTGTGTGTGTGTGAAAAGGACCCAAAGTCCGAAGTCCTCTAAAGAATCTGGAAGGGTGTGAGTGTGTGTGTGTGTGTGAGTAAAAAGGACATGAAGTCAGAAGCCCTCCAGAGATTCGACAAGGTATGAGTGTGAGTGTGTGTGTGTGTGTGTGTGTGTGTGTGTGTAAAAAGGACAGTAAGTCAGAAGCCTTCTAAAGATTCTGCAACTGTGTTTGAGTGTGTTTGTGTATAAAAAGGACACGAAGTCAGAAGCCCTCTAGAGATACTGCAAGGATGTGCGTGTGTTTGTATTTAAAAAGGACACGACTTTAGAAGCCCTCCAGTGATTCTCCAATGGTATACGTGTGTGTGTGTGTGTGTGTGTGAGTGTAAAGAACCCGAAGCCCGAAGTCCTCTAAAGAAACTGGAAGGGTGTGAGTGTTTGTGTGTGTGAGTAAAAAGGTCATGAAGTCAGAAGCCCTCCAGAGATTAGACAAGGTAAGAGTGTGAGTGTGTGTGTGTTTGTGTGTGTGTGTGTAAAAATGATTGAATATCAGAAGTCCTGCAGAGTCTGCAAGGGTATGATTGTGTGTGTGTGTGTAAGAAGGACACGAACAGAAGACCTCCAGACATTCGGCAAGGGAATGTGTATGTGTGTGTTCTTGTGTATAAAGGACATGAATTCAAACCCACTCCAGAGATTCTGCATGGGGGTGAGTGTGTGTTTTTGTGTGTGTCTATGTGTGTGGATGAAAAACACGAAGTCAGAAGACATCCAGAGATTCTGCAAGGGTATGTGTTTGAATGAGAGTGTGTGTATGTGTGTAAAAAGGACACGAAGTCAGAAGCCCTCCAGATGTTCTGCAAGGGTGTGTGTGTGTGTGTGTGCTTGTGTGTGTGTGTGTGTGTGTAAAAAGGACACGAAGTCAGAAGTCATCCAGAGATACTGCAAGGGTGTGTGTATGTTTGTGTGTGTCTGTGTGAGTGTGTAAAAAGGACACGAAGTCAGAAGCCCTCCAGATGTACTCCAAGGGTGTGTGTGTGTGTGTGTGTATGTGTGTGTTATAAGGACACGACATCAGTAGGACACGAACAGAAGCCCTCCAGCGGTTCTGCAAGTGTGTGTGGGTGTGTGTGTGTAAAAAGGACACGAAGTCAGAAGCCCTGCAGGTATTGTGCAAGGGTGTGTGTGTGTGTTTTTAAAAAGGACACGAAGTCATAAGTCATCCAGAGATACTGCAAGGGTGTGTGTATGTTTGTGTGTGTCTGTGTGAGTGTGTAAAAAGGACACGAAGTCAGAAGCCCTCCAGATGTAAGGTGTGTGTGTGTGTGTATGTGTGTGTAATAAGGACACGACATCAGTAGGACACGAACAGAAGCCCTCCAGAGGTTCTGCAAGTGTGTGTGTGTGTGTGTGTGTGTGTGTGTGTGTGTGTAAAAAGGACACGAAGTCAGAAGCCCTGCAGATATTATGCAAGTATGTGTGTAAAAAGAACACTACGTCAGAAGTCCTACAGAGATTCTGCAAGAGTGTGAGTGTGTGTTGTGTATGTGTTAAAAGGACACATTGTCACAAGCCCTCTAGAGATTCTTCAACAATGATTGCGGGTGAGAGTTTTTAAAAAGGACAAAGGTCAGAAGTCCTCCGGAGATTCTGCAAGTGTGCGTGCATGTGTGTATGTGTCTGTGTGATTGTGTAAAACAACACGAATTCAGAAGCCCTCAGATGTTATGCAAGTGTGTATGTATGTGTGTGTGTGTGTCCAAAAAGGACATGAATTCAGAAGCCCTCCAGAGATGTTGCAAGGGTGCCTGAAAGTGTGTGTGTCTATAAAAAGGACATGAAGTCAGAAACCATCCAGAGATTCGGCAAGGGTATGGGTGTGAGTGTGGGTGTGTGTGTAAAAATGAGACAAAGTCAGAAGTCCTGCAGAGAATATGCAAGCGTATGAGTGTGTGAGTTTGTAAATAGGACATGAACTGAAGCCCTCCAGAGGTTCTGCAAGTGTGTGTGTGTGTGTGTGTAAAAAGGACAGTAAGTCAGAAGCCTTCTAAAGATTCTGCAACTGTGTTTGTGTGTCTTTGTGTGTAAAAAGGACACGAAGTCAGAAGCCTTCTAGAGATACGGCAAGGATGTGCGTGTGATTGCATTACAAAGGACACGACTTTAGAAGCCCTCTAGAGATTCTGCAATGGTATGCGTGTATGTGTGTGTGTGTGTGTGTGTGTGTGTGTGTAAAGGACCCGTAGTCCGAAGTCCTCTAAAGAATCTAAAGGGTGTGAGTGTGTGTGTGTGTGTGTGTGTGTGTAAAAATGATTGAAAATCAGAAGTCCTGCAGAGTCTGCAAGGGTATGATTGTGTGTGTGTGTGTAAGAAGGACACGAACAGAAGACCTCCAGACATTCGGCAAGGGTATGTGTGTGTGCTTGTGTATAAAGGACATGAATTCAAAACCACTCCAGAGATTCTGCATGGGGGTGAGTGTGTGTTTGTGTGTGTGTCTATGTGTGTGGATAAAAAACACGAAGTCAGAAGACATCCAGAGATTCTGCAAGGGTATGTGTTTGAATGAGAGTGTGTGTATGTGTGTAAAAAGGACACGAAGTCAGAAGCCCTCCAGATATTCTGCAAGGGTGTGTGTGTGTGTGTGTGTGTGTTTGTAAAAAGGACACGAAGTCAGAAGTCATCCAGAGATACTGCAAGGGTGTGTGTATGTTTGTGTGTGTCTGTGTGAGTGTGTAAAAAAGACACGAAGTCAGAAGCCCTCCAGATGTACTCCAAGGGTGTGTGTGTGTGTGTGTGTGTGTATGTGTGTGTAATAAGGACACGACATCAGTAGGACAGGAACAGAAGCCCTCCAGAGGTTCTGCAAGTGTGTGTGGGTGTGTGTGTGTAAAAAGGAGACGAAGTCAGAAGCCCTGCAGATATTATGCAAGTATGTGTGTAAAAAGAACACTATGTCAGAAGTCCTACAGAGATTCTGCAAAAGTGTGAGTGTGTGGTGTGTATGTGTTAAAAGGACACGATGTCAGAAGCCCTCTAGAGTTTCTTCAACAATGATTGCGGGTGAGAGTTTTTAAAAAGGACAAAGGTCAGAAGTCCTCCGGAGATTCTGCAAGGGTGCGTGCATGTGTGTATGTGTCTGTGTGATTGTGTAAAACAACACGAAGTCAGAAGCCCTCAGATGTTATGCAAGTGTGTGTGTATGTGTGTGTGTGTGTCCAAAAAGGACATGAATTCAGAAGCCCTCCAGAAATGCTGCAAGGGTGCGTGATTGTGTGTGTGTGTGTGTGTGTGTGTGTGTGTGTTTATGTAAAAGGACAGTAAATCAGAAGCCTTCTAGAGATTCTGCAAAGGTGTATATGTGAGTTTGTGTGTAAAAAGGACACGAAATCAGAAGCCCTCTAGAGAATCTTCAACAGTGTGTGAGGGTGAGAGTTTTAAAAAAGGACAATGGTCAGAAGTTCAACAGAGGTTCTGCCAACGTTTGTGTGTGTATGTGTGTGTGTCTAAAAAAGACAGGAATCAGAAGTCATCCAGAGATACTGCAAGGGTGTGTGTATGTTTGTATGTGTCTGTGTGAGTGTGTAAAAAGGACACGAAGTCAGAAGCCCTCCATATGTTCTGCAAGGGTGTGTCTGTGTGTGTGTGTGTGTGTGTGTGTGTGTAATAAAGACACGACATCAGAATCCCTCCAGAGATTCTGCAATGTTGTGAATGTATGTGTATATGTAAAACGGACTTGAAATCAAAAGCCCGGTAGAGATTCGGCAAGGGTGTGAGTGTGTGTGTGTGTGTGTGTGTGTGTGTGTGTGTCTGTAAAAAGGACATGAAGTCAGAAACCCTCCAAAGATTCGGCAAGGGTATGAGTGTGAGTGTGGGTGTGTTTGTAAAAATGAAACAAAGTCAGAAGTCCTGCAGAGAATCTGCAAGCGTATGAGAGTGTGAGTTTGTAAATAGGACACGAACTGAAGCCCTCCAGAGGTTCTGCAAGTGTGTGTGTGTGTGTGTGTAAAAAGGTCAGTAAGTCAGAAGCCTTCTAAAGATTCTGCAACAGTGTTTGTGTGTGTTTGTGTGTAAATAGGACACGAAGTCAGAAGCCCTCTAGAGATACTGCAATGATGTGCGTGTGTTTGTATTTAAAAAGGACACGACTTTAGAAGCCCTCCAGAGATTCTCCAATGGTATGTGTGTGTGTGTGTGTGTGTGTAAAGGACCCGAAGTACTCAGTCCTCTAAAGAATCTGGAAGGGTGTGAGTGTGTGTGTGTGTGTGTGTGTGTGCGTGTGTGTAAAAATGATTGAAAATCAGAAGTCCTGCAGAGTCTGCAAGGGTATGATTGTGCGTGTTTGTGTAAGAAGGACACGAACAGAAGACCTCCAGACATTCGGCAAGGGTATGTGTGTGTGCTTGTGTATAAAGGACATGAATTCAAAACCACTCCAGAGATTCTGCATGGGGGTGAGTGTGTGTTTGTGTGTGTGTCTATGTGTGTGGATAAAAAAACACGAAGTCAGAAGACATCCAGAGATTCTGCAAGGGTATGTGTTTGAATGAGAGTGTGTGTATGTGTGTAAAAAGGACACGAAGTCAGAAGCCCTCCAGATATTCTGCAAGGGTGTGTGTGTGTGTGTGTGTGTTTGTAAAAAGGACACGAAGTCAGAAGTCATCCAGAGATACTGCAAGGGTGTGTGTATGTTTGTGTGTGTCTGTGTGAGTGTGTAAAAAGGACACGAAGTCAGAAGCCCTCCAGATGTACTCCAAGGGTGTGTGTGTGTGTATGTGTATGTGTGTGTAATAAGGTCACGACATCAGTAGGACACGAACAGAAGCCCTACAGCGGTTCTGCAAGTGTGTGTGTGTGTGTGTAAAAAGGACACGGAGTCAGAAGCCCTGCAGATATTATGCAAGTGTGTGTGTAAAAGGACACTACGTCAGAAGTCCTACAGAGATTCTGCAAGAGTGTGAGTGTGTGGTGTGTATGTGTTAAAAGGACACGATGTCAGAAGCCCTCTAGAGGTTCTTCAACAATGATTGCGGGTGAGAGTTTTTATAAAGGACAAAGGTCAGAAGTCCTCCGGAGATTCTGCAAGGGTGCGTGCATGTGTGTATGTGTCTGTGTGATTGTGTAAAACAACACGAAGTCAGAAGCCCTCAGATGTTCTGCAAGTGTGTGTGTATGTGGGTGTGTGTCCAAAAAGGACATGAATTCAAAAGCCCTCCAGAGATGCTGCAAGGGTGCCTGATAGTGTGTGTGTGTGTCTATAAAAAGGACATGATGTCAGAAACCCTCCAGAGATTCGGCAAGGGTATGGGTGTGAGTGTGGGTGTGTGTGTAAAAATGAGACGAACTCAGAAGTCCTGCAGAGTATCTGCAAGCGTATGAGTGTGTGAGTTTGTAAATAGGACACGAACTGAAGCCCTCCAGAGGTTCTGCAAGTGTGTGTGTGTGTGTGTGTAAAAAGGACAGTAAGTCAGAAGCCTTCTAAAGATTCTGCAACTGTGTGTGTGTGTGTGTTTGTATGAAGGGCACGAAGTCAGAAGCCCTCTAGAGATACTGCAAGGATGTGCGTGTGTTTGTATTACAAAGGACACGACTTTAGAAGCCCTCCAGAGATTCTCCAATGGTATGCGTGTGTGTGTGTGTGTAAAGGACCCGTAGTCCGAAGTCCTCTAAAGAATCTAAAGGGTGTGAGTGTGTGTGTGTGTGTGTGTAAAAATGATTGAAAATCAGAAGTCCTGCAGAGTCTGCAAGTGTATGACTGTGCGTGTGTGTGTAAGAAGGACACGAACAGAAGACCTCCAGACATTCGGCAAGGGTATGTGTGTGTGCTTGTGTGTAAAGAACATGAATTCAAACCACTCCAGAGATTCTGCATGGGGGTGAGTGTGTGTTTGTGTGTGTGTCTATGTGTGTGGATAAAAAACACGAAGTCAGAAGACATCCAGAGATTCTGCAAGGGTATGTGTTTGAATGAGAGTGTGTGTATGTGTTTAAAAAGGACACGAAGTCAGAAGCCCTCCAGATATTCTGCAAGGTTGTGTGTGTGTGTGTGTGTTTGTAAAAAGGACACGAAGACAGAAGTCATCCAGAGATACTGCAATTGTGTGTGTATGTTTGTGTGTGTCTGTGTGAGTGTGTAAAAAGGACACGAAGTCAGAAGCCCTCCAGAAGTACTCCATGTGTGTGTGTGTGTGTGTGTGTGTATGTGTGTGTAATAAGGACACGACATCAGTAGGACAAGAACAGAAGCCCTCCCTAACCCCAACCACAAACCCAACCCCAAACCATACCCTAACCCCAACCCCAACCCCAACCCCAACACAACCCCAACTCCAACCCCAACCCTAACCCCAACCCAAACCCAAACCCCAACGCAAACCCCAAACCGAAACCTAACCCTAACTCTAACCCTAACCCTAAACCTAACCCTAAACCTACCCTAACCCTAACTCTAACCCTAACCCTAACTCTAACCCTAACCCTAACCCCTAACCCTAACCCTAACCCTAACCCTAACCCTAGGGTTAGGCTTAAGGTTAGGGTTAGGGTTAAGGATTTGGGTTACGGGTTAGGGTTAGGTTTAGGGATTAGGGTTAGGGTTAGTGTTAGGGTTAGGGTTAATTATGAAAATAATTGATAATTCATAATATTATTTTCGTTGGTTCTTTATACCTGTAATTTTGCTACTAATAAGAAGAGGCCAACCCCTGTGAATGGGTAGCTCAAGCCCCAATGAGGCCCTGATCCACAGGTTGTGATCTGGTGCTCTAAACTAAGAAGTGTTTCTTTAAGATGTAGTTCAGTATATTGTTAGATGCCCAAGTCCTGTTGTTGCTGTTGTTAGGTGCAATCGAGTGGGTTTTGGCTCACAGCAACTCTATGTACAATGTACTGAAACGCTGACCCATCCTGTGCATTCCTCACAGTGGTTCTTTGCTTGGGCTCTATGTTGCAGCCACTTAGCTATTCTAAATTGTAGGGGCTGCCTCTCTTTTGCTGCCCTTCTATTGTACCAATATTTGTGTCAACCTCTAGGACAGTGATCTCAACCTTCCTATTCCACAACACTTTCCAATGTAGTGGTAGACCTTCAATCATAAAATTATATTCTTTGCTACTTCATAACTCTAGTTTTGCTACTGTTATGAATAGTGCCACCCTGTAAAAGGTTCGTCTAAGCCCCAAATTGGTCATGACCCACATGTTGAGAACTGCTGCTCTAAATTCAGAGGAGTTTCTCTTAAGGACTGCTTCACCATACTGTTAGAAGCTCAAGTCCATTTGTTGTTGTTAGGTGCCGTCGAGTGAGTGTGTCTCATAGCAACTCTATGCACATTATAATGGACCGCCGCCCTGTCCTGTGCCCTCCTCATAGTGGTTCCTTGATTATGTTCAGCCACTGTGCTAATGTATCTTGTTGGGGACTGCCTCTCTTTTCCTGCCCTTCTGTACCAAGATGTGGGTCTTCCTTTAGAGCAGTGGCTCTCAACTTTCCTAATGCCATTTTCTTTTCATAAAGATTCGCATTTAATGGTGACCCCAACCATAAAATCATTTTCATTGCACCTTCATAACTGTAATTTTGTTACTGTTATGAATCATGACACCCTTGTGTAATTTTCATTCCACACAACAAAGGTGTTGTGACACGCAGGTGAAGATCCTCTGCTCTAAACTAAGAGGAGATTCTCTTAAGATAGAATTCAGCATATTTGTAGATGCAGAAGTTCTGTTGTTAGGTACCATTGATTGGGTTTTGGCTCATAACAACTCTATGCACAATGCAAAGAAACACTTTCCCGTCCTATGCCACAGTGGTTCTTATACTTGCGCTCATTGTTGCAGCCACTGTGCTAAACCAAATTTTGGGTAGCTGCCTTTTTTGTGGCCTTTCTACTGTACCAAGAATTGTGTCTTCCTCTAGTGCAGTGGTTGTCAAATTTCCTAATGCCATGACTCTTTCATACAGTTCCTCATGTAGTGGTGACTCACATCATAAAATTAATTTCATTGTTACTTTGTAAATGTAATTTTCCTACAGTAATGAATCGGGTCATACTTGTGAAGGGGTCATTCGACCGCCAAAAGCGGTCGCGACCCACAGATTGAAAACTGCTGGTCTAAATTAAGAGGAGTTTCTCTTAATATCTATTTCACCCTATTGTTAGAAGCACAAATCCCGTAGTTATTGTTGTTAGATTCTGTCGCATAGCTTTCGACGTACAGCTATTCTAAGAACAATATGGTGGAAAGGTGTCCTGTCCTGTGCCATCCTCACAGTGGTTCTTTTGCTTGCTCGGATTGTTACAACCACTGTCGTATTCCATCTTGCTGTGGGTTGCCTCTTTTTTGCTGCCCTTCTACTGTACCCAGATTTATGTCTTTCTCTAGGGCAGTGGTTCTCTACCTTCCTAATGCCACGACCCTTTCACACCATTTCTCTTGTACTGGTGACAATCCCCAATCATAAAATTATTTTCCTTGTTATTTCATAACTATAATTTTACTACTGTTGTGAATCAGGCCACCCATGTGAAATGGTCATTCATCCCCCTTAAAACGTCGTGATCCACAGTTTGAGAGCTGCTACTCTACACTAAGAGTAGTTTCTTTTAAGGTCTACTCTAGCCTATTGTTAGAGGCACAAGTCCTGTTGTTTTTGGCTGCCTTTGAGTGGGATTTGGCTCATACCAACTCTATGCACCATGTAATGAAATGCTTTCCCGTCCTGTGCCTTCCTCACAGTGGTTTTTTTGCTCATGCTCATTGTTGCAGCCACTGTGCCAATCCATCTTGTTGGTCACTGCCTCTTTTCCTGCCCTTCTGTACACAGATTTGTGTCTTCCTCTAGAGCAGTGGTTCTTAATTTTCCAAATGCCTTTACCATTTCACACCGTTCCTCATGTAGTGGTGACATCCCAAACAAAATATATTCATTGCTACATCATAACTGTAATTTTGCTTCTGTTATGAATCAGGCCACCCATGGGAAAGGTTCATTAGTCTCCTCAAAGGTGTCACGACACACAGTTTGAGAACCAATGTTCTAAATTAATAGGAGTTTCTCTTAAGGTCTACTTCAGAATGTTCTTCGAACCACAAGTCCTGTTTTTTATTGTTAGGTGCCTTTGAGTGTGTGTTGGCTCATAGCAACTGTATGCACAATATAATGAAACCCGGGCCCATCTTGTGCGATCCTCACAGTGGTGATTTTGCTTGTGCTCATTGTTTCAGCCATTGTACTAATCCAACTTTTGGGGTGCTGCCTCTCTTTTGCTGCCCCACTACTGTACTAAGATTTGTGTCTTCCTCTAGGGCAGTGGTTCTCAAATATGCTAATGCCATGACCCTTGCATACATTTCCTCATGTAGTGATGAACCCCCAACCGTAAAATTATTTTCATTGCTACTTCGCAACTTTAATTTTGCTGTAGTTATGAATTGTGCCTCCACTGTGAAAGGGTCATTAGACCCCCACCTAGGGGTCGCGACCCACAGGTTGAGAATCGCTGCTCTAAACTAACAGTAGTTTCTCTTAGGATCTACGTCACCATATTGTGAGAAGCACAAGTCCTGTAGTTATTGTTGTTAGGTGCTGTCCAGTAGTTTCGGCTCACAGCAACTCTACGCACAATATAATGAAATGCTGCCGCCACTTATGCAATCCTCACAGTGGCTCTTTGCTTGCGCTCATTGTTGTAGCCACTGTGCTAATCCATCATTTGGGGGTCTGCCTCTCATTTGCTGGCTTTCTACTCTACCAAGATTTCTGTCTTCCATTAGGCCCGTGGTTCTCAACCTCCCTAATTCCACAACCCTTTCATACCATTCCTGATGTAGTGCATACCCCCCAATCATAAATTTATTTTCATTACTACTTCATAACTGTAATTTTGCTACCATTATGTACTGAGACACCCCTGTGAAAGGGTCATTCATCACCTAAACGGGGTCCTGGCCCACAGGTTGAGAACCGCTGCTCTAAACTATGAAGAATTTTTCTTTAGATATATTTAAACATATTGTTAGAAGCACAAGTCTTTTGTTATTGTATTTAGGTGCCATAGAGTGGGATTCAGCTCACAGTAACTCTATGCAAATATAATGAAACACTGCCCTGTGCCATCCTCACCGTGCCTCCTTGCTTGTGCTTTGTGTTGCAGCCACTGTGCTATTAGAACTTGTGGGGGCTGCCGCTCCTTTGCTGCTCCTCTACTATACCAACATTTGTGTCTTCCTCTCAGAGAGTGGTTCTCAACCTTCCTAATTTCATGACCCTTTCATACATTTCCCAATGTAGTGGTGGACCCCCAGTCATAATACTTTTTGCTGCTGAAATCAGGGAGGTAGGTAGTAATAGAGGGAACCACTTAGTACTCCCATAGTTCCCATAGCAACCTGGACCAATTGTGGGAGGAATGGGGGGTTTCGGTGCTTGGTGGAGGTGAAGGCTGACGTGTTTAGAGTGGAGAGAGGAAAACAGCCTGTTGGGGAAATGTTATTGGAGATGGCTTTGAGACTAGCCTCTGCTGGTCTCTTGCTCCTCACTCTCCTCTTGGTAGCAGCACGTGTGTTCCCATCCCCACCATCCCTCATCCCAACTTGGAGCCCTTCTGGCTATTATTTCCTTATGGAAAAGCTGTCAGCTCATTATCCTGCTTTCTTCCATTCATGCTTCTTTAGCTCCGTGTTGACTTCTAATAGGAGAGAATCAGAAACGTTAAGTCCCCACCCCACAGGGCCTTTGCTGAAGGAGATGGCAAGCTGTGTACGGAATATCTCCTAGCTCACTCTCTCACTTCTCCCTAATAGATTTTTCCTGCCACTGCTCCTGGATGGAGGCGATATAGAGTTCAAGTGATGCCACAGAAGTCACAGCAAAAGAACCAAGGCACTTGGCAAAGACCATTCATGAGCTGGAATATGATAGAAGCTCTTGAATGGGAAGGCACCATTCTGGCAGTAAACATGCTCCTATGGACCCTCCCAGTTCTAAGGCTTTAGTGCAGTCCCACCTGAATGAGTTCTCCCTGGGTGAGTTCCTCCTGAAAGCGAAAGAGGGCTTATCCTTCTTTATCTTTGAAGCTATGCCTTCTATACCTACTGGATCCAGATATTGAGGATCTTCGCTTCCTGATTCCTGAACTCAACTGTGCTGATTGATAGCTGCATGGCCAAGGACCCGGACACAGCTCTGGATTCTCTGTTCACTCTCTTTAGCCACCATTGGTTTCCTTTTGTCTAATTGTGCAACAGAAATCTCGGAGGATGCTTTATTCTAAAGTTCTTCCACTTCCCTAAAGGCGGGTATTGAGAAAGGCAAAGTTAACTGGAGTCTCTCCAGCACACACTGGAACCCCAAGGGGGCTGCATAGGTCTCATCCAAAAGTGGAGATCTGCTGCCTCACCCCTAGCCTGGGAACCCATCATGGGTAGGGGCCAAGTGCTGTTTCTATCTGGACCTTCAGGGTCTTCGCAGTGCCTGGCTCATAGAGGAAATGAAAAATGCTTGTTTCTTCTTAACAAGTCAGAGATTTACTATTGTTGTTAGGGTCGGTCCTGTTGGTTCCCACTCATAACAACCCTATGTCAAACAGAACAAAACGCCACCCGGTACCATCATCACAATTGTTCTTATATTTGAGCCCATTACTGCAGCCCCAATGTCCATCCATCTCATGAGAGCCTCCCTCTTTTCCATTGCCCTTCCACTTTACCAAGCATGATGTCCTATTCCTGGGCCTGGTCTCTCCTGACAACATGTTGAAAGTACATGTCCAAAGGGTGACAAAATCTGGCCATCCTTACTTCTAAGGAGCATTTAGCCTGTGCTTCTTCCAAGACAAGTTTATTGGTGCTTCTGGTAGTCCACAGTACTTTCTATGGTTCTTTTTTTCCTAGCACCATAATTCAAATGCATCGATTCTTCTTTGGCCTGCCTTATTTAATCTCCACATTTTACATGCATATGAAGTGTTTGAACATACTATGGCTTGTGTCAGATGCACCTTAGTTCTCAAAATAACATCCCTGCTTTTCAATACTCTAAAGAGGTCTTGTGAATATTTAGCCAATACAATGCAATGCATTTTTTAAGCTCTTGACTGCTGCTTGCACGAGCGTTGATCATGGATCCAAGGAAGAGTAAATCCTTGACCACCTCACAATTCTACATCTAAGCATATACCTGAAAGAATAACAAACAGAGACTCAAAGAGATAGTGGTATACAAGTTCACTGCAGCACTACCCACAATAGCTGAAAGGTGATTATTACCAAAGTGCCCGGGGCCCGAAGAATGGATAAACCAAACAATATCTAAGTCATACAATGGAATATTATTCAGCCTTTAAAAAGGAATGATGTTTTGGAACATGCTACACCATGCAGGGACCTTGAACACCTTCTGCTGAGTGAAACAAGTCAGACCATAATGAGACTGATATAAAATATGCAGAATCCATAGGGAAATCCATAGACAGCAAGCAGAGTCACGGTTGATAAGGGTTGGGTGACTTAGGCAATGGGGAGTGACTGGTTAATGAGCATTGACTGTTTCTCCATTCAGAGTGATCCAAATGTTGGCCTGATCCTATATTCGGTTTGCATGGAGCCCCTGTCCTCTCCTGAGGGGTAGCCTCAGCAAAGGCACTGACAGGCTCAGTATCTTGGTTTCCTGACCTGTGAGTGTGCTGGAAAGGTTAGATGGAGTAATAAATAATGACACTGATCACAACCAATAATTATAAAGCACTTATTATGGGCCAGATGTTGTTCCCCAGCCGTGCTTCTAGCAGGCACACAAATAAAATGCTCTTGGGGCCTAACAGAAACTCAGATTCCACTTCAGCAGGTCTGAAGCAAGCTGCGAGAAATGGAGTTTCTAATGGGGAAAACAGTGAGGACCAGGATTCTCAGAAGCATTGAGGCATTTGAATGGCAGTGATGGCAAAGACCGTGTGTGGAGTTCACTGTGTGTGGCCAGGAGAATGTGCAAATCTGTCCTGGAGGAAATTGAGTCAGGACACCCTTCACAGAATGTTCCTAGATGAGAGAATGGCAAATTTTTGTCATGCTGATTTTGGTCATGTCGTTAGGAAAGACCAGTTGCGAGAAGAGGACATCATGTGGATCTGGGGAAACTCTTCATGACACGAACTGGCACCATAACCACAACAATGACCTCAAACCTGCCGATGGGCAGGAAGATGGCATAGGATCTGGTAGTGATTTGTCTTATCAGACCTACGGTCAAAAGGAGTCAAATTTGACTTACTGGAGACTAACAACAACAACAAGGTCTTTCTATCTATTGATGCATTCAATCTCAACCTCGAACACACAACCTAAGCACTATTTTTCACTTCCCTTCTACACACAGCAGCGCAAAGGGGGTTCAATGATTTGTCCCAGGTCATGGAGCTAGAAGGACATAGAGCCAGGACTGGACAATGGAGCGATCTGACAACAGAGACATTAAACATAAGCAGGGCTTTGTCTCCCACAAAGATCATAGGCATAACCATAATGGACTTGGCACAAGTCCTGCCGCATGGCAACCTTTCAGCAGATAGGTGCTATCTTAGTGCCATCCACTTGACAGCAAGTCAGCGACTGTATAGGACAGGGTAGAACTGTCTTTGGGTTTTTGACACGAAATATTTACTGCAGTAGAAATCCTCATCTTTCTCCAACAAAAGTCCCTATGATTGTTAGTAATTTGGTCAGAAGTCACTTTAATGGTGACCAAATCCTTCCTTTTTTGGGATTCAACATTATACCCCACTGCTTCTAATAGCTCCTCGCCCCAAACCAAAACAGGCATGAGAGAGTTGATTCTGACTCATGGTGCCCCCATGTGTGCATTGCATAGGACTTTCAAGACTATAGGCTTTAAGAAGGTTGCCAGGCCTTTCCTCCATGGTGTCCCTGGGTGTGTTCCAACGGCAAATGATTTGTTAAATAGTTGTGTGTGGAACTGTTTGCCCCCCTTCAGAAACTCCAATATCCTTGCAGCTCTCTATTCACAAAGGACTGTCCTTCCAACCAAGAGCTCAGAGTGCTTGTTTTCTCTCTCTAATTTTCTTTACATCAAGTTGTTTGGGACTCCCCAGGAGCTAGGTCCCAGGGACATATTTATATGTAATTATGACCCTGTCATCTACAACATGATCATGATAAATGGAGAAAGACTGAAGTGATCAGGTTTATCTTCTTTCTGGAGACCACAATAAATGATCATGCGAGTCCCGGTCAAGAACTCAAGGGATGTATTGTATTGGGTAAATCTGCTCTTTGAGATCTCTTTCTTTTTTTCTTTTTTTGCAGTTGGGAAAGAGAAAGGGGAGATGGGCTGTTCTCCTAAGTTGGGGTCCCTGCCAGGGCACCCCCCACTCAAACCTGGCCAACTCCACTCGGGAATAGAGTTCCCTGCCACTTCTGTAGAACTGCCCTGTGGAAGGACCAATGTCCTAAAGGTTCAGAATGGAGAAGACAAGTTTCAAGAGCTACAGCCTAGCCCCTTACAGCCAGAGTGTGACTCAACAAGGGCCCCCACAGGCACTTTCTAGGGATCTTAAGTAGTTGGGGCTTAAGGAGAGTGGCATGGGGCTCTAGCAAGCAAGGAGCCCATCCCAGGCTGGGGTTACATATCCCAAGCCCTTGATGGGGAGGCCTCAGGTAAGCAGCGGGCCCAATGGAGTTCTGGGTATGTGGGCTGGGGGGAGGGGAGACACCTTTGGGGCTGGACCAACCCAGGGCATCCCAAGTGGGATGGGGTGCAGGGGCCTGGGCAGGGTCCTTCTTCCTCTCCATCCTCCATGGCCAGTCAGGCTAACACAAGATCTTGGGCAGGCAGGGGGCCTGGGGCAGTGCCCAGATGAGCCAGGGGCTAGCTGGGCAGGGGGTGTTTCCTGGGTAGGCAGAGGGCCTCGGGCAGGGTCTTTGTGGCAGGCCCAGACCCAGGTGGGCAGGGACCTGGAACAGGGATCCCAGGTGTGTGCCCGGCCTGGACTGGACCCAGGGTTGGCAAGGGCCCTGATGCAGGTTCCTGGGGGGGCAGCGTGCCCAGGGCAGAGTCTTGGTGGTGAGCATGCCCAGGGTGGGGCCAGGGGGTCTGGAGTGTGGTCCTGGGTGTGTCAGCGGGGCAGGGCGGGGATCCTGGTGGTTGGACAGGTGCCTGGTGGGCTGCATACCTACATCAGGAGTCATGGTGGCAAGGCCCTCCCTGGTGGGCAGGAGTCTGGGAAGTGGCGGGAAGGCTGCACAGACCACACATGGTCTTTGAAGTCCTAGGCCTTACGCATCAGGTCATTATGGACCATGGAGGCAGTGAGGCTCTGAGGCTGGCTCACAGCCTTCAGAGCTTGGCTCGCTCAGCTCCTCAGCCCTTGACCTCTATAGGACGTGCTGGCTGGCCTCCTGTCATGTTCTCAATAGGCTCTAGCTGCTGCCAAGTAGGCCAAGCCTTAAAGGGTCCATGGGCTTCCACCTGTGCGCCCCTCCTCCTCACCCTTAAAGGGGCCGTGTGCTGCCGCCAGAGACCTCTTTCAAAAGTGTTCTTCAAAGTGTTTAAGAGCAAGAATGTTACATTAAGGTCCACCTGACAAAAGCCATCTTAGTCATATTTTCGATGGCCTTCTATGCACGTGAAAGTTGGACATTGAAAAGGAAGATCAGAGAAGATTCAATGCATTTGAATTGGGAGGCTGGTGAAGAATATTGAAAGTACTATGAACTGCCAAAGAACAAACAAATGTGGGTTAGAAATACAGCCAGAATACTCCTTAGAAACCAGGATGGTGAGGCTTCCCCTCACGGACCTTGGACATACTGTTAGGGAGAGACCAGTCCCTGGAGGAGGAAGGACGTCCTGCTTGGTGAAGCAGAGAGGCAGTGAAAATGAGCAAGAACTTCGGTCAATGGATTGACACAGTGGCTGCAACGAGGGGCTCAAACATAACAACAATTGAGAGGATGGTGCAGGACTGGGTGGTGTTTCGTTCTATTATCCATAGGGTGGCTAGGGATTGGAACTGACTCAATGATATCTAACAGCAGAAACAATGTCTACACCCACTACTAACAGGACAGGAAGTTTCCCAACCCCTCTCATCTCTCAACCCCAGGAACAGAGATGCCACTTTCCTTGTAGCTGTATTCCCAGTATGTAGAACAGAGCTCAGCAATGAAGTACCTATCAAACCTGAATTAGCTGTTACTTAGCTCCATGCCTCATAGGTCTCAGTTCCCAAGTCCCGAAACAATGACATCAGTGTTGTTGTTTGTTGCCATCAAGTCGATTTCCAGTTACACCTGCGTCACACCTGCCTACCTAGAATCCCACCTTATGAAAATAAGGCAGAAGAATGATTCTTTCCCACGGTGTCTGCAGACTATGACGCACCACTCTGAAGGGATGTCATGTAAATGTTGAACTGCTAGCTCAAAGTTGACAGTTCAAATCATCAGCTGCTTCAAAGAAAACGATGAAGCTGTCTGTTCCAGTAATGTTGGACAATGTTGGAAAACTTACATAGGGTCTCCATGAGTTGGAATTGACTGGACAGTAATGGGTTTGCTGTACCTGGAATGATGATGCGACCAGAGAAAGAACGAGAGGGAAGTCTGAAAAAGAAGCACCGACCTGCCCTCCATCGGGCTGTTTTGTGATTTTTTGCAGCAGATGGTTCGAAGGGAACAGGGAATGAAGAGGCGGAGTGCATGGCACAGTTGAGGGCTATTTGCCATTCTGACCAAGTGCCTCTGTGAGAAAAGAGGGAGGGGAGGCTTGGCCTGGGTCTTGATCAAAGCCCAAGAAAGTATATGGATTACCAGAATGAGGGAGTTTTCCCAAGTCAGGGTAGTAACAAGAGCTGACAGCTCTCACCTCTGACCCTGTGGGCCCTGTTCAAAGAATCTCCTGGACTGGGTGGGAGGTGGGTGGTTAGGCAGAGAGACAAAGAGAGAGTCGAACTAGGAACTCTGGCTCTTTCTCAACCTGAGCCTGAGCCCCTGAGCCTCCTCATCTCCACTCTCCCCCTTCCCCGCCCCCCCACAGGGACACCTTCCAGAGGTCTTCCTGTACCCATATGTAGGTTTTGGCCCTTCCTGCTTTTGGCTCTGCTCAGTGGCAGGGCATTTGAAGGTTGGTTGTGGGTTTTGTACAGTTGACATTAGGGTAAATGCGTGATCATTTCTTAAATTTATCCTACTGCAGATTTAGGCTGTGTTTCCAAACTCCCTGTCCACACAGAGGCTCTGCAGAGGGGACAGTGACTCTGATTCCACCTGTAATTTCCTGGTTGAGCACAGGGATTTCCCATCCCAGTCTAGCCATGGCACCAGGGTTCAAGGTGCTAGGAGAGGGGCAAATGGGTCCCTAAAGGAGATGTGTAGTGACCACAAAAGTGACACACTGGTGGTCACCTACTAATTGTACATGGTGGTCCTTCCCCTATCAAGGTGGAAACATACAATTTCGCCTATGCCTCTTCTCTGAAAGCAAGTGGAAATGCTTGTGACATGAGGTTTTGGAAAGTTCTTTCATGGGCCACAAAGAAGTGTGGCTGATCCAGTGTCTCAAGCTGATTTCGAGTAGTGTCCAGAGAGTTCGTGGTGAAAGGGGGTAGGGAAATGTGGGGAGCTGGCCAGGGAGTGAACACGGAATAATTGGAGCCAGACAGAATAATGAATGGGAGGCAGAATGGATATGGAAGTAATCTGGGGGACGAGTTTGGATCTGCCTCTGTGGGTTTCTGACACTATAAATTTGTCCATTGTCAGACGGCCTCATCTTTCTCCCTCTCAGAGCAGCTAGTGGTTTTGAACTGCTGGCTTTGAGATTAGTAGCGGGATGCTTAACCCACAGCATCACCAAAACTCCTTAGCAAGAAGGATATTACCACAACCACAGCCACCACCCCTTTTTCCTAATTTTCTGAGAGATAGAGAGGAAAGAGTGATGTCCAGCGTTCGACTCCCTTTAAAGAAAATGGGAGGTCCTGGGTGATGACAGCAGGTGGCTGGAACATCCCAGCCTGGCATCCAGGGCCACCCGGAAAGATCCTCCCTTGTGGGCTCTGTGGAGCAGGCACACTCAAAGACCATAGGAGCTCGGTCTCAGCTGTCAGCCTCGGGGCTTGGGTTTCTTAGTTCCTGCTGCTTGGGGAGGGGCTGCTCGATGGAGAGCCTCGCCACTTAGCATCATGGTTGCTCAGACGTGATACCCCTGAGTCGTGTAATTTACATTTCATGCACAAGTGAAGCAGCTAATGGTGTCATTCTCCAAGGGGGGAACAAGTTGTCATAATGTTAATTACATTGCAGGCGTGCTCCCTCTCCTTTGTCCTCAAGTGCTCCAAGGGAAGTTTCCAGGTAGCAGTCGAGTGGGTGTCCAAGAGAGTGGCTTTGGCTCTCTCCAAGGTGTCAGGGCTGAGGAGTGGTTACAAGGCCAAGAATTCTTTCTCTGACTTCGTTGTGGGTGTGTTGGCGCAGTGGGAGTAGAGGTGGCAACTAAAACAGCCCAGTGATCTCCCCATCCTTATCTCACCTGCACGTGTATAATCGGGCCGGGCTGGAGGGTGCCTGTTCAATGCTCAAGCTAATTTTGCTTGATAGGGGACAGTGGAGATGATGTGTAGGGAAAAGGAGGCAAAATCCAACCACTCTTAGTCCTGATATCAGCAGACGGTAGAGCTAAGCCTGTAGTCTCTGAGGCTGGTCTGCTGGGATTTAAATTCCAGCTCCCCCTTGGATAACCTGGTTACCCCTGGGCCAGATGGCTTCACCTCTCTGTCCATCCGTGTTCTCACCTATAGACGGAAGCTGATGTACTACCAATGGTCAGTCGATTCCAACTCATAGTGAGCCTGGAGGACAGAGTGGAACCATTCTGTAGGTGTTCCCATAGGCTGTGACTGATACTGGAGCAAATTGACGCATCATTCTCATGGGAAGCTGCTGAGTGTTTCTCTGAGCTAGTGGTAAATAGTCAAGGGCTTCTCTATTGCCCAGCCAGCGCTCCTCTTAAAGGGGTTGCAAAAGTCACCAAAACCCCACTTCTCTAGAGTTCATTCAGACTCATAGCAACTCAGCACGATAAAGTAATAACTGTCCCTGCAGACGTCCGACCCTGAAAATCTTTATGAGCTCAGACAGCCCCATCTTGATCCCAAAGAACAGCTGGTGGTTTTGAACCACCGACCTTCTGGTTAGCAGTTCTAATGCTTCACCCACACCACCACCAGTGGGATGAAATGAGTGAATGTACATGCAATGCTTAGAACACTCGTACATAACATGCACTTGGTAATTGTGAGCTATTGTGGTACGAGGGGAGTCCAAAAACCAAAGCAAACTCACTGCCATCGAATCCACTCTCACTCCCCATGACCTGAGTTCTATCCTATAGGACAGGGTCCAACTGCTCCTGTGGGTATTTGAGATTGTAACTTTATAGGATTGGAAAGTTTCATGGTTTTCCCTGAGAGTGGCTGGTGGTTTTGAACTGTTGACTTTGGGATTAGCAGCCCAATATGTAATCACCCACGCCATTATTAAATGACAGCTACGAGTTTCTGACATTTTCTGTGAGGTGGTAGAAGAATATGTCATTCCTATATTTAAAGAAGGTAAATCTACTGAAACAGAACAATTGCCATGGCTATCCAAAGAGAGGAGAGATGTCAGTTTTAATTATATATAGAGCTGTGAGTCATCCCTGGAGAGTACAAATGGTTAAAACACTTGGCCATTAACAGAAACTTAGGAGGTTCAAGCGCACCCAGAAATACCTTGGAAGAAAAGCCTGGCCATCTGTTTCTGAAAGGTTATGCCGGTTGAAAGTCCTATGACTCACCATGAATCGCAATCAACTCAGTGTCAAATGGTCATTTTAAATTTCAGGATGGTTCCTGGGCAGAAAGAAAACATTCTAAGTTGTCTATTGTAGAGGAGGTTTGTGAGAGCACCTGGCCCATTCAAACACAACTGATGAGGAACCTCGGTGGGTCCACTGTACACAGACCAGGCCATGCTTTCTCCACATCTGGTTTTGTTGGATGCTGTCAAGTTGGTTTCAACTCGTGGCGACCCTATATACAACCGAAAGAAACACTGCCTGCTCCTGTGCCAGCCTCACAATTGTTATGCTTTAGTGTGTTGTTGTAGAAACTGTGTCCATCCATCTTGGTGCGGGTCCTCCCCTTTTGGGCGCCCCTTTACCAAGCATGATGGCCTTTTCCATGATGTTCCTCCTCATAGCTCCTGATGCCCAAGGATGTGAGATGAAGTTTAGCCATCCTTGGCTTTAAGGAGCATTCTGGATACACTTCTTTCAAGACAGATCTTGCTCCTCAACTGAAATTCTTGCAGAGAGAGTGAAAACACACCTGATTTTCCTAGAGTCTCGTTTCCCAAAGTGGGCAACACCACCCACCTACTGGGCACAGAAAAATCCAGAGATCTACAAAGCAGATATCTACATTTTATCCTGGATGGTGGGCTATAGTCCAAAATTCTTTCATTGCTGGGGGGTCCTGAGTAATTTCTTTTTCTGAAAAGAGGGCAGTAGGCAGAATAAGTTTGGGAACCTTTGGTCTGGAGCAGGAGCTGGAAACCTGTTTTTCTGCCAAGTACCTTGTGGTGATTTATAACATCATTCATGGGGCCATACAGGTCAAATATTTAATGAACTCACCCCTAAGGTGATGGCTCCAAATGCTTCTCATTGGTGAGATGAGTGATGCTGGCAGCTATTGATTATTTGGGGGGCCCTATACAGCCCTCGGGCCATACATTGGTCTAAGGTAGTGGATCTCAACCAGTGGGTCACGACACCTTTGGGGGTCCAATGACACTTTCACAGGGGTTGCCTGGTTCATCGCAGTAGCACAATTACAGTGATGAATTAGCAATGAAATAATTTTTATGATCGGGGTAAACACAACCTGAGGAATTGTGTGAAAGAATCATGGCATTCGGAAGGTTGAGAAACACTTGTCTAGGGAATGGTTGGGATCTCCATGTAGGCTACACATGAACTTCA
This sequence comes from Tenrec ecaudatus, assembly GCF_050624435.1. Classification (NCBI taxonomy): domain Eukaryota; kingdom Metazoa; phylum Chordata; class Mammalia; order Afrosoricida; family Tenrecidae; genus Tenrec; species Tenrec ecaudatus. Next base: position 1,217,626 of record NW_027457553.1, on the reverse strand, counting down.
TAGGCATTCAGGCAGCATATCACTTGGGTTTCATTCGAGAGGAAAGAACTATTGATCATGTTTCAAGGACAAACAAATCTGGAAGGAAATGCTATTGTGGATGAAAACAAAACATAAAACAAACTCTTGAAAGATTTCTGTATGCTAGAGATGAATTGCAATCAAGAAAATTAAATGATATCTCTGAGAGTTCCAGCAGAAAACAAACCATGCAGAAGGTTTAATTAAAGAGAGTTTAATGAAGACTATTCACAGTGGTGGGGATGGGCTTTAGAAAGCCAACAAAAGTTAGGGAAGCCCCAAGGGTCTAACAAGAGCATAAAGCTGTTGCCACGTGTCCTATGGAATTTTCTCTTCAGCTCTTTGACTTTGTCATTTCTTCTCATTGTCTTAGCTACTCTATGATATAGAGCAATTATGACTCATAGGAATTTGATACTACTGTCCTCTCCCAATTTCCATTACTTTCCAACTTCATGTGTGTTAAAATATGCAGTATTTCATCAGATTTCCTATGCTCTAAACCAGTGGTTCTCAACCTTCCTAATTCCTTGGCACTATAATGAAGTTCCTGATGTTGTGGTGAACATTCATTCATAAAATTATTTTCGTTGCTACTTCATAACTGTAATTTTGCTACTATGAAGAAGATACCGAACCCTGTGAATGGGTACCTCAACCCCCAAAGAGGTCCCGATCCATAGGTTGAGAACCGCTGCTCTAAACTAAGAGGTGTTTCTTTAAGATGTAGTTCAGTATATTGTTGGACGCCCAAGTCCTGTTGTTGCTCTTGTTAGGTGCCGTCGAGTGGATTTTGGCTCACAGCAACTCTTTGTACAATGTACTGAAACGCTGCCCCATCCTGTGCATTCCTCACAATGGTTCTTTGCTTGCGCTCATTGTTGCAGCCACTGAGCTATTCCAAATTGTAGGGGCTGCCTCTCCTTTGCTGCCCTTCTACTCTACCAATATCTGTGTCTTCCTCTAGGACAGTGCTTCTCAACCTTCCTAAATCCACGACACTTTCATACAGTTTCTTTTGTAGTGGTAGACCCCCATTCATAAAATTATATTCTTTGCTACTTCGTAACTCTCATTTTGTTACAAGTTATGAATAGTGCCACCCTGTAAAGGGTTCGTCTAAGCCCCAAAGGGGTCACGACCCACATGGTGAGAACCGCTGCTCTAAATTTAGAGGAGTTTCTCTTAAGGTCTATTTCACCATACTGTTAGAAGCTCAAGTCCATTTGTTGTTGTTGTTAGGTGCCGTCGAGTGGGTATGTCTCATAGCAACTCTACGCACAATATAATGAAACGCCGCCCTGTGCTGTGACATCCTCACAGTGGTTCTCTGCTTGCGCTCATTGTTGCAGCCACTGTGCTAATGCATCTTGTTGGGGACCGCCTCTCTTTTCCTACCCTTTCATACCAAAATTTGGGACTTCCTCTAGAGCAGTGGTTCTCAACTTTCCTAATGCCATGATATTTCCATACCGATTGTCATTTAGTGGTGACCCACCCAACCATAAAAATGATTTCATTGCAGCTTCATAACTGTAATTTTGTTACTGTTATGAGTCACGACACCCCTGTGAAATTTTCATTCCATACCCACAAAGGGGTCGTGACACACAGGTGAAGATCCCCTGCTCTAAACTAAGAGGAGATTCTCTTAAGATAGAATTCAGCATACTGGTAGATGCACAAGTTCTGTTGTTATTGGTGTTAGGAACCATCGAGTGGGTTTTGGCTCATAGTAACTCTATGCACAATATAATGCAACGCTTTCCCATCCTATGCCATCCTCACAGTGGTTCTTTTGCTTGTGCTCATTGTTTCAGCCACTGTGCTAATCCAGCTTTTGGGTAGCTGCCTCTTTTTTGAACCCTTTCTACTGTTCCAAGACTTGTGTCTTCCTCTACGGCAGTGGTTGTCATATTTCCTAATGCCATGACCCTTTCATACAGTTCCTCATGTAGTGGTGACCCCCATCATAACATTATTGTTACTTCGTAACTGTAATTTTCCTACAGTTATGAATCATTTCACTCCTGTGAAAGGGTCATTCGATCGCCAAAAGTGGTCGCAAACCACAGGTTAAAAACCGCTGGTCTAAACTAAGAGGAGTTTCTCTTAATATCTACTTCACCCTATTGTCAGAAGCACAAATCCTATAGTTATTGTTAGATTCTGTTGTGTAGCTTTCGACGCCTAGCAACTCTAAGCACAATATGATGGAAAAGTGTCCTGTCCTGCGCCATCCTCCCAGTGGTTCTTTTGCTTGCGCGGATTGTTGCAGCCACTGTTGTATTCCATCGTGCTGTGGGCTGCCTCTTTTTGCTGCCCTTCTACTGTACCCAGATCTATGTCTCCCTCTAGGGCAGTGGTTCTCAACCTTCCTAATGTCATGACTCTTTCACACCATTCCTCATGTACTAGTGAACCCCCCAATCATAAAATTATTTTCCTTGTTACTCCATAACTATAAATTTGCTAATGTTATGAATCAGGTCACCCATGTGAAATGCTCATTGTTTCTTCCTAAGACGTTGTGACCCACAGTTAGAGAACTGTTACTCTACACTAAGAGTTTCTTTTAAAGTCTTCTTCAGCATATTGTTAGAGGCACAAATCCTGTTGTTTGGTGCCTTCGAATGGGTTTAGGCTCATACCAACTCTATGCACCATGTAATGAAATGCTTTCCCGTCCTGTGCCTTCCATACAGTGGTTCTTTTGCTCACACTCATTTTTGCAGCCACTGTGCTAATCCATCTTGTTGGGCACTGCCTCTCTTTTCCTGCCCTCTGTACCAAATATGTGTCTTCCTCTAGAGCAGTGGTTCTCAACTTTCCAAATGCCACAACCACTTCACACCATTACTCGTGTAGTGGTGACATCCAACCATAAAATATTTGCAATGCTACATCATAATTGTAATTTTGCTTCTGTTATGGATCAAACCACCCAAGTGAAAGGTTCGTTAGTCTCCTCAAAGGCGTCTCGACACACTATTTGAGTACCAATGGTCTAAACGAATAGGAGTTTCTCTTAAGGTCTACTTCAGAATATTCTTAGAAGCCCAAGTTCTTTTTATTATTGTTTGGTGCCTTTGGGTGTGTATTGGCTCATAGCAACTGTATGCACAATATAATGAAACTCGGCCCCATCTCGTGCCATCTCACTGTGGTCCTTTGCTTGCGCTCACTGCTGCATCTATTCCATCTTGTAGGGGCTGCCTGACTTTTGCAGCCCTTCTGCTGTACCAACATTTGTATCTTCCTCTAGGACAATGTTTCTCATACATCCTAATTCTGCGGCCCTTTCGTACAGTTCCCAATGTAGTGGTGGACCCAATCATAAAATTATAAAATTATATTCATTGATATTTCATAACTGTACTTTTGCTACTGTTATGAATCAGGCCATCACTGTGAAGGGGTGTTTCGAAACACCCCCACCTGAAAGTGTTCAGGACCCAATGTTGAGACCCTGCGTAAACTAAGAAGAGTTGCTCTTAAGATTTACTTCAGCATATTGTTAAACACACAAACCCTGTTGTTATTGTTGTTAAGTTCCGCGGAGGGGGTTTTGGCTCATCGCATCTCTATGCACAATATCATGAAATGCTTCCCAGACCTGTGCCATCCTGCCAGTGGTTGTTTGCTAGTGCTCATTGTTGGAGCCATATTGGGGGGGGGGGGCTGGCTATTTTTTGTTGCCCTTCTACTCTACCAAGATTTGTGTCTTCCTTTAGGGCAGTGGTTCTCAACCTTCCTAATGCCACAATATTTTCATACCGTTCCTCATATAGTGTTGACTGCCAAATCATAAAATTGTGTTCATTGCAACTTTGTAACTCTAATTTTTCTACTGTTATGACTTGGCGACCACTATGAAAGGTTCATTCATCCCCCGACAGGGCTCGTGACCCAAAAGTTGAGAACCGCTGCACTAAACTAATAGGAGTTTCTCTTAAGGTCTACTTCAGCACATTATAAGAAACACAAGTCCTGTTGTTTTGTTGTCAGGTGCAGTCGAGTGGGTTCTGACTCATAGTAACTCTATGCTTCATATAATGTAACGCTGCCCCATCTTGTGCCATCCTCACAGTGTTCCCTTAGCTTGAGCTCATTGCTGCCGCCACTGTGCTATTCCATCTATTTGGGGGCTGACTCTATATTGCGGCCCTTCAACTGTATCAAGACTTGTGTCTTCCTGTAGGACTGTGGTTTTCAGCAATCCTAATGCCACGACCCTTTCATACAGTGCCTCGTGTAGTAATGACCCCCTAACCAAAAAAATTATACTGTTGCTACTTCATAACTGTAATTTTGCTACTCTTACGTATCGGCCCACGCCTATGGGAGTGTCATTCGAACACCCCCAAAGGATTTACCACTCACAAGTTGAGAATGGCTGCTCTAAACTAAGGGCAGTTTCTCTCAAGGTTTAGTTGAGCATATTGTTAGATGTATGATTCCTCCTGTTATTGTTGTTCGGGCCGTGAAGAGGGTTTGGGCTCATAGCAACCCTGTGCACAATATAATACAGGCCTGCCCAGACTTGCATCATCCTCACAGTGGTTCTTTGCTTGCGCTCATTGTTGCAGCCACCGTGCAAATCCGTCTTGTAGGGACTTCCTCTCTTCTGCGGCCGTTCTACTGTACTTGCGTCTTCCTCTAGGACAGTGTTTCTCACCCTTCCTTTTTCTACGACCTTTGCATACACTTCCCAATGTGTAGTGGTGGTCCCCAAAGCATAAAGGTTTTTTTCTACTGTTATTCCATAACTGTAATTTTGCAAGTCTTATGAATCTAGTCACCCTGTGAAAAGGTTGTTCAACCAACCAAAGTGGTCACAAATCACAGGTTGAGAACCGCTCTTCTAAATTAAGAGGAGTTTCTCCTGTGGTCTAGCTCAGTATATTATTACACACACGAGTCCTGTTCTTATTGTTGGTAGGGGCTGTCGAGTGGGTTTGGCTCATAGTTGGCTCATAACAACTCTATGCACAGTATCATGAAACACTGTTCCATCCTCTAACACCCTCACACTTTTCTTTTGTTTTCGCTCATTGTTGCAGTCTCTGTGCTAATCCATCTTTTGGGGGACTGCCTCTCATTTGCTGACCTTCTACTGTACCCAGATTTGTGTCTTCCTCTAGGGCATTGGTTCTCAAACGTCCTAATGCACGACTTTTTCACACCATTCCTCATGTATTGGTGACCCCCCCCAATCATAAAATTACTTTCCTTGTTGCTGTATATCTAAAATTATGCTACTTTTATGAATCAGGCCACCATGTGATATAGTCATTCTCCCCCCCACCCCCCAAAAGGCATCACGACCCACAGTTTGAGAACTGCTATTCTACACTAAGAGGAGTTTCTTTTTAAGGTATGTTTCAGCATATTGTTAGAAGCACAAATCCTCTTCTTGTTGTTGGCTGCCTTCGAGTGGGTTTTGGCTCATACCAACTCTATGCACAATGTGATGAAACGTTGTCCTGCCCTGTGGATCCTCACAGTGGTTCTTCTGTTTGCGCTCATTGTTGCGGCCACTGTGGTACTCCATCTTGTTAGGAACTACCTCACTTTTCCTGCCCTTCCGTACCAAGATTTGTGTCTTCCTCAAGAATAGTGGTTCTCAACTTTCTGAATGCCACTATTATTTCATACCAGCCCTCATGTAGTGGTGATACCCCAACCATAAAATATTTTCATTGCTACATCATAACTCTAATTTCGCTTCTGTTATGGATCAGGCCACCCATGTGAAAGGTTCATTAGTCTTCTAAAGGCACTGTGACACAGTTTGAGAACCAGTGGTCTAAACTAAGGGGAGTTTCTCTTAAGGTCTACCTCAGCATATTCATAGACGCACAGTCCTGTTGTTATTGTTTGGTGCCTTTGAGTGTGTGCTGGCTCATAGCAACTCTATACACAATATAATGAAACGTGACCCCGTCTCGTGCCACCCTCACAGTGGTTATTTTGCTTGTTGTCATTGTTGCAGACTTAGGCTAATCCAACTTTTGGGGGGCTCCCTCTCTTTTGCTGCCCCTCTACTGCCCTTTCATTCATTTCCTCATGTAGTGATGAACCCCCAATCATAAAATTATTTTCATTGCTACTTCATAACTTTAATTTTGCTACAATTATGAATCAGACCTCCACCGTGAAAGAGCCATTTGACCCCCCAAAGGGCTAGCGACCCACAGGTTGAGAACCACTGCTCTAAACTAAGAGGAGTTTCTCTTAGGATCTACAGCACCATATTGTGAAAAGCATGGGTCCTACAGTGATTGTTGTTAGGTGTTTTCCAGTGGGTTTTGACTCTCAGCAACTCTACGCACAAGATAATGAAGCGCTGCCCCATCCTGTGCCATCATCACAGTGGTTTCTTATCTGCACTCATTGTTGCAGCCACTGCGCTAATCTATCATCTGGGGGTCTGCCTTTCTGCTCTGCCAAGATTTCTGTCTTGCTCGAGGACAGTGGCTCTCAACCTTCCTATAATGCCACAGGCCTTTTATACCACTCCTCATGTAGTGGATACAATCCCAGTCATAAATTTATCTTCATTGCTACTTCATAACTGTAATGAAGCTACTGCTATGAATCGGGCCACCCCTGTGCAAGGGTAGTTCATCACCCTAATGGAGTCCTGACCCACAGGTTGAGAATCTCTGCTCCAAACTATGAAGAATGTCTCTTAAGATATATTTCAGCACATTGTTAGAAGCAAAAGTCCTGTTGTTATTGTGTTTAGGTGCCGTCAAGTGGGTTTTGGCTCATAGCAACTCTATGCAAAATATAACGAAACGCTCCCCCATCCTGTGCATTCCTCACAGTGGTTCTTTGCTTGCGCTGGTTGTTGCAGCCACTGAGCTATTCCAACTTGGAGGGGCTGCCTCTCCTCTGCTGCCCTTTTACTCTACCAACATTTGTGTCTTCCTCTCGGATAGTGGTTCTCAATCTTCCTAATTCCACGACCCTTTCATGCAGTTCCCAATATAGTGGTGGACCCCCAGTCATACAAAATTTTCGCTGATATTTCATAACTGTAATTTTGCTAATCTTATGAATCAGGCAACCCTTGTGAAAAGGTCATTCAACCCACTCACTCCCCAAAACGGTTCGTGATTCATAGGCTGAGAACCCTGCACTAAACTAAGAGGAGTTTCTCTTAAGATCTATGTCAGCATATTATTAGAAGCTCAAGTCCTTTTTGTGTTGCTGTTAGTTGCCGTCGAGTGGGTTTTGACTCCTAGCAACTCTACGCACAATATAATGAAACGCTGCCCCGTCCTGTGTCGTCCTCACAGTGGTTTGTTGATGGCACTCATTGTTGCAGCCACTGAGCTATTCCATCTTGTAGGGTCTGCCTCTCACTTGCTGCCCTTCTGCAGTACCACGTTTTGTGTATTCCTCTTGGGCAGTGTTTCTGAACCTTCTTAATGGCATGGCTCCTTTATACAATTCTTAATGTTGTGGTGATCCTCCAACAGTAATTTTTTTCGTTGTTACTCCATTACTGTGATTTCTCTACTGTTATGAATTGGGCAACACCTGTGAGAGGCTCGTCTGAAACCCCACAGGGGTCGCGACCCACAAGTTAAGAACCACTGCTCTAAATTTAGAGGAGTTTCTCTTACGATCTAGTTCAGCATATTGTTAGAATTACACGTTCTGTAGTTAATGTCGTTAAGTTCCGTCGAGTGGGTTTTGACTCTCAGCAACTCTATGCACAATATAATGAAACGCTGCCCTGTCCTGTGCCACCCTCACCGTGCTTGTGTGCTTGGCTTCAGTGTTGCAGCCACTGTGCTAATCGAACTTGTTGGAGACTGCCACTCTCTTCCTTCCCATCTGTACCAAATTTGCGTCTTGCCCTAGAGAAGTGGTTCTTAAACTTCCTAATGCCACTACCCTTTCATATCGATTCTCATTTAGTGTGGACCCACAACCATAAAATTATTTTCATTGGTACTTTGTCACTGTAATTGTACTACAGTTATGAATCGCGCCATCCCTGTGAAAGGGTCATTCTACCCTCCAAAGAGACGCGACCCACAGGTTGAGAACTGCTGCTCTAAAGTTAAAGGACTTTGTCTTAAGTCCTACTTCACCATATTTTTAGAAGCACAAGTACTGTAGTTAATTTTGTTGAGTGGGTTTCTGGTCACAAGAACTCTATGCACAATATAATGAAATGCTGCCCAGTCCAATGCCATACTTAGAGTTGTTCATTTGCTTGTGCTCATTGTTGCAGCCACTGGGCTAATCAATCTTGTAGGGGCTGCCTCTCCTTTGCTGCCCTTCTACTCTACCAAGAATTCTGTCTTCCTCTAGGGAAGTGGTTCTCAACCTTCCCAATGCCACGACTCTTTCATACCATTCCTCATGTAGTGGTGACTGCCAAATCATGAAATTATTTTCATTGCTACATCATAACTCTAATTTTTCCACTTTAATGAACGGTCCACTGCCTAAAGGGTCATTCGTCCCCCAAAAGGGGTCACAACCCTCAGTTTGAGGACCGCTGCGCCAAACTAATAGGAGATTCTCTTAAGGTCTACTTAGGTACATTGATAGAAAAACAAGTCCTGTATTTTTTCTTGTGGGTTTTGACTCATATCAATTCTATGTCAATATAATGAAACAGTTTCCCGTTTTGTGCCATCCTTGCAGTGTTTCTTTGGCTTGTGTTTATTGTTGCAGCCACTGTGCTATCCCATCTATATTGGGGCTGACTCTATTTTGTTGCCCTTCAACTGTATCAAGAATTGAGTCTTCCTCTTGGACAGTGGTATTCAACATTCTTACTCACGACCCTTTCATCCAGTTCCTCATGTAGTCGTGAACAACCATCCATAAAATTATTTTTGTTGCTACATCATAGCTGTAATTTTGCTACTGCTATAATTCAGGCCACCCCATGAAAGTGCTGTTTGACCCCCTAACAAGACACGACCCACAGGTCGAGAGCTACTGCTCTAAACGAAGGGGAGATTCTCTTAAGGTATTCTTCAGCATATTGCTAGAAGCACAAGTCCTGTTGTTATTGTTGTTGGGTGCAGTCGAGTGGGTTTGGCTCATAACCACTCTCTGCACAATATAATGAAACTCTGGGGGTCTTAAAGGCTTGAAGGCAAACAGGCTGAAATCTAGCTCGGAAGCAACAAAGCCCACAGAGAAGAAGCACACAAGCCTAAGTGAACATGAGGTGTTGAAGGGATCAGGTAGCAGACACCAAAGAACAAAAACCATTATAGTGTGATCACCTTCCCCCCATAAATGCTGAAGATGAATGTGTGCATAAGTAAGTGTGGTGAAGAAGGCTGATGGTGACCGGCTATCAAGCGATATAGCCTCCCGGGTCTTAAAGGCTTGAAAGTAAACAAGTAGGCCCAGAAGCAACAAAGCCCACATGGAAGCATCACACCAACATGTGTGATCATGAAGGGCTGAGGGGACCAATTTTCAAGCAACAAAGGCGGGAGGGGGGATTATATCATCGTGAATGAGGGGAGTGCATGACGGGGGACCAATGCCCACCTGTAGACAACTGGACTTCCCTTGCGGAGGGGTAGTGGGAAGGAGATGAGTCACTCAGGGGTCAGTGTAGCAATAATGAAACTCACAACCTTCCTCTAGTTATTAAACACTTCCTCCCCCCACCTCTCATGATCCCAATTCTACCTTGCAAACCTGGTTAGACCAGAAGATACACAGCGCTACAGATGGGAACTGGAAACACAGGGAATCCAGGACAGATGAACCCCCCAGGACCAGCGGTGAGAGTGGCGATACTGGGAGGGAAGTGGGTGTAGAAATGGGAAACCAATCACAAGGATCTACATATAACTTCCCCCCTGGGAGATGGGCAACAGAAAATTGGGTGAAGGGAGACGCTGCGCAGTGTAAGATAAGAGAAAATAATAATTTATAAATTATTAAGGGTTCATGAAGGAAGAGGAGCAGGGTGAGAGGGGTAGAGGAGAAAGGGGAAATGAGCTGATTCCAGGAACCCAAGCAGAAAGCAAATTTTGAGAATGATGAAGGCAACGAATATATAAGTGTGCTTTACACAATTGGTGTACGTATGGATTGTGATGAGTTGTATGAGACCCAATAAAATGATTTTAAAATAGAAAAGGAAAGAAATGTCTATAAATGAATGAAGGCAACATATGTACAAAATGCCTGATGCAATCAATATGGATTGCAACAAAAGTTGTAAGAGTCTCCAATAAAAGATTTTTAATAAAAATGTATATATAATAAATATTTTCCTAACTTATATAAATGATTAATAAGAATAAAATTAAGCAGCCTGGGTTTTTCATAGGAAAAAATGATAAAAGAACAAATGAGAGATTCAGCAGGAAGCAATGGATAGGAAAATATTATAAGGAAAGTTTTCTCTTATATGGAATGTACATTCTCTTACATGATATCAATCAGAATATGCCGTAAGAACCTCAGACCAAATACTAGAATAAAATAGAGGAAAACATTCCCAACCCTTCAATAAAATGCTATATGCTTTCGATGATTTTCACAAAAGGTCAAATTCTTTAACAAAATATTTTGTTCATTCAAATTTTTAATTAGGAATAAATTTAGGTCTACTTGCATTACATCTCATAAAAAGGCATAAGAATTGTTTTTGCTCTATCTAAAACTAAATAGAAGATAGTGAAGGTGAAAAAATAGCTTTCGTAAATGTTGCTTTGAAATACAAATGGCATTGTCCTAAGAAATTATAATGATTTAATTTTTAAAAATCATTTTATTAGGGGCACATACAACTCTTATCACAATCCATACATACATCAGTTGTGTAAAGCACATCCGTACATTCATTGCCCTCATCATTCTCAAAACATTTGCTCTCCACTTAAGGCCCTGGCATCATGTCCTCATTTTTCTCTGCCCTCCCTGTTCCATCCTTACTCATGAACCCTTGATAATTTGTCAGATCTTACATATTTTGTCTCCCTTCACCCACTTTTCCGTTGTCCATCCCCCAGGGAGGAAGTTATACGTAGATCCTTGTAACTGAGGTCTCAGAGCAGCTGGGTGTGATGCAGGGGAAGCTCTGGAAGCAGCTGCAGACACTGTGGGAGTTGGCAACCCAACAGTGAGGGTCACTGCATCAGTGGGTACCAGAAAACTGGCTGGGGTTGCTTATTCCCCTTGATGCTACCCCTGCCTTGAAGAGAACGGTGACAGAGGCCTGTAGACATGTGTCAGGAAAAGATGAGTCCTTCACTGTTTCCTCTTCCCACAAACCTTTGAGGAGAGCCTGCAGGGTAGGGGCTCGGCTCCCTGGCTCCAGTCACCTGCTCTTCCCCACAGCCACACCATCGACAGCCCCAACTCCCCAAGCCCTGGGTTTGCTTCTTGAATCCAGAGAAGCAGACTGGGCAAAGACCATGAAGATCCTTGTCCTTCAGGCAGCCCCTTTGATTGGGTCCCTTGACCTCCAGAGTGTGGACACATGCACACTAACTGTTGGGGGACTCAGGCTGTCACCACAGGGGCCAGGATCTAAAGAGGATGCTGGCACTGCAGGGCTTCCTGAGGGAAGCCAAGGACTTGCAGAGCTGACTGAGCAGCCAGCAGCAGGTGGCCAGAGGAGAGAGGAATATGAGCACACCTTAGTGAGGAAGGGGCTAGGGGCAAGGAAGGTGCCCTGGAGCCGAAGGAAAACGGGTAGTGGAGGGGGGGCTGCATGCACAAGGGGCTGATGGGGAACATCAGTCTGGACTGAGGACAGCTGTGGCTTCCTATTCCCCTCTCTGCGTAGAGGGGCAAGTTCTGTGGCTGTCCTGTCCTGCCCTGCCCAGTCACTCACTGAGGTGTCTCACAGGCCACCAGCCAGGGCCCCCTGTGACCCCTCTCCTCTCTTCTCAGCTCCTCTTAACCAAGTTTGCAATGTTTCGGCACCAAGTGAAGATGGGTGGCCACCAGGGGGCAGCCTGCCCCACTAGCGGAGAGCCTGCTGGAGTGGTGGCCCAGCACTGCCCCCAGGGCCCAGCAGTGGTGACAGGACCTACAGTGAGTACCAGCAGCCTGGAGCAGGGGTGAGTTTGGGGGGAGGTGCTGGGCATGGGGTGAAGAGGCTTCCAGGGAGACCCTTGCTGTGCTGTGGCTCTGCCAAACCACTGTCTCTGGAGAGGGCCCGAGTTCAGGGAACCCAGGGCAGCCCCTGCTGTCTGTGGCCTGTGGAGGAGGTAAAGCTGGGTCGGTGGATCAGGGAGCCTGGTCACAAAGCCCACTTAGCAGGGTCACTTTCCCAAGCCACAGGTTCCCTGCACCTGCAGGGGCATTCTGGGAAGAGTTGAGCTGGGCTGAGGATGGCCTGCACAGCCCCAGGCTGACCCAGGTCACAGTTAAGCTGCTGCGTTTCCAGCCAAGATGGAACTTTGGCGAGATAACGATTTGCCCATGATCCTAGCCCAGAGGCTGGCCCGGAGTCTCAGGGGCCCGCTATTTGCTGCATGCAAGAACCATGGAGGGCTGCAGCTTCTACCTTTGAAGGGTGTGCAGTCTCCTCCAAACACACAGCATGCCTGGGTGGCACACAATGTGGCTACCTGCCGAGTGCCGGGCTTTAGAATGATCCCACCTGCTGACTCATGGGGATTCTCCAGAGGGTGTGCAAGTCAGTAAATCTTTCCAGGAGCAGGGAACCTCTTCTTTCTCCTGAGGAGCAGTTAGTGGGACTGAACCAGGCAACAGCCCAACACTTCCCAAGCAGGCCTCCTGGAGCATCGTTAGAGCAAGGGGTAAACTGCTAGTGATAATGGGCTCCTGGCAGGAGAGTTTGCAGAAAGGCCTGAAGCGCTGAGCAAGATCTCAGGACGGTGGCCCTCTGGGAGCTTAGGACAAGTTCTAAACCCAGCCAGGAAGCTGAAGGGCTGACCAGACAGAAGCTGAGGGGGAGGAATGAGCATGCTGGGATAACTGCTGACCCCCGCCTGGGTGTAGGGCTGCCTGGTTGGAGCTGTGGGAGCTGACTCAGGCCAGACCCCACCTGGTCTGAGACGCTGAGGCCACCCTCAAAGTTAACAGCCAACTGTCTCACGTGTTCATCCTTATCCAGGTGGGTGCCTTGGGGAGGGGGTGGCTTCTGCAAGTGCTGCCACCCCAGGCCCACAGTCCCACCCTCAATGCCCGGGCCCTTGGCCACCATGCTGTCTCAGGAGAAAGCCACAAGCCTCTCAGATGCTGTGTCCCCCTGGGTGGAGGCCCACCTGAGGAGACATGGATCACACCAATGAATCACACAATCTGCCTCTGACCCCTTGAGGCCTCCTCACCCCCCACTATCATCACCCCAGTGCCGCTTCCCACTCTGGACTAGAGTGCATAGGTATTAGCAAGAGATAAAACTCACAACACATGGAAGCCAGGAACAGGAATGGGAATAGAGAAACCAAAAGGGTAGGGGGAAGGGGGGTAGAGGATGGGAGGAAAGGAAACCGATAGCAATGAATGACATATAACCACACACCCCTCGCAGGGAGAGGAGCAACAGAAACCTGAGGATAAAAGAGAGAATGGTCGATGTGAGATATGAAAATAATAACAATCTATAATCTAACAAGGAACCACGAGTGGGGGAGGAGGAAAAAATAGGGGAGCTGATCCCAAGGGCTCAATAGAAAGTAAATGTCTAGAAAAGAATGATGGCAATATACGTATGACTATGTCAGATACAATTGGTGTATGGATTGTAACAAGAGCTGTAAGAGCCCCCAATAAAATAAATAAATTTAAATTAAAAAAAAAAAACCACCAAAAACCTTCATCTGCACAGTGAGGCAGTGAAGGTACAAGAGTCCCGAGTCCCTCGGCTCTCACACAAGGCCACCAAAGGCTACCTCTAAGTGGGGGTCTGGCAAAGTTGTGGATGTGTGGGCAAAGCTATCAAGCGGCCCATGAGGGACTTCATTGGCCCTGGAGAACTGGGTGGGAAGGAGTGGTGGCGGGCAGAGCTGAGGCCGAGTAGACACTTGGTAAGGCTGTGGGATTGAGCGGCAGCGACATGGAGGTTTGGACATGAGTGGTGGTGGACTCAGGCCGGCTGTGACGCTGCCTCGGTACCAGGTCCCCTCACCCCGTGCTCTACCGTGCTCTCCCAGGCTCCAGGTGCAAGACTATGCCTCCTGGGCAGCCAGTGTGCAGTGAAATTTGCAGGTGGTGGAGGAGCTCCAAGACCCCGGCAGTAGAGCCCAAACTTCAGTGTCCACCAAGACCTGCGGGCCAAGCTGGAGGCCCAGAAGGAGCTGCACCAGTGCGCCACCCAGCGGAGACAGCAGGTGCTCCAGGCTACAGGGCCGTCCGCCATGGAGGTCGGCTCCCCTTTCTGGCCCTCTCCCAGCCCACTGGACCCCCGCACCCTGGCCCCACAGGGCCAAGCACCTTTCTTTTCTATTTTTTTAATCATTTTATTGGGGTCTCGTGCAATTCTTATCACAATTCATACATACATGCATTGTGTCAAGACCATATGTACAGACTCTTCCTCTAACTGTAGAGGCCTGAGGTGACCTGCTAAAATGGTTCGCTACTCATTTGACCCAGAAAACCCTACAAAATCCTGCAAATACAGAGGGTCGAATCTCTGGGTCCACTTCAAAAACACCCGTGAAACTGCCCAGGCCATCAAAGGCATGCACATCTGGAAAGCCACCAAATACTTGAAAGACGCCACTCTGCAGAAGCAGTGTGTGCCTTTCCGACGGGACAATGATGGTGTTGGTAGATGTGCCCAGGCCAAACAGTGGGGTGGGACCCAGAGTTGGTAGCCCAAAAAGAGTGCTGAATTTTTGGTTCACATGCTTAAAAATGCAGAAAGTCATGCTGAACTTAAGGGTTTAGATGTGGATTCTCAGGTCATCGAGCACATCCAGGTGAACAAAGCCCCCAAGATGCACCACCGGACTTACAGAGCTCTTGGCTAGATTAATCCACACAGGAGCTCCCCCTGCCACATTGAAATGATCCTGACTGAGAAGGAACAAATCGTTCCCAAGCCAGAAGAGGAGGTTGCAGTGAAGAAAAAGATTTCCCAGAAGAAACTGAAGAAGCAAAAACTCATGTCTTGGGAATAAATTAAGCTTAAATAATAAAAGGGTTTTTTTTTTTTAAAGAACATATGTACATTTGTTGCCATCATCATTCTCAAAACATTTGCCTTCTGCTTGAGCCCTTAATATCTGCTGTTCATTTTCCCCCTCCTTCCCCACTCCCCCCTACCTCACGAAACCTTCATCATTCATAAATTAATATTATTTTATCATATGTTGCACTGTTCAAAGTCTCCCCCTTCCTTCTTCTCTGCTGTCCCTCCCCCAGGGAGGAGGCTATTTGTAGATTCTTGTAATCAATTTCCCCTTTCCACCCCACATTCTCTCCACCCTCCAGGCATCGCCACTCTCACCACTGGTCCTTAAGGAGTCATCTGTCCTGCGTTCCCTGTGTTTCCAGTTCCTATCTGTACCTATGTACACCCTCTTATCTAGCCAGATTTGTAAGGTAGAATTGGGATCATGAGAGTGGGGGGAGGAAGCATTTTAGAACTAGAGGAAAGTTATAAGTTTCATCGTTGCTACCCTGCACCCTGACTGGCTCATCTCCTCCCCACAACCCTTTAGTAAAGGGTGTCCGGTTGGCTACCAATGGGCTGTGAGTCTCCACTCTGCACTCACCCACATTTTCAATGATATGATTTTTTGTTCCTTGATTCTTGATACCGCATGATCCCTTCGACAGCTCGTGGTCACAGAGGCTGGTGTGTTTCTTCCATGTGGGCTTTGTTGCTTCTGAACTAGGTTGCCACTTGTTTATCTTTCAGCCTTAAAGATCCCAGATGCTATATCTTTTGACAGCCAGGCACCATCAGCTTTCTTCACCACATTTGCTTATGCACACACCTTGTCTTCACTGATCGTATCAGGAAGGTGGGCACCCACTGATACGATTTTTAGTTCTTTGATGTCTGATAACTGGTCCCTTCTACACCTCGTGATCAGCCAGACTGGTGTTCTTCTTCCATGTGGGCTTTGATACTTCTCAGTTAGATGGCCGCTTATTTATCTTCAAGCCTTTAACACCCCAGACGCTATATCTTTTGATAGCCGGGCACCGTCAACTCCTTTCATCACATTTGCTTATGCACACATTTTTCTTCAGCAATCGTGTCGGGAAGGTGTGAATCCTGGAATGCCAATTTAATAGAATAACGTGCTCTTGCATTGAGTAAGTATTTGAGTGGAGGCCCAATGTCCATCTGCTGCCTTAGTACTAAACCTATAAATATATGCACATAGATCTGTTTCCCTACACTCATATAAATATATTTACATGTGTACTTTCCAGTCTTTGGACCTCTATAAATACCCTTTGTCACCTAGTTCTCTCCTCTATTTCCTATTACTTTCCTCTTGTCCCACTATCATGCTCAGCCTTCATTTGGGTTTCAGTAATTTCTCTCGGTTACCTTGCCCTTGCTGAATCCCTACCAGACCACTCACACCCTCCTTGCTACTGATTTTGGATAACTTATTGCTCCCCTGTCCCTGGGTTGGTCAGCACTACCCCTTTGCCCCCTTCTCTCCCACTCCCCTGTTCCCCCGGAACTATTGGTCTCCTTGTTTTCTCCTCCAAACTATTCATGCAGTCTATCGTATCTAGATAGGTCTGTAGAGATAATAATATGCACCAAAAATCAAGTCATTGCAAGATAGGCAATGAGTGAGAACACAGCAATGACAACAAAAAGGAAACCAATTACCCATAGAAGAATAAATTAATTTTGGAAGGCAAATGCTTTGAAAATGATGAGGGCAAAGAATGTACAGATGTGCTTTATACAACTGATGTATGTATGCATTGTGATAAGAGTTGTATGAGTCCCTAATAAAATGCTTTTTTAAGAATAAAATAAAAGAAAAAAATTTTAACGAAAGAAAAACCTATACATCGATGAAGGTCTGATTTTTAATCTCTAGGCGTGTCCTTCAGTCAGGTCCAATGGGGTACCATACTTTGGCCCCAGAGTCTATCCTTTGTACTACCTCTGGGGCTCCCTGCTCTGCTCCCACGGTTGCTCTGCCACACACTTTTAGTGGTTTGCCTCAGTGTCATTGGATCAGTCTGAGCCAGTTCTAATCCTGAGTCTCCATTATTGTCCCCCTTAGGGCCCTGGGTCATCAATGGACTGTGTGCCTCGTAGTGGGATCAGCCACATTGTCCACTCTGTCCATTGGCTGTTCAGAGCCGGGATATCGTCCTCCAGGCCTGATGGGCCAGGTTGTGCTCCACTCTCTCTTCCTCCCCCTTCTTTGCTCCCATTTGCTCTCATCAAACATGCCCCTCTCTCCTAGATGCAGCTTCAGTGCTGTCCTCTGAAGTAAATTCTTCTGGGGGCAGGGGCAGTTGTCCACATAGCTGGTATGGGAGCCCAGCCCTCAGGCCCCTTCACTGGCTCCCCACTTCGTGCAGGCACACTGCATTCATCTGGCACTGGCTTTATATCTGGTCCCTCTTTCCCTGTGGAAACACAAACAATACCCTCCCCTTGGGTGGGACAGTCAGGCACCTTTTCTCTGGAGCATCCCTCAGCACCACCTTCGGTTGTGTCCATTCCCATGCCCAGGTCCAGGAAAGGCTATGCGCCCTGCAGGATGCTTGGGAGCAGGTCTTTCAGGCCTGGGAACAGAAGCAAGGGAGACGGCAGGCCATGCACCACAAGCAGCTCTTCCTCAGACAGTGTGGCATCTGGACAAGATCCTGCAGGCCCAGGAGACAGCTCCCCTCACCACACACAGGCACACTGACACGAGGACCTCCAGTCCTCCTGTAGTACCACCCCAATCTCCCTTGCTTCCTGGATCACTGGCTGCTATTCTGATACGGAGCTAGATAGTGTGTCTTCCCAAGTGGCCAAGGGGACACCTGAGCCTCAGGTCACTCAGGGCCATCTCCTCCCCACACCTGGCCCCGGCCAGCCAAGCCTTACGCAGTTTGGTTGGAAATTGATGGGGCTCCTCCCCACCTCGACAGAAGTTGGGATGTTCCTAACGGCCCCCAGGTTGGAGTGCTCTTCTTCCTCAGGTTCCTTCCCCTCCTGCTCAGCACCCACCTCCCCACCCCCAGCCGCAGGCCCCTTGATGCACCCCCAGAGAGCCCAGGCTGTAAACCAAGGTTCTGGCAGATGTTGCTGTCTAGGGTTCCCTTTGAACCACCATCTGTGCCCCTGATCCCTCCCCCACCTCTGGGTCACCTCCATGGCTGCCCCAGGTCTCACAGGAAGCCAGTTCCCTGTAGGGCTCTGTGGAAGTGGTGGAGCGGCTGATCCAGAAGCATGGCACCTTCCAGAGGTGCTGAGCACACAGGACACGGAGGTGATGGCCGGGACGGTCATGCGCATGTCCCTGATAAGGCCCGGGTATCCAGACTGTTGGGGGCACACGGGTGAATTGTGTATGCACACCGAACCTGTGCTGGTGGGTGAGGGATTACCAAGGAGCCAGGGGCTCCAATCCAGGGCTGGTGACCAAGCCGAGGTGCCGAAGCACCCAGAAGCGCATGGGGATGGGTTAGGCCACAAACTGGGGACCACAGAGGGCATTTGGATCTGCACATATCACATGGCCCCTGCTTCCTTCTGCCCAGGAGCCTGGCCAACCCTCAACTGCAGAGCTGAGGGGAGGCCCCCGGGACTTATAGTGAGGGCTATGGGCTGTGAGCCAGCCCCAGCAGGAGTACACTCGGTACTCAGGGCTGGGTCCACCTCCCACCTCCCACCTCCCACTACGCAGGAGGCTGCGCTGAGAGAGCAGGCCAGGGTGCTGCCAGGACCCTGGGTTCAGGGCCTGCTGGGCACGATACGAGAGCGGCCAACTTGAGTGGAAGCCCTGGGAGAAGGTCAGCGACACAAGCTTCACACCTCTCTGATTACTGCCGGCTTTCTCAGGGCTGCTAGCCAGGTCAGAAGGCACCCCACCTGAACCCCATTTTACCTTTACAAGTGACCTTCAGCCCCACTAGGGGCCAAGGGCGGCCTGTGAGGAACGGGATGTGGAAAGTTTAATGGCTTTTCCAGGGGCAAAGCTAGGACTGGAGCCCATGGCCCTTGATTCTCAGACCCGTGTGGACACCTGTCATCCTGATGGGCAGAGTAGACAGGGCCCCAGGGGTGGGTGAGGGGCACCCTCCATATGAGAACACACCCATGGCCCCTGCCCAGCTACTTCCTAGATCTGAAGACTGATGGGCCTGGGCCCTGTCATCTTGAGTGAAAGAAAAATTATTGTGCTGTCCCTGAGCCTGGTGAGCATTTCACTCCTTGGCACAGCCTGAGGGGTAGACGGGGTCACCGCTTGGGGCCAAGGCAGTATGAACATCAGGGCACTCATGTCCCCACCATCCCACAGGACGGCGACTGGATCCAGGGGTGGGGCCAGCAGCTGGAATAGCCTGTCCCTCTTGGGGACCACAAAGAGAAGCTGATGTGGTTTCAGAAACACCTGACCTATGAGACAGAGACCCCATGGAAGGGAGGCAGGAAGGGAATTGACAGGAAGGCCTGGGACCCCTGCTAGGTACTGGTTTTCCATCCAGCAGCCTTGTCCCCAACACCCGCAGTGTCACTGTGCAGACACTAATCAGACTCTGTCACCTGCCCGAGGCCAAGGCCAAGACCAGCCAGGAAGAAAGGATCGAAGAGAACCCTGGGCAGAAGGGCAGAGGCCAAGCCTGTAATGTGCCCGTCCTCCACAGGGTGCCCTTGCTAGAGTCCTGGACCTTGGGAAGGAATTGGAGAGCATGGAGAGGCTGCTGCACAGACACGAGGCCTTGGAGCAGGAGATGGGCCTCCTCCAAGTTCAGGGGCAGGTATGCCACTGGGTCTAGCATTGGGTCCAGACCAGGGGACCTCTTCTGTGGGACCCTGCAGAGGAAGAGCTGAGCCAGTATACTCCCATGCCAGTGGCCTCTTGAGCACAACATGATCCCCTTCCTCAGCCTCAGGACATCCCCCATATCCCAGAGCAGAAGGCAGCCCTCCTCTGCCAGAGAACCCTGGGGTCAGCCCGCAGCCTCGGCCACAGATGCCAACAGTTTATGGACAGCTGGCAACAGCTCCAGAGCAGAGCCCAGAAGTGGTATGGACACCCTTTGGGTCCATTTCTTCACTCCTCACCCCCTTCAGCAATCAAGTCCCATGCATCTTCTTGACTCCTTGTTTTAGGGTACAAAAGAGACCTTCAGGACAAACAATGTAAAGAAAACATCGATCAAGTCTTAAAAGAGACCACGACCACACAATGACCCAGACACATCATCCGTGAAACAAATCCAGGGAGACTCATATGTGTGTAAGAAAGAGGTCTACTGGCGATATCTAAAACAGATGGAAATACAGTTACCATATGACCCAGCAACCCCACCACCCTTACTGGGCAAGAAAAAAACCAAGGTCAGACATCTGTGCTCCAATGTTCATTGTGGCACATTTCACAATTGCAAGGAATTGGAAACAACCCAAATTTCCATCACCTGACAATTGGATTAAAAAGCTGGGGTACCTCTACCAGCGGGGATCAATGATGTAATGTCACACCGGAAGTTCTCGGCGCCCCAGCATGGCTTTCTGGGCTTCCTGCCACGGAAGCGCAGCAGCCGGCATGACGGGAAGGTGAAGAGCTTCCCCAAGGATGACGCCTCCAAGCCGGTCCACCTGACGGCCTTCCTGGGCTACAAGGCCGGCTTGACCCACATTGTGCGTGAGGTCGACAGGCCAGGCTCCAAGGTGAACAAGAAGGAAGTGGTGGAGGCCGTGACCATCGTGGAGACCCCTCCCATGGTGGTGGTGGGCATCGTGGGCTATGTGGAGACACCTCGCGGCCTCCGGACCTTCAAGACGGTCTTTGCGGAACACATCAGTGACGACGAGTGCAAGCGGTGGTTCTACAAGAACTGGCACAAGTCAAAGAAGAAGGCTTTCACCAAGTACTGCAAGAAGTGGCAGGATGACAAGAGTAAGAAGCAGCTCGAGAAAGACTTTAGCAGCATGAAGAAGTCCTGCCCGGTTATGTGTGCCAACGCCCACACCCAGACGCGCCTGCTCCCCCTGCACCAGGAGAAGGCGCACCTGACGGAGATGCAGGTGAACGGGGGCTCTGTGGCTGAGAAGCTGGACTGGGCCCGAGAGAAGCTGGTGCCAGAGAACCAGGTGTTCGGGCAGGATGAAATGATCGACGTCACGGGGGTGACCAAGGGCAAAGGCTACAAAGGGGTCACCAGTCGTTGGTACACCAAGAAGCTGCCCCGAAAGACCCACCGAGGGTTGCGCAAGGTGGCTTGTATCGGGGCATGGCATCCCTCCCGCGTGGCATTCTCGATGGCCCGCGCTGGGCAGAAAGGCTACCACCACTGCACAGAGATCAACAAGAAGATTTATAAGATTGGCCAGGGCTACCTCGTCCAGGACGGCAAGCTTATCAAGAACAACGCCTCCACCGACTAAGATCACTCTGACAAGAGCATCAACCCCCTGGGCGACTTTGTCCACTACGGGGAAGTGATCAATGACTTCGTCATGCTGAAGGGCTGCATGGTGGGCACCAAGAAGCGAGTGCTCACTCTGCACAAGTCCCTGCTGGTGCAGACCAAGCGCCGTGCCCTGGAGAAGATCGACCTCAAGTTCATCGACACCACCTCCAAGTTGGGCCATGGCCGTTTCCAGACCGTGGAAGAGAAAAAAGCTTTCATGGGACCACTCAAGAAAGACCGGATTGCCAAGGAGGAAGGCGCATAACAGATGGTACAGCTGGTGGGATCAGAATAAAGACTTCTTTTTCAGTGGGGGGAAAAAAACTGTGGTACATACATACAATGGAGTAGTACACATTGCTAAAAAGTAGTGATGAACGTATGAAGCACATCACTACATGGGAAGAACTGGAGGAAAGCATGCTAAGCGAAGTAAACCAAGCACAAAAGGACAAGTACACATTGTGTCCACGGAGGTAAGCTTTAAAAAAATGCAAAAGGGACATAGGGGAAAAGCTACTGTATGAACATTCCTGGGGGAAGGACCAGGTAATATGGCAGGGACCAGACCAAATTCAGGGATACATATTGTAGACAGATAAAAAAAGGCGGGGAAAGGAAAAGTAATAATAATAATAAATAAATGGGTAGCGGGGTCACAGGGCACTAACCCGCCGAACGGTGCCACCGTGAACCTGTATATCTCCGATCTGCCTGCCTCTGTGCCTTTGCCTGTGCTCACCCTTTCTCTACTTGGCTCGGTCCTACACCTGTTCTTTTGTGTCTGGCTTATGTCATTACCAGCAGCCCTGCTGGCGTAGTGGTTACGAATTGGACTGTGATCTGCAAGACCGGCAGTTCAAGTCCACCAGCTGCGCCTTGTGAGAAAGATGAAGCTTTCTATGTCTGTAAAAGAGTTACCATCCCCGGAAACCGTGGGGGCAGTTTCACTGTGCCCTTTAGGATTACCATGAGTCAGAGTTGACTGGATGGCAGTGAGTCGGGAATTTTATTTATTTCATTCCCAGCATGTCTTTTCAAGGGTCATTTGTGACCTGACATTTATCCCCCTATTTTTTTTTTAATTTTAACAATTTATTGGGGCTGATACAATTCTTTTCACAGTTCATACATATACATACATCAATTGTATAAAGCACATCTGTATAGTCTTTGCCCTAATCATTTTTTTCTCTTTTCTTCTTTTACATTTTATTAGGGACTCAAACAACTCTTACCACAATCCATACATATACATACATCAATTGTATAAAGCACATCCATACATTCCCTGCCCCAATCATTCTCAAGGCATTTGCTCTCCACTTAAGCCCCTTGTATCAGGTCCTCTCTTTTTTTCCCCCCTCCCTCCCCATTCCCCCCTCCCTCATATGCCCTTGGTAATTTATACATCGTTATTTTGTCATATCTTGCCCTATCTGGAGTCTCCCTTCCCCCCTTCTCTGCTGTCCCTCTCCCAGGGAAGAGGTCACATGTGGATCCTTGTAATCAGTTCCCCCTTTCCAACCCACTCACACTCCACTCTCCCAGCATCGTTCCTCACACCCTTGGTCCTGAAGGTATCATCCACCCTGGATTCCCTGTACCTCCAACCCTCATATGTACCAGTGTAGAGCCTCTGTCCTATCCAGCCCTGCAAGGTAGAATTCGGATCATGGTAGTTGGGGGGAGGAAGCATCCAGGATCTGGGGGAAAGCTGTGTTCTTCATCGATACTACCTCACACCCTAATTAACCCATCTCCTCTCATAAACCCCTCTATGAGGGGATCTTCATTGGCCGACACTTGGGCCTTGGGTCTCCACTCTGCACTTCCCCCTTCATTTAATATGATATATATATATACATATATACACATACATATATACATATACACATATATACACATACATACACACACTTATATCTTTTTTTTGTGTGCATGATGCCTTATACCTGGTCCCTTGGGCACCTCGTGATCGCACTGGCCGGTGTGCTTCTTCCATGTGGGCTTTTCTGCTTCTGAGCTAGATGGCCGCTTGTTCACCTTCAAGCCTTTATGACCCCAGACACTATCTCTTTTGATAGCCGGGCACCATCAGCTTTCTTCACCACATTTGCTTATGCACCCATTTGTCTTCAGCGATCCTATCATGGAGGTGTGCAGTCAATGATATGATTTTTTGTTCTTTGATGCCTGGTAACTGATCCCTTTGGGACCACTCGATCACACAGGCTGGTGTGTTCTTCCATGTGGACTTTGTTGCTTTTGAGCTAGATGGCCGCTTGTTTATCTTCAAGCCTTTAAGGTCCCAGTCACTATCTCTTTTGATAGCCGGGCACCATCAGCTCTCTTCACCACATTTACTTGTTCACCCACTTTGGCTCCAGCCGTTGTGTCGGGAGAGTGAGCATCATAGAGTTCCAATTTAATAAAAGAAGGTATTCATGCATTGAGGGAGTGTTTGAGTAGAGGCCCAAGGTCCTTCCGCCACCCCAATACTTGACCTATAAATATAGACACATAGATCTATTTCCCCATTATCCTATATATATATTCATGTACATGTCTTTGTCTAGACCTCCATGAATGCCCTTTGACTCCTAACTCTTTCCTCCATCTCCCCCGACCTTCCTCCTGCCCTACTACCATGCTTCATCGTCACCTGGGCTAGAGTATACCTCTTCTCTAAGCAACCTTACCCTTGATCACTTCCCACCAGGCCCGCCACTCCCCCTTCTCCACCATTTGGGGTCCCATGTTTTTCCCTTGTCCCTGGGTTTGCCAACACCACTCCCCCCCCCTACCCCCCCACCCCAAGTTCCCCCGGAACTGTCGGTCCCGTTGTCTTTCCTCCAGATAGTTCATCCAGCCTGTCCTATTCAGACAGACCTGTGGAGTCACTAACATGCACGAAAACTAGACAGAGGAAAACAAAGCAACAGTATACAACCAGACAACAAAACAACAAAAACAAACCACTGAAAAAGAACAAAACAGTTCACAAGAGAAAAGCTTGTAGTTAGTTCAGGGATCGCTTGCTGGCCCTTAGGAGCGTTTTCCAGTCCAGTCTGTTGGGGCACCACGCCCTGGCCCCAAAGTCCACTTTCAGCATTCCCTGGGGACCTTGCCACTCCATTCCCTTGCTGTTCCGATGCCCTCCCCCAGTGATTTGCCTTGGTGTGGTGGGATCAGGTCAGGTGTAATTCCCACAATGTGTCTCCGGTGCTGTCCCCTGTATCGCCCTTAGTCACTGAGGGGCATCATGTCTCATAGTAGGGCCAGCCATGTTGTTCTCTCTGTGGACTGGCTGCTCTACTCAGGAACATCATCATCACGGCCTGGTGGGCCAGGCTGTGCTCCACTCTCTCCTCCTGCCCCTTCATCTGCTCCCGTGTGCTCTGATCAAATATGTCCATCTCCCATAGCTTCAGAGTCAATGTCGTCCTTTGGAACAAATTCTTTTCGGGGGAGGGGCAGGAATCCACTTAATTTATGGTGCTGGGGCCAGCCTCCCAGACCTCTCCACTGGTTCCCTCCTCCACGCCGGGATATTGCATTCAAACCTTGTGACACTGGGTTGAAGTCTGGTCCCATTTCCCTGTGGAGATATAAACAATACCCTCCCCTTGGGTGGATTAATGCCCCATGACCCCACTACCCTTTTCTTCCTTGTATTCATCCTTTTGTTTTCCTTTCCCCCTATTTTAATGAAAGGACACAACCCCGTTCTAGAACTCGAAACTCACTGACTTGGTCCATCCATCTGTCCACGGACTCAAAGGCGGCTTCCACCTTTGGCTGTCGTAACTATTATGCAGTGATGTCCATAATTTAAAAGAAAACGTTTTGACATGATGTTTTTAGGGGACACAGTGAGACCAGAGCATTTGTCCCTGCCGGTGAAGGGACTGGAGGTCAATCCTTTTTTTCCCTTCTTTTTTAAGTGTCTCTATTCCCATCTACAAAAGATGGGCCCCACTCAGGACTGTATATGGTTTCTCTCCTTGAAACAAAATAACCTATTATATAGAGGGGGGCACGAAGCTTACAAGCTAGTGCCCAGAACCTACAGCCACAAGGCTGGTGGCTGGAGGAGGTCTGTGTGCCCACTGTGGCTGCAGGAGGGACAGAGGGGCCTGCAGGGGGGCCACTGGGCCTCAGAGACTTTCCAGGCGAGGCTACAGGAACTGCAGCAGCTCTGGGGCGATCTGAGGGCCAACTGTAGGAGGAAAGAGGCCACGCTCCAGGAGGCCTGCAAGGTGGGACTGTGCACGTCATGGGCCAGGTTGGATGGGATCCCAGGTTTCCCAGTGCCCACTGCTCACCCCACGTTCTGCCCCAGGCCCTGCGTACGGGAGAGCATCTGGGAGCTGGAGAGCTGGCTGCATCCTGTGGAGGGGGAGCTGCGAGTCCCTAGCAGTGGATAGGACCGTCCTGGGGTGGATGAGTTCCAACTGGGGGCAAACAAGACTCGTTTCAAACACCAGCTCTGTCTCCTCTAAGGGCCCGTGTACAACTGCGACAACACAACATTGGGTCCTGCTGGGTCCCCATTAGCATCTGGGAGGAAGGCTATTTATTACAGGGAATCCTACCTTTGTCCCTTGGTGTTAATTGCAGACTCACTGGGTGACAGATTGTATCTGACACGCAGCATGTTTGCCGCAGCAAACACCAACACTTTGTCAAACTCTGTTTGGTATTGCTCCATCCCTCCATTATTCTCCCTTATGACAAAAATAATTAACACATTCATATAAAAGTACAGGATGAGGAAAGCATTAATTTATGCATCTAGTTCAGGGTCATCCCTCTTATCAATATATGACAATCTAATGAGGCTTAATTAAACAGTAGCAGTGAAGCAATTTAGGAAACTGAGGGATTGTCACGAGTCCTGGTTGTGACAGCATGTTTTGTGCACCATGGAAGATAACAGATTTGTCTTCTGTGGTATCTCATATCCATCATCCCCAAACTACCTGCTCTTAGGGGTAGAGAGAGCGAGCTTGTCTTTGAAAAAAGTGCCTGGGTTTGGTAGCTGCTCACAGGATGGCAGGTGTAATGTATTATGAGAACTTAACAAGGCTCTGAGAAGATGGCTATTGGAAGGTCTGGGTGGAGGGCAAGGTCATGGCCCTGAAGGATTCAGGATCCAGAAGTCAAGTCAGAACTGGATGCCAGAGACTTTCTCAATCCAGCCCTCTTTGCCCCTCCCCTAAGGCCAATACATTTCTAAGGGTTATGGATTCTACTGCAGAATCTTTCTCAAACCCAGGGCCCTCTTCACCATTATTGTCTAGACCTGGTCACCTCTTGCCTTATAAATAAAAATATGGGTTTATTGTAAGTCTGGGTCTGTTAGGTTTCTCGGGTGGGAAATGTCTCGGTCCGTGGCTACACACTGGAAAGAAATTCACACCAAAGCCTGGTTGGTAATCCGAGTGGGTTTATATACACGAGAGAAGAAGGTTCCGGCGTTACACTAAACTGAACATGGGCACCCTCATGACACTGCACACCCAGCCCTGCTGAGTGGAAGACAGAGAAGCAGCTGAAGGGAAGGGGCGGTGGTCTCCAGATTCCAGCCTTTTAAGGGCTTTCAGCCAGGAGGCGTCAATTAAGCTCTCCTGGCTTGGGCTTAGCCCGCATTGGCTTCCAACCTCCCGTAGGGGGCCCCCTAAGCATGGAGAGGAACAACCCCTTGTCTTGCTACCTAACCGGTCTACATTCCTGCATGGCTACATTGAGATGGAACTAGCACCTTTAGACAGCCTGTGTGGTTCACCAGGAGACACGGGCCCCAGTGTTCCCTGTGACCACCTTAAACCTTAAACTATTGTTGGAGTTTATATTACCTGTGTGGGTCTGTGGGCATGGGACGTTTCCATGCCAGAGACCTGAAGTTACACAAATAGGCATCCAGAACAGAACGCATACAGGCTCTAATAAGATGCTCAGATGCTTCTCGCTAGGATGAGAATTTAACGAAGTGTGTGAGCAGTTCAGGTCTTGTAAGGGAGAACAGGTCAGTAGGGTATCCAGAGAAGAGAGCAAAGGTCAGGGGAAAGGGAGGGGACCCACAGACATCTGTGCTCTGTGTTTGGCCACAAGACAAGAAACCGGGTCTCCTTGCCAAAAAAGCAGAACAGCAAGTTCCTCAGAACTACGACATTTTTAAACATGACCTATACAACAATCGGCTCTGGGAGGCGCATTGAAAAACCATAAAAGCCCTAAAAGAGGGGCAAGGAGGAAGCCCAAGTCTTTGATTTTCCCTGCTATGCTTTCACTGTTGAAATGTCTGTGCACGGAGCCTTTGAAATTTCAGAATCATAGAGTGGATTCACAAGCCAAGCTCCTGCTTTATTCTTCAATGCATTTTGGCCCAGCTTCTCCTTGGTGAGACATGTAACAGAAATTCTGGACTTAGGAGCCACTTGGTCCTTGGACACTAGGAGATTTCAGTGGAATATGAAACAGGGCTCTAACCACCAGCTGGCCTGGCCTAGGAAGCCCAAGTATTCAGTCTCCCAAACACCAACCTCCCATTGCTCTTCATCTGCCTCCACCTTGTTCAGCTTTAGTGTTGTCCGTGGAAGCGTTTGGCACCCATCTGATGCTTCGGAACCCAGAAAGGAGGAAAGGTAAAACTGGGATTCAAATGAAACAGACTTAAGCAGGACCATAGCCAAGATGTGCACAGGGCTCCTCGCAGCATTTGTCACCTTCATTTCCCTCTTCGGACTCAGACGTGGCAAGGTTCAGAAACAAGCTTTACCAGAAAGAACAGCTGTGAACCCAGCCTGCTTCCAAGTGAGAAAAAGCCCTTTACACATGAGTTCCTGAGGTTAGCCCAGCCCTGTGCGTCCCCACCCCTCCCAGAGTCCCCGGCTCTCTGGCGAAGCATTAAAGCAAGTGGAAGCAGAGATTTGCTCAGAATAAAAAATCATTTTTCACAATAGCACGGCACGTTCTGGATGGCAATCACGGCTGCACAAACCATATCCGTCCTCCAGCCATAATGTTGGCGCCTCAGTGACCACGCACATACATTGTGTGGCGAGATTTAGAGCCTATTCCATTTGTGGTCAATTGTTTCCTCCCTCTCCATACTTTGCACTTAGGAGACATGCTCTCTGGAGGTGGTTGAGGCTTGTATTGTCACCAATAATCATCTCCTACGCCTTCCTTTACAGTCACTAATTTGATGTGTTCACTCAAAGAAATGCCAATAATATGAGGTTTCAGAGGAGAGCTCCTAGAGCTCCCCCAGACAACAAGGAGGCCGAGTGTCACCGTCATTATCCTGAGCTGGGAGGGGGCACTAGTGTTCCGGAAGCTGGGGATCCGTCACTGCCTGCCCACCGCACAGACAGAGCAGGTGCTGGTTATAATTGCTTCTAGACGTCCTGCCATGCTGCGTTGAAAGTCAAACCCGTAAACGCTGCTCGACTACAGTAAAACTGGAGTACACAGACATTTCTGCATCATTGCTGGGAGAAAATATACTGAGTGGAGTTGGATGAGATGGCAGCAAGTGCCTAAGGAGGGGATGCTGTGGGAACACCAACAAGATGACTGTCAGTCGCTGTTTCCTCCTCTCGTCTGCTTTTCCCCCCACTATCTTTCAGGAACAAAAGACATGACAAATATGTAAGGAAACAAATTCGTTCATTTTTAGAGGAGTCTCCCACCCCACCCCACCCCAGCCCCATCCACCTCTGGCCTCCTTTGAGCAAGTCAGTAGAACTTTTTTTTTTTTAAACCTGGCTTCTACTATGGCAATTTCCGGAGTTGCAATGTGGCTGTGTTTAAAAGTCTCCTTTGGGATCCAGAGCACAATCCTTGTCACAAAGGCATTCTCCCAGTCCCAAATAGCAATGCGACCTCATTTCAGAAGGTTGTCCTTGTTTCTGTGGACCCAGAAAGGAGTTCAAGCTGTTGATCTTGACCGTGGTTGTCGA
The DNA here is from genome assembly GCF_050624435.1 of Tenrec ecaudatus. NCBI lineage: Eukaryota > Metazoa > Chordata > Mammalia > Afrosoricida > Tenrecidae > Tenrec > Tenrec ecaudatus. The sequence goes on along the minus strand of NW_027457553.1, from coordinate 1,188,080 downwards.
GTCAGCTTCTCATGGGCACCTCATGGGAAGCGGAGCAAACTATGCCAGTCTGTGCTATCACCAGGGCTGGGAGGGGAAGCCAACCGTGGCGGGCTATAGGTCGATGTGTGGATGGAGATAATCAGGTCTTTCGTCCTTCTTCTATTTCAGTCTGGAAACATCACTGAAGCCTGCTCAGTGTCATAGCAACACACAAACTTTCGCTGACAGTCTGGGACACATTGGCTGCAAATCGAACCCGGGACTTCCCGGTGAAAGACGATGAGAGATCTACCACTGAAGCACCGTGGCCCTCACCTCAAACCAGGGCAGTCATTTCCCACAGATCTACCAGAGTTCAAACCAGACCACAATGCAGGATGACTGATTGCCACCAGAATCTGATACTGATGCAGAAAAAAACCTAACTACCATTTTATTGACTCCCACTCATACCGGCCCAATAGGACAAAGAACTGCTCCTTTGGGGTTTTGAGACTTTAAAGCCTTACAGTAGTGGTACTCACCCTGTGGTCGCGACCCCTCTGGGGAACAAATAACCCTCTCACAGGGGTCAACCAATTCATAACAATAGCAAAATTACAGTTATGAAGTAGCAATGAAAATAATTTTATGGTTGCAGGTGACCACAACATGAACTGTATTAAAGGGTGGGGGCATTATGAAGGTTGAGAACCACTGCCTTACAGAAATAGACAACCGCATATTTTCCCACGGACGGGCTAGTCAGTTCAAACCCCCGACCTTGCGATTAGCAGCTTAATGCACAGTCCACTACACCACCTGGGCTCCTAATGCTATAATAAGAGATACTATTGTTAGATCTCTCCTGGGAGAGATATACCTCAGGCCTTGGCTTCGCGCGAGAAAGAATTCACTTCGAAGCCTGGATTGTGATCTAAGTGAGTTTTTTGAGAGAAGTTTCAGGTTTACACAGGCACCTCAGGGCCCCTCACGGGGCACAGCCTACCTAGAAGCTGCTGGAGCGAAAGTCACTCAGGGGGCTCCAGGATCCTGCCTTTTTTCTTTTTTAAAAAATCGTTTTATTAGGGGCTCATACAACTCTTATCACAATCCATATATACATCAATTGTGTAAAGCACATTTGTACATTCATTGCCCTCATTATTCTCAAAACATTTGCTCTCCACTTAAGCCCCTGGCATCAAGTCCTCATTTTTCCCCTCCCTCCCCGCTCCCCCATCCATCAAGAAACCTTGATAATTTGTGAGTGGTGATACTGAGAGGATTGTGGGAGGGTGGATTGGAAAGAGGGAACTGATTACAAGTATCTACATGTGACCTCCTCCCTGGGGGACGGACAACAGAAAAGTGGGTGAAGGGAGACATCGGAGCGGTCAAGATCCTGCCTTTTCAATTCCTCCATAGAGAGGCATGGTTGACGGTCATGGTCAACCCCAATGGCTGGATTGAATTCACCTGGCCCAGATGGGCCAATCCAGGTGTAATGCCCACCTAGGTGTACCACCCCTTCCTGGCCGGAAGTTTGAACCTGAGCATATATAATGGATGACCCAGTCCCTATGCTAAACCACCTAATAGTATTTGCAAGATGCCAAGCACCGTTCTAAGCTTTTTGTGTATAATAATTTAATTATTCCACTTAACAAGCCTATGTGTGGACTCTATTCTGGCCTCATTTTACAGATGAAAAATCAGTGGCACAGGATGATAAAGTCATGAGCCTAGGACCACACAGTGAGGAAGTGGGAAGGAGAGATTTGGACCCAGGCTGCAGAGCCCATGCCTTGGGTGCCTACAGCTGCCATGTAGGACACAGAAAAGCATGGAGCAGACTCAGCGTAAGACATTAGGGAGTTGGGAGGACTGTAGCATGAATGTATGTGCTATGACTTCATGAGAGTAGCTGCTACTCAGATCCAGAAGAGAATACAAGCCTTTTGCAAAAATTATTTTTACCAAGAGAGGGTGGAAAACTGCATCTTGTGCGAAATCCCCCCATCCTGCACATGTGCATAGCTATTTCAGAAGGTTCTAAACAATGTCTGCCCTGCGGCAAACCAAACTGAGCTCAGGGGGAGCTGGTCTGTGGGTTATGTTAGCCAGAAAGTGAGCAGTTTGAACTCACCAGCCACCACTCCAAGGGAGAAAGAGGAGGCTTTCTGCTCCCATGGACTTACAGTCTTCGAAGTGGCAGGGAGCATTTCCATGCGTCCTATGATTAGGATCTCGTAGGGTGAGGGTGGAGTTGGTTGAGACCTGTCTTCAGGGCATTTCCCAGAAGGGCTTCCTGCAGTGGCTCTGCCTTCAGGAATGTCTGATGATCTTGAGGGCAGCAAAGTCCTAAACACACTCGGGCAGTGGTTCTCAACCTTCCTAATACAGGTCCTCTTGTTGTGGTGATGCCCCCCTCCCCCAACCATTAAATGATTTTCTTGCTACTTCATCACTGTAATTTTGCTACAGTTATGAATTGGGTGAGCCCTGTGAAAGGGTCATATGACTCCCAAAGCGGTCGCAACCCACAGGTTGAGAACCACTGCACTAAGTGTTCCCCTCCCAGGCAGCCCTACCAGTGTCTGGTGTGCATAGTTCTGTGAGGTCAGAGAAATGGACTTAGTGTCTGCTTCTGGTGACAGTTGATGCGGGTGGGCTTTCTCCCTATGTCAAATCCCTCTGAAGCCATTTGTCACCACAACAGAGGGAGCCATGCACAAAAAAGCAAGAAGAGGATGCAGCACAGCAGGACAGCAAGCAGAACAATGATTGAATAAGCACAATTCACTTCAATCATGAATCCGGTGCCCTTGAGATGTGAGGAAGACCCCAGTCTAGTGACATTGGATCAGGTTTAGGGATTGAGTGAAGGGACCCCTCTTGCCTCCCCTCAGCCCCTATTTTGCTTTCCCATTGACCCTGACCCTTGCATCGTGATTGGTCCTTATTCCAGCATGATGGTTGGTTTCATAACCACGGCATATGGGAATGTGTTAGTCGATAGGTTATACAGGCACAGCCTCTGGAATAGGTAAGTGAGGAGGCGATTTGGGCTCGCTCATGCAGACCGCTAGTTGTCCTTGACATGACTGGTAGAATGGATCATGTGAAGTGATTTGAGATCGGCGTTGAGATCTGATAGGTCCTGCAGACTTCTAGCTGATCCTGGCAGTACCCTATTTTAAGGAAACAGAATGCTTGGCGTTTAAGTCGTATTTGAGCTTAAATTTTGAGCAATAGGCTGTGGCTCACAGTGAGAGTCTATGTGGAGACCCTACATCCATTTTGAGGGGCCACAGATTCAGCCGCCATTGGGTTCTTACCTACTGCTGACTGGCAGTGGAAAGCTTGTCCCTCAGGCAGTGTGCTTGCGTCCACTCCCTGGGCCAGACTCAATGATATACGGTAGTGTGCACATCCCAATGAAGGTCCCGCTCATGCTTTCACAGGCCCCCTGAAACCCCATGAATTGATCTGTCTTCAGTCACAATTTTGTGAAAAAGTTGTTTGTTTTCTATGTCTTATTTAAGTTTTCAGGAGCCCAGGTGGTAATGCTGGATAGTGTTGGACTATTAAGAGCAAGGTAACTGGTTCGAGGCCACTAGACATCCCACAGGAAAAAGATGAGGTTATTGCTTCCTGTAAAGGTAACAACTTCAGGATCCCTACGCAGAGTCACTATGAGTCAGAGTCAGCAAGACAGAATGGGTGTCATTTTATTTAAGTAACTGTGGCTGTGGGTCCTTCCGACACCATTGTGGCCTCATGCGGATGCTCTCCTTCATCCAGAACAGCAGTTTGTGCCTTTTTCTTGTGTAAAACTTAGCAAAGGAGTTCCTAATAAAATATAGTTGAATTGGGAGTCTTTTCCCCCTAAAAACAAAGTAAATACATAAATAGAAATGAGACTATGGTGCTAATAACCAGTTGGAGAGTTGAGAGAGCTGAACTCTCAATCCTGATAGAAACCCATTGTGACTGAGCACCTGCTCAAAGTCATCCACAGCCTATGAGATTGAGCCTATGTGTTGGGGAATAATTGTGTATATAAAGTTAACAATTTATCTTTCTAAAGATTCTGTCTAAAACTTACTTTAAATAATAAGCTTTCCCCTGGGCTAGGTAAAGTTCAGGGAGTTTAACCCCCTAGTATCCACCCCCTCTCAGCATTCATCATGTTAGGCCAAAGGAGGAAAATCACACCCACTACCCAGGGAGCACTGCTTCCAAAAGCACATTGCCTGTGCCGGGGCAGAGGGGAGGTACCCGGACCAGAAATGCTGACAGAGTGGAACCAGAGAGCTCAGCCCCCAGCTTCCCGAGGGAGCAGCTGTGATGGTTCACTTCTGGATGAATATGTTCAAGCAAAGGCCAAGGGCATGACTTGGGCAGCACGAAAAGCAGATGTGCAGACGTTGTTCACTGCATTCCAGAAGTTCACACACTCTCCGGAGGCTCCTTGGCTCAATGGCAGGAAGTCATTGGTGGCTTCCACCTTCAATCCCAAAAGGTCACTGCCGTCCAGTGGATTCCAACCACAGTGACCCTATATGGAGTGTTCAAGACTGTAAATCTTCATGGGAGCCAGCAGTCTCATTGTCCCCCTTGGGACAGGGAGCTAGCAGCCCGTTTTGCCACCAGGGCTCCTTCCTCTCTAATTCTGGATCCAGTCCCTCCGAATATCCTGCCCTGCCCTTGTCTAGGCTTCTTTCATTTATTTATTTATTTATTTTGTCTAGGCTTCTTAAATGTGTTCCACGCTGCTTATGTTAGTCTGGGTGCATTCGAGAAACAAATCCACAGAAACACGTATGTATAAGGCAGTTGTATGTAAAGGGTGAATGCACATCAAGAAAACCTGCTCGCATGTGCTTATGCACCCGCTTTGTCTTCAGCGATCATGTCGGGGTAGGCTGGTGTCCTTTTTTCATGTGGGCTTTGTTGTTTCTTAGCTAGATGGCCCCCTGTTTATGTTCCAGCCTTTAAGACCCCAGACGCTATATCCTTTAATAGCCGGGCACCATGGTGCTTAACTACTACACCACCAGGGTTCATTAGCATGTGACTTATCTCCTGTCATTCACACTAGATACTCAAAATAGCAGGAGACCAGGTTTCTCCTTTGTGGCCACACCAGGTACTGACAGAACCAAGAACAGAGACACAGTTATATATCTTGACTATCATTTGCATATTATATGCCAGGAATCCCTAGGAAGTGTCTTGGAATTGTTCTACTCTGGTTCAAATTTCACACACCCTCCCAGTTTCCATACTGACTCTGCCAAACCCCTAGTAACTGCTTTGCACCTCCTATCAACTTGGGGAAAAGACCCTATGCCAGATATAGAAGTGGACATACTTGGTACCCAGAAAACCTGTTCAGTGTTTTGAGGGCGGCTCAGCAAACAAAATGGGCACAGTGATCAAGCATTCAGCTGCTAACACAACGGTAAACTCTGTAGTGGTTCTGAAAGAGAAGGATATGGTAGTTGACCCCCCAAAAGTGTTACAAACTTGGAAAACCTACGGGTATTTGTATAGGGTCGCTATGTGTTCCAATTGAGATGATTGTCATAGGTTGGGTTTGGTTTAACCCGTCTTACTGAAGAGACTCCTTCTTTACACGTGATCAGTTACTTTAGAGGAAAAAGACATGCCTGTCCCAGAACAATCCAAGGACTGGTAAAGACAACACCCACAAAGACACTCCCTCTGCCTGCTTAACTCTAAAATGCTGCCCATAAAACACTCTGCTTGGTAATATCTGGGCAGCACACTGGGGAGTTGCAGCAAATGTGTGTTGAATGTATGAGGCCATTTCATAGTTTGGTTGCACGATCGGGGTGTCTGTCATAAAGCCCATCTCTTTGACTCCACCTCTCAGCAGAGATGAACACAAGCTTCCCATTTTTTCTCGGCAATGTCCTTGTCAAATAAAAGTTCCTTGTAGATCAGTAACTTGCCACAGAGCAAAAGATATGGGAAGAGGATCATCTTTCTCCTGGCTATGAAATAGAATGGCAAGCCCCTCCCTTCAACACACACACACAGACACGCACGCACACACATTCGCGCACACACACCCCTGCCTTACAACTACATTCGGTTGATTAGCAAACAAAGCTCTACAACCCAACTATGTGTTTTTCTTCTCCAGAGGAATGACGGACTTATATACCCTGCATTGTCTTTTTTTAATGGAATTGCCCCAGTTCTCCTCACCTTTCCTTAGATAGTGCAGTGAACTATTAGATGACTGCAGGTATTGAAAACTAGTATTGATTTTCAGTTTGTGTCAACTTTGGCTTTGAGCACCCTCCACTTCTCTAGTAAGCTTTCCATTGCTTTGGGGAAATTTTCTCTCTCTGAATTTATTATGTGAGGGGGGTAGGGTAATAATCAATGTACCTATGGAGGACTATCCTTCATGACCTAAACTCATTAAGGGGCAGTGCCTGATGGAGCATCAGGTTGGAGGAAGGCTTATTAACAACATGCATTATAAAGATGACACAATTTTGCTGAAAATGAGAAGGACTTGATTCGCTTGCTGATGAAGATGAAGGATTAAAGCCTTCAGTTTGGATTATGACTCAAGGTAAAGAAAGCCCAGACCCTCACAACTGGACCTATTGATAACATCATGATAAATGGAGGAAAGATCAAAATTGTCAAGGATTTTGTCTTGCTTGAATCCACAATCAATTCTCATGGAAGCAGCAGAGAAGAGAACAAATGACACATTTCACTAGTCAAATCTGCTACACGAGACCTCTTTAAAGTGTTGTAAAGCAAGAGATTACTTTGAGTACTGGGGCGGGTTGACCCAGGCCATGGTATTTTCAACTGTCTCTTATTCATGTGAAAGTTGAACACTGAATAAGGGAGACCAAAGAAGAATAGATATATTTGATTAATAGTGATGTAAAAGAGTAATGAATGTACCATGGACTGCCAAAAGAACAAACCCATCTAACTTGGATGAAGTATAGCCAGAAAATTTCCTCAGGGCAAGGATAATGAGACTTCGCCTTAACTTTGACATGTTGTCCGGAGAGATCAGTCCCTGGAACAGGACATCGTGTTCTGGAAAGTAGAGGGACAATGAAAAAGAGGAAGGCCCTCAACAAATGGGATTGACACAGTGGCTGCAACAATGGGCTGAAACTTAAGAACAACTGTGAGAATGGTACAGGACTGGGCAGTGTATGATTATGTTGTATGTATGGTCACAATGAATCCAAACCCTCCCTATGACACTGAACAACAACAATAACAACAACAACAACCACCTGACTGAATCCTCTGGGGGGACTCTTGAATGTGAGAAAAATGGAACGAAGCCAGAGGAAGGATTGGAGGATGTCTTAAGTTCCTGTCTTAATCTCCTTAACCAAAAATTATCCAACAAGTCAGTAGCCTTAAAACACTTTTCCCCCTGCTTTTGAGCTTACAGGTTCACATTTGGGGTGCGACTCTAGGTCAGGGTCCTTCTTTGTGGATACCAGAAAGTTCCTTGGCATTCCTCGCTATCTTTCTCCCCGTACTGAGTGTTACTGGGTCTATCCTGGCCTTTAACTCAGAAGTGTTTAGGTTTAGGCTCAAGCCTATTCTCATATGGCCTCATTTTTTTTAACATTTTATTAGGGGCTCATACAACTCTTATCACAATGCATACATATACATACATCAATTGTATAAAGCACATCCGCCCATTCCCTGCCCCAATCATTCTCAAAGCATTTGCTCTCCACTTAAGCCCTTTGCATCAGGTCCTCTTTTTTTGTCCCTCTCCCTCCCCGCTCCCCCGTCCCTCATGTACCCTTGGTAATTTATACATTGTTATTTTGTCATATCTTGCCCTATCCCGAATCTCCCTTCCCCCGCCTTCTCTGCTGTCCATCTCCCAGGGAGGAGGTCACATGTGGATCCTCATAATCAGTTCCCCCTTTCCAACCCACTCACCCTCCACTCTCCCAGCATCGCCCCTCTGACTGACCCATCTCCTCTTCTAAACCCCTCTATGAGGGGATCTCCCGTGGCCATACAGCCTCATTTATATTACAAAAGAACTCCCTTCTTTTCAAACAGGATCATGTCCACAAAGGCTCACATTTCTCACATATTTTGAGGGGGCTACAGATCAATCCATAATGATTCTTTTGGGTAGCTGTAACAAATGGCTACCAATCGAGTGACTTAAACAGCAGGCATTTGTTCTCTCACTTTTCTGAAGGGCAAAGGGTTAAAATTAAGGTGTGGGCAAGATTCATTCCTTCTGAGAGCTCTGAAGGAGAATCAAAGTAGCCTCTCTCTGCTTCTGGTCACTGCTGCTAATCCTTGATATTTCTTGGCTTATAGATGCAGTGATCCAATCTCTGCCAGTGTCTTCACACGGGGTCTCTGTGTGCCCACTCCTCTTCTTATAAGAACACACCAATCAGTGCATGTAGCATCCATCTGAAATCTAAACCCAGAAAGATGGAGCTCTTGAAATCCTTATCTAAGCACATCTGCCAAGACCTCCTCTCCAAGTAAGGCCATAGCCTCAGGTTCCATGTGAACATGAATGGGTGTGTGTGAATGTGATTTAATGTACTACAGAGGGCACACTTTGGCCGCAGGAGGAGTGTTTCGCTAGTACCTGCTTCACAGCCCTGAGATTGCCCAGGCATTTGCAACATTTTCTTGTCTTCCCACCATTTATCCACCATTAGGTCTTTTTCCCTAAGTTAGTCAAGCGTCAGTTTCTGTCACTTGTGATCATAACCATCCCTCCCACCCAGGTCACAAATTTAAACTGATACAGGAAGTTTCTTTAATGAGCACTATGTTATCCTGACTAGCAAGCATTGCTAAGGAGGGAGGATGAATCAGTGAGAACCCGCATGCTTCATCTAGCTTCGGGGCAGTCCACAGAGGATTGATCCCTGAGCCACTAACGAATTTTGCAACTGTCACAGAACAATGCAAATAAGTAAGATCCACATCTGCTGAACACCATCATGAGGTCAAACTGTGTGTAAATAAATGCCTGTTTCAAGGAGTGAGTAAATCCTAAGGTAAGGAATGACAGGGCTTTGTTGGCATAAACCCAGCAAGGCATTATGGGTCAGATATTAATGAACTCATGCTCCTGGGCCTCACAGAGCCCCAGCTCAACTGTTTCAGCTTGTTGACAAATTGAACACAGGGTACCCGGAGAGAGTACTACCATTTTGATATACAGGGTTGGTTGGGGATGATGCTTCCTGACTTGCATTTTAATACAAATTTGATGCTTCATCAGAGCAATGTGGAAAGAGCATTCTAATAAAAGAGAGGGACAAACATCAAGTGACCAGAGGATGAAACTTCTATCTAATCTGTGCCCACTGGAATTGCTTCGTGGGAAGGTATTTTTTGGGGGTGTGGGGTTGTTCCCCTACCCTGCTCCAAGCCTTCTTCCTCATGCCCACCCCCACCCCAGCATACATCCTACTGGGAGAATGTCTCTGAATAATGAAGTTTTAATAAATGAAGCTTTAATGAGCCTGATAGTCTGCCTAAGACCCCTTCAAACTGTAGTCTTTCATTTGTATTCTTCCATCCTTTTTGAAGAAATGAACCTGATGGCAGGTAGTATGTTTCCTTTCCAAGATGAGCTGATAGAGCCTCTCGCTGCTGCAGTGGGAGGTGAAACATTAAAAGGCCCTCTGTGGCCATGAGACATGCCGACTCTCCAAGAGACACTGGGCAGGTTTGCTGAAGCTCCTCAGAATTGACTAGTGGCCCTGGTCCACCCATCTCAACCAAGCCAGTCTTCATTTGCACTGCATGCCCTCTCTGAGCTCCAACTGCATGCTTCATTTGAGGATGACAAAGCCTCTATTGTCTGAGAAGATGCGCAGACATATGAAATAATCAATGCGCCCCCTGTCCCCGGGGAGTGTGAAATTCTCCCATCATGACCCACCAGCTTCCCTGGAAATTCCTGTCTTAACTCAGGCACTTAATATCATTGGTGTCTCTGCTTCCTTCCTTCTTGCACAGCCCCCAGGCATTAACTGTCATCCTTCCTCTCCCTAAAATATACTTTGAATCTATTCACTTCATGCCATCCCTACTGCCCCAAGGTGTGTCTTGCATTGACTATGAAACTAGATTCTGTATCCATTTTCCAGTGCTGTCCAAACAAAGCATCGTAAATCAGGTGGCTTTTAAGAACAGTCCACCACCTGTCTATCAGTTCGTGGTGCAGTGGTAGCTAGAGTGTTGCTGTGAAATTGGAAGCCGTGCCACCGATATGACAAACCCCAGAAGCGTCAGCAATGATGGGCAGGCTTCAGTGGAACCTCGAGCCCTGTGGTGCTCAACCTTCCTTTAATACAATTCCTCATGTTGTGGTGACCCCCAACCATAAAATCATTTTCCTTGCTACTTCATAACTGTAATTTTGCTACTGCTATGAATCGGGTGACTCGTGTTAAAAGGTCGCTGGACCCCAAAAGGGGTCACAACCCACAGATTGAGAACCACTGCTCTAGCCTAAGGCAGACTAGGAAGGAAGACGTGGTGATCTACTTCCAAATATTAACAAATGAAAGCCTTATGGATCACAACAAAATATGGTCCTATAGAGTGCTGGAAGATGAGCCACTGACCTGCACACAACAGCTACAAAAAATAGACTCAAACACACCAACAAAGGCCTGCTGAACTCCAAAGCCCTAACAAACCCACTGCCCTCAAGTCCATGCTAACTCATAGCGGCCCTATAGGACAGGGGCGAACTGTGTATTAGTCTGGGTATGCTAGAGAAAACTCGAGGGAGACTCATGTGTATGAAAGAGAGTTGGTGGTTTTTAAAAATAATTTCCCTATTATTTAATCATTATATTAGGGATTCATACAACTCTTATCACAATCCATCCATCCATCCGTTATAAAGCACATTTATACATTCATTTCCCTCATCATTGTCAAAACATTTGCTCTCCACATAAGCCCCTGGCACCTGCTCCTCGTTTTTCTCCTCTCTCTCCACTCCCCCCTCCTTATGAACCCTTGTTAATTTTATTGGGGGCTCATACAACTCTTATCACAGTCATTCCATCCATCCATCCATCCATCCATCCATCCATCCATCCATCCATCCATCCATCCATCCACCCATTGTGTGTCAAGTACAGTTGCACATGTGCTGCCCTCAGCATTCTCAAAACATTTGCTTTCTACTTGAGCCCTTGGTATCAGCTCCTCATTTCCCCACTTCCATCCTCCCCCCCCCCTCGTAAATTCTTGATAATATATCAATTATTTTGTCATCTCTTACACATCAAACATCTCACTTCCCCCACTTTTCTGTTGTCCGTCCCCCAGGGCAGAGGTTTTATGTAGATCCTTGTAATCGGTTCACCCTTTCTACCCCACCTTCCCTCCACCCTCCTGGTATTGCCACTCTCACCACTGGTCCTGAAGGGATCATCTGTCGTGTATTCCCTGTGTTTCCAGCTCCTGTCTGTACCAGAGTACATGCTCTGGTCTAATTCTACCTTATAAATCCAGAGAGAGAGTTTTATATCAAACAGTAATTGTACATTAAACAAACGTCCCAGCCCAGTGCAGATCAAATCCATAAGTCTGATATTAGCCCATATGTCTGATACCAATCTATAAATTCCTTTTCAGAACCATAAAACATGTGCAGTGATGCTGAATGCAAGGTAATCACAGGCCAATGGGTGGAAAGTCTTGTGGATCCAGTGGCATTGTAAGCATCTCAGTGCTGGCAGCGATCTCTCTGAGGCTTCTTTGGCTTCAGAGGTCTGGTCGCATCCATTTGGCTTGCCTTCTGCAATGTCTCCCAAGGAGTAGCAGAGAGAGAGAGAGAGAGAGAGAGAGAGAGAGAGAGAGAGAGAGAGAGAGAGAGAGAGGTGTCTTCCACCTCCAAGGAGGAAGTACCAGATTTCTCAGAGTTCTCAGGAGAAGGCTATGCCCACATAAAAATCTCACTGACTATCTCCAGATTGGCAGCCTAGACTCCACGCCTACACTCCTAATCCTTAACTTGACAAAAGATTAGGTGACTACCACAGGCTCCTAATCCATAACAAGCCCATTTATTTTTTCCCTGCAAACCGACACCAATCCAATACCCAAAGCTTTACCCAATGGGTGGAGATCTACTTCTAAAACATGAATATAGAAAAATCGCTTTTGCTAGAAGGCTCTCAAGGAAATGCTCACTGAAAACTCCATTCCTATTATCTCACCTCCCCCAAAGTAGTCTTCTTCTGGGCTTTCAGTCACACCAAGATCTCTCCTGCCCCAAGGCCTTTACATGCACTGTCATCTCTTCCAAGCCCTGAAGTGCCAAGTTCAAGTTCCAGTTAATCTCCCTGATCCTGAATTTTAAGAACTGTGTGTGTGGGAGGGGAAGGGTTGGGCTGTTTGTTGAACTGCTGGGTTTTGGAGCCATTTGTTATGCAACCTCATTTTGTCAATGACTGGTTAATTAATGCAGCATTCATTTGCCCTTCTTCCACGCACAGCACATGGCTTGTATCTTTGGGATCACTCTTCCACCATGCTCAATCTCCATGCTTCTGCTGGCAATGACCCAATCTGCCAGCTCCAGGCCTGGCTAGTCAGGGCATGACTTTCCTCTGTCCAAAGGGACTGGGTCAGATTCAGTATGTGACTCATGCTAGGTTAATGATATCTAACCCTAAAAAATGCCCCAGAAACAATTGCCCCATTGCCAATGAGTCCATTTTGAATCATAGAAGGTCCCTGTGGGGTCTCTCAGACTGTAAATATTTATGTGAGCAGAAAGTTCCATCTTTTTCCCTATGAGGTAGCTGGTAGGGTAGCACTGCAAACCTTGCAGTTAGCAATCCAATGCTTACCTGATAGTACCACCAATGATTAGAAAGGAAAAGAGCCTCTCTCTAATAGAATTCCTGAGCTTCTAGATAAAACTACAGCTGTCATCAGGAAGCCTGCGTGAAACTCAAAAGGAAACAGCACTGAAAGGAAAAGGTTCAAACTCTGATGGTATCAACTGAGTGCCAGAACCCAGCTATTCCTGATGCTCTGTCCCCAGACTTACAAATTCCATAAACCTACCCATTAATTCCTTCTCCTGTTCCTTCCCTTCTCACGCCCCAAGGTACTTTGACTTAGCTATGAAGGCACTCACAACTTCACGGGTTCTGCCTTGCACAGGTGTCTGCTTGCTTCCAGTTCAGTCCTGACATTGACCCTATCTTTAGCCATGTTAGGCTTGCGTCCTAGAGCTTTCCTTTGCTTGTCTCCCTATTGCTCTTGTCCTATGAAGTCTGTGACTTTATCTTTAAGTCTAAGTACTGCCCTTTCGCTTTCGTAGAAATCTGTCTCTGTATCTTGGCTTGTTGCAGGTTGTGTCCTTCAAAGATGACTGTCCTAATGTTTCACATCACACATTCTCTTGTTACAAGATGAGTTTGTGTTCACTTTTCCAGAAACAGGGCCTGCTTTCCCTCTTCCTTGCATCTTGGCAGTCTTTTGCCTATGGCAGGAGTGTTGCTCTGTTACTTCCACCTGGTCGTATTGGGTTGTTCACCATTGGGACCCTGTCAGGATATTGCAAGGAAGACCAGGCCAAATGAAAATGTCACATATAGGGCTCTTCTTGAGCTCCAACCAATAGAAGTATCAGTCGTGTGAGGGAGTGAGTCTTAAGAGAGCTGCAGCCTCTGTCCTTTGCGCTACCCCAGCTAATGCTTGATGAAGCCAAAACTAGTGTCCTCACTGAGCTCTGCCCAGATTGCAGATTTGTGAGCAAAATTGATATTATCATTACTTTAAGATGTTATTTGTGGGGATACTTTCTGTTAGCAGCAGATCATCAGAATACTGCCAAATCAGACTGCATTGCCAGTTTTACTCTCTCTCCCCATATATATATATGGATATATCTATATATATATAGATATAGATGTAGATATATAAATATCCTCCACTCCTCTGTCAGTTAGTTGTACTATAATGGTTTGTGTATTGTTATGATGCTGGAAGCTCTGTTCCCAGAATTTCAAATACCAGCAGGATTGCCCATGGTGGACAGGTTTCAGTGACGCTTCTAGACTAAGACAGACAAGGAAGAGGGGCCTGCCAGTCCACTTTCAAAAATTACTGAAAGAAAACCTTATGGATCACAAGAGAACACTGACTGACTAATGTGTTTTGGACACACTATCAGTGGACAATTGCTAGAGGAAGACATCATATTTGATGAAATAGAGGGACATGGAAGATCCTTATTGAGGCAGATTGACCTAATCGCTGCAACAATGGACTTCAACATTCAGGAATGTGTGACAATGGTGCAAGATCAGACAGCACTCCATTCCATTTCATATAAGGTCTCCATGGATCACAGTAGACTTGATGGCACTCTCTATATGTTTGTCTTCAGTGACTTCCATAGAGCTGCTCTGCCTGGCAGCCTCTGTTCTTCATGCTTCCAAATGGGGAGCACAACAGGTCCATAGTCACTGATATTCCCCTCAATCCCCAGGTCAAGTAAGGAGGCATGGAAATAACTATGTTGTTCTCTTTGCCTTGTCTCTCTTCCTTTTCCCCTCCTCCAACAGGGCTAGAGGGGGTAAATACTTACCTTGCAGTCTAGAAGAGAATTTCTTCCACACCCAAATATTCTCCTTCCTCAAAAGGAACATACATGCTTTTCTCCTTGTTTTGAATTAAAATGGCAGATGGGATGGTAGGAAAGAAGATGAACTAGTCTAACAGAATGGCCAAACAGATTTACCTTCCACATAAGAATGCAAATAACTCCTCAATCTTGTTATAGAGTCATGATATGATGAGCTCCATCAAAGCAGAGTAGAACACCACGGAGGTCAGACCAGAAAACCATATTGAGTTGATTTTGTATGAGAGATTCTAGTTGCTAATTATACTTTTCATAACAGACAGATGGCAGGTATAGAAGTCCAGACTTAAAATGTCTTTATCTAATCGCCTGCCTAAATATATATTTGCAATATGGTCTTCAAAGGGAATACTTTCTTTACCTTAAATTCCATTTCTTTTTCCCCTCTTTTATGTAATTTTATTGAAGTATCATTGATGTACAATAAACCCTAGTGTGTTTTGCTCTTTGAGGTTTTTAAAAAGAATCATTTTATTGGGGGCTCCTACAACTCTTATCACAATCTATACATACATCCACTGTGTACATTTGTTGCCATCATCATTCTCAAAACATTTGCTTTCTACTTGAGCCCTTGGTAGTAGCTCCTCATTTCCCCTCCTTCCCCCTCCCCCTCCCTCATGGACACTTGATAATTTATAAATTATTATTCTGTCCTATCTTACACTGTGCGACATCTACCTTCACCCACTTTTTGTTGTCCCTCCCTCATAGAGGAGCTTATATGTAGATCCTTGTAATCAGATCCCTCTTTCTACCCCACCTTTCCTCCACCCTCCTGTTATTGCTACTCTCAGCACTGGTCCTGAAGGGGTCATCTGTCCTGGTTACCCTGTGTTTCCAGTTCCTATGTGAACCAGTGTATATTTTCTGGTCTAGCCAGGTTTGTAAGGTAGAATTGGGATCATGATAGTGGGCACGGTAGAATTTAGGAACGAGAGGAAAGTTATATGTTTCATCATTGCTACACTGCATCCTGATTGGCTCATCTCCTCCCAGCGACCCTTCTGTAAGGGGTTGTCTAGTTGCCTACAGATAGATTTTGGATCCCTTAAATGTACCCCCCTCATTCACAATGATATGATTTTTTTGTTCTTTCATGCCTGATACCTGATCCCTTCTACATCTTGTGATCACACACGCTGGTGTGCTTCTTTCATGTGCACTTTATTGGTTCTGAGTTAGATGGCCACTTGTTAACCTTCTAGTCTTTAAAACCCTAGACTCTTTATCTTTTGATAGCTAGGCTCCATAAGCTTTCTTCACCTCATTTGTTTATACACCCACCTTTTGTCTTGAATGATTGTGTCGGGAAGGTGACCATCATGGAATACCAGTTCCTTAAATTCCATATCTATAGGCTTAAGTCTTACCCACAGGAAGGTATTTTTATTTTATCCCTTGAACAAAATCTTGCAATAATTTTCTCTTTTTGGGTAAGTCCATCCTCAATCACTTATCCTTTAACATTTACAAGAATTTATCTGTAACCAACCCCATTTACATAGTCTCATTCATGCTATTTCCACAATAATTGCTAATAACCCTATTTTTTAGAATCGGCAGAAAGCATCAGCATCAATATCCCATTGCCACTGAGTTGATTTCAACTCACGGGTACCCTATAGGAGAGAATAGTATTGCCTCATGGGTTTCCAAGGCTGAAAAAAAAATCTCTTTATTGTGAGTTGGGTGAAGGTTTACAGAATACATCCGTTTTCCATTCGACAGTTCACACATATTTTGCTTCATGATATTGACTGCAATCTGCTCAATGTAATATCACTTATCGCACTTCCTCCTTGTATTTCCTCTTTCCATTCCCCCTTCTTTCCTGACCCTTCTGAACTTTATCTTTGAATAAATTATATCCTTTTGATTCAAATAGTTGATTAGTGTTACTTTTTACCTTATAGATCTACCTTTTGTTTGGCTGAAGATTGAGCCAAGGGAGTGAGTTCAGTTCCAGATCTGAAGGTGCCTAAGGACAACAGTCTTGTGGGTTCCAAGAATCTCTCTCTGAGTAATACCCCTGAAATTTTAAAATAAGTTTAAACTTTGTTGCACATATTTCTCCTATTCTATCCCAAAATTCCAAAGCAAACTCATTATCATTGTGTTGGAGCTGACTCATAGAGACCCTAAAAGATAGAATAGAACTTCACCCTTTCATTTTCCAAGGCTTAAATCTTTACCAGAGCAGACAAACTCATATTTCTCACATTGAGGAACTAATAGGTTAGAACCACTTTCCTTGTGGTTAGGAGATCAATGAGGAGTCCACTCTGCCATTAGAGCTCGTTTAGAATGCTATCCAGGATTCCCTAATGCTATCCCTCTCAGATCAGTTGGTAGTGGTAATAAATGTAAATCTTAAGGGGGTCAGACTGCAACATCGTAACTCTTCCTTGGGGAAGATGGTGGGTTTGAACTGCTGATTCATTAGCCCTTAAGTGCTTAATTACTGCCTCACCAGGGTTCTCCTTAACATCAGAACAGTGGACACTTATTGGTTTATCTTGCTGGTCTCTGTTCCCTAAAAATTGCACTTCATCCACAGGGTTTTCTTCCACAACACACAGCTGCTAGTGTTTTTGGTTTGTTTTTCCACATGACTTCACCTTCCTGGTCAAAGATGATTTGTCCAGGGCTAAACACACAATGAAAACATAGCCATATTTGCATACTACAAAATTTGAAGTGAGACAGCAAGCTATTTGTTGAGTTTTTTGAATGACAGAAGTCTAAAAGGAAGTGTTGTGATACAGGAAACAGTGAGTTTTGATGTCCAGGATCTATGCTGGGGACCCGGTTGGCACTCCGAATGACTATTCAAAGTGATGGTATGAATTCTCCTCTTCCATGACCTACACATATAATAGATATAATCACTAAGTCCATGATTTGACAAATGCCTTGTGTGATTGAGTTTGGGTTCCCCATAGGATTAGATCCTGAGACAAAGGTTTTAATTAAGCCATTTTGGGGGAGGTATCAATAAGGAAATGGGAAATAGAAAAGGGAAAGAAGGCAGCCAATGAAAACTACATTATCAAACAATTTAAAATTGTGAGCAACTGGAAGTTAATCTTATTGGAGACACTGTAGAAAATCCACTAGTTATTCTGCCCAGAATGTGAGGGAGTGTGGCTATTTGTCCAACAACTCCTATGGGTCATTGGTTAAGGGTTATTCCAGGAAGCAAGAATTAATTCCACAACCTCCTAAGCCATGCATGCTCAGGTACAGTGGTCGACAGAAACTAGAGAAAGCAAGAAGAGAGATGTGCTGGCCATTCGGAATTAGGCTAGCATGCCAAGTTGTCAGACATGTCAGGTTCTTGCACTATCATAACTTGTGAGATATACCACTGGTATTTGAAACACAAGCATAGTTAACCGTGGTGGAAATTTTTCAGAAAAGCTTACAAGCAAAATACACTAGAAAGAATAATCTGCCAATCTACATCTGAAAAAAATAGTGGTGTTTGTGGAGTACATTGATAGCAGTGGAATATTGTTTCATATAGTGCAGGATGATGAACCCCTCAAGTTGGAAGACACTCAAAATATAATTGGGGAAGAGCTGTCTCCTCAAAATAGAGTTGACCTTAGTGGTATAAAGTTTTCAGGACCTATATTTGTTGATGTGGCAATGACTCAAAATGAGAAGAAACAGCAGTACTGCAATAACCACTAACAAGAAGATGGGATGCATGAAATATGGATCTAGAACAATTGGAAGCCATGAAAAAATGGAACACATAAAGATCAAACACTCTATGTGTTATTGAACTGAAATAGACTGGTATTGGCCATTTTGAATGTCATAATAATATGGTTTACATACCAGAGTAACAAATTTGAAAGGAATGGATGACTTTCATGTTAAAAAAGAGAATGTTTCAACATTGATTCCAATGTTCACCATTGTTAGGTGTAGGATATATTACACCTACAAGGATGAATAATTAATAAAGTTATTATTCAAATTTATACACCAACCACTAATGCTAACAATAAAGCCATTGAGGATTTTTACCAACCTTTTCAGTCTGAAATTGATGAAACATGCAATCAAGATTACTGATGACTTGAATGCAAAAATTGGAAACTAAGGAGGAGGATCACTAGTTAGAAAATATGGACATGGGGATGGAAGCCACATGGGAGATCTTATGATAGAATTTTCCAATAAGGATGGCTTATTGATTGAACATTTCTTTTTCAGTGATGTAAACAGTAACCATAGACATGGGTCATGTATATTGGATAGAAATACACAGGAATTAAATCAACTACATCTGTTGAAATAAACTACTATATATACTCGAATATAACCCAAGGCAACTAATTTTACCCCCCAAAGCTGGGGTGCTTTTTCAGCATAAAAAATGTGCTGAAAAAAACTCGGCTTATACTCAAGTATTTACGGTATAAAGAAGTTTAATATCATCAGTCACGAAACTGGAGACCAACTGTGGAACAAACCATCAATGGCAAATTCAACTCGAATTCAAATAAAATTAAAACAAGTCCCCAAGAGTCAAATTATGAATTTGAGTATATCTCATCTAAATTAGAGGATACTTCAAGAAGAAAGTTGACACATTGAACACAAATCACCTGAGATGATACGAGTTCTGCAATAATATCAAGAACATCATAAATAAAGAAATTCAAAGATAATTAAAAAGATAGAAACTAAAGAAAAGACTAAATGGATGTCACCTTGAATGTGGAGTAGCTGAAGCCAATGTAAGAAATGATGAAGTACGAAAGAGAGAGAGAGAGAAATATAGAAATAATTGATGAAGTAAAGACGCTGAATAAAGAAGCTGAGCATAAAATTTCAAAGGGGAATTCAAAAAGATGGAATAAAGAATTATATTAAAAGGTGCAAAGACCTGGAATTAGGACAGCAAAAATGAAAAGCATGTGCATTTCACTAGCTGAAAAAATTGAAGAGAAATTCAAAATACAGAATTACACAGATAGCATCAAAAGAAGATGAAAGGGATTCACTGACCACATGAAGCCCAGGCTCCACAGCGCTGACTCCAGAAGACCAAGATAGCATAGGGTTCTCACTGCAGATTGCTCTGAAAGTGCTCACAGTAGTAGGCCCTGGATCAACTGGGGAAAATGTAGAACTCAAAATAAGAAGACTAACCTTAGGATATGATAGGCACTAGTGGAATTCCCATTTGACACCTGACCTCACCTCCATGGCTCAACTTTCAGCCCCCAAATAGGAGACTTATCCTGTCAACGATGTACAATTCAGAGCCCAGCATTTGTCAGGGAGTTACTCAGAAGGCAGGAGGGAATGGGAACGAAAGACCAATGGAAACGGCAAACAAAGGGAGGGAATAGGAAAAGTAGTATTGCATTGTAGGTATTGCAATCAATATCATAAAACATTGCATGAATTGTAAGGAAAATCAATTTACTCTGTAGATTTTCCCTCACATGACAATCAAACAGTGTAAAAAGAAAATAAGTCATATGACCGAGTACACTGGTAGATTTTGCTGAAGACCAATTTCCAGTGTTAAAAGTTGTCACTTTGAGGAATAAGGCACAGCTGAACCCTAGTGTTATAGTGGTTACAAACATAATGCGTCAGAACCAACCCAGTTGGGTTGCTCAACACAAGATCAACAGTTCTGCAACCATACAAACTTCCAGTACTGGAAACCCACAGGGATATCTCTCCCCTGTCCTATAGAGTTGCTAAGGGTTGGAATCAACTTGATGGCAGTGAACTGGATGTAAGCCAGGCTGACTAGAGACACAAATCAAGTGACAGTCACACATGTGCAAAAAATAGTTTTCTATCAAGAAGTCACTATAGTATTTCTATTTCAAGGAAATATCCCAGGCCAGTCCAACTCAAGTCCATAAGTCCAACACTAGCCCATAAGTTCCTTTCCAACTTACGCAGTTACATGCAATGATGCAGAATGCAGGGATGTCAAAGGCCAGTGATTGCAATGAAGTGTGGACCCAAGGTCGATGGAAGCATGGCAAGACTCTGGCTGCTCTCAACGTGGGCAGGAAGCAGTCAGGTGAATGCAAAAGGAAGGGGAGCTTCCCAGGGCCCTCCTTATGAGAAGGCCATGGCCACAAAGAGGCACCACCAGGCTATGGTGTGATTGACAGATTGGATACCAACCTTACACTTTTACATATCTTCAAACTGACATAAAATTATATAACTATCATACTATGGCATTTTCAATCACCTCATATGTACTTGAAAATGGACAATAATTATGAAAGATAAAATAAAAGTTGATGTCTTTGAATTATGATGCTGGTGAAGAATATTGAATATTCCATGGACTTTCAGAAGAAGGAACAAATCTTTCTTGGTGGAAGTAGAGCCAGAATGCTTCCTAGACGTGAGAATGGCAAGACTTCATATCACATACTTTGGACATGTTAACAGCTGAGCATAGTCCCTAGAGAAGGATATCATACTTGGTAAAGTGGAGTGGTGAAAAAAAGAAGAAGGTCCTCAATGGGATGAATTGGCATACTGGCTGCAAAAACGGTCTCCAACATTAACTGTGAGGAAACAGGCTGTGGGTGCTATGAGTTAGAGCCAAATTAACAGTGTCTAACAATGACAACTCCCCTCCCCCGCCCCATCTGTCAATTTGCTGCACTGTGGTAGCTTGTGCTTTGCTGTGATGCTGGGAGTTAGTCCACTAGTACTTCAAATAGCAGGCAGGATCACCCATGGTGAACAGATTTCAACACAGCTTCCAGACTAAGAACTGACAGGACGACAAAACAATCAGTCCACTTCTGAGGGATTCACCCTTGAAAACTTTCTGCATAGCAGTAAAATATTGTCTGATATAATGCCAGAAAATGAGCCCCTCAGATTGCAAAACAATCAAAATGTCACCGAGAAAGAGAGCTTCCTCAAAGTAGAGTCCACCTTAATGATAACTCAAAACCTCACAACAGGAGCTGTAGGTAACATCATAATAAATGGAGAAAATATTGAAGTTATCAAGGATTTCGTCTTGCTTAGATTCACAACTAATGCTCATAAACAACAATCAAGAAACCAAATAACATATTGCATTAGGCAAATCTACTGCACATAACCACTTTAAAGTACTGAAGATCAAGAATTTCACTTAGGATTAAGTTGCGCCTGGCCCAAGGCATGGTATTTTCCACCACATCTTATGCATGTGAAATTTGAACATTGAATGAGAACGACTGAAGGAGAACTGGTGCATTTGAATTAAGGTACTGACAAAAAATACTGATAGTACCATGGGTGGAGAGAAGAACAAACAAATCTGTCTGAGAAGAAGTGCAGCTAAATGTTCCTTGGCAGATAGGATGGCGAGACTTCATCTCATGTACTTTGCAGATGTTATCAGGACAGACCAGTCCCTGGAGGACATCATACACATTACAGTGGAGGGGTTGCAAAAAGAGGAAGACACCCGATCAAATGGATCGAGGAAATTCCTACAACAATGGGCTCAAACATAACAAAATTTTTTAGTATGGGGCAGGACCAGGCAATGTTTCATTCTGTTGTGTAGGCATTATTATGAGACAGAACTGACTTGAAGGCATCTAGCAACAAAGTGTACTAAAGCTTCTGGCACCTTCATTTGCTGATGGATTATAATTCAAAGTGAGAAAAATCATTGCAACCATTCATTAATAATCAGAACATTAAACGTGCAAAATAAGAATCTAGGAAAATTGGAAATCATAAAAAACGGAATCTGACCTATAAAGATCAATATCCTAGGCATTGGTGAGTTGAAATGGTCCCTTTGAATCTTATGATGATAAGAATGACTACGCTGACAATGACAAATTCAAAAGAATGTCTCTTTCATCCTCAAAAAGAGCATTTCTAGATCTATCTTGAAGTGCAATGCTGCCTGTGACAGAATAATATCTATCTTCATACACAAGGAAGGCCGGTTAATAGAACCATTATTCAAATTTTCTCACAAACCACTAAAGCCAATGAAGAATTGTACCAACTTCTTTAGTCTGAAATTGATCACACATGTACTGAAAATGCATTCATAATTGCTGACAATTGGAATGCACACATGGAAACAAAAAGGAAGGAAGAGTAATTAGAAACTATGGCTTTGGGGATCGAAAAGAAGCTGAAGAATGCATGAAAGATTTCTGCAAGAGCAATAACTTCCTCATTGCAAACACTTTATTCAACAACAGGAGCGGCATATATACATGTGGAATACACAGGAATGGAATTGATTAAATCTGTGGGAAGACATGATAGAGAAGCTCAATATCATTGAGACAAAATAAGACCAGGGGCCAACTATGTAACATACTATCAATTACTAATATACAAGTTCAAGTCAAACCTGAAGAATATTAAAATAAGAACGCAAAAGAGCCCAAATACAGCCTATATTATATCTGTGGTCGGCAGGGGTTTCTAGAGAAACAAACCAGTGATACTGATATATGTAGAAGAAGGAAATTCATATCAATAAAGAATTTTACATTAAGAAGTCCACACAACAAGAAACTCCAGTCCAACTCCAGCCATAAATCAGATGCAAATTAGAGGCCCTTCCAGACTCATGAAGCTGTTGGAGGAATAGTCCAAGAACCAGGAAAACCACAGGTTGGTGGAGGCAGAGTTTGGAGAATCCAAAGTCAACAGGCAGTTGGCAGGCCACAGACAGCTCTTAGGGTCAGCAGGTCTCATGGTGATTGCTATCCCAAGAAGCCAGACGTAGGGTCCAGGGTCTTTTCTTCAGGAAGAAAAAGAGTGATCCCATTCTCCACAGTCTACTTATAGCTATGAAATAGGTCACACCCCTAAGGAGACTGTGACCTGCGCCTTCTGAAGATCCTGGTCAAGCTAAATTGACACCAAACCTTCCTATCACAATATCTCACCTGAATTTAGAGCCTATCTCAAGAATGGTTCGGACATATTGAACATTAATGATCAGCTACCAGAAGACTTGTGAAATAGCATCAAGGTCATCAATCTTTTTTTTTTGTTGTCATGTCATCTAGGACTATTTATTTATTTATCATAAATCATTTTATTCGGGGCTCCTCAAAAAGATCATTATAATACAGTAAAGAAAGAAAATACTACAGTGGATATGAGAGGAGACTGTGAAACTTGCTCTGTAACCTAAAGCAGCTAAAGCAAATGGAAGAAATGATGAAATAAAAGAGTTGAACAGAGAAATTTGAAAGGCCAGCTTGAGAAGATAAAGTAAAGAATTATATTGTAACGTGTAAAGACCTGGAATTAGGAGAGCAATAGGAATGAGTACAGTCAGCATATCATAAATTGAAAGAACAGAAGAAAAAATCCAAGCCTTGGATTAAAATGTTGAAGGATTATTTATCAAACTATTGAATGATGCAGGGAGAATCCAAAGAATATGGAAGGAGTATACAGAGTCTCTGTACCCAAGAATTAGTTGAGGTTCTACTAGTTCAAAAGGCCAAGAGGAAGTTGAAGCTGCAATGTAAGCATTAGAGAAAAGCAAGGAAGGGATAGGAATGGAAATATTTCAACACGCTCATGCAGTGATAGTCCATGTCAAGAAATTTGGAAGATAGCTATCTGGCCAACCAACTGGAAGTGATTAATATTTGTGTCCATTCTAAAGAAATATGACGCAACAAAATCTGCAAATTAATTTAAAATAACATTGATATGACATGCAAGTACAGTTTTATTGACAATAACTTTAAAAGTAGTTATAGCAATATGTCAACGGGAAGCTGCCAAAAATCCAGGCTGTATTAAAAGAGGGCATGAGGCAAGGTATATCAATGCTGATTTCAGATGGACCTTGGCTGAAAGCAGAGGATACAAGGAAAATGCTTACTTATGTACTATTGACTATGCAGAGGATTTTACTGTGTATCATAACAAACTTTGGGTAGCATATGAATACATATGAGAACAATGGGAATTCCCGTAGATTTAATTGTGCTCCTGTGGTACCTGTACATAAACCAAGAGGAAGTGGTTCGAATAGAACAAGGGGATACTGCGTGGTTTAAAATCAGGAGAGTGTGTGTTGTGGTTATATCCTTTCACCATATGTGTTAGACAGGGTTCTCTAGAGAAACAAAACCAGGACATTTATGATTTGATAGATAGATAGAACACGAAGGAATATAACAGCTAATTAGTCCACATAGCAGTACAGAGGACTCAGTTTAACTCACTGCCATGCAACAGTAAATATGGCAGTACAGCCAGGCAGCAAACTGCAGAACTAGGTAAGGCAGCCATACACTGGTCTGGTCACCAGAGAGCAACTGAGAGATAGGTGTGGCTTGCTGAGCCATTTATCTCTTTGCCCAGTAATCAAACTGCAAACTGATTAATCCCACATGTTCTTATTGGCCAGGTTGGCACCATAAACCTACCTATCTATCACACTATACTTATTCAAATAATCTGAGAAGCTGCTCTCTATGAAGAAGTTGAGGCATCTGGATTGGAGGAAGAATCACTAACAACCTGTGTTATGCAGATGACCCAATCTTGCTGGCTGAAAGTCAATAGGCCTTGAAGTACTTACTGATAAAGCTCATATAGTACACCTTCAGTATAAATTAGTCTTCAACACTAAGAATACAAATGTCTTCTCAACTTGACAAATATAAACACACAACATCATTATAAATAGAGAAATGTAGCTAAACTCTATTTTACTTGGACCCACAATCAATACTCACAGAAGCAGCAGTCAATAAATCAATGTATTTCATAGGAAAAATCTGTTGTAAAAGACCTCTTTAAAATGTGAAAGGGCAAATGCTTTACTCTGGGGATTAGCAAGTTATGCCTGCTTTTAGCCTTGATATTTTTAATCACCTTAGATGCATGTGAAAGGAGTCTTAATTTCAGTGTCTGGTATGGGTTGAATGACTAACAGCAAGGTTGGTGGTTCAACCCACTTGCTGCTCCACAGAAGAAAGAGGAAGCTATTTGACCCTGTAAAGATTTACAGCCTTGGAAACCCTATATGGTCACTATGAATACGAATAGACTTGATGGTAATGTTTGACATATGCATGTGAAAGATGGACCATAAATAAGGAAGACTGAAGAAAATATGACGCCTTTCAAATATGATGTTGCAAATAATATTGAATATACCATGAATGCCCAGCAGAACAAAGAGGTCTGTCCCGGAAGAAGTTCAGCCAGAATGTATTTTAGAAGTGAGGATGGTAAAGCTCCATTTCATATACTTTGAACATGGTATCAGGAGAAATTAGTCCCTAGAAAAGGACAAAATGCTTGGTAGAGCATCATCAAAAAACAGGTAAACCCGGAATGAGATGGATCAACACAGTGGCTGTAACAATAGGCTAAAATATGACCATTGTGAGGATGTCACAGGACTAGAAAGGCTTTTATTCTATTGTGCATAGGGTCACTATAAGTGGCAGTGCGTGAGATTTTGTTGATTAACAACACTGGGATATGAGCAATGTCCCCATGGCATATGCTAAACTGTCACCATGCTGGACACAGTTGATCTTTGTGGCTTTAGAGGGTAATTATTTAGAGGGTTATGATTCCACTGAATTTTTTCTGTGTATTCAAACTATTCCATCCTAAGATTCCACAGATCTATCTAAACCAAGCTCACTGCCATTGAATCAATGCTAACTCATATCGACCCTACAGGACATGGGTAAAATTGTACCTGTGAGGTTCTGAGACTGTACCTCTTTACAGAGTAGAGTCCCATCTTTCTCCCGAAGAGCAGCCGGTGATTTCAAAATACCGACCGTGCAATTAGCAGCCCAATGTGTAACCAAGAACTATTCAGGGAAGCTAGAGGGAGAGCATGAAAAGAAATGAGTAGTTGAGGTGGTTGGATGCACATCCATCCCTTTGTTCTACTCTCTATGACTTTTTCTGAGTTCATTCAAAATATAAATTAAGACACAAAATAGAATTCTACCCAACCCTGCTATATGCCTCAACAGTATCCATTTTTCTCATTCTTACTACTAATAGAAGCTCAATTTTGTTTAGGGTGATAATGTACCTACTGAAATCGCTCACTCCTAGGCTCCCTTGCAGCTATGCATGAGCATTTGACCCAGTTTGGGCCAAATATGTGTAGGTGAAAGACACTGAGTAGGATTCCCAAGAAAGTTTTTGTTGTTGTTTAAGGCAAAACACTTGTCTGGCATAACCCATTTCATTTTTGTCCTTGGCTCTTCTGCTGTTATGCTCCCTAGTCAGAATATTGAAAGATGGGAGAGTCACATAGGTTACATGAGTTTGGCAGACCAAAAAGCATGCATTCTCCTATATGCAAATTGAGTCCCTGAGCAAATACGCCAGACCAAGGCTACCTATTTCAAGACTTACTATTGTATAAGACAAAGCCCTGTGTGGTGCAAAGGGTTAACACAATTCACTGCTAAGCCAAAGATGCCTTGGAAGAAAAACCTGGCAATCTACATTTAAAAATTCAGCCCTTGAAAACCTCATGGAGCACAGTTCTACCCTGAATCATATGGGGTAACTGTAAATCAGAATCAATTCAGTGGCAACTGGTTTGGTATTTTTGGTGTTAATATAAGAAAAATGAAGCTTTTGTCATTAGACCACTAGAGTCGGTTTGTTTTTTCCCATGTAGCCAGAAGCAATTTGGACTGATAGAGAAATAATTAAAAGAATGTAGAGTTAAGTAAGCGTAATGATTATGGAACTAATCATTTAGCAATGGGCTGCTAACCACAAGGTCAGTAGTTCAAATGCACCAGTCACTCAGGGGGAGAAAAATGAAGCTCTCTGCTTCTGTAAAGATTTACAGTCTTGGAAGCCCTATATGGGGTGGCTATAAGTTGTAATCACCTTGATAGCATTGTATTTGTTTGAGTTTGGTGACTAGTATGTAAGCTTTGAGGGGGTAGTAATAGATACTTTGAATATTATTCTTAACACTAAAGGTATTATGTCTTTTGCAAATGGATAAACGAACAAAAGCGATATTCATTTTGTGTTTTCTGTAGTTTGCCTTATTCTTCCAAGAAGATTCCTCAAGTGTTAAGACCCAGTCTTCTCTGGCATACTTGAATGAAAGAATAACTGATAGACACAGACTTGAACCCTAGCCTGTGTGATCTTGGGTGTGTCACTGTTTTTCAATCCAATTCTCATCTGTGAACTGGGGATTACACACGTAGCCCACAGGGTTGTTTTGGAGATTCAGAGTAATGTGTGTGTCTTGGATTGAGTGCCCTTGCATGCCGAGCTTATTCCTCAGGCCTGGGTGCAGGGAGTCTATTTGAGATCTGATGGCAGGGAGTGGGAATAGGAAAGCGGACGCAAGACTGAGTTAGGGGGAGAAGCAATCACAATGGGAACGGGGTGTTGAGGCTTTTAATGTAGGATACAGGGGCTTGATTCCCCCAGGTCTTCTGAGGAACATGGGTTCTGTCCTAGAATTGCCTACCAGAAACAGGAGGCTGGGCTCTTCTTCGCCTGTAGTGGTGTTGAGCATTCCTCCTAGTAAGGTGACCTCTCCTACCTTCCTGGGTTTGGCTTTCCATGCCTTTGAAAAGGCTTCGAGGCAGAAGGACATGGAGAGCTGAGTGCTGCACAGTTGTGATAAGACACCATTTCAGCAGGAGCCTGCACTTACATAGAGCCGTTCGCCACTGCTATGATGGATATCAGGAGGAGCCCTGGAAGTGCTGTGGTTACAAGTTGGTTTGCTAACTTCAAGGTCAGCAGTTCAACACTACTAGCTCCAAGGAAGAAAGATGGGGTTTTCTACTCCAATAAAGAGTTGTAGTGTTTGAAACTCGCAGGGGGCAATTGTACACTGCCCCACAGGATCGCTATGAGTCAGTATTGACTGGAAGGCAGTGAGATGGTGTCAGAGATGGGTCAAAGGAATGTGGCATGGCAACCCTAAGAATCTGCTACAGAACCATAAAGTGCCTGGGATAGATGAGTTTATTGTGCTTGACCTTTTAAAACCATCAAACGGGCAACAGTTAGAAAGACAAACATACCAAGTGTCATTGGAGATCCGGGGAAAGCAGAGAAACACTGCTAATGATGCAGGTTTGCTGCACAGCAATCTGGCAGAGCTTAGTGAAAGCCCACTGAATGTACCCTAGGACCTAGTGAGCCCCTCCTGGGCGTACAACCAAAGAAGCACAGTCACTGAGTTGATTTTCATTCCTCATGACCCTATCAAACAAAGCTGAATGGTGCTATGATGTTTTCAAGGCTTCTATTGGGAAGTAGACAGCCATGCCTTTATCCCACAATGTGTGGAAGACGGCTTCAAACTACTGACCTTTGGGTTAGCAGCCAAGCACTTAATATCTCCCCCATCAAAGCTCTCTCTTTTTGATGTATAAAAACAAACAAAACCCCAGTTGATTCTTCCTCATTAGCAACCCTACAAGGCATAGTAGAATTGCTGCTTTAGGTTTACAAAACTAAATTCTTAGACAGCAGACAGCCTCTCTTTGCTCCATGGAATAGCTGGTGGGTTGAAACAGCTCACCTTGGGGTTAGCAGCCCAACGCATAATTCCTCTGTATATATGCCAAGCTTTTTATCCAATTCACAGGGCCCTTGGGGCATTTTTACAAGAATGGTCACCACACTGATGCCTGCAGTAGAGAAGAGTTGGAGCCGAATTGGATGCCAATCAACAGACAACTGAAGAAGGAAACAAAAGAAAGATGATGATTGCTCATGACCTAGTGGCACGCAGCAGCACATGCAATTGATATGCAGCATGGCAATAATTCTTAATGACATTGCAAGGAGTTGAAAAGGTCAGAAACTGAATGAGATTTATATTGCAGTACCAGTCATGGAAGCTGAAAGCCCATTCACCAAGCAGCATGGTCTAGTGCACATGGCTGTATGCCTATAAGGACACACACACACACCAAGCACCCAACAGGGGGTATTAGTCTGAAGAGGGGAATGGAAGTGATGTGAATGTGGAAAAGGAGGGACAAAACACAAGCAGGGCCTGACATTGATCAGGGTTCACGGTGTGCTATAAAGTAGGCATGATTAATCACTTCCCTGTCCCAGAAGGCTGAGCTAGATTTTTAAAGCAAGTCAAGTGCCTGGAACACAATGGTTGTTAGCTGCTGTTGAGTCAGCCTCCAGTCCAACTCACTGTGACAACCAGCTCCCAGTGACTCCATGGGCAATATTCTCCCTGGACCTGCACCATCTCTTTGGTTGTGCATCAGATTGTGATTCACAGGGGTTTTCGTTAACTGGTTTTCAGAAGTAGAATGCCAGGCTCTTCTTCATCGCTCATCTTAGTCTGGACACATCACAGAAACAGGTTCAGTCTCATAGCTGCACCCAACCAAACTTCCTCATTTCAGTATCATAGCAACACAGAAATCAGTTCAGTACCACAGCAATAACCAAGCATCCCCCTGACAAATGAGTGTTGGATGCACATGAGTTGCATTGTCTTGGACTCAAACCCAGATCTCCCACATGGAAAAGGAGAATTCTACAACTAAACCACCAATTTACCCTCAGAATATAATAAGTATCCAGTAAATGGTTATTAAGAATGTGGCTGCCAGGAAAATCCAGCAATTTCCTGCCAAGGCTTAACACTAATATCTTCCCCCACACACTAGAAGGCTGCAGAGGAATGACTTTCTCCATGCCAGCCCTGGTATCTAGACAAGGGACCCTAACACTGAGCCACTGAGCCCCAGCAGGCTGGGGAGCAATGTCAAATTGGATGAGGGACAATCCTGGTTGAGTTAGTTTCCCTAAGCTTGCAGGGCAGTTTAGCATGTCCACAGCTGTGTTTAGAATAGCCATGCGATTACCACTGAGAGAAATTCTACATGCTTTCACACCCCATGCTAATCGTTGCAGCCATCGTTGAGTACAGTTCATGCTCTTCACTATGTAGAACTCACGGTGACGCTGTGGGTGAGCCATTGGGCAGGTAACCTCAAGGTTGGCAGTTCAAAGGCACCAGTTGTTCTCTGAGAGGAAGGTGAGATGATCTGCTCCTGTAAAGATTTAGCCTGAGGAATTTTATATAGGGTCACAGTGAGTCAGGATCAACTCAATGGTGTGGGTTTGGTTTATTAGACCCACCATCAGATCATATTTAATGTATTTATTAACATGTATATTTGCCACAAATCCAATGTCTTTTATTTTTATCACTGCATTTCAATACAATTTGTGCCTTTGTGATTCTGTATTTCATGGGAGGTATTTGGAAATATTATTCTGGGGAGTGGGCAGGTGTTCCATAGCCTTTCCTAAATGCCAAATGGATCCATGGGGTTGCAATGGTTAAGACCCTCTAATAGAGTTTATCAATGAGCCCTGGAGGCACAATGGTTAAGTGCTCAGCTGCTATCCAAAAGGTTGAAGGTTTGAACCCACCAGTGGCTCTGTTCTTGGAAGAAAAAACAGGCAACTCATTCTTGTAAAGATTACAGCATAGAGAAGCCTAGAGCAGTGGTTCTCAAACTTCCTAATGCCACAACCCTTTCATACAGTTCCTCATGTTGTGGTGACCTCCACAACCATAAAAATATTCTCATTGCTGCTTCATAACTGTAATTTTGTTACAGTCACCCTGTGCAAGGGTCCCACAGGTTGAGAACCATTGGTCTAGAGAGCTCTGCACTGATGCATTGAGTCACTATGAGTTGGACTGGACTAGAAGGTTCCTAACAAAAACACCAACAATCCTTTTTTACCATGACCTTGTTAACTCAAAAAGATTAATAAGCAAATTCACAAACGAGGACATCCAGTTGCCCCTCCAAACTGGAGAAGCATGAGTTAAATGGTGACCCTGACCCCACGGTGTCCTCCAGCTGGTGCCATGCTGCCTTTATTCCTTCTGCCTCTCAGTTCTGTGGAGAAGAAGGGGAAAGAGAGGGAAAGAAAAAGAAAGAAATGAGAAGATAATTTTCCAGCTTCTTCACATCACTGAATTGAACTTTACTTTTAGTAAAAGTATTATGAAATGGAAATGGTGCTTTCACTATGTTGCTTTTAGGTGATATTCAGAGACATGGTGCTGGTAATTATTTGAGCCGGGGAGGTTAGTGTGCAGATTTTCTGAATATGGTTGAGCCAGCATGGCCCCTTCCAGGCCTAGCATTTCCCTGGGCTATGAGAAGGTATAGACAGTCTACCCTCTTCTTCCTCTGACTTCGCTGCAAACCATGGACACACTGGTTCTGACTTTACCTGGCTCCAGTACAGAAAAAAATATCCTCCTTGCATAATTGTAGTGCTTGCATTGGAAGGCACCTAGAGACAAATCTCTCTTCTGGTGGCATAATGGGTTATGTGTTGGGCTATTAACTGCAAGGTCAGCAGTTGGAATTCACCAGTCACTCCTTTGGAGAAAGATGAGGCTTTCTTCTCCCATTAAGATTTATAGCCTTAGATGAGTATAAAAACTCAAAATGCATTGGCAGAGATTCCACAGACAATAAGCCTCCATTAAATCCCCTGGGACCATTCACCAGGGATGGGATTAAACCCTGCTCACCGTCAGTACATCAGAAAGTGTATTGTTGCAGATATGATTAGGTTAAAAATTAACATCTTATCATTTGTCTTTACTCTTAACACGTTTTTCATTTGTTCTTTTTTAATTTTCTGCTTTCCTTTTTATTGAAAAAAGTAACTAATGTCACTAAACAAGTAGAGAATTTGTTAAATGAAAATCTAATCGGTTTTGTAAACTTTCACTGAAAACATAACACACGGTCGACTTCCGGGAAGATGGCGACGGAGTGACACACACCAGAGAGACTCCGCAGAATCCAGCCCAGGAGAGTTGCTCAGAGTGAAATTCAACGCCACTGGATCGCAGGAGGTGCATCATAAAGATAAGTAGGCACAGATCCACGGGGTTTTGAGGGGCTGAGGGCTTTTGGCTTACCTCAGTGGAAGCCGACTGGGGCTCGACCCTAGTCCAGTTGCCGGATCTGCCCAAGCCGGGACCATTTGGAGCCTGTAGCAGGGCTTGGTCTCAGCACAGCCACAGTTTTTCCCTGTCTGCCTCAGGGCAGGAACAGGACTCTTGCAGCTCCACCGGCAGGGATCGG
Source organism: Tenrec ecaudatus (assembly GCF_050624435.1). NCBI lineage: Eukaryota > Metazoa > Chordata > Mammalia > Afrosoricida > Tenrecidae > Tenrec > Tenrec ecaudatus. The sequence goes on along the minus strand of NW_027457553.1, from coordinate 1,155,257 downwards.
GGTTCATCTACATTGTTGCTTCTGTTTGCGTCTCTGCTTTATATTCCCACACAGCCTTGGAGGGCTGTGCAGGGGCTTTTTCAAGGCACAGCTGCATCCGCAGCTGTGCCGCGTGGTCTGAGCAGGGAATAAACCCAAACTCCCACAGCTCCATGGGCAGGGATCAAGCTTCAGCTACACGGCGTCGTCTGTTAACATCTCTGCTCTCTGTCCCCCCATTTCTCTGGGGGCGGCTCAGCAGTTTTCTTGCGACCCTTCTTGGGGCTCAGCTGTGAACTACCGCTGGGGCTTGGGGCAGGGAGTAAGCCCTTGTAGATCCACAGGCAGGGAGTGGGACTCAGCTACATAGTTTCTTTTGCTTCCCTCGCTTCCCTGTACCCCTGCACAGTCTAGTCTCACTTTTTGATTTTTCTCACCCCCCTTGTTCCTGCCCTGCTCTCTCACACTCCATTGCGGACTTATGGGGCACTTCCATTGCCCTAGGGCATTTGCGCCTGGGTCACACCCAGCTAGGTGAGCTCCACCCTGCATAGATAGCCCAAGGCTAGGGTAAGGCCTGCTTGCTCTCCAGGGGATACTCCTCAGACTTCTCACCAGGGAGTTCCTGCCTGTGTACCTGGGGACATAAGACAGCTCAGCCAACACTTATCAATATTCAAACCAATAGCGGGAACTTCAGCCCAGCCTCTGCAACACTGGTGCAGGCAGTCGATCTGCCATCTGGGGCACTCCCCTAATAGGGAAGCCACAGGAAGATAAAGTGGTAGGTTAATCCCATAGCAAAATCAGCTGTAGGCAGATCGAAGAATTCCTATAAGTCTTCCAGAGAGAGACTAGAAAATGGCACCTGGTCCCTCAAAAACAACTCAAGGCAAAGAGCCATCACCCCCAACGACCTCAACGAAAAAACAGGAGAAACAAAAGGCAAAGGAAGAAAATGTCCTGAACATAACAACATACATAGAAGAGACAGACATTGAGATGCCATACAAAGAAGCTCTCAGAATGGTGCTTGGAGCTATGCAGAATATGAGGGAAACACTACAGAAAAAGGATGAAATTATAGAGGAGATAAAAGACATATACCAAAGGAAAATACAGGAGCTTGAGGATCAGGTAACGAAAAAAATAGCAGAATCATGTTCCTTGAGAATCGATTGGAGGAATCAGAGAACCGCATCAGTGGCGTGGAGGACAGCAAAGCAGACTTTAATAAACGTGAACAAAAATCTAATAAGAGCATCAGAGAAGCCGAAGAAAACCTAAGAGCTATGTCTGATGCTATGAAGCGGAACAACATTAGAATTATTGGCCTACCGGAGGAAGACACAACAAAGAAGGCATCTGCAACAATAGCGAGAGAATTCTTGGAGGAAAACTTCCCCAGCTTAATGAATGAAAACCAAGCAACCATCCAGGAGGCTGAAAGAACACCAGCACGATGGGACCCCAAGAAGAAATCACCAAGGCACATAATAGTTAAACTTTCAAACTTTGAGGAAAAGGAGAAAATCATGAGAGCAGCTAGGGAAAAGCAAGCAATCACATATAAAGGTTCCCACATAAGGATATGCTCAGACCTATCAGCAGAAACTATGAAAAAAAGGAGAGAGTGGAGTAACATATTCCAAAAATTGAAAGAAAACAACGCAAATCCAAGAATACTCTACCCAGCCAAATTATCGATCAAGATCAATGGAGAAGTAAAAGTCTTCCCAGACAAGGAAAAACTCAAAAAATACGTTACAACAAACCCAGCATTACAAAAGATCCTTGCCGACTCAGTATGGGCAGAAGAACAACACTCACCAAGCACAAATAAGACACCAGTACATAGAACAACCTCACCCAGAGCACAACAAAGAGAAAACAGACCCCAAGATAGCAATGACTTAAGGATGGAAAGAAGTCAAGAATGATGCACACACAAAACACACACTAATGAGAAAGGAAAGTAGGAAAACTCCCAACACAAAAAGTATAAAATGGCATCACAGAGTCCACACATGGAGATAATAACCCTGAATATCAATGGCCTGAACTCAGGCATTAAAAGACTGAGACTAGCAGAATGGCTTAGAAAACACAACCCATCAATTTGCTGCCTACAGGAGACACACCTCAAGGCTACAGACAAAAATAGGCTGAGAATCAAAGGCTGGAGAAGGACCTACCAAGCAAACAGCAACACAAAAAAAGCAGGGGTTGCAATCCTTATCTCGGATAAAATTGACCTCAAAGTGCAAACCATAAAAAGAGATAAGGAGGGACACTATATAATGCTCAAGGGAATGATAGACAATGAACCACTAAGCATTGTAAACATATATTCCCCAAATGAGAGACCAGCTCAATACGTGAACCAAACACTCCAAAAGATTAAGAAAGAAATCACAGGCTCGACAATTATAGTGGGTGACTTCAACACACCACTCACTGGGAAAGATAGATCACAGGGAAAGAAACTCAACAAGGAGACTAGAGAGTTAAACTCCACAATTAGACAATTTGACCTAATAGATATTTACAGAGCTTTTCATCCAAATACAAAAAATTTCACATTCTTTTCAAGTCCTCATGGCACATATTCGAAGATAGACCACATGCTGGGGCATAAGGCAAATCTACATAAATTTAAGCACATTGAAATAATACAGACCTCTCTCTCTGACCACTGTGCCATAAGACTGGAAATCAACAAAGGAAGACAAAGAAAATAAGAGCAAATAATTGGAGAATGAATAACTCTCTACTGCAAAAGGAGTGCATACTGGTGCAGATCCGAGACGAAATCAGGAAATTTCTCGAAACCAACGAAAATGAGCACACGCCGTACCAAAACTTATGGGACACAGCAAAGGCAGTCATCAGAGGAAGGTTCATAGCAATACAAGCACACCTGAGAAAGGAAGAGAGACTCATGACGGATACGCTGACACAAAATTTACAAAAACTAGAGCTGAGTCAGCAGGACAACCCTACTAATAGCAAAAGAAAAGAAATTATAAAAATCAGGGCTGAGATTCAGGAGAGGGAAAATAAAAAAACTATGGAAAAAATTAATATCGCTAAAAGTTGGTTCTTTGAAAAGATAAACAGGATCGATAGACCATTGGCAAACCTAACCAAAGAAAGGAGGGAACAAATCTCAATAGCAAGAATAAGGGATGAAAGAGGGGTCATAACAACAGACCCTAATGAAATCAAAAAGATAGTTACACAATACTATGAAGGATTGTACTCCAATGAATTCAACAATTTGGAAGACATGGACAAATTCCTGGAAAAACAATCCCTCCCTAGACTATCCTTGGTGGACATCAAAAATCTCAACAGACCCATCGCAATAGAAGAAATAGAAAAGGTTATCAAGGGATTACCAACAAAAAAATCCCCTGGACCAGATGGATACACTGGAGAATTCTACCAAGCATTCAGGGAAGAACTAATACCAATCCTACACAAACTTTTCCAGAACATAGAAAAAGATGGCAAACTCCCAAACTCCTTCTATGAAGCTAGTATAACTCTGATACCCAAACCGGGCAAGGATCCCACAAGAATCGAGAACTACAGACCGATATCCCTAATGAACATTGATGCAAAAATCCTTAACAAAATACTAGCCAACAGAATACAAAAGTATATAAAACAAATAATTCACCATGACCAAGTGGGATTCATACCAGGGATGCAGGGATGGTTCAACATACGAAAGACCATTAGTATTATTCGTCACATTGACATGAAAAAGTATAAGAATCACATGATAATATCAATAGACGCAGAAAAAGCATTCGACAACATCCAACACCAATTCCTGTTTAAGACACTAGCGAAAATAGGAATGGAAGGAAAGTTCCTCAAGACAATACAAGCTATATATGAAAAACCAACAGCCAAAGTGGTAGTCAATGGAGAAAAGACTAACACAATCCCACTGAAAAAGGGGACCAGACAAGGATGCCCCTTGTCTCCACTCCTATTTAATATCGTGCTGGAGGTTTTAGCTAACAGCATAAGGCAAAGAAGTGACATCAAAGGTATTCGTCTGGGGAAGGAAGAGGTGAAACTATCGTTATTTGCAGATGATATGATTTTATATATGGAAAATCCCAAAAGTTCCACAAGGGGAGTACTGGAAGCAATAGAAGAGTTTGGCAGAGTGGCAGGATACAAGATCAACAAACAGAAGTCCATCGGACTGTTATACACATCAGATAAGACCACAGAAGAAGAGATCAAAAAGGTGGTACCCTTCACAATAGCCAAACACAAACTGAAATATCTAGGGATACACTTGACTGAAAAAACAAAAGATCTATATAGGGAAAACTATAGAACACTATTACAAGAAACCAAGAGCGACCTCAACAAATGGAAGAATATTCCATGCTCTTGGATTGGGAGACTTAATATAGTTAAGATGTCAGTTCTGCCAAAGGCACTATATAAGTTTAATGCTATCCCGATACAATTACCATCATCTTTCTTCAAAGAAATGGAAAAACTGATTACCAACTTCATATGGAGAGGGAAAAAGCCCAGAATTAGCAGAGAACTCCTCAAGAAGAAGGACACCGTGGGAGGGCTTGCTTTACCTGACTTTGGCACATACTACACAGCCACAGTTCTCAAAACTGCATGGTATTGGTACAATGACAGATACTCAGACCAATGGAAAAGAACTGAAAACCCAGAAATAAAAGCATCAGCATAAACACAGCTGATCTTTGACAAGGGCCCCAAAAAGATCAAATGGGAAGCAGATGCCCTCTTTAACAAGTGGTGCTGGAAAAAAATGGATATCAACATGCAGAAAAATGAAGCAGGACCCTTATCTCACTCCATGCACAAGAATAAACTCAAGGTGGATCACAGACCTTGAAGTTAAACCCCAAACTATTAGGGCCATCAATGAGGGAATTGGGACCAACTTGAGAACTTTGGCGCAGGGAATACACAGGCTATCAGAAATAGGGAAGGACACAAACACAGAGGAGGCACAAATCGACAAATGGGATATACTGAAGATAAAACACTTGTGTACATCTAAAGAATTCACCAAGAGAGTAATAAGAGAGTCCACAGACTGGGAAAACATCTTTAGCAATGACACATCAGACAAAGGCCTTATTACTAAAATCTACAGTACTCTGCTAGCTTCCAAAAAGAAAAAAAAAAAACAATAGCCCACTTGAAAGGTGGGCAAAGGACTTAAACAGAAGTTTCACAGGGGCAGAAATCCGAATGGCCAACAAACATATGAGAAAATGTTCCCGATCTTTAGCCATAAGAGAAATGCAAATTAAAACAACAATGAGGTACCACCTGACACCCTCAAAGGTAGCCCAATTCAAAAAATCAGAAAGCAACAAGTGTTGGAGGGGCTGTGGGGAGACAGGAACTCTCATCCACTGCTGGTGGGACTGTAAGTACGTACAGCCACTAAGGAAATCAATCTGGCTATACCTAAAACAGATGGAAATAGAGTTACCATATGACCCAGCAATCCCCCTACTGGGCATATACCCAGAAGAGGCAAGAAACAAACCAAGACCAGACATCTGTGCTCCAATGTTCATTGCGGCACAGTTCACAATTGCAAGGAGTTGGAAGCAACCCAAATTTCCATCAACTGACGATAGGATTAAAAAACTGTGGTATATACATACAATGGAATACTACGCATCACTAAAAAGCAGTGATGAACGTATGAGGCACATAGCGGCATGGGAAGAACTGGAGGAAATCATGCTAAGCAAAGTAAGTCAGGCACAAAAGGACAAGTACAACATGAGTCCGCTGAGGTAAGAATTAAAAAAAATTTTTTTTTTAAAGCAAAAGTGGCATAGGGAAAAAAGCTACTGTATACAAACATTTTAGGGGTGAAGACGGTGTAGTATGGAAGAGACCAGACCAAAACCAGGGATGTACATGGTAGACAATGGTGGAGGAGGTGGGGAAAGGAAAACAAAAGGATGAATACAAGGAAGAAAAGGGTACTGGGGTCATGGGGCATTAATCCACCCAAGGGGAGAGTATTGTTTATATCTCCACAGGGAAAGTGGGACCAGACTTCAACCCAGTGTCGCAAGGTGTGAATGCAATATCCCGGCGTGGAGGAGGGAACCGGTGGAGAGGTCTGGGAGGCTGCTCCCAGCACCATAAATTAAGTGGATTCCTGCACCTCCCCCGAAAAGAATTTGTTCCAAAGGACGACATTGACTCTGCAGCTCTGGGAGATGGACATATTTGATCAGAGCACACGGGAGCAGATGAAGGGGCAGGAGGAGAGAGTGGAGCACAGCCTGGCCCACCAGGCCGTGATGATGATGTTCCTGAGTAGAGCAGCCAGTCCACAGAGAGAACAACATGGCTGGCCCCACTATGAGACATGATGCCCCTCAGTGACTAAGGGTGATACAGGGGACAGCACCGGAGACACAGTGTGGGAATTGCACCTGACCTGATCCCACCACACCGAGGCAAATCACTGGGGGAGTGAAGCGGAACAGCAAGGGAATGGAGTGGCAAGGTCCCCAGGGAATGCTGAAAGTAGACTTTGGGGCCAGGGCATGGTGCCCCAACAGACTGGACTGGAAAACGCTCCTAAGGGCCAGCAAACGATCCCTGAACTAACTACAAGCTTTTCTCTTGTGAACTGTTTTGTTCTGTTCTTTGTCAGTGGTTTGTTTTTGTTTTTTTATTGTCTGGTTGTATACTGTTGCTTTGTTTTCCTCTGTCTAGTTTTCGTGCATGTTAGTGACTCCACAGGTCTGTCTGAATAGGACAGGCTGGATGAACTATCTGGACGAAAAACAACGGGACCGACAGTTCTGGGGGGACTTGGGGTGGGGGGGTAGGCGGGTAAGGAAGTGGTGTTAACAAACCCAGGGACAAGGGAAAAACATGGGACCCCAAATGGTAGAGAAGGGGCAGTGGCAGACTTGGTGGGAAATGATCAAGGGTAAGGTTGCTTAGAGAAGAGGTATACTCTAGCCCAGGTGGCGATGAAGCATGGTAGTAGGGCAGGAGGAAAGTCAAGGGAGATGGAGGAAAGAGCTAGGAGTCAAAGGGCATTCATGGAGGTCTAGACAAAGACATGTACATGCAAATATATATAGGAGGATGGGGAAATAGATCTATGTGTCTATATTTATAGGTCAAGTATTAAGGTGGTGGAAGGACCTTGGGCCTCTACTCAAACACTCCCTCAATGCATGAATACCTTCTTTTATTAAATTGGAACTCTATGATTCTCACTCTCCCGACACAACGGCTGGAGCCAAAGTGGGTGAACAAGTAAATGTGGTGAAGAAAGCTGATGGTGCCCGGCTATCAAAAGAGATAGTGACTGGGGTCTTAAAGGCTTGAAGATAAACAAGCGGCCATCTAGCTCAGAAGCAACAAAGTCCACATGGAAGAACACACCAGCCTGTGTGATCGAGTGGTCCCAAAGGGATCAGTTACCAGGCATCAAAGAACAAAAAATCATATCATTGACTGCACACCTCCATGATAGGATCGCTGAAGACAAATGGGTGCATAAGCAAATGTGGTGAAGAAAGCTGATGGTGCCCGGCTATCAAAAGAGATAGTGTCTGGGGTCTTAAAGGCTTGAAGGTGAACAAGCGGCCATCTAGCTCAGAAGCAAATAAGCCCACATGGAAGAAGCACACCGGCCAGTGCGATCACGAGGTGCCCAAGGGACCAGGTATAAGGCATCATGCAAAAAAAAAAAAGATATAAGTGTGTGTATGTATGTGTATATATGTGTATCTGCATATATGTATGTATACATATATGTATATATATATCATATTAAATGAAGAGGGAAGTGCAGAGTGGAGACCTAAGGTCCAAGTGTCGACCAATGGAGATCCCCGCATAGAGGGGTTTAGGAGAGGAGATGGGTTAATTAGGGTGTGAGGTAGTATCGATGAAGAACACAGCTTTCCCCCAGATCCTGGATGCTTCCTCCCCCCAACTATCATGATCCGAAATCTACCTTGCAGGGCTGGATAGGACAGAGGCTGTACACTGGTGCATATGAGGCTTGGAGGTACAGGGAATCCAGGGTGGATGATACCTTCAGGCCCAAAGGTCTGAGGGACGATGCTGGGAGAGTGGAGGGTGAGTGGGTTGGAAAGGGGGAACTGATTACAAGGATCCACATGTGACCTCTTCCCTGGGAGAGGGACAGCAGAGAAGGGGGGAAGGGAGGCTCCGGATAGGGCAAGATATGACAAAATAACGATGTATAAATTACCAAGGGCACATGAGGGAGCGGGGAATGGGGAGGGAGGGGGAAAAAAAGAGGACCTGATGCAAGGGGCTTAAGTGGAGAGCAAATGCCTTGAGAATGATTGGGGCAGGGAATGTATGAATGTGCTTTATACAATTGATGTATGTATATGTATGGATTGTGGTAAGAGCTGTATGAGTCCCTAATAAAATGTAAAAGAAGAAAAGAGAAAAAAATGATTAGGGCAAAGACTGTACAGATGTGCTTTATACAATTGATGTATGTATATGTATGAACTGTGAAAAGAACTGTATGAGCCCCAATAAATTGTTAAAATAAATTTTAAAAAAAACAAAAACATAACACACTTTTATTTTTACAAAGAGTTATAGCCTTGGAAACCCAAGAAGCCGGAGTATTTTCTAAAGATAGGATTGTTATGCACCCAATGGCAATGAGTGTTGTTGGATTTTGTTTCTTTATTGTTTTCTGTAGCTATGGTGGGGTATAGGGGTTATGTGTTGGGCTGCTGAACGCAATGTCTGAAATGGCAAATTTGAAATCCCCAGCCACTCCAAGGGAGAAAGATGAGGCTTTCTACTCCCCTAAAGAGTTCCAATCTCAGAGCAGCCAGTCCACAAAGAGAACAACATGGCTGGCCCCACTATGAGACATGATGCCCCTCATGACCAAGGGTGATACAGGGGACAGCACTGGAGACACAGTGTGCGAATTGCACCTAACCAGATTCCACCACACCGAGGCAAAGTGTGGTGGAGTGCAGTGGAACAGCAATGAAATGGAGTGGCAAGGTCCCCAGGGAATGCTGAAAGTGGACTTTGGGGCCAGGTTGTGGTGCCTCAACAGACTGGATTGGAAAACACTCCTAAGGTCCAACAAATGATCCTTGAACTAACTACAAGCTCTTCTTTCTTGATGTGTTTTGTTTTGTTCTTTGTCAGTGGTTTGTTTTTGTTGTTTTGTTGTCTGGTTGTATACTGGTGCTTTGTTTTCCTCTGTCTTGTTTTCGTGCATGTTAGTGTCTCCACAGGTCTGTCTAAATAAGACAGGCTGGATGAACTATCTGGAGGAAAAACAACAGGACCGACAGTTCCGGGGGCACTTGGGATAGGGGGAGGTGCGGGGGAGGTAAGGAAGTGGTGTTAACAAACACAGGGACAAGGGAACAACATGGGACTCAAAATGGTAGTGAGGGGGAAGTGGCAGGCCTGGTAGGGAATGATCAAGGGTAAGGTTACGTAAAGAAGAGGTATAGCTGTAACCCAGGAGGGGACGGAGCATGGTAGTGGGAGAGGAGGAAAGTCAAGAGAGATGGAGGAAAGAGCTAGGAGTCAAAGTGCATTTATAGAGGTCTAGACAAAAACATATGCATGCAAATATAAATATCATACAGTTTCCTTTGTAGTGGTAGACCCCCAATCATAAAATTATATTCTTTGTTACTTCGTAACTCTCGTTTTGTTACAAGTTATGGATAGTGCCACCCTGTAAAGGGTTCGTCTAAGCCCCAAAGGGGTCACGACCCACATGGTGAGAACCGCTGCTCTAAATTTAGAGGTGTTTCTCTTAAGGTCTATTTCACCATAAAGTCAGGAGCTCAAGTCCATTTGTTGTTGTTGTTAGGTGCCGTCGAGTGGGTATGTCTCATAGCAACTCTACACACAATATAATGAAACACCGCCCTGTCCTGTGACATCCTCACAGTGGTTCTCTGCTTGCGCTCATTGTTGCAGCCACTGTGCTAATGCATCTTGTTGGGGACCGCCTCTCTTTCCCCGCCCTTTCATACCAAGATTTGGGACTTCCTCTAGAGCAGTGGTTCTCAACTTTCCTACTGCCATGATATTTTCATACCGATTCTCATTTAGTGGTGACCCCCCCCAACCATAAAAATGATTTCATTGCAGCTTCATAACTGTAATTTTGTTACTGTTATGAGTCATGACACCCCTGTGAAATTTTCATTCCATACCCACAAAGGGGTCGCGACACACAGGTGAAGATGCCCTGCTCTAAACTAAGCGGAGATTCTCTTAAGATAGAATTCAGCATATGGTAGATGCACAAGTTCTGTTGTTATTTGTGTTAGGTACCATCGAGTGGGTTTTGGCTCATCGTAACTCTATGCACAATATAATGAAACGCTTTCCCATCCTATGCCATCCTCACAGTGGTTCTTTTGCTTGTGCTCATTGTTGCAGCCACTGTGCTAATCCAACTTTTGGGTAGCTGCCTCTTTTTTGTGGCCTTTCTACTGTACCAAGACTTGTGTCTTCCTCTACGGCAGTGGTTGTCAAATTTCCTAATGCCATGACCCTTTCATATAGTTCCTCATGTAGTGGTGACCCCCATCATAACATTATTGTTACTTCGTAACTGTAATTTTCCTACAGTTATGAATCATTTCACACCTGTGAAAGGGTCATTCGATCGCCAAAAGTGATCGCGAACCACAGGTTAAAAACCGCTGGTCTAAACTAAGAGGAGTTTCTCTTAATATCTACTTCACACTATTGTCAGAAGCACAAATCCTATAGTTATTGTTAGAATCCGTTGTGTAGCTTTTGACGCCTAGCAACTCTAAGCACAATATGATGGAAAGGTGTCCTGTCCTGCGCCATCCTCCCAGTGGTTCTTTTGCTTGCGCGGATTGTTGCAGCCACTGTTGTATTCCATCATGCTGTGGGCTGCCTCTTTTTGCTGCCCTTCTACTGTACCCAGATCTATGTCTCCCTCTAGGGCAGTGGTTCTCAACCTTCCTAATGTCATGACTCTTTCACACCATTCCTCATGTACTAGTGACCCCCCCAATCATAAAATTATTTTCCTTGTTACTCCATAACTATAAATTTGCTATTGTTATGAATCAGGTCACCAATGCGAAATGCTCATTGTTCCCTCCTAAGACGTCGTGACCCACAGTTAGAGAACTGTTACTCTACACTAAGAGTTTCTTTTAAAGTCTTCTTCAGCATATTGTTAGAGGCACAAATCCTGTTGTTTGGTGCCTTCGAATGGGTTTAGGCTCATGCCAACTCTATGCACCATGTAATGAAATGCTTTCCCGTCCTGTGCCTTCCATACAGTGGCTCTTTTGCTCACACTCATTTTTGCAGCCACTGTGCTAATCCATCTTGTTGGGCACTGCCTCTCTTTTCCTGCCCTTCTGTACCAAAATATGTGTCTTCCTCTAGAGCAGTGGTTCTCAACTTTCCAAATGCCACAACCACTTCACACCATTCCTCGTGTAGTGGTGACATCCAACCATAAAATATTTGCATTGCTACATCGTAATTGTAATTTTGCTTCTGTTATGGATCAGGCCACCCATGTGAAAGGTTCGTTAGTCTCCTCAAAGGTGTCTCGACACACAGTTTGAGAACCAATGGTCTAAACGAATAGGAGTTTCTCTTAAGGTCTACTTCAGAATATTCTTAGAAGCCCAAGTTCTTTTTATTATTGTTTGGTGCCTTTGAGTGTGTGTTGGCTCATAGCAACTGTATGCACAATATAATGAAACTCGGCCCCATCTCGTGCCATCTCACTGTGGTCCTTTGCTTGCGCTCACTGCTGCATCTATTCCATCTTGTAGGGGCTGCCTGACTTTTGCAGCCCTTCTGCTGTACCAACATTTGTGTCTTCCTCTAGGACAATATTTCTCATACATCCTAATTCTGCAGCACTTTCGTACACTTCCCAATGTAGTGGTGGACCCCAAACATAAAATTATAAAATTATATTCATTGATATTTCATAACTGTACTTTTGCTACTGTTATGAATCAGGCCATCACTGTGAAGGGGTGTTTCGAAACACCCCCACCTGAAAGTGTTCATGACCCAATGTTGAGAACCCTGCTGTAAACTAAGAAGAGTTGCTCTTAAGATTTACTTCAGCATATTGTTAAACACACAAACCCTGTTGTTATTGTTGTTAAGTTCCGCGGAGGGGCTTTTGGCTCATCGCATCTCTATGCACAATATCATGAAATGCTTCCAAGACCTGTGCCATCCTGACAGTGGTTGTTTGCTACTGCTCATTGTTTGAGCCATATTGGGGGAGGGGGGGGGGCTGGCAATTTTTTGTTGCCCTTCTACTCTACCAAGATTTGTGTCTTCCTTTAGGGCAGTGGTTCTCAACCTTCCTAATGCCACAACATTTTCATACCGTTCCTCATATAGTGCTGACTGCCAAATCATAAAATTATTTTCATTGCAAATTTGTAACTCTAATTTTTCTACTGTTATGACTGGGCGACCACTATGAAAGGTTCATTCATCCCCCAACAGGGCTCGTGACCCAAAAGTTGAGAACCGCTGCACTAAACTAATAGGAGTTTCTCTTAATGTCTACTTCAGCACGTTATAAGAAACACAAGTCCTGTTGTTTTGTTGTCAGGTGCAGTCGAGTGGGTTTTGACTCATAGCATCTCTGTGCTCCATATAATGTAACGCTGCCCCATATTGTGGCATCCTCACAGTGTTCCCTTAGCTTGAGCTCATTGCTGCAGCCACTGTGCTATTCCATCTATTTGGCGGCTGACTCTATATTGCGGCCCTTCAACTGTATCAAGACTTGTGTCTTCCTGTAGGACTGTGGTTTTCAGCAATCCTAATGCCACGACCCTTTCATACAGTACCTCGTGTAATAATGACCCCCCAACCAAAATATTATACTGTTTCTACTTCATAACTGTAATTTTACTACTGTTACGTATTGGCCCACGCCTATGGGAGGGTCATTCGAACACCCCCAAAGGATTTACCACTCACAAGTTGAGAACGGCTGCTCTAAACTAAGGGCAGTTTCTCTCAAGGTTTAGTTGAGCATATTGTTAGATGTATGATTCATCCTGTTATTGATGTTCGGGTCATGGAGAGGGTTTCGGCACATAGCAACCCTGTGCACAATATAATACAGGCCTGCCCAGACTTGCATCATCCTCACAGTGGTCCTTTGCTTGCGCTCATTGTTGCAGCCACTGTGCAAATCCGTCTTGTAGGGACTTCCTCTCTTCTGCTGCCCTTCTACTGTACTTGCGTCTTCCACTAGGACAGTGTTTCTCACCCTTCCTATTTCTACGACCTTTGCATACACTTCCCAATGTGTAGTGGTGGTCCCCAAAGCATAAAGGTTTTTTTCTACTGTTATTCCATAACTGAATTTTGCAAGTCTTATGAATCTAGTCACCCTGTGAAAGGATTGTTCAACCAACCAAAGTGGTCACAAATCACAGGTTGAGAACCGCTGTTCTAAATTAAGAGGAGTTTCTCCTGTGGTCTAGCACAGTATATTATTACACGCATGAGTCCTGTTCTTATTGTTGGTAGGGGCTGTCGAATGGGTTTGGCTCATAGTTGGCTCATAACAACTCTATGCACAGTATCATGAAACACTGTTCCATCCTCTAACACCCTCACACTTTTCTTTTGTTTTCGCTCATTGTTGCAGTCTCTGTGCTAATCCATCTTTTGGGGGTCTGCCTCTCATTTGCTGACCTTCTACTGTACCCAGATTTGTGTCTTCCTGTAGGGCAGTTGTTCTCAAACTTCCTAATGCACGATTCTTTCACACCATTCCTCATGTATTGGTGCCCCCCCCATCATAAAATTACTTTCCTTGTTACTTTATAACTAAAATTATGCTACTGTTATGAATCAGGCCACCATGTGATATACTCATTCTCCCCCCCACAGCCCCCAAAAGGCATCACGACTCACAGGTTGAGAACTGCTATTCTACACTAAGAGGAGTTTCTTTTTAAGTTATGTTTCAGCATATTGTTAGAAGCACAAATCCTGTTCTTGATTTTGGCTGCCTTCGAGTGAGTTTTGGCTCATACCAACTCTATGTACAATGTAATGAAACGTTGTCCTGCCCTGTGGATCCTCACAATGATTCTTCTGTTTGAGCTCATTGTTGTGGGCACTGTGGTAATTCATCTTGTTAGGGACTACCTCTCTTTTCCTGCCCTTCCGTACCAAGATTTGTGTCTTCCTCAAGAATAGTGGTTCTCAACTTTCTGAATACCACTACTATTTCATACCAGTCCTCATGTAGTGGTGACACCCCAACCATAAAATATTTTCATTGCTACATCATAACTGTATTTTCGCATCTGTTATGGATCAGGCCACCGATTTGAAAGGTTCATTAGTCTTCCAAAGGCACTGTGACACAGTTTGAGAACCACTGGTCTAAACTAAGGGGAGTTTCTCTTAAGGTCTTCTTCAGCATATTCATAGAAGCACAGTCCTGTTGTTTTTGTTTGGTGCCTTTGAGTGTGTGCTGGCTCATATCAACTCTATACACAATATAATGAATCGTGACCCCGTCTCGTGCCACCCTCACAGTGGGTATTTTGCTTGTTGTCATTGTTGCAGCCATGGGCTAATCCAACTTTTGGGGGGCTGCCTCTCTTTTGCTGCCCCTCTACTGCCCTTTCATTCATTTCCTCAGGTAGTGATGAACCCCCAATCATAAAATTATTTTCATTGCTACTTCGTAACTTTAATTTTGCTACAGTTATGAATCAGGCCTCCACTGTGAAAGGGTCATTTGACCCCCCCAAAGGGCTCGTGACCCACAGGTTGAGAACCACTGCTCTATACTAAGAGGAGTTTCTCTTAGGATCTACAGCACCATATTGTGAAAAGCATGAGTCCTACAGTGATTGTTGTTAGGTGTTGCCCAGTGGGTTTCGACTCTCAGCAACTCTACGCACAAGATAATGTAACGCTGCCCCGTATTTTGCCATTCTCACAGTGGTTTCTTGTCTGCACTCATTGTTGCAGCCACTGCGCTAATCTATCATCTGGGGGTCTGCCTCTCATTTCCTGCCTTTCTGCTCTGCCAAGATTTCTGTCTTGCTCGAGGACAGTGGCTCTCAACCTTCCTATAATACCACAGGCCTTTTATACCACTCCTCATGTAGTGGGTACAATCCTAGTCATAAATTTATCTTCATTGCTACTTCATAACTGTAATGAAGCTACTGCTATGAATTGGGCCACCCCTGTGCAAGGGTAGTTCATCACCCTAATGGAGTCCTGACCCACAGGTTGAGAATCTCTGCTCCAAACTATGAAGAATGTCTCTTAAGATATATTTCAGCACATTGTTAGAAGCAAAAGTCCTGTTGTTATTGTATTTAGGTGCCTTCAAGTGGGTTTTGGCTCATAGCAACTCTATGCAAAATATAACAAAATACTCCCCCACCCTGTGCATTCCTCACAGTGGTTCTTTGCTTGCGCTGGTTGTTTCAGCCACTGAGCTATTCCAACTTGGAGGGGCTGCCTCTCCTTTGCTGCCCTTCTACTCTACCAACATTTGTGTCTTCCTCTCGGACAGTGGTTCTCAATCTTCCTAATTCCACGACCCTTTCATGCAGTTCCCAATATAGTGGTGGACCCCAGTCAGACAAAATTTTCCCTGATATTCCGTAACTGTAATTTTGCTAATCTTATGAATCAGGCAACCCTTGTGAAAGGGTCATTCAACCCACTCACTCCCCAAAAGTGTTCGTGATTCATAGTTTGAGAACCCTGCTGAAAACTAAGAGGAGTTTCTCTTAAGATCTACGTCAGCATATTGTTAGAAGCTCAAGTCCTTTTTGTGTTGCTGTTAGTTGCCGTCGAGTGGGTTTTGACTCTCAGCAACTCTACGCACAATATAATGAAACGCTGCCCCGCCCTGTGCCGTCCTCACAGTGGTTTGTTGATGGCACTCATTGTTGCAGCCACTGAGCTCTTCCATCTTGTAGGGTCTGCCTCTCACTTGCTGCCCTTCTGCAGTACCACATTTTGTGTATTCCTCTTGGGTAGTGTTTCTGAACCTTCTTAATGGCATGGCTCCTTTATACAATTCTTAATGTTGTGGTGATCCTCCAACAGTAATGTTTTTTCATTTTTACTCCATTACTGTGATTTTTCTACTGTTATGAATTGGGCAACACCTGTGAGAGGCTCGTTTGAAACACCACAGGGGTCACGACCCACAAGTTAAGAACCACTGCTCTAAATTTAGAGGAGTTTCTCTTAAGATCTAGTTCAGCATATTGTTAGAAGTACACGTCCTGTAGTTATTGTCGTTAAGTTCCGTCGAGTGGGTTTTGACTCTTAGCAACTCTATGCACAATATAATGAAACGCTGCCCTGTCCTGTGCCACCCTCACTGTGCTTGTGTGCTTGGCCTCAGTGTTGCAGCCACTGTGCTAATCCAACTTGTTGGAGACTGCCGCTCTCTTCCTTCCCATCTGTACCAAATATGTGTCTTGCCCTAGAAAAGTGGTTCTTAACCTTCCTAATGCCACTACCCTTTCATATCGATTCTCATTTAGTGGGGACCCACAACCATAAAATTATTTTCATTGGTACTTTGTCACTGTAATTGTACTATAGTTATGAATTGGTCCACCCCTCTGAAAGGGTCATTCTACCCTCCCAAGGGGGGCGACCCACAGGTTGAGAACTGGTGCTCTAAAGTTAAAGGACTTTCTCTTAAGTCCTACTTCACCATATTGTTAGAAGCACAAGTCCTGTAGTTATTTTTGTTGAGTGCTGTCGAGTGGGTTTCTGGTCACAAGAACTCTATGCACAATATAATGAAATGCTGCCCAGTCCAATGCCATGCTCAGAGTTGTTCATTTGCTCGTGCTCATTGTTGCAGCCACGGGGCTAATCAATCTTGTAGGGGCTGCCTCTCCTTTGCTGCCCTTCCACTCTACCAAGAATTCTGTCTTCCTCTAGGGAAGTGGTTCTCAACCTTCCTAATGCCACGACTCTTTCATACCATTCCTCATGTAGTGGTGACTGCCAAATCATGAAATTATTTTCATTGCTACATCATAACTCTAATTTTTCCACTTTAATGAACGGTCCACTGCCGTGAAAGGGTCATTCGTCCCCCAAAAGGGGTCACAACCCTCAGTTTGAGGACCGCTGCACTAAAGTAATAGGAGATTCTCTTAAGGTCTACTTAGGTACATTGTTAGAAAAACAAGTCCTGTTTTTTTTTTTTCTTGTGGGTTTTGACTCATAGCAACTCTATGTCAATATAATGAAACACTGTCCCGTCTTGTGCCATCCTTGCAGTGTTTCTTTGGCTTGTGTTTATTGTTGCAGCCACTGTGCTATCCCATCTATATTGGGGCTGACTCTATTTTGTTGCCCTTCAACTGTATCAAGAATTGAGTCTTCCTCTTGGACAGTGGTTTTCAACATTTGTACTCACGACCCTTTCATCCAGTTCCTCATGTAGTCATGACCAACCAACCATAAAATTATTTTTGTTGCTACATCATAGCTGTAATTTTGCTACTGCTATAATTAAGGACACCCCATGAAAGGGCTGTTGACCACTTAAGTAGACACGACCCAAAGGTCGAGAGCCGCTGCTCTAAACGAAGGGGAGATTCTCTTAAGGTCTTCTTCAGCATATTCATAGAAGCACAGCCCTGTTGTTTTTATTTGGTGCCTTTGAGTGTGTGCTGGCTCATATCAACTCTATACACAATATAATGAATCGTGACCCCGTCTCGTGCCACCCTCACAGTGGGTATTTTGCTTGTTGTCATTGTTGCAGCCATGGGCTAATCCAACTTTTGGGGGGCTGCCTCTCTTTTGCTGCCCCTCTACTGCCCTTTCATTCATTTCCTCAGGTAGTGATGAACCCCCAATCATAAAATTATTTTCATTGCTACTTCGTAACTTTAATTTTGCTACAGTTATGAATCAGGCCTCCACTGTGAAAGGGTCATTTGACCCCCCCAAAGGGCTCGTGACCCACAGGTTGAGAACCACTGCTCTATACTAAGAGGAGTTTCTCTTAGGATCTACAGCACCATATTGTGAAAAGCATGAGTCCTACAGTGATTGTTGTTAGGTGTTGCCCAGTGGGTTTCGACTCTCAGCAACTCTACGCACAAGATAATGTAACGCTGCCCCGTATTTTGCCATTCTCACAGTGGTTTCTTGTCTGCACTCATTGTTGCAGCCACTGCGCTAATCTATCATCTGGGGGTCTGCCTCTCATTTCCTGCCTTTCTGCTCTGCCAAGATTTCTGTCTTGCTCGAGGACAGTGGCTCTCAACCTTCCTATAATACCACAGGCCTTTTATACCACTCCTCATGTAGTGGGTACAATCCTAGTCATAAATTTATCTTCATTGCTACTTCATAACTGTAATGAAGCTACTGCTATGAATTGGGCCACCCCTGTGCAAGGGTAGTTCATCACCCTAATGGAGTCCTGACCCACAGGTTGAGAATCTCTGCTCCAAACTATGAAGAATGTCTCTTAAGATATATTTCAGCACATTGTTAGAAGCAAAAGTCCTGTTGTTATTGTATTTAGGTGCCTTCAAGTGGGTTTTGGCTCATAGCAACTCTATGCAAAATATAACAAAATACTCCCCCACCCTGTGCATTCCTCACAGTGGTTCTTTGCTTGCGCTGGTTGTTTCAGCCACTGAGCTATTCCAACTTGGAGGGGCTGCCTCTCCTTTGCTGCCCTTCTACTCTACCAACATTTGTGTCTTCCTCTCGGACAGTGGTTCTCAATCTTCCTAATTCCACGACCCTTTCATGCAGTTCCCAATATAGTGGTGGACCCCAGTCAGACAAAATTTTCCCTGATATTCCGTAACTGTAATTTTGCTAATCTTATGAATCAGGCAACCCTTGTGAAAGGGTCATTCAACCCACTCACTCCCCAAAAGTGTTCGTGATTCATAGTTTGAGAACCCTGCTGAAAACTAAGAGGAGTTTCTCTTAAGATCTACGTCAGCATATTGTTAGAAGCTCAAGTCCTTTTTGTGTTGCTGTTAGTTGCCGTCGAGTGGGTTTTGACTCTCAGCAACTCTACGCACAATATAATGAAACGCTGCCCCGCCCTGTGCCGTCCTCACAGTGGTTTGTTAATGGCACTCATTGTTGCAGCCACTGAGCTCTTCCATCTTGTAGGGTCTGCCTCTCACTTGCTGCCCTTCTGCAGTACCACATTTTGTGTATTCCTCTTGGGTAGTGTTTCTGAACCTTCTTAATGGCATGGCTCCTTTATACAATTCTTAATGTTGTGGTGATCCTCCAACAGTAATGTTTTTTCATTTTTACTCCATTACTGTGATTTTTCTACTGTTATGAATTGGGCAACACCTGTGAGAGGCTCGTTTGAAACACCACAGGGGTCACGACCCACAAGTTAAGAACCACTGCTCTAAATTTAGAGGAGTTTCTCTTAAGATCTAGTTCAGCATATTGTTAGAAGTACACGTCCTGTAGTTATTGTCGTTAAGTTCCGTCGAGTGGGTTTTGACTCTTAGCAACTCTATGCACAATATAATGAAACGCTGCCCTGTCCTGTGCCACCCTCACTGTGCTTGTGTGCTTGGCCTCAGTGTTGCAGCCACTGTGCTAATCCAACTTGTTGGAGACTGCCGCTCTCTTCCTTCCCATCTGTACCAAATATGTGTCTTGCCCTAGAAAAGTGGTTCTTAACCTTCCTAATGCCACTACCCTTTCATATCGATTCTCATTTAGTGGGGACCCACAACCATAAAATTATTTTCATTGGTACTTTGTCACTGTAATTGTACTATAGTTATGAATTGGTCCACCCCTCTGAAAGGGTCATTCTACCCTCCCAAGGGGGGCGACCCACAGGTTGAGAACTGGTGCTCTAAAGTTAAAGGACTTTCTCTTAAGTCCTACTTCACCATATTGTTAGAAGCACAAGTCCTGTAGTTATTTTTGTTGAGTGCTGTCGAGTGGGTTTCTGGTCACAAGAACTCTATGCACAATATAATGAAATGCTGCCCAGTCCAATGCCATGCTCAGAGTTGTTCATTTGCTCGTGCTCATTGTTGCAGCCACGGGGCTAATCAATCTTGTAGGGGCTGCCTCTCCTTTGCTGCCCTTCCACTCTACCAAGAATTCTGTCTTCCTCTAGGGAAGTGGTTCTCAACCTTCCTAATGCCACGACTCTTTCATACCATTCCTCATGTAGTGGTGACTGCCAAATCATGAAATTATTTTCATTGCTACATCATAACTCTAATTTTTCCACTTTAATGAACGGTCCACTGCCGTGAAAGGGTCATTCGTCCCCCAAAAGGGGTCACAACCCTCAGTTTGAGGACCGCTGCACTAAAGTAATAGGAGATTCTCTTAAGGTCTACTTAGGTACATTGTTAGAAAAACAAGTCCTGTTTTTTTTTTTTCTTGTGGGTTTTGACTCATAGCAACTCTATGTCAATATAATGAAACACTGTCCCGTCTTGTGCCATCCTTGCAGTGTTTCTTTGGCTTGTGTTTATTGTTGCAGCCACTGTGCTATCCCATCTATATTGGGGCTGACTCTATTTTGTTGCCCTTCAACTGTATCAAGAATTGAGTCTTCCTCTTGGACAGTGGTTTTCAACATTTGTACTCACGACCCTTTCATCCAGTTCCTCATGTAGTCATGACCAACCAACCATAAAATTATTTTTGTTGCTACATCATAGCTGTAATTTTGCTACTGCTATAATTAAGGACACCCCATGAAAGGGCTGTTGACCACTTAAGTAGACACGACCCAAAGGTCGAGAGCCGCTGCTCTAAACGAAGGGGAGATTCTCTTAAGGTCTTCTTCAGCATATTCATAGAAGCACAGCCCTGTTGTTTTTATTTGGTGCCTTTGAGTGTGTGCTGGCTCATATCAACTCTATACACAATATAATGAATCGTGACCCCGTCTCGTGCCACCCTCACAGTGGGTATTTTGCTTGTTGTCATTGTTGCAGCCATGGGCTAATCCAACTTTTGGGGGGCTGCCTCTCTTTTGCTGCCCCTCTACTGCCCTTTCATTCATTTCCTCAGGTAGTGATGAACCCCCAATCATAAAATTATTTTCATTGCTACTTCGTAACTTTAATTTTGCTACAGTTATGAATCAGGCCTCCACTGTGAAAGGGTCATTTGACCCCCCCAAAGGGCTCGTGACCCACAGGTTGAGAACCACTGCTCTATACTAAGAGGAGTTTCTCTTAGGATCTACAGCACCATATTGTGAAAAGCATGAGTCCTACAGTGATTGTTGTTAGGTGTTGCCCAGTGGGTTTCGACTCTCAGCAACTCTACGCACAAGATAATGTAACGCTGCCCCGTATTTTGCCATTCTCACAGTGGTTTCTTGTCTGCACTCATTGTTGCAGCCACTGCGCTAATCTATCATCTGGGGGTCTGCCTCTCATTTCCTGCCTTTCTGCTCTGCCAAGATTTCTGTCTTGCTCGAGGACAGTGGCTCTCAACCTTCCTATAATACCACAGGCCTTTTATACCACTCCTCATGTAGTGGGTACAATCCCAGTCATAAATTTATCTTCATTGCTACTTCATAACTGTAATGAAGCTACTGCTATGAATTGGGCCACCCCTGTGCAAGGGTAGTTCATCACCCTAATGGAGTCCTGACCCACAGGTTGAGAATCTCTGCTCCAAACTATGAAGAATGTCTCTTAAGATATATTTCAGCACATTGTTAGAAGCAAAAGTCCTGTTGTTATTGTATTTAGGTGCCTTCAAGTGGGTTTTGGCTCATAGCAACTCTATGCAAAATATAACAAAATACTCCCCCACCCTGTGCATTCCTCACAGTGGTTCTTTGCTTGCGCTGGTTGTTTCAGCCACTGAGCTATTCCAACTTGGAGGGGCTGCCTCTCCTTTGCTGCCCTTCTACTCTACCAACATTTGTGTCTTCCTCTCGGACAGCGGTTCTCAATCTTCCTAATTCCACGACCCTTTCATGCAGTTCCCAATATAGTGGTGGACCCCAGTCATACAAAATTTTCCCTGATATTCCGTAACTGTAATTTTGCTAATCTTATGAATCAGGCAACCCTTGTGAAAGGGTCATTCAACCCACTCACTCCCCAAAAGTGTTCGTGATTCATAGGTTGAGAACCCTGCTGAAAACTAAGAGGAGTTTCTCTTAAGATCTACGTCAGCATATTGTTAGAAGCTCAAGTCCTTTTTGTGTTGCTGTTAGTTGCCGTCGAGTGGGTTTTGACTCTCAGCAACTCTACGCACAATATAATGAAACGCTGCCCCGTCCTGTGCCGTCCTCACAGTGGTTTGTTGATGGCACTCATTGTTGCAGCCACTGAGCTCTTCCATCTTGTAGGGTCTGCCTCTCACTTGCTGCCCTTCTGCAGTACCACATTTTGTGTATTCCTCTTGGGTAGTGTTTCTGAACCTTCTTAATGGCATGGCTCCTTTATACAATTCTTAATGTTGTGGTGATCCTCCAACAGTAATGTTTTTTCATTTTTACTCCATTACTGTGATTTTTCTACTGTTATGAATTGGGCAACACCTGTGAGAGGCTCGTTTGAAACACCACAGGGGTCGCGACCCACAAGTTAAGAACCACTGCTCTAAATTTAGAGGAGTTTCTCTTAAGATCTAGTTCAGCATATTGTTAGAAGTACACGTCCTGTAGTTATTGTCGTTAAGTTCCGTCGAGTGGGTTTTGACTCTTAGCAACTCTATGCACAATATAATGAAACGCTGCCCTGTCCTGTGCCACCCTCACTGTGCTTGTGTGCTTGGCCTCAGTGTTGCAGCCACTGTGCTAATCCAACTTGTTGGAGACTGCCGCTCTCTTCCTTCCCATCTGTACCAAATATGTGTCTTGCCCTAGAAAAGTGGTTCTTAACCTTCCTAATGCCACTACCCTTTCATATCGATTCTCATTTAGTGGGGACCCACAACCATAAAATTATTTTCATTGGTACTTTGTCACTGTAATTGTACTATAGTTATGAATTGGTCCACCCCTCTGAAAGGGTCATTCTACCCTCCCAAGGGGGGCGACCCACAGGTTGAGAACTGGTGCTCTAAAGTTAAAGGACTTTCTCTTAAGTCCTACTTCACCATATTGTTAGAAGCACAAGTCCTGTAGTTATTTTTGTTGAGTGCTGTCGAGTGGGTTTCTGGTCACAAGAACTCTATGCACAATATAATGAAATGCTGCCCAGTCCAATGCCATGCTCAGAGTTGTTCATTTGCTCGTGCTCATTGTTGCAGCCACGGGGCTAATCAATCTTGTAGGGGCTGCCTCTCCTTTGCTGCCCTTCCACTCTACCAAGAATTCTGTCTTCCTCTAGGGAAGTGGTTCTCAACCTTCCTAATGCCACGACTCTTTCATACCATTCCTCATGTAGTGGTGACTGCCAAATCATGAAATTATTTTCATTGCTACATCATAACTCTAATTTTTCCACTTTAATGAACGGTCCACTGCCGTGAAAGGGTCATTCGTCCCCCAAAAGGGGTCACAACCCTCAGTTTGAGGACCGCTGCACTAAAGTAATAGGAGATTCTCTTAAGGTCTACTTAGGTACATTGTTAGAAAAACAAGTCCTGTTTTTTTTTTCTTGTGGGTTTTGACTCATAGCAACTCTATGTCAATATAATGAAACACTGTCCCGTCTTGTGCCATCCTTGCAGTGTTTCTTTGGCTTGTGTTTATTGTTGCAGCCACTGTGCTATCCCATCTATATTGGGGCTGACTCTATTTTGTTGCCCTTCAACTGTATCAAGAATTGAGTCTTCCTCTTGGACAGTGGTTTTCAACATTTGTACTCACGACCCTTTCATCCAGTTCCTCATGTAGTCATGACCAACCAACCATAAAATTATTTTTGTTGCTACATCATAGCTGTAATTTTGCTACTGCTATAATTAAGGACACCCCATGAAAGGGCTGTTGACCACTTAAGTAGACACGACCCAAAGGTCGAGAGCCGCTGCTCTAAACGAAGGGGAGATTCTCTTAAGGTCTTCTTCAGCATATTCATAGAAGCACAGCCCTGTTGTTTTTATTTGGTGCCTTTGAGTGTGTGCTGGCTCATATCAACTCTATACACAATATAATGAATCGTGACCCCGTCTCGTGCCACCCTCACAGTGGGTATTTTGCTTGTTGTCATTGTTGCAGCCATGGGCTAATCCAACTTTTGGGGGGCTGCCTCTCTTTTGCTGCCCCTCTACTGCCCTTTCATTCATTTCCTCAGGTAGTGATGAACCCCCAATCATAAAATTATTTTCATTGCTACTTCGTAACTTTAATTTTGCTACAGTTATGAATCAGGCCTCCACTGTGAAAGGGTCATTTGACCCCCCCAAAGGGCTCGTGACCCACAGGTTGAGAACCACTGCTCTATACTAAGAGGAGTTTCTCTTAGGATCTACAGCACCATATTGTGAAAAGCATGAGTCCTACAGTGATTGTTGTTAGGTGTTGCCCAGTGGGTTTCGACTCTCAGCAACTCTACGCACAAGATAATGTAACGCTGCCCCGTATTTTGCCATTCTCACAGTGGTTTCTTGTCTGCACTCATTGTTGCAGCCACTGCGCTAATCTATCATCTGGGGGTCTGCCTCTCATTTCCTGCCTTTCTGCTCTGCCAAGATTTCTGTCTTGCTCGAGGACAGTGGCTCTCAACCTTCCTATAATACCACAGGCCTTTTATACCACTCCTCATGTAGTGGGTACAATCCTAGTCATAAATTTATCTTCATTGCTACTTCATAACTGTAATGAAGCTACTGCTATGAATTGGGCCACCCCTGTGCAAGGGTAGTTCATCACCCTAATGGAGTCCTGACCCACAGGTTGAGAATCTCTGCTCCAAACTATGAAGAATGTCTCTTAAGATATATTTCAGCACATTGTTAGAAGCAAAAGTCCTGTTGTTATTGTATTTAGGTGCCTTCAAGTGGGTTTTGGCTCATAGCAACTCTATGCAAAATATAACAAAATACTCCCCCACCCTGTGCATTCCTCACAGTGGTTCTTTGCTTGCGCTGGTTGTTTCAGCCACTGAGCTATTCCAACTTGGAGGGGCTGCCTCTCCTTTGCTGCCCTTCTACTCTACCAACATTTGTGTCTTCCTCTCGGACAGTGGTTCTCAATCTTCCTAATTCCACGACCCTTTCATGCAGTTCCCAATATAGTGGTGGACCCCAGTCAGACAAAATTTTCCCTGATATTCCGTAACTGTAATTTTGCTAATCTTATGAATCAGGCAACCCTTGTGAAAGGGTCATTCAACCCACTCACTCCCCAAAAGTGTTCGTGATTCATAGTTTGAGAACCCTGCTGAAAACTAAGAGGAGTTTCTCTTAAGATCTACGTCAGCATATTGTTAGAAGCTCAAGTCCTTTTTGTGTTGCTGTTAGTTGCCGTCGAGTGGGTTTTGACTCTCAGCAACTCTACGCACAATATAATGAAACGCTGCCCCGCCCTGTGCCGTCCTCACAGTGGTTTGTTGATGGCACTCATTGTTGCAGCCACTGAGCTCTTCCATCTTGTAGGGTCTGCCTCTCACTTGCTGCCCTTCTGCAGTACCACATTTTGTGTATTCCTCTTGGGTAGTGTTTCTGAACCTTCTTAATGGCATGGCTCCTTTATACAATTCTTAATGTTGTGGTGATCCTCCAACAGTAATGTTTTTTCATTTTTACTCCATTACTGTGATTTTTCTACTGTTATGAATTGGGCAACACCTGTGAGAGGCTCGTTTGAAACACCACAGGGGTCACGACCCACAAGTTAAGAACCACTGCTCTAAATTTAGAGGAGTTTCTCTTAAGATCTAGTTCAGCATATTGTTAGAAGTACACGTCCTGTAGTTATTGTCGTTAAGTTCCGTCGAGTGGGTTTTGACTCTTAGCAACTCTATGCACAATATAATGAAACGCTGCCCTGTCCTGTGCCACCCTCACTGTGCTTGTGTGCTTGGCCTCAGTGTTGCAGCCACTGTGCTAATCCAACTTGTTGGAGACTGCCGCTCTCTTCCTTCCCATCTGTACCAAATATGTGTCTTGCCCTAGAAAAGTGGTTCTTAACCTTCCTAATGCCACTACCCTTTCATATCGATTCTCATTTAGTGGGGACCCACAACCATAAAATTATTTTCATTGGTACTTTGTCACTGTAATTGTACTATAGTTATGAATTGGTCCACCCCTCTGAAAGGGTCATTCTACCCTCCCAAGGGGGGCGACCCACAGGTTGAGAACTGGTGCTCTAAAGTTAAAGGACTTTCTCTTAAGTCCTACTTCACCATATTGTTAGAAGCACAAGTCCTGTAGTTATTTTTGTTGAGTGCTGTCGAGTGGGTTTCTGGTCACAAGAACTCTATGCACAATATAATGAAATGCTGCCCAGTCCAATGCCATGCTCAGAGTTGTTCATTTGCTCGTGCTCATTGTTGCAGCCACGGGGCTAATCAATCTTGTAGGGGCTGCCTCTCCTTTGCTGCCCTTCCACTCTACCAAGAATTCTGTCTTCCTCTAGGGAAGTGGTTCTCAACCTTCCTAATGCCACGACTCTTTCATACCATTCCTCATGTAGTGGTGACTGCCAAATCATGAAATTATTTTCATTGCTACATCATAACTCTAATTTTTCCACTTTAATGAACGGTCCACTGCCGTGAAAGGGTCATTCGTCCCCCAAAAGGGGTCACAACCCTCAGTTTGAGGACCGCTGCACTAAAGTAATAGGAGATTCTCTTAAGGTCTACTTAGGTACATTGTTAGAAAAACAAGTCCTGTTTTTTTTTTTTCTTGTGGGTTTTGACTCATAGCAACTCTATGTCAATATAATGAAACACTGTCCCGTCTTGTGCCATCCTTGCAGTGTTTCTTTGGCTTGTGTTTATTGTTGCAGCCACTGTGCTATCCCATCTATATTGGGGCTGACTCTATTTTGTTGCCCTTCAACTGTATCAAGAATTGAGTCTTCCTCTTGGACAGTGGTTTTCAACATTTGTACTCACGACCCTTTCATCCAGTTCCTCATGTAGTCATGACCAACCAACCATAAAATTATTTTTGTTGCTACATCATAGCTGTAATTTTGCTACTGCTATAATTAAGGACACCCCATGAAAGGGCTGTTGACCACTTAAGTAGACACGACCCAAAGGTCGAGAGCCGCTGCTCTAAACGAAGGGGAGATTCTCTTAAGGTCTTCTTCAGCATATTCATAGAAGCACAGCCCTGTTGTTTTTATTTGGTGCCTTTGAGTGTGTGCTGGCTCATATCAACTCTATACACAATATAATGAATCGTGACCCCGTCTCGTGCCACCCTCACAGTGGGTATTTTGCTTGTTGTCATTGTTGCAGCCATGGGCTAATCCAACTTTTGGGGGGCTGCCTCTCTTTTGCTGCCCCTCTACTGCCCTTTCATTCATTTCCTCAGGTAGTGATGAACCCCCAATCATAAAATTATTTTCATTGCTACTTCGTAACTTTAATTTTGCTACAGTTATGAATCAGGCCTCCACTGTGAAAGGGTCATTTGACCCCCCCAAAGGGCTCGTGACCCACAGGTTGAGAACCACTGCTCTATACTAAGAGGAGTTTCTCTTAGGATCTACAGCACCATATTGTGAAAAGCATGAGTCCTACAGTGATTGTTGTTAGGTGTTGCCCAGTGGGTTTCGACTCTCAGCAACTCTACGCACAAGATAATGTAACGCTGCCCCGTATTTTGCCATTCTCACAGTGGTTTCTTGTCTGCACTCATTGTTGCAGCCACTGCGCTAATCTATCATCTGGGGGTCTGCCTCTCATTTCCTGCCTTTCTGCTCTGCCAAGATTTCTGTCTTGCTCGAGGACAGTGGCTCTCAACCTTCCTATAATACCACAGGCCTTTTATACCACTCCTCATGTAGTGGGTACAATCCCAGTCATAAATTTATCTTCATTGCTACTTCATAACTGTAATGAAGCTACTGCTATGAATTGGGCCACCCCTGTGCAAGGGTAGTTCATCACCCTAATGGAGTCCTGACCCACAGGTTGAGAATCTCTGCTCCAAACTATGAAGAATGTCTCTTAAGATATATTTCAGCACATTGTTAGAAGCAAAAGTCCTGTTGTTATTGTATTTAGGTGCCTTCAAGTGGGTTTTGGCTCATAGCAACTCTATGCAAAATATAACAAAATACTCCCCCACCCTGTGCATTCCTCACAGTGGTTCTTTGCTTGCGCTGGTTGTTTCAGCCACTGAGCTATTCCAACTTGGAGGGGCTGCCTCTCCTTTGCTGCCCTTCTACTCTACCAACATTTGTGTCTTCCTCTCGGACAGCGGTTCTCAATCTTCCTAATTCCACGACCCTTTCATGCAGTTCCCAATATAGTGGTGGACCCCAGTCATACAAAATTTTCCCTGATATTCCGTAACTGTAATTTTGCTAATCTTATGAATCAGGCAACCCTTGTGAAAGGGTCATTCAACCCACTCACTCCCCAAAAGTGTTCGTGATTCATAGGTTGAGAACCCTGCTGAAAACTAAGAGGAGTTTCTCTTAAGATCTACGTCAGCATATTGTTAGAAGCTCAAGTCCTTTTTGTGTTGCTGTTAGTTGCCGTCGAGTGGGTTTTGACTCTCAGCAACTCTACGCACAATATAATGAAACGCTGCCCCGTCCTGTGCCGTCCTCACAGTGGTTTGTTGATGGCACTCATTGTTGCAGCCACTGAGCTCTTCCATCTTGTAGGGTCTGCCTCTCACTTGCTGCCCTTCTGCAGTACCACATTTTGTGTATTCCTCTTGGGTAGTGTTTCTGAACCTTCTTAATGGCATGGCTCCTTTATACAATTCTTAATGTTGTGGTGATCCTCCAACAGTAATGTTTTTTCATTTTTACTCCATTACTGTGATTTTTCTACTGTTATGAATTGGGCAACACCTGTGAGAGGCTCGTTTGAAACACCACAGGGGTCGCGACCCACAAGTTAAGAACCACTGCTCTAAATTTAGAGGAGTTTCTCTTAAGATCTAGTTCAGCATATTGTTAGAAGTACACGTCCTGTAGTTATTGTCGTTAAGTTCCGTCGAGTGGGTTTTGACTCTTAGCAACTCTATGCACAATATAATGAAACGCTGCCCTGTCCTGTGCCACCCTCACTGTGCTTGTGTGCTTGGCCTCAGTGTTGCAGCCACTGTGCTAATCCAACTTGTTGGAGACTGCCGCTCTCTTCCTTCCCATCTGTACCAAATATGTGTCTTGCCCTAGAAAAGTGGTTCTTAACCTTCCTAATGCCACTACCCTTTCATATCGATTCTCATTTAGTGGGGACCCACAACCATAAAATTATTTTCATTGGTACTTTGTCACTGTAATTGTACTATAGTTATGAATTGGTCCACCCCTCTGAAAGGGTCATTCTACCCTCCCAAGGGGGGCGACCCACAGGTTGAGAACTGGTGCTCTAAAGTTAAAGGACTTTCTCTTAAGTCCTACTTCACCATATTGTTAGAAGCACAAGTCCTGTAGTTATTTTTGTTGAGTGCTGTCGAGTGGGTTTCTGGTCACAAGAACTCTATGCACAATATAATGAAATGCTGCCCAGTCCAATGCCATGCTCAGAGTTGTTCATTTGCTCGTGCTCATTGTTGCAGCCACGGGGCTAATCAATCTTGTAGGGGCTGCCTCTCCTTTGCTGCCCTTCCACTCTACCAAGAATTCTGTCTTCCTCTAGGGAAGTGGTTCTCAACCTTCCTAATGCCACGACTCTTTCATACCATTCCTCATGTAGTGGTGACTGCCAAATCATGAAATTATTTTCATTGCTACATCATAACTCTAATTTTTCCACTTTAATGAACGGTCCACTGCCGTGAAAGGGTCATTCGTCCCCCAAAAGGGGTCACAACCCTCAGTTTGAGGACCGCTGCACTAAAGTAATAGGAGATTCTCTTAAGGTCTACTTAGGTACATTGTTAGAAAAACAAGTCCTGTTTTTTTTTTCTTGTGGGTTTTGACTCATAGCAACTCTATGTCAATATAATGAAACACTGTCCCGTCTTGTGCCATCCTTGCAGTGTTTCTTTGGCTTGTGTTTATTGTTGCAGCCACTGTGCTATCCCATCTATATTGGGGCTGACTCTATTTTGTTGCCCTTCAACTGTATCAAGAATTGAGTCTTCCTCTTGGACAGTGGTTTTCAACATTTGTACTCACGACCCTTTCATCCAGTTCCTCATGTAGTCATGACCAACCAACCATAAAATTATTTTTGTTGCTACATCATAGCTGTAATTTTGCTACTGCTATAATTAAGGACACCCCATGAAAGGGCTGTTGACCACTTAAGTAGACACGACCCAAAGGTCGAGAGCCGCTGCTCTAAACGAAGGGGAGATTCTCTTAAGGTCTTCTTCAGCATATTGTTAGAAGCACAAGTCCTGTTGTTATTGTTGTTGGGTGCAGTCGAGTGGGTTTGGCTCATAGCCACTCTCTGCACAATATAATGAAACTCTGGGGGTCTTAAAGGCTTGAAGGCAAACAGGCTGAAATCTAGCTTGGAAGCAACAAAGCCCACAGAGAAGAAGCACACAAGCCTAAGTGAACACGAGGTGTTGAAGGGATCAGGTAGCAGACACCAAAGAACAAAAACCATTATTGTGTGATCACCTTCCCCACATAAACGCTGCAGATGAATGTGTGCATAAGTAAGTGTGGTGAAGAAGGCTGATGGTGCCCGGCTATCAAGCGATATAGCGTCCCGGGTCTTAAAGGCTTGAAAGTAAACAAGCAGGCCCAGAAGCAACAAAGCCCACATGGAAGCATCACACCAACATGTGTGATCATGAATGGCTGAGGGGAGCAGTTTTCAAGCAACAAATGCGGGAGGGGGGAATTATATCATCGTGAATGAGGGGAGTGCATGACGGGGGACCAATGCCCACCTGTAGACAACTGGCCATCCCTTGCGGAGGGGTAGTGGGAAGGAGATGAGTCACTCAGGGTTCAGTGTAGCAATAATGAAACCCACAACCTTCCTCTAGTTATTAAACACTTCCTCCCCCCACCTCTCATGATCCCAATTCTACCTTGCAAACCTGGTTAGACCAGAAGATACACAGCGCTACAGATGAGAACTGGATACACAGGGAATCCAGGACAGATGAACCCCCCCAGGACCAGCGGTAAGGGAAGTTGGTGTAGAAATGGGAAACCGATCACAAGGATCTACATATAACTTCCCCCCTGGGAGATGGGCAACAGAAAATTGGGTGAAGGGAGACGCCGCGCAGTGTAAGATAAGAGAAAATAATAATTTATAAATTATTAAGGGTTCATGAAGGAAGAGGAGCAGGGTGAGAGGGGTAGAGGGGAAAGGGGAAATGAGCTGATTCCAGGAACCCAAGCAGAAAGCAAATTTTGAGAATGATGAAGGCAAGGAATGTATAAGTGTGCTTAACACAATTGGTGTATGTATGGATTGTGATGAGTTGTATGAGAACCAATAAAATGATTTTAAAATAGAAAAGGAAAGAAATGTCTATAAATGAATGAAGGCAACATATGTACAAAATGCCTGATGCAATCAATATGGATTGCAACAAAAGTTGTAAGAGTCTCCGATAAAAGATTTTTAATAAAAATGTATATATAATAAATATTTTCCTAACTTATATAAATGATTAATAAGAATAAAATTAAGCAGCCTGGGTTTTTTATATGAAAAAATGATAAAAGAACAAATGAGAAATTCAACAGGAAGCAATGGATAGGAAAATATTATAAGGAATGTTTTCTCTTATATGGAATGTACATTCTCTTACATGACAACAATTAGAATATGCTGTAAGAACCTCAGACCAAATACTAGAATAAAATAGAGGAAAACATTCCCAACCCTTCAATAAAATGCTATATGTTTTCGATGATTTTCACAAAAGGTCAAATTCTTTAACAAAATATTTTGTTCATTCAAATTTTTAATTATGCATAAATTTATGTCTACTTGCATTACATCTCATAAAAAGGCATAAGAATTGTTTTTGCTCTATCTAAAACTAAATAGAAGATAGTGAAGGTGAAAAAATAGCTTTCGTGAATGTTGCTTTGAAATACAAATGGCATTGTCCTAAGAAATTATAATGATTTAATTTTTAAAAATCATTTTATTAGGGGCACATACAACTCTTATCACAATCCATACATACATCAGTTGTGTAAAGCACATCCGTACATTCATTGCCCTCATCATTCTCAAAACATTTGCTCTCCACTTAAGGCCCTGGCATCATGCCCTCATTTTTCTCCGCCCTCCCTGTTCCCCCCTCACTCATGAACCCTTGATAATTTGTCAGATCTTACATATTTTGTCTCCCTTCACCCACTTTTCCATTGTCCATCCCCTAGGGGGGAAGTTATACGTAGATCCTTGTAACTGAGGTCTCAGAGCAGCTGCGTGTGATGCCGGGGAGGCTCTGGAAGCAGCTGCAGACACTGTGGGAGTTGGCAGCCCAATAGTGAGGGTCACTGCATCCGTGGGTACCAGAAAACTGGCTGGGTTGCTTATTCCCCTAGATGCTACCCCTGCATTGAAGAGAACCGTGACAGAGGCCTGTAGACATGTGTCAGGAAAAGATGAGTCCTTCACTGTTTCCTCTTCCCACAAACCTTTGAGGAGAGCCTGCAGGGCAGGGGCTCTGCTCCCTGGCTCCAGTCACCTGCCCGTCCCCACAGCCACACCCTTGCTAGCCCTATCTCCCACTTGCCCTGGGTTTGCTTCTGGAATCCAGAGGAGCAGCCTGGGCAAAGACCCTGAAGAACCTTGTCCTTCAGGCAGGCCCTTTGATTGGGTCCCTTGACCTCCAGAGTGTGGACACATGCAGACTAACTGTTGGGGGACTCCGGCTGTCACCACAGGGGCCAGGATCTGAAGAGGATGCTGGCACTGCAGGGCTTCCTGAGGGAAGCCGAGGACTTGCAGAGCTGGCTGAGCAGCCAGCAGCAGGTGGCCAGAGGAGAGAGGACTATGAGCACATCCTAGTGAGGAAGGGGAAAAGGGCAAGGAAGGTGCCCTGGAACCGAATGAAGACGGGTAGTGGAGGGGGGCTGCATGCACAAGGGGCTGATGGGGAACATCAGTCTGGACTGAGGACAGCTGTGGCTTCCTATTCCCCTCTCTGCGTAGAGGGGCAAGTTCTGTGGCTGTTCAGTCCTGCCCTACCCAGTCACTCACTGAGGTGTCTCACAGCCCACCAGCCAGGGCCCCCTGTGACCCCTCTCCTCTCTTCTCAGCTCCTCTTAACCAAATTTGCAATGTTTCGGCACCAAGTGAAGATGGGTGGCCACTAGGGGGCAGCCTGCCCCATTAGCGGAGAGCCTACTGGAGTGGTGGCCCAGCACTGCCCCCAGGGCCCAGCAGTGGTGACAGGACCTACAGTGAGTACCAGCAGCCTGGAGCAGGGGTGAGTTTGGGAGGAGGTGCTGGGCATGGGATGAAGAGGCTTCCAGGGAGACCCTTGCTGTGCTGCGGCTCTGCCAAACCACTGTCTCTGGAGAGGGCCCGAGTTCAGGGAACCCAGGGCAGCCCCTGCTGTCTGCGGCCTGTGGAGGAGGCAAAGCTGGGTCGGTGGAACAGGGAGCCTGGTCACAAAGCCCACTTAGCAGGGTCACTTTCCCAAGCCATGGGCTCCCTGCACCTGCAGGGGCGTTCTGGGAAAAGTTGAGCTGGGCTGAGGATGCCCTGCACAGCCCCAGGCTGACCCAGGTCACAGTACAAGCTACTGCGTTTCCAGCCCAGATGGAGCTTAGGCGAGATCCCGATTTGCCCATGATCCTAGCCCAGAGGCTGGTCCGGAGTCTCAGGGGCCCGGCATTTGCTGCATGCAAGAACCATGGAGGGGTGCAGATTCTACCTTTGAAGGGTGTGCAGTCTCCTCCAAACACACAGCATGCCTGGGTGGCACACAACGTGACTACCTGCCGTGTGCCGGGCTTTAGAATGACCCCACCTGCTGACTCATGGGGATCCTCCAGAGGGTTTGCAAGTCAGTAAATCTTTCCAGGAGCAGGGATCCTCTTCTTTCTCCTGAGGAGCAGTTAGTGGGACTGAACCAGGCAACAGCCCAACACTTCCCAAGCAGGCCTCCTGGAGCATCGTTAGAGCAAGGGGTAAACTGCTAGTGATAATGGGCTCCAGGTGGGAGAGTTTGCAGAAAGGCCTGAAGCGCCGAGCAAGATCTCAGGACGGTGGCCCTCTGGGAGCTTAGGACAAGTTCTAAACCCAGCCAGGAAGCTGAAGGGTTGACCAGACAGAAGCTGAGGGGGAGGAATGAGCATGCTGGGATAACTGCTGACCACCGCCTGGGGGCAGGACTGCCTGGTTGGAGCTGTGGGAGCTGACTCAGGCCAGACCCCACCTGCCCTGAGACGCTGAGGCCACCCTCAAAGTTCACAGCCAACTGTCTCACATGCTCGTTCGTATCAGGTGGGTGCCTGGGGGAGGGGGTGGCTTCTGCAAGTGCTGCCACCCCAGGCCCAGAGTCCCACACTCAATGCCCGGGCCCTTGGCCACCAGGCTGTCTCAGGAGAAAGCCACAAGCATCCCAGATGCTGTGTCCCACTGGGTGGAGGCCCCCCTCAGGAGACATGGATCTCACCAATGAATCACACAATCTGCCTCTGACACCTTGAGGCCTCCTCACCCCCCACTATCATCACCCCAGTGCCGCTTCCCACTCTGGACTAGAGTGCATAGGTATTAGCAAGAGATAAAACTCACGACACATGGAACCCAGGAACAGGAATGGGCATAGAGATACCAAAAAGGTAGGGGGAAGGGAGGTAGAGGATGGGAGGAACGGGAACTGATAGCAATGAATGACATATAACCACACACCCCTCGCAGGGAGAGGAGCAACAGAAACCTGAGGATAAAAGAGACAATGGTCGATGAGAGATATGAAAATAATAACAATCTATAATCTATCAAGGAACCATGAGTGGGGGAGGAGGAAAAAAAGGGAAGCTGCTACCAAGGGCTCAATAGAAAGTAAATGTCTAGAAAAGAATGATGGCAATATACGTATGTCTGTGTCAGATACAATTGGTGTATGGATTGTAACAAGAGTTGTAAGAGCCCCCAATAAAATAAATAAATTTAAATTAAAAAAAAAAAACCACCAAAAACCTCCATCTGCACAGTGAGGCAGTGAAGGGACAAGAGTCCCGAGTCCCTCGGCTCTCACACAAGGCCACCAAAGGCTACCTCTAAGTGGGGGTCTGGCAAAGTTGTGGATGGGTGGGCAAAGCTATCAAGCTGCCCATGAGGGACTTCATTGGCCCTGGAGAACTGGGTGGGAAGGAGGGGTGGCGGGCAGAGCTGAGGCCGAGTAAACACTTGGTAAGACTGTGGGATTGAGCGGCAGAGACATGGAGGTTTGGACATGAGTGGTGGTGGACTCAGGCCGGCTGTGACGCTGCCTCGGTACCAAGTCCCCTCACCCCGTGCTCTCGCGTGCTCTCCCAGGCTCCAGGTGCAAGACTATGCTCCTGGGCAGCCAGTGTGCAGTGAGATTTTCAGGTGGTGGAGGAGCCCCAAGACCCCGGCAGTGGAGCCCAAAGCCTCAGTGTCCACCTAGAGCTGCGGGCCAAGCTGGAGGCCCAGAAGGAGCTGCACCAGTGCGCCACCCAGCGGGGACAGCAGGTGCTCCAGGCTCCAGGGCCGTCCGCCGTGGAGGTCGGCTCCCCTTTCTGGCCCTCCCCCCCCCGCCCACTGGACCATCGCACCCTGGCCCCACAGGGCCAAGCACCTTTCTTTTCTATTTTTTTAATCATTTTATTGGGGCTCGTGCAATTCTTATCACAATCCATACATACATGCATTGTGTCAAGAACATATGTCCAGGCTCTTCCTCTAACTGTAGCGGCCTGAGGTGACCTGCTAAAATGATTCGCTACTCATTTGACCCAGAAAACCCTACAAAATCCTGCAAATACAGAGGGTCGAATCTCCGGGTCCACTTCAAAAACACCCGTGAAACTGCCCAGGCCATCAAAGGCATGCACATCTGCAAAGCCACCCAATACTTGAAAGACGCCACTCTGCAGAAGCAGTGTGTGCCTTTCCAATGGGACAATGATGGTGTTGGTAGATGTGCCCAGGCCAAACAGTGGGGTGGGACCCAGAGTTGGTAGCCCAAAAAGAGTGCTGAATTTTTGGTTCACATGCTTAAAAATGCAGAAAGTCATGCTGAACTTAAGGGTTTAGATGTGGATTCTCAGGTCATCGAGCACATCCAGGTGAACAAAGCCCCCAAGATGCACCACCGGACTTACAGAGCTCTTGGCTAGATTAATCCACACAGGAGCTCCCCCTGCCACATTGAAATGATCCTGACTGAGAAGGAACAAATCGTTCCCAAGCCAGAAGAGGAGGTTTCACTGAAGAAAAAAATTTCCCAGAAGAAACTGAAGAAGCAAAAACTCATGGCTTGGGAATAAATTAAGCTGAAATAATAAAAGGGTTTTTTTTTAAAAGAACATATGTACATTTGTTGCCATCATCATTCTCAAAACATTTGCCTTCTACTTGAGCCCTTAATATCTGCTGTTCATTTTCCCCCTGCCTCCACACTATCCCCTACGTCACGAAACCTTCATCATTCATAAATTAATATTATTTTATCATATGTTGCACTGTCCAAAGTCTCCCCCTTCCTTCTTCTGTGCTGTCCTTCCCCCACGGAGGAGGCTATTTGTAGATTCTTGTAATCAATTTCCCCTTTCCACCCCACATTCTCTCCACCCTCCAGGCATCGCCACTCTCACCACTGGTCCTGAAGGAGTCATCTGTCCTGCATTCCCTGTGTTTCCAGTTCCTATCTGTACCTATGTACACCCTCTTAAATAGCCAGATTTGTAAGGTAGAATTGGGATCATGAGAGTGGGGGGAGGAAGCATTTTAGAACTAGAGGAAAGTTATATGTTTCATTGTTGCTACCCTGCACCCTGACTGGCTCATCTCCTCCCCACAACCCTTCAGTAAAGGGTGTCCGGTTGGCTACCAATGGGCTTTCAGTCTCCACTCTGCACTCACCCACATTTTCAATGATATGATTTTTTGTTCCTTGATTCTTGATACCTCATGATCCCTTCGACAGCTCGTGGTCACACTGGCAGGTGTGTTTCTTCCATGTGGGCTTTGTTGCTTCTGAACTAGGTGGCCACTTGTTTATCTTTGAGCCTTAAAGAACCTAGATGCTATATCTTTTGACAGCCAGGCACCATCAGCTTTCTTCACCACATTTGCTTATGCACACACCTTGTCTTCACTGATCGTATCAGGAAGGTGGGCACCCACTGATACGATTTTTAGTTCTTTGATGTCTGAAAACTGGTCCCTTCTACACCTCGTGGTCAGCCAGGCTGGTGTTCTTCTTCCATGTGGGCTTTGATACTTCTCAGCTAGATGACCGCTTATTTATCTTCAAGCCTTTAACACCCCAGACGCTATATCTTTTGATAGCCGGGCACCGTCAACTTCCTTCATCACATTTGCTTATGCACACATTTTTCTTCAGCAATCGTGTCGGGAAGGTGTGAATCCTGGAATGCCAATTTAATAGAACAACGTGCTCTTGCATTGAGTAAGTGCTTCAGTGGAGGCCCAATGTCCATCTGCTGCCTTAGTACTAAACCTATAAATATAGCACATAGATTTGTTTCCGTACACTCATATAAATATATTTACATATGTACATTCCAGTCTTTGGACTTCTATAAATATCCTTTGTCACCTGGTTCTCTCCTCTATTACCTTTTACTTTCCTCTTGTCCCACTATCATGCTCAGCCTTCATTTGGGTTTCAGTAATTTCTCTCGGTTACCTTGCCCTTGCTGAATCCCTACCAGACCACTCACACCCTCCTTGCTACTGATTTTGGATAACTTATTGCTCCCCTGTCCCTGGGTTGGTCAGCACTACCCCTTTGCCCCCTTCTCTCCCACTCCCCTATTCCCCCGGAACTATTGGTCCCCTTGTTTTCTCCTCCAAACTATTCATGCAGTCTATCGTATCTAGATAGGTCTGTAGAGATAATAATATGCACCAAAAATCAAGTCATTGCAAGATAGGCAATGAGTGAGAACACAGCAATGACAACAAAAAGGAAACCAATTACCCATAGAAGAATAAATTAATTTTGGAAGGCAAATGCTTTGAAAATGATGAGGGCAAAGAATGTACAGATGTGCTTTATACAACTGATGTATGTATGGATTGTGATAAGAGTTGTATGAGTCCCTAATAAAATGCTTTTTAAAGAATAAAATAAAAGAAAACAAATTTAAAGAAAGAAAAACCTATACATCGATGAAGGTCTGATTTTTAATCTCTAGGCATGTCCTTCAGTCAGGTCCATGCTTTGGCCCCAGAGTCTGTCCTTTGTACTACCTCAGGGTCTCCCTGCTCTTCTCCCACGGTTGCTCTGCCACACACTTTTAGTGGTTTGCCTCAGTGTCATAGGATCTGTCTGGGCCAGTTCTAACCCTGAGTCTCCAGTGTTGTCCCCCTTAGGGCCCTGGGCCATCAATGGACGGTGTGTCTCATAGTGGGTTCAGCCACATTGTCCACTCTGTCCATTGGCTGTTCAGAGCCGGGATATCATCCTCCAGGCCTGATGGGCCAGGATGTGCTCCACTCTCTCTTCCTCCCCTTTCTTTGCTCCCATTTGCTCTGATAAAACATGCCCCTCTCTCCTAGATGCAGCATCAG
Organism: Tenrec ecaudatus; assembly: GCF_050624435.1. NCBI lineage: Eukaryota > Metazoa > Chordata > Mammalia > Afrosoricida > Tenrecidae > Tenrec > Tenrec ecaudatus. Next base: position 1,116,411 of record NW_027457553.1, on the reverse strand, counting down.
TGCTGTCCTCTTAAGTAAATTCTTCTGGGGGTAGGGGCAGTTGTCCACATAGCTGGTATGGGAGCCCAGCCCTCAGGCACCTCCACTGGCTCCCCAATCCTTGCGGGCACACTACATTCATCTGGCACTGGCTTTATATCTGGTCCCTCTTTCCCTGTGGAAACACAAAAATTACCCTCCCCTTGGGTGGGACAGTCAGGCACCTTTTCTCTGGGGCTTCCCTCAGCACCACCTTCGGTTGTGTCCATGCCCATGCCCAGGTCCAGGAAAGGCTATGCGCCATGCAGGATGCTTGGGAGCAGGTCTTTCAGGCCTGGGAACGGAATCAAGGGAGACGGCAGGCCATGCACCGCAAGCAGCTTTCCTCAGACAGTGTGGCATCTGGACAAGATCCTACAGGCCCAGGAGACAGCTCCCCTCACCACACACAGGCACACTGACACCAGGACCTCCAGTCCTCCTGTAGTACCACCCCAATCCCCCTTGCTTCCTGGATCACTGACTGCTATTCTGATACGGAGCTAGATAGTGTGTCTTCCCAAGTGGCCAAGAGGACACCTGAGCCTCAGGTCACTCAGGGCCATCTCCTCCCCACACCTGGCCGCGGCCAGCCAAGCCCTACGCGGTTTGGTTGGAAATTGATGGGGCTCCTCCCCACCTCGACAGAAGTTGGGATGTTCCTAACGGCCCCCAGGTTGCAGTGCTCTTCTTCCTCAGGTTCCTTCACCTCCTGCTCAGCACCCACCTCCCCACCCCCAGCCGCAGGCCCCTTGATGCACCCCCAGAGAGCCCAGGCTGTAAACCAAGGTTCTGGCAGAAGTTGCTGTCTAGGGTTCCCTTTGAACCACCATCTGTGCCCCCGATCCCCCCCACCTCTGTGTCACCTCCATGGCTGCCCCAGGTCTCCCAGGAAGCCAGTTTCCTGTAGGGCTCTGTGGAAGAGGTGGAGCGGCTGATCCAGAAGCATGGCACCTTCCAGAGGTGCTGAGCACACAGGAGAGCGAGGTGATGGCCGGGACGGTCATGGGCGTTACCCTGATAAGGCCGGGGTATCCAGACTGTTGGGGGCACACGGGTGAGGTGTGTATGCACACCGAACCTCTGCTGGTGGGTGAGGGATTACCAAGGAGCCAGGGGCTCCAATCCAGGGCTGGTGACCAAGCCGAGGTGCCCAAGCACCCAGAAGCACATGGGGATGTGTTAGGCCACACTCTGGGGACCACAGAGGGCATTTGGATCTGCCCATATCACATGGCCCCTGCTTCCTTCTGCCTGGGAGCCTGGCCAACCCTCTACTGCAGAGCTGTTAGTGAGGGTTAGAGACATATAGTGAGGGCTATGGGCTGTGAGCCAGCCCCAGCAGGGGTACACTCGGTACTCATGGCTTGGTCCACCTCCCACCTCCCACTACGCAGGAGGCTGCGCTGAGAGAGCAGGCCAGGGTGCTGCCAGGTCCCTGGGTTCAGGGCCTGCTGGGCCCGATATGAGAGCGTCCGGCTTGAGTGGAAGCCCTGGGAGAAGTTCAGCGACACAAGCTTCACACCACTCTGATTACTGCCGGCTTTCTCTGGGCTGTTAGCCAGGTCAGAGGGCACCCCACCTGAACCCCATTTTACCTTTACAAGTGATCTTCAGCCCCACTAGGGGCCAAGGGGCGGCCTGCGGTGGAACGGGATGTGGAGAGTTTAATGGCTTTTCCAGGGGCAAAGCTAGGACTGGAGCCCAGGGCCCTTGATTCTCAGACCCGTGTGGACACCTGTCATCCTGATGGGCAGAGTAGACAGGGCCCCAGGGGTGGGTGAGGGGCACCCTCAACATGAGAACCCACCCATGGACCCTGCCCAGCCACTTCCTAGATCTGAAGACTGATGGGCCTGGGCCCTGTCATCTTGGGTGAAAGAAAAATTATTGTGCTGTCCCTGAGCCTGGTCAGCATTTCACTCCTTGGCACAGCCCGAGGGGTAGACGGGGTCACCGCTTGGGGCAAAGGTAGTATGAACATCAGGGCACTCATGTCCCCACCATCACACAGGACGGCGACTGGATCCAGGGGTGGGGCCAGCAGCTGGAATAGCCTGTCCCTCTTGGGGACCACAAAGAGAAGCTGATGCGGTTTCAGAAACACGTGGCCTATGAGACAGAGACCCCATGGAAGGGAGGCAGGGAGGGAATTGACAGGAAGGCCTTGGACCCCTGCTAGGTACTGGTTTTCCATCCAGCAGCCTTGTCCCCAACACCCGCAGTGTCACTGTGCAGACACTAATCAGACTCTGTCACCTGCCCGAGGCCAAGGCCAAGACCAGCCAGGAAGAAAGGATCGAAGGGAACCCTGGGCAGAAGGGCAGAGGCCAAGCCTGTAATGTGCCCATCCTCCACAGGGTGCCCTTGCTAGAGTCCTGGACCTTGGGAAGGAATTGGAGAGCATGGAGAGGCTGCTGCACAGACACGAGGCCTTGGAGCAGGAGATGGGCCTCCTCCAAGTTCAGGAGCAGGTATGCCACTGGGTCTAGCATCGGGGCCAGGCCAGGGGAACTCTTCTGTGGGATCCTACAGAGGAAGAGCTGAGCCAGTATACTCCCATGCCAGGGGCCTCTTGAGCACAACCTGATCCCCTTCCTCAGCCTCCGGACATCCCCCATATCCCGGAGCAGAAGGCAGCCCTCCTCTGCCAGAGAAGTCTGGGGTCAGCCCGCAGCCTCGGCACAGGTGCCAACAGTTTATGGACAGCTGGCAACAGCTCCAGAGCAGAGCCCAGAAATGGTATGGACACCCTTTGGGTCCATTTCTTCACTCCTGCCCCCCTTCAGCAATCAAGTCCCATGCATCTTCTTGACTCCTTGTTTTAGGGTACAAAAGAGACCTTCAGTACAAACAATGTAAAGAAAACATCGATCAAGTCTTAAAAGAGACCACGACCACACAATGACCCAGACACATCATACGTGAAACAAATCCAGGGAGACTCATATGTGTGTCAGAAAGAGGTCTACTGGCGATATCTAAAACAGATGGAAATACAGTTACCATATGACCCAGCAACCCCACCACCCTTACTGGGCAAGAAAAAAACCAAGGTCAGACATCTGTGCTCCAATGTTCATTGTGGCACAGTTCACAATTGCAAGGAATTGGAAACAACCCAAATTTCCATCACCTGACAATTGGATTAAAAAGCTGGGGTACCTCTACCAGCGGGGATCAACGATGTAATGTCACACCGGAAGTTCTCGGCGCCCCAGCATGAGTCTCTGGGCTCCCTGCCTCGGAAGCGCAGCAGCCGGCACGCGGGAAGGTGAAAAGCTTCCCCAAGGATGACGCCTCAAAGCCGGTCCACCTGACGGCCTTCCTGGGCTACAAGGCCGGCATGACCCACATTGTGCGCGAGGTCGACAGGCCAGGCTCCAAGGTGAACAAGAAGGAAGTGGTGGAGGCCGTGACCATCATGGAGACCCTTCCCAAGGTGGTGGTGGGCATCGTGGGCTATGTGGAGACACCTCGCGGCCTCCGGACCTTCAAGACGGTTTTTGCGGAACACATCATTGACGACGAGTGCAAGCGGTGGTTCTTCAAGAACTGGCACTAGTCGAAGAAGAAGGCTTTCACCAAGTACTGCAAGAAGTGGCAGGTTGACAAGAGTAAGAAGCAGCTCGAGAAAGACTTTAGCAGCATGAAGAAGTCCTGCCCGGTTATGCGCGCCAACGCCCACACACAGACGCGCCTGCTCCCCCTGCACCAGGAGAAGGCGCACCTGACGGAGATGCAGGTGAACGGGGGCTCCGTGGCTGAGAAGCTGGACTGAGCCCGAGAGAAGCTGGTGCCAGTGAACCAGGTGTTCGGGCAGGATGAAATGCTCAACGTCACGGAGGTGACCAAGGGCAAAGGCTACAAAGGGGTCACCAGTTGTTGGCACACCAAGAAGCTGCCCCGAAAGACCCACCGAGGGTTGCGCAAGGTGGCTTGTATCGGGGCCTGGCATCCCGCCTGCGTGGCATTCTCGATGGCCCGCGCTGGGCAGAAAGGCTACCACCATTGCACAGAGATCAACAAGAAGATCTATAAGATTGGCCAGGCCTACCTCGTCAAGACGGCAAGCTTATCAAGAACAACGCCTCCACCGACTATGATCTCTCTGACAAGAGCATCAATCCCCTGGGCGACTTTGTCCACTACGGGGAAGTGATCAATGACTTTGTCATGCTGAAGGGCTGCATGGTGGGCACCAAGAAGCGAGTGCTCACTCTGCACAAGTCCCTGCTGGTGCAGACCAAGCGCCGTGCCCTGGAGAAGATCGACCTCAAGTTGATCGACACCACCTCCAAGTTGGGCAATGGCCGTTTCCAGACCGTGGAAGAGAAATAGCTTTCATGGGAGCACTCAAGAAAGACCGGATTGCCAAGGAGGAAGGCGCATAACAGATGGTACAGCTGTTGGGATCAGAATAAAAACTTCTTTTTCAGTGGGGGGAAAAAACTGTGGTACACACATACAATGGAGTACTACGCATCGCTAAAAAGTAGTGATGAACTTATGAAGCACATCACTGCATGGGAAGAACTGGAGGAAAGCATGCTAAGCGAAGTAAACCAAGCACAAAAGGACAAGTACACATTGTGTCCACGGAAGTAAGCTTTAAAAAAATGCAAAAGGGACATAGGGGAAAAGCTACTGTATGAACATTCCTGGGGTGAGGACCAGGTAATATGGCAGGGACCAGACCAAATTCAGGGATACACATGGTAGACAGATAAAAAGAGGCGGGGAAAGAAAAGTAATAATAATAATAAATAAATGGGTAGCGGGGTCACAGGGCACTAACCCGCTCAAGGGTGCCACCATGAACCCGTATATCTCCGATCTGCCTGCCTCTGTGCCTTTGCCTGTGCTCACCCTTTCTCTACTTGGCTCGGTCCTACACCTGTTTTTTGTGTCTGGCTTATGTCATTACCAGCAGCCCTGCTGGCGTAGTGGTTAGGAATTAGACTGTGATCTGCAAGACCAGCATTTCAAGTCCACCAGCTGCGCCTTGTGAGAAAGATGTAGCTTTCTATGTCTGTAAAAGAGTTACCATCCCCGGGACCCGTGGGGGCAGTTCCACTCTGCCCTTTAAGGTTACCATGAGTCAGAGTTGACTGGATGGCAGTGAGTTGGGAATTTTATTTATTTAATTCCCAGCATGTCTTTTCAAGGTTAATTTGTGACCTGACATTTATCCCCCTATTTTAATGAAAGGACACCACTCCGTTCTAGAACTCGAACACACTGACTTGGTCCAGCCATCTGTCCACGGACTCAAAGGCGGCTTCCACCTTTGGCTGTCGTAACTATAATGCAGTGATGTCCATAATTTAAAAGAAAGCATTTTGACATGATGTTTTTTGGGGACACAGTGAGACCAGAGCATTTGCCCCTGCCCGTGAAGGTACTGGAGGTCAATCCTTATTTTCCCTTCTTTTTTAAGTGTCTCTATTCCCATCTACAAAAGATGGACCCCACTCAGGACTGTATAAGGTTTCTCTCTTTGAAACAAAATAATCCATTGTTGTGCCCATTACATAGAGGGGGGAACGAAGCTTACAAGCCAGTGCCCAGAACCGACACCCACAAGGCTGGTGGCTGGAGGAGGTCTGTGTGCCCACTGTGGCTGCAGGAGGGACAGAGGGGCCTGCAGGGGGGCCACTGGGCCTCAGAGACCTTCCAGGCGAGGCTACAGGAACTGCAGCAGCTCTGGGGCGAGCTGAGGGCCAACTGTAGGAGGAAAGAGGCCACGCTCCAGGAGACCTGCAAGGTGGGACTGTGCACACCCTGGGCCAGGTTGGATGGGACCCCAGGCTGCCCAGTGCCCACTGCTCACCCCACGTCCTGCCCCAGGCCCTGCATACGGGGGAGCATCTGGGAGCTGGAGAGCTGGCTACATCCTGTGGAGGAGGAGCTGCAAGTCCCTGGCAGTGGATAGGACAGTCCTGGGGTGGATGAGCTCCTGGGGGCACAGGCAGAAGTGGAGGCAGCAGTGGCTGAGCATGCTCAAAGAGCCCGGAGCCTGCTGGCCCGGGCCTGGGCCTTCTTTCCTGAAGGGCTCAGCCTCAACGTGGAGGAGCCTGCCCGGCTGCTGCTTCAGAAGTAGATCTGCCTGTGCCCCCTCCTCCTTCCCTGCAGGAATCCCACCCCTGTCCCCAGCACACCCACTCCCAGCGCTCCTGTGACCAGCATGAGGAGCTCACCTTAAGACTGTCAACCCTGCACCACCACCACCCCGTGACCCTCCCCACCCCCACCCCTCACCCCCACCCCTGCACTGACAGCAAGCTAGAGAGCCTGCGGGAGCCCTGAGGCCCGGAGCCTCCTTTCCCAGTTTTGTAGGGACACTGATGAGGAACTGGCCTGGGTGCAGGAAAAACTGGCCCTGGCCACAGCCCAGGACAACGGCCAGAGTCTGAGCGAGGTGCAGCACCTGCAGCAGCAGCACCAGGTGCCAGCCCACCCCAGGATCAGAGGGGAGGGTGTCTGCCCCAGCAGGGAGCAAGCACAGGGCCCTGAGTGACCACTGGAGACTACGAGAAGACACAATGTGGGGCCCAAGGAGGAGCTTCTGCCTCAGCAGGCTTTGGGACATCCTGGCTCTTTGCTGACCATGGAGACAGGGTCCATGTCTATGGGGCCCCATAAGGCTTCAAGGGAGTCACCCAAGGAATGGCCTGTTCACATAGCAGCCCTGGAGACCTTGCTTACTCCACAGAACTTGGAGCAAGAGCTGCACAGCCGGTCCTGGCCAGGATGGTGGAGGACACAGGCACACGCTGCAGGACAGCACTTTGCCACCCAAGAGGTGGCAGCTGAGGTGCAGCAGCTGGAGAGCGCTATGCGCTGCCTGTGTGCAGAGGCAGAGTAGAGGAGGCTGAGGCTACAGCAGGCTCAGGAGGCCCAGCAGCTGCAGATAGATATAGGTGAGGGGCACGAAAAGTGGGGGTCTGCCCGGTGTCCAGGGCTCAAGGGGACTCCTATGGGGGACCCAGACTCTCGATGTGCCTAGCAACTCCTCTAAGCGCTCTCTTGTTCCAAGGCCTCTCTTCCACACGTGTCCAGAGATGAGACCCACTGGGTCCTTTAGCTTTGCTTTCCTACAGAGGCAGAATGGACCCAATGGCAGTGGGTGTGGGGGGTGTCTTCTAAGCCGGTGGCTCTTCTCAGTCGGTTATTGCATTCGAATGTCCTGGAACTTTGAAAAGATACGGACATGCAGCCTCCAATCAAGACAAAATCTGAATCTACAGGGGTGGGGCCTAGGCAGAAGCACCTTTTAAAGCTCTCCTGCCAACCCCGCGGGGAGGTGCAGCACACCCAGGTCCAGTGGTGAAACAGATAAGCCACTCTGGACAACCGTCTGGCCGGAACCACCGTGTTCTTGTGACACTGGAGAACTTCGTGGGAAAGGGAAAAGAAAAGGCCACAGGGCTGCAGGGGATCTCGGGGAAGGAGCTGTCTTGCTTCCTGAGAACCAAGGCTGCCTTCAGAGTAAACTGTGGGAAATAAAAAAGAAACAGGGGGCGGGCTTCTAAAGAGCAGTCAGGTGGGCCGGTGCACTCCTTCTCAAGGCTGCAAACCCAGGCTGGAGGCAATGGCCCGCCCGGCTGTCACCCCAGCTCCTGGAGGTAGAATCCTGGCTGGCAGAGCAGGGCTGTGCCCTGGACGGCATGAACACGGGCCTCGTGCACCCTGATACCATGGTTGGAGGCCACCCAGAGCGAGCTGAAAGGGTTCTGCAGGCACCCGGAGGATTTGCAGAACTCAGACAGGTTGGCAGGTGGTGGGAAACCTAGGGAGCAGGGGGTGGGCAGCCAGAGAGGAGAGGGCAGCAATCCCCTGTGACTTTCCTGATGCAGCCCCACAGTGCTGTTCAGCTGTGGGCGGTGAGGGAGGTCCACACAGTACAACTATGGGCAGCGGAGGCCCAGGGGTAGTGCCAACTGGAGGGAGAAGCCCTGCTCCTCCACGCCTGGCTGTACAGCAAGGTGGCCACTGCCGAGTCCCCGGACTGTGGGAAGGACTTGGAGGGTGTGGAAGTGAGTCGTGCCGGGAAAGTGGATGGAGGAACGGAGGGTAGGGTAGATGCTGGGTGGGCTGAGGGGGCAGGAGATGCCCTGCGGAGTTCTAGAACCAGGGTTGAGGGATGTGGGAGCTGTTGGGGCCAGCTGGCCCTTTCGTGAGTTTTAGGAGCTGCCTGAACCCTATCCACATTGACCCTCTCCAGCCCCACCTTTGGCAGATGCTGGCACAGAAGTTCAAGGTCTTCCGGGAGAAAGGGCAGAGTGTGGGGCTGCCAGGGTGCAGGCTCTGAGGGAGCTGGCAGGTGCCCTGGAACTCGCCTCCCCCAGCTGCATGGCCCAGAGTCAAGTCCACAGGAGCTGCGTTGAGGCCACAGGGGTGAGGCTGGACAAGGCAATGAATGCCCGCACAGAGGTGGGTTCCTTAGTGGGACAGGCCAGCGACAGCCAAGGGGCTCGGGACACAGGGGCCTACCCAGATGTGTGTGCTTGTGTGCGTGTGTGTGTGTGCTCATGTGTAGGGGTGGGCATGTAGGTGTGTGCATGCGTACTTCTGTGTGTATTCTCGTGTGTGCATGTGTGTATGAAGGGGCATGGCTGACTCCAGCTCCCAGCATCAATCAGCCTTCCCCGTCCGACCACACTCCTTCCTGCCCCCAGTTTGGAGTCCTTCAGCGCAGGTCACCCCTTGTGGCAGGAGCACGAAGTGGACTCTCCCAATGCTCCCTGAGCACGGGCCGCAGTTTCGTTGGGGGCACAGGCCCTGCTGGTCTTCTTGCTGACCGCCACTCTTAGAGCTCCCTGCCTCCCCTCCCCACACCCTCCTTTCTCGGGATCTGGTGTCTCAGTGCACTGAGCACCTGACAGGTCCTGCAACCGAAATCCTGGGGCTGGGTGGCCCCGGGGTCAGCCCTCTCCTCACTGACTGTTGGAGGTGCTACAGGCAGACCCCCTGACAGGCAGCTCACTCGCTCCATGAGCCGCCGTCCTCATGTGCTCAGGGCTCCCCATCTTTTTGCCTTCCACCCAACATGCGTGTCAAGACCCTTTCCTCCCTCGGGCCCTGCCTGTGGCCCCCGGGCCTCATCAGGAACCGGCTGTGATCAGAGGAAACCATCTTCTAACCACCAAAGGGCCAGAAGGCGTGAATGTACAGCAATGATAATAGGTAAAGGTCACGGTAAAGTCACAGAGGACAGGAAAGACAGGGGCGAGAGAATACAATACAGAGTCAGACATGTTTTATTAAACATCCTCACTTCAGCTCCTCTTGATGGACCACGTGGAACTGGGAGAAGTGGAACCTTTGCTATCTTGGGACGTGTATAGGGAGCCTGGAGACACACCTCTTCAGTAGTGACATGGGTCACAAGGTGGGCGGTATCTATCGTAAGGCCCCTGTACTTGAGCTCACCAAGGTGAGGAAAGCTAATACCTGCATTGGGGGAAGCTACAAAGGGGGCTGGGTGTCACGGTGGGAAGAGAGGGCAAAAGGATCATATCTGCTTCTACACAGAGATACAATCAGCCATGTGCTCACATTAAGGCAGCCTAGCTGTTAACGGAGAATCCGTGGGAATGATTTTTAAAGTAGGATAATGTACTTGGACTTTACCTCTAACTTACCAAAGTAGACGCTTTCCTACCGTGGAACACCAGCTTTCCAGATTCTCACTGTTATAAGTTAGGGAATAGAATCTTCATCCTATTTCCCTCCTTGTTAACGCCCCACAAATCCCCCAGCCACAGTCTTTGCTCAAAAGGAAGTGGCCCTGTTCTCAGGGAGAAAGTTGCTGGCCCTCCTTCCCGCTGTGCCCTCGACTTCCACAAGGCGGCGCTCGAGCTGTGGGGCCACATGCAGAAGGTGGTCCTGGTGGAGGGTGCTGTCCTTGGCCACGACCTGGCGTCTGTGGAGGTCCTGCAGCACCAGCACCGCCTCCTGCAGGGGAGGGCCCCAGTCCCCCCCCGCCCCGCGGCAACCCCTCTTTGTAGGCAATGGATGGATGAGGAGCCCTCACCCCCAGCTGACCACAGGCAGGACTGCAGCCTGCCCCTGCCCCCTCTGCGATGGGGGGTGACGAGCCTGGGCTTGACCTAGGCTGGGGTACAGTCAGGATGGCCTGCAGAGTCCTGGGTGGAGAAGCATTCAGCCTGCTCTTTGCCAGCTGCAGAGGGAGCTGGTGGCTGTGGACGAGGTGGTGGTTCAGATGGGGATGGAGGCCATTCAGGTACACCCTGCGGTCCTGGAGGGCCTGGGCGGGCAGATGGCTGAGGTGCAGGAGGCCTGTGCCACCTGGACATGAAGGCCTTGGAGCAGGGCCGGCAGCTGGAGTGGGCAGCCCATGGCCACGCCTTCCTCAGGCACTGCCAAGAACTGCTGTATGTGCCACCCCACCTGGATGGGGGCTCGCTCTGTTCCATGCGGATGGGGGCACCCAGCTCTTCCGTGCCTCCTCCCTGTTCTGCCCTCCTGGCCCTAAGACCTGTTCCCATGCCCTGTCCCCCACCCAGCACTCGGGCTCAAGAGGAGCAGGCGCTAGTCTATATCCTCAGAAGGGCCAGCTGGGGCCAAGGAGACACTGGGGCAGGAGCTCTGCCTGAGAGCCCAGGCAGTGTGGCCGGCGGGGTAGCAGTTGCTGGACACCAGCCACGTCATAGCCCCAGAGATGTGCGCGCTGAGGTCTAGGGCCAGGGTGGCGCGTGGCCAGAGCCCCCTTTCCTGCTTCTCCCTGCTCCACGGTAACCCAGTCCTGCCCCACCCAGGCGACACCCTGCGCCCCTCCCAACAGCCCTCTGCCCCCCAGGTCACAGCGTCTCCGGGAGCTGAACAGGCAGCTGCAGGAGCTCCGGACGACCTGGGCCCTTCACCAGGAGCACTGCCTGGTGAGCCAGGACCAGGAGGAGCTTCGGGGAATGCTGGGTCAGGCTGAGGTCTGGCTGGCCTCCTGAGAGGACCTCCTGCTAGACCCTGACTGTGGGGTGAGCAGGGATCCACCCCTTTGAGGGCCACATGCCTGGCACCAGGACTTGGAAAGGCAGCTGGCGGCCCAGGAGAAGCTCACCCAGGTCCAGATGTAGGTGAGGGTGTGGAGGGCGGGACTGAGGAGGAGTCGAGGGGCCTCCACCTGCGGTGGGGTCTCCAGAGAATTGATCTGCCCTGAGGGGCTCCCCTTCGAGGAAACAGCCGCAGGGTCCTGTCCTCCGTGGGCAGTCTGGCTCTGTGGGGTCCATCACAGCTTCTTCTGCCCCAATGCTCCCTCCCCTCCTCCTCCTGGTTTCCCCCTCTGAGAGTTGCCCCCAGAGCAAGCCCTGTGGGACACAGAGGGTCACTATGGGTGGAAACCAATCAATAATCTCATGGGTGCAGAGCACACTCTGAGGAACACAGGGGAGGTGACACTAGATACAGAGAGTCTGAGTGGAGCGACGGTTTGTAATCCTTGTGTAGGCTGGGGGCGGGGCTGATGGGGGGGGGTTGATACCACAGGATCCTGTGGGACTGAAAGTGAGGACCTGAGGGTGGACGGGCAGAGGGAGTGCCCCATCCTCTGATGCAGGAAGGTGGTCAGCTAGGGTGAGCACGGAGGAAGATGAGCAGGGGCTCTGCAGTCACACAAATGTCATGTAAGAATCTCACTTTAGTATAAAATGTTTGTCTCCATTGCAAAGCCACCTCTAGCAACTAGAATCCCCTCTCTCCCCATCTGGAGCAGACGAGTGAAGAAAATCAAAAACTGAAGCAAAGCAGTCCACAGGACTAACGGACCACCAAGACCACAGCCCTCCATCCTTGTCCTGGAGACCAGGAGAGTTAGATGGTGTCCAGCCACCGCCTCAAACTGCTCTGGTTGAGCTCAAACTGGCAACTTGTGCACAGCTTGAAAGCCAATGGAAGTCGACTTCATGAAGAAAGGGCATTACAAGTTTGACAGGGACTGCTGGAACCCTGAGACCAGGGCCCTTCAAATCCAAAACAGAGCCCAGCTCCGGGAATCACTCCTGCCCAAGCAACAGTCGAGCTGATAAAGTGAACGCATGGCACCTGTGAGGCACTTGCTTCCCAGAGCAAAGGGGAGGATTTGCCCTCAAAGTTCAGGAGGGAGGGAGGGGCCAGGGAGGAGGCAAGAAGAGTGCTGTGTTATATTATGAGGGCTGCAAACAAAATGTGTATAAATTGTTAAACTGCTCTGCATGTTTCCACTTAAAACAAAAACCCTCTATATTAAAATTCATATATATGTGCATTATATGTGTGTATATATATATTACTCAAACCCAAGGTCAGAAAAAGGCATGCCCTGGGCGGCTGCTCGTGGCAAGGTCAGTGGTCGGAAACCCATCAGAAAGACGCGGCTCGGCTGTCTGCTCCCGTAGTGACAGCCTCAGAGAGCCGCAGGGGCCATCGTGTGCTGTCCTACAGGGCCTATATGATAGAAATTGACTTGATTGCAATGATTTGAGTGCTTTGAAGGTCAGAAACTGTAGACAGTGATCTATAAACGTCCTTCTCTCCTGTAAGGTGTCTGTAACACAATCAAAGGAAAACAATCGTCTGCTCTCCAGATCTTCAATGGGACCATTTCCAGGGAGACTGGCCACACACTGCCAGGCTGTGCCTTCTCAGATCCGCTGGCACTGCTAGGAAGGTTGTGGGCCCTGCGGGGGTGGGGGACTCTCCAGCCTGCTCCCCAGCAATAGAGGCACTAGGCCAAGACTGGAAGAGCCCCGGCGGGGGGAGAGTGGGGAGGTTGAGGCAGTCACTGTGCCCTGCTTCTGACACTCTTCATGTGGCTGCTATGGTCACCCTTGACCTCAGGGAAGGCCAAGGGTCACCAGGGCAGAAAACACTTCCTTTTTACGGTGAGGGCCATATCGGGTCTCAACTCCACTGCTAATTAACTGTGGTCTCTAGCAAGTAACCCAGCCTCTCGGTGCACCCAGTTTCCCCAGTGCTATCTGGAGTCCCCAGAAGGGCCAGGTACAGCGAGGCTGCTTGCAGCTGGGCCAGAACCAGCAGCTGCCCTCACCGTGCCCTGAAGCCAGAAGCCCAGAACTCAAAGGCTGAGCTTTGCTGAAGGTCGTCCGACAGGGCCTCTCAGATTAAGTAAGCGGTCCCAAGCTCCAGTCTGCACAAGTTGCTCCCTGGAACACGTGGCCCGGGCCCCTAATGTGGGCACACAGAAAGCCAGTTCACCTCTCAGGACAGTGGTGGTGTGACTGGATGTGGACATGCCCGCATCGCCCGCTCGGGGCTCCTGGAGCAGGGTCCCCATCTGCTCTGCACCTCCCGCACCAGATGCCCACTGCCCTGGGACCAAGAGAAGCCTCACCCCCACCCGCCAGGGCAACCCATGGTCCCCGGGCAGCTTCTGGACCATGTCACTCCCTTCCCCAGACTTGACGGCTGTCCCACCCACGGGCTCAGCCCTCTGCACTCATGCCTGTCCATGTGTGCATGTGTGTGTGCGGGCGCACCTGTGATAGATGTTCACGTGTTTTTGGTAGATGCGTGTCATCGGTGTGGTGTGTGTTCATCCAGGTGTGTTTATGGTATACGTGCCTGTGGTATGTCCATCCATGTGTGTGTGTCTGTGTGGTGTGAGTCCATGGGCACACACACACATCTGCAGACCCGTGCGATCCTTCAGCTTCCTGCTGCTGGCTGGTCTGCGGAGAAGAGCAGGCCCTCTCGGAACGCCTTGCCTACTGGAGCAGCACGGGGTTAGGGCAGCCTCTCTTGGCATACTCCCAGCAAGCTTGCCTGGACTTGGCCTCTTGCAACTGTGCCCTTTGGCCTGCCTTCTCCTCTTCCCTCTCCAAACCAACCTCGGCTCATGGGCAGCCTGCTGCCTCCCCGTCCCTTGCTGTCACAGTCCCCTACAGCTCTCCCAAGGCACAGGCCCCGTCGCCCTCCAAGGGGAGAAGAGAATCTAGTCAGGGGTCAGAAGGTGGAGGCAGAGAAGGCAGGGCAGGGCAAGGCTCTCTCTCTCTCACATGTGCAAGCAGGAGCCACTGTTCCCCCCTACTCCCACCCCCCAGAATGTGCAGCACCCCTGAGCCCACCACCCTCCACCAGTGGAGACATCCTGGGGCACCATCTCCGCTGTAATTGCCCACCTCCACGCACTCTCCCATGGGGTCCAGTTCATGAATGGGATGAATGGGATGAATGGCTGGTGTGAAGCCTCATCCTGGACACAGGGGTACTGAGCAGTCACTCCTGCCCTGACTCTCACTCTGTGCCCAACCTGGGAGTCACTCAGCCATGCATTGGGGGGAAGGGGGAAGGGGAGTGTCATGGGAATCCACGTGGTTACCAATGCTAGAGGAACGTGGGGTATTGTCAGGGAGGTGGTGGTGGGGCAGGTGTGGCCCAGGGACCCAACATTCATTCACTGGGCCTCGCTGCTCCTCCACAGGGGTGGGTGGGGCCAGAAGTGACCCTGGGGCTGTAGGTGAGTGGGTGGGCCCAGAAGTGACCCTGGGGCTGTAGGTGAGGACGTGCTCCATCTAGGTCACCACATGGAATCAGCCACAGACTGCCCATGCAGGCTCACCACAGTCTAGCCAGGCCACCACGCAGCACCCTGGGAACGGGCAGCTCCTGGTAAGAGGCAGCCCTTCCGAGGTCACACCTTCCTAGGCTCTTCCTCAAGGTGTTCTGACCCCCACCCGGCAAAGAGGGCAGCTACTGGCTGGGAGGGTGGGGCAGGGGTGCCCGAAGCAGACACCTCCTACGGGGCTTCCTGCTGGGAAAGGGTGGCACAACACCAAGAGGCTGGCAACTCTTTGCGGGGCCAGGGAGATGTGTCCTTGTCTTGTTTCCTAAACTGGTCTTTGATGGTGGTACCAAAGGTCTCCCCATTCGTAGCAGCAATGACATCCTCAGACCGTTGGTGGGACGAGTCCTGTAATGTGTGCAGCCCCCGAGTCCCTGCGTACAGCATTCAGAGCAGCAGGGCGGGGGAGCCTGGGACTCTCCCCCCAGTACCAGCACTCTACACTGGGCCCAGCCACCCAGAACCCCAACCCCACCCCATTTGCACCCCAGCTGCCACAGCACCTCTGCACCCCACCTCTCCCGGTGCTTGGAGAAGAGGCCCACTGTGGCCTGCTCCAGGGCCCAGGGCCCAGGACCAGAGCAGCTGCTGAGCTGTGGCAAGCCCGCAGTCACAGCTTCGGTTCACAGTGCAGATGGCCCTCTGAGGTGCTGTCAGCTCCTGCCCCGTCTGGGGTACCAGGGCATACACCCAAGGCTAGGAAGGGTGCCGCAGGGGCCAACCAGGCCCTCCGAGGCCCCAGAACACTGGTGGATGGCTCTCTGAGGCTGAGGCATGGCGGGGCAGAGCTGCAGCGCTGTCCCTCCATGGCGTCACTTGGGGCGGGCTGTCAGCGCTGCCTCCTCCTCCGCACGGCCTCGCGCAGGGCAGCCATCAGCGGCTCCTGGTTGTTGCAGATGTTGTAGTGGGCCAGGCCCAGAAGCTTGTCCAAGTCCTCCTGGCTATAGGTCACTTTCGAGTAGTGGTAGGGGGAGTCAGACGGAGACAGGTTCACCCGGCCGGCCTCCTGCTCCTCAGGCGTCCTAGGGACCCCTGTGCAGAGAGAACACATCTTGGGCATGGAGGGGCAGGGTGCTGGGGTGGAGGGCGGGTCTGCTGGGTCGGGGAAGCTGGGACACCAGGAAGGGGGTGGCGGCGAGCTGGCTCACCAGGGGCTGAGTGGTCCCGGAAGGAGTCGTTGACCAGGGGGAAGTGCAGAATGATTGGGGCCTCAGGCCGGCCGGGGTCGGAGAACTTGTGGCACTCTCGAGGCTGGCGCTCCTCCTCGGGGCTGGGAGAGATGGGCGGGAACGGGATGCCCTGCTCTTGGCACATGCGGCCCACCAGCTGCAGCTGCTGCAGGGGCACAGAGGGCAGGAGAGGGCTAGCCTCGGGCTCCCTTGGTCCTGGACACTGACGTCACACAGGACCAAGCATCAGTCGGAGTGGACAGCCGTGCCGCAGCCCCTCAGAGCTCCACCAAACGGACTGTAGCCATCGCTGAGGCCAGCCATGAAGGGCACACACCTCTCACTAAATTAACACAGAAACTAAACGCTGGGGTGTCGACGGTCTGCAACCAGCTGGGGTGCAGGTGCAGCCAACCAGATTCACCATCACATCATCTCCCCATTGCGGAGAATGCCCCCTGAAGGAGCGTGAATGAAACCCCAGTTCTTTTCACAGGGAGCACTGGTGGTGAAGCAGTTATGTGCTGGACGAGGTTCTGCAGGGTCAGCACTGGGAAACCACCCGCTGTTCCATGGATAGAGGGCCGAGCACCACGTTCCTGAACTTGTGCCTCCACGTTGGTAGCCACAGACTCTCCCTTAACAGCCATGCTGCCTTCAAGTGAGCACATGGCTGGTCTGATCTCCCTACAGAGGCAGACATCCTCTGGCTCTCTCTTCCTGCTGTCGCCCAGCCCCCCTCTCAGCTTCCCCCAATGCAGCTGTTAGGCTTCCTCACTTGTGAGCTCAGGACGTTACTGTTGATCCCACCCACCTTGTGGCGTATGTAACTACTGAATATGCATGTCTTAAGGCTACCTGTAACTACCCCAAGATAATACAGCTCCTCTCTCTTCCCCCACTTCCACGTGGTCCATCAAGAGGAGCTGAGGTGAGCATGCTATCATAAAACGTGCCTGACTCCTTTATTGTACTCTCGCTCCCCTATCTCTCCTAGCCTCTATGACTTTACTAGACCTTTACTATTTTATCGCCATACAATTGTGTCTACTGACCCATTGGTTGTTAGAGGCTGGTTTCCTGTGACAAACTGCTCCGTGGGCATTTTTACTCCCGTAAGCATTTCGATCTCGGAAACACACCAAGGGGGACCCGGTGAGTCAGCATGGACTCCATGGTGGGGATCCTGGTTTGGTTCTTTTGACATGGTGTGGTGGTTAGATATTATGTCCACTTGGACCTGCGTGAAAGTGCAGGGGTGGAGTCCCACCTGTCACTCAGGTGGAAGCCTGGTGATCCCTCCTTGGAAGGAAGGAGAGATGCTATGAGCCTCTTCCTCCTCGCTGGGATTCTGTCTCCAGGGACGGCCCCATGGGGCCACCAGCCTGGAGAGCTGCCGACTCGGCCGTGTTCACGCCAGCCTGGACATTATCTGCCTGCAGCTACACAGAGGCTGAGGAAGGTTCTGACTAGCATGGTCTTGAATCGCACTGGGCTGGGATGCCTTGCTGATCTAAAATGATTTATTGATCTAAAGCTCTTTCTTTTTACACAGAGGAGTGTTGCTGCTCAGCCCATAGCATGTGGGTCCCTATCTCGTAGGGTTGGGAGGAAGCCAGCAAGGCACACACTGTGAAGCCGCCCTAGCATCCTCGGGTGCCACTCATCAGCTCCTCCACCAGAAAGGCGGCATTTAAATTGTAGTCCAGTGACAGGATGAGGTCCATGTCCCGGGTGGGCTGCAGGAGGGGTGGGCAGCTGGTGTTGACAAAGTAGCCCACGTCCAGCAGGCACAGGCAGGGCTCCCCAGGGGTAAGCTGGTTAGGGTGTCCATCCAGTTTGGTGTCTGGAGAGGTGGGCAGGGTGGGAGGGCAGCCTTGAGCACGGGTGCTGAGGACACCACGCTTGCTCCCCTGGTCAGTGGCAGTCACTGGCTGCTCCTGGAAAAAGACTCCGCCCTCAGGCCCCACCCACCTGGCCCCAGCCCTGAAGCAACCTCCAGCCCAAGCTGAAGGAGAAGGCAGGAAACTCTACTCCCCACATCCCGTGGTGCCACACATGGAAGGCCTGGAGCAAAGGGGTGAGGTGAGGGGCCCAGGAGGGGCCTGGAGCCAAGGCCCACAGCTCTGGGAAGACATCAGGGGGCTGGACCCCGGTGGGAGAAGCTACCTTTCCAGGAGGAGAAGTGAGGGTGCTGGAAATAGTCTTTGTGGAACTGGAGACCACGCAGAAAGTTGTGGGTGGCCTGGGCAAGCGGGCGCCACGTCAGGAGGCCAGAGAACAACTCCCTGATCCTCCCAGCCAGGCTGGGTGGCACTTCCATCTTCAGCACTGGGACCTGCTCCTTGTCTGCACAGCCAGGGAGTGGGGCGTGGGTGCTAGCCCAGTCTGAGGGCAGTGACCCCGGAGAGGGAAAGAGCTGAGACCAGTGCCCCCACCTCCACACACACAGAGCTGGGAGTCACATGCCCACCTCCAGCACCAGCCCCGGAGCCTGGGCACCTACCCAAGCTGGTCAGGGTCTGAGCCCAGCGATCCCAGAACGGACTGGGCTCCGAGGACCAGTATTAGCTGTCTTGGAGGCTGGCTGCATATAGGTTGGTCCAGATACCTGGGAGCGCAGATACAAGCGGACGAGAGCCCCCATTCCTGTCACAGCCTGACCCTTCCCTGCTGCCCGCCTCAGTGATGGGGCTCCCCCAGAAACATCCTCCCCTCCCCCATTCTCTCTCCAAGACCCCCTCACCTTCCAGGAAGCAGATGCGGGACTCAGGCATCCTCTTCATCAGCCGCCCCATGAAGAACTCGGAGCCGAAGAGCTCGGAGGGGATGAAGGCACCTTACTTGGAGAAACCGAGCTCGTAGGGGGAGAAATCACACCACTCTGCGGTGGGAAGGGACCGCTGTTGGCCACCACCCTCCTGCCCACCCGAACCCACGCAGGGCAGCCACAAAGGACGGGGCGACTCCCCTCCAGTCCAAGTGACTCTGGGGTCATGGGTGTCTGGATTCACTCGGGTCCCGGACCAGAGTGTAAGGAGAAGGGCATGAAAAACTGCCTCCCCACACCATCCCAACCACCCCTTCCCCGACCCCTGGCCGCCCGGGGCCTCAACCAGCTGCCTCGACCTGCCTCCAAATTCGAAGGTGGACAGGCCGTGCCCCTTAGTGTTGAGGGCATAGTACATGGCGAGAGGTTTCTGGCCGTGCCTCAGAGCCTGTCGCTGCTCCGAGAGCTTGTGGTCATCAGGCTGTAGGGAGATACCTCCGTGTAAAACCATTGCTGCCTGGTCTCTGGAGATCTCCCCTCGCCCTGCTACCCAGCAGGGCTGCCTCCAGGTCTAGGCCCTTCCCCGTGGGCCGCCCTTCTGTACCCAATCATGTCGCATGGCCTCATTGATGAGGGCCCAGAGGTTCTTGAAGCAGGCCGGGTGTCCCAGGTGAGCGCGCTCCTCCAGCTCCTGGTCGTACCATTGCAGCTGGCTGGGAGCTAACATGCCCAGCTTGTTCTTGGTCACCTGCGTCTTCAGCAGTACGGTGGCGCCCTCCAGGTCCTTCTGCAACCACTCTGGATCCTTGTAGAGGTTTTCTAAGGTCCTAGGCAAAGCCAGAGGTCGGGGGCAGACAGGTACCTCTAAGAGTCCCCCGAGACCTCACACCCCTTCGGACCTTCTCTCCCAGGGCAGCAGCCCGCAGGTGCCTTCCAGCTCCATGGAGACAGCCGAAGCCCATGGGGCACCTTGGGCATATCGCACCTGCCACCTGCCTCCTCGCAGACCTTCCAATCTAGTCATGGAGGCCAAGGGGGCACTGGAGAAGCCTTACCACAGGCACCCCTGCCTCTGCCCACTCACCCCCAGATCCCACACTCAGCCTGCTCACCAAGTGGAACCCGAGGCCCCTGTGATGTAGAAGAAGCAGTCCAAGAGGCCCAGCTCCCTGAGGCCGGTCAGGTGCCCATACAGGGAAGTCATTGCCCGGACCCCTCCACCAGTAGCCATGATTGCCACCACTGGGACCTGGAAGGGCAGAGTACAGCTGGGCTCAAGGGAGGCCCTGCGGGGACTTCCAGTTGGTGGAGGGGAGGTCAGGGTGCGCCGGGCAGTAAAAACCACAGGAGGAGAACACAGCAAGTCAAGTGGCCACTCAGTCCCCTGCCCCTGGCCCCACCACCAAGTTAGCGTAGGTCAGAGTCTGGTGGGGACCCATGGAGCGGGTCTGAGTCAGAGCAGCTGAGGAGAGTCATGTCAGGATAACCTCCTTCAGCAGGGTGGGTCCTTTCGGGTTTTGAAAACTCCAGGGAGCGTACAGGCCACAGGCCTTATCTCCCCATCCCCAGCCTGGGGAGTACGGCGGTCACTTCTTAAAAGACGCAGGCTCACCTCAAGACCCCCAAATCAGCGCCCCTCTCCCTTTGCAAGGAGCTCATTTCCTTAGGAGCCAGCCCAACCAGAAGAGAGGCCTGGCCAGATGTCCACCGAGTTGTCTGAGAGGCCCAGTCTTAAAAGCAGCTCCAGGACAAGGGCCAACGCCCAGAGAAGGGTGGCTACCCCTGGTGGGGCCCGTGGTTCTGACACTGCTCAGCCGCATCGGGCCCAAGATAACATCAAGAAAGCTCCGGGAAGTACAAGGGGGGTAGGTGGGCAGACGAGAGGCAAACACAAGTCCGCCTTACAACCAACCCTGGTCGGGCAATGGAGTGTGGAGGCCCACTCAGCTCAACCCTCGGCCTGAGACCCCCACACTCCTGCCCAGCCCGACAGACCTCGTCCTCCTGCAGGTCTCCCTCCAGCTGCAGGGCCTGCTGCAGGGCCTTGGCCACCACCTGCTTCCTCCTGCTCAGGAAGGCCTGCTCCTCAGCACACATCTCGAAGCCCAGGCGCACGGCCAGCTCCCCTGGTCTGGGGGTGGGGTGGGGGGATGGACGGACAGTGAGGCAGTGCTCATCCTCATCAGAAAAGAGGACACTGGGCCCATCTCCCTGCAAGATCCACGTCCATCTCTTCTCTCCCTTCAGGCTGTGTGCTGAAGCTTGGAGAGTGAGGGGGGGATGGTGGGCCCAGAGCCACACCAACACGCCCGGCATGACAGCAAGGCCAGCCGGCAGATGAGGGTGTCCCTGTGGCCAAAACGGCCCTGAGTCTCAGCTTCTCCCTCCCCTGCAACGCTGGACCAGGGCTACACTGGGGAGGGGGCACGGAGGCTGAGAAGGAACAAAGGTCTTTAAGTTGGGGCTGCTTATGCTCCTAGACACCGAGGGCCAGCAAAAGTTCTTGAAGGCCCAGCTACGTTGCTTCCATCCAAAAGGTTGCTTCCTTCTGGTCTTTGTGCTCCTCAAACCAGGCGTGTTACTCTCCTCAGCCCCCACCTCTCTCCCACCCAGTGAGGCCACACGCAGACTACAAGGCTGAGGAAGGACCCTCTCTGCTCTGAGCACCTTCCCAAGACTGGGAGCTCCCTGCTGCAGCCACCCGCTGGCTTCCGGTCCTCCAGGCCACCCAGCTGCACGTAGTGCCCTCCCTCCACCGGCTGCTCTCCCCCAGCCCAGCCTCTCACATGTCTTCTTTTCTCAGCTCCACCTTCATCAGAGGCTCCTGCAAACCAGCAAAACACCACTCAGAAGGGCTGGCACCTCCACCCCAACTCCGGCCCTGGGATGTACCAGCCATCTCCACAGGGATGCACCCCCACAGCCCAGCCCAGGGGCTTGGCCCAAAAGAAAAGGGAGAGAAGGAGTCACCCCCTGCCCCCACCCCCGCACTGGCCTGAGGCCCTGTCCCACCCCCACATCAAGGTCTCTTCCTCTGAGTGAAGAGTACCTGGGACGTAGGGAAGACCAGCCTCACGAGCTGGTCTGATGGCAGGGCCCTGAGTGGCACCTTCAGTTGCTCCTGGGGGGCGTTCTGCAAGGGGACCAAAACTGTACACTTACCCGAGTCTCAGAGCAGGGGTACCACCCGGCCCTGTGGGCCTGAAGTCCAGGGGGTCAGTGGGGGGGGGACCCTACCTGCAGGTGGATACTCAGCTCCTGCTCCCAGCAGGTGGGGAAGTGGAAACGGAAGGAGTCGCTGCCTACGGTGGCCTCCTGAGATCCCTCGTAGGACCTGGGGACCACAAGCTGAACTTTTCCCTTTGACTCTGGAGAAAGGAACCGAGGTAGGGGTGGGAGGGGGTTCCCTGCCCGTGAGGTATCTCCCGCCCCTGTGGCTGGCAGAGGCTGGGAGGAGTTACCCCCAGCCCAGCCCCCTCGGAGCAGGGTCATGGGAAAAGACCAGGTCCTGGTAAGCCCGGGCAGTTTCACCCCCAGCCCCTAGCCTTCGGAGGCTAAAGGTGGCTGGCAGCTTCTTCCAGGATGGGCAGCTGTGGAAGGGGGAAGACATAGGCTGAGGGCCAGGGCTGTCCTGGTGACCTGGGAGACTCACCCTTCTGGTCCCCAGCCTCCTCCAGCCGCACATGCAAGCGGGAAAGCTCACGGGCCTGTGTTGGGAAGAGAAGATTCATATGCCGCCCCTCCCACGCAAGGATACCTCACCACTACCCTTTCCCCTGCAGCCCGCGGTTCCTGCTCCTCAGTCCCATGTCCTCTGGAAATCATAGCTCCTCCCACATTGCTCTTTCCTGGTCCAGACAGACTTGCAGCCAGGAGGGCAGGTGAGCAGATGGCGTGAGGGAGGGTGTGTCACTCACCACTACAATCCCAAATCACTACTATGATCCCAAATCACTACTATGATCCCAAATCACTACTATGATCCCAAAGCACTACTATGATCACAAAGCACTACTATGATCCCAAATCACTACTATGATCACAAAGCACTACTATGATCACAAAGCACTACTATGACCCCAAAGCACTACTATGATCCCAAATCACTACTATGATCCCAACACTACTATGATTACACAGCACTACTATGATCACAAAGCACTACCATGATCCCGAATTAGTACCATGATCCTAAGTCACCATTACCTTCCCAAATCACCACTGTGATCCCGAATCACTACTATGATCCTGAATCAATCACTACAATGATCTGACTCACCACTAGGACACCGTTGCTGGTGAGCTGCTCCGCACAGTCTGTCCTGGGAAAAGCCATGAGCGGGGGTCAGGTTCTTGCCCCCAACGAAGCCTAGGCAGTCCTTCCAACCACAGAGGGTCCCCGGGGAAGGACACCAGCCCTGAGCGCACGAGGCTCTCTCCTTCCAGAAGGGAGAGATTTGACCCAGAGCCCCTCTCCCTACCTCGCAACCCCCAACTCCCCTGACCCCCGCAACCCGCAACTCACACACTCTGCAGGCGGAATTCAACGTCGAACCGCTCCCCACCCTGAAAAAGCAAGTTATAAAGGTAAGACGTGTGCATGTATGTGGGCATGCATGTGAGTGGTTGTGTGCACATGTGAGTGTGTGTGCATGTGTATCCACATGGCTGTGCATGTGTGAGTGTGACAGTGGTTGAGTGCGTGTGCTTGCGTGTGAGTGTACCTGTGTATGTGTGTGAGGCTGCGTGTGGGTGTGAATGTGAGTGTGTGTGTCAGTGTGGGTATGTGCAGATTCCAACCCAGACGCCAGCCAGGGGTGCCAATGCGGGGAGGGCTGCTGTCCATAATGTGGCCCCGAGGAGGGGGCCGCTCCTCGGGAAGCAGGTCCTGGTTGACACTCGGGCACCAGGTAAACCTGACCTCATGGTCTGTAAACAAGTTCTTTGAAGAGGGGTATTTAAGCAGCATCCCGTTGGTGGTACGGAGGGTGGCCGCCCATGTGGATTCTTGCCTGCGGGCTCAGCAAGAAGCTCTGGCGCCAGAACTCCCCAGGCAGCAGAGTGCCCACGTCAAACAGCACTGACAGCACGGGGTCGTCGCTGGTCAGCAGGTCCTGGTCAAAGACTTTCAGCTCCACCATGTTCTGGAAGGGGAGCAGCGGGACAGGGCCATGGGGTGGGGGTGGGGTGGGGGTGGCGCTGGGGGTACGCAGGGCTGGGCTGAGGCAGGCCCACCTTGATCTGGCTGTGCACCCGGAAGAGGAAGCTCTGGTTCCAGACAGGGTTTCTGCAGTTGTTGACCGTGCGCGTCTGGAGCCGGTGGTTGCAGGCCGTGGGCAGCCACAGGGTCACATAGAAGTCAGGGTGGGTCACTTGGAGGAGAAGAAATGAGGGCCAATTCTCCCCCAAGCCAGCCACACAGAGTCTACCACCAGAGGGATCCCTGGGGACGCACCGAACCCCACCCTCCATCACCAGCCCTTGCCTGTCCCTCTTTGCAGCCCCTCCTCCCAGGACCTCGCAGGCCCAGCCCTCCTGCCACCTCCCACCGTCCCTGCCCTGCTCCAATTGCAACCTCAGTTCCCTTCTCCTCTCTCAGTCAACTCACCCACGTCCCTGGCAGGCAGGCTGTGGGCCTGCAGCACACGAATGGTGAGCAGGCAGGTCCCTGGCAACTTGGCCTGCAGAGCAGCGGGTAGGGGACAAGCTTGCTGTGGGATGACATGACCAAAGGCCGCAGGTGATGGAAGGGAGTTTGGGGCACCTGTGAGGGCTCACCCTGCACCAACAGGGCCAAGGCCACCCAGAACCCCGAGTCTAGAAGAGACAGGGAACGTCCATAGGAACTTACACAATGCCCATGACAGGTCTGTCCCAAGGGCTATCCATACATTAACTCAGCCGACTACTACGCTGCCTCACGAGGAGGCGGAGGCATGGAGAGGTGACCCAGCAACTGGCCGGAGACCCAGAGGCAGGATCGCTGTGCTCTCCGCTTCCCTCTCCTGGAACCAGCAGGCTCCCATCTTGCCACCTGTCTGCCCCAGCCCATGCCCTCGCTTACAAAGCTCTGGGTGGGCATACAGAAGGGCATGGAGGGAGCGGCCTGCTAGGACTAAGCTCCTGTTTGCTCACTCGCTCCTCCCTGTGCATCCCACCCCTGGTCAGGGGGCAGTTCTGGAAACCACCTCTGTGCTGGGGCAGGTGGGAGTTTACCAGGCCAGGCAGCCCATGGGCGCCAAGCCCTGTGCCCTCCAGGTTCTCCGAGGGCAGAGAAACAAAGGACCCAAGTACTCCATCCCAAACCACCCCGGGCTCTGGGCTGAAGCCCTGCCAGGTGCGCTGGGGCCAGGGAGCATGTGTCAGCACACCCTTTCACTGGCCTCCCAGCTGCCATTGGAAGTCCCAGCTGCATGCGCCCAGGGGTTCCTGGCAGAGGAAGAACCCGGGAAAGTCACCCATCTCATCAGTCTCAGGCCCCGACAGCCCAGGCAACTGACTCAGAGGGAGCAGGGGAGCAGCCAGCAGCCTCTCCCTGCCTAGAAGCTCTGTGGATCCCCAGCCCAGCCATGCCCCTACCCAAAGCTGGCAAACATGCCCCCTACACCTGAAGACCACCGCGGCCACAGCCCTCCAGAGAAAGCATTAGCCAGGACTCAGGTGGGGAGTAAGAGTCAGAGTGGGCTCCAGTGCCACGCCAGTCTTACCAGAGCCATGATGCTTGGGGTCCCAGGCGGGGCGAGCAAAGGCAGCAGTAGCCACTGGGCCGAGGACTGTGGGGTTTTAAGCCAAAATCCAAGTATGTCCCAACTGGCCTCCCTTGCCCCTCCCACCTGCATCTTCAGCTCCGCCCAAGCCCCACACCCTGCCCAAGAAATGAGGCACCTCAGCCTATACTGGGGCTACTGACACCCTCCCATGGGCTCAAGGTCCCCCACCCCTGCTGCGTTCCTGGAAAACCCACTGCCCCCAGCAGACACCACCTGGGCCTGCCCAGCCAGGTCCTGCTTCCAGGACAGCTCACCAACCACCCGTGTGAGCAGGACAGGAAGGCATGGCTTGGAGGGGCCAACAGGTCTGGGCAGCCGCCAGAGGTAGGGCAAGGGCAGAGTCCCCACCAACAAGGCTTGTAGCAACATCCAGGTACCACTAGGACAGGAATGCCCAGTCTCCACTGAAGCAGACCCGGAGGAGGGGTGTATCCGGAGCCTATCATCACAGCAGGGGAGTGGCTGTTACTAAAAACAGCTCTTCAAAGCCAGGGCCTGGGCCACCTGGGTCCCCAGAGATGGCCAGGACTGGAGCTCCAGGTGGGAACCCAGGGGAAGGGGGCTCATCTCCCCTTTTGTGGGGGCAGCATGAGAAAGCCAGTTCCTTCTGCAGAGGAGCAGCCCACGGGTGGGGGTGGGGCAGTTTCTGTCCCCTGGTCCCTGTGCTGGTTAGGAGACACAGGCTCGTCCGCAGGTCACCAACCCCATCGCGAAGCAAACCAGTGTCCCAGTCAATGAGCCCTGGCAGAGAGTTAAAACAGGGTTGGCCTGCCAGCCAGACCGGAGTACAAGCTGTGGTCCCTGGACAGACAGGGAGCTAGCTCCTCTCTCTGACATTTCCATCTGAACCCTCCCCGCCCTGCCGGAGACACAGAAAGCCACAAGGAGCAGGTACCACATGGAGCCTCCCCGGCTTTATTGAGCATGTCCTTCGAGCGAGCGAGCGGGCCCTTACAGAAACCCTCTCCAGGCCCCAGGGCAGCCAGAAAGGTAGGGACCATCATTATCTCCACTTCACAGCTTTACAGAGGAGGGAGGACGCCACAGCTGGCCTCCACCCACGGGGCTGCTTCACCTGCGTGGCAGCTTTCTGGGAACCCTGACCTAGACACCTGCCTGGCACTTCCTGGTCCTCCTCCTATCACCCACGATAGTCTCCAGGGTCGGTCCCAATCCAAACGGGGTTCTGGGTCAGACAGACTGCAGGGTGTCTCTGTGGGGGCCCATCTGGGGAGGAGTCAGAGTGCCCCCTGAGCTGTGGGGGCGGGGCACGTTCCCTGGGGGTTCCACTAGTCCAGGCCTGAGGCCTTGGTGAGGGTGTTGAGCAGTTGGAAGTAACTATACTTGAGGTCATACTCCATGTCGTACCAGAAGTTCACTGTGGGGAGAGCAAGCACATGAGTGGGTGGCCCAGCTCTGACCCAGAGCCTCCCCAGCCCACCCGCTGGCCGAGGCCGGCAGCTCCTCACCAGCAATGCAGCCCTGGGACTGCTGCACGTGGTGGAACCACAAGGCCGGCAGGTAGAGCATCTCGCCGGCCTGCATGGTGCAGCGGAAGGCCTGGGCCCCACGGTACTGTGGGTACCGGGACAGATCTGGTGCCAGGGGATCCAGTGGAAGCCAGGGCACCTGGGGACGTAGCAGGACCGGGGAACTCGGCCTTTGGCCTTGCCAACGGTAAAGGCCAAAGGTCCTCCTCCACTCCGCCCTGGGAAGCCAGCCCCAGAAGGTGGGACCTTACGGAGGAAGGGGCCACCTTCCCAGGACCTTTGGGGCCCACTTGCTCCTCGGAGATGGATGAGCTCGCCCCTCCCTGAGGCCCAGGGCCAAGATGGACACCTTCTCCATGGCCTCTTCATCCACCACCTCAAAGGTGCCCACCTCAGTGAGTCGGTAGGTTGCTGGGGTGTACAGCTCTGATGCCAGAGAAAAAGGGGGAGCTCAGCAAAGAGTGCTCCTAGCCCCTCACACCTCCTCCCAGCCTCTCCTGTTGGATGCCTGGCCCCAGGGACACAGGCAGGGAATCCTCGCTACCCTTCCTCTGGTTTGGGGCCCATGCGTAAGGCAGGCCCCAGCCCTACCATAGGGGATGAAGGGTCGGTCGCTGGGCAGGTGTAACAGAAAATGTTTGTCTCCAGAGAGGACACAGTAGAGGTTTTCATAGTGGTCCTTGTGCACTGCCAACACAAAGAAGGTCCTGGGCAGATTTGGCGGAGCAGGGCACATCAGAGGCAGAACCTGCCCACCCAGAGCCTTGCGCCTCAAGACAGCCAGGGGTGTAAAAATGAGAAAGTCCTGCGAATAAATATTTCAACCTTCCATCCAAAGTGTCCCCTGATGTCTCCTTTACGCCCAGTTCTAGTTCAACTTAGCCAGTAAAGGATCTCCATCCCTCTGCCATGAGCATGGTGCTCTTTTAAACTCCATCCGGGCTCAGACTGAAAACAGCCTCTTCAAAGAACAGCCAGGATCCTGGAGGACAATGAATTTATAAGGGGGGAGGGGGAATCCCATTATTTTCTACACAGTTTCTGAAGCCCCCTCATTTCCCTCAGGGAGAAGAACTCGGGAAGGGAGGGTGAGAACGTTTGAACCAACTAGAGGGACTGAATCAATGTCACTGAGCTGTTAGCGTAGAAGCTTGGTGTGTGCTTCTGCTCTGTGTATTCTCAATGACATAGTCAAACCAGACTCCAGGAGATGCCCAGGGAGGAATGGGGTGGAGAGCATTTCAGATCCCAGCCACCAGGGACTTGGCACTCACCACACCCCCCATGCGGGTCATCTCTCCAAAGAGGTAAATATCCACGCATAGGGTTCTCCCAAGTTCACCTCCGGGGCCAACGTGCCCTCTGAGAGATGTCTAGTGCGCCCCCACACCAAAGTCATCCCACCCACCACGCTGCCACGCCACTCCTCCTCTGTTCGCAGAATTGTAGACCGACCCTCCAGGCCAGCCTCCCACCCTTGGCCCCATCCTGGCTCCTCCCTGTCCCTGCATCCCAGAGACACCTACAGGACGTCACTGCGGCCGCCTCCCCCAGCCAGAAGTTCACCACCTCTGGCATCTTTCCTGCAGGACAGAGGAGGAGAGTTAGGAGCGGTTGTCCCCTGCAGGTCGGGTCTGGGATAGCACCCAACAGGATGTGGGAGGGGGTGCTGCATGCGAGCGAGGGGCATCCCAGGGAAAAGTGGCGAAGAGGCCATGGTTTGGAGGGCTTGGGGAGTGGGCCCAGCCCCCCACAGGCAAAAGTTAGAGCACTAATCCTTTGCAGTCGGTCAACAGTCAAGGCTTCCAGGGCGGCAGGGCCTGACCCTGGCCATGGGGTGGTGGGTGTGGGCCAAGACAATCAATGTCACTGAGCTGTCAGTGTAGAAGCTTGGTGTGTGCTTCTGCTGTGTATTCTCAACGACTTCCCTCTGCCCCAGTCGCCCCCTCTCACCCAGAGCCTCGGAGGCCCAGGGCACGTGGGGCTCCAAGTCGGGCAGCAGCTGGGGCAGCTCGGTAAGCAGGTTAGAGCACTGCTTCTGCACGTAGAGCACGCCAGGGTGCCGGGCCCTGCCCTCCAGGACGTCCAACACACCTCACAGGGGCAGCAGGCGCTCGGCTGGCATCACGAAGTGGTCTCCGCGCACGGAATCAGCATAGCCATCTGGGGTCACCGCTACGCTCACCTCCGTGGCGCCCACCGTGGCCCTAGGGGAAGGGACTCTAAGAGCATGCCCACATGCCACAAGACAGCTCGCCCATCACCCTAGCCCAGCCCAGGGCTGCACCCACCTCAGATAGGGGAGCGACCACTTCTGCAGGGCATTGCGCACGATGCAGGGCCTGCTGGGGCAGACCCAGCCCCGGTAGAAGTGCAGTGGCATCGGGGCCTCATCCAGGTAGGGCATGGTTGGAGGCACGCCAAGCTCTTAAGTGGGGTGGGAGGTAGATGTTGACATAAACAGCACCCAGCCACTTACGGATGAGATGCCCTCTCTGGGCAGGCCACAGGGTATCACTGGGCAGTTCTCACTGGGGAGGGACCAAGAGACTCTGGACCACCAGAAATAGAAGGGGATTTTCAAGGAGGAGGCTGCCGCACGCCTACTCCAGGAGGGGCCACACAGCCCAAGAGCACGTGAGCAACATACTCTGGTGTCAACTTGTGGAGGGGTGGAGTCTAAGCTGTCATTCAGGTTGCAGCTTGATGACCTCATTTGGAGGTGCCCACGGAAATCAATAGCTCCCTTCCTGTGAGACATTCCTGCTGACAAGACACACAGAGCTACACTAGAGCCCAGGAGCCGCAGGGCTCACTTGGAGACCCCTGCTAGCGCTGGGATGCCTCTACCACCACTGGGTCCACAAGGCTTTCCACCCACTGGCCTGTGATCTTCCTGCATCAGCATCATTGCTTGTGTTTAATGAGTAGGAAGAGGGATTTATAGACTGGTGTCGGACATATGGGCTAATATCAGACTTAAGGACTTGATCTGGACTGGGCTGGGATGTTTTCTTAATGTACAATTTTTCTTTGATATAAAGTTCTCTTTTAAAACACATATAAGTGGCTATGAATTTGTTTCTCTGGTCAACTGGGGCTAACACAGCGGGACTCCTGCTTGGCCCAAACCCCAGTCCTCCCTGGGGCCAGACCCTTGGTTAGCTTCCCTAGCTGCGGTGGCGGACCTCTTGCGAAGTATAGAAAAGCAGCCTCAGGCACCACGCAGGAAGCTCCCCGTGGCTGGGGGCAGCAAGATGAAGGAAGAATGCCTTCCAACTGCGAATATTCACTGAATATTTTGGAATGTGCTCAGCACTTGGCTTGGCCAGTGTGAATGGGTCCTTTCAAGATGCTGACAGCCTCATCGGGGAGACATGCCTATAACCTGAACGCCCTGGGTCTTCCATGATGGTACCATGCTGTGTGCTGCCTGGGTGGCTTTCTCTTGCTGCCCTTCATCGCACCCTTCATAAACATCACTGACTCCCTGTTGTGCTCCTGGCTGGCTCCTCGTCTCACCGAGTCTACCTACAAACACTCCCAACCTCCCTCGCCCTCACCTTCTCCCTCTCCCATGCCACCTCCTTTGGGGCCCTTCCACTCACAAGTCACCTCAAGAGCCTTCCTTCCCCCAGCTGGCTATCCTTCTTCTTTAGGAACTTGTGAACCACAATACCCACAGCCCACCCCCTGCCGGCCCCAGCCCACAACCATTTCTAGTAAACAAAAAGTGTTGCCCTCGAGTCGATTCTGGTTCCTGGTGACCCGGGATGTCAGAGTGGACCTTTGCTCCACAGTTTGTGGCCCTGACTTTTCTGAAAAGGATTGCATTTTGTTGGGGGTCCTTTAGGAGGAGGCAAAGTGCACCGACCTTCCCATTAGTAAGACAAATGCTTAACCTTGGACACCACCCCGGGGCTCTGAAAAACTCCTCGTTCCCTTCCTGCGTGCATGTCCACTTGACCACCTGCACCGTCAAGCACACTATCTATGGGCCCTGGTGGTGGCACGGTGCTTAAGCACGTGGCTGCTAACCAGGAGGGGGTTGATCTCAGTCCACCAGGTGCCCCTCGGG
Organism: Tenrec ecaudatus; assembly: GCF_050624435.1. Lineage (NCBI taxonomy): Eukaryota > Metazoa > Chordata > Mammalia > Afrosoricida > Tenrecidae > Tenrec > Tenrec ecaudatus. The sequence continues at coordinate 1,085,535 of NW_027457553.1, read as the reverse complement.
AGAGAGACGTGGTGGCCAATCTGTTTCCTCAGACACAATACGGGGCAGTTCTACGACTCCAGTGACAGGTTGGCAAACAGGTTAATATACTATCTACTCAGTTGATTTCCACTGGATAGCTGTCTCTGTCCCTGGCTAGAATGTGATCTCCATGAGGGTGGGGGTGTGGGTTACGCCTTCCCAGGAGGGAGCACAGTGCCCAGCACGCCCATGATCCCCAGTACACACTGGCTTAATGACTGGATTAAAGGCTTACAATATCTCCTGCCACAGTGAACTAACTGGTTCCCCTGGCTTAACTCCCCTCCTTCCAAAAGCATTTATCACCCCAGCTCCAGACATCTTCTTGAAAGGCAGCCTCATGTTGTCACTCTGAGCAAACCTCCTTTGATGACTTACCACTTGGAGAATAAAGTCTGCCTGGCCTTGGTAATGGGGCCCAACCCATTCTTCTCCTCTGATTAGCCTCTTCCTGGAGCCGGCCCCTTACCACACACCCTCCCTGCACCCTGGCCCTGCAGCTCCCTCCATTCTTTCCCTTGGGTAGAGCGGAAGGTCCCCCCTGTGCTTCAAGGCCACTGCCCTCCCCCTGAACCACAAGGTCGCGCGCCTCCGGTGAAGTCATCCGATTAGTCTCACGGTCAGTGGGAAAGTGGGGATGTCTTTAGCTAGATCAGAAATTGGAGCTGAATAGGAAGGTCCCAGGGGACCTGTGAAGGTGGAAAGGGAAGAGCTGATTGGTACTTGAAAGTCACTGGCAAAGAGGCAAGAAGGATCCTGCCTAGTAGACACAGGAACGCGGAGGGGTGACACGTGGCCAAGCTGTGCCAGCCCACTGTAACAGGCACCCCGGAAGATGACTCAGGCTCAGTAAACCCCTGACATTCTCACAGAAATTCTTAACAGAGGTGGTCACTGCTATTTTTAGCCCCTTTATGTTTTTTACTCTTCTTCCATTTTGATTTTCTTGCATTTGAATAGATTTCTTTTGGGGTACGGTCACTCTTCTATCCAAGGGCTTTGAAACGAGAGAATTTCAAGGGAGATCTAGACAATTCCTTTGACCCCAAAATTCCTCTGCTAGGAATTTAACCAACCAAAATACACATGGGCAAAACGCTTCCCTCTCCCGAGCGCACCATCCTCTCTCCGACTCAGGGTGTTTGCCTTCCGTGAACTGCCCCCGCATGTGTCTGCACACTCCCTCCCTCCCCGCCCGTGAGTCTGTGCCCAAGAGCCACCTCCTCATTGAGGACCGCTCTACTCACCCTATTGAACCTCCATCCCGGAGCCCCTCATTGCACTTAACTGATTTCCCCACATTTATCTTCTAACCTACTGTCTCTTCATTTAGTGTGCCTACGGCTAACTGTAAGGAACCCCGGTAGCTGCTAACAGCAAGGTCAGTGGTTCAAACCCATCGGCCACTCCTCAGGAGAAAATAGACGCTGTCTGCTCTCTTAAAGAATTTCAGCCTCACTAACCCACCCAAGGGGAGCGGGTATTATTTTTATCTCCACAGGGAAAGAGGGACCAGACTTCAACCCAATGCTCCAAGATGTGAATGCAGCATGCCAGCATGCAGTAGGGAACCAGTGGAGAGGTTTGGGGGGCCGGTCCCAATCCCAACTACTAAATGGACACCTGCCCCTCCCCCCAGAAGAATTTATTTCAAAGGGCGGCATTGAATCTGAAGCTCCGGGAGAGGGACATATCTGATCGGAGCACACGGGAGCAGAGGAAGGGGAACGAGGAGAGTGGAGCACATCCTGGACCACCAGGCCATGGGGACGATATTTCCAATTAGAACAGCCAGTTCACAGAGAGGACCACATGGCCAGCCAAACTAGGAGACATGGCGCCCCTCATTGACTCATAGCCCTACAGGGGACAACAATGGAGACACAGTGTGGGAATTGCACCCAATATGATCCTGCCACACTGAGGCAAAACACTAAAGGGGTGCAACAGCAAGGGATTGGAGTGGCGAGGTCCCCAGGGAATGCTGAAGGTGGACTTTGGAGCCAGCATAGTGCCCCAACAGACTGGACTGGAAAACACTCCTAAAGGCCAACAAACAATCCTTGAACTAACTACAAGCTTTTTTTTCTTATTGTGTTTTGTTTTGGTTTTTGTCATTGGTTTGTTGTTGTTTTGCTGTATATTGTTTCTTGGTTTTGCTCTGTCTTGTTTTTGTGCATGTTATTACCTCCTCAGGTCTGTCTAAATAAGATAGGCTGGATGAACAATCTGGAGGAGAAAACAATGGAACCAACAGTTCCGGGGGGACATGGGAGAGGGGGAAGTTGGGGGAAAGGTAGTGGTGTTAACAAACCCAGGGTCAAAGGAACAAGTGACCCAAATCGGTGGTGAGGAGGGTGTGGGAGGCTTGGTAGGGCATGATCAAGGGTAATGTAACCAAGAGGAATTGCTGAAACCCTGGTGGGGACTGAGCATGATAGTGGGAAAGGAGGAAAGTCAAAAAAGGAAATAGAGGAAAGAGCTGGGCGGCAAAGGGCATTTATAGAGGTCTAGATAAAGGCATGTACATAGGCAAATATGTTTATATATGAGGATGGGGAAATAGATCTGTTAGGTAGCTTAGCCTAGGTAATTGGGAAGTCCATTTACGCATGCCCAGGAGAACCAGCAAAGGACAAAGCTGGATTTTCCCGCCAGTGGGTGGAGATGGGCGTTACACCTGGAGCAGCCCACCTGGGCCCGGTTACTACAAATCAGCCAATGGGATCGACCTGGGGTCGTTCACCACGCCTCCCCCAGGAACCCTTAAGAAGGCAGGAACCGAGAGGGAGAGGGTCTGGTCATCTCCGTGGGAGGGGAGAGATCCTTGCGTGTCCCGGAGCAGTCTCTGCCAGGCCGCATGGTCAAAGGAATCCTATGGGTGCCGCGTAAAACCTGATGCTTCTTTGAACTTTCATTAAATTCACTTGGATCACGAGGCCGGCTTCAGCATAAAATCTTTCTCGCGCGGAGCCAAGGACCAAGGCTGAAATCTAGTCCCGGAGAGAGAGACCTTACAGATCTATGTGCATATATTTATAGGTTTAGTATTAAGGTAGCAGAAGGACTTTGGGCCTCCACTCAAGTACTACCTCAATGCAAGAATACTTTCTTCTTTTAAATTGATACTCTATGAGGCTCACCTTCCTGATACAACTGCTGAAGACAAAGCGGGTGAATAGGCAAATGTGGTGAAGAAAGCTGATGGTGCCCGCCTATCAAAAGATAATAGCATCTGAGATCTTAAAGGCTTGAAGGTAAACAAGCGGCCATCTAGCTCAGAAGCAACAAAGCCCACATGGAAGAAGCACACCAGCCTGTGTGATCAAGAGGTGTCGAAGCCATCACTTATCAGGCATCAAAGAACAAAAATTCATATCATTGTGTGCTCACCTCCCTGATTTGATCGCTGAAGACAAATGGGTGCATAAGCAAATGTGGTGAAGAAAGCTGATGGTGCCCGGCTATAGAGTCGGGGTCTTAAAGGTTTGAAGGTAAACAAGCAGCCATCTAGCTCAGAAGCAAAAAAAGCCCACACGGACAAAGCACACCAGCCTGTGCGATCACGAGCTGTTGAAGGGATCAGGTATCAGGCATCATCAGAACAAAAAATTATATCATAGTGAATGAGGGGTGGAGTGCAGAGTGGAGACCCAAAGTCCATTTGTGGGCCACTGGACAACACCCCCTTACAGAAGGGTCTCGGGGAGGAGACAAGCCAGTCATGGTGCGATGTAGCAATGATGAAAAATACAACTTTCCTTAAGTTCCTAAATGCTTCCTCCTCCCCCACTATCATGATCCCAATTCTACCTTGCAAGTCTGCCTAGACCAGAGGATGTACACTGGTACAGATGGGAACTGGAAACACAGGGAATCAAGGGCAGATGATCCCTTCAGGACCAGTGGTGTCAGTGGTGATGCTGGGAGGGTAGAGGGATGATGGGTTGGAAATGGAGAACCGATTACAAGGATCTACATGTGACCTCCTCTCTGGGGGACAGACAACAGAGGGGTGGGTGAAGGGAGATATCAGACAGGGAAAGATATGGCAAAATAATAATTTATAAATTATCAAGGGTTCATGAGGGAGGGGGGAACAGGGAGGGAGGGAAAAAATGAGGACCTGATGCTAGGGGCTTAGGTGGAGAGCAAATGTTTTGAGAACGATGAGGGCAATGAATGTACGGATGTGCTTTACATAATTGATGTGTATATGGATTGTGATGGGAGTTGTATGAGTCCCTAATAAAAAGATTCTTTAAAAATATGTTGTGCTTCCATACACCAGCAGCAAACAAACGGAAAAGGAAAGAAAGAGAACAATTCCATTTCTAATACCATCTAAACAACTAAAGGACTGAGGAATAATTTTTTTAATAAATCGTTTTATTAGGGCTCATACAACTCTTATCAGAATCCATACATACATCAATTGAGTAAAGCACCCTTATACATTCGTTGTCCTCATCATTCTCAAAATTCGTCTTCCACTTGGGTTCCTGGAATCAGCTTTTTCCTTTTTTTCCCCTCCCCTCCCTCTCCGCTCCCCCTCCCCCATGAACCCTTAATAGTTTATAAATTATTATTTTATCTTATCTTACACTGCCCCGCGTCTCCCCTCACCCACCATCGCATTGCCCATTTCCCAGAAAGGAGGTTACATGTAGATGGGACTGGGGAATAATTTAATGAGGGAGACAAATACTAAAAATACTTCTGAGGGAATTTAAAGAAGACATAAATAAATTAGAAGGCTTAATATTGTTAAGATGACAATATGACCAAAGTGATCTGCAATCCCTATAAAAATTCCAACAGCTTTTATGTTCCTTTTAGGGGAACGGAAAGTCAATTCTCAAATTCACATGATTGCAAAGGGCCTCAAATAGTAAAAATGATCTTGAAAAAAAGAACAAAATAGGAGGTTTCAAAATAAAATAAATTTTTAAAAATAGGAAGTTTCATCCTTTCCAATTTAAAAATGTACTGTAACGTTGTTAGGCAGACTAGCACAGGGATGGGATGTCCCTTAAGCCATGCCCAGAGAGCCAGGCAAGGGAACAAAGAGCGGCACACTGCACATGCTCAGAGGCTCAGGTTTCCCGCCAGTGGGATTGGGTGGGTGCTAAACCTGGATCGGCCCACCTGAGCCAGGTGAATTCAATTCAGCCAATGGGGTCCATCTGGGGTCGTCCACCACGCCTCCCCCTGGAATCCACGAAAAGGGAGGGGTGGGGGAGGAGGAGGGGGAGAAGGGAGAGAGAGAGAGAGAGAGAGAGAGAGAGAGAGAGAGAGAGAGAGAGAGAGAGAGAGATCTAACAGAGAGTGGCAGGGAAGGAGAGATCTTTGCGTGACGCTGAGCAGCTTCAGCCAGGCTGCATGGTCGGGAGGAGTCCTATGGGTGCTGTGTAAAACCTGAAACTTCTTCTACCTCTCATCAAACTCACTTGGATCATGAACCAGGCTCCGGCATGAATTCTTTCTAACGAGGTACAACTCGATCCCCCGAGAGATCTAACAAAGCCACAATCATCAAAATAGTGTGTTACTCCTAAGAGGGCAGGCCAAGGAGTAGAAATGTGAATCAAGAAATACACCCGTACACCTATGGTAACTTGTGATTTGACCATTATGTGAATGGGGGAAGACTCACTTATTCAATACACAGTGCTATGACCACTGAGTCGCCACATGCAAAGGAATGAAGGCAAATGGACCGATACCTTACATCATGTATGTGGAATTATAAAGAGACTTCTCCCCAGATTTGTCTCCCCAAAGACATGTCAAACACTAGAGCCTATTTGCCAGCATATGGTGGGAGGCCAGATGCTTGGAGACATCCTCCCTGAAGGCAGTCATTGGCCAGACAACTGCCTGCTCCCAGGGCAGGTAGAGGTCCCCCCCTCCCTGCTGTTAAGGACAATGGGCTAGTTCTCCCTAAATGCTTGTGACCATTAGCTTGGTTCCCATAGTTTACACCCTACTGATAATGGTTTCTATGGAGACCCAGAAAACAGGTCAAACCAGCTCAGTGACATTCAAAGTTAGGCTGCCATCCTGAATCTAGGATCCGCCCTTGTCACATGTGTGCCCCCAATCCCTCCTCTTCCTATTGTGTATATCCCTAGATTGTCCCCCTCTCATTGCTGTATACCCTATAGTGCAACCCCTTCCTGTGATGTATGTCTTTACCTGTAATTACTGGTCTTGCACATCCCCCAAAGATATATAGGCCTGGGTTAGCAATAAAGAGCTGTCTTGGGTTCCCTTCTTAGCCTCTCCTCAGTTCTCCCTTTCCCTCTCCCCTTTTCTGGCTCCCCCGTTCCCTTTCCCCTTGTCCTCCCCCCCTCCCCCTATCTCCACATGGACCACCAAGTGAGGCTGAGGTGAGCATGCTACTATGAAATGTGTCTGACTCCATTATTTCAATCTGTCTTCTATCTCTCATGTTCTCTAGGACTTTACTATAATCTTAATCTATTTTAACTGTACAATTGCGTTTATCGAACCCACCATTAGTTGTGGGAGGCTGGCCCTCCCCCCCACATGTATCAAATGGATCAATGACCTGAAGGTAAAACTAAAATCATATAACCTTAGAAGAAAGCAAAGCTAAAGCTTCAAGATCTTATTCTGGACAATGAATTTTTAGCTATGACATAAAAGGCATCTAAATCAGAATAGAACAAACATAATCTCCATTTGCATATGACATGAGCTTGTGTACACAGAAAATTCTGAAGAATTCATAACAGCTACTCCAAAAAATTGGATGTGAGGGGAAATATATATATATATATATATATATATATATATATATATATATATATATATATATATACACACACACACACATATATATATATACATATATACATACACACGTAATAAGGAAGCAGGTGGACTTTGGGTCTCTACTTGAATCTTGCTACAGTACAAGAACTGTTGGTTCTAATAATTTGGCACTGTATGATATTCACCTTTCCGACATGATTGCTGAAGACGATGAGGGTACATAAGCTAATGGGGTGAAGAAAGCTGACGGTACCCACCTATCAAAAGGCAGAGCGTCTGGGGTCTTAAAGGCCTGTAGTTAAACAAGCAGCCATCTAGCAGGAAAGCAATAAAGTCCATATGGGAAAAGCACACCAACCTGTGTGATCATAAGGTGTCAACAGCAAGAGGTATCAGAAGTTCAAAAACATGCAACCATATTGATGTCAAGGGGGAATGGATGTAGAAGACCCCAAAATGCACCAAGAATTGGACAGGCTCTCTCAGAAGGGCCACATGGAATGGAAGAGAAATCCAGAGAGCAGTGTGGCAATGATGAACCACATAACTATCCTCTAGTTAAGATTTTATCCCCTTGCTACTAAGGTTTTTATTTGTTTTACCTCATTAATTGTTATATTTGCATATGTCCATTTGCATATTTAAGATTGTTCAGACATGGAAGTCAAGATAGATAACTCTTCAGAAACAGCTAATAGGAGTAACAAGTCCCTGAGGGTATGGGAAGGGGTGGGGAGGGAATGGGGAGCTGACAGCATTGATGATGGGGTTGAACCACAGAACTGTACATGAATGGATATACTGGATTGTGTAAGATGTCAATAAAACTATGGTTAAAAAAAATCCAAACTCACTATCATCCAAATGACAACTCAGAGCAATCCTATGGGACAAGGTAGAATTGCCCTGGGAAGTTTCGGAGACTGTAATTCTTTACAAGAGTAGAAAGCCCCATCTTTCTCCTGAGTGGTAGCTGATGGTTTTGAACTGCTAACCTTGCACTTTGCAGCCCACTCTTAACCATTACGCCACCAGGGATCCTTCAAAAACGCTGCCAGAGCTAATGAAATAATTGGGCAAAATTCTAAAATCACATAATTTTCAAAATACATAAGCTACTAGCCCAAATTTAAAAAAAAATACAAACCCAGAAACAACAAGTGCTGGAGAGGACATGGAGAGATTCGACCTCGAGTGCACTGTTGGTGGACTTGTCAATACATACAGCTACTGGGGAAAATGATATAGAGATACTTAAAGCAACTGGGAATTGAAATCCCAGGTGATCCAGCGATACCACTTTTAGGCATATACCCTAAAGAAATACAGACACAACACGAGTGGATGAATGCTCCCCCATGTTCATTGCAGCACAGTTCACAATAGCAAGAAACTGGAAGCAGCCCAAATGCCCAACAGTGGAAGAATAGAGACGTTATGGTACAGACACACAATGGAATATTACACCCCCCTGAAAAACGGTGGTGAAAGCACGAAACACCACATGACATGGAAGGACCTGGAAACCATTGTGCTGAGTGAAGTAAGCCAATCACAAAAGGACAAACATTGTATGAGTCCACTAATATAAGGAGAAACCCAATTAAACAAATCTTAGAAGCCAATTCCTGAGCAAAAGGGGAGAAACCTACCTACCGGCCACGAACCACACATCACCTCCCTTTCATGCACTTCCCAAGAGCCACCTGGAGCTAGGAGACCTCACATGGTCTGGGGTCGACCCCCTGAAGAGGGGGGATGGGAGATGGCCATCCACAGGAGGCTGTACAGCATCGAGACAAGGCTGGGGCAAACCAATGGGCCCCACAGGAGGGGAGGAGACTCCTGTCCGAAAAGCAAACGAAGACCAGGGGAGGGAGCATCTACATTTTGGAAGAGACCCTGATAGCTCTGTTGGTGAGTGTGGTGGGTGACTGGGGAGAAGTCAACTCACATTGGGAAGGGATGCTAAACAAAGATTGAAGAGAAGTTAGGGGGACAATGGACCTGATTTCCTGTTCCTGGGTAGACTCTACAAATACATTTCTACCCAACCCTCGGTGAACCACACCATGGACTAAACACCATGATGACCTTGGATGCCGACCGTGCAGGCAGCACGGCAGAACACAGAGGCTGCACCAGAGGGGCTTAACATAGAGGTCCTGCTGAATGAACTGAGCTCTGCCTCCAAGTTGCCTGCACCCTTGGACTAGGGATGAGGGTACTCTGGTGGGAGAGGAAGTGGAGAGGGGCTGCTCCTGGGCTGGGGAAGCAGCAGTCAGATGTCCAATGGAAAAGGACACCACATATTTAGTACCTCGATGCCTCCCTAACAGTGGCACGACAGGTTTGGATCTATTGTGTTGGGACCTGCACTTGGAAGAACTGATCAAGGAAGGCTGCCCCTAACACCAAGACGGGGGTTGAACTGCCAGGCAAGAACTCATGGCAGCTCAGAGTGGATCTGTTCTCCCACAGACTCCTCAAACCGACAGTGGGGGTCATTGGGAAAATTAATTAGTTGCCAGTTCAATCGCCTTACACCCCAGGGGCATGATTGACAATGTACTTTTTGTTTACTGGGGTTTTTGTTTTCCTGCCTTTACCTTGAGTGTTTTTTGTATCTTGTTTGGGGGATTTTTTTTTGAGTGTTCTGTTTTGTTTCCCCCTTTGTTTGTTTGCTAGTGGATTTGCTGCTGTTGTTGGTGTTTTGATTTTGTCATAAGACAACTTCCAAAATAAACCAGAGTCATGTATAACCAACCCATGAGGGAGCACATGGATTCTGGGCTCCCATTGAACTCTTAGCCCCAATCCAAGAACAGTTAGTTCTGATCACATGGCCTGGCAGGATACATGCCTTCAGGAAATGATCACTGAAGATAAGGGTGCTACAGCAAAGTGTGGTGAAGAAAGCAGATGGTGCCCAGCTATCGATCGCAATAGTGTCTGGGGTCTTAAAGGCTTACATTCAAGCAAGCAGCCATCTAAGTGAGGAGTCAACTAGATCCACATGGAAGAAGCACACCAGCTGTGTGATCCAGAGATGACGAAGGGAAAATTATCAGAGCTAAAACTGTGAACACTCAATTTGTGGCAGGCTATGGAGGGCAGCGGGAACTCCAAACCCATCTGCAGAGTGTCTAGTCAGATTAAGCCCCTGGCAGATCCCCTCTAGCCACTGGCAAAGGTCTGGAACAGCCTTACTATCAAACATAGAACACTATAATGCTGATTGTGCTGGGTCAAACTTGATAGCTGGCTAGTTGACCTCCATCTAGAGAGTCTAGACCCAACCTGAATTTTGTTCTAGGTGCAAGGATCTCTTGCTTGTTGCATGACAAAAGTTTCTTCCGTGACCTTTAACATATTGGTGATGGTCTTTTCTTTCTTACCCATTGTTTGTATTTTTATCTTTACATTACTATTGTTTTATCCTTACTAAATAAAAAAATACAAAATGATTTTTAAAATACATGTTAGATTTCATCAAAATGAAAGAAAAAAAGTTCATTAAGAAAGTAAAGAAATGGGTGTCAACTAAATCCACATGGAAAACACACCAGCCTGTGTGATCCAAGGACTGTCAATAATAGAATTCACATCTAAAGAGGGACTGGCATTAGAGCTTAAATTGTGAACACCTGGTTTGCAGAAGGCTATGGATGACGGTGAAAGCTCAAATTCCTTCTGCAGGGTCCACACATAGATTAAGCTTCCGAAAACATCCTTCTATCACCGTTAAGGGATATGATTAGCCCTATTATCAGCCAGAGAGCATTATAAAGTCAGTTATGGCCAACGTACATAGGCTAAAATGTAAACTCTGATCATTTGATCCCCTGTCCACCATTTCAAAGCTATTTGTTTGTTTGCTATTTTTAAGTGAAGAGGAAATACATGTGGATGAAGCCCCTGAATAATCCCCTCTGAGCCTGCAACAGGGATGTGAGCAGCCTGCTGGCACGCAGGGTGCACTGGAAGGTGGACTGCTGCAGATGCAGTCAGGCTAAAATCTAGCACCCTATCATTTGATCTCCCTTATGATCCATGTAAATTCACTCTAGTTTTTAATATCTTCTGCTTTCTTTTCAATTGAGCTTCTTATCTTTTCTTTTCAAACCATTTTATTAAGAGCTAATCCAGACAACCATTCCGTAGTTCAGTCACATCAAGCAGTATTGTAAAATTGCTACCAAAATTAGTTTCAAAACATTTTCTTCCTTCTTGAACTCCTTGATATGAGCTCATCAATCCTGTCTTTTCATATACTGAAAAACAGTTAAAAACACAGAGCCAAGATTGCTACCCACAGTAACAAACTACAACAGAGATAAATCCCAATATGGGGGGAAAAAAACACCAGAAAATATTAAAAACCATCAAGCACAAAATATATCACAGAGGGGATCGAGTGACAAGGTTTGAACTGTTCAAATTGAATTTATCATTTTAATCTACTATAGTCGTTCCTCCAACACTCTCTGTCAGGTAACCAGGTCATCCCCCTGTCTCCATGGTGGTCAAGAGGGCAAGCACTGGAGGCTTAGTCCCTATTGTAGATCCTGCAAATGTGTCTGGGGCTTCCACTGCCATCCACAGCCTCCTGCAAGTCAGGGTCTCACCATTTCAATTCGGATACTACTCTCTTCTTCTTTGGATTTGGATTCGATAATTTACATTGCAAGGATCACATATATTGGTGTGCTTCCTCCGGGTGGGCTTAGTAGATATCTCACTTAGATGGCTGTTTGCATGGAAGACCCCAGACACTGTTCTATCTGATAGCCGGGTACCATCAAATTTCTGCACCACAGAAATTTTGCTATAGCACTCCTGTCTTCTGTGTTTCCTTCATGAGGGTGAGTACTGAGCGGGGCCATGATGCAAGAACTAATTGCTCTTAGGTTGAAGCTACGATTAAGTGGGAACCCAAAATCCATTCATGATCTATGGTTTGCAATTGGCTCTGGCTCACCTTAGAGACATCCCTGTTAATTTACAATTGAGGTTTTTATATGTTTTATAACTTTGTTATTGTTGTTAGCTTTTTTGATTTTTAATGTTTCTCTATATAAGAAATGTAGGATAGGTAAATCTAGAGATGGTAACTGGATTAATGGTTCCTGGGGGTATGGCAGGGGAGGGTGGTGGGAAATGGAGAGCTAATAAGGATGGGTACTAGACTAAAGAAAATGCCCTAAACCTGTGGTGATAATTGCACAACTCTGATTGAACTTACTGCATTGTTTATGTGAGTAGATGCCAATAAAACTGTTAGGAAAAAAGTAAAGATTTCATCAACCTATAGAGCAGAAAGAAACCTAAACAACCTGTAGAACAGGAAGAAAACATTTGAAAATCTTGTATCCAATGATAAGGGTTTGATATCCAGAATAGATAAAGAATCCCTACAAATTCACAACAAAGACAATCCACCCACAGTCAAAATCGGCCAAAGACTCAAGCTTGTGATTTCTACCAAGAGGCTATCTACACATGGCCAAGCAGCACGTGGAGAGCTGACCGACAGCATGAACCATGTATTCTTTATGTGTGCCATGGAGTCGACGCAAACTGACGGCAACTCTAAGGAGCCCTGTTGATGTAGGGGGTCACACGTTGGGCTGCTAACCTCAAGGTCAGCAGTTTGAAACCACCAGCCACTTGTTGGGAGAAAGGTGAGGCTTTGTATTCGAGTACAGATTCCAGGAGCAGTTCTGTTCCATCCGACAGGGTCTCCATGAGTCAGAAATGACTCCATGGCTGTGTTTGATTCTTTCTTTCTTTTTTCAGGAGCCCTGGTGGCTGTGGAATAGGCATTGGACTGCCCGCAAGTCAACAATTCAAACCCACCTCCTGTTCCAGGCGAGGATGAGGCTTCCAGGAAAGACTGACAGTCCTGACACCAAGGGCTCAAGTAGAAGGAAAATGTTTTGAGAATGATGATGGCAACGCATGTGCAAATGTGCTCGGCACAGTGGATGGATGGATTGTGATGAGAGGTGTACGAGCCCCCCAATAAAATGATTTTAAAAATAAAAATAATAAATTTTAAAAAGAAGAAAATCTTATAGGACCGAAATAAAAATAAATAAAGACCAGCAATCTTGGAGACCCCGCACTGGGTCGCCGGAGTGGGAGCTGCGGTGACAGCAGTGGGCTTGGGTGGGTATGGAACGAAGCAGAACTGCCCCGTCGGGTCTCCTCGGCTGCCCTCTTTGGGGCAAGACAGCCTGGCAGCTAATGGGGAGGGAAGGTCAGCGGTTTGAAACAACCAGCTCTGAAACCGGACAAAGATGACATGGTGGCGCTCATGTAGATTTCATCTTGGAAACCCTGTGGGCTTCAGGGGCTCTAAGCCCTCATGGGAGCAGAGAGCTTCAAGCTTCTCCCTTGGATAGGCTGGTGGTTTTGAACCACTGAACAACTCATAACTCACTATGCCACCATGGCTCTGGTCGCTAAGTCATTCATAAACACAAACATAGCAACCCTATCGCCCTATCAGACATTGTCAAATGGCCCAAGGGGTTCTGAGACTGTAATTCTTTACTGGACTGGAAAAACTCCGTTTTCTCTGGAGGAGTGGCTGGTGGGTTAGAACCATAACTTGCAGGTCACAGCCCAATGGCCTAACCCACTTCGACATGAGGGCTCCTTTATCAGTCATTGAGCACAGTGACATCAAGTACATTCTGGCTCTGTGGGCTTCCATGACTGCAACCCTTTACAGGAGAGGAAAGCCTCATTTTTCTCCCACAGAGCTGCTGGTGATTTCAAACTGCTGACCCTGGAATTAGCAGCCCAATTCATAACCTCTTCAGTCACCAAGGCTCCTTCATTAGTCACTGCTGGGCTAGCCAGTCAGTCCCAACCCATAGCAACCCCGTGTGCCACAGAAAAAAACATTGCCCAGTCCGGTACCAGCCTCACAATTGTTCTCATGTCTGAACCCATGGTGGCAGCCACGGTGTCAACCCATCTGGTCGCAGGCCTTCTCTTTCTCTGCCCCTCTACTTTCCCAAGCAGGGTGCCCTTCCCCAAGGACTAGTCTCTCCTGACGACATGGTCAAAGCTTCTCCATCCCTGAATCTAAGGAGCATTCGGGCTATACTTCCTTCAAGACATACTTATTTGCTCATTTTGGCAGTCCATGGCACTTTCAATATGCTTGGCCAGCACCAAGTTCAAATGCAGATGCTTCTGGGGTCTTCCTCCTTTTCAGGGTCCTGCTTTCACATGGATAGGAGGCGACTGAAACATCTTGACTTGGGTCAGGAACACTTTAGTCCTCAAAATCGCATGGGAGCCTTTCAATTATTTAACGAGATGCAGCACAGATTGACATTAGGGAAATTCAAATTAAAACCACAATGAGATATTGCATCACACCCACTAGGATAGATCTGGTCAGGAAAAAATGTCAACTATGTTTTGAGAATGATGATGGCAACAAAGGTACATATGTTATTGACACAATGGATGTATGTATGGATTGTGATAAGAATTGTACGAGCCCCCAATAAAATGATTTTTAAAAAAAGAAAGAAAGAAAAAATGTCAACTAACAAGTGTTGGTAAGGATATGGAGAAATTGAAACCCTTTTGTACTGCCGGTGGGAATGTAAAATGGGACGGCCTCTGTGTTCCTCAAAAGTTACATGGACCCAGCGAGTCCATTCCTAGGTATACAGCATAGCCTAGACACTTGAAAGTAAGGACTCAAAGAGACACGTGTTGCCAATATTCCTGTTTTAGTAGTAAGAAGCGCCAAAAGTACAGAGAGGAACCGGAAACACAGGGAATCCAAGAGAGATGATCCCTTCAGGACCAGTGGTGACAGTGGCGATACGGGGAGGGTAGAGGGAAGGTGGGGTAGAAAGAAGGTGGGGTAGAAAGGGGGAACTGATTATAAGGATCTACATATAACCCCCCACCCCAGGGGATGGACAACAGAAAAGTGGGTGAGGGGAGATGTTGGACAGTGGAAGATATGACAAAACAATAGTAATTTATAAATTATCAAGGGTTCATGAGGGAGGGATGAGCGGGATGGAGGGAGGAAATAAGGAGCTGATATCAAGGGCTTAAGTAGAAAGCAATGTTTTGAGACTGATGATGGCAACAAATGTACAAATGTGCTTGACACAATGGATGGATGTATGGATTGTGATAAGAATTGTATGAGCCCCCAATAAAATGATTTTAAAAAAAGGAGAGCCAAAATGCAAAAACAACTCAAATGTCCATTAAATGAATAAATGTCTTGTTTATTCACTCATCTGCACATTCAGCCATAGAGAGAAGGGACATCCTGCTACATGCTATCACATGGATGAACTCTGAAAACATGTTAACTGACAAAGATGCTAGATGTTATTATATGACCTATCAAGACTAGGTAAATTCACATAAACCGAAGTTCATTAATTGCTCTGTGTGAGAAAGAAGAGGCTGTCTGCTCCCGTCATGAGTGCAAGTCTCGGAAACACAAAGGGGTGCTTGTCCTCCGTGTTCTGAAGAGAATAACAGCAGTGAATTAGTTTGGGGTTGTTTTCTTTTTAAGTAAGGGAGGGAATCCGTTGAGGGGGGTACCAATTTTCTATTTTGAAATAACTTAAAACTTTAAATGAATAGTGGTGATAGCATAACCTGATGAATGTTGCTGTCACCAAACTGTATTCTTAAAAATGGCATTTTGGGTTATATATCTTTCACCATAATAAAATTTGTCAATATATTTTGGAAGACAGCTACTTGGTCAACTGACTGCAAGAGATCCCTACTGGTACTCATTCCAAAGAAAGGTGACCTAACAGAATGCTCAAGTTATAGAACAGTATCATTAATATCATAAGAAAGTAAAATTTTGCTGAATATTATTTAAAGACTGTTGCAGCAGTACATTGTGACAGGAAGCTGTCAGAGGGTTAGGCCTTACTCAGAAGAGGACCTGGAACAAGGACGAGGAACAGTGCAGATTCTCTGAAAGCAGACGAGTCCGTTTCCTGGTGTTTTATTGACTATGCCAAATGCATTTGACTGTGTGGATCATATAAAAGTATGGATAGTCTGAAAATAATTAACAATCTATAATCTATCAAGGGGCCACAGGGTTGGGGGTTGGTGAGGAGGGAGGGAAAAGAGGAGCTGATCCCAAGGGCTCAATGGAAAGTAAATGTCTAGAAAAGAACGATGGGATATATGTACAAATATGTCAGATACAATTGATGTATCATTTGGAACAAGAGTTGTAAGAGCTCCCAATAAAATGGTCCAAAAAAAACCTACGGGTATCCTTGAGAAGGGTAATTTCAGAACACTTCCCTGAGCTCATGCAGAACTTAACTTGGACTTGGGTCAAGAGGCAGAACAAAAGGAATACTGCATGGTTTAAACTCCGAAAAGGTGTGTGTCAGCGTTGTATCCTCTCACCATAATTACACATTCTGTATGTCAAGCAAGTAATTAGAAATGCTGGATTACAAGAAGAAAGCTGCATCGGGATTGGAAGAAGGCTTGTCAACAACCTGTGATATGCAGGTCACACAACCTTGCTTGCTGAAAGTGAGGAAGACCTGAAGCCCTTGCTGATGAAGACCGAGGATTGTAGTCCTCAGGGTGGATTACTACTCAATGTAAAGATCAAAATCCTCACAAACTGACCAATAGGTAACGTCATGATCAATGAAGAAAGGGTTGAAGAGGTCAAGGGTTCGCCTTGCTCAAACCCACAATCAATGCCCATGGAAGCAGCAGCATTTCTGAATCAAATGATGCATTGCATTGGTATATCTGCTACACAAGACCCCTCAAATGTTGAAAAGCAAGAATGTGACTTTGAGGACAGACGTGCACCTGACCCAAGCCGTGTTATTTTCAATCCCCTCCTGAGCAGGTGAAAGTTGGACACAGAACAGGGAGGCCTGTTCTAAGCAGCCTGGGTGCATCTGAATGATGGTCCGGGATGGGCAGTGTTTCATGCTGTTGTACATGGAGGGTCATTAAGAGTAAGAACCGACTCAGAGGCACCGGACATGCTTTCAGGTCAGGAAAGGCCAGGAAAGGCAAGAACGACAACAGGACAGAACCGGGCTCAAAACAGGCCCCAAGTCCCTCACAGCTCTGCTGTGCAGTGTGGTGGAAATTTCCTCCAAAACGGATAGTGGTGAAGGTCGCCGAGTGTAATGGATGTAATTAGCGTCACTGAGCACATACTGTTGAAGTAGAAAACGGTTTTGTGGTATTTTCACTACACACACGTCCACACCCCCGGAAACCACTGTGAACATGTGGGGCAGGAGGGAGAGCGCACCCGAAAAGCGATGGGTGGGGCCACAAGCAGCCCGCGCAAGTGGCGAAGGGACCAGGGGAACCAGTGACTAGGCGGGCGTGGCCTGGGAGCTGAGGTCGCGGTAGGGGCGCACCCGGTTCTGGCGCCCGGTCCCCACTAAGCCTAAGGCCACGCCCGCGGCCCGGAGCAGCTCCGCGGGCGAGGCGAGGACGTTGAGCGCTCCGAAGAGTCCACTCACCCCTTGCCGCGGCCGGGAATTCCTGTAACTGCCTGCGCAGGGCTTCCAAAGCCGCCTCCGCCATGACCCTGCCGCCAAGAGTCCGGAAAGGCCCTCCCGAGGCCCCGCCACGCCCCCACAGGGCCACGCCCCCAGATCACCGAGCTCCCGCCCACAGCGACATCCCGCCCCAAGGCCCCGCCCCCGCGCCGCCCTGGGAGCAAGACCTCCTTCTGCTTCACAGGCCGGCATCCCAAAGTAATAAATGATTGTGTTTATTGACAATTCCATACATCAATACAAACGGACACGTTAAAAACAGCCCAGAGCCCATACGAGCCCGAGGAGGAGGAAAGCGCCATGGCCAGGACGAAGGAGAAGTTATAAGTAAGGGCCCTCAATCCTGGGCGGGGCAAATCTGGAAGGGGTGGCGCTTGCCAGGGGCCTCAGACGTTCAGAGGGGGATGGGCGCCAGCCTGACCCTAGCCAAGGGGGAGGGGAAAGGAACCCACCTTCTAAAACAAGTCCTTTGTATGAGCATAGTCCCCTCCTTGCACAGGGAAGGGTGGCTGAGGATGGGGAAAGGCATGCCCAGAGGGCGAGGCTAGAGCCGTACTTTGGGTAGGATGTGGCTGCTGTGAGCTGAGGGATGACCAACCCTCACAGGGCTGCTGGCAGGGGCAGCCCTGCAGGGACCACTTTGGCCTTTATGAGGGCCGGAGGTCGCGGCCACATTGCAGTTTGCCCATGCAGATGACTGGGGTGGTAGAAAGTGGGGTGACATAGGCTTTTATCTGTCAGGTGCAGAGCAGCTGATGTGACAGGGCCAGGCATCCTTCAGTGCCCGGTTCCCTTCCGCCTATGCAGTCAGCAGGGTCTGGAGGGCTATCCAAGCTGGTGGTGAGTGGCCTCTGCAGCCTGAAGCTGTGCTAAAGCTGCCCTGACCTTTCGGGGGCAGAGGGAAGCCACAGGGGCCAGAGACACACAATCTTCACCCAACTCTGACAACCAATGCTCATTACTTGGTCTCTCTCTGCTGCCTACCGTACTTCACGTCTGTCCCCTCTTGATTCTAATCACTGCCCCACCCGTTCAATACTAATCTAGCCTCACACCTCTGCCACTTACCTGGCCCACTTCCCACCTTTCCAGTGTTTCTCTTGGTCCCTAGGCCTTCTTATGCAACCTCCAGCACCTGGGGAGGCTCCTGCCTGCCAGACCAGGTTCCCCCGAAGCATCTCCCACTAGCTAGGGCGGGACACCAAGAATCCAGAATTGGTTTTGGTGTATCCCATCTCTTCTGTGCCAATCATTGAATTGTACACAAGCCAGGTGGTGAAGCTGGGGCAGGTTGTGAGGCAGAATCAAGCACACAGCAGCCATTCAAGTACTCAAGCAAAGAACATGGAGCCACGTGCATGCGTGTGCGTGTGTGTGCACGTGTGCGTCTGCATGTAGGAAGGTTTCATCTCATAGCCAAGGTCCTTAGAAGGTGGGCCGGCGCCCTGTAAACCATAAGGAAATTCCCACACAAGCTTCTGACTGTGCTTCTCTCAGGATACAGAGAGCAGGTAGCCTCTAGACTACAGCAGCCTGGTGGGGACCAGGGTGGGAGAAGAGGGGGAGGCCTGAGGAAAGGGGGTCAGGCTGCTATGTTTGCCCAGCCAAGGGCTTACTGTCCTGCAGCAATGTCCACAGGTGGTTGCACCAGGGCTGGCTGAGGTGTGCGCGGGTGGGGGTGGGGAGGGGGGGCGGTAACAGACAATGCTAGGGGTCTCTTAAGGGGACATGGGAGTAGAATGTGGAGGCTCGGGCCCTGATACCAACCGGGGCCTCCTAAAGGCAAGGAATGCCCCGGAGGGTCAGTGGGCTGTGAAGAATTGGGGCGAACCCCTGGACTGCTCTGCAGCCAGGCGAGTGCAGCTGGTTTGGGAGGGGAAGTGGAGGTAGAAGTGAAGCTCCCCTTTGCGGAAGGGTACTGACGACCCTCCCACATCTCACCTCTACCCCACAGAATACCCTGTGTATGCTCCACCCCAGGGAGCTAGCTGATCCGTGCAGTAATTTCAAATGGCTTCGAAAATGGGAGGGCCAGCCTGCGCATTTCCCCAGGTGGGAAGGCCGCTGCCCTCCCACCCCTCACAGCACCAAGATGACTAAGACCTAGGACCGACCCCTGCCATTTCAGTATCATAGTAACACAGAAATCAGTTTGGTACCATAGCAATAACCAAGCATCCCCCTGACAAATGAGTGTTGGATGCACATGAGTTGCATTGTCTTGGACTCAAACCCAGATCTCCCACATGGAAAAGGAGAATTCTACAACTGAACCACCAATTTACCCTCAGAATATAATAAGTATCCAGTAAATGGTTATTAAGAATGTGGCTGCCAGGAAAATCCAGCAATTTCCTGTCAAGGCATAACACTAATATCTTCCCCCACACACTAGAAGGCAGCAGAGGAATGACTTTCTCCATGCCAGCCCTGGTATCTAGACAAGGGACCCTAACACTGAGCCACTGAGCCCCAGCAGGCTGGGGAGCAATGTAAAATTGGATGGGGGACAATCCTGGTTGAGTTAGTTTCCCTAAGCTTGCAGGGCAGTTTAGCATGTCCACAGCTGTGTTCAGATGAGCCATGTAAATACCACCGAGAGAAATTCTACATGCTTTCACACACCATGCTAGTCGTTGCAGCCATCGTTGAGTACAGTTCATGCTCATCACTATCTAGAAATCACGGTGACGCTGTGGGTGAGCCATTAGGCAGGTAACCTCAAGGTTGGCAGTTCAAAGGCACCAGTTGTTCTCTGAGAGGAAGGTGAGATGATCTGCTCCTGTAAAGATTTAGCCTGAGGAATTTTATATAGGGTCACAGTGAGTCAGGATCAACTCAATGGTGTGGGTTTGGTTTTTTAGACCCACCATCAGATCATATTTAATGTATTTATTAACATGTATATTTGCCACAAATCCAATGTCTTTTATTTTTATCACTGCATTTCAATACAATTTGTGCTTTGTGATTCTGTATTTCATTGGAGGTATTTGGAAATATTATTCTGGGGAGTGGGCAGGTGTTCCATAGCCTTTCCTAAATGCCAAAAGGATCCATGGGGTTGCAATGGTTAAGACCCTCTAATAGAGTTTATCAATGAGCCCTGGAGGCACAATGGTTAAGTGCTCAGCTGCTATCCAAAAGGTTGAAGGTTTGAACCCACCAGTTGCTCTGTTCTTGGAAGAAAAAACAGGCAACCCATTCTTGTAAAGATTACATCATAGAGAAGCCTAGAGCAGTGGTTCTCAAACTTCCTAATGCCACAACCCTTTCATACAGTTCCTCATGTTGTGGTGACCTCCACAACCATAAAAATATTCTCATTGCTGCTTCATAACTGTAATTTTGTTACAGTCACCCTGTGCAAGGGTCCCACAGGTTGAGAACCATTGGTCTAGAGAGCTCTGCACTGATGCATTGAGTCACTATGAGTTGGACTGGACTAGAAGGTTCCTAACAAAAACACCAACAATCCTTTTTTACCATGACCTTGTTAACTCAAAAAGATTAATAAGCAAATTCACAAACGAGGACATCCAGTTGCCCCTCCAAACTGGAGAAGCATGAGTTAAATGGTGACCCTGATCCCACGGTGTCCTCCAGCTGGTGCCATGCTGCCTTTATTCCTTCTGCCTCTAAGTTCTGTGGAGAAGAAGGGGAAAGGGAGGGAAAGAAAAAGAAAGAAATGAGAAGATAATTTTTCCAGCTTCTTCACATCACTGAATTGAACTTTACTTTTAGTAAAAGTATTATGAAATGGAAATGGTGCTTTCACTATTTTGCTTTTAGGTGATATTCAGAGACATGGTGCTGGTAATTATTTGAGCCGGGGAGGTTAGTATGCAGATTTTCTGAATATGGTTGAGCCAGCATGCCCCCTTCCAGGCCTAGCATTTCCCTGGACTATGAGAAGTTATAGACAGTCTACCCTCTTCTTCCTCTGACTTCGCTGCAAACCATGGACACACTGGTTCTGACTTGACCTGGCTCCAGTACAGAAAAAAATATCCTCCTTGCATAATTGTAGTGCTTGCATTGGAAGGCACCTAGAGACAAATCTCTCTTCTGGTGGCATAATGGTTTATGTGTTGGGATATTAACTGCAAGGTCAGCAGTTGGAATTCACCAGTCACTCCTTTGGAGAAAGATGAGGCTTTCTTCTCCCATAAAGAGTATAAAAACTCAAAATGCATTGGCAGAGATTCCACAGAGAATAAGCCTCCATTAAATCCCCTGGGACCATTCACCAGGGATGGGATTAAACCCTGCTCATCGCCAGTACATCAGAAAGTGTATTGTTGCAGATATGATTAGGTTAAAAATTAACATCTTATCATTTGTCTTTACTCTTAACACATTTTCCATTTGTTCTTTATTTAATTTTCTGCTTTCCTTTTTATTGAAAAACGTAACTAATGTCACTAAACAAGTAGAGAATTTGTTAAATGAAAATCTAATCGGTTATGTAAACTTTCACTGAAAACATAACACAATTTTATTTTTACAAAGAGTTATAGCCTTGGAAACCCAGGAAGCCGGAGTATTTTCTCTCGATAGGATTGTTATGCACCCAATGGCAATGAGTGTTGTTGGATTTTGTTTCTTTATTGTTTTCTGTAGCTATGGTGGGGTATAGGGGTTATGTGTTGGGCTGCTAAATGCAATGTCTGAAATGGCAAATTTGAAATCCCCAGCCACTCCAAGGGAGAAAGATGAGGCTTTCTACTTCCCTAAAGAGTTCCAGTCTCAGAGCAGACAAAGAGAACAACATGGCTGGCCCCACTATGAGACATGATGCCCCTCAGTGACCAAGGGTGATACAGGGGACAGCACTGGAGACACAGTGTGCGAATGGCACCTAACCTGATTCCACCACACCGAGGCAAAGTGTGGTGGAGTGCAGTGGAACAGCAAGGGAATGGAGTGGCAAGGTCCCCAGGGAATGCTGAAAGTGGACTTTGGGGCCAGGTTGTGGTGCCTCAACAGACTGGATTGGAAAACACTCCTAAGGTCCAACAAATGATCCTTGAACTAACTACAAGCTCTTCTTTCTTGATGTGTTTTGTTTTGTTCTTTGTCAGTGGTTTGTTTTTGTTGTTTTGTTGTCTGGTTGTATACTGTTGCTTTGTTTTCCTCTGTCTTGTTTTCGTGCATGTTAGTGTCTCCACAGGTCTGTCTAAATAAGACAGGCTGGATGAACTATCTGGAGGAAAAACAACAGGACCGACAGTTCCGGGGGCACTTGGGATAGGGGGAGGTGCGGGGGAGGTAAGGAAGTGGTGTTAACAAACACAGGGACAAGGGAACAACATGGGACTCAAAATGGTAGTGAGGGGGAAGTGGCAGGCCTGGTAGGGAATGCTCAAGGGTAAGGTTACGTAAAGAAGAGGTATAGCTGTAACCCAGGTGGGGACGGAGCATGGTAGTGGGAGAGGAGGAAAGTCAAGGGAGATGGAGGAAAGAGCTAGGAGTCAAAGTGCATTTATAGAGGTCTAGACAAAGACATGTACATGCAAATTATATATATATATATATATGTATATAAATAAATAAATAAATAAATATATATATGGATGGGGAAATAGATCTATGGGTCTATATTTATAGGTTTAGTGTTAAGGTGGCGGCAGGACCTTGGGGCTTAACGCAAGCACTCCCTCAATGCATGAATACTTTCTTTTATTCAATTGGCACTCTACAATGCTCATCCTCCCGACACAACTGCTGAAGCCAAAGCTGGTGAACAAGTAAATGTGGTGAAGAAAGCTGATGGTGCCCGGCTATCAAAAGAGATAGTGTCTGAGATCTTAAAGACTTGAAGATAAACAAGCAGCCATCTGGCTCAGAAGCAACAAAGCCCACATGGAAGAGCACACCAGCCTGTGTGATCATGAGGCCCCAAAGGGATCAGTTATCAGGAATCAAAGAACAAAAAAATCACAGCATTGGCTGCACACCTCCATGATACGATTGCCGAAGACAAACGGGTGCATAAGCAAATGTGGCGAAGAAAGCTGATGGTGCCCGGCTATCAAAAGAGATAGTGTCTGGGGTCTTAAAGGCTTGAAGGTGAACAAGCGGCCCTCTAGCTCAGAAGCAAAAAAGCCCACATGGAGGAAGCACACCAGCCTGTGCGATCACAAGGTGCCAAAGGGACCAGGTATAAGGCATCATGCAAAATATGTATATAACATATATATGGTATATATATGGTATATATATGGTATATATATATATATATATATATATATATATATATATATATATATATATATATATATATATACATAATTGTGAATGAAGGGGGAAGTTCAGAGTGGCGACCCAAAGCCCATTTGCTGGCCACTGGAGATCCCCTCACAGAGGGGTTTCGGAGAGGAGATGGGTCAGTCAGGGTGCGATGTAGTACCAATGAAAAACACAGCTTTCCCCCAGATTCTGGATGCTTCCTCCCACCAACTACCATGATCCGTATTGTACTTTGCAGGACTGGATAGGGCAGAGGTTGTACACAGGTACATATAGGAGCTGGAGGCACAGGGAATCGATGGTGGATGATACCTTCAGGACCAGGAGTGTGAGGGGCGATACTGGGAGAGTGGAGGGTGAGTGGGTTGGAAACGGGCAACAGATTACAAGGATCCCCATGTAACCTCCTCCCTGGAAGACAGACGACAGAGAAGGGGGGGAGGGAGACTCCGGATAGGGCAAGATATGACAAAATAACAATCTGTGGATTATCAAGGGCTCATGAGGAAGTGGGGAGCGGGAGGGAGGGTAAAAAAAAGAGGACCTGATGCAAAGGGCTTAAGTGGAGAGCAAATGCTTTGAGAGTGATTAGGGCAAAGAATGTACAGATATGATTTATACAATTTATGTATGTATATGTATGGATTGTAATAAGAGTTGTATGAGCCTCTAATAAAATGTTTTTTTAAAAAAAGAGTTCCAGTCTCAGAAACTCACAGGTGCAGTTCTACCCTATCCTATAGAGTCGCCATGAGTCGGCATCAACTGGATGGCAGGAAGGACACATAATGATTCAGACCTGGGCTTAGTTTGGGTTCTCACTGAAGCAGATCCTGGCCAAAGACTTAAAGGCAATGAGCTTATTTAGGAAACTCTGAGCATGCAGGTAATGAAGTGGCATTGTGAGCCAGTGGAGGGAAGGCCACCGATAACAAATAGATTGTGAATCCAATTACAAACCTGGGAACCTGCTGCTTAATCACTTAGGAAGTCTCCAGGGGTAGGTATAGCACACGCCTCTCAGAGTTTTGCCATCCAAGGACTGAGGGGCCTCGTCAGGGCTGTTCCCAGGGGCATATGTTCCTCAGCACATTCAGCCAGCACCAGCAAAGGGACCTTCAGAGCTGTCCCTTGGTGACTGAGGCAAGTACACGGAATCAGGAATTTGGGAGTGAAGAGAAGGAGCACCGGGAGTGTCTACTACAGGTTGGAGACTGGAAGGTCAACTCGGTGCTCCTCAAGGGGACAGGCGTTCCCTTCTCTGGATCTCACTTGTAACATCGATACACAAAGGTCGATTCTGTGAGGGTCACAGACTGGGGACTCCCATGGTCAAATGAGGACCTGTGTGGACTCTGGTTGGCCTGCTTATTCACTGCCATCTAGAAGATTCCAACTCACAGACCGAGCAGAACTGCCCCTGTGGTTTTCCGAGGCTGAAAATCTATATGGAGTAGAAAGTCTCATCTCTGCACAGCCTCCCCACCCTATCCCCCACCCCCCGCTCCCCCAGTGTGACTGGTGGTTTTAAACTACTGACCTTCTAGTTAGCTGCACAACACATAACCCACTGTGCCATCAAGGCTCTTTGGCCTACCTGGCTTCTATCCAATGTTATTGAATCGCCTTTGAAAAAATCAGGAGGTTTTTAAGAAAATAGGAATTTTGACTTTCTTTAGAAAAATTGATCTGGCATCACTGGAACCTAAACTAGAGGATCCACAATTCCAAGTGGCTCTGGGAATCTCAACATTTCTTCCTCCTGCTCAAAGTAAAATGTTTTAAGGGGACCTTTCACAGCTGGTGGGCTGGTCTCCTTTCTAGAAAGTTGCCTCTGTAAAGAAAATGCATCTTTCTTCCCTTTTACCTAGTTGGGGGTGGTGAGGGTATCAGGAGCCATTGGGTTAAGAAAAAACATTCCAGGTAGCTTCAATCTGCCCTGCCAGGGCTTTAGAGTCCAAGCCTTTTTTGCTCCAGCTGACTGGCCTGCTGTTTCCAGGGCAGCCCCACCATCTGTTCCCAGATGCAGGGAGGGAGCCGACTTTCCTTCATCACACCTGCCCCAAACTCAGGCCCAGAACTACTGTCTAAACACAGAACAACTTTTGTCTGTGGCCAAATGTGGGACCCCAAATTTCTTCCCTCTTTCCCGATACTCCTTCAGTGACTTGATGACCTGGGCCAGGCTGAGATGAATTAGCTTGCTCCTCACAGCTGGCTGCTGGGTTCCAGTCAACTCCCAGAGGCCACTGGCTGTGCCCATCAGTAGAAGTGGGAGTTGAGAACCCTCAGCTCTTGGCCGAGCAGCTCTGTCAGTCTGTAGCTGTTGACTGTAGCTGGTGCTTTAAGTCATTTCAGTCGCTCCACCTCAGCTGTGATTAGTCTAGTCTCTGTAGCCTCAGAGGGAGGGGAAAACAAAACACCTCAATGACTTTGAATCAGAGTGGGTTATCCTCTTTTAAAAGGCAGAAAGTCTGAATTGGAGGATATTTTGGGGGGTTTCTTTTATGTATTTCACATTTATGAAATAAGAACTAACAGTATTTGTTCCAGTAAGTGGATCAGAACCACCTAAGGGCCCACTCCTCCCACCAGGCCACGCCTCACTAAGAATAGAGGTCCATCACTTGTCTGGCATTTTGTGGTACTGTGGTGACTTTTGTTTTGTGTGATACTGGGAGCTATGTGATTGGCATTTCATATACCAGCAGGGTCACCCAAAGAGCTTCCAGACAAAGAACAGACAATGAAGAAGGAATTGGCTGCCCGCGTGGGAAAAATGAGCCATTGAAAACCCTATGGATAGCAGCAACACTGTCAGTTACTAGACCCCCCATGAACAACAGAAGAACATTGTCAGAACGTGTGCCAGAAGATGAGCTCTTCAACTTGGAAAGTACTCAAAATACGGCTGAGGAAGAGGAAGAGCTGACTTTTCATAGGCAAGTCGACCATAATGATGCAAATCGAGGATAGCCATCAGGACCTTCATTTGCTGATGGGCCACAACTCAAAATGAGGAGAAACAGTTCATATCGTCATTAATAATTGAAACTTGGGATGTATGAAATATGAATCTAGGGACATTGGAAGTCATTAAAAAGGAAATGGAATACATAAAGATTGATATTGTAAGCATTAGTTAGCTGAAAGGGACTGATATTGACCATTTTGAAACAGAAAATCTTATGGTTTACTCTGCTGGAAATGACACAATCAAGAGAAACAACATTGCATTCATCATCAAAAGGACATTTTAAGATCTATTTTAATGTACAATGCTATCTTTGATAGGATGCTATCTAGCCCCCTTCAAGGAGAACCAATCAATACAACTATTGTTCAAATTTATGCACCAGCCACCCAAAGCTGGTGATGCAGAAACTGAATAATTCTACCACCATATTCAGTCCCAAATTTGTCAGACTTGCTATCAAAATGCTATTGGAATGCAAAAGTTGAAAACAAAGAGGAAGGATCAGTAGTTGAAACATATGGTCTTGGTGATAGAAACCAAGCTGGAGATCGCATGACAGAGTTTGCAAGACCAATAAATTGCTGATAGCATATACTATGTTTTCCAACTTCTGTTCTTTCCTCTTTGGTTCCAACATTTGCACTCCAATCACCAATAATTACCAATTTATCTTGATTGTATGTTAGAATTTTGCATGATTAAAGATTTCTTCAAACATATGATCAACAACAAAAAAGGTGACCATAAATGTGGACTTCTCCAGATGGAATACACAGAAATCAAATTGACTACACCTGTGGGAACAGACAATAAAAGAAGCTCAATATCAGCAACTGAAACAAGTCCAGGGGCTGAATGTGGAACAGATCAGCAATTGTTCATATGTGAGCTCAAGTTGAAGTTCAAGAAAATGCAAACAAGTACACGAGAGTCAATATACAACCTTGATAATAACCCAACAAATTTTGAGAACATCTCTGAATAAAGCACAGTGTCATTTTTAAAAAAAAGGAAATAAAGAAAAAATACAAGTGCATGTCAGAAGAGACTCTGAAACTTACTCTTAATCAGAGAGTAGCTAAGGCAAATGGAAGAAATGATGAAGTAAAGAGCTAAATAGAAAATTTCAAAGGACAACTCGAGAATACAAAGTAAAATATTATCACAAAATGTGCAAAGGCCTAGAGTTAGAAAACCAAAACAGAACATATTCAGCATATCTTAAACTGAAAGAACTGAAGAAAAATGTCAAGTCTCGAAGTGCAATATTAAAAAATTCTATGGGCAAAATATTGAATGATGAAGGAAACATCTGAGGAAGATGGAAACAATATGGAGTCACTGTATCAAAAAGAATAGACCAACATTCAACCATTTCAGGAGGTAACATATGAGCAAGAACCAATGGTCAGGAAAGAAGAAATACAATATGCATGGAAAGCACTAGCCCAAAACAAGATGCCAGGAATTGCTGGAATATCTATTGAAATGTTTCCACAAGCTGATAAAGCACTGGCAGCACTCACTCATCTGTGTCAGGAAATTTGGAATACAGCTACTTGGCTAACAGACTGGAAGAGATCCATATGTGTATACATACCAAAGAAGGGAGACCAACGGAATGGTCAAATTATGTAACACTATCATTGGCATCACATGTGAGTCAAATTGTACTGAAGCTAATACAACAACAGTTGCATTAATTCATTGACAGAAAGTTACCATATTCAGCATTCAAGAGCCATCGTGGCACAGTGGTTACAGGTTGGATTGCAAACCCCAAGGTTAGCAGTTCAAAACCACCAGTCACTCCGTGGGAGAAAGGCAAGTTTTCTACTCCCATAATGAGTTACAGTCTCAGAAACTCACAGGGGCAGTTAGTTCTACCCTATACTATAGGGTCAGGATGAGTTGTCATCAACTACAAGGCAGTAAGTTTGGTTTCCCAGAGATTTAAGCCAGATTCAGAAGAGGATGTGGAACAACGGATAATAGATATCAGATGGATCTTGCCTGAAAGCAGTGAATACCCAAAAGATGTTTACTTATGTTTTATTAACACCCAAGGTATCTGACTGTGTGGATCATAACAAAACATGCATACTTTTGAGAAGGGAATTCCAGAACACATTGTCTTGCTCATGTGAAACTTGTACATGGATTAAGAAGCAGCAGCACAAATAGAACAAGGGTAGATTGCATGGTTTAAGAATCAAGAAAGGTGTGCATCCAGGTTGCACCCACTTATTACACTTTTTCCATCTGTATGGTGAGCAAATAATCAGAGAAGCCAAATTATATGAAGAAGAACACAGAATCAGATTTGGAGGAAATATTATTAACAACCTAAAATATGCAGACGACACAGTTTGGCTTGCTGACAATGATGGGGGACTTGAAGCACTTGCTGGTGAAGATCAAGGATTGCAGCCTTCAATGTGGGATACAACTCAACACAAAGAAAACCAAAATCCTCACTACTGAACCAATAGGTAACATGATGATAAATCGAGAAAAACTTGAAGTTGTCAAGGATTTTGTCTTCTCTGGATCCACAAGCAATGCTCCTGGAAGCAGCAGTCAAGAGATGAAAAGATACAATGCACTGGGTAGATCTGCTGCATAAGAGCTCTTTAGAATGTTGAAAAGTTAGGATGTTACTTTAAGCAGGAAGTGCACCTGATCCAAACCATGGTATTTTCATTTGCCTCATCTGCATGTGAAAAGCTTGCCATTGAGTGAAGAAGACCCAGGTAAACTGTATGAATTTGAACCATGGTACTGGCAAAGAATATTGACAGTACCATGGACTGCCAAAAGAACAAACATAATCTGTCTTGGAAGTACGGCCAGAATTCTCATTAGAAGTAAGGATGGTGAGACTTTGGACATGTTGTCAGTGGAGACCAGTCCCTGGAGAGGCATCATGCTTAGAAAAATGGAAGGGCTGTAAAAAAAGGTTGAAGGCCCTTGAAGAGCTGGATTGACACAGTGACTACAACAAGAGGACTGAGCATAGGAACACTTGGGTGGATGCAGGAGGAGCTGTTATTGTTACATTCTGCTGTGAATAGGTTTGCCATGGACCAGAACCAACTGGATGGCAAACTATCAACAACAACAACAACAACAACAGGGAGAGACATTAAAAAAGCCAAACTCACTGCCATTGAGTTGACCTTGATTCAGAGCAACCCTGGAGGACAGGGAAGAACTGGCACCCGTGAGTTTCCCGAGAGTGTAACTTTTCACAGGAGGGGAAAGCCTGTTTAACCTACTACTTAGCAGCCCAGCCCATCACCAGGGCTCCACAAGGATAGAGAGAAGCACTGTTAGGGCTGGATATGGCAGAGGCTGTATACTGGTACATATGAGGGCTGGAGGTACAGGGAATCCAGGGTGGACGATACCTTCAGGACCAAGGGTGTGAGGGGTGATGCTGGGAGAGTGGAGGGTGAGTGGGTTGGAAAGGGGGAACTGATTACAAGGATCCACATGTGACCTCTTCCCTGGGAGAGGGACAGCAGAGAACCGGGGAAGGGAGACTCCGGATAGGGCAAGATATGACAAAATAACGATGTATAAATTATCAAGGGCACATGAGGCAGGGGGGCGATGAAGAGGGAGGGGAAAAAAAAGAGGACCTGATGCAAAGGGCTTAAGTGGAGAGCAAATGCTTTGAGAATGATTTGGGTAGGGAATGTATGGATGTGCTTTATACAATTGTTGTATGAATATGTATGGATTGTGATAAGAGTTGTATGAGTCCCTAATAAAATGTAAAAAAAAGAAAAGAGGAGAAAAAGTGATTAGGGCAAAGACTGTACAGATGTGCTTTATATAATTGATGTATGTATATGTATGAACTGTGATAACAGTTGTATGAGCCCCTAATAAATTGTTTAAAAAAATTATCCTCAATTCTATCTGAATACTTGCCAGAGCTGCAAGTTGCCTTAATAAACA
This sequence comes from Tenrec ecaudatus, assembly GCF_050624435.1. NCBI lineage: Eukaryota > Metazoa > Chordata > Mammalia > Afrosoricida > Tenrecidae > Tenrec > Tenrec ecaudatus. The sequence goes on along the minus strand of NW_027457553.1, from coordinate 1,054,941 downwards.
CGAGCAAAAAAAGTACCTCTGGCAGCAGACCGGTCAGGTTCAAATCCAGGCTCTCTAGCGTATTGCCTATGTGACCTTGGGCAAACCTAGACCTTTCTGTGCTTCCAAAGACTCACTTTCCAAAAGGGAAGTCATAAGCCAACTTTTCTTATTCCTCATTGGGTTGCTTTGAAGATGAAATGAGAGATCTGTCTAAAAATGCTAACTTATTGACTATGTGACCTTGGGCAAACCTGGACCTCTCTGTGCTTCCAAAGACTCACTTTCCAAAAGGGAAGTCATAAGCCAACTTTTCTTATTCCTCACTGGGTTGCTTTGAAGATGAAATGAGACATCTGTCTAAAAATGCTTCTGACCATCCCTTGTTTCTCAGAGCTCCACAAATACTATGGATTATTGTTAAAAGATTATGAATGACTTTTTTCCATGGTAGTACAAAGATTAACATCAGTGCTACTTCTCTCTGACAAAATATAAATCCAAATTTCTAAATAGCAGGGTCTGAACGGATGCGCTCTTAACAGCATCTTGCTTTTCTCCCATCACTTGTCACAGTAAATCTGATAAGAAATGCTGGGCTAGGGCCTGCAGCCAAGGCCCTCACTGGCAGCGTGCAGGACTTAGGTTGTTGGCAGGCCAAGGGGCATCACACTGGCAAGAGGAGACTCCACAAAGGGCCCCTGCTTCCTCCCCCACGCCCCCCTTCCCCACGTTCAGGGTGAAACGTCAAAATACAATTTTTTTTGTCACCTGGTGAAATAATGAGCCCCCATTCCCGTTGCCTTGGTATCATCAGAGCGCAACAGCCACGTGGGGTAATCGCTGTCTCCGTGTTAATGCTGCTCAGTTCAAACATTTTCACAGGCCCTGGCGAAATGAAACCCGTGCTTTCTACCTAGGTGGAGTTTGAGGCACTTCAGCCCATTTGCTTCTGCTGAAGAGGCTACCTCAGAAAAACAGGAAATAAAAACATAGAGGGTGCCATTGACATTAGGTTTCTCGTTTTCTTCCTTTCTTCCCTACCTTCCTTTCTTCTTCTTGCCCTTCTCTTTCTCTTTTCTTCCTTCACTCCCTTTGCTCCCGTCTTCCTGCCTGCCTTCACCTTCCATCTTCCCTCCCGCACTCATCCATTTCTTCTTCGCTCCTCTCTCCCCAACCCCACCTTTCTCCTTTCCTTCCCTGCCTTTTCCCTTCAGCCTCCCAGTCTCCCTCCTTCACTCTCTCCCTTTGCTCCTTCCTTTCCCCACCGTGTTTTGATCCAGTGATTTGTACTCCTTTCTTCCTCTCATCCCACCCCTCCCCATTGCTGGAGAAACATCAGTTCCTTGTGGCGCTGGTTTCTTGGCGCCAGACCCTGTTCTTTGGGTGTTCACAAGTCTGCGTCCTGTGTGCAAACATAAGACAGACATATGATCAGGGTTGGACAGAACATGGGATTTGACAGGTGTTCTGCATCCCAAATCTCCAAGAGGCAAAGGTAAAGTCAGGCTCCTGCCTTTAAGGTTATGTCTCCCATTGTAACTGCATCCCACAGAGGCTCCTGCCTCCTCGCCACCTGAGGCCTGCTGCCTGCCTTCCTCTAGCTCCTGGGGAATTGGGGCAGCAGTGGCAAGAACAACAAAAATCCCCAGGAGTTGACAAGAAGGTGAGGCTGCCTTGCTTGAGAGACGACCCCTCACCCACCTGCATGTTGTTGAGATGCAGGTTCTCATCCCTGTGGCTGGGCAAGAAACGCCCCCTCCCCAAACGCAGTGGCTTCAAACAAGGACCATCATCGTGTGGTTGCTGGGAGGCCACTGGGTCGTGCTTGGAGTCTCCTATGAGTTGGCAGTCACATGGGAGCTGGGGCAGGGGCCTCTGGTGACTCCAGTGCCTACAAGTGCACTCAGAGGGCTGGCAGCTGAAGCTGGCCGTTAGCTGGGTGCTTAGCTGGGTTGTTGGTTGGAGTGTCTCCACGTGGCCTTTCCAGGTGGCTCAGGCTTCTTTCAGCATAGTGTCCGGGTGCTGAGAAGTGTCCTGAGAGGTAGCACGTGGAGGCTGGACATTCTAAGGGTGAGTACTCAAGAAGAAGTCTTTGAAGGGATTTTTCAGAAGCTGTGAAGCACTTTGGGGGAGGGAAGGCGGTTGCCCAAACTAGATGTCGCAGTGTCATCTTCTCCATAATCTATTGGTCACAGAGGTCATGAAACATCCCAATTTAAGGGGAAAGGGCATAGACTCTACCTTCCTATAGGTAGCCTGTCAAGGAATTTGGGGTCACATACAAAGACTGGGAGACCCTGGGTGGCACAAATGGTTAAGGACTCAACGTATCAAGAGGTGGGCAGTTGCACCCCTCAGAAGAAATAACTAATGGCCTGCTTCTAGAAGCCCACAGGCTTGAGAATCCTGTGATGTGTAGTTTCTCCCTGGCACCCAGGGGGTCCTCGGGAGCCAGAACCAACATAACAGCAACGGGTTGGGTTTTTGTTGGTTTTGTTTGGGCTAATATTAAAACGACTAGTATGAAATTATATATGTATTGTGTTTAACTCTCAGGACTCTGATTATGCTGAAGTTGAACAAAACCGTCTGCCTCTTCTATGAACGCCAGCCGATGGAGGCAAAGGGTGAGGGACTAGAGGAAGAATGGATGTCACATTCCCGTCCTTATGTTTCAGTTGTCCTTAAAGGGCACAGGGGACAAACCAGATGTCTTTTATATGATTTTAGCCTAATGATGTGCTAGTATGATGATGAGCAGCCTGAAAAGTGCTGTTAACTAATGTGATCCAATATTTGAAAAGTTGATGATTTCACATCGAATTTTATATTCTCAGCATCTCAGTTACAAACAGAAAATCAGGCCTTAAAATCCTTACATTTCCCCAAGGCAACAACAGTCTGGAGCTAGAATTTGAATGTCCCCTGTGGATGAGCTGACATGTGCCTGTTAATCACAGTCCCCATCCATCCCTATTGCCCCCAACACAGAGGTTGGCTACAAGTATCCTTTATCTATATGGCTAAATAGGTTAGTTGGTTTGGATTGGGTTGCTAGTTTTTCCTGTTTTGTTTTTGCTTACTTTTGATTTTTTTGGGGGGCTAGGAAATGGTGTGTATTTTGGTACCACGTCTTCTAAAGCGAGAAAATAAAATCCAGTAAGCCAAGAAGGTCAAACAGTCTAGATTAATGATGAAAGGATGAGCCCTGTTGGTGAAGTAGATTATGAGTTGGACTTCTAACTGCAAGATCAGAAGATCAAAACTCCCCCACCCCCACTCCACAAGAGAAAGATGAGATTTTCTACTCCTGTAAAGATTTACAGCCTTGGAAACCTACAGGGGCAGTTCTATATTCTGTCCAAAGGGTTGCTATATGTCAGAATTGATTCCAGGGTAGTGAGGTTTTCTTGATTGATATAAATAATTTTGGTGAGTATTGAAAAAACCAGTCAATATTATTTTCAACACACATCAAAGAAGGTCCACATAAATTGTTCACACAACCCTGCCACCTTCTTTCTTTATTCCCTTGCCTCCCACTCTCCTTTCTTCCTCCCTATGGTCTTTTATCTCATTCTTTTTCTTTCAAGGGTTAGCCTAGGAGTGGGAAAGTCTGACTAATTCTTAACCAAAAGACTAAATTGGTTTTATTGTTGGTGTTATTACTTGGGTTAAATTTTTTTCTTTTCTCTTCTTCTATTGGTTTGTGTCATGTAACCCAGAAAATGGGGAAACATTTGGAACATCAAAACACTATCCTTTCTCAGTAGACTACAAGCATTAAAGGCAACAGAGATAAATACTCCAATAATAACAATAACATACAAGGATAGCTAGAGAGATAAATAGATAGATAGAAAAACCACAAAATCTGAGCAGTTGGGGGAAGAATGGGACTAGCCCCATGAATAAATATAGGTTTGCCAGAGAATAGTTCTATATACATATTAGCATATACTACAAATATGTCCATGAATATAATAGTGCATCCAGGAGGCATAGTTATGAAAATGTCTTAGCTATAACAAAACCCCTTGAGGGAGCGTGTCCTAAATATGGGGGATCAGGAACATAGCTCTGAGAGACCTCAAGATCAATTGGTACAAACTAGCTCACAAAGACAATGTTCTGTATCCATCAGGGAAGTGACTGGGGTCTTCAAAAGCTAGTGAGTAGCAAACTAAAAGTTGGTTCTTGGTCTCACCCTATGTGTTGGACAGGGTTCTCTAGAGAGACAAAACCATATTGCTAGTAATTATAGATAAATATATTTATAAAGCTAGATATACAATACAAGAAATGAACCACTAAATTATATACAGATAGATAACACAAGAAACTAACAGTTAAATTATAAAAGAGTGAGATACTAGCAGTCCTTTAAGGCTTGAGAGCCGCCAGTTGCCAGTCCCTTTCTGTAGAGAGAGCTGGGCTATATATACCCTGGCAGCAAACAGCAAGGTAAGTCACCAACTGTCACCAACTGTCGGTCTCCAGATCCAGAGACTAACATTCCAATCCTGTGGGATTAAATGGACCTCAACTTACAGCGACACAGTCCACAAGTTAGGCATCCCACAGGTAGTGTACCCCTTTAAATTGAGGCACAGAACAAGCAAGGCGAGGCTCACGAAGCCATTTATCCCTCTGCCCTTCGATTAATCCTACTTGTGTTTATCGGCCAGGCTGGCACAATAAACTATTGCACCCTGTCTGGAGCAAATAACAGTGAAGAATATCAAGATGCCTGGCAACAATTAGTCCAAATCAGTAATGGACTATGCGTACCTCAGCCTCTATGATGCTAAGGTCAGAAGAACTAAATGGTGCCTGTCTATCACAAACAGCTGCTCTGAAAGGGATCATGGTACATGATCCTAGATAGAGTGGGGAGTAATATGTAAGCAAACTGAAAGTCATACTACTACTACCAATAGTAATAATAATAATGATGATAAAAGATGAGGTTTATTGGTTAGATAGACTAGTGGTCCTTCATCACCGTTCAGGTCTGGAACTGAATTCAACCCCCTGAAAAATAGACAAGTTATAAAGTGAACCTTATGAGAATCAAAGATTGCAGCCCTCAGTATGAATTACAACTCAATGTCAAGAAGACACACATCCTTACAACTTGATCAATAGGTACCATGAAAAATGGAGAAGTTTGTTGTTTTTTTATTTGTTGTTATTTGTTGAAGTTGTCACGGATTTTTGTCTTGATGAGGTCTATAATCAATGTTCTTGGAAGCTGCAATCATGAGATCAAATGACGCATTGCATATGGATACATTTGGTTCACAATATGTCTGTAGAGTGCTAAAAAGCAAGGATGTTACTTTGAGGACTAAGGTGCACCTTACCCAAGCCATAGTAATTTAAATTGCCTCATAAGTATGTGAAAGTTAGACATTGAATAAGGAAGGCTGAAGAAGAATTGATATGTTTGAATTGTGGTGCTGGTGAAGAATATTGAAAGTAACATGGACTGCCAAGGGAACAAACAGACCTGTCTTAGAAGAAGTATGGTCAGAGGGCTCCTTAAAGGCAAGGATGGTGAGACTTCCTCTCACATATTTTGGTCATGTTATTAAGAGAGACTAGTCCCTGGAGAAGGACATCATGCCAGGTGAAGTAGAGGGACAGTGAAAGAGAGGAAGCCCCTTAAGGAGATGGATTGACAGTGACTGAAACAAGGGGCTCAAGCTTGGGAACAATTAGGAGAATAATTCAGGGCTAGGTAGTGTTTCTTTCTGTTTGGCATAGGGTCAATGTGGGTTGCAACTGGCTCAATGGCATCTGATAAGAACAACTACACCAAAATGAATCATAGCACTGAGGAGCACACATTCCTCAGAACCATCAACCATTCAAAAGCAAATAGGCAGTATTTGCCCAAGGCCAAATTCAAAAGGCAGGCAAGGTTAGGGGAGAAGGGTGAATGAAAACAGGAAGCAGAGTTTCAATGGCATGAGTGATATTACATTGCAGGAGATTGTCATCAATGTCACATAACAAAACGTGTATAAATTGTTACGTGCAAAGCTGATTTTCTCTGTAAATCTTAACCCACCTTACAATAAAAAGTTTCTTTTTTTAAAACAAAGACACCATCGTTCATATAATAGACACAGCCAAAGATCTCCTGGACAATCCTAAAATGATCTCCCAAATGATTTGGGTAGTTAGCCCTCCCCAGGGAGTTCTACCCATTGAAATGCTGGGGGGTTATGGCTGCAATTATATTTCAGGCCAGAAGAGGCAGCAGAGGCCTGGTTGTTCAAATGCTGCAAAACTACCAGACAATGGGCAAACAGTTTCTTTCCACGGACGACTAGCGGCTCTGTCATATCCATGTCTGGTGTTCAACACTTGGCGACAGAATCCAGCCCGCTGGGTTTGGGTGGGGTCTGTTTCTCACCCATGCTTGGCTTGGGATTGTTCTATGGCATCCACAAAGTGGAGTCCTTTCCTTTCTGATGTCCCGAGAAAGCTGTTTTCTCCTTTTTCTCTCTCTGGCCCTCTTCCCAAGAACCCTGGGGTTCACTCTGCTTTCCTCTGGTTGATGTTTCTCAGGCAGTTACTTGACCTTGGTTCATCTACTGCAGGTGACCATTAGCAAGTAACTGTACCGTCCTTGAATGGTATTGTTCATAAGCTAGGCTGCGAACTATGAGTTAAAGGTTTGAGTTCACCCAGAGGTGCCTACCAAGAAGGGCCTGGTGATATGCCTCTGGAAAAAAACTCACGCCAGCCATGGAAAATTCTAGGGACCAGACTTCTCTAACACACTTGGGCTCTCCATGAGTCCGAGTTGACTCAATGGCAATTGGTTGCTGGTATTCCTGTAAGTAGAAGACAACAATCTTTAAGTAGTCCCTCTTGGATTCATGGGAGGAGGATGGCTTCCTCTGAGAGAACTTCTCAGGGTTCCAAGGGCTCAATGATCTTACTAAAAATGAGAGAAAAGATGAGCCTGATGACAGATGATATTGCTATGCAGGCCCCGTTTCAGGATGCTCAAGTTTCCAGGTCTTTCCCTGACTCACAGTGGAGCCCTGTGAGGTTCCAAATAGAAGGGCACACTTGCTCCCAGGTCCTGGAGCCTTGTAGCTAAGCAGAGCAGTCATGATGAGAAAGAGGACCCAAGGGGGAAGTCAAGGGGCTGCTTCACTTGTCTCAGTGTCAAGCAAACAAATGTTTTGGCAGGAAATTTCTCTTCAAGAGTGTTCTGATTTCTTGAAGGAAATCTTTTTCTGAACCATTTCCTCAGGGGAAAACCACTCAACTACCTCAGGAAGGAAGATTTTTCTCCTTCCAAGCTTACCAGGCTGTGCTAACTCACAGAGGAGGTGTGACTAGCAGGCAATGAAACTGATTTGCAGACTCCTATGAAAATCAGCAAGTGCTCGGCTGCTAAGTGAAAGGTCGGCAGTTGGAAAACCCCAGCTGCTCTGCAGGAGAAAGTGGTGGCTGACTGTGTCTGACAAGATGACAGCTTTGGAAACCCAATGGGGCAGTTGTCCTCTGTGCTCTACAGTTGCTTTGAGTTGGAGTGGACTTGACAGTGATAGAGCTGATCTTTTTCCCCATGAAAATCGGCTTTCACGAATACATGTGCATTCATGGATGCCTGTGTCTGCTTTGGCATGCATGTGCACATATGTGCCTATTTGCACATGGATGGATACGTCTGTGAATGTGGGCGTCTCTATTTACTTTGCCATGTGTGTGCACATGTCTGCCTTTGTCAGTATGCATGCGGGCTCAGGCAGCATAAAGAGATCACAGAGAAACTTGGAGAGAAAGAGAAAAGTAACCTATTTTCTCATGGGTCTCCCATACCTGACGGTGTACTGGCATCCACTGCCACGAAGACCAGAGGTCACTTCATGCCATGTGTCCAGCTGCCCATTGCTGGTTGAGGTCAGTCACCAGGGAGGCAAGTCAGACTGGCCTCGCCAACCTACCACCCACCTGCAGGAGTGATTCCCACCATCTGTCCTGGAGCCTCTCCCACCTTACTCAGCCTCCCTAGACCTTGAGTGAAAGGCGTTTCCAACGTTTTTACATAAAGATTTCTGAGATTGACTGAAGAAATTATTTCATTTGACAAAACATGAAGCTTTGAATTTAAAGATTTGAGGCAAGTGCCCTCCAGAGAGGGGGACACAGGACGGGGCCATGCTCCCTTCTGGTATGCACGGGGGTTGCTATGAGTTGGAACCAACTTGATGAGCACCTGCCAGCAACAACAACAACCAGAAGTTGTCCAAACTTCTGTGGCCTCAACTCGGAAATGAGAATATTAATATTGCCTCCTAGAAAGAACTCAAGGTATGTACAATTGGTTAATAGGCGTTTGGAAAGTGAGTACATTAAGTGGACTGATGACATTGATAAGGCAATAAGAAACTGAGAAGGCTTCACTAACAGATGCTTTCAACTCTGTAACCAGTAGATTCCTTCCTTCTTCATCTCTTGCCATCTTAATCAGCTCCCACACTTTCCAGGCAGCTTGAGGGATTAAATGTTCAGTCTGATCCTATTATAAGCCTCAGAATCAGAGGCTTTACCTGAGGTTTGAGGAGCTATACTGGGAATGAGGGAGAGTAACCTGTCTTTTCTATTGCTCTCCTATCGCTCCCTCTTCCCTAGCCCTTCCCTGTCTCTGGGCCTGCTTTTCCTCCCTAGAGCAGTGGCTTCCGAGAGAAGAGGATGGAAACAATGAGCACATTCCTGACCAGGCCTCTTACCAAGCTATCTTCCAACCCTCTCTTGGAAGGGCCTCCACGAAGTCCTCTTATGTCATCTCACAATAACTTGTTAGATACCATTGAGTGAGCTCCTGACTCGTAGCAAAAGTACACACAAGAGATTGAAGCACCACCTGGTCCTGCACCGTCCTCACAATGGTCCTTGTGTGTGAGCCCATGGTTGCAGCAGTGTTGAGGAGATCCTGTCCAAGACGGCTGCCAGTGGGTGGGAGGGGCTGCAGCTTTCAGAGACTTTGGAGGATGCCAAGGTGCATAGTTCACGGCGTATCATATGAGGTCAGCCAGTGGGCCTTGGGGGCCCTTCCCATTATCCATAGATATTTGAAATAAATGGAGGCCCTCAGAAAGATGGGCTGCAGACACCTCCAGGACTCACTTGATCCTTGGGAAGCTCCCTTAGCCTTAGGACACCACCTGCTGGAACTGTGGCTTTGCTGCCTCTCCTGGCTCTCAACTTCCCTCCTAGAGGACTCTAGCCACCCTTCTCCTTCCAGATCCTTCCAGCAGGAGGCAGATATTGGTCTCTATGCTTTTGCATGTGGCCAGTTTTCTAGGGACAGGTCAGCCTCTCCCAAGAATTTGGTTTCACCAGAGTGAGCGTGCCCACAAGTCTGCAGAGCGTACGGCCAGGCCTCTGAAGAGAGAACTGCTGGAAGATTTGCCCCTTTTCAAAAGCGCTAATTCCACAGTTGAGAGCTCGTCTCCTGGGGACTCAGCTCGAGTCTCAAGGAGCACATTCCCTTTGGCACTGCTGGCAACTCGAGGTGCTGTGGGTCATTTTCTTGCCTTTGAGGAGTGCAAGGGAAATGCTACAATCTGTCCCTTCACATGAACCACCCATCCTTATCTGGAGAACTCTCCGAGATGACAGGGATGGGAGGGAGATGTTTCTGGGGCACGCTTTCACCTGCACATCTCTCAGGTGAGTCAAACATTTGACCCCCAAAAGTTGAGTATGATGGTGAGAGTTCAGGCTGGGAGATAGAGTGTCTGGGTTCAAATCAAGAGACTGCACATCTCAGCTCCCATGGTTCTCCTGCATAAAACCCAAGCCAAGCCGTTTATCACTTCCCTGCTGAGCATCCTACTGAGGCCAGCTAAACTCATTCTTTGCTGATGACAACGTTGCTTGTACCAAATGGCTTTGCCATGTAGCCCTTAGCAATGGCCAGAAGGGCTGCTCATCAAACCGCAGAGCAGGGCTTCTGGCGCACATGTTAAGAAGGGGGCTATTCACAAGGTCGGTAGTTCAGAACCCACTAGCTGTTTCTCTGGAGAAAAACTGTGGCTGTGTGCTTCCATAAAGATGCCCAGCCATGGAACCCCCCTGGAGAGGGCCATGATGAGCTGGAGTGGGCTCTACAGAAGTGGGATATTTTACTGTGAATGTAATCCCACCTGGGCAGAGATTTTCTTTGTGACATTAAAGAGGCTGTACCTTACACCAATCACTTGGCTGACACAAAAGGATTAAATTCAACACTGAAGCAAACTAACTCCAAGGGAATAAGGCAGCTGCCATGCAGAGAGCTCCAAGTACCACCAACCATGGAGGTTATTGAAGCCAAAACAAGAATACCACCCACCAGCCCTCAGCCCCCAGGGATGGACAAATAGAGCCTGCCCATCAAGCTGGTGCACTGGCATGATGCTGTCAGCCTCTGGTGCTGTGAGAACATTGACTTTGGTGTGTTAACGGTCCCCACTTGCGGTATGTTTGTGATGTCAGCATGTGGAAACTATGGCAAGCCCCCCTCCCGGCCTCACAGCAGCAAAGCCTCGGCATTAAAACCCCGTGCCTTCTGTGGCGCTTGCCAGCTGTGAGAGGGCAGGAAATGCCCTTGGCTTTTCTGCTCCTTGTTGCGACCTCCCTCTGAGGCAGGGAGCAGAGGATGTGAGCTTGGAATCTGTTTTGTTTCATCACTACCCTTTGTCATCTCTCTGAACACTGTCATGTGCTCCTCACCAGTGCTTCGCCCTCTCTATCACCAAGCCATGTGCTCTTTAAAACATGCACACACACACACACACACACACACACACACACACACACCTAATGTTCACATTTTGAGGCACATTTGTCTTTAATTCACTAATAATAACAATAATTATTCAAAGCCACTTTACCATCTGAAAAGAAATCTCTATGCATACACTTAGATCATGGATGCCAACTGCCTTCTTAACAACATTTCCCAATGAAATATTCAGCAGCGATTATATGAAGCCTGAAGCTGTTCATCCAGTTTGTGTTAATCAAAACAAAAACAAGAGATGAAGGGATCCAAAAGGACATGTAAGGTCATAGACTGAAAGTAGCCCCATCGAGCACCAAAGGCTTGTCCACAAGGGCAGAGCCACAGGTAAAAGCTACGTCTCTCTGGAGTTGCTGGCATTTAACTAGATGCAAAATGTCAGCGCAGGAAATGGCTTGCCCAGTGCAAATACTAACAAGGGAGGCATGTGTTCCTGTGTAAATGGAGCTTCAGCCAATCCGGGCCTTCAGGATCCAGCTCCCATCGCAGCATCCACGGGAAGCACCAGGGGAATGTTCCGTTTGCTTATTTTCCCTCTCTTTGCTAAGAAGAAAAAGAGCCTTTGTGGCCTAGTGGCTACAAGTTGGGCTGCTAATTGCTATATCAGCAGTTTGAAACTACCAGCTGCTTTGTGGGGGAAAGATAAGGCATTCTGCTCCCATAAAGAGTTCGAGTCTCAGACACTCACAGGGGCAGTTCTACGCTGCCCTATAAGTTGGCTGTGAGTCAGTATGGATTCGATGGCAGTGAGTTTTCTAAGAGTAAGAAGTATCTAGGGGTGTAAACAGTTAATGAGCTCTGCTATTAAGGGAAAAGTTGTCATTCCCAACCCACTTAGAGGAGCTGTGAAAGAGAAGCCTGGCAATCTTCTTCAGAATCCTCAGCCATTGAAAAGTTTATAGAATGTATTGACCTTGGTTGTTAAATAGATCCAGGTATATGGCGGAGCATACAGGGACCAATGTCATAAAACGGGGTGGGGGTGGAAAAAAATCTCTGAGACAGATGCAAACACTGTGAGGGAATGAGTTGTTGAGCCTGGGGGATCAGGACCATCGTCTCTGGGATTTTCAAAGTTCCTGAGCAATCAGGAAAGGGGCAACAGTTGGTCTCTCCCCATCCAGAGGACAGCAGAAGAGGAGAACTGATTGGGCACAATGAATCAATGACTAGTGACTCAAGCAACGATCACCCTCCACCACTGGAGACCAGAAGAACTAGATGGTGCCTAGCTCCCACTATCGACTGCTATGAAAGAAATCACATTAGAAGGGCTTGATTAGAGTAGAAGGGAAATGTGGGGCAAAACTCAAAATCATGATAAAACACCAAGCTTACTGTTTGGATAAAGGCTGGTGAAATTGCAAGACTATGGTGCTTAGTTACCCTGCAGGTCTGGAACTGAACTCATCATGGCTCGATGTTCAACCAAACAATAGACAGGTCTATAATGGGAACAATGACATTAGAGACATACAAATACCATAGAATAATAGATCACATGAGATCAAAAGACAGCATTCCCCCAAGCACGAAGTTCAAAAAAGTTGAGAATGAAGGAAGCTTGGAGACAAGAAACAAGAAGATGTGGGGGAAGTGATGGTACATTGTGGGAATTGCTATCAATGACATGAAACAAAATGTGTATGCATTGCTCAATGGACAGCTGAGCTGCTCTTTAACCTTCACCCAAATCACAATAAAAATTTTTTTAATCAAAGAAAACTTCATGGTTCACTTCTACTCTCACACACACGGGGTGATGAGGAAATAGTGTCAACCAGGTTTGCGGTGGTCCAACCACCACACATGTGCTTATGGGAGAAAGAGCATGCAGACGGTGGCAATACCGAGCAGGACCAAGATGGTTTTATTTGCCTGCATCATGAAGATGGTAGCCCTGGTGGTGAGATGATTCAGAGCTCAAGTGCTAACCCAGAAGCCACCCAGTTTAAACTCACCCAGCCCTACTGAAGGAGACTTCCCTCCTCAAAAGTGTTGTTGATTGTGATGTGCCATTGAGGCGATTCTGACTCCCTGTGACGGGAAGGAAAGGCACACTGTGCTATAGTGTTAGGGTTTTCAGCGGCTACTTCCTCTGAAGTGGGCAGTGGAACCCTTCTTTGTATTCTGTTCTTAGCCTGGAAGTTTCCCTGACACCTCTTCACTTGAGGTAACCCTGCTGGCTTCCAGCATCACAGTAACACACAACTTACCACAGCACCGCAAATGGACAGACGACAACAGGCTAGGAGTCTTCATGGGAGCAGGCAGTCACGTCTTCACTCTCTCGATGGGGATCAGTGAGTTCAAACTGCCAGTCTCTCTGTTACAGCCGCACATGCAACCACTGTGCTGCTAGGTACATTTCCTTAAAATTTTGCCTGGAAAAATCTGTGGAACAGTTCTTCTCTGTCACAGAGGGTCACTGTGAGCCAGGATGGGCTCTGAGACACACAAATGCAACACCATGAAGCCACCTTACTCTGTCCTGCTCTTATTTAACTCTATTCTTTTCTGAGCTATCTTTTCCGTATATTCAGAGGAGACTGGCACTGAGCAGTGTTAATTCACCAAGGCCAGGAAGGAGGTCAAAGAGTCACAAAGGACTATCTCTTTGCTCTCATGCCACTGCACTAAGGAGGCTTGGGTGGCAGCTGGAAGCTGCACATTTCACTCCCTGTCCCTACACTCCTGGCTGAGTCTCCTCAGAGTGAGACTGCCCCTTTACCCAGCTCACTGCATTGGCTGTCTTGCCCTGAAAAGAGAATTCGCACATGTGAGTCTGACTGGGTGACAGATGGGAATCTTAATGCTGCTCTTTGGAATGTGAAAGGCCTCGGATCAGAGTGCTGCAGGGGAGTGATGTCTGCAGAAGACCTGCTGGTCTCCCAGTTAGAAAGAAGCTTCCCCTTTGCCTCAGAGGTGCGTTCACTGTGGGTGGCAAGTCAGATCCTTGGGCTGGCACTCTCAGTAAACAGATCATGTGGGCACCTTGAGAAGCGCTTGCTCACTGACCCAGCTCCCCAAGGATGTAAATATACCAACCAGGATGACTAAGGACACCAGTGCCAAGAATGATCACATTCTTTGCATGTGTACAAATGAGGTGGGCAGCCACCTTCGCTGATGGTGACTGCACAGTGAGTGTCTGGAATCACACCTGGCTAGGTGGACCATTGAAAGAGTTGGTGATATGATAATAGGGAGTACACCCCGTTGCCAGTAAAGCTGAGGGAAAGGCATTTGAGGAAGCAAGGGCAGCCGGGTCGCCAGCATGAAGTCAGCGAGAACCTTGCTTGTGCCTCCTTTGTTCACTGGTGGCTGCTGGCATCTGGGTAGTGAGGACACCATGGCTACTGCCAGAATTCTCCACGGTCCCTGGTTCCACTCTCAAGTCGCTGGCTTCATCACTACCACTGCCATCGAGTCGATTCTGACTCACAGCAACCCGAAAGGACAGAGTAGAACTGCGGCTGGTGGGTCTGGGGGGCTGTGGATCATTATGAGAGCATTTCTATCTCGCAGTAACTAAAGGGTCCAAAATGCTGGCCTTTCGGTTAGCAGCTCAAAATAACCCACTTGGTCATGAACCCTTGCCAGCTGATCCAGGGAGTCCATTCCCAAGTGCATATCTAAAAGAATGAAAGACGAGTACCCAGATGGATACTGCACTAATCACTATGGGCAAAAGGTAAACAATAAGCCAACAATACCCATCAGTAGAAGAATAGAGAAAATATGATCTTCACTGAGTGGGGTATACATATAGTCTGCCACAAGAAAACTAAGGCCTTTGATTCGGGCAGACTCTGTAACACAGGTGAACGCAAGACATGAAGTGAAAGACGCCAAACACCAAATGCTATGTATAGTGAGTCCATTTAGAGGAAAAATGCTGGACAGGTAAATCCCATAGAGCCATAGAGTAGATTGGTGGTTTCCCAGGGTGGGGTGGGAGGGGCAATGGGGAATGACTGCTTAATGGCTGCAGGGTCGATGAAAATGTTCTGGAACTGGATGGTGGGAAGCTTTCACAGTGTCCTTAAAACTACTCTTAAAAAGGGGAGAGAAAGAATCTGCAGAAAGCACAGTTCTGATTGACTCACATGAATGCGATCACCAAGAATTGGAATCCACTAGAATTGGAATGGCAGCTAGACTATTGTTTCCTTGGGAGGTGCCTCCAGGAAGGACCAGTAGAGAAGGGTAATACTGATAGAGCAAAGGGAAGGGGCCGATAAAGAAATGTCATTGAGTAGGTTCCCAGAGACAGTATAAATCCTCTTGTAGTTGTCCCACCCAAAGGCTGAGGGAACTGGAGTGTGGCTCCACCTATCCTAATGTGTATTTGGTTAAAGTGGCATTAGGTCCTGGAGGATGTCAACTCCCCTGTCTGCTCAATGACTGTTCCCTGTATGGGGAGTTACATGTGCTTCCTGTGAGACCATTGGCATTTATGGGAGTGGTGGGTGCCAAGTGCTAATACATGGGCACATTAGCAGCTGATACAGCAAGTGCTGTACATTTTTAGCTGCTTGAGTGACAGGTGGGCCCTTCCTCCTGCCTACATTCAGTGGTAGGGTGTTCAGATGGGGGCATCCGCAAAATAATAAGGCCCTATTCTTTGAAAATAGACATTGTTATTATTTTAATCTGTCCCAACTCCCTTTCTTATCTGTTCCTGTGAACTACCTCACTGGCTGAAACATCATTTTCCTGGGGAAGACACCACATTTCAATACGGTCACAAGGCTGTTTTCATTGGCCCAGTGAAGACACTGACATAAGATGGGTCAACTACACGCTTTTTCTGGAGCATTTCCAACCAAAAAACGAAAAAGAAAGTCCAGCTTTTGCAAGTGGCCTGGCATCTAAGAAGAATAATTCAGAAGCACATGTCTCGCCACGTGGAGGAGGCGGTCTATGTTGCAAGATTACAGCATGTGCCCTGAGAGACAGACACAAAGAACACAGGAACATGCCAGTGGTGGTCAGGAACCGTCGACAGAGCCAGCTGTCCTCTTGTTCTCCCCACCTTTCCATTTTCCTAGGATTCTCTCTTCCAAGTATTGGTCTCTTTGCCTGTTTACAACCAAATGAGCCCCAAATAAGGTCCAGATCATAGAAATAGAAGGAGCAAGTTGGATGGAGAATGCAGTTCATACTCCCCGGGAGCCATTCAGACTCCCTGGAAGAAGGAGACACTGTGATAGAATTAGCTCTGGATTCCTGACATTTATTGAGGAATGCTCAGGGAATAAACACCTGTGGGGGGAATCAAGGAAGGGCACAGGAGGGAAATCTCAACAGAGGTCTCAGCCCTGCCTATGGAGAGTGTCATAGTCAGTGTGCCCTAGAGAAACCAAACCAGTTATATAGCTGTAACTGGAGATATCGATACATCCACCAGGGTTCCTATGGTTAACCACTGCACCGGCCACTCATTGCGATCAAGGTGGACTCAAAGTGACTGTGTAAAACAGTATAGAACTGACCTTTTGGGCGTTGGAGACTGTAACTCTTCAGGAGAATACGAAACTTCATCTTTCCTTTAAGGAGCCCTTGGTGTTTTCAAACGGATGTCCTTGCTGTTGGATGCCCAATGGGCCACCCACTACGACACCAGAGCCCCAGAGAGTGAGGCTTATTTCTAGGAATTGGCTCACATAGGGGAATGGCAAATTCCAAATTCATAGGTCAGGCAACAGCCTAAAGAGCTCTGTAGATGTTCATCCTAAAATCCATAGGTTAGGTGATTGGAAAAGACAAGAATAAGAATGGTCAGAACACACCCTAGGGAAACTCCCTTTCTGTGCTGAAGGCCTTTGGCTGAGAGGTTTACCCCTTCCCACATTATGGAAGGTATTCTATTTTGCTTGAGACCAACTCCTTCATAAGAGCAAATAGATGAGGTGAACAAGCGGCCATCTAGCTCAGAAGCAATAAAGCCCACCTGGAAGAAGCACACCAGCCGGTGCGATCATGAGGTGCCAAAGGAACCAGGTATAAGGCATCATGCAAAAAAAAAAGAATATATATATGTATACATATAAATATATACCATAGATAATGAAGAGGGAAGTGCAGAGTGGAGACCAGAGGCCCAAATGTCGACCACTGGAGATCCCCTCATAGAGGGCTTTAGGAGAGGAGATGGGTCAGTCAGGGTGCGATGTAGTACCGATGAAGAACACAGCTTTCCCCCAGATCCTGGATGCTTCCTCTCCCCAACTACCAGGATCCAAATTCTACCTTGCAGGACTGGATAGGGCAGAGGCTGTACACTGGTGCATATGGGAGCTGGAGGCACAGGGAATCCAGGGTGAATGATACCTTCAGGACCAGGGGTGTGAGGGGTGATACTGGGAGAGTGGAGGGTGTGTGGGTTGGAAAGGGCGATCTGATTACAAGGATCCACATGTGACCTCCTCCCTGGGAGATGAACGGCAGAGAAGGGGGGAAGGGAGACTCCGGAAAGGGCAATAGATGACAAAATAACAATCTGTGGATTATCAAGAACTCATGAGGGAGGGGGAGCGGGGAGGGAGGGGACAAAAAAGAGGACCTGATGCGGAGGGCTTAAGTGGAGAGCAAATGCTTTGAGAGTGATTAGGGCAAAGAATGTACAGATGTGCTTTATAAAATTGATGTATGCATATGTATGGATTGTGATAAGAGTTGTATGAGCCCCTAATAAAATGTTTAAAAAACAAGAGCAAATAGATGAATGCTTGTTTGACCCAAAAACTGGGCACCATAGCAAAAGGAGCCATCACAGGGAGCTCTGTAACTGGGACCTGGCCAAGTGGTGACCAGTAGCCTGGGACTTTGTAGCCTAATATGTTGCAGCGAATTGCTTACTAGTTCTCCTCTAGCTATAGTCTTTGTAACTCCTACCAATGACAGGGTGGAACTATGCCACCGAGGGAAGTAGACAGCATGCTAGTAATATCAGTAAGGTGCATGGTGTCCTCGAAGAGGTGAGACCATTCAAATAAGACCTGTAGACCCCTAATGTAGGGATTGGTCGGTTTGGTCCTCCTGGGTGAGTTAGCTCAGAAACAGAAAGTGGAGTTTCAAGAGCACCGAGAAAGACGAGCCAGCAGTGGAGTGTGCTCTTTGGACCCAGGATTATTACTCTGAGCACCACCTCTGTCCAGGAGACAGAGATCCCTGACACTGGATGCATCAGGAGACAATGAAAAACAGTGGCAGATAAATAGCTCATGGAAGCAGATGCAGCAGCACCAAGACCCCAGAACAGGGAGCTCGCCAGCACACCAAATGAGAAAGCTGAGTGTCTTTGGGCCAAGGCTTCCAGACAAAGCGAGCTGCCTCAACGCACTTATCAGCAGAGCTGAAAGAACTTTGTACAGGTTCCCAAGCAGAGCAGAGATCAAGGAGCTGCAGGGCACAGGCCAAGGACCAGAAAAAGTTCTGCCTCTGGGCATCACTGGGAAGAGACTGTCCTGACTGAAGAACTATATCCCCAGACATTTCTGATCCTGAATTGTCACCTGCTAGGTCCCCAATTAACCCCAGAATCATAAGAATTGTTTGCGAGTTCTGTGTGACCATTGCCACTTAAGGATTATCAAACCCAGCAGAGAAGAAGAGAGTGTCATGGTAGGGATGGTTGGTGTCAGAAACTGTGAAAAGAAAGGAGGGTGGAGGCATTTTGATCTCTGTCTCATAGGAATCAGCCTTGGGCTGTTTATCTTGATTTTCCTCCATTGCCTTTTCTGAAGTTACAGGGGGGTCAAATGCCTCCACTATGCCATTTATACCCCTACATTGACAAGTCGTTGGATGAAGGTTAGTTTGGGGAAGGAGCAGACCTTGGATGAGCTCTCATCAGCTGAGGCAATCCTAAAAGGGGCCAGACAGCTGGGACCTTTTCTATCAGTGGCTCTCTCAGCAGCTGGGGAAATCAGTCTCTTGGCCCTGAGAGGAATCTGGGTGACACACTCATCTATGACAATACCCTGAAGAACAAGCTCCCGCAAAAACCTGGCTGAGAACTCTCGCCTAGAAAACAGGAGTGCATGCCTAGCTAATAATAGCCATTTACTGAAGGCCCTATGATTGGAACTGTGCCTCATTTACAGATGGAAAACTAGAGGAAGGGATTTAAGGTGGCTAAGTTAATAAGTGACAGAGACAAGATTCAAACACAAGTATGAAGCTGGTACTGTTAGCCTTTTTTCCAGGGCTGGGTTTTAGATGAGGCAAATGAGACACTTGTCAGGCACACAAGGTAAAGAGGCCTTCCCTCTCCAGTGTGACTTTCCCCATAAGTCTGAATCATGGGCCTGGTGTGTCTTATTTGCCTTCCCTGAGTCTCAGAACCTGGTCTAGTCTGATTTGCTATTTGGAGGAATAAGCCAGAATGCTCAAGTACTCTGAGTCAAGACCCATTCTCCCCTGGAATTGTTCAGTGGGACTTACCAGCCTCTTCCTTCGTGTTTCACTTTTCTAGAAACCTCCATGGAGGACTAGCTCTCATGAAGAGAGCTTCAAAAAGCTCATGGCAAAATTCCATCATTTTTTCGTATCATTTTTCCACACGCTTTTGGAAGCTCCCTCCTCATCCCTTTCCACAGTCTTTCTCAAGGAAAGAGACTGTTGCTGGTTGATGTCACATGCCCCTGAGTCTGTTTTCTACTCAGAAAGCTCGGCACAAACTCTATCAACAAATGACGTAGAGTCAAACGTGCTGTGTGTCTTTAAGTTGATGTCAGCTCTCATAGTGACCCTACAGGACAGAGTAGAACTGCCCCCAAAGGTGTCCTAGGCTGAGATCGTTATGGGACCAGCTCGTCAGGTCTTTTCCCCTTTAGAGCCCATGGGTAGGTTCAAACTACCAGCCTTTTGTTTAGCCACCCAGTCCTTAGCCATTGTACCACCAGAGCTCTTTAAAACAGGGATTAGGTTGATTAATTGTATAATCTCAAGCCACATTTGAAAGCTGCTTCCCAGAACACCCTTACCCAGATTGTTGATTAAGACGGGCATTTGGGGACTCATTTCTTTCTCATTTGTGTAAGTGCACTCTATGAGAGGGGTTTCCCTTCATAGATAGGTGATCACATACTATTTTTCCAAATTGAACCACTCTTGGTGGTATATTGGGTTAAGAGTTGGGCTGCTGCTAATGGCAAAGTTAATGGTTCAAACCCACCAGCTACTCCTTGGGAGAAAGATGAGGGTTTTCTGCTCCCGTAAAGATGTGCAGTTCTGAAAATCAGCAGAGCCAGTCTATTGTGCCATATATGAGGTCAACCCCATGGCAGTGGATTTGGTTTTGGTTTGGGTCTGTGGGGGAAGTCCTTAAGTCATTCTTTAGTCACATGGAGGAGTCCCTGGGTGGTGCAGTTGGTTAACATACTGGGCTACTAACTCATAGGTTGGAGCTTCAAGCCCAGCCAGAAGTGTCTCCGAAGAAATGCCTGGTGCTGCATTTCAAACAACAACAACAAAATCAGTTATAGAAATAAACAACAGAATGTCGTTCTACTCTGGCCCAAAGGAGTCCCTATGAATCAGAGTTAACTTCATGGCAACTGGCATGGGTTTGGTCCATGGGAAAAAAGAACCCTTCATAATTGCCTCCATGCCCAATAGTTCCTTTCCTGTATCCCTAGACCACCCCAGCACCCTCAGCATCTTGCCTTATAATTGCCATGGGTCCGTCTCTCTTCCCAATGGGCCAGGCCGTGATGCAGCCGCTGCCGACACAGAGGGATTGTGCAGTCCCTGCATGATCTACAGTCCTCATGACATATATCTTGAATGAAGATTAAGTGATCCTCTCTAGAGCTTAGCTCAGGGGAATCCACTACCTCAGCTGGAACAGAAGTGGTGCCAGACCAATATCTGTTTTTAAAAGATAGAAGGACATTCCTAATATTTGTGGAGAAACAGAGAGGATTTAGTGAAATGTTTCTGCAGTTGAGGCTACAGATGATCTGTTGACATGGTCTAAAAGGTTGTAGGTGGTTTAATGTCTCTGGGTACCATCAATTTTGCATTTTGTCCTGACTAAGCAAATTGGTTGGGATTTCGGCTTACTAACAAGGACCTTCAGAAAGAATGTGGTTGCAGGAGCAAGTTTAGAAAGGAAGGAGCTTTGAAGCAGCCCTCACTGAGTACCAATCCAAAACTCTGTAATCCAGCACCTCAGAGGGCTTGATCTGGGATGGACTATGGCAGCAGCACCATGAGCCACTTCCTCCAGTGGCCCTGACTGAAGGCTCAGAACCTGCCTCTGATTGGCAGCTGAGAGATACTAGGACCGTCACCTGCCACATCGCCTGCATTTCTCCTGGCAGTAAGAAATCCCCAAAGTACACTATGTTCAGGCAATCTTTCCAGCCTACAAGCAGTTGTTCCTTATCTCTGTTAGCTTTGTGCAGGGGAACAATCAGGCTTTGAAATGGAAAGACTTGCATGTGTGTGACTCATGAGGTTAAGAGACCAACGCATAACCACTATATTACCAGGGTTCCTTCCTCTGGAAGGATAGGTAAGCAACAAAAGGACCATTTCTCTTAAAACCTCTGATCGAGAGTGGCACACAACTCCTTCCACTTTTATTCTATTGGCCAAGCCCTTCGCTGGCAGGGCAGGAAAGTTTACTCTTTCCTTGGATGACTAGGAAGTGAGTGAAATTTTGTCATCTCATACAAAGGGAAAAGGGAAACATGCTCTATGATCAAATAAGTTTTAAAAAAAGTCAAAATATACATAGAATCTGCCAAGTGTGGCAAAAGCATGAGCCCTCCCATTGTAGAAGAAACACTGCTCTCGGAAACCACACTGTGCCTGGCAAGGGAGGCTGGGAGGATGTATGCTTGATCACTTTGGCCAAGTCATTAAGCAAGGCTGATCAGTAGAAAAGGAAATCGTGTTTGGTGCGGGGATGTGTCATTGGATATGCAGGCGATTCTCCTTGAGATGTATTGGCCCACAACTTTGGACTCACATACAGCAGTGACCATGAAGATGGCATCGGACCTGGCGACATTTCATTTTTGTATATAGAAAGTTGACACAAGCATCTCCTGGTGGTGTAGTGGGTTACACATTGTGTCCCTAACCTTAAACTCAGCAGATCGAAAACAGCAGCACTCGGTGAGGGAAAGATGAGGCTTTCTACTCCTGTCAAGAGTTACAGGCTCAGAAACTCATGGGGGCAATTCTCCCCTGTCCTACAAGGTCGCTATGCATCAGCAGTGACTCAATGGCAGGGAGATTAAGTTGATATTAGCTATTTTAGAAAACCGTTCTGATTATTCAATTAAGTAAGGCAGGTGCAGCCCTGTCACACAGGGTTTGTTTAGATAGCACAGTAGTGTCCACTCACTCATTACCTCAGTGTGTCTAGAAACCCAATGTGTATTTCCACCTGGGACAAGTCAGGTTGAAGACACTTGGGATTCGTGCTTTGTTGAGTAAGCCCTGGAATTGCAAGAGTTCTAAAAAGAGGTCAAAGTTCCTGTTTTTATAACTCTCTCTCACACACACAGACACACAGACACATGGAGAAAGTGGTAAACTTCACAGAACGTAGTGGGGACTTCACAGAAAGGGGGGTTGATAGCCGTGAACAGGGTTGGGATGGGTCTTGTTCTATCCATTTGAAAGTCTCTAGGCTAAACAGAAATGTCCTGGTAGTATAGTAGGTTCGGTGTTGGCCTGCTAACCACCAGGTCAGCAGGTCTGAATCCACCAGTTCCTCCATGGAAAAAAGATGAGGCTTTCTATTTGAGTAAAGAATTATAGTCTCAGAGACTCATTGGGGCATGTTTATTCTTCCCTATAGGGGCGCTGCGAGTCAGAATGAACTCAGTACAGTATGCAAGTAACAAGCTGTGCTAATACCATTCCAGAGAGACAGTGGTGTTCCAGGGACATTGGTTTCGCCTGGCCCCTGACCCTGAGGAAACATGAGGTCTTCAGGTCCTCTCCTGCTGCTCTTCTTTACCATCCTCCCATATCCTCCTCTGCACTCCCAAGTGGTGGGCATGATTTATAAACACAGAAATCCACTTACTCCTTTGGAAAAGTGGTTTACTTCACCCAAAAATTCGGAGAACTGTGTCGTCTCCCTTTCAAAGTAAATTATACGATGAACAAACAATATTGATTGCAGGCATGTGGATTCTTAATCCTCAAGTTCCCATGAAACCCTGCTTTCCATGGCAAATCAGCCCGCCATTTCAGCACGCCAGTATTGCCAGGAGAAAGGAGCCTCAGCAGCCACCACTGCTCCACAGCCTGCTTTTCATGGTCACACGGGGATGTCAGAGTGCCCCACACCTCGTGCACTTGACTCAGTGCTTGCTTGCAGGGGTTGCATTTCGTTAGAGCCCAACAACTTCTGAGCATTGGCAAATTCCCTCAACCAAAGGTGGGCAGCGGCCTCAAAAAGTCACCAGTCATTAACCACCAGCAGGGTTGCGTTATGCTCGTCAGTGCCATCATGTGCAAGGGGAAAGACAATTCCCACAGGCTGCCAGCTGTGTTTGGGGAGGGAATGCCAAGTGGGGAAGCTGGGGGTCCTCACCCCAGCAGCCACAGTTCCTGGCTCCAGGCCCTGCCCCAGGCTGTGCCAGGACGAAGAGCCTGGACTCTCAGAGACTCCATACCTCGATTTCCACCCAGGTTGTGTTGTGTTGTTCATTCCTTCCCTAGGCTGCCACCCATCTGTCAGTTTGTCATCATGTTGTCATTTGTCTATAGCTGTGATTGCTGTAAGCGGTGTCACCAGCTACGATTATAACCAGAGCAAGCCACTCTGGACACGCTTCACCAGAGCATCCAAGCTAGGACACACTGGGAAGAAACACCTGATGATGTACTACTGAGAATGAGTCCATGGAACCCTGTGGATCAAAAGAGAATACCGTCCAAACAAGTACTGGAAGAGGAGCACCCTAGGTGGGAATACACTCACACTATTCAGTGGGAGGACTCCCTGGGTAGTGTTTGACTAGCACCCAGGAGGTCGGCAGTTAAATCCCACCCAGAATCCAAGAGGTGCCTAAGGAAGGTAGGCCTGAAAATCTGCTTCCAAAAGGTCACAGCTTTAAAAACCCTATGGAACAGTTCTACTCTGAAATGCATGGGGGTCGCTATGAGTCCAAATGGACCGAAAAGCAGCTAATAACAACAACACTGTATAAAGAACAACACTGCAAGTCCTTAGGACAAAATACACAGCAGGCGCAATAGCCTCAACCCCACAGGATAGGGCAAATTATTTTCCTTTGTACCAGAGACCGGAACTGTACAACGGAATGAAACCCTGCCTGCTCTTGTGTCATCACCACAGTCGTTGGTCCATGTTGAGTCCATTGCTGTAGCCACTGTGGACATCCATCTTATCAAGGGTCTTCTTCCCTCTTGCTGCCCCTGTACTTTAACAAGCATTATGTCCTTTCTTAAGAACCAGCCTCTCCTGATAGCATGTCCAATGGATGTGAGATGAAGACTTGCCATCCTCACTTCTAAGGGGCATTCTGGCCGTGCTTCCTCCAAGAGGGATTTGCTTGTTCTTCTGACAGCCCAGACGACTTTCGGTATTGTTTGCACATCATTCACATGCATTGATTCTTCTTCAGTTTTCCTTACTCACTGTCCAGCTCTCACATGCATATTGACCATTGAAACTACTTACCTTGAATTCAGAGCTTAGGGTACACTGCTCAAAGCCACATAGCTTGTGAGCGGCTGAAACATGTCTGCTGCCAGGATCTGTCCAATTCATTTTATTGAAACATCATACTCAAAAGGTTCTTTAGGCAAACATATTTTGTCTTTTGACTACATGTCCCAATAATATAACCAGGCTCAGACCCTCACATTGTAATTATTCAGCTATATGTCTGAGAGGTAAAAAGACCGCCAACCATATAACTGATGGGAGAATAGGTACTGACTGTCACCAGCAATGCCATTCCTTCAACAAATATTTAGTGAGTGTTATTCAAATGACAACATTTTGCAAAGCTTTAAGAAGACCCAGACGTAGAGAATACAGTCCCTGCTCACAGGAGACTCACAGATACTGCATCAGGGCATTCAGATCAGGGACACCACAGATAGATGCTGAAAGAAAAATAAAAAAAAATAGCAACCACGCACGGAATCCAGGACAGATAAAATCCTCAGGAACAGTAATGGGAGTAGCGATACAGTGGTAGCTTTTTAAATCTCCCATCATCTTGCATAGGGGTGGAGTCCAGGCTGTCACTCAGGCCATAGCCAGTGAGGTCTCAATGTGGGCATGGCCTTCTCTTGAGGATTCTGGAAACTCCTGTATTCTTTCCTGGGGGTGAGAGACACACATGACATGATATTCCTGCTGACAAGATACATGCATCTACATTGACGGCAGCCAGAGCCTTGAACGGGGAGGAGTCATGTGGAGACCCATGCCACTTTCCACCTCCACTGGGTCCATAAGACATTGCACCGACTGCCCTGTGATCTTCCAGCACTTGGTGTCATTGCATGTGTTGCATAAGTCTGAAAAAAATTTACACACTGTTATTGGATATATGGGTTAATGTCGTACTTATGGACGTGGTCTGGACTGGGCTGGGATGTTTTCTTAATATACAATTATTCTTCTATATAAAGCTTTTTTAAAACACATGAGTGTTTATGAGTGCGCTTCTCTAGTCAACTCGAACTGACTCAGATACCATGAGGGCACAGGGTGGCTGTGTAGGGAAGGGGAGGAAAAGGGAACTGATAACAATGATGGATTTAGAACACACACACACACACACACACACACACACAGCCTAGGGTCCGAATAACAGAAATATGGGTAGAGGGACACAGAAGACGGTGTGTATAAAGATATTAATTTATATATAATTTAGTAAGGGTGTGAGGGTTGAGGAAAGAGGGAAAAAACAGGAGCTGATATCAAAGGGGTCAAGTAGAATGATAGTGTTTCGAAAATGATGGTGGCAGCATATATACAAACTCGCTTGATCTAATTGATTTATGGATTGTTATATTATCTGTCAGAGCACCCATTAAAATGTGTTCTTTTTTTGATAACAACATAAACTCACTGCCATGGAGTCAATTTTGACTCAGTATAGAACACCCCCTGTGGTTTCCTCGCTTGCTATTCTTTAAGGAAACAGAAAGCCTTTTCTTTCCCCTGCAGAGTGGCTGGTGGTTTCAACTACTGACTTTGAGGTTAGCAGGCACCATAGCACCATGATTCCTAAGGATGCTGATAGAAAGGGAGAACCTTGTGGAACATAATTTAAAATTCTTTAATTATCTAGACTTACTTAACTGGAAGAGTCCCAGAGACTATGACCCTGAGTT
This sequence comes from Tenrec ecaudatus, assembly GCF_050624435.1. Taxonomy (NCBI): domain Eukaryota; kingdom Metazoa; phylum Chordata; class Mammalia; order Afrosoricida; family Tenrecidae; genus Tenrec; species Tenrec ecaudatus. The sequence continues at coordinate 1,028,783 of NW_027457553.1, read as the reverse complement.
ACTCTTCAAACCTTGAATTGAAACTGTCCCCTGAAGTCATCTTTAAACTAAATAACAATTTAGCTCTTAAAGGATTGCATCCTTGAGTATTGCAGTCTTTAAAAATCAGCACAAATCTAAATGGGCTACAGATAATTCAAAATATATGTGAGAGGGTTTTCGCAGAGAGATTAAGCAAAAAGAAACACCTAGAATAGAAAGAACAAGAATGTTAATTCAATATGAAGAGTGTGACCAATGTCACTGAACATTGTGTCCAGAAAGGGTTGAAATGGAACAGATTTTGCTTTGTATGTTTTCACATATCAAAATTAAATATTAGTAGAAAAAGAGAGAGACTCGCATCTGTTTGAGGCAGACTACCAAATACTCGGTTATATATAATGCTAAGTATTGAATATTATCCCATTTTCATATGGCAAGTATGGAAAGCCAAGGATGGAGTGAGGCATTCACAGGGGAGATGGCATTTGAATGATTCAGGAATATGGCTAAAGAAGATGCTCATTCCCGAGTGTTTCCACTGGGTTCGCAAACACATCAGCAAATGAATGTCAAATAACCCGTCTCACCCTCTAACTCAGAGCTGTGCAACCGAACTCTCTTCTATGATGAAAATGTTCCAGAGCAGTGATTCTCAACCTGTGGGTCGCGACCCCCATGGGGAGGTGTCGAACAATGCTTTCACAGGGGTCATCCGATTCATCACAGTAGCAATATTATAGTTATGAAGTAGCAACAAAAATAATTTTATAGTTGGGGGGAGCACCACACATGAGGAACTATAGGAAAGTGTCACAACATTAGGAAGGTTGAGAACCACTGTTCTAAAGGCATGACATCCAATCTGGTAGCTACTACATTTTATCAGGAAAGACCAGTCCATGGAAAGGGACATCATGCTTGGTAAAACTGAAGGTCCACAAGAAAAGAGACTGACCATCAAGGAGATGGGCTGACACCATGGCTGCAACATTGGACTCCAACCTAACAACCATGTCGAGATTTGGCACAAGATCAGGCAGTGTCCTCAAAGTAACATCCTTCATCTTCAGCCTTTTAAAAGATCTGTTGTAGCACATTTAGCCAATGCAACGTGTCATTTGATGTCTTGACTGATGCTTCCTTGAGCATTGATCTGGCTTAGGGTTTAAAAATTCCCCTTGGCTTCTCAATCATACAGGAGGCCCACACAGTGATCATCTTTCCTCACTACACAGAGTGTCATGCCCCACTCACATTGGTCTCCTTGCTGTTCCAGGAAGAAGCTTGGAGAACCCAATCACAAGGCCTTTTGCACTGACTGTCTCCTACCTGGAACACATTCCCCACCGCCAGATGGCCACTCCTGTGTCTTCCTGCCTTATTCAAGTACTGCACCGTCAATGAGATCTTCCTTGGCTGCGATGCACTACTTGCCACAAGTTTCCCATCCAGCGCAGTTTAGTGAGAAAAATCTCACTGCTACCTGCAGGGGGGGAGCCTCGGCACTGGCATCTCAGAAAATGGAGCATAATCAGAACAGAAATGTGACCCTACCTCTCATGCTAAAAGGCTGCTAACTGCAAGATCTAAACCACCACACAACCAGCCACTTCTAAGGAGAAAGGCTGAAAGTTAGTCGCAGAAACCTACAGGGGAAGTTCTACCCTGTCTTATAGGGTCATTATGAGTCAGTATCAACTCTATGGCAGTAAATTTGCATTTGGGGGGGGTGGCGCGTTCTAAGGAGTTCTGGGTCACCTACCCTGATCAATCCAACTGGCAGCTGCATCAGCTGGCTAAGGCTTCAAAAGACTGAGTAGGTAACCCAGAGCTCAGTGCTGTTGGCAGAAACTTGTGGGGGGTCAGAAGGACTTGAGGTGATGGTGTCCTTCTCAGTGGCCTCAGATAATCTTCTCCCCGGTCTGGGCATCAGCATCTTCTTTGCAAAATGGGATGATTGCATTAGAGAACCAATAATCTCCTACATACCTGAGCAACCAGGAAGCAATTGTGAATCCTGGAGAGGAGCAAAGACTATGCTTGTGGCTCTGCAAATCTTGGGAAGCCTGGATCCAATGCGGCTGGAACTGTCCACTGCGAGGCACCAAGGATCCCGAGAGCTATAGTTCAGGTCTCCCCCTTGCCTGTGTACCATGGAAGATTTAATAAATGTTCTCCTCATGCTACCTTTAGGATCCTTGGTGGCAAAGTGGCAAAATCCCTTCACATTGGCCGGTTAACTGCAGGGTTGGCAGTTCAAACGCACCTGCTGCATTCCTGTAGAAAGGGCAGCTTTCAACTCCCACAAAGAATTGTTTCAGAAATCTACAAGGACAGTTGTATCCTGTAACTCTGAGTCAGAACTGGCACAACAGCAGTGCGTGAGTGAGCTTTAAAATACATTTGAGACTGGGGTCTATTTTGAATTCCCCTACCTGTCCATTGGGTGTCATGGGAAGAGAGTAGATAGGAGAAAAAAGGGTAGGAGACAGTGAGGGAGGAGGGTAGAATGTACTGGAGTAACATATTCTGCCAGAAAATTGTGTGTATGTGTGTGTGTGTGTTCTATTGTAATGCACACAGATTTTGGGTGGGGGAGGGAACTGAAAAAGTAAATATCCATGAAAAAGAAAATTTTTTTTCTTTGGTGATTTTCCTTTTGTTGAGCTAAGGGATGGAGAATGTACTGCGTGGGCGTGACCAGCCACTGGACCGGTGTGCTGTTAACACACCCTCCTGCCTTTGCATGCTGGGGGCCTCTCTGTAAACAGAAGTGACTTGTGACTTCTGATTTCCTGGGGCTCTAAAGAGAACCCGAGAATAGAAGTTCTAAATCATAAACAAAGGAGAGACAAAGGGTTAATGAGAGGACAGAAGTTTGAAGTTTCATTGGATGAACACAGCGCCAGCATCCAACAAACATGCCAAAGGCTGAACTCTGCCCGGAAGTAATGAATGAGCACTGTCTTTAGCCCGTGTCCTCACTCTCCCCGTCTCCTGCACTCCAAGCCAGCCTCACTCAGAGTAGTCAAAGGTGACATGGTGGTCCTTTCATCTCTCTCTGACCCCTCACGCTGCCTTCACCTCTATCCAAGTTGCTTCATCCTTCTCCCTGATCTTCCTCGTGGAAAGATCTAATTCATATTAACTGGTAAAAGTCAGTTAGCACACAAGAAAGAAGACATCTCCTTCCACAGCCTATGCTGCAGAAAAGGAAACTCGGGCTTGAGCTCATTTGCCCAACTGTCAATGGTCCCATCACGGGCAGGGCCATGATGTGAAAATTCAAGCAAGCAGCCCCAGAGCCAGAGCTCCCAACCCTCATCCAATGCAGTTCAAGTTCATGGGGTGAAGTGGTGAAAAGCTAACCAGAAACTGAGAGTCAATGTAGATACCCAAGGCTTACTTGCCAGGGCACTCACTCACTGCCATTGAGTCAATGCTGACTCATAACAACCCTATAGGACAGGGGAGAATTCCCCTGTGAGTTACTGAGGATGTATCTCTTTATAGGAATAGAAAGCCCCATCTTTCCCTTGTGGAGTGGCTAGTGGTTTTAAACTGTTGCACAAAGCATAACCATGACACCATCAGGACTCCAAAACATGCCAGGGCAATCAATGGTTCTGTGAGATCTCTCAGGATAGAGATATACCTTGCTCCTTCGCTACACACGAGAAAGCATTCACCTCTAAGCCTAGTTTGTGATCCAAGTGAGTTTTATGAGAATTAGAAGAAGTTTCAGGTTTATAAAGGCACCTGCAGGGCTCTTCAGAAATGTGCATCTCCTTAGAAGCTTCCCTGAAAGTCACGAGGTCTGCTCTGTGCTCCTGCCTTTTAAATTACTCCCAGAGGTGGGGCGTGCTGGTGACCCTGGTTGAACTCATTGGCTGAACTGAATTCACCTGGCCTTGGTGGGCCAATTCAGGTGCAGAACACACCCAGGTGTACCTCCTCTTCCTGGTTGGGAACCTGAGCCTTTGAGCATGCGCAGTGTACCACTCGTTCATGGGACAAAGGCGCAGACTGCTGACCATCCGTAATGGATGCCTCAGTCCCTAAGCTAAACTAACTAGCAGTTCCAAAACCCCACTGCTGTGTAGTGTTCATGAACTCTGGCAGGAACACATCCTTACCACGAAGAATCCTGGTGGCCCAATGGCTAAGCACTTGGGCTTTAGACCGCGGTCAGTAGCAATACATGACAAAAAGGTCTTGCCATTGTAAACATTCCACCCCACTGCCATCAAACGCAAAGGACCTCTGGTGACATGGCGGGCTACTCACAGAGCTACTAAATGCAAAGTCAACAGTTCTAACCCACCAGCTTCACTGTGGGAGAAAGATGAAGCTATCTATTCCTATAGAGACATAATATCTCAGAAACCTATAGGGAAAATTCTACCCTGCCATGGACTACTAAACGAACAACCTAATCTGTCTTGGAAGAAGTCAGGCCAGAGTGCCCTTGATAGCATATATGGCAAGATTTTGCCTCCCAAATATGTTGGACATATTGCCTGGAGAAGGACATCCTGCTTGGTAAAGTGGAGGGGCAGCACAAAAGAGGAAGGCCCTCAACGAGCTGGATTGACACCGTGGCTGCATCAATGGACTCAGGCAGAGAACAAAAGTGGTGATGGTGCAGGACCTGGAAGTGTTTGGTTCTGTTGTGCATAGGGTCACTTTGGGTCAGAAACCACTCAATGGCACCCGACAGCAACAACAACAAGTATATAAGCTCACCATGAGTTGGAATCAACTCGACAGAAAGTGGGCTTTGGGTCTGTCATGGAACCAAACCTGGCTCATAGCGACCCAATCATGGGATTCTGAGTCTGTAAATCTTCATGGGAGCAGAGGGCCTCATCTGTCTACTGCGGAGCAGCTGGTAGGTGTGAACCCCTGACTTTGCAGTTGGCAGGCCAACACTTCCCTTAAAGTACCCCCCGGGGCTCCTTTGGTAATGATGACAGACTAGGAAACTCAATGGGGACATTTCTACTCTGTCACATGAAGGCATCCTATGCAGAATGGGCTCAACGGGAACTAGCACCAACCCCACCACTTTTAACACCATCCCAACCTTACAGACTGTGCTAGGCTCTTGAAGGAATTGACTTTTTGCACTCCCACTGAGCGAGCTATGAGCATGCATGCCAACACATAACTTCTGGTCCTGAACTAGGGATCAGCTGCACATGTAAGGATGTGCTACTAATGTGGAAGGAAATAAAGAGAGGGGATCTGGAAGCAGGACAAGCCAGGAAGCAGGAGTCACTTAGGCAGACCCCTTTCCTAAACCAATTTAATTAGCATATCACAGATCCTGGCTCAGAGGTGATGTTCAAAGAAGAATTGTTGACTGAATACACAAGGGAAGGAACAGAATACATAAACACAGAAATGTGCTAATGACCAAATTGACTCACAGTTCTGACCCTGCTCTTCTTCTTCCAGGTTCTTCTCTAGTTGCTAATGGTATTTGCTCGACCTCTCACAAGCACAAATGAAAGCCTGGTCGCCTAGCGGTTAGGCAGTGGGCTGCTAACAACCAAACTAGCAGTTCTAAATTAGCAGGCATTCTGAAGGAGAACAACAAGCTGTCTGCTCCTTTAAAGAATTACAGTCTTGGGAATGCACAGTGGTAGCTCTACCCTGGCCCATAGGGCTGCTCTGAGTCTGACTCGACTGGACAGCAGTGAATATGGGTTTGGTTTGGTTTTCACAGGTACCCCGATCCGTTGGTGGTCTTGGTAAATTGCACACGCTGGTTCAGTGGACCTTGTGTAGGGCTTGAGAATTTGCACTTCTAACAAGCTCCTGATGTTGCTAGTCTGTGACCCTATTCGAGGTGGCAAGGCTCTGGACTACCCGGGTCTTCCTGGTGGCTGCTGTCACAGTGCAAGTTCCCAAGAGTGCACCGCTACTCCTTTCTTTGGAATGATTTGGACTGAGTTTTCCCAGCCATTTCATCAAGGATTTTGGCTATTTGTTCCATGACACTGAAAAGTTTGGACCTGACATACTCAGCTCAGGCTGTATTATCTATCTTCTCTGCCCTCTTGGATTGGAGATGGATCACCTATGAAGCGATGAGGGTAAGAAGGGTTGGGTGTCCCCGGGTAATGTGAACAGTTAGCACGCTCAACCACTGCTGATTAAAAGGTTTGCGGTTCAAATCTTCGGCCCCTCAGAAGAAAGGCCTGCTGATTGACATCTGAACGACCAGCCTTTGAAAGCTCTGTGGGGTCCCGTGGTGCTGACCCACACAGCTTCACCGTGAGTTGGAATGGACTCCTCAGAAACGGGTTTAGTAAGCAGCACAAAGATGAAACTCCTTGGTGAACTGGAGGCCATGGTAGCTGAAACCATGGGCTCCAACATACTACCCCTGAGGCTGGCAAAGGACCGGGCAGTGCTGCCTTGTGTTGCAAAGAAGGTCCCTGTGATGTCAGAATGACTGGACAGCACTAACAACAACAAAGGCCCTTCACTTCCCCAGACCACTGACCAGATTCAAAGACCCGCATGCGAGTATAGTTTCACAGTTAGACGTGTTTAGAAAAAATAATGTTTGCAAAAATAAAATCTTGGTTTACATTTTACAGAGCATGCACAATTAGTAGAACTCTTAAGGTCCACCGGAACCTGTTTAGGGTCCCCTCCACTTGCTCACCACCGATAAGTCGATTCTGACTCATATTGATCCTACAGGAGAGGTTAAAATTTCCCCTGTGGGTATTTCTGAAACTGTAGCTCCTTATGGGAATAGAAAGCCTCCTCTTTCTCTACAGCTGGTGGGTTCAAACTGCCAACCTTGTCTTTAGCAGCTCAGGACTGACTTGAATCTCTATGAAACCAAAATCTACCTCACTGCCAGGGAGGTGATGCTGACTCATAGTGACCCTATGAGGCAGAGTAGATCTGTCCCTGTGAGTTTCTGAGACTGTAACTCTTTATAGGAGTAGACAGACTCTTCTTCCCACGGAGTGGCTGGTGGTTTCAAAGTGCTAACTTTGGTGTTAGCAGCCCAACATGCAAACCCTATGCCACCAAATCTCCTTTTGTACCCCTATAAGTAGATAAACATTTCTCTTATATCTGTGTTTCAACCAAAGGCATGGCTATAGAGGAAAAAAGGCCATGAGTGTCAAGAATGATTTGAAAATGTGGAGTTCTTTTGGGAAAGGATATATATATATACTTGTGTATATAAATACAATTCTGACGGCAAGAGTGGTCAGGGGTTGGACTGTTAATCTCAAGGTCAGCAGTTTGAATGAACAACGGCTCCTCTGGAGAAAGAGGAGATTTTCTACTCCGCTAAAGAATCACAGTCGTATGGATTGTGGTAAGAGTTATATGAGTCCCTAATAAAATGTAAAAGAAGAAAAGAGGAAAAAAATGATTAGGGCAAAGACTGTACAGATGTGCTTTATACAATTGATGTATGTATATATATGAACTGTGAAAAGAATTGTATGAGCCCCAATAAATTGTTAAAATTAAAAAAAAAAAAGAATCACAGTCTCAGAAACCCACGGGGGCCATTTTACTCAGTCCCATGGGCCTGTGAGTTGGAATGGACTTGATGGCAGTGAGGGCATGTAAATATGCAAACACCCACCTCGGACTTAGGGTTTGACCTGCTCCCTCAGCCCCGTGAGCATCTGCATCTGCAGCCATGGACTTGGCCTTCTGTGAAGAACCCATTAATGCACCGCCACAAAGAGAATGAGTTTCCTCTGTGTCAGTCCATTACCCTGCCAACGTTCAGGATGGAGCCAACACCCTTGGTCTCCCAGAGAAATTGGCTCAACATCCCCCTGATGTGGTTGCATGACATAGGCCACTCATGCAATGCACTGCATGTGCTCTATTTAATGCACTATCACCAACAAGTCTACATGGGTGGTAACTCTGAAAACCTTGCCCAAACAGCTGGCTTCACCAAAGTATATGGAATCCTGTGGAGTCATCCACCAGTTCGACTCTGCACTGGCTGTACGTTGGCATTGCCAAGGGGGCTTTCTCACTGACCGTGACCTGAATCCTGCTTCCACTAAGCCTTGCTTCATTGGCCTGGGATGGTGCCAGGCCAATGGGAGGCTGGAAAGCTCCTAAGGGGTTCCAAAGTATGACCAAGGGTGAACACTACTGCTTTTGGCCATCACATCCGGGAAGGCCCTTGGGACTTTGCCACTCAAAGTATCATAGGTCAAGGAACCAGCAACATCAGCATTAGCTTCTCCCACGCTAATGCCATCGAGTTGATGCTGACTCATAGTGACCCTACAGGAAAGGGTAGAACTGCCCTTGTGGGTTTCCCAGACTGTCACTCTTGCCCGGCGTCTACAACCTCATATTTCTCCCAAGGAGTGGCTGGTGGTTTAGGACTACTGTCCTTGTGGTGAACAGCCCAAGAGTACCAGGGCCTCTAGAACTGCTGGATCCTAGACCCCACCCTTACCCACAAAATCAGAATCTGCCCCCCAGCCCGATTTCCAGGAACCTGGGTAAATGCATGCACGTGAAAATTTAAGAAATACTTCCATAGAAACCATTACTTTCAGAACAAACTCCTCCTGACAGAGGTGCAGAAATGGAAGCCCATTAGGCCATGCTCGCCTAGAAGCAATTTGAGGTCTCAGTGCTCCTATATCCTGGCTGTCATCCAGATTTCCTTATTCTCACCTGGACTGTTGTCACTGCAGCAGGTATTGGTGAGTCCTCAGCACGAACAGTCCCAAATTAGGTCTAGAGACACAGCTCCCATTTCAGAGTAGTACAATCCACAGTTTACTGTAGAGTTTCTGGCTTTTACTGGCTTGGGGTAGGGTCTAGTGGGAAACGCATCTTAGCAAGAGCCATTATGTATTCTGGATGTGCACAATGAGTTTGTCTTGAGGCATATTTAAGTCTGATGTTGTTATGTATTCTCTTTCTATCCCATGCAACGTTATTTCTTTGAAAATTTATATTTGCTTTTAATTATCCATACTTATAAGTGATTTATATCTAGGTCTGATCGATTGGAATCAGATGACCACGCCTGGATTAACCATGGGTCCTGGTGACCATTAGGCACTTCTTTCCATGAATGATATTTTCACCTGAGTGAATGCATTCACGACTTTTCTTCTCTTAAGATAAATAAGCAGGTGGGTATCATTTTGCTATGCTGGCACTTCCTTGTGTTGTTTTAAGTTCACCCAGCAATTTTAAAAAAGAGAAACATATTACAACTGTCACACACTTTATAATTCATGTGGAAAAATTTGGGGGAGAGCAAATAGAGGTGACCCGTGGTGCAGTCTTACTTACTGCTTGTTAGAAGGTACTGAAATCTTATATACATAAACACTAGAAACCAGGAGAGAAGAAATGGTGGTTCCATGGCAGAATTCTCACTAGCCATGCAGGAAATTTGGGTTTGATTCTTGGCCAGTGCGCCTCCTGTTACAGCTACCACCTAACTGCTAGTGGAGGCTGGCATATTGCTATGATGCTGAACAGATTTTAGCGATGTTTCCTGCCTACCGACAGACTAGGAGAAAAGGCCTGGTGAACTCCTTCAAGCCATCAGCCACTGAAAACCCCCCAGCTGACAAGGGGTCAAATCTACAACCCATTGAAGGAATGGGGCAGGACCAGTGGGCATTGAGTTCTGTAGCGCATGGAATCCGCATGAGTCAGGAGCTGGCTGACTTGAAGGCAATTGTCCACAGCACTCTCTAGGAAGGCAGTGGTTGGAGCACATAGGCGTCCTTCATGTGGCCCCATGATCATCAAGCCTTAAGTCATGCAACCAACTCTGGGAAATGAAAGATGCCCGGGGTACCAGGGATATTTGAAGGACCTGGTGTAAACTGGTTCAGCCCGATGGAGTTCTGGAAACCACCGACGTAAGCTTCCTGCTGAAACCACTAACTTAGCTCCAGTGTGAGTGGATCGGTGTCTGCGCATGTACCCAGCCACCATTAGTGCGTTTTTTGTTGTTGTTGTTGTTGTTGTTGTTGCCGTTCACGTCTGTAGAGTCGATGCCGATTCACAGTGACCCTATATGACAGGGTAGAATTCCCCCTGTGAGTTTCTCACACTGCGACTCTTTACGGGAGTAAAAAAGCCTCATCTTTCTCTGGAGGAGTGGCTGGTGGTTTTGAATGGTTGATCTTGCCATTAGTCCATTGCGTAACCAGGTGCTGTCAATTTGGTTCCAACTCATGGCCACTCTATGTACAGCAGAACAAAACAACACGCTGCCCTGCGCATTTCTCACAGTCATTCCTACATTTGAGCCACTGTGTCAACCCATCTTGTGGAGGTTTGTCCTCCTTTTGGCTTGACCAAGCATGCTGGCCAACTCCAGGGACTGGTCCCTCCTGATAACACCCAAAGTACATGAAGCCAAATGTCACCATCCTCGCTTCTAAGAATCAATCTGGCTGTAGTTCTTTCAACATAGATTTGTTTGTTCTCCTAGAAGTTCCTTGGTGTATTCAATATTCCTCACCAGGACCATATTTAAAATGCATCAATTCTTCTCATGGGACTTCCTTATGCATTTTCCAGCTTCCACATGAAAATAATCATGCCTTGGGATAGGATATTCCTGAGTTTTTAAGGTGGCAAAGTCACCTTGGTTCAAAAAAATGTTTAAAAGAACTTTTGCAGCAAATTCACTGAAAACAATTTATCCAGTGATTTCTTTACAGATATTTCTATGAGCGTTGGTTGTGGATGGGTCCAAGTAAGATGAAATGCTTCATCATTTAAATCTTTTCTCTGTTTATCATGTTGCTTATTGGTTCAGTGGTGAGGATTCTTATTCTTTTAACCTCGAGTTGTAATCCATACTGAAGACTATCATCTTTGAACTTCATCAGTAAGTGCTTCAAATCCTCTTCCCTTGCAGCTAGCAAGGCTTGTCGCCTGCATATCTCAGGCTGTTCTCAAATCTTCCTGCAATCCTGAAGTCTCCAATTCAGCCATTCAAAACTCAAAACAGCTCAATGCCATGGAAGTCAAGTCAATTCTGACTCCAGCAACCCTGTAGGCCAGGGAAGAACCTCCCGGAAGGTTTCCAAGGCTGTAATCTTTGTGGCAGCACATGGTCACATCTTTCTCACTCGGGATAGCTGGTGAATTCCAAGTGTTGCTCTTTCGGTTAACAGTGAAGTGCTTAAACATTGCCCTACCTGGATTCCAAGTGTGAGCTAGCAGCCACAATTTTCTTCTGAGACCAAAGGGGTTGTTAGGTGTGAATTCTCGACCAAGGGTGGTCCAGCAGACCTGCTCAGTATTCGCCCAGGTGCAAAATCCATCAAGAGGATGCATTGTCATTATTTTTAATCACATAACACACCTAGGTGTAGCAGCAACCCAGCTTTGTAATATCACCCTGGTTTTGATAAATATGTACCATTCCTTGATAACGCTTCCAAATCCTTTAATATCCTGCAGCTCAGTCCCTGATGTCTGGCTGTAACAAAATGTGTGAAGGGAGACCATATGTCAATAAACTCTCCCCGTCTGCATCACCTCAGCGCATAATCAGCTCCAAGGTAAAATGCATGGTAAGTCAGTTATGCGCTGGCGGGGAGGGCAAGGGGCCCCTTTCAGGTTTGTCTTCTGATGAAGCTGACCAAAAGGACTTCTTATTTCAGCCTATTACGAGAGTGAGAGTTGCCCCCCCTCCCTCGCCATTTTTCTTTTCCTTTCCCTTTTTGTCCCTTTCCCCTTGGAGGGACAGCCTGCTCTGCTATTCTGAAAGGGTTGTCTGTTTTATGCTGCGCTCTCCACTCCATTAAATCACGTTTCCTCACTTTAAATACAGGTCTTCAGGGTGGTCAGAGAGCTTTGCTCTGAGGGATAATGATATAATGAGGATGACGTGCATGAAAAATCATTTTTCAGCTCAATCTCAGGCAGACCACTGGAAAGCATGAAATGGGAAAGGGGGGAAGTGTACCTCATTTTAGACAAGAGCCAGGCTTCTGAGGGGGGCAGTCTCGACCTGGAAGGCTGCAGAAGGCTTCTTTACCTCATGCACTCATTCACTCATTCATTCAACCAGCTTGCTACTTACTTATTAAATGCCAGACCTTGGGGCTCTCTCACTGAACAAAAGAGACAAATATCCCCCTTCTGTCAAGAAGCTTCCATAAACAGAGGCATTCAAACACTTCCTAGAGAATGTGTTTAAAGTCCAATTTACACAAAAGCAGAAGAGACTGATGCGAGGGGTTTCACATACACACATGTTCATATATGACTCCCATTGCAGCGACAAGGAGACACTATTCATTGGAGTTAAATTGCTCCCCCCAAACCCCTGAGCTCTCTCTCTCTCTTTTTTCTTTCTTTCTGAGAGCAATTGCCCTTGGAAGGGATTAGCTGTTATCACTCTCTAGCACCTTAGTGTGAACTTATTTATTGGCTCCTTTTCCTGCCTAGATAGGAGGGGCCTCCAGGCCTGCTAAAAGCCAGAAAAATCCCAAAAAAGGCAGCAACAAGAGAGGCAGAGGACAATCGGGGCCAGTGTTTCTCATTTGAGGGGAGGGGCATTTGTTAAAGATGCAGATTACACACACATACAGCACACACACACTTCCCTGCCGCCCCACCCAATATGGCCCTACTAAATAAGGATCCTACCCCACCATCTGTCTGGGAGTCCCTGAAATGGCCCTTCCCATGAAACAAGCCAGGACCATTGAAAGTGACTCTTTAGGCAAAAGACCAGTGACTTAGGTTTTCCAAACCAGGATAAAGCCCATTATTTAAGCACTTGCATATTAACCAAAAGGTTGATGCTTCAAACCCACCCACAGGTTCCTAGGAAAGCAGGCCTGCTGATCTGTTTCTGAAAGGGCACAGTCTTGAAAAGGATCCCTGGTAACATATTGTCCTGCTAGCCATAATGTCAGCAGTTCAATACTACCAGCCGCTCTGAGAGAGAAAGCTGAAGCTTTCTACTGTACAGATGTATAGTCTCAGAAACCTACCAGGGCAAGTATACTCCGCTGCCATGAGTCAGAATTGACTCAATGGCAGCAAGTGAGTGGATGGGCAGGGATTGATTGGGCACCAAATAACGCTAAGAACAACTATTTTGGGTGGCAGTGACATTCTTCTGCTTTATCTAGAATCTGAACTCTCAGCGTCATTAACAATGGAGGCAACAGACAAATAATTATAAACTACAGAAGGGTAAAGAGAAGCTAAAGAAGTTACTTCTGTTTGGGGTTTTATTGTGTGTTTTTTTGAGCAGAAAATATTAACAATGAAGGAGCAGGGACTTGCTGGACTTAAATATAAAGTGTAAGATCTCTCTCCGGGCTAGAGTTACATCTCAGTTCTTGGCTCTGCATGAGAAAGAATTCACGCCAAAGCCTGGCTCGTGATCCAAGTGAGTTTAATGAAAGTTAAAAGAAGTTTCAGGTTTTACGCGGCACCCCTAGGATTCCTCCCCACCTTGCAGCCTGGCAGAGACTGCCCGAGGTCATGCAAAGATCTCTCTCCTAAGTTTTCCTCCAAGAAGAGACCTGTCTCATGTTCTTTCTCAAGTTCACTCCCCAGTTCCTGTCCCCAGGTTTTCCTTTCTCCCCCTCGCTCCTGCCTTTTCAAGGATTCCCGGGAGGAGGCATGGTGAATGACCCCAGGTCGATCCCATTGGCTGAATTGCAATCACCTGGCCCAGGTGGGCTGATCCAGGTTTAACGGCCATCCGTACCCACCAGCAGGAAAACCTAGGCTTTTGTTCTATGCTTGGTTCTCCTGGGCATGCGTCAATGGACATCTCATTCCTGCCTATCTGCCTAACAAAACCTATTTTTCAACCCCAAGTCTTTCTTGCCAAAAAATAATGTCCCATAATAGGAATGGCATGAACATGGCTTCTGCGTTGGATCAGATCAAGAAGATAGCTTTCATGCCCTGTACTAAGATCACAAAAGAATGTAATCCAGTGCCTTGTAGACAGTCTCGTGTACACAAAAGGTTTTCTAAGATTCTAAATAGGCTGAATTGCAGCCTAAAACAGAGAGGGACCCATTTCAAAGAGACGTGGGGACATGCCTTTCATAAAATGGAATGCATCATGTAATCCAGTGCAAGGGAAACCCAGTAACTTTGGGAAGGAACTGCATTGGCTTGGACTAAACAGCCAGAGATAGTGCTACATAAAAAGAAAGAAGATGATTGATAAAGCAACCCAGACATTATTGTGGAAAAGGAACAGGGACTTAGAAGACAATCAAAAGCCACAAGGAACCTCTCTTAGAGAGAAGTCTTGTGGTTTCAACTTGTGTGCTCTGGGGGATATTTGGCAGTCATGTATTAAATTGTGCATTCAATTTAATCCCTTTAAGGGATTTTGTCACTGGGCCTACAGCCCAACTATCCTGACAAAAAAATCTATCTTGAAAATCACCCTGCTGTGAGGAATCTAAAGGCAAGCACATGATACGATCACATGGAGGGAAATTGGGGAGCCAATGCAACAGCAAGAACCAAGGCCCTAGACCTATGAACCAAAGCAAACCCATCTTGCCGGGTCTCGCTGCTTGAGCTGGTGTGGCCAATGCCGCGTGGAGTGGAGATGTGCTGCCCCAGCCAAACCTTCCTCAAATTACAAAATTATGAGCAAATAATACACCGAGTGGGATTGAAAGTCCCTAAGCAGCAATAGGTAAGTAAAACATATGGGCCTACCATTACCTATCTGTACAGAGACTTTGGCAACTGGTTTATGGAAGACGCAGGCCCTGATTACCTCCCATAACACGTATTCTTTATCATAGCCACGGACACTCATGGAAACATTAAAGTTGTGCTTGAGAGAGGAAAAGGTGAGTTAAGAACTGAGAACGATGGTCATGTGGCCTGGATATTGCTCAAACACTCCATTCTCCTTGGTCTCTTGGAAGAAGTAGAGGGATGAGAACCCAAAGCTGTAAACATTGTGTGGATTAGAAACGTGTTATGTTTGGCGTGAGGGCTGAAGGCCCAGGTTGGTAAAATTATTTCTGTGGGATTTTCTAGAACCAGAGCTGCTCTGAGGCCCACACTGGAGAGAATGCCATGGTCATTACCCTTGTATGCTTTATTTTGGCTGAGTCCCTCCCCCATCATGTATCAGGGCTTACCCAGTGCCCCTTCTCAGCCTTGATACACGGTGTTGCCAAAATGGCTCAGAGATGTTAAGCAATCTGATCAAGGTCATGTGGCTTATGGTCAGTTACAGAGCCAGACACTGAAATGCAAGAAGACTGACTCCTATGCCCAGACCTGGGACAAATCTCTCTGACAGAGCTGGGTAGATGCCCCTAAACATCCATCTTGTGTGTGTGTATTTGTGTGTGTGTGTGTATGTGTGTATCCACATATATATGTTTGGTTTATTTGTCATCAACATAATTAGAGTACTTTCTATCCAATTAAAAAATGAATTAAGCGAAGGTTGGTGGTTTACAATTTGCACAAGTGCCTTTATGAACTATCATGGTTTACTTTCTTTCATTGGGAGGCAGCTCCAAGCTTCAGACCTCTTCACTCCCCAGGTGAGGTGCTACATTCAGACCAGAGTCAGAGGAAAGGATTGACCAGAAAGAGTCAGTTCACTGAATGAGGTTCCTTTGAAAAGGAAGCCAAAATGGCCCTTAAACTCATGGCCATCAAGTCAATACTAGCTCATATTGAGGGACCCTGTTGAACAGGATCCTATGGTACAGGGTAGCTCTGTCCCTGTGACTCTCCAAGACTAACTCCATGGAAGCAGAAAGCACCATCTTTCTGCCACAGGGTTGATGGTGGTATCAAATTACTGGCCTTTGGGATGTCAGCTCAACTTGTAACCACTGTGCCACAAGGGCCCTTAGTCAATCTAACAGGTCTGGCAAAATGTAGAGCCAGACATTATATACTGAAAATGGCTCACCACCACCACCACCACCAAAGGCAGGCTTTCTGATGGGGTCTTCTGCAATTGACTGGTCCTCTGTTGTGGCCCTCCTCCTTTCAGGGATGCACATTCTGGCACTTTTATCAACCACATCTTGGTGCCCCAGATTTCATGCTGTGCTCTTGTATCGGACCCCAAACTCGAGGCTATTAGGTAATTGTGAGCATAATATGAACATTCTTCCCCCAGCCATTTCATTTGTTCCATTATTTTGGTTCTCATCCATCGGGTAAGGAAATGCGTCTTAGTCTGCCCTTCCCCTTCCTTTGTGCTGAGGAGGTACAAAGGGAAAACTTGTCTCTACTTCTCTTTTGCAGGACAACTTCTACCATATCCCACCATTATCACCTCATTGCCCTTTGCCAGTCTCTGAGTAGCTAAAACTTTTCATCATTATTAAGGAGCTTTAGCGATATAATGGGTTACTGCTACCACCAGGCAAGTAGTTCAAACCCACCAGCCTCTCCACAGGAGAAAGATGAGGCTTTCTGCTCCGCTAAAGAGTTACAGCTCCAGAAACCCACGGAGGCGGTTTTACTATGCTCTATAGGCTCACTATGAGTTGGAAGCAATTAGATGGCAGTGAGTTTGTTGGGTACGGCTTGGTTTGATTTGGTTTTCTACCATCGTGTTATCAACTCTAAGATGGGAAAGAGTAGACCACAGACCCCAGAGCTCTCTCTCTTGTGTCCCCCAGATTTCACACTCAACAGTGACTTGTCTTGCACTGCTTCTGCCCGCAGCTCTGAACTTTTACTTGAGTCCCCGGGTACTACTGCCGATGAACAAAGTACCCCACCGCAGTGACATAAAACACCACTCATTTTCTCATGCTGACAGAGTCTTTGGGTCAGCAATTCAGACAGGCTCCAGCGTATAGTCTCAGCTGGGAAAACACAGAGACTGAGGTGGCTTGATAACTGGGCTGATTTGTTGAAGAACTGTGGGAAGAACAGATTTTCGTACGTGATAGTGACTTGATGGTTGCATCATGAGGGTTCCTTCATTCACATATCTGCCTCCCCTCTGCCCACCTAGGTTGGGAGGACTGTCAGCTGCGTATCTACAGGTGGTCTTTCTATGTAGCTCAAGCTTCTTCTTCGCAGCAGCATAGTGAATGCAGGATCATTGGATGTCTTACAAAGCAGCTCAAGACTCAAGTACAAGTGAATAACGCAGCAACTGCACAGCCTGGCCATCAGCATCACTTACATTGTATTCTACTGGTTGAAGCAGACATCAGTTTACTCATCTACAAATAGAAAGGCCCCAGATCCCACCTTGTGGTGGGAGGAGTGTCTAGATTAGGTGGCAAAGAGTCGACTGGTTGAGAGAGATGACTGGCTACCATCTTGGAAAATTTGATCTCACCCAGTCTGGCCTCTGGTACAATAATTTATATCCTCCCACCTACCCATCAATGGCTGATTCCTCCCCAGGCCGCCTTCTAAAACCCCTTCCTCCAGGAAGCCTTCTCTGATTACTCCAGTTCACCTTATCCCCAATTTTATCTCCATCATTTCTATTAAACATTACAGAGTATAATAGTGGTTGTGGTTTTTAGAGGGGGTAATAGTTAATATTATGAGGCAGAATGACTATGCTCACCTAGCAGTTATCAACCTCTGGGTCACAACCCCTTTGGGGGTCCAAGAACGCTTTCACAGGGGTTGCCCAATTCATAACAACCCCAGAACTGACCATGTTCCCAAGAGTCTGCTGACCTCAGCCTCTGCCAGTCCATAACTATGCTCTTAGAAGAGCTTTTAAAATCGCTTATGGAGATTCTTCCCTGGCAGAGGGCCTGAAGCAGGGCAGGTACTGAGGGAAGATGTCAAGGCGTGTTGTGATTACGTGCCCTCCAGTTGATTTTCTATGCATGGTGACCACATGTGACAGAGAGGACTTTCTCATTGTGGGGAGAGGGGTTAGGCTGTTATCTCTATGGGAGCAAATCTTCCTCCTGAGTGGGTTCAAATCATCACAACATCAGGGCTCCTTTAATTGGCTGCATAAATACTCACCAAACCCTCTGCCAGCAAGTTGGTACCGATGCACAACAACCCTATAGGACAGGGTAGAACTGCCCCTGTGGGTTTCTGAGCCGGTAACTCTTTATGAGAGTAGGAAGCCCAGTCTTTCTCCCTAAGAGTGGTTGGTGATTTTGAACTGCTGATCTTGCCAGTTAACATCTTACCTCGTAACCCGTACAATACCAGGGCTCCCTTAGATACTCCAAATAATCCAGGGTTATTCCGGTGCTAAAAGGGAAGAACAAAATGAGATTTAAAAATGGTTTTCATTGTAGGCTCTTAAAGTCCTAAGGACTGAGTTGAGAGTAAGGGGGAGGGCGGGATGGAAAAAGGGAGGAGAGCAGGAGCAGAGAGAAGACAGAGAGAGAGAGAGAGAGAGAGAGAGAGAGAGAGAGAGAGAGAGAGAGAGAGAGAGAGAGATGATTTAGAACTGTGGGAATTTTATGGGCAAGCAAGCCTTTTTCAGCCTGAGCATGCAGATTGAGAAATCCATAAACAACCAAGGAGCAAGCCTGAAGAAAGAGCTGCATGGTCTAACAGACAGGGGGATAATAGCACTCAAGTCGAAGGAGACCCTGGGCCACATGTAAATGATTCAAGTCATAAAAGGCTGCTCCTGGGTGCTTTGTAGCCAAACAAAAGCATTCCACTGACATGCAAAAGTGGTTTTGGAAAAAAGTACCGATTTTCCTGACTTGCCTCTCTGGCCTATAAATTAATGCTTCAGACCTTTACCTTGAAACAGTTGCCCCTGTCAAGAACCAATCTGGAAGGTGAGGTGGGGCCATTCAATATTCACAGGAATATTGGCAATTCTTGGCTGCCAACTGCTTCAAAGCACGTCTTCCAGCAGCTTTCAGCAGTCCACACTACTCAGAAGCAGGGAAGGGCAGTGGGGGCAATCACCATGGCCTAGGACCATGGAAGCAGGAAGAAATGCTGAGGTGGGCAGATAACTTTACCATCCTTAATGGGCTACTTAACTTCTTGGGGGAAGGGTAGAGGTGGCGCCAGTGAGGTGCCCCAGGCAGCAGATGGCACTGTCAGCAGCCTTTTAGAAGGGAGGGTGTCTGAGTTTAGGGTGCCCAAGAAGCAGACCCTGACATAAGGAAGGAACCAAGTGCAAGGTGTTTGTTTGGGAGATGCAAGAAACATTGGTAGGGGAATGGGGAAGGAAACCAAGAGTTGGAAGGCAGCCAATATAGGGTATAGTAGTGAGCCAGCTGACTCTGTGGGCAGCTGGAGAGTAATTCCCCTGGGGAACGTCTGGAAAACCAGGACAAGGGTGCTTCCCCAGCTTTCTGTGATGAAGGGCCAGGCTGTTGGTTACCTTTAAAAAAGACTCTTAAAACATCCTAGTGATGTCAGATTCTGAGATCATAGAGGCTTCCTCTTCCTTGCTTGGTCTTGTTGGTATGTGCTATCAAGTTGGCCTGCCTCAAAGCAACCCCCGTGTACAACACAAGGAAATGCTGCCAGTCCTGGGTCACCCTCACAATCGTTCTGGTGTTTGAACCCATCGTTGCAGCCTCCGAGGCCATCCATCCTGCCACCGACCTGCCTCTTTGTCGCTGGCCCTCCCCTTACTTCTGACCAGATGGATTCGTCCTCTGGCCCCCTCTCTGACAAGGTTCTGCCTTGACTTACTAGGCCTCCACAACCTGACAGTGTTTCCATGCCGAGCATAAGGTTTTCAGTGGCGAATTCATTTGCAGTGGGCAGCCAATTTTTCTTCATTCTTAGCTTGTCCTCAGTCTGGAAACTCCGAAGCACCCTTTGCCATTTGGATGACGTTGCTGGCATTGGAAATACTAGTGACATGGCCTCCAGCTTTCCTTTGTGTACCTAGCTGACAATGGACAGATAATAAACATCTCACAGTTTATCACCGGTTCATGTACCACCCTTGGAGCAGCACTGGTGTAGATCATACATCCCTGAGTTCTCCTGCACAAGGAATGGAGCCCTCGTGGCTGAGTATTTATACACACCAGCTGCTCCAGGGGAGAAAAGGTGGCTTTCTATTCCAGTAAAGAGTTAACAACCTCAGAAACCCACATGGGCACCTCTACCGTGTCCTATAGAGTCATTATGAGCTAGAATCAACTCAATGGCAGGAGTCTGAGTTTTGGCTGTCATGTTAGCCAGTGGGGGAAGGTTGGTGGCCAGGGTGTTGGTTTGACTGGGGCACAAGTGGGGAGGGATAAATTCCTCTGTGTGCATTGCACTAGAAGATTGGCCATTTCCTCTTTCTAGCATGCGATTGAAAAAGAACTGCAGTTAGTGGCAGTTGATAGTCAGCCTGAAAACACTGTTGGACAAAGTGTAGGGTGCCCAAGCATATGCTCCTGAGGGGCCCACCAAGGTCTTTGCCCATCCCGTCCCAGTTAGTGACACTCTGTGCACTTAAGGGAAACGCAAAGACTAGACGAAGTGTCTGGAAAAATGTCCCAGTGTCATGACTTCACTCTGACTAGTTTTAAAGACGGAGGCATTGTGAGGTGGGCCCTACTTTACCTGCTGTGATAGTTAAGGTTTATTAACTATCCAGGCCAACAAACACATGTGGGATTAATTGTAGGGCAGGGAGATGAATGCCTCAGTAATAAGCCTCGCCTTTCTCTTTCTCTGGTTTCTTGTTCTCTGATGGTCAGACCAGTGTGCCTTAGCAGTAAAGCCTTAGACATTCTTTACCTCAACTGGTAATGCTCACTTTCTGTGAGACATCCCTGAGGAGAAGCCACATGGACCTACCCTGATGCAGCCCTGGGTGCTGGAGAAGCCAACTGAAGAACCCTGCCAGTGCTGATATGCTTACGCGCTCACTGATTCGGCTTTTCTCCTGCACCCGGCATCACTGCGTGTGCTTGGTAAGATGGAGGAGGACTTTGTGTATTGGTGGTGACATACAGGCTAATGTTGGACTTGTGGACTTGGGCAGCACTGGGTTGGGAGGTTTTTTTGGTGTGCATTTACCCTTTATTTAAAACTCTCTTATACATATGAGTTTCTGTGGATTTGTTTCTCTAATGTACCCAGACTAATACACCTGCCTAACCCAGTATCAGAGCTCAGTTTTCCTCAAAGTAGTGATACCACTATTGAGATAGTTAAAGTTTATTCTGACAACCTGGCCAACTAACACAGGTGGGGTTAATGGAAGGGCAGAGAGATCAATGGCTTGGTGAGCCTCGCCTTTCTTGTTCTTGGGTCCCTTGCTTTCTGATGGTCAGATTCGGTTGCAGCTGTCTTAGCCAGTTCTCTGCTTCAGGTGGCAAGGCTGACTTACTGCAAGACATCCCTGAGGAGAAGCCACATAGACCTGCCCCAATGCTGTCCTGGGTCCTAGAGAAGCAGACTAGAGACACCTGCCAGCGCTGAGAGATGCTTACATGTTCACTTATTCGGCTTTACTCCTGCAGCCGGCACCACTGTGTTTGGTAAGATGGAGGAGAACTTTGTGGATTGGTGTGGGACATATGGGCTAATGTTGGACTTGTGGGTTTGGGCAGCACTGGGTTGGGATGTTTTCTTGATGTGCACTTAACCTTTATCCAAAATTGTCTTTTATACATAAGATTTTCTGTGGATTTATTTCTCCAATGTACTCAGACTAACACAACTACTATAAGAAAAGCCAGGACACAAATTAGCACCCTTGTCAGTTTGGGAATGACACTGAATACAGAAAAGCTATTCTCCCCCATGGCATCTCTGGGTGGCATCCCTGGATGGCACAAACAGTTAAGACCTCAATTCCTGACTAAAATATACTTCTGAATCTATATGGTGGTGCCTCAGAAGACAGACATGGTGGTCTGCTTCTGAACGCTCACACAGCCTTGAAGCCCCTACCTAACACGGTTCAGTTTGGCTCTGCACACATGGTAGTTCTGTGACTTGGAATCAACCTCACAGCAACTGGTTTGGATGACAGGTACTCAGTCCCTGAGTTATGACCGGCACCATTCTGATGATTCTGTTATGAGTCAGTCCTGACAGAAGTCAAATATCTCATTATTCTTACCTTTTATTTTCATCTTTACACATCTGACCATCATTAGTTTGTGGGGGTTGAAAACATTGGATATAAACTTACAGCTAGAATGACATCAGAGATATATGCTATAGCATTACATGTAGTGCATGCTACTTATGGGAAATTTTCTAAAAAAGAAAGAAAAGCAGATGGTCATAATGCAGCTCATCTCAACTTGAATACAGCACAAATCAGAGATTATGTTTTCTGGGTCTTTGAACTGATATGAGCCAATTCAGTTGTGGGCTGATGAAAAGAAGTGAAGTAGACCTGTTTTTAAAAGCTTTAACGATCTCGAAGGCTAAATGGAATGGGGGCAAATATGGTTTAAATCCCTGGAATAGAGATTTGGGAACCTTTCACAAACCTGTTTCATGACACCAATTTACTTCCAACACTGTGGAGAGCGACACACTTTCAATGCAGCAAGTGGTTTGCTGCCATCTTTGAGCAGGCTCTATTATTTTCTACTCTGCCTATCCAGACATTTACTTGCATGCTGGCCTTATTTTTTTTTAAGCGAAATAAGTTTCTAATGGCTTAAAATTTTTAAAATTTCTGTAGACCACATCATTTAATAACAAAGAAATTAAATAAAAACTGAACAAAGGAAGAGGTGGCTATAAAGTAGAATCAGCAGGGTTGTTGGGTAAAAGACAGGGACTGCAGGACACAGGGTTCTAGGAACTTCAGAAGCTTAGGGATTTGGGTGGAGACACTGATTTAGGCCAAAGTGACTTAATCCTGGCCACGACTAAACCAGGGTGAACCACTTTGAGAAACTCTAGTGTTTTCTCCACTTCTCGGTTGTCTGATCTTCTCTCACCTGAAGCTATTGATTCTATGTCTCCTCTTCTCCAGGCTAGTTTTTCAGGGCATTGACAGCTTTTTCTAGACTTGTGACAAACTCTTAATCTGCAGATTTGGAGTCTGGGGCTGGCTGCAGTTTTGTCTATGGGAGTGAGAGGGCCATCGAGATCAAAGGGTCTATTCAGATGGTCTCTGTGTCCTACTGGAGAAGTCAGACAGAACAGTCTGGTCACTGTAGTTACCATCACCCCTGGGACAGAGTTTTGGGTGCAGGAGAAGAGAGATAGGGATAAAAGTGATGCAAACACAAGCAAGTATCTTTAATACATAGATCCCTTCAGACTCCAGCCTGGACACTGTTCCTTTGTTGGTCTTTACATACACTCTCCCCTGATTCGAGAAACAGTTCTGAGTAGTCGGTGATTGTGACTGAGTAGGAGGGCTCACTGCCTAGATGTCACATTTCCTAGGTCTGCCTGATGGCTGTTCCACCACAAGTGCTCTCTTAGTGTGCCTCCGTTTCCTTGTCTGGAAAATGGGGTTGATAGTTCTCCCCACCTCATCCACTTAGTGGTTAGTCAATTAAATAACTAATCACACCAATAGGTTATTTAAAGTTAAGGGGCTTGCCTGCTAACCCAAAGGCTGGCTATTTGAATCCACCCAGAGGTGCCTTAGAAGAAAGGCCTGGTGTTCTACTTCCGAACTCTCAACCCTGGGAAACCTATGGAGCAGAGTTCTATGACAGACAGAGTGTCACAAAGGTTGGGAGCAGGTAGATTTCCACTCCTCAGAACCCTAGGGATCAGTTCTGCTCTGTTCACGTGATCACTATATATGAGAATCGATTTAATAGCAGTGGATGGCTTTAAAACTCGCATTGAATCCCTATCGGTTCAGGGATTTAAGCATCTGGATGCTAACTGCAAGTTTGGAGTAAAGTTGAAGCTCTCTGCTCCCATAAAGACCCACAGCCTTGGAAGCCCCGGTGGGGTTTCCTACTCTGTCCTGCAGGGTCACTATGAATCAGAGTTGACTCTACGGCAGTAAGTGTGCTTTTGATGGCCTGTCCTTACATAGTTGGCTGGACAAGTTGCCCAAGGAGACCATGGGATGCAAACCCTTCCCAGATGAAGTATGTTAAAGCTTCAAATTCACAGATCTATGTAGCCTAGCGTTACCAGTCACCCAGGCGTCTGTCACTATTCCCAGTTTCCCTATTAATTCAGACTTCTTTGCAACCATGGTTCAGGTGTAAGGCTTCCAGGTAAAACACAGGCTGCCCAGTTTAAACTGAATCCAAAATAAACAATGACATTTTCTTAGTACACACATCCCCCATAGTTATACTAAATATGACACATACTAAAAGCCTATCTATTGTTTACCTGAAATTCAAATTAACCAGGAATTCTATATTTTCATGTAAAGAACCTGGTAGGCAGGGCCACAGAGGGCTGTTTTAGTAGCATTAAAGAACACCAGCCCCCTTTCTGTAGCAGTATAGGCATCTCCCGAAGCCAACATGGGGAAGCACTTGGGCACAGGTGGTTTGAATGAGAGGTGGCCCTGAAAAACACAGTGCAAGAACAGCAAGGTGAGGCCAGGAAGGGAGGGAAACCAGTAAGAGGGAGTCACTAGGACTCAATCCCCTAGGAGGCTTCCCAGCAACCACGGAACTTGTCTTAGCATCAGGGCACAGGAGGAGTGAGGAGCTGGGGCTGAGCAATATCCTTGGGGTGTTCATGCCTCTGCACTTCCGGGTGGCACTTGTGCTTGACTGAGCATGCCCATGGCAGAGAAGCAGAGAGCCTCAGGCACTTGAGGTGGAAAGCCTTCAGTGTACTGGAAACTGTCTCCCACAGCTGCTGAGTTGCAATGCTACACCCGAGCAGAGAGTAAGGCGGATGTCTAGAGCCCCAGCCTGATTTGCCCGAAATCAACCTCTCAATCTTAGTTGGATGAAAGAAGTTGCTCAGTTGACCACAGAGGGTTGCTATGAAGATAAAATCCGAGAATGTGTGGAAGAGGATGTTAAAAATTGATAAGCACTACCAAAATGGAATGTATATTAAGCATTATTCAGTTAAGAATGAAAGGGAGAGAAAAGAGGGAAAGAGGGAAGGGCAGAAGAAAAGTGGAGGAGGGAAGAAGGAAATAGCCTCATAAAAATAACGTCCAAGTAACAAAATTATTTGGTAAACAATTTTTATTGAGTGCCTTATTTTTTACCCGGTAATGTAAATAGGTAATAAGGAATAAATAGTGACTCAAACAAACCAAATGCCTGCCCTCACAGAGCTTACATTTTAGGGGGAAAGTAAAATGGATAACAAATTAGAAAAGTACTATTAAAAGAAACCAGACAAAGGAGCTGGGGTGGGAGTTGAGAGGGGGTGTTTGGGGAGAATGATAGGGTTTCTGTTTTGAATGGGATGGTCAGCCAGGAGAGGTGTCACAAAGGTGACTTTGAGATCAAAACCTGAAGGAGATGAGAGGGAAAGTGACACAGATCTCTGGAGGAGAGCGTTCCAAACAATGAGATCCTGTGGGCAAAGGTCCTCAGATGGATAGGTGCCTGGTCTGTGGCAGGAGTGGCAAGGCCACCAGCTTGGCCATATCACAGAGAGCAATGGGGAGGGAGGGAAGAAGGGAGGAAGGAAGGAATAGAAGACCCGTGGGCTGAAGGGATACTGAGGGAGATGTTTACAGAATATACAGAGCTCTACAGGGCATTGTGAAGAATTTGTCTTCCTTGGGGGTAGATGAGCCATTAGAAGGTAGTGTGTGGGCATGACATGGCCCACCGTGCATTTTAAAAGGGCATTAGCTTCTGTGTTAACAGCAGGCTTTAAGGGAACAAAGATGGAAAGCAGTAAGTGAATTGGGAGGTTAGGAAAGCAGTGCAGGCATGAACAGATGGTGGTAGGGCAAGGGCGGTAGGAGTGGAAAGGGTGGGACAGAACAGGATTCTGAATCTACCATAATAATGGATGGAAAGAAAGAGGCAAGTTATGGATGCATCTACAGCACTTGACCTGAGCAACTGGAGGTAAGGAGCTGCTAACACTGAGCTACAGAAGTCTAGGGGAGGAACAATCTTGAGTAAGGGGTGACGGAGAACGTGGCTAAGTTTGAGAGGCTGTGAAGGTCCAAGTAGAATAGCAATGGGTGGAGTCTGTGTCGTAGTCATGAATCTGGCAATCCTCAGTATAAGAGAATATTTCAAGTCACAAAATGGGATAAGGACATCTACATGGAAGGGTGTAGGCAGAGAACAGAAGAAATTCAGAGTTAGTCTTTGGGTAACACAAGAATAAGAGGTCAAGGAGGCCAGAAAGAACCAGCAAAAAAGACTCAAAAGGAGTGGCTAGAGAGATGAAGAAAACCCAAGAAGCCAAGTGAAGCATGAGATCAGTGTAGAAGTGAGGCTCTGTGGACTAGCCGGGTGATACAACGAAAAAAAGTTCTCCTAAGGAGAGCATATTCCAATGGGTTTTCTACTTGACACAGTGCTTGCCTTTTAAGACAGGTGTTTGAACTGTCCACCATTTCCATCCATGCCTGGCCTCTACCCTGTCCTGAGCTGCCTCTGCCTTGTGGTATCACATCCCCTAGCATCTAGCCCAATCCTTGAAGCACTGTGAGCCCCAGACTACATGTGTCTGAGCTATCCCTATTTAGATCACACCTAGTTCCAGATCCATCATCTGTCCCCTAAAATCAGCAGTGGCCAGGGTTTGCGGCTGCGGCTGCTACTGCTGTTACACAGAGTCTCAGTGAGAGAGTTGGGTAAGCATTGGGCTGAAATTGTAAGGGCAGCGGTTCATACTCATCAGCCCATCCGCTAAGAACAATGTGCCTGGCTGCTCCTGAAAAATGCAGTCCCAGAAATTCCAGGGAGTAGGCCTACTCTGCCCTAAAGGGTGGCTATGAGTCAGAATGGATTCCCTGGCAGTGATGTTTGTTTTGGAGTTAGGTGGTTGTTGTTAATGTCCTTGAAGTAGGCTCCCCTCATGGTGACCTTATGTACAAAAGAACAAAACATTGACCATGACTGTACCATCTTCAGAGCACTGGTGTGCTTGAGTCCTTTGCAGGGATACTGTGTCCATTGGTTTCATGGATGAGCTCCCCTGGTTTGTTTACCTAATTTGCGAAGCATGATGTCATTTTTTAGCTATCAGCCCTTTGTGATGACATGTCCACAGTATCAAGCCACAACCTTGCCATCGTCATTTCCTAATAGGGTTCTGGTTGTATTTCTTCGAAGATGGATTGTTTATTCTTTTGATAGTCCACTGTAAATTCAATATCTGAAATATACCTAAGCCAACCTCTAATGTTCTATCACCACCCCTTATAAAATAGCACGACTTCCTGGCAATCAGCTTGCTTGTTATTTGTGTACTAGGTTAGCGAACAGGCTAGTGTAAGTCTTCTGGAACTTTCCAGGGAGCATATCTTCTTTCCTCCCACTTGGCCAACGCCAAAGTAATCCAGTATTACAAAGTCTTGATTTGCAGAACTGACTTGAATTTAACGGAACACACACACACACACACACACACACACACACACACACATACACACGGCCACCATCATCCTTTGTAACTAGAGCCATTGCCGAACGACTCAGCTGTCCGCAGTTATTGGGAATCATGACTGAGTGATCCAAACTGTGAACATCGCATCTCTTCTTGCCACTCTGAGGCAGCAAGGACCCTTAAATACCCATTAGAACATCCTCCCCTTCCAGAATAAATAAATGCAGGTCTCTGACAAGGGAGCCAAAATGGGAGGCTCTGAAGCACTGGGTGGGATTTTCCCTTGACACAGCAAGCTCTTCACTCATCGGAGGCTGGCTCAGGTTTTAGAGAAAGGTAGGGCAATGACTCCTGAGATTAAAACATGCCTGCTTCTCAGACATGTATTCTAAATGAAAATGTGGTTTATGGGCATCAGGTTCTAAATCTAAAGGCCAAGCAATTCTACTTATGACCATCAATCATGGAAGTTACACTCGCAGAGAATGAAAATGTACACAACCACTGTTAGCCCATACCCAGCCAAGGAGCGTCTTCTACCAAGGAACCAGGTTTCCTTGACAAAAACTATCTGCCCTGTGTTTACTCATTGGTACTCAAACTAGTGGCATTGACTCTCAAACAAGGGGATTTATCACGAGATGCTCTCAAGGCCAATCTCTTCTGATTTGTAGAGAGGGCATTATATTAGGAGTCAGAAAAAAAGGGTTTGATTGCCACCTTGGCTGTTTACAACTCATGTAGAACTTGGCCATTCCCTCTCTTTGTCTCAGTTTTCTCCCCTACCTAGAAGTACCTAAGAGGCTGTGAATCTCCTTTGCATCAGTTGCTATTAGAATTGTCTTAGTTCAGAATAGCATAGTGGTTAGTGAAGATCTCACACATCAGATTACTCTTGGAAATCTAACTCTTCTTTTTTTTGAGCCAAGTCTTTTTTTTTTCTTTCTCTCATCTCTTAATTTTTTTATTTCTTTTTTTTGATTATTATTATTGTATTTTATTGGGGGCTCTTACACTTCATCATAATCCATACATATATCCATTGCCTCGAACACATCTGTACATATGTTGTCATCTTTTTAAAAAAAAATATTTTTATTGGGGCTCATAATATTCTTATCACAGTCTGCACATACATCAATTGAGCAAAGCACCCTTATACATTCGTTGCACTCGTCATTCTCATAATTCACCTTCCACTTAGGTTCCTGGAATCAGCTTGGTATCCCTTTTTCCCCCTATCCCCCTCCCTCCCCGATCCCACCCCTGGTCCCTTAATAGTTTATAAATAATTTTATATCTTATCTTACACTCCCTGGCGTCTCCCCTCACTCGCCACCCCATTGCCATCTCCCAGAGAGGAGGTTACACATAGATCTCCGAGATAGGTTCTCCCTTTCTACACCCCCTTCCCCCCTGGTGTCGCCACTCCCACTGCTGGTGTTGAGGGGTTCATCTGTCCTAGATTCCATGTGCCTCCAGATCTCCACTGCACCGCTGTGCATCCTCTGGTATAACCAGGTCCGCAAGGCAAGATAGAATTGGGGTCATGATGATTGGAAGGGGAGGAAGCGTTCAGGAACTAGAGGAAGGTTTTGAGTTTCATTGTTGCTACACTGAACCCTTAGTGGCCCATCTCCTCCACACTACCCCTCTGGAAGGGGTGTCCAGCTGTCTCCAGATGGGCATTGGGTCCCCATCACGCACTCTCCCTCTTTCACGGTGATGTGATTCTCACCACCACCCAACCTTTGTTGTTGGAGACCTGGTCTCCACTGCCCTTCACGATCACCTATGTTGGTGTGCTGCTTCCGTGTGGGCTTGGTTGCTTCTGGACTAGATGGCTGCTTGTTTGCTTTCAAGCCTTCAAGTCCCCAGACGCTATATCTCTCAGTAGCCGGGCACCATCAGCCTTCTTCACCACACTTGCTTATGCACACTTTCGTCTTCAGCGATTATGTGAGGAAGGTGTTCACACAATGATTGTTTTTGTTGCTTTGTATCTGCTACATGGTCCATTCAACACCTTGTATTCACTTAGGCTGTGTGCTTCTTCTCGGTGGGCTTTGTTGCTTCTGAGTTAGATGGTCGCTTATTTGCCTTCAAGCCTTTAAGACCCCAGACACTATATCTTTTTGATACCCGGGCACCATCAGCTTTCTTCACCAAGTTTGCCTACACACACGTCTGTCTTCAGTGATCATGTCGGGAAGATGGGTATCCTGCAATGACTGTTTAGCAGGGCGAGGTGCTATTGTATTGTGGGATTATGTATGAGGAGGCCCAATGTCCATCTGCTACTCTACTACTGAACCTATAAATATATGCATATAAATCTATTGCCCCCATAATCATAAATATATTTACATATGTACATGTCTGTATTTAGGCTTCTTTGTATGCACTTTGCCTCCTACTCCTGTCCTCTATTTCCTTTCGCTTTCCTCCCGACCCATTACCATGTTTAGCCTTTATTCTGGATTCAGTAGTTCCTCTCAGTTACCTTGCTCTTGGTCACACCTTACCAGTCCTCCCCTCCCTCCTCTGGTTTTGAACCACTTGCTGTTCCCTTGTCCCTCTGTAGGGCGACACCTCCTCCCTTCCCCTACCTCCCACGCTCTCATGTCCCTCCAGGACCGTTGGTCCTGTTGTTTTCTTCTCTCATTATTTGTCCAGCCTATCTTGTCTAGGTGGACCTGCTGACATAGTAATATGTGCATACAAATGCATATGACTTTGACTGCGCCCAAGTGGCACATAAGAACATGGCTTTGACAGAAGCAACATCGACATGCTGATAAGCAGAAAAGCCACTAACATACAAAATTTAGAAGGTAAAAACAAAACCAATTAAAAAAAGACTAAACAAAAAGATAGCAAATATTAAAAAGAAAAATTGCTAGTAGTTCAAGGTCAGTTCGTTGGCCTTTAGGAGTGTTTTCTAGGTGTAGCTTGTGAGGCGCCACGTCCTGGCCCGGAAGACCATCCTTTATACTCCCTCGGGATCCCTTTGCTCTTCTTCCTCCACTGCTCCATTGCTCGCCCCCAGTGTTTGCCTCAGTGTGGCGGGGTCAGCTCAGTCGCACATCCCCCACTGTATCTCAGGTGCTGTCCTGTGTAGGGCCATGTGTTGGTGCAGGATGTTGCATCTCATAGTGTGGCCAGCTGAATGGTGGACCCAGGTGTACTCCACTAAGACCGTTCTCCTTCTTTTGTTTCAGCTTCCTTCTGGATGTGGTGTGGTGGGTCAGTTCCTTTCCCACTCCAGACGATCTATTTTAGTTTTCTGTGGTATTCCCTTCAAGTGTGGGGGTCGGCCTAATTCTGGTTTGGGCCAGCGTGTCGTCCAGCCTCTTTGTGTAGACCTCTGTACTTTGCGTTGCCCTCCTTGTTTGGTGTGTCGTGGTGGGTCCATATTCATGTTCCAGATCTGTGGGGACACAACCGATACTCTCCCCCAGGTGGGTTAGTACCCTGCCCCACCCCATACCATCCTTTCGGATTCTCCCCCTCCAGGTTCTCCCTCTCCCTGCCCCACTACTCCTTCTTTATGCTGGGCTCTCATGTACCTCCCTAAGTGTGGCCTGCCCTCCCTCCAACTATCTATGCTTTCCCCCGTTTATTGTGGGATGGATGTTTATTCTTCTATTTCTGTCATGCTGATTGTACTTACCTCAGGGGACTCATGTTGTACCTGTCCCTTTGGGTCTGGCTTACCTCGCTTAGCATAATTCCTTCCAGCTCTTCCCATGAAATAACGTGTTTCATGTGCTCATCGGTGCTTTTCAGTGCTGCATAATACTCCATTGTGTGTATGTGCCAAAGTTTGCTAATCCACTCATCTATCGATGGAATCTTAGGCTGTTTCCAAGTCTTTGCTATTGTGAATTGTGCCACAATAAACATTGGAGCGCATATGACTGGTCGTGTTTTATGTGCTGCTTCAACCGGGTATATGCCCAGTAGAGGGATGGCTGGGTCATAAGGTAGATCAATTTCCATTTTCTTTAGGTATCGCCAAATTGCTTTTCACAGTGGCTGTACAAATCTGCACGACCACCAGCAGTGGAGGAGGGTTCCTGCTTCACCACAGCCCCTCCAACACTTGTTGCTCTCTGATTTACTGATCTCGGCTAGCATCAGGGGTGTTAGGTGGTATCTCATGGTTGTTTTGATTTGCATTTCTCTTATGGCAAGGGACTTCGAGCACTTTCTCATATGTTTATTGGCCATATTGATCTCCTCTCTAGTGAAAGTTCTTCTCAATTCTTTTGCACACTTCCTTAGGGGGTTAACTGTTTTCATCTTTTTGCAGGTCACGATGGTGTTGCAGATTTTAGTAATGAGCCCTTTGTCTGATGTGTCATTACTAAAAATCTTCTCCCAGTCTGTAGGTTGCCCTTGTCACACCCTTGGCGAAGTCTTTCGAGGTGCACAGGTGTTTTATTCTTATTAGATCCCATTTGTCGATTTCCAGTTCACCTGTGTGTGTCCCCTTCCCTGTTGCAGTGAGTCATGTGCTCCCTGGTCCAGTGCTCTGAGATTAGTCCCGATTCCCTCCTTAATGGTCCTGATGTTTTGGGGTTTGACTTCTAGATCTGTGATCGACCTTGAGTGTATTCTTGTGCATGGGGTGAGGTAAACGTCTTGTTTCATCTTTCTACATGTGGATATCCATTGTTTCCAGCACCACTTATTAAGGAGGGCATCTGCTTCCCACTTGACGTTTTTGAGACCCTTGTCGAAGATCAGTTGTCTATATGCTGATGATTTTACTCCTGGGCTTTCTATTCTTTCCCACTGGTCTGAGTGTCTATCATTGTGCCAGTACCATGCTGTTTTGACCACTGTAGCTGTGTAGTAGGCATTAAAATCAGGTAGGGCGAGTCCTCCAATTGTGTCCTTCTTCTTGAGGAGTTCTCTGCTAATTCTGGGTTTTTCCCTCTCCATATGAAGTTGGTGGTCAGTTTTTCCAATTCTTTGAAGAAGGTTGATGGTAATTGGATTGGTATAGCATTGAACTTGTAGAGTGCTTTAGGAAGAACTGTCATCTTTACTATGTTCAGCCTACCTAACCATGAGCAGGGGAGGGTCATCCATTTGTGAAGGTCACTTTTGGTTTCCTGTAATAGGGTTTTATAATTATGCTTATAAAGGTCTTTAGTATTTTTTGTTAATTATATTCCTAGGTATTTCAGTTTGTTCTTGGCTACTGTGAAGGGTACTTCCCTCTTAATCGCCTCTTCCATGGCCCTGTCCGATGTGTTTAGAAACCCTACTGACTTCTGTTTATTGATCTGGTATCCTGCTACTCTTTCATATTCCTCTATTGCTGTAAGCCAACTGTGGAGTTTTGGGGGTCTTCAATGTATAGGATCATGTCATCTACAAATAGCGATAGTTTCTCCTGCTCTTCTCCCAACTGGATCCCTTTGATGTCCTTCTGCTGTCTTATGTTGTTAGCCAGACCCTCCAAAACGATATTGAATAGAAGAGGGGAGAGGGGGCATCCTTGTCTTGTACCCTTTTTCAGTGGGATTGTTCTTGTCTTTTCTCCATTGACTATGATGTTGGCTGTTAGTCTTTCATTGATAGCTTGTATGAGTTTGAGGAACTTACCTTCCAATCCTATCTTCATGAGTGTTTTGATTAGGAATGGGTGCTGGATGTGGTCAAATGCTTTTTCTGCATCTATGGATATTATCATATGGTTTTTATCCTTTTTCTTCTCGATGTGGTGTATGATATTGATGGATTTTCGGATGTTAAACCAGCCCTGCATCCCAGGGATGAATCCTACTTGGTCGTGGTGGATGATATGTTTGATGTTCCTTTGTATTTTATTGGCCAATATTTTGTTAAGGATTTTTGCATCTATGTTCATTAGAGATATTGGTCTATAATTCTCTACACCTGTGGGGTCTTTTCCCTGTTTGGGTATCAAAGTAATGCTGGCTTCGTAAAATGAGTTTGGGAGCTTGCCGTTCTTTTCGATGTTATGGAATACTTTGTGGAGGATCGGTGTCAGCTCTTCCCTGAATGTTTGGTAAAATTCTGCTGTGTAGCCATCTGGCCCTGGGGCCTTTTTCCTTGGTAGGTTTTTGATGACACTCTCTATTTCTTCCTTCGCTATGGGTTTGTTGAGGTTCTTGATCTCTGTCTCAGATAATCTAGGGAGAGATTGTTTTTCTAAATATTTATCCATGTCTTCCAGGTTTCTGAATTCATTAGAATACAAACCTTCATAGTACTTTGTGATTATCCTTTTTGTCTCATTGGGGTCTGTGGTTATTGCCCCCGATTCATCCCTCATCCTGGCTATTGATGTTTGCTCCTTTCTATCTTTGGTAAGTTTTGCCAGATGAGTGTCAATTTTATAAATTCGTTCATAAAACCAGCTTCTAGTTGCGTTAATCCTTTGCATTGTTCTTTTGTCTTCCCCCTGGTTTAACTCCGCCCTGATTTTTATTATTTCTTTTCTCTTGCTATTGGAGGGGTAGTTCAGTTGACTCTGTTCTAGATGTTGGAGGTTTTGTGTTAACATATCTGTCATATGCCTTTCTTCTTTTTTCATATATGCATTCAGTGATATCAAGCTACCTCTTATAACTGCCTTTGCAGTGTCCCATAAGTTTTGATATGTTGTATGCTCTTTCTCATTATTTTCTAGAAACTTCCTAATATCCTCTCTGATCTGGACCTTAACCCATTCATGTCGCAGGAGATCGTTATTTATTCTCCAATTGGTTGTCCTTGCTTTTCTGGGTCCCTCTTATTAATCTCCAGCTTTATGGCATGATGGTCTGAGAAAGACATCTGGATAATATCTATGTGTTTGAATTTACTCAGGCTGGCCTTGAGTCCCAGCATGTGATCTATTCTTGAGAAAGATCCGTGTGGATTGGAGAAGAATGTGAAAACTTTTGCTTTTGGAAGAAAGGTTCTATAGATGTCTATCGGGCCCTGTTGCCTAATTACATTGTTTAGCTCTCTGGCCTCTTTGCTGAGCGTCTTCCCCTGTGACCTGTCTTTCTCTGATAGTGGAGTGTTGAAGTCCCCCACTATTATTGTTGTTTCCGTGATTTCTTCTGTCATTTTTTTAATAGTTTGTTTGACGAAATTTGCCGCGCCATTATTAGGTGCGTAAATATTCAGTATGCTAAGTGCTTCCTGGTTTACTGAACCTTTGAGCATTATGTAGTGTCCCTCTTTGTCTCTTTTTATGTTTTGCATCTTGAAATCCATTTTGTCGGAGATTAAAATAGCCACTCCTGCCTTCTTAGAGTTACCATTTGCTTGGTAAACTTTCTGCCAGCCCTTTATTCTCAGCATATGTTTGTCTGCTCGCTTAAGGTGTGTCTCTTGCAGGCAGTAGATTGATGGGTTATGTTTTCTAATCCAGTCCTCCAGCCTCTTTCTTTTAATGTATGAATTGAGCCCATTTGTATTCAGAGTGATTATTACTATCTCTGGCTTCATAGTTGCCATATTCTGGTTTGTGTTTTGGGTCTTTACCTATCTTCCTTTATATCAGTGTACTGCGTTTGAGTGGAGGGTTTCCATCATGTCCTCTTTTCCATCTGAGACCCTGTTGTCCTGGTACGTGTTGCTAGCATGTTGGCTTCTAGATGGAGATGGGCTATATGGTGGTCTCCTGATGGTTCTAGTTGGAGCTTGATCTTCTGGCCATAGTGAGTAAGCCAGTATGTTCTGCAGGGTCAGGTGACTTGCAGCATATTTTTTGAGTTCTTCCTTGTCCTGGAAGACCCTTATCTTACCCTCTATCTTAATGGATAACTTGGCAGGGTATAGGATTCTGGGGGAGGCATTTTTATCTTTCAGTTTTTGGAAGATGTTGCTCCATTCCCTCCTCCTCTTCATGGTTTTTGCTCATAAGTCTGAGCATATTCTTACCTGCGCTCCTTTTTATGTGACTGTCTTCCTTTCTCTTGCTGCTTGTAAAATTTTCTCTTTTTCCTCTAAGTTGGATGTTTTTACTATTATATGTCTTGGCGTGTTCTTCTTGGTGTTTAGCTTAGCCGGCGTCCTCTCTGCGTCCTGTATGAGAGTCGGATTCTCCTTTGTTAGTTTGGGCAAATTTTCTTCCAGAAGTTCCTTTGCTATCTTGGCTGTCGAATTGTGTGTTATGTTGTGTTCCGGTAGACCGATTATTCAAATATTATTCCTCTTCATAGCATCTGTCATTGATCTCAAGCTGTCTTCTGTTTCTTTAATTTTCCTATCTGATTGTTTTTCTCGCTTGCTTCGTTTGTTTTGAGTGTCCTCTAGTTTACTGATATGGTTCTCAGCCTCCTCAAGCCTAGATGTAGCTTCTGTGACCTTTTGTGTGGCCTCTGCTACCTCCTCTGTTAGTTTCTGCAGTTCCTTTTGGTGGGTAGAATTCATCCCCTCTATTGTGGACTTAATCCCCTCTATTGTGCATTTCATCCCCTCTATAGTTGCATCCTTATTCTGGTTTGCTTCTCTTAGCTCCTGTATTACTGCAAGCAGAGTTCTGAAGATTTCCTTTTGTGGCTGATCTATATCTGTTTCTTCTATGAGTGACTTTAGGTCTGTTAAAGTGCCTCGTTTCTCTGATTTTTTGTTGGGAGTGATGTGGTCTGTTGGTTTTTCCTTGATCCTTTCATAGGCCCCATGCTTCTGGGAGACAGGAGTAACCTTATCTATGTTATTGTTAAGGATTCTTTCAGGCAATTGCCTATGCGCTCCTGTAAGGGTGGGTCAGACTGCTGTGTAGACCAAGTTCCCTGTCGGGTTGGTGACCCGCAGTCCCGAGATGTTTCAGCAGCTGGGGTGGGTGCTGGGGCC
Source organism: Tenrec ecaudatus (assembly GCF_050624435.1). Lineage (NCBI taxonomy): Eukaryota > Metazoa > Chordata > Mammalia > Afrosoricida > Tenrecidae > Tenrec > Tenrec ecaudatus. The sequence continues at coordinate 992,573 of NW_027457553.1, read as the reverse complement.
TCAGTGAGTGCCCTCAGGCTGCTTTGACCAGGGGTGACAAGGTACCCTTAGCAGCCCCCTTTATGGGGAGGGGGGGGGTTAGTAATAAAAGGATTTAAAAAGTTAATGATATAAAAATAGTTTTTGACGGAATATTGGGCAGAGGAAGAAAAAATTGGAGGGTGGGGGAAGAGAATCTATAATAGAAGAGGGACAAGCTGTGATACTAATAGAGGTGGAAGGAGAAGAAAAAAGATAGTGAAGGAGAATCTATAGAAAAGGGGCAGAAGAGAAGTACAAGCATTAATGAAAAAGTAGGAAGGAAGGAGAGGGAAAATACATCACAGAAAGTAAAAGAAAGGGAAGAAGGAATAAAAAAACAAACCAAAACACAAAAAAGAAAAAAACACACGCACACACACAAAAACCTATGCTAGATGGAGGATGGGTGTATGTGTATGTCTGAAAATTTCCCCCTTTCCCTCTAAGCGCCGGTGATGCCTAATAGAGCGCAGAGGTGGCTGAATTCGTATTGTCCCACGATGTGGTGCTGATCTATGTGTTGTTGGTAATGCTCTTCACCTCAGCAAGACCTCCCAGGTGAGCCGCTTCCCACTGGCGGTCCTTGTGTTCTAGCTGGGAAGTGCTAGGGCAGCTAAGGGTACTGTGTGGAGGCACAGGCCACCGTGGCCGTCTCCTGTGGTGGCTGGGGAGGGCTGCGGCAGGCTTAGGGCTGGCACTGGGGACCCCACAGGGCCCCCAGGTGGTGAGAGCCGGCTGGAGCTCACCGACGGTTCCGCAGGGACTGCAAAGTCGAGTCCCAGGCTCCGCTGCAGGTGGAATGTTAGATCTGCCCAGGCTGTGAGCGGGCGCGGGAAGCCCCTCGGACAGCCACGCAGACAGCGGCGTGAAACTGCAGGGGACAATGGTGCCCGTCCTCCGCCCCGGCTCAGAGCTCAGAACCGCGTGGACAGCGGAGGCTTGGCGCGAAACTGCAGGGGGCAATGGTGCCCGTCCTCCGCTCAAGCTCAGAGCCGCGGGCGCCGGGGTCCCCACAGCATCCTGGGGAGGATACCTACTCTTGTGCCAGGCGCTGGGAGGGACCCTCGCCGGGCTGACTCAGCAGCGTGGGCTGCGCCGCTCCGCGGGAGCGCAGGTTTCGGGACACACGTGGGTTGGGCAATGTCTCCCGTCGGCAGGAAGTGCTCAGCGCAGGGGCCCGACCTGGAGTGGAGCTGGCACTAGGCTGCCGGGGGTCGGCGGGGGTGGGCGGCTAGCACACAGAGGGCCGGTGGAGAGGTCCGCGGCAGCGGTGGGGGTGGATGGTCCCCCGTGGGGGTTGCCAGACCCGCGGGTCCGCTCCCCGGAGATTGGATGAATGGCAGGAGGGACGCGGGCCCTAGGGCAGATCGTTGCCCTGCGGGGAGAGGGGAACCACGGGAGAGGAAAGCTTCTCTCCCAGTGGGGATCCGCGTGGGCCGCTGGTGTAGGGGAGCGCGTGACCTGCTGCGCCTGTCTAGGCAGGGCAGGCAAGCGACTCTGGGCTGGGGTCTGGTTTGGGGATGGAGCTTAGGCTAGTCCCCAGTGAGCTCGCGGCAGCTTAGTGACCAGAGATGTCCCACAAGTCCAGTCCTTTTTCACCTAGACCCCTGCTCAGGACAAATGTGTGGGGTGGGACTGGGGTGCTGTCCCAGGGGGATATTTCACTCACCAGACTCCTACTATTCAGCTACCTGGTCACCAAATCCGCTTTGTTTGGAGGAGCTCTCAGTGTATGCGGGTGTCCCCGTCGGCCATCTTCCCGGACTCCTCTAACTCTTCTATTTACTCACTGTGTAACCTTGGGCTGATCATTTGACCTCTCCATGCCCTGACCTCCTCTGCCAAATAACAATAGTACCTGCCTCATACTAGCATTTGGTGAGTTGGAAGAATTAATAATTTTGCAGGATTGACCCTCATCGCAGCCACTGGCCCCAAAAGGGATACAGCTGCTGTGCTGTGGGTCAAAATGCCACAGCAACGCATGGTGGCAGGGCCCATGCAGGGCTGCGCAGCATTCGCGGGAGCGCATGAGGCAGGCAAGGAATCTGGAGCTTGCACAGGGGGCCCTGGTCGGCAAGCCCCGCTGCACCACTGAGCGCGGGAAGTCTGCACACAGCAGGCCCGCTGCATTGTGGGCAGTGCAAGTGTAGAGCCCAGCGTCCTCGGGCCGCGCATTGTACAGTATTAGCTGCCTGAAGCTGGTGACCACCACATTGCCTTACATCTGGTCCAGGCGCAGGATCAGGTTCTCAGGCTGCTCACCCTGCTGCTCCCAGGTGATGGCGGGCAGGGGGCGCCCGAACTGAAATCAAAGTGCAGGCTGGCCATGCCCCCAACAGCCACAGCCAGCTGTGAGGAGGGGTTGCTGTAAAGCATGGCAGTTCTGGCGCATCAGGTGACGTCCCTTGTGTGGTGCAAGCATGTGGTCTTAGGCAGCTCCTGCGTGGTCCCTGGGTTGGGTGCACTGTGGGGTCTGGAGGTTGGGGCTGCTGGGGGAGCAGCCCATCACTGCCTTGCAGGGCATGATGCACAGGCACAGGCCGCACAAGCACGCGGTGAAGTTGGGCTCCTTGCTCAGCGCTCGAGGCAGAGGCACATGGCTGCCAGTCCCAGATGCAGCAGTCGGAGCCCTGCTGCGTGAACACTAAGCCCTCACAAGAGGCAGCGGCTGGTGCTGTGGGCCCCTGGGACTGAAGTGCACCATCACGCACCTCCGCAGGCCACACACTTTGGGGCAGCCTCGCTCTAGTCCTGCGCAGTCCTGAGGATAGAGGGGGTGGCTCAATGTGGGACCACTGCTGCTTTTCTGCTCCTGCCAGGACCGGTCCACACACCTAGCCTTCCAATCCAAGACTAGGATTCTAGTGGTACATGCGCTCCCGAATCAGCCTCACTATTCTATTTACAAGCTTGTCTGCTTTCTGGAAAGCTGATGAGTCATGCTCCTCTTGTTGGGTGACCAGAGTTACTGCCCCCCTTCTTAGGACCACCTCCACTCCCTCACCCAGTCAAGTTTCATTCTTCCAGGCCCAGAGCCTTCACCCCACTGCTCCCAGGATGCCTGTCTCACTCCCTAGACCCACTTTCAGAGGCCAGAGTGCAGCACTAAGAGGTCTCGGTGTTCAGGTTGGAAGGGGTGGGATCCCAGAGTACGGGGATCCAGGGGTAGAGCCTGCATGGTACCCCCGAAGACCTATCCCCTGATGATGTTCTGTTGCTCTCCTCCCTTAAAAAAATGTGTAGGACTTACGACATTGTCCGGCAAATGGTAAGTGCTAAATTCTACTTCCTTACATAAAATTCATTCATTCAACATTTATTGAGCACTTATTATGGGTCAAATACTCAACCAGGCAGTGAGAATACAAAAATTATGGAAATATGGCCACCCTTTAGGGAGTTCATATTGGAATGTGGGAAGCGGGCTTATGAGCCATTAATCCAAATAAATATTGAATCAGGGAAATGCATAAAACATGAAGGCAAAGGGAACATGGACAGTGGAGCCAGAAGACAGACTTCCGAAGGCTTTACAGAAGACGTGGCCTTTGTGCTGGCTCTCCAAGCAGGGGCTGCATTGGCACTCCCGACATGCACAACGCCTCATCAGAGCCACGGGAGTGTGGAAGCACACGAAATGTTGTGGGAATTCAAGGTCTACCTGTGACTGTCATGTCAGATGGGACACAGGAATGATAGATCCAGAAACATTGCTCAGAACCGATTTTGAAAGGCCTTGAATTCCAAGTTACTAAGTTTGAATTTTACCCTATAAAATCTTGCCTTAGATCAAGGTCCCCAGAAGCCAACTATGGGCATGATTCTTATGAAAATGATTTATTAGGTGTTACCAGGAAAAGCTAGAAAGGGATAGAAAAAAAGGTATATGGCAAACAAACCAAATAAGTCAAAGTGTGTTATGAGAGACAATTTAGCTCAATCTTTCAGGGTCACTCTGGAGACTGGAAAAGTGACTCCTCAAGCGTGCTCTCCATGGAAGTAAGAGAATAAGAGACTTGTAGCTACTCACCCCTCAGTCACTGTTTCTGGGCTCCCCTGGGCACTCTATGGAATAGGGAGTTGTTCAGGCAGCCTGGGGTCTTCAGAGGGTCTGAGAGGAGTATCTGCAGAGCTATGAAGAATCATTGACATTTTAAAACAAGACAATGATACAGTCTAATCCCTATGTCGGAAATCTAACTGGTAATGGCACACACAATTGGAGATGCATCTAAGGGTGAGAAAATCACTCAGACAGCCATGGTCATGGTCCAGGCAAGAGCTACTGCAGGTACAAACAAAGGTTACAGGTGAGGATGAACTAGAGAGGAGGAAGCGAATTGGAGAAGCATTTATGGCTAGGACCTAATGATCATTTGAATTTCAGGACGAGGTAGCTAACTTGTGTAGCCATCAAGGACGAAGGGACACAAAGTACATTTGCCAAGAAAGATGGGAGAATGATGTTGAGCATGTTGGATACCTGGAGGACACTCAGCTAGAAACACCCAGCGGATTGGTGTAAATGTGGGCATGGACATCAGGAGAGAGGCCTTGGCTAGAGCCATACATTTGGAAGGCATCGACAGGTAGATGTCAGTTGTTGTTCTTGTTAGGTGCAGTTGAGACACTTCTGACACATTGTGACCCTATGCACAACAGAATAAAACCCAACCCAGTCCTGCACAATACTTACAATTGTTCTTATCTCTAAGCCCATTGTTGCAGTCGCTGTCTCAATCCATGTTGAGAGCCTTCCTCTTTTTCACTGCCCCTCCACTTTACCAAACATGATGTCCTCCAGGGACTTGTCTCTCCTGACAATATGTCCAAAGTACATGAGATGAATTCTTGCCGTGCTTGCCTCTAAAGAGAATTCTGAGTGTACTTTTCCCAAGATCTGTTTGTTCTTCTGGCAGCCTATGGTAGTTCCGAAAACTTTTCCATAATTTGAATGTATCACTTATTCTTCCATCTTCCTTATCCAATGTCCAACTTTCACATGCATATGAGATGATTGAAAAAACCATGACTTGGTCCAGGAGAACTTTTGTCCTCAAAGTAACATGCTTTATTTTCAAAATTTAAAGAAAATTTGTGCAGCAAATATTTCCATCGTAATGCTTCATTGGATCTCTTGATTGCTACTTCCACGAGCATTAATTGTGGAGCCAAGAAAAATGAAATCCTTGAAAAATTAAAACTTTTCCCCATTTATCATGATGTTATCCATTGGTCCCGTTGTGAGGATTTTGGTTTGCTTTATATTGAGTTATAATCCACACTGGAGCTTGCTATCCTTGATCCTCACCAGTTGTTATTTTTAGGTCAAGTCAGCTCTGACCCAAAGCGACCCAATGCACAGCAGAACAAAACACTGCACTGTCCGCTGTTGCCTTCACAATTGTTCCTATACCTGAGTCCATGGTTGTAGCTATAGTGTCATTCCGTCTCAGGGGAGTCTTCCTTTTTTTCACTGCTCTTTTACTTTATCAAACATGTCCTCCTGCAGGGACCGGCCTCTCCTGGCTATATGTCCAAATTGAAGTCTTGCCATCCTTTGCCTCTACGCAAGTGCTTCAAAGTGTAAGGCACCTTGCTTGATCTTAATTCTTATAACATAAATCGTTTTGTCTTTTTAGGAGTCCATTTACCTTTCTATATTCCTCCCCAGCACCACAACTCAAATGCTTCTATTCTTCTAAAGTCTTCCTTATTCAATGTCCAATGTTCCCAAGTGTATGATGGGATAGAGAAGACTGTGACTTTGAGGACTAAGGTGTGCCTGACCCAAGTTACGGTCTGATCTTCAATCTAAAGCAGTCTTGAGCAGCAGATTTACCTAAAGCAGTACGCCTTTTGGTCTCTCAACTGCTGCTTCCGTGAACATTGATTGTTAATCCAAGTAAGACACAGTCCTTGACGACTAAAATCTTTTCTCCATTTGTCATGGTGTTACCTATTGGTCCAATGGTGAGGATTTGGGTCTTCTTTACAATTATTTGTAACCCACACTGAAGGCTGTAATCCTTGATCTTCATCAGCAAGTGCTTCAAGTCCTCCTCCCTTTCAGCAAGCAAGGTTGTTGAATATCTGTATATTTCATGTTTTTAGTAAGCCTTCCCTTCAATCCTGATACCACATTCTTCTTCATGTAATCTAGCTTCTCTGATGATTTGCTCAACATACAGATTGAAAAAGCATGGTGAGAGGATTCAACCCTAACACCTTTCGTGACTTTAAGCCATTCAGTTTGTCCTTATTCTGTTAACAGATCTACCTCTTGATCCATGTACATATTCTGAACATTGTATTGTGTTCTGGAAGTCCATTCTCCTTAAAGTTATCCACAGTTTATTATGAATCACAGAGTTGAATGCCTTTGCATAGTCAATGAATCACAAGTAAACATCTTTCTGGTATTCTTTGCTTTGAGCTAAGGTCCATCTGACATCACCAATAGTATCCCTTGTTTCACGTCCTCTTGTAAATCCAGCCTGAACTCCTGGAAGCAGTTCCCTGTCAATATACTGCTGCAACCATTGTGGGATGATCTTTAGCAAAATTTTACTTGTGCGAAATATCAATGATATTGTTCTATAGTTGGAGCATTTTGTTGGATCACCTTGCTTTGGAATGGGGACAAATATTGATCTCTTCCAAGCAGTTGGCAGGGTAACTCTCTACCAAATTCCCTAGCATTGATGAGTAAGTGCTTCCAGTGCTTTTCCAGCTTGCTGAAACATTTCAATGGATATTCCATCAATTCCTGGAGCTTTGTGCTTGGCTAATACTTTCAGTGAAGTTTGAAATTCTTGCTTCAGCACCATTGGTTCTTGTTCATATGGTGCTTCCTAAAATGGTGGGATGTTGACTAGTGCTTTATTGTATAGTGACTCTGTGTAGTCTTTTCATCTTCCCTCGATGCTTCCTGTATCATTCATTATTTTGTTACAGAATCTTTAAAGATTCCAACTTGAGGCTTGAATTTTTTTCCTTGACCTTATGCAGAGCTTCTTCATCAGTAGGAACCAGAAAAAAGAGAACACCAAAGAGTGCCAGCTATTGAGATGAGGAAGTGCGATTGATTGACCTGTATACTTCCCCACATAAAAATATGTTGAAGTACGAGCCCACTTAAAACTCATTGTCCTCAAGTTGATGCCGACTCATAACGACCCTATAGGATAGGGTAGACTTCCCCGGTGGGTCTCCAAGACTGTAATTTTTTATGAGATAAAAACAGCTCCATTTTTCTTCCTAAGTGCAGCTGGTGGTGTCCAACTAATGACCTTGAGGATTGCCGCTCAACTAGGCATGGTGAACATGACCTCATTTGGACGGGGGATTTAAACATGCCTAATTAGTTATACAAGGAGATCATTAGACTGAATCCAAATCGTGTATAACAGATGCCCTCATGGGAAGAGAAGGGACACAGACCAATTCAAATTGAAAACTGTCAAGTGAAGAGAGAGGCAAAGATTGGAGTTGTGCTGTCATCAGCTAAAATTTTGCTGAGGCTACAAGAAGAAACAAAAAATTCCCTAGAGCGTTTGTAGTAAGCATGGCCCTGCTAACACCTTGACTTCAGTCTTCTAGCCTCCAGAACTATGAGAGAACTAAGTGTCTCTTGTGAACTGGTGGTGATTTGTTACCATAGTCCCAGGACACTCATGGAGCCTAGAAAAAGTGAGTATTAAGGAGCGTACAGCACTAGAAGAGGCATGTTTCAAGAGGCAAGGTAAAAGAAGCACCAAATAGGAAAGCATGCTCCTTTGGCATTTAATGATACACAGAGGTCACTGGAGGTCAAAGGATGAGCAGAGGTCATTAGGTTAGACTATATTCCAAAAGCATTGACCCCCTCCCCTCACAGAAACCATGATGAAGGGGGAAACCATATTGTAAGAGGTTTAACAGGAGGGGGAAGAAGAATACAGGTGGCAAGTGAAAGCGTGATCTGTGGACCTGCAGCCTCAGCATCATCTGGGAGCTTGTTAAGCACAAACAGAGCATTTTTGGGCCTCATTCCAGAACTACTGTATTTAGAAATCTGAAGGTAAAGTCCAACAATCTGTCTTAAGAAATCCTCCAGGTGATTCTGATGCCTGCTCATGTTTGAGGCCCACTAATGTCTACAACCTTAAAGAAGTTTGGGAGCACAAAGCAATATGACAGCTACCTACAGGGGAGCCAGAAACCGGTACTCATCACCTGTCAGTTTGTTGTACTGCAGTGGCTTGTGTATTGCTGCGATGCTGGAAGCTATATTATTGGTATTTCAAATACCAGCAGGGTTTCCCAAGGTTAACAGTTTCAACAGAATGTCCAGACTAAGAGCAGACTACATAGAAGAAATAGGCTGTCCACTTTTGAGGACTAGCCACTGTAAACGTTATGAATAACAAAGAAGAGACAACCAAAAAATTATCAGATGACATAGATAAGACTGGCATCCACCCGCAAATGGCTAAGATTAGTGCCCACTGGATATGTGACTTCTATTTCTTTGGGAGCACAGACTCATCACATGGGCTAAAATTGTGAATTGTCTCTCTCCATCACAGCATGTTATAATAAAATAGTGACCGATGATTGCCGTGTGTATCCAGCATGAAATAAACCATCAACTAGGTCAAAAAAACCAATTGAACCTCTGTGTTTACACAGGCAGAGAAGTTGAAAAGCTAAAATGAGTTTGTTGCCACAAATGGTGCAATAGAACCCAAATTCTCATTCCTAATGTCCAGCATCACTCTAGTTTGTTGTTATTATTTTTGTTGTAAACCATCCACCCCAAACTAGTGCATAAAATATAAGGGGTGGGGAGTGGGAGGTGATCCTGGAGACGGATGGCAAGAAGTAGCTCTTTGGGTTGGAGGGAACCTGTGAGCAGCTCAAGTACCTGGTGAGCCAGGAGTGCCTGGCTTCCCTGAATCCTGAACAGGACAAAGAGCCAGTTCAAGGTCTGGTTCCAGAACCACTAGACCAGGTGCTGCAAGTGCCCTATGGTGGAGATGTGGTTGGTCAAGAGGAGGCAGTCCTTTGATACGGAGAATCTGAGGTGGGTAGCTCAGGCACAAAGGGTGGTGATGAGTAAATCAGCTTCTGAGACCCCAACTTGAGCGATGGAAAGATTCTGTGGGCGCTGAAGTGCAAAGGTTGCCCTGGTTAGCCCACATGGCAGCTTCTAATCAAAACTGTGGCTTCTGAAGGGATCTGCTGGGCCAGTGATATTCAAAACAGAGAGGGCAGCTCAGAAGGTGATGGTGACTTTTTTGGTTTGGGGATCTGACAGGGATCATCTGGATAGATTCTCTCAAGGGACACAGTACGCTCAAAGAACGTGTCAAAGCAAGTGATCCACGTCCCCCAATGATGCCAAAACGACCCTGTTGGACATGGTATGTTGTGTGACTAGAAGTGTATTGAGCAGAGAAAACCTCAGAGAATAATTACAGAAATCTGTAGAGCAGGGGTCAGGGATACACTGCGGGTCTCTCGGTCCATGCATGTGGCTCTGAAGTAAAATGGAAACCTTTCAAGGACAGTTATTATTCAGATACACAAGCACTTCCTCAATGCATGAATACTTTCTTTTATTAAATTTTCACTGTATGATGCTCACTCTCCCGACACAACTGCTGAAGCCAAAGTGGGTGAACAAGTAAATGTGGCAAAGAAAGCCGATGCTGCCCGGCTATCAAAAGAGATAGTGACTGGGGTCTTAAAGGCTTGAAGATAAACAAGCGGCCATCTAGCTCAGAAGCAACAAAGCCCACATGGAAGAACACACCAACCTGTGTGATCGCGTGGTCACACAGGGATCAGTTATCAGGCATCAAAGAACAAAAAATCATATCAGTGGCTGCACACCTCCATGATACGATCACTGAAGACAAACAGGTACATAAGCAAATGTGGTGAAGAAAGCTGATGGTGCCCGGCTATCGAAAGAGATAGTGTCTGGGGTCATAAAGGCTTGAAGGTGAACAAGCGGCCATCTAGCTCAGAAGCAATAAAGCCCACATGGAAGAAGCACACCAGCCGGTGCGATCACGAGGTGCCAAAGGGACCAGGTATAAGGCATCATGCCCCCTCCCCCCCAAATATATATATATATATATATATATATATACCATAGTGAATGAAGGGGGAAGTGCAGAGTGGAGACCAAAGGCCCAAGTGTCGACCACTGGAGATCCCCTCACGGAGGGGTTTAGGAGAGGAGACGGGTCAAGCAGGGTGCGATGTAGTACCGATGAAGAACACAGCTCTCCCCCAGATCCTGGATGCTTCCTCCCCCCAACTACCATGATCCGAATTCTACCTTGCAGGACTGGATAGGGCAGAGATTGTACACTGGTGCATATGGGAGCTGGAGGCACAGGGAATCCAGGGTGGACTATACCTTTAGGACCAGGGGTGTGAGGGGCGATGCTGGGAGAGTGGAGGGTGAGTGGAGGAGCTGATTAAAAGGATCCACATGTGACCTCCTCCCTGGGAGATAGACTGCAGAGAAGGGGGGGAGGGAGACTCCGGATAGGACAAGATATGACAAAATAACAATCTGTGGATTATCAAGGTCTCAGGAGGGAGGGGGTAGCGGGGAGGGAAGGGAAAAAAAAGAGGACCTGATGCAGAGTGCTTAAGTGGAGAGCAAATGCTTTGAGAATGATTGGGGCAGGGAATGTGTGGATGTGCTTTATACAATTGATGTATGTATATGTGTGGATTGTGATAAGAGTTGTATGAACCCCTAATAAAATGTAAAAAATATTAAAATATATTTTTATTTCTTTGAAATAATTTTTCAATTGTTGTGAGGGACAAATTTGGCTCTTCTGTCTCAAAACTTTGCCTCCTGGATGTAGACCAAGAAGGAGGCTATGTCTAGACACAGTCGCCTCACATATTGATATTTTTGCTTAAGAAGTGTCTATGGTATTGGAGCAATGCTTTGTGACTTACCCGCACATACTTTTACAGAATAAGTGATGAACCAGCTGCTTTGAATGGTGAACACATGGAAGCTGGGAAGGGTGAGGACCAGAAAGGATCACTAGACAATAAATAATGTAATACATCTGCGTCAGGACCTTGGCTCCAGAGCTACAACTTCAGTGTTGTGCAGCACATGTCTTCTGTTTTGAAACACAATTGCAGTCAATTATTATCTTCCTCATGAGTCATTATTTCCTATGGCTCTGGGGATTGGCAGTACTAAGCTAGCAGATTCTTCTGTGGGCTTGACGTCAGGCAATGGCTTATGATGGAGACATCTCACACAGCATCCCCACTGGTAAGTACCAGACAATGGCCACTGGTGTTTGCTGGGACTTTAAGGGGGACTATTGTCAGCATCTGCATGTGGCCTCTACATCACACTTCCTCACAGCAAGGCGACTGGACTCCGAAGGTCTTGTGCAGAGAAGGAGCCAGGTGGGAGTTATATTACCTCAGAAGTCACAACGCACCTCAACTGCCATATTTTACTCTTGGAGAGCCATAAGGCCGGCGTGCGTTCAAGGGAAGAAACATAAACTCCAACTTTGGATGGGGAATGACAAGATTCTGGAAGACCTTGTAGGGAAGAAGCAATCCCTGGAAGGCATTTTGTGAGCTACAGTCTGCCCCAGGACATAAACCTTAACTGGGAAGCTCAATGATAGCCTTGCACACTCTGGCTGGTGAGTTCCAGTGACTTTCTTTGAAGGAAGGGAAGGCAAATTTGGAAGGGAACCCTCAGAAGCCCCCAAGTGACCTGAAACCGCACCTTGGCTGACATCCACTGAGCATTCCTTCCTCCTTCAGGGATTAAGCTGGGGGAGAGAATGGTTGCTGGAAAGACAAAAGGAATTGACTAACACTCTGGAATTACATCACTCCCTCTCTTTGTTCATTTTTCACTATTCTTTTCTTGTGTTGAATTTATCTTGTCCTTACTCTCCCCTAGGACCTTACACTTAGATATGGGGTTGGGGTGAGGAGTTGATTGATCTGTGCTGAAATCAGGGAGGTTGGTAGTAATAGAAGGATCACCTTACTCCCCCATAGTTTCCATAGCAACCGGGACCAATTGGTGGGAGCAATGGGCAGATAAATGCCGCATTGTGGGGTTCGGTGCTTGGTGGAGGTGAAGGCTGACGTATCTAGAGTGGAGAGAGGAAAACAGCCTGGTGGGCAAATGTTGTTGGAGATGGCTTTGAGACTAGCCTCTGCTGGTCTCTTGCTCCTCACTCTCCCCTTGGTAGTGGCATGTGTGTGTGTCCCCACCTGCCATCCCTTCATCCCCACTTGGAGCCCTTCTGGCTATTATTTCCTCATGGCAAAACTGTCAGCTCATCATCCTGCTTTCTTCCATTCATGCTTCTTTAGCTGTGTGTTGACTTCTAACTGTAGAGAATCAGAAAAGTCAAGTCCCCTCCCCACAGGGCCTTTGCTGAAGGAGACAGCCCAGATCTGTGCTGCAGTCTGGGTACGGAATCTCTCCTAGCTCACTCTCCCACTTCTCCTTAACAGGTTTTTCCTGCCACTGGTCCTGGCTGGACGGGATGGAGTGTTCAAGTGATGCCACAGTAGTCACAGCAAATGAACCAAGGGACTCGGCAAAGGCCATTCATGAGGTGGAATATGCTATAAGCTCTTGAATGGGAAGCCACCATTCTGGCAGTGAACATGGTCCTATGGACCCTCCTCGTTCTAAGGCTTTAGTGCAGTCCTGCCTGAATGAGTGCTCCCCAAGTGAGTTCCTCCTGAAAGTGAAAGAAGGCTTATCCTTCTTTAGCTTTGAAGCTACTCCTTCACCTGGTGGATTCATATATTGAGGATCTTCGCTTCCTGATTCCTGAGCTCAACTGTGCTGACTGATAGCTTCATGGCCAAGGACACTGACACAGCTCTGTATTCTCTATTCACTCTCTTTGTTTCCCATTGGTTTCCTTTTGTCTAATTGTGGAAAAGAACTCCCTGGGGATGGTTTGTTCTAGAGTAAAGTTCTTCCAATTCCCTAAAGGAGGGTATAGAGAAATGCAAAGTTAACTGGAGTCTCTCCAGCACACACTGGAACCCCAAGGGGGCTGCATAGGTCTCAATCAAAGGTGGAGGTCTGCTGACTTACCCCTAGACAGGGAACACATCATGGGCAGGAGCCAAGTGCTGTTTCTATCTGGAACTTCAGGGTCTTCGCAGTGCCTGGCTCATAGAGGAAATGAAAAATGCTTGTTTCTTCTTAACAAGTCAGAGATTTACTATTGTTGTTAGGGTCGGTCCTGTTGGTTCCCACTCATAACAACCCTATGTCAAACAGAACACAACGCCACCCGGTGCCATCATCACAATTGTTCTCATGTTTGAGCCCATTATTGCAGCCCCCATGTCCATCCATCTCATGAGAGCCTTCCTCTTTTCTATTGCCTCTCCACTTTACCAAGCACGATATCCTTTTCCAGGGCCTGGTCTCTCTTGACAGCATGTTGAAAGTACATGTCCAAAGGGTGGTAAAATCTGGCCATCCTTACTTCTAAGGAGCATTTGGCCTGTGCTTCTTCCAAGACAAAATTCTTGGTACATCTGGTAGTCCATGATACTTTCAATGTTTTTTTTCTTTCCCTAGCACCATAATTCACATGCATCGATTCTTCTTTGGACTTCCTTATTTAATCTCCAAATTTTACATGCATAGGAAGTGTTTGAACATACTATGGCTCGTGTCAGATGCACCTTAGTTCTCAAAACAACATCCCTGCTTTTCAATACTCTAAAGAGGTCTTGTGAATATTTACCCAATACAATGCTGTGCATTTTTTAAGCTCTTGACGGTTGTTTGCATGAGTGTTGATCATGGATCCAAGGAAGAGGAAATCCTTGACCACCTCACAATTCTACATCTAAGCATATACCTCAAAGAATAACAAACAGAAACTCAATGAGATAGTGCTATACAAGTTCACTGCAGTACTACCCACAAGAGCTGAAAGGTGGCTATTACCAAAATGCCTGGCCTCCAAAGAATGGATAAACCAAACCAAAATATCTAAGTCATACAATGGAATATTATTTAGCCTTTAAAAAGGAATGATACTTTGGAACATGCTACACCATGAAGGTACCTTGAAAACCTTCTGCTGAGTGAAACAAGTCAGACCAAAATGAGACATTGATATGAAATATGCAGAATCCATAGGCAAATCCGTAGAGACAGCAAGCATAGTCACTGTTGATAAGGGCTGGGTGACGAAGGCAATGGAGAGTGACTGGTTAATGAGCACTGACTGCGTCTCCATGCAGAGTGATCCAAATGTTCTGGAACTAGATGGGGGTGATGGTTGTACATCATTTTGAATGTTCTTCACTGGATTGTACAGGGAAAAAGAGAAAATGCTCGGCTTATGTCACTGCCAGAAAAGAGGAGGTGTGGGAGCAAGGTTATGTGTCTTTGTAGACAGAACTCCAGAGCCTCGGAGCACTCTGCTGATTTTCTTTAGATGCCTTTCCTCCCACATACCCAACAACCCGTTCCTCTATTTTACCATTGAAAGTCCCTCCACCCAGGCCAACTGGTTTGGTCATGTATTCGATTTGCATGCAGCCCCTCCCCTCTCCTGAGGGGTAGCCTCAGTGAAGGCACTGACAGGCTCAGAATCTTGGTTTCCTGACCTGTGCGTGTGCTGGAAAGTTTACATGGGATGATAAATAATAACACTGATCGCAATGAACAATTATAAGCACTTACTATGGGCCAGACGTTGTTCCTCAGTGCTTCTAGCAGGCACACAAATGCCATGTCCTTGGGGCCTACAAGAACTCAGATTCCACTTCAGCAGATCTGAAGCAAGCTGTGAGAATTGGAGTTTCTAACTGTGACAACAGTGAGGACCAGGATTCTAAGAAGGACTGAGGCATTCAAATGACCGTGATGGAAAAGACCATGTATTGAGTATACTGTGGGTGGCCAAAAGAATGAGCAAATCAGTCCTGGAGGAAATCAAACCAGGACATTCTTCGAAGAATGTTCCTAGAAGATAGAATGGCAAAATTTTGTCATGCTGATTTTGGACATGTCGTTAGGAAAGACCAATTGCGAGACGAGAACATCATGTTTGGTAAAATAGTGGATCTGGGGAAACTCTTCATGACACGGACTGGCACAATAACCGCAACAATGACCTCAAACCTGCCAATGGGCAGGAAGATTGCATAGGATCTAGCAGTAATATGTCCTATCCGGCATAAGGTCACAAGGAATCAAATTTGCTTTGCTGGCGCTAACAACAACAAGGTCTTTCTATCATTCAATCTCAACCTCAAACACACAACCTAAGAACTATTTTTCACTTCCCTTGTACACACAGCAGAACAAAGGGGGTTCAATGATTTGTCCCAGGTCATGGAGCTAGAAGGACATAGAGCCAGGACTGGACAATGGAGCGATCTGACAACAGAGACATTAAACATAAGCAAGGCTTTGTCTCCCACAAAGATCATAGGCATTACCATAATGGACTTGGCACAAGTCCTGCCGCATGGCAACCTTTCAGCAGATAGGTGCTATCTTAGTGCCATCCAGTTGACAGCAAGTCAGCGACTGTATAGGGCAGGGTAGAACTGTCTATGTGGGTTTCTGACACTAAATATTTACAGCCGTAGAAATCCTCATCTTTCTCCCACAAAAGTCCGTATGATTGTTATTAATTGGGTCAGAAGTCACTTTAATGGTGACCAAATCCTTCCTCTTCTTGGATTCAACATTATACCCCACTGCTTCTAATAGCTCCTCTACCCAAACCAAAACAGGCACGAGAGAGTTGATTCTGACTCATGGTGCCTTATGTGTGGATTCCATAGGACTTTCAAGACTATAGGCTTTAAGCAGGTTTCCAGGCCTTTCCTCCATGGTGCCCCTGTGTGGGTTCCAACTGCCATTGATTTGTTGAATAGTTGAGTGTGGAACTCTTTGCCCTCCTCCAGGAACTCCAATACCCTTGAAGCTCTCTATTCATAAAGGACTGTCCTTCCAACCTAGGCTCTGAGTGCTTGTCTTCACTCTCTTGTTTTCCTTTTCATCAAGTTGTTTGGGACTCCCCAGGAGTTGGGTCCCAGGGACATATTTATATGTAATTATGTCCCTGTCATCTACAACATGATCATGATAAATGGAGAAAATAGTGAAGTGATCAGTGCTATCTTCTTGCTGCGATCCACAATAAATGATCACGTGAGCACCAGTCAAGAACCCAAAGGACGTATTGCATTGGGTAAATCTGCTCTATGAGACCTCTTCCTTTTTAAATTTTTTTGCAGCTGGGAAAGAGAAAGGGGAGATGGGCTATTCTCCCAAGTTGGCATCCCTGCCAGGGCACCCCCTACTCAAATCTGCCCAACTTCACTCCCGAATAGAGTTCCCTGCTACTCCTGTAGAACTGCCCCGTGGAAGGACCAATGGTCTAAAGGTTCAGAATGGAGAAGACAAGTGCCAAAAGCCATAGCCCAGCCCTTCACAGCCAGAGTGTGACCCCACAAGGGCCCCCACAAACAGACACTTTCTAGGGATCTTAAGTTGTTGGGGCTTAAGTGGAGGGGAGTGGGGCTCTAGCAAGCTAGGATCCCATTCCAGGCTGTGGGCACATATCCCGAGCCTTTGATGGGGAGGCCTCATGTACCCAGTGGGTCCAATGGAGTTCTGGGTATATGGGCCTGTGGGAGGGAAGCCACCTTGTGGGCTGGACCAACCCAGAGCATCCCAAGTTGGATGGAGTGCAGGGGCCTGGGCAGCGTCCCTCCTCCTTTCCATCCCTTATGACCAACCAGACTAACAAAGTCTTGGGCAGGGAGGGGGCCTGGAGCAGGACCAGGGTTGGGACATGGGGTCTGGAGTGAGGTCTCAGGTGGGTGGGCCAGGCAGGGCAGGAGTTCTGGTGCCTGGGCAGGCACCAGGTGGGCTGCAGACCTACATCACGGGTTATGGTGGCAAGGCCCGGGTGGGCAGGAGTCTGGGAGAGGGCGGGGAGGCCGCAGGAACCACACCTGGTCTGTGAAGCCCTAGGCCTTGCCCATCAGGTCATTTTGGCCCATGGAGATGGTGTGGTTCTGAGGCTGGCTCACTCAGCGCTCAGAGCTTGGCCTGCTCAGGTCCTGAGCCCTTGGCCTCCACAGAAAGTGCTGGCTGGCCTCTTGCCTTGTCCTCAATAGTGGCTCCAGTTGCTGCCAAATAGGCCAAGGCTTGAAGGGGCCATGGGCTTCCACCTGTGCGCCCCGCCTCTTCATCCTTAAAGGGTCCTTGCGTTGCAGCCAGAGATCTCTTTCAAAAGTGTTCTCCAAAGTGTTTAAGAGCAAGGATGTTACCTTGAAGCTTAAGGTGTACCTGACTAAAGCCACCTGAGTCATATGTTCAATGGTCTTGTATGCATGTGAAAGTTGGACATTGAAAAGGAAGATCAAAGAAGGATCAATGCATTTATATTGGGATGCTGGTGAATAATATTGGAAGTACTATGAACTGCCAAAAGAACAAACAAATGTGGGTTAGAAGTACAGCCAGAATACTCCTTAAAAGCAAGAATGGTGAGACTTCCCCTCATGTACCTTAGACATACTGTTAGTGAGAGATCAGTCCCTGGAGGAGTAAGGACATCCTGCTAGGTGAAGAGAGATAAGCGAAAATGAGGAAGACCTTCAGTAAATGGATTGACACAGTGGCTGCAACAAGGGGCTGAACCATAACAACTATTGAGAGGATGGTGCAGGACTGTGTGGTGTTTCGTTCTATTGTCCATAGGGTGGCTAGGAGTTGGAATTGACTCAATGGCATCTAAAAACAGAAAGAAAATCTACACCCACTACTAAAAGGACAGGAATTTTTCCAACCCCTCGCATCTCTCAATCCCAGGAACAGAGATGCCACCTTCCTTTTAGCTGTATAACCAGTATCTAGAACAGAGCTCAACGACGAAGTGCCTAACAAACCTGAAGTAGCTGTTACTTAGCTCCATGCCTCATAGGTCTCAGTTCCCCAGCCCCAAAACAATAACATCGGTGTTGTTGTTTGTTGCCATCAAGTTGATTTCTACTTACACCTGCCTCACACCTGCCTACCTAGTAACCCACCTTATGAAAATAAGGCAGAAGAATGATTCTTTCCCACGGTGTCTGCAGAATATGACTCACCACTCTGAAGGCACTGTCATGTAAATGTTGAATGGCTAGCTGAAAAGTTGACAGTTGAAACCCACCAGCTGCTTCATGGTAAAATGATGGGACTGTCTGTTCCAGTAATGTTGTACAACCTTGGAAAACTTACATAAGGAATTGACTGGACTGCAATGAGTTTGCTGTACCTGGAATGATGATGCGACCAGAGAAAGAATGAGAGGGAAGTCTGAAAAGAAAGCACTGCCTTGCCCTCCATCTGGCAGTTTTGTGATTTTTTTGCAGCCGTTGGTTCAAATAGAACAAGGAATAAAGAGGCAGAGGGCATGGCAGTTGAGCGCTATTTTCCATTCTGACCAAGTGCCACTGTGAGAAAAGGGGGAGGGTAGGGTTGATCTTGGTCTTGATCAAAGTCCAAGAAAATATTTGCATTTCCAGAAAGTGGGAGGTATCCCAAGCCAGGGTAGTAACAGGAGCTGCTAGCTCTCACATCTGGCCGTGTGGACCCTGTTCAAAGAATCTCCTGCACTGGGTAAGAGGTTGGTGGTTAGGCAGAGAGACAAAGAGAGAGAGTTGAACTTCCTCTGGTTGTGTCTGGTCTGAAGGGGTTTGTCGACAGGCATCCTGGCTCTTTCCCAGCCTGAGCCCTTGAGCCTCCTCAAGTCCACTCTCCCGCTTCCCCGGACCCCACAGGGACACCTTCCAGAGGTCTTCCTGTACCCATATGTAGATTTTGGCTTTTCCTTCTTTTGGCTCTGCTCAGTGGCAGGGCATTTGTGGGCTTTGTACAGTTGTCATTAGCATAAATGCGTGATAATTTCCTAAATTTCTCCTCCCGCAGCTTTAGGCTGTGTTTCCAAACTCCCGGTCCTCACAGAGGCTCTGCAGAGGGGGCAGTGGCTCTGATTCCACCTGGCAGTTCCTGGTTGAGCACATGGATGTCCCATCCCAGTCTAGCCATGGCACCAGGGATCACGGTGCTAGGAGAGGGGCAAATGGGTCCTCCAAAGGAGATGTGTAGTGACCACAAAAGTGACACACTTATGGTTATCTACTAATTGTACATGGTGGTGCTTGGCCCTCTCAAGGTGGAAACATACAAATTAGCCTATGCCTCTTCTCTAAAAGCAAGGGTACCTGCTTGTGACATGAGGTTTTGGAAAATTCTTTCATGGACACAAAGAAGGGTGGCTGATCCAATCCTTCAGCAGCTCATCAATCATTGAGTATCTCAAGCTGATTTAGAGTAGTGTCCAGAGATCTAGTGGTGAAATGGGGTAGAAAGCTGTGGGGCGCTAGCCTGGGAGAGAGTACGGAGTAATTTGAGCCAGAAAGAGTTATGAATGGGAGGCAGAATGAATATAGAAGGGATCTGGGAAATGAGTTTGGATCTATCTACCTCTTGAAGGATCTCACCCTTCTCTCTTCTCAACTGCTTCTTATGCAGCCTCGGTCTGCCTGCTCTGGGCTTCCAAACCACACAAGCGACAATGCAGACACACGCACTCACAGGCACGCACACGCACATGTACACACACATGTACAAATACACTCCGAAGAAGCAAAACCTACTTCTGGTGAATCCAGCCAATTCAGATGCATAGCAATCCTAGAGGAAATAGTAGAACTTCCTGTGTGGGTTTTTGACACCATAAATTTGTCCATTGTCAGACGGCCTCATCTTTCTCCCTCTCAGAACAGCTAGTGGATTTGAACTACTGGCCTTGTGATTAGTAGTGAGATGCTTAACCCACAGCATCACCAAAACTCCTTAGCAAGAAGGATATTACCACAATCACCACCACCTTTTTCCTACTTTTCTGGGGGTTATGGAAGGAAAGAGTACTGTTCAGCATTCGACTCCGTTTAAAGAAAATGGGAGGTCCAGTGTGATGACAGCAGATGGCTGGAACATTCCAGCCTGGCATCCTGGGTCACCCGGAAAGATTCTCCCTTGTGGGCTCTATAAAGCAGGCACACTCAAAGAACACAGAACCTCGTTCTCAGCTGTCAGCCTCGGGTCTTGGGTTTCTTTGGACCTGCTGGTTGGAGAGGGGCTGCTCGATGGAGAGCCTCATCACTTAGCATCATGGCTGCTCCGACATGATACCTCTGAGTCATGTAATTTATATTTCATGCACAATTGAAGCAGCTAACGGTGTCATTCTCCAAGGGGGAAACAAGTTGTTACAGTGTGAATTTCATTGCAGGCGTGTGCCCTTTCCTTTGTCCCCAAGTGCCCCAGGGGAAGTTCCCAGGTAGCCGTCTTGTGGGTGTCCAAGAGAGTGGACAGGCCCCAAAGTGTCAGGGCTAAGGAGTGGTGGCAAGGCCAAAAATGCTTTCTCTGACTTCTTTTTGTGTGCATTGAGGCGGTGGAAGTAGAGGTGGCAGCTAAAACTGCCCAGTGGTCTCACCATTTTTTTCTCACCTGTACGTGTGGGATTGGGCAGGGCTAGAGTGTGACTCTTCAGTTCTCATGCGAACATTGATCGATATTGGACAGTGGAGATGATGTGTAGGGGAAGGGATGCAAAATCCAACCACTTGTAGTCAAGACATCAGCAGAGTGTGGAGCTAAGCCTGTAGTCTCTGAGGTTGGTCTGCTGGGATATGAAATCTAGCTCCCCCTTTGATAACCTGGTCACCTCTGGGCTAGATTGTTTCACTTTTCTGTGCATTCATGTTCTCACCAATAGTCGGGAGCTGATGCACTCACTACCAATGGGTCTGTCAATTCCAATTCATAGTGAGCCTGCAGGACAGAGTGGAACCATTCTAGAGGTGTTCCTATAAGCTGTGACTTGTCCTGGAGAAAATTGATGCATCATTCTCAGGGGAAGCTGCTGAGGGTTTTTCTGAGCTTGTGGTAAATAGTCAAGGGCTTCTCTATTGCCCCACCAGCGCTCCTCTTAAAAGGGTTGCAAAAGCCACCAAAACCCCACTGCTCTTGAGTTCATTCAGACCCATAGCAACTCGGCAGGATAAAGTAATAACTGTCCCGGCAGATGTCCAACCCTGAACACCTTTATGAGAGCTGACAGCCCAATCTTGATCCCGAAGAACAGCTGGTGGGTTTGAACCACCGACCTTCTGGTTAGCAGTTCTAATGCTTCACCCACACCACCACCAGTGGGATGAAATGAGTGAATGTACATGCAATGCTTAGAACACTGGTACATAACATGAACTTAGTAATTGTGTGATATTGTGGTAGGAGGGGATTCCAAAAACCAAGCGACTCACTGCCATCCAGTCCACTCTGACTCACCATGACCTGAGTTCTACCCTATAGGACAGGGTCCAACTGCTCCTGTGGTTATTTGAGACTGTAACTTGGTAGGAGTGGAAAGCCTCATCTTTTTCCCTGAGAGTGGCTGGTCGTTTTGAACTGTTGACTTTGGGATTAGCAGTCCAATATGTAATCACCCACGCCACTATTAAATGAGAGCAACGAGTTTCTGACATTTTCTGTGAGGTGGTAGAATTATTTGTCATTTCTATATTTGAATACGGTAAATCGACTGAAACACAGCAATGGTCATGACTTTACAAAGAGAGGAGAGATGTCAATTTTAAGGATATATAGAGCTGGAAGTCAATCCTGGATAGTACAAATGGTGAAAACACTTGGCCATTAACAGAAACGTAGGAGGCTCAAGCGCACCCAGAATACCTTGGAAGAAAGTCTGGCCATCTGTTTCTGAAAGGATATGCCCATTGGAAATCCTATGAATTGCCCTGAATCACAATCAACTCAGTGTCAAATGGTCATTTTAAATTTCAGAATGGTTCCTGGGATGAAATAAAAAATCTAAGTTGTCTATTGAAGAGGTGGTTTGTGAGAGCACCTGGCCCATTTAAACAAAAAAATGGACGAGGAACCTCGCTGGGGTCACTGTACACAGACCAGTCCATGCTTTCTCCACATCTAGTTGTGTTGGATGCTGTCAAGTTGGTTTCAACTCACAGCGACTCTTTGTACAACCGAAAGAAACACTTCCTGTTCTGTGCCATTCTCAACAATTGTTATGTTTTAGACTATTGCTGCAGAAACTGTCCACCCATCTTGGTGAGGGCCTTCCTCTTTTTGGTGCCCCTTTACCAAGCATGATGGCCTTCTCTATGATGTTGCTCCTCATAGCTCCTGATGTTCAAGTATGTGAGACGAATTCTAGCCATTCTTGCCTCTAAGGAGCATTCTGGATACACTTCTTTCAAGACAGATCTTGCTCCTCAACTGAAATTCTTGCACAGAGAGTGAAAACAAACCTGATTTACCTTGAGTCTCATTTCCCACAGTGGGCAACACCACCATCTGTTTGGCATGGAAAAATCCAGGGATCTACAAAGCAGATATCTACATTTTATCCTGGATGGTGAGCTATAGTACAAAATTCTTTCATTAACAGGGGTCCCTGAGTAATTTCTTTTTCTGAAAAGAGGGCAGTAGGCAGAATAAGTTTCAGAACTTTTGGTCTAGAGCAGGAGCTGGATACTTGTTTTTCTGCCAAGGATCATATGATTTATAATGTCATTCATGGGACCATACAGGTCAAATATTTAATGAACTCACCCCAAAGGTGATGGCTACAAATGCTTCTCTTTGGTGAGATGTGTGATGCTGGCAGGTATTGATGATATGGGGGCCATATACAGCCCTCGGGCCAAACGTTGGTCTAGGGTAGTGGATCTCAACTGGTGGGTCATGACTCCTTTGGGGGTCGAATGAGACTTTCACGGGGGTGGCCTGATTCATCACAGTAACAAAATTACAGTGATGAATTAGAAATGAAATAATTTTGTGCTCAGGTGTCACCACAAACTGAGGAAATATATGAAAAATCACGGCATTAGGAAGGCTGAGAAACACTGGTGTAGGGAATGGTTGGGATCTCAATGTAGGAAAACATGAACTTAATAGGCATTCAGGCAGTGTAGCACTTGGGTTTCATTGGAGAGGAAAGAACTATTGATCTTGTTACAAGGACAAACAAATCTGGAAGTAAATGCTTTTGTGGATGAAAACAAAACATAAAACAAACTCTTGAAAGATTTCTGTATGCTAGAGATGAATTGCAATCAAGAAAATTAAATGATATCTGTTAGGGGTCCAGCAGAAAACAAACCATTCAGAAGTTTTAATTAAAGAGAGTTTAATGAAGACTGTTCACAGTGGTGCGGATGGGGTTAAGGGAACCAACAAAAGATAGGGTGGCCCCAAGGGGTTAACAAGAGCATAAAGCTGTTGCCACGTGTCCTATGGAATTTCCTCTACAGCTCTTTGACTTCATATCTTCTCATTGTCTTATCTACTCTATGATGTAGAGCAATTCTGCCTCATAGGAATTTTATACATCTGTCCTCTCCCAATTTCCATTACTTTCCAACTTCATTCGTATTAAAATAGGTAGTATTTAATCAGATTTACTATGCTCTAAACCAGTGGTTCTCAAACTTCGTAATTCCTTGGCACTATAATGAAGTCCCTGATGTTGTGGTGAACATCCATTCATAAAATTATTTTCGTTGCTACTTTATACCTGTTATTTTGCTACTAATAAGAAGAGGCCAACCCCTGTGAATGGGTAGCTCAAGCCCCAAAGAGGTCCTGATCCACAGGTTGTGAACCGCTGCTCTAAACTAAGAAGTGTTTCTTTAAGATGTAGTTCAGTATATTGTTAGACGCCCAAGTCCTGTTGTTGCTGTTGTTAGGTGCAATCGAGTGGGTTTTGGCTCACAGCAACTCTATGTACAATGTACTGAAACGCTGACCCATCCTGTGCATTCCTCACAGTGGTTCTTTGCTTGGGCTCTATGTTGCAGCCACTTAGCTATTCTAAATTGTAGGGGCTGCCTCTCTTTTGCTGCCCTTCTACTGTACCAATATTTGTGTCAACCTCTAGGACAGTGATCTCAACCTTCCTATTCCACAACACTTTCCAATGTAGTGGTAGACCTTCAATCATAAAATTATATTCTTTGCTACTTCATAACTCTAGTTTTGCTACTGTTATGAATAGTGCCATCCTGTAAAAGGTTCGGCTAAGCCCCAAATTGGTCACGACCCACATGTTGAGAACTGCTGCTCTAAATTCAGAGGAGTTTCTCTTAAGGTCTGCTTCACCATACTGTTAGAAGCTCAAGTCCATTTGTTGTTGTTGTTAGGTGCCGTAGAGTGGGCGTGTCTCATAGCAACTCTATGCACATTATAAAGGAATGCCTCCCTGTCCTGTGCCCTCCTCATAGTGGTTCTTTGATTATGTTCAGCGACTGTGCTAATGTATCTTGTTGGGGACTGCCTCTCTTTTCCTGCCCTTCTGTACCAAGATTTGGGTCTTCCTTTAGAGCAGTGGCTCTCAACTTTCCTAATGCCATTTTCTTTTCATACTGATTCTCATTTAGTGGTGACCCCCAACCATAAAATTATTTTCATTGCACCTTCATAACTGTAATTTTGTTACTGTTATGAATCATGACACCCTTGTGTAATTTTCATTCCACACTACAAAGGGGTTGTGACACGCAGGTGAAGATCCTCTGCTCTAACTAAGAGGAGATTCTCTTAAGATAGAATTCAGCATATTTGTAGATGCAGAAGTTCTGTTGTTAGGTACCATTGACTGGGTTTGGGCTCATAACAACTCTATGCACAATGCAAAGAAACACTTTCCCGTCCTATGCCACAGTGGTTCTTACACTTGCGCTCATTGTTGCAGCCACTGTGCTAAACCAACTTTTGGGTAGCTGCCTCTTTTTTGTGGCCTTTCTACTGTACCAAGAATTTTGTCTTCCTCTAGGGCAGTGGTTGTCAAATTTCCTAATGCCATGACCCTTTCATACAGTTCCTCATGTAGTGGTGACTCACATCATAAAATTAATTTCATTGTTACATTGTAACTGTAATTTTCCTACAGTTATGAATCGGGTCATACTTGTGAAAGGGTCATTTGACCGCCAAAAGCGGTCGCGACCCACAGATTGAAAACTGCTGGTCTAAACTAAGAGGAGTTTCTCTTAATATCTATTTCACCCTATTGTTAGATGCACAAATCCCGTAGTTATTGTTGTTAGATTCTGTCGCATAGCTTTCGACGTACAGCTACTCTAAGAACAATATGGTGGAAAGGTGTCCTGTCCTGTGCCATCCTCACAGTGGTTCTTTTGCTTGCTCGGATTGTTACAGCCACTGTCGTATTCCATCTTGCTGTGGGTTGCCTCTTTTTTGCTGCCCTTCTACTGTACCCAGATTTATGTCTTTCTCTAGGGCAGTGGTTCTCTACCTTCCTAATGCCACGACTCTTTCACACCATTTCTCTTGTACTGGTGACACCCCCCAATCATCAAATTATTTTCCTTGTTATTTCATAACTATAATTTTACTACTGTTATGAATCAGGCCACACATGTGAAATGGTCATTCCTCCCCCTTAAAACGTTGTGATCCACAGTTTGAGAGCTGCTACTCTACACTAAGAGGAGTTTCTTTTAAGGTCTACTTCAGCATATTGTTAGAGGCACAAGTCCTGTTGTTTTTGGCTGCCTTCGAGTGGGTTTTGGCTCATACCAACTCTATGCACCGTGTAATGAAATGCTTTCCCGTCCTGTGCCTTCCTCACAGTGGTTCTTTTGCTCATGCTCATTGTTGCAGCCACTGTGCCAATCCATCTTGTTGGTCACTGCCTCTTTTCCTGCCCTTCTATACACAGATTTGTGTCTTCCTCTAGAGCAGTAGTTCTTAATTTTCTGATTGCCTCTACCATTTCACACCGTTCCTCATGTAGTGGTGACATCCCAACCATAAAATATATTCATTGCTACATCATAACTGTAATTTTGCTTCTGTTAGGAATCAGGCCACCCATGGGAAAGGTTCATTAGTCTCCTCAAAGGTGTCACGACACACAGTTTGAGAACCAATGTTCTAAATTAATAGGAGTTTCTCTTAAGGTCTACTTCAGAATATTCTTCTAACCACAAGTCCTGTTTTTTATTGTTAGGTGCCTTTTAGTGTGTGTTGGCTCATAGCAACTGTATGCACAATATAATGAAACCCGGCCCCATCTTGTGCGATCCTCACAGTGGTGATTTTGCTTGTGCTCATTGTATCAGCCATTGTACTAATGCAACTTTTGGAGTGCTGCCTCTCTTTTGCTGCCCCTCTACTGTACCAAGATTTGTGTCTTCCTCTAGGGCAGTGGTTCTCAAATATGCTAATGCCATGACCCTTGCATACATTTCATCATGTAGTGATGAACCCCCAATCGTAAAATTATTTTCATTGCTACTTTGCAACTTTAATTTTGCTGTAGTTATGAATTGGGCCTCCACTGTGAAAGGGTCATTTGACACCCCCCCAAAGGGGTCGCGACCCACAGGTTGAGAATCGCTGCTCTAAATTAACAGTAGTTTCTCTTAGGATCTACGTCACCATATTGTGAATAGCACAAGTCCTGTAGTTATTGTTGTTGGTGCTGTCCAGTAGTTTCGGCTCACAGCAACTCTACGCACAATATAATGAAATGCTGCCACCACTTATGCAATCCTCACAGTGGCTCTTTGCTTGCGCTCATTGTTGTAGCCACTCTGCTAATCCATCATTTGGGGGTCTGCCTCTCATTTGCTGGCTTTCTACTCTACCAAGATTTCTGTCTTCCTTTAGGCCAGTGGTTCTCAACCTCCCTAATTTCACAACCCTTTCATACCATTCCTGATGTAGTGCATAGCCCCCAATCATAAATTTATTTTCATTACTACTTCATAACTGTAATTTTGCTACCATTATGTACTGAGACACCCCTGTGAAAGGGTCATTCATCACCTAAACGGGGTCCTGGCCCACAGGTTGAGAACCGCTGCTCTAAACTATGAAGAATTTTTCTTTAGATATATTTAAACACATTGTTAGAAGCACAAGTCTTTTGTTATTGTATTTAGGTGCCATAGAGTGGGATTCAGCTCACAGTAACTCTATTAAAATATAATGCAACACTGCCCTGTGCCATCCTCACCGTGCTTCCTTGCTTGTGCTTTGTGTTGCAGCCACTGTGCTATTCCAACTTGTGGGGGCTGCCTCTCCTTTGCTGCTCCTCTACTATACCAACATTTGTGTCTTCCTCTCAGACAGTGGTTCTCAACCTTCCTAATTTCATGACACTTTCATACAGTTCCCAATGTAGTGGTGGACCCCCAGTCATAAAACTTTTTGCTGCTGAAATCAGGGAGGTAGGTAGTAATAGAGGGAACCACTTACTACTCCCATAGTTCCCATAGCAACCTGGACCAATTGGTGGGAGGAATGGGGGGTTTCGGTGCTTGGTGGAGGTGAAGGCTGATGTGTATAGAGTGGAGAGAGGAAAACAGCCTGTTGGGGAAATGTTATTGGAGATGGCTTTGAGACTAGCCTCTGCTGGTCTCTTGCTCCTCACTCTCCTCTTGGTAGCAGCACATGTGTTCCCCTCCCCACCATGCCTCATCCCAACTTGGAGCCCTTCTGGCTATTATTTCTTTATGGAAAAGCTGTCAGCTCATTATCCTGCTTTCTTCCATTCATGCTTCTTTAGCTCCGTGTTGACTTCTAATAGGAGAGAATCAGAAAAGTTAAGTCCCCACCCCACAGGGCCTTTACTGAAGGAGACTGCAATCTGTGTACGGAATATCTCCTAGCTCACCCTCTCACTTCTCCCTAATAGATTTTTCCTGCCACTGCTCCTGGCTGGAGGGGATGGAGAGTTCAATTGATGCCACAGAAGTCACAGCAAAAGAACCAAGGCACTTGGCAAAGACCATTCATGAGCTGGAATATGATAGAAGCTCTTGAATGGGAAGGCACCATTCCCAGTAAACATGCTCCTATGGACCCTCCCAGTTCTAAGGCTTTAGTGCAGTCCCACCTGAATGAATTCTCCCTGTGTGAGTTCCTCCTGAAAGCGAAAGAGGGCTTATCCTTCTTTATCTTTGAAGCTATGCCTTCTATACCTACTGGATCCAGATATTGAGGATCTTCGCTTCCTGATTCCTGAACTCAACTGTGCTGATTGATAGCTGCATGGCCCAGGACCCAGACACAGCTCTGGATTCTCTGTTCACTCTCTTTAGCCACCATTGGTTTCCTTTTGTCTAATTGTGCAATAGAAATCTCAGAGGATGCTTTATTCTAAAGTTCTTCCACTTCCCTAAAGGCGGGTATAGAGAAAGGCAAAGTTAACTGGAGTCTCTCCAGCACACACTGGAACCCCAAGGGGGCTGCATAGGTCTCATCCAAAAGTGGAGATCTGCTGCCTCACCCCTAGCCTGGGAACCCATCATGGGTAGGGGCCAAGTGCTGTTTCTATCTGGACCTTCAGGGTCTTCGCAGTGCCTGGCTCATAGAGGAAATGAAAAATGCTTGTTTCTTCTTAACAAGTCAGAGATTTACTATTGTTGTTAGGGTCGGTCCTGTTGGTTCCCACTCATAACAACCCTATGTCAAACAGAACACAACGCCACCCGGTACCCTCATCACAATTGTTCTTATGTTTGAGCCCATTACTGCAGCCCCAATGTCCATCCATCTCATGAGAGCCTCCCTCTTTTCCATTGCCCTTCCACTTTACCAAGCATGATGTCCTATTCCTGGGCCTGGTCTCTCCTGACAACATGTTGAAAGTACATGTCCAAAGGGTGACAAAATCTGGCCATCCTTACTTCTAAGGAGCATTTGGCCTGTGCTTCTTCCAAGAGAAGTTTATTGGTGCTTCTGGTAGTCCATAGTATTTTCTATGGTTCTTTTTTCCTAGCACCATAATTCAAATGCATCGATTCTTCTTTGGCCTGCCTTATTTAATCTCCAAATTTTGCATGCATAGGAAGTGTTTGAACATACTATGGCTTGTGTCAGATGCACCTTAGTTCTCAAAATAACATCCCTGCTTTTCAATACTCTAAAGAGGTCTTGTGAATATTTAGCCAATACAATGCAATGCATTTTTTAAGCTCTTGACTGCTGCTTGCATGAGCGTTGAACATGGATCCAAGGAAGAGGAAATCCTTGACCACCTCACAATTCTACATCTAAGCATATACCTCAAAGAATAACAAACAGAGACTCAAAGAGATAGTGGTATACAAGTTCACTGCAGCACTACCCACAATAGCTGAAAGGTGACTATTACCAAAGTGCCCAGGGCCCGAAGAATGGATAAACCAAACAATATCTAAGTCATACAATGGAATATTATTCAGCCTTTAAAAAGGAATGATGTTTTTTTTTGTTTTGTTTTTGTTTTGTTTTTAACAATTTATTGGGGCTGATACAATTCTTTTCACAGTTCATACATATACATACATCAATTGTATTAAGCATATCTGTACAGTCTTTGCCCTAATCATTTTTTTCTCTTTTCTTCTTTTACATTTTATTAGGGACTCCAACAACTCTTACCACAATCCATACATATACATACATCAATTGTATAAAGCACACCCATACATTCCCTGTCCCAATCATTCTCAAGGCATTTGCTCTCCACTTAAGCCCCTTGCATCAGGTCCTCTTTCCCTCCCCCCCTCCCTCCCTTTTCCCCCCTCCCTCATATGCCCTTGGTAATTTATACCTCGTTATTTTGTCATATCTTGCCCTATTCGGGGTCTCCCTTCCCCCCTTCTCTGCTGTCCCTCTCCCAGGGAAGAGGTCACATGTGGCTCCTTGTAATCAGTTCCCCCTTTCCAACCCACTCACCCTCCACTCTCCCAGCATCGTCCCTCACGCCCTTGGTCCTGGAGGTATCATCCACCCTGGATTCCCTGTATCTCCAACCCTCATATGTATCAGTGTACAGCCTCTGTCCTATCCAGTCCTGCAAGGTAGAATTCGGATCATGGTAGTTGGGGGGAGGAAGCATCCAGGATCTGGGGGAAAGCTGTGTTCTTCATTGATACTACCTCACACCCTAATTAACCCATCTCCTCTCCTAAGCCCCTCTATGATGGGATCTCCATTGGCCGACACGTGGGCCTTGGGTCTCCACTCTGCACTTCCCCCTTCATTTAATATAATATATATATACACATGCATATATACATATACACATAAATACACATACATTCACACACTTATATCTTTTTTTTTTTTTTTTTTGCATGATGCCTTATATCTGGTCCCTTGGGCACCTCGTGATCGCACTGGCCGGAAGTGGTGTTAACAAACCCAGGGACAAGGGAAAAACAAGAAATGATGTTTTGGAACATGCTACACTATGCAGGGACCTTGAACACCTCCTGCTGAGTGAAACAAGTCAGACCATAATGAGATTGATATAAAATATGCAGAATCCATAGGGAAATCCATACACAGCAAGCAGAGTCACGGTTGATAAGGGTTGGGTAACGAAGGCAATGGGGAGTGACTGGTTAATGAGCATTGACTGTGTCTCCATTCAGAGTGATCCAAATGTTGGCCTGATCCTATATTCGGTTTGCATGTAGCCCCTGCCCTCTCCTGAGGGGTAGCCTCAGCAAAGGCACTGACAGGCTCAGAATCTTGGTTTCCTGACCTGTGAGTGTGCTGGAAAGATTAGATGGAGTAATAAATAATGACACTGATCACAACCAATAATTATAAAGCACTTATATGGGCCAGACGTTGTTCCCCAGCCGTGCTTCTAGCAGGCACACAAATAAAATGCCCTTGGGGCCTAACAGAAACTCAGATTCCACTTCAGCAGATCTGAAGCAAGCTGTGAGAAATGGAGTTTCTAATGGGGAAAACAGTGAGGACCAGGATTCTCAGAAGGATTGAGGCATTTGAATGGCATTGATGGCAAAGACCATGTGTGGATTATACTGTGTGTGGCCAGGAGAATGAGCAAATCTGTCCTGGAGGAAATTGAGCCAGGACACTCTTCACAGAATGTTCCTAGAAGAGAGAATGGCAAATTTTTGTCATGCTGATTTTGGTCATGTCGTTAGGAAAGACCAGTTGTGAGAAGAGGACATCATGTGGATCTGGGGAAACTCTTCATGACACGGACTGGCTCCATAACCGCAACAATGACCTCAAACCTGCCGATGGGCAGGAAGATGGCATAGGATCTGGCAGTGATTTGTCTTATCAGACCTACAGTCAAAAGGAGTCAAATTTGACTTACTGGAGACTAACAACAACAACAAGGTCTTTCTATCTATTGATGCATTCAATCTCAACCTCGAACACACAACCTAAGCACTATTTTTCTCTTCCCTTCTACACACAGCAGCGCAAAGGGGGTTCAATGATTTGTCCCAGGTCATGGAGCTAGAAGGACATAGAGCCAGGACTGGACAATGGAGCGATCTGACAACAGAGACATTAAACATAAGCAAGGCTTTGTCTCCCACAAAGATCATAGGCATTACCATAATGGACTTGGCACAAGTCCTGCCGCATGGCAACCTTTCAGCAGATAGGTGCTATCTTAGTGCCATCCAGTTGACAGCAAGTCAGCGACTGTATAGGACAGGGGAGTACTGTCTGTGGGTTTTTGACACGAAATATTTACAGCAGTAGAAATCCTCATCTTTCTCCCACAAAAGTCCCTATGATTGTTAGTAATTTGGTTAGAAGTCACTTTAATGGTGACCAAATCCTTCTTTTTTTTGGGATTCAACATTATACCCCACTGCTTCTAATAGCTCCTCGCCCCAAACCAAAACAGGCATGAGAGAGTTGATTCTGACTCATGGTGCCCCCATGTGTACATTGCATAGGACTTTCAAGACTATAGGCTTTAAGGAGGTTGCCAGGCCTTTCCTCCATGGTGTCCCTGGGTGGGTTCCAACGGCAAATGATTTGTTAAATAGTTGTGTGTGGAACTGTTTGCCCCCCTTCAGGAACTCCAATATCCTTGCAGCTCTCTATTCACAAAGGACTGTCCTTCCAACCAAGAGCTCTGAGTGCTTGTTTTCTCTCTCTTATTTTCTTTACATCAAGAAGTTTGGGACTCCCCAGGAGCTGGGTCCCAGGGACATATTTATATGTAATTATGTCCCTGTCATCTACAACAGGATCATGATAAATGGAGAAAAGACTGAAGTGATCAGGGCTATCTTCTTTCTGGAGTCCACAATAAATGATCATGTGAGCCCCGGTCAAGAACTCAAGGGATGTATTGTATTGGGTAAATCTGCTCTTTGAGATCTCTTTCTTTTTTTCTTTTTTTCCAGTTGGGAAAGAGAAAGGGGAGATGGGCTGTTCTCCCAAGTTGGGGTCCCTGCCAGGGCACCCCCCCACTCAAACCTGGCCAACTCCACTCGGGAATAGAGTTCCCTGCCACTTCTGTAGAACTGCCCTGTGGAAAGACCAATGTCCTAAAGGTTCAGAATGGAGAAGACAAGTTTCAAGAGCTACAGCCTAGCCCCTTACAGCCAGAGTGTGACTCAACAAGGGCCCCCACAGGCACTTTCTAGGGATCTTAAGTAGTTGGGGCTTAAGGAGAGGGGCATGGGGCTCTAGCAAGCTAGGAGCCCATCCCAGGCTGGGGTTACATATCCCAAGCCCTTGATGGGAAGGCCTCAGGTAAGCAGTGGGCCCATGGAGTTCTGGGTATGTGGGCCTGGGGGAAGGGAGCCACCTTTGGGGCTGGGTCAACCCAGGGCATCCCAAGTGGGATGGGGTGCAGGGGCCTGGGCAGGGTCCCTCTTCCTCTCCATCCTCCATGGCCAGTCAGGCTAACACAAGGTCTTGGGCAGGCAGGGGGACTGGGGCAGTGCCCAGATGACCCAGGGGCTAGCTGGTCAGGGGTGTATCCTGGGTAGGCAGAGGGCCTCGGGCAGGGTCTTTGTGGCAGGCCCAGACCCAGGTGGGCAGGGACCTGGAACAGGGATCCCAGGTGTGTGCCCGGCCTGGACTGGACCCAGGGTTGGCAAGGTCCCTGATGCAGGTTCCTGGGTGGGCAGCGGGCCTAGGGCAGAGTCTTGGTGGTGAGCAGGCCCAGGGTGGGGGCAGGGGGTCTGGAGTGTGGTCCTGGGTGTGTCAGCTGGGAAGGGCAGGGATTCTGGTGGCTGGCCAGGTGCCTGGTGGGCTGCAGACCCACATCAGGGGTCATGGTGGCAAGGCCCTCCCTGGTGGGCAGGATTCTGGGAAGGGGCAGGAAGGCTGCACAGACCACACATGGTCTTTGAAGTCCTAGGCCTTGCGCATCAGGTCATTATGGCCCATGGAGGCAGTGCGGCTCCGAAGCTGGCTCACAGCCTTCAGAGCTTGGCTCGCTCAGCTCCTGAGCCCTTGACCTCTATAGGAACTGCTGGCTGGCCTCCTGTCATGTTCTCAATAGGCTCCAGCTGCTGCCAAGTAGGCCAAGCCTTAAAGGGGCCATGGGCTTCCACCTGTGCGCCCATCCTCCTCACCCTTAAAGGGGCCGGGTGCTGCCGCCAGAGACCACTTTCAAAAGTGTTCTTCAAAGTGTTTAAGAGCAAGAATGTTACATTAAGGTGCACCTGACTAAAG
Organism: Tenrec ecaudatus; assembly: GCF_050624435.1. Classification (NCBI taxonomy): domain Eukaryota; kingdom Metazoa; phylum Chordata; class Mammalia; order Afrosoricida; family Tenrecidae; genus Tenrec; species Tenrec ecaudatus. The sequence goes on along the minus strand of NW_027457553.1, from coordinate 958,939 downwards.
CCATCTTAGTCATATTTTCGATGGCCATCTATGCACGTGAAAGTTGGACATTGAAAAGGAAGATCAGAGAAGAATCAATGCATTTGAATTGGGAGGCTGGTGAAGAATATTGAAAGTACTATGAACTGCCAAAGAACAAACAATTGTGGGTTAGAAGTACAGCCAGAATACTCCTTAGAAACCAGGATGGTGAGGCTTCCCCTCACGGACTTTGGACATACTGTTAGGGAGAGACCAGTCCCTGGAGGAGGAAGGACGTCCTGCTTGGTGAAGCAGAGAGGCAGTGAAAATGAGGAAGAACTTCGGCCAATGGATTGACACAGTGGCTGCAACAAGGGGCTCAAACATAACAACAATTGAGAGGATGGTGCAGGACAGGGTGGTGTTTCGTTCTATTATCCATAGGGTGGTTAGGGGTTGGAACTGACTCAATGACATCTAACAGCAGAAACAATGTCTACACCCACTACTAACAGGACAGGAAGTTTCCCAACCCCTCTCATCTCTCAACCCCAGGAACAGAGATGCCACCTTCCTTCTAGCTGTATTCCCAGTATCTAGAACAGAGCTCAGCAATGAAGTACCTAACAAACCTGAAATAGCTGTTACTTAGCTCCATGCCTCATAGGTCTCAGTTCCCAAGTCCCGAAACAATGACATCAGTGTTGTTGTTTGTTGCCATCAAGTCGATTTCCAGTTACACCTGCGTCACACCTGCCTACCTAGAATCCCACCTTATGAAAATAAGGCAGAAGAATGATTCTTTCCTACGGTGTCTGCAGACTATGACGCACCACTCTGAAGGGATGTCATGTAAATGTTGAACTGCTAGCTCAAAGTTGACAGTTCAAACCATCAGCTGCTTCAAGGAAAACGATGAGGCTCTCTGTTCCAGTAATGTTGGACAATGTTGGAAAACTTACATAGGGTCTCCATGAGTTGGAATTGACTGGACAGTAATGGGTTTGCTGTACCTGGAATGATGATGCGACCAGAGAAAGAATGAGAGGAAAGTCTGAAAAAGAAGCACCGACCTGCCCTCCATCGGGCTGTTTTGTGATTTTTTGCAGCAGATGGTTTGAAGGGAACAGGGAATGAAGAGGCGGAGTGCATGGCACAGTTGAGGGCTATTTGCCATTCTGACCAAGTGCCTCTGTGAGAAAAGGGGGAGGGGAGGCTTGACCTGGGTCTTGATCAAAGCCCAAGAAAATATATGGATTTCCCGAATGAGGGAGGTTTCCCAAGTCAGGGTAGTAACAGGAGCTGCCAGCTCTCACCTCTGACCCTGTGGGCCCTGTTCAAAGAATTTCCTGGACTGGGTGGGAGGTGGGTGGTTAGGCAGAGAGACAAAGAAAGAGTCGAACTAGGAACTCTGGGTCTTTCCCAGCCTGAGCCTGAGCCCCTGAGCCTCCTCATCTCCACTCTCCCCCTTCCCCGGCCCCCCACAGGGACACCTTCCAGAGGTCTTCCTGTACCCATATGTAGGTTTTGGCTCTTCCTGCTTTTGGCTCTGCTCAGTGGCAGGGCATTTGAAGGTTGGTTGTGAGATTTGTACAGTTGACATTAGGGTAAATGCGTGATCATTTCTTAAATTTATCCTACTGCAGATTTAGGCTGTGTTTCCAAACTCCCTGTCCTCACAGAGGCTCTGCAGAGGGTCAGTGACTCTGATTCCACCTGTAATTTCCTGGTTGAGCACAGGGATTTCCCATCCCAGTCTAACCATGGCACCAGGGATCAGGGTGCTAGGAGAGGGGCAAATGGTTCCCCAAAGGAGATGTGTAGTGACCACAAAAGTGACACACTGGTGGTCACCTACTAATTGTACATGGTGGTGCGTGCCCCTCTCAAGGTGGACACATACAATTTCGTCTATGCCTCTTCTCTAAAAGCAAGTGGACCTGCTTGTGACATGAGGTTTTGGAAAGTTCTTTCATGGGCCACAAAGAAGTGTGGCTGATCCAGTGTCTCAAGCTGATTTAGAGTAGTGTCCAGAGAGTTCGTGGTGAAAGGGGATAGGGAAATGTGGGGAGCTGGCCAGGGAGTGAACACGGAATAATTTGAGCCAGACAGAGTAATGAATGCGAGGCAGAATGGATATGGAAGTAATCTGGGGGACGAGTTTGGATCTGCCTCTGTGGGTTTCTGACAGTATAAATTTTGTTCATTGTCAGACGGCCTCAACTTTCTCCCTCTCAGAGCAGCTAGTGGGTTTGAACTGCTGGCTTTGAGATTAGTAGCGGGATGCTTAACCCACAGCATCACCAAAACTCCTTAGCAAGAAGGATATTACCACAACCACAGCCACCACCCCTTTTTCCTAATTTTCTAAGAGATAGGGAGGAAAGAGTGCTGTCCAGCATTTGACTCCCTTTAGAGAAAATGGGAGGTCCAGGGTGATGAGAGCAGGTGGCTGGAACATCCCAGCTTCGCATCCAGGGCCACCCGGAATGATCCTCCCTTGTGGGCTCTGTGGAGCAGGCACACTCAAAGACCATAGGACCTCGGTCTCAGCTGTCGGCCTCGGGGCTTGGGTTTCTTAGTTCCTGCTGCTTGGGGAGGGGCTGCTCGATAGAGAGCCTCGTCACTTAGCATCATGGCTGCTCAGATGTGATACCCCTGAGTCGTGTAATTTACATTTCATGCACAATTGAAGCAGCTAATGGTGTCATTCTCCAAGGGGGGAACAAGTTGTCATGATGTTAATTACATTGCAGGCGTGCTCCCTCTCCTTTGTCCCCAAGTGCTCCAAGGGAAGTTCCCAGGTAGCAGTCGAGTGGGTGTCCAAGAGAGTGGCTTTGGCTCCCTCCAAGGGGTCAGGGCTGAGGAGTGGTTACAAGGCCAAGAATTCTTTCTCTGACTTCGTTGTGGGTGTGTTGGCGCAGTGGGAGTAGAGGTGGCAGCTAAAACAGCCCAGTGATCTCCCCATCCTTTTCTAACCTGCGCATGTGCAATCGGGCAGGGCTGGAGGGTGCCTGTTCAATGCTCAAGCTAATTTTGCTTGATAGGGGACAGTGGAGATGATGTGTAGGGTAAAGGAGGCAAAATCCAACCACTCTTAGTCCAGATATCAGCAGACGGTAGAGCTAAGCCTGTAGTCTCTGAGGCTGGTCTGCTGGGATTTAAATTCCAGCTCCCCCTTGGATAACCTGATTACCCCTGGGCCAGATGGCTTCACCTCTCTGTGCATTCGTGTCCTCACCTATAGACGGAAGCTGATGTACTACCAATGGGTGAGTCGATTCCAACTCATAGTGAGCCTGGAGGACAGAGTGGAACCATTCTATAGGCGTTCCCATAGGCTGTGACTGATACTGGAGCAAATTGACGCATCATTCTCATGGGAAGCTGCCGAGGGTTTCGCTGAGCTAGTGGTAAATAGTCAAGGGCTTCTCTATTGCCCCGCCAGCGCTCCTCTTAAAGGGGTTGCAAAAGTCACCAAAACCCCACTTCTCTTGTGTTCATTCAGACTCATAGCAACTCAGCAGGATAAAGTAATAACTGTCCCTGCAGACGTCCGACCCTGAAAATCTTTATGAGCTCAGACAGCCTCAACTTGATCCCGAAGAACAGCTGGTGGGTTTGAACCACCGACCTTCTGGTTAGCAGTTCTAATGCTTCACCCACACCACCACCAGTGGGATGAAATGAGTGAATGTACAAGCAATGCTTAGAACACTAGTACATAACATGCACTTAGTAATTGTGAGCTATTGTGGTAGGAGGGGAGTCCAAAAACCAAACCAAACTCACTGCCATCGAATCCACTCTGAGTCCCCAGGACCTGAGTTCTACCCTATAGGACAGGGTCCAACTGCTCCTGTGGGTATTTGAGATTGTAACTTTATAGGATTGGAAAGTATCATGTTTTTCCCTGAGAGTGGCTGGTGGTTTTGAACTGTTGGCTTTGGGATTAGCAGCCCAATATGTAATCACCCACGCCATTATTAAATGAGAGCAAGAGTTTCTGACATTTTCTGTGAGGTGGTAGAAGTATTTGTCATTCCTATATTTAAAGAAGGTAAATCTACTGAAACAGAACAATTGCCATGGCTTTCTAAAGAGAGGAGAGATGTCACTTTTAAGGATAAATAGAGCTGTGAGTCATCCCTAGAGTGTACAAATGGTTAAAACACTTGGCCATTAACAGAAACTTAGGAGGTTCAAGCGCACCCAGAAATACCTTGGAAGAAAAGCCTGGCCATCTGTTTCTGAAAGGTTATGCCGATTGAAAGTCCTATGACTCACCATGAATCGCAATCAACTCAGTGTCAAATGGTCATTTTAAATTTCAGGATGGTTCCTGGGCAGAAAGAAAACATTCTAAGTTGTCTATTGAAGAGGAGGTTTGTGAGAGCACCTGGCCCATTCAAACACAACTGATGAGGAACCTCGGTGGGGCCACTGTACACAGACCAGGCCATGCTTTCTCCACATCTGGTTTTGTTGGATGCTGTCAAGTTGGTTTCAACTCGTGGGGACCCTACATACAACCGAAAGAAACACTGCCTGCTCCTGTGCCAGCCTCACAATTGTTATGTTTTAGTGTGTTGTTGTAGAAACTGTGTCCATCCATCTTGGTGAGGGTCCTCCCCATTTGGGCGCCCCTTTACCAAGCATGATGGCCTTTTCCATGATGTTCCTCCTCATAGCTCCTGATGCCCAAGGACGTGAGATGAAGTCTAGCCATCCTTGCCTCTAAGGAGCATTCTGGATACACTTCTTTCAAGACAATCTTGCTCCTCAACTGAAATTCTTGCAGAGAGAGTGAAAACACACCTGATTTTCCTAGAGTCTCATTTCCCAAAGTGGGCAACACCACCCACCTACTGGGCACAGAAAAATTCAGAGATCTACAAAGCAGTTATCTACGTTTTATCCTAGATGGTGGGCTATAGTCCAAAATTCTTTCATTGCTGAGGGGTCCTGAGTAATTTCTTTTTCTGAAAAGAGGGCAGTAGGCAGAATAAGTTTGGGAACCTTTGGTCTGGAGCAGGAGCTGGAAACCTGATTTTCTGCCAAGGACCATGTGGTGATTGATAACATCATTCATGGGGCCATACAGGTCAAATATTTAATGAACTCACCCCTAAGGTGATGGCTCCAAATGCTTCTCGTTGGTGAGATGTGTGATGCTGGCAGCTATTGATTATTTGGGGGGCCCTATACAGCCCTCGGGCCATACGTTGGTCTAAGGTAGTGGATCTCAACCAGTGGGTCACGACACCTTTGTGGATCCAATGACACTTTCACAGGGGTTGCCTGGTTCATCGCAGTAGCACAATTACAGTAATGAATTAGCAATGAAATAATTTTATGATCGGGGTAAACACAACATGAGGAACTGTATGAAAGAATCATGGCATTCGGGAGGTTGAGAAACACTTGTCTAGGGAATGGTTGGTATCTCCATGTAGGCTACATATGAACTTCTTAGGCAGTCAGGCAGAATATCACTTGGGTTTCATTGGAGAGGAAAGAACTATTGATCATGTTTCAAGGACAAACAAATCTGGAAGGAAATGCTATTGTGGATGAAAACAAAACATAAAACAAACTCTTGAAAGATTTCTGTATGCTAGAGATGAATTGCAATCAAGAAAATTAAATGATATCTGTTAGGGGTCCAGCAGAAAACAAACCATGCAGAAGGTTTAATTAAAGAGAGTTTAATGAAGACTATTCACAGTGGTGGGGATGGGCTTAAGAAAGCCAACAAAAGATAGGGAGGCCCCAAGGGTCTAACAAGAGCATAAAGCTGTTGCCACGTGTCCTATGGAATTTTCTCTTCAGCTCTTTGACTTTGTCATTTCTTCTCATTGTCTTAGCTACTCTATGATATAGAGCAATTCTGACTCATAGGAATTTGATACTACTGTCCTCTCCCAATTTCCATTACTTTCCAACGTCATGTGTGTTAAAATATGCAGTATTTCATCAGATTTCCTATGCTCTAAACCAGTGGTTCTCAACCTTCCTAATTCCTTGGCACTATAATGAAGTTCCTGATGTTGTGGTGAACATCCATTCATAAAATTATTTTCGTTGCTACTTCATAACTGTAATTTTGCTACTATGAAGAAGATACCGACCCCTGTGAATGGGTAGCTCAACCCCAAAAGAGGTCCTGATCCACAGGTTGAGAACTGCTGCTCTTAACTAACAGGTGTTTCTTTAAGATGTAGTTCAGTATATTGTTAGACGCCCAAGTCCTGTTGTTGCTGTTGTTAGGTGCCGTCGAGTGGATTTTGGCTCACAGCAACTCTATGTACAATGTACTGAAACGCTGCCCCGTCCTGTGCATTCCTCACAGTGGTTCTTTGCTTGCGCTCATTGTTGCAGCCACTGAGCTATTCCAAATTGTAGGGGCTGCCTCTCCTTTGCTGCCCATCTACTCTACCAATATCTGTGTCTTCCTCTAGGACAGTGCTTCTCAACATTCCTAAATCCACGACACTTTCATACAGTTTCCTTTGTAGTGGTAGACCCCCAATCATAAAATTATATTCTTTGCTACTTCATAACTCTCGTTTTGTTACAAGTTATGAATAGTGCCACCCTGTAAAGGGTTCGTCTAAGCCCCAAAGGGGTCACGACCCACATGGTGAGAACCGCTGCTCTAAATTTAGAGGAGTTTCTCTTAAGGTCTATTTCACCATACTGTTAGAAACTCAAGTCCATTTGTTGTTGTTGTTAGGTGCCGTCGAGTGGGTATGTCTCATAGCAACTCTACGCACAATATAATGAAATGCCGCCCTGTCCTGTGACATCCTCACAGTGTTTCTCTGCTTGCGCTCATTGTTGCAGCCACTGTGCTAATGCATCTTGTTGGGGACCGCCTCTCTTTTCCTGCCCTTTCATACCAAGATTTGGGACTTCCACTAGAGCAGTGGTTCTCAACTTTCCTAATGCCATGATATTTTCATACCGATTCTCATTTAGTAGTGACCGACCCCCCCCAACCATAAAAATGATTTCATTGCAGCTTCATAACTGTAATTTTGTTACTGTTATGAGTCACGACACCCCTGTGAAATTTTCATTCCATACCCACAAAGGGGTCGCGACACACAGGTGAAAATCCCCTGCTGTAATCTAAGAGGAGATTCTCTTAAGATAGAATTCAGCATACTGGTAGATGCACAAGTTCTGTTGTTATTGGTGTTAGGTACCATTGAGTGGGTTTTGGCTCATAGTAACGCTATGCACAATATAATGAAACGCTTTCCCATCCTATGCCATCCTCACAGTGGTTCTTTTGCTTGTGCTCATTGTTGCAGCCACTGTGCTAATCCAACTATTGGGTAGCTGCCTCTTTTTTGTGGCCTTTCTGCTGTACCAAGACTTTTGTCTTCCTCTAGGGCAGTGGTTGTCAAATTTCCTAATGCCATGACCCTTTCATACAGTTCCTCATGTAGTGGTGACCCCCATCATAACATTATTGTTACTTCATAACTGTAATTTTCCTACAGTTATGAATCATTTCACAACTGTGAAAGGGTCATTCGATCGCCAAAAGTGGTCGCGATCCACAGGTTAAAAACCGCTGGTCTAAACTAAGAGGAGTTTCTGTTAATATCTACTTCACCCTATTGTCAGAAGCACAAATCCTATAGTTATTGTTAGATTCTGTTGTGTAGCTTTCGACGCCTACCAACTCTAAGCACAATATGATGGAAAGGTGTCCTGTCTTGCGCCATCCTCCCAGTGGTTCTTTTGTTTGCGCGGATTGTGATTGTTGCAGCCACTGTTGTATTCCATCGTGCTGTGGGCTGCCTCTTTTTGCTGCCCTTCTACTGTACCCACATTTATGTCTCCCTCTAGGGCAGTGGTTCTCAACCTTCCCAATGTCATGACTCTTTCACACCATTCCTCATGTACTAGTGACTCCCCCTCCCCAATCATAAAATTATTTTCCTTGTTACTCCATAACTATAAATTTGCTACTGTTATGAATCAGGTCACCCATGTGATCCACAGTTAGAGAACTGTTACTCTACACTAAGAGTTTCTTTTAAAGTCTTCTTCAGCATATTGTTAGAGGCACAAATCCTGTTGTTTGGTGCCTTCGAATGGGTTTAGGCTCATGCCAACTCTATGCACCATGTAATGAAATGCTTTCCCGTCCTGTGCCTTCCATACAGTGGTTCTTTTGATCACACTCATTTTTGCAGCCACTGTGCTAATCCATCTTGTTGGGCACTGTCTCTCTTTTCCTGCCCTTCTGTACCAAGATATGTGTCTTCCTCTAGAGCAGTGGTTCTCAACTTTCCAAATGCCACAACCACTTCACACCATTCCTCGTGTAGTGGTGACATCCAACCATAAAATATTTGCATTGCTACATCATAATTGTAATTTTGCTTCTGTTATGGATCAGGCCACCCATGTGAAAGGTTCGTTAGTCTCCTCAAAGGCGTCTCGACACACAGTTGGAGAACCAATGGTCTATACGAATAGGAGTTTCTCTTAAGGTCTACTTCAGAATATTCTTAGAATCCCAAGTTCTTTTTATTATTGTTTGGTGCCTTTGAGTGTGTGTTGGCTCATAGCAACTGTATGCACAATATAATGAAACTCGGCCCCATCTCGTGCCATCTCACTGTGGTCCTTTGCTTGCGCTCACTGCTGCATCTATTCCATCTTGTAGGGGCTGCCTGACTTTTGCAGCCCTTCTGCTGTACCAACATTTGTGTCTTCTTCTAGGACAATGTTTCTCATACATCCTAATTCTGTGGCCCTTTCGTACAGTTCCCAATGTAGTGGTGGACCCCAAACATAAAATTATAAAATTATATTCATTGATATTTCATAACTGTACTTTTGCTACTGTTATGAATCAGGCCATCACTGTGAAGGGGTGTTTTGAAACACCCCCCCACCTGAAAGTGTTCACGACCCAATGTTGAGAACCCTGCTGTAAACTAAGAAGAGTTGCTCTTAAGATTTACTTCAGCATATTGTTAAACACACAAGCCCTGTTGTTATTGTTGTTAAGTTCCGCGGAGGGGGTTTTGGCTCATCGCATCTCTATGCACAATATCATGAAATGCTTCCCAAACCTGTGCCATCCTGACAGTGGTTGTTTGCTAGTGCTCATTGTGGGAGCCATATTCGGGGGGGGGGGGCTGGCTATTTTTTGTTGCCCTTCTACTCTACCAAGATTTGTGTCTTCCTTTAGGGCAGTGGTTCTCAACCTTCCTAATGCCACAACATTTTCATACCGTTCCTCATATACTGCTGACTGCCAAATCATAAAATTATTTTATTGCAACTTTGTAACTCTAATTTTTCTACTGTTATGACTGGGCCACCACTATGAAAGGTTCATTCATCCCCCAACAGGGCTCGTGACCCAAAAGTTGAGAACCGCTGAACTAAACTATTAGGAGTTTCTCTTATGGTCTACTTCAGCACATTGTAAGAAACACAAGTCCTCTTGTTTTGTTGTCAGGTGCAGTCGAGTGGGTTTTGACTCATAGCAACTCTATGCTCCATATAATGTAACGCTGCCCCATCTTGTGCGATCCTCACAGTGTTCCCTTAGCTTGCGCTCATTGCTGCAGCCACTGTGCTATTCCATCTATTTGGGGGCTGACTCTAAATTGCGGCCCTTCAACTGTATCAAGCCTTGTGTCTTCCTGTAGGACTGTTGTTTTCAGCAATCCTAATACCTCGACCCTTTCATACAGTGCCTCGTGTAGTAATGACCCCCCAACCAAAAAAATTATACTGTTGCTACTTCATAACTGTAATTTTGCTACTGTTACATATCGCCCCCCCCCTATGGGCAGGTCATTCGAACACCACCAAAGGATTTAACACTCACAAGTTGAGAATGGCTGCTCTAAACTAAGAGCAGTTTCTCTCAAGGTTTAGTTGAGCATATTGTTAGATGTATGATTCCTCCTGTTATTGATGTTCGGGCCGTGGAGAGGGTTTGGGCTCATAGCAACCTTGTGCACAATATAATACAGGCCTGCTCAGACTTGCATCATCCTCACAGTGGTCCTTTGCTTGCGCTCATTGTTGCAGCCACCGTGCAAATCCGTCTTGTATGGACTTCCTCTCTTCTGCTGCCCTTCTACTGTACTTGCGTCTTCCTCTAGGACAGTGTTTCTCACCCTTCCTATTTCTATGACCTTTCCATACACTTCCCAATATGTATTGGTGGTCCCCAAAGCATATAGGTTATTTTCTACTGTTTTTCCATGACTGTAATTTTGCAAGTCTTATGAATCTAGTCACCCTGTGAAAGGGTTGTTCAACCAACCAAAGTGGTCACAAATCACAGGTTGAGAACCGCTGTTCTAAATTAAGAGGAGTTTCTCCTGTGGTCTAGCTCAGTGTATTATTACACGCACGAGTCCTGTTCTTATTGTTGGTAGGGGCTGTCGAGTGGGTTTGGCTCATAGTTGGCTCATAACAACTCTATGCACAGTATCATGAAACACTGTTCCATCCTCTAACACCCTCACACTTTTCTTTTGTTTTCGCTCATTGTTGCAGTCTCTGTGCTAATCCATCTTGTGGGGGACTGCCTCACATTTGCTGACCTTCTACTGTACCCAGATTTGTGTCTTCCTCTAGGGCAGTGGTTCTCAACCTTCCTAATGCATGACTCTCTGACACCATTCCTCATGTATTGGTGCCCCCCCCCAATCATAAAATTACTTTCCTTGTTACTTTATAACTAAAATTATGCTACTGTTATGAATCAGGCCATCATGTGATATAGTCATTCTCCCCCCCACCCCCCAAAAGGCATCACGACCCACAGTTTGAGAACTGCTATTCTACACTAAGAGGAGTTTCTTTTTAAGGTATGTTTCAGCATATTGTTAGAAGCACAAATCCTGTTCTTGTTTTTGGCTGCCTTCGAGTGGGTTTTGGCTCATACCAACTCTATGCACAATGTAATGAAACGTTGTCCTGCCCTGTGGATCCTCACAGTGGTTCTTCTGTTTGTGCTCATTGTTGCGTCCACTGTGGTAATCCATCTTGTTAGGGACTACCTCTCTTTTCCTGCCCTTCTGTACCAAGATTTGTGTCTTCCTCAAGAATAGTCGTTCTCAACTTTCTGAATGCCACTACTATTTCATACCAGTCCTCTTGTAGTGGTGACGCCCCAACCATAAAATATTTTCATTGCTACATCATAACTGTATTTTCGCTTCTGTTATGGATCAGGCCACCCATGTGAAAGGTTCATTAGTCTTCTAAAGGCACTGTGACACAGTTTGAGAACCACTGGTCTAAACTAAGGGGAGTTTCTCTTAAGGTCTACTTCAGCATATTCATCGAAGCACAGTCCTGTTGTTTTTGTTTGGTGCCTTTGAGTGTGTGCTGGCTCATAGCAACTCTATACACAATATAATGAAACGTGAGCCCGTCTCGTGCCACCCTCTCAGTGGTTATTTTGCTTTTTGTTATTGTTGCAGCCATGGGCTAATCCAACTTTTGAGGGGCTCCCTCTCTTTTGCTGCCCCTCTACTGCCCTTTCATTCATTTCCTCAGGCAGTGATGAACCCCCAATCATAAAATTATTTTCATTGCTACTTCGGAACTTTAATTTTGCTACAGTTATGAATCAGGCCTCCACTGTGAAAGGGTCATTTGACACCCCCAAAGGGCTAGCGACCCACAGGTTGAGAACCACTGCTCTATACTAAGAGGAGTTTCTCTTAGGATCTACAGCACCATATTGTGAAAAGCATGAGTCCTACAGTGATTGTTGTTAGGTGTTGCCCAGTGGGTTTCGACTCTCAGCAACTCTACGCACAAGATAATGAAACGCTGCCCCGTCCTGTGCCATCCTCACAGTGGTTTCTTGTCTGCACTCATTGTTGCAGCCACTGCGCTAATCTATCATCTGGGGGTCTGCCTCTCATTTGCTGCCTTTCTGCTCTGCCAAGATTTCTGTCTTGCTTGAGGACAGTGGCTCTCAACCTTCCTATAATGCCACAGGCCTTTTATACCACTCCTCATGTAGTGGGTACAATCCCAGTCATAAATTTATCTTCATTGCTACTTCATAACTGTAATGAAGCTACTGCTATGAATTGGGCCAACCCTGTGCAAGGGTCGTGACCCACAGGTTGAGAATCTCTGCTTCAAACTATGAAGAATGTCTCTTAAGATATATTTCAGGACATTGTTAGAAGCAAAAGTCCTGTTGTTATTGTATTTAGGTGCCTTCAAGTGGGTTTTGGCTCATAGCAACTCTATGCAAAATGTAACAAAACGCTCCCCCATCCTGTGCATTCCTCACAATGGTTCTTTGCTTGTGCTAGTTGTTTCAGCCACTGAGGTATTCCAACTTGGAGGGGCTGCCTCTCCTTTGCTGCCCTTCTACTCTACCAACATTTGTGTCTTCCTTTCGGACAGTGGTTCTCAATCTTCCTAATTCCACGACCCTTTCATGCAGTTCCCAATAGAGTGGGGGACCCCCAGTCATACAAAATTTTTGCTGATATTTCATAACTGTAATATTGCTAATCTTATGAATCAGGCAACCCTTGTGAAAGGGTCATTCAACCCACTCACTCCCCAAAAGAGTTCGTGATTCATAGGTTGAGAACCCTGCTCTAAACTAAGAGGAGTTTCTCTTAAGATCTATGTCAGCATATTTTTAGAAGCTCAAGTCTTTTTTGTGTGTTGCTGTTAGTTGCCGTCGAGTGGGTTTTGACTCTCAGCAACTCTACGCACAATATAATGAAACGCTGCCCCGTCCTGTTCCGTCCTCACAGTGGTTTGTTGATGGCACTCATTGTTGCAGCCACTGAGCTATTCCATCTTGTAGGGTCTGCCTCTCACTTGCTGCCCTTCTGCAGTACCACGTTTTGTGTATTCCTCTTGGGCAGTGTTTCTGTACCTTCTTAATGGCATGGCTCCTTTATACAATTCTTAATGTTGTGGTGATCCTCCAACAGTAATTTTTTTTCATTGTTACTCCATTACTGTGATTTTTCTACTGTTATTAATTGGCAGCACCTGTGAGAGGCTCGTCTGAAACCCCATAGGGTTCGCGACCCATAAGTTAAGAACCACTGCTCTAAATTTAGAGGAGTTTCTCTTAAGATCTAGTTCAGCATATTGTTAGAAGTACACGTCCTGTAGTTGTTGTTGTTAAGTTCCGTCGAGTGGGTTTTGACTCTTAGCAACTCTATGCATAATATAATGAAACGCTGCTCTGTCCTGTGCCACCCTCACCGTGCTTGTGTGCTTGGCCTCAGTGTTGCAGCCACTGTGCTAATCCAACTTGTTGGAGACTGCCGCTCTCTTCCTTCCCATCTGTACCAAATTTGTGTCTTGCCCTAGAGAAGTGGTTCTTAACCTTCCTAATGCCACTACCCTTTCAAATCGATTCTCATTTCGTGGGGACCCACAACCATAAAATTATTTTCATTGGTACTTTGTCACTGTAATTGTACTACAGTTATGAATCGGGCCACCCCTGTGAAAGGGTCATTCTACCCTCCCAAGGGGCGCGACCCACAGGTTGAGAACTGCTGCTCTAAAGTTAAAGGACTTTCTCTTAAGTCCTACTTCACCATATTGTTAGAAGCACAAGTCCTGTAGTTATTTTTGTTGAGTGCTGTTGAGTGGGTTTCTGGTCACAAGAACTCTATGCACAATATAATGAAATGCTGCCCAGTCCAATGCCATGCTCAGAGTTGTTCATTTGCTTGTGCTCATTGTTGCAGCCCTGGGCTAATCAATCTTGTAGGGGCTGCCTCTCCTTTGCTGCCCTTCTACTCTACCAAGAATTCTGTCTTCCTCTAGGGAAGTGGTTCTCAACCTTCCTAATGCCACGACTCTTTCATACCATTCCTCATGTAGTGGTGACTGCCAAATCATGAAATTATTTTCTTTGCTACATCATAACTCTAATTTTTCCACTTTAATGAATGGTCCACTGCTGTGAAAGGGTCATTCGTCCCCCAAAAGGGGTCACAACCTTCAGTTTGAGGACCGCTGAGCTAAATTAACAGGAGATTCTCTTATGGTCTATTTAGGTACATTGTTAGAAAAACAAGTCCTGTTTTTTTTTTCTTGTGGGTTTTACTCACAGCAAATCTATGTCAATATAATGAAACACTGTCCCATCTTGTGCCATCCTTGCATTGTTTCTTTGGCTTGTGTTTATTGTTGCAGCCACTGTGCTATCCCATCTATATTGGGGCTGACTCTATTTTGTTGCCCTTCAACTGTATCAAGAATGGAGTCTTCCTTTTGGACAGTGGTTTTCAACATTCTTACTCACGACCCTTTCATCCAGTTCCTCATGTAGTCGTGACCAACCAACCATAAAATTATTTTTGTTGCTACATCATAGCTGTAATTGTGCTACTGCTATAATTCAGGCCACCCCATGAAAGGGCTGTTTGACCCCCTAAGGAGACACGACCCACAGGTCGAGAGCCACTGCTCTAAACGAAGGGGAGATTCTCTTAAGGCCTTATTCAGAATATTGTTAGAAGCACAAGTCCTGTTGTTATTGTTGTTGGGTGCAGTCGAGTGGGTTTGGCTCATAGCCACTCTCTGCACAATATAATGAAACTCTGGGGGTCTTAAAGGCTTGAAGGCAAACAGGCTGAAATCTAGCTCGGAAGCAACAAAGCCCACAGAGAAAAAGCACACAAGCCTAAGTGAACACGAGGTGTTGAAGGGATCAGGTAGCAGACACCAAAGAACAAAAACCATTATTGTGTGATCACCTTCCCCACATAAACACTGAAGATGAATGTGTGCATAAGTAAGTGTGGTGAAGAAGGCTGATGGTGCCCGGCTGTCAAGCGATATAGCGTCCCAGGTCTTAAAGGCTTGAAAGTAAACAAGCAGGCCGAGAAGCAACAAAGCCCACATGGAAGCATCACACCAACATGTGTGATCATGAAGTGCTGAGGGGACCAGTTTTCAAGCAACAAAGGCGGGAGGGGGGATTATATCATCGTGAATGAGGGGAGTGCATGACGGGGGACCAATGCCCACCTGTAGACAACTGGACATCCCTTGCGGAGGGGTAGTGGGAAGGAGATGAGTCACTCAGGGTTCAGTGTAGCAATAATGAAACCCACAACTTTCCTCTAATGATTAAACACTTCCTCCACCCACCTCTCATGATCCCAATTCTACCTTGCAAACCTGGTTAGACCAGAAGATACACAGCGCTACAGATGGGAACTAGAAACACAGGGAATCCAGGACAGATGAACCCCCCAGAACCAGCGGTGAGAGTGGCGATACTGGGAGGGAAGTGGGTGTAGAAATGGGAAACCGAACACAAGGATCTACATATAACTTCCCCCCTGGGAGATGGGCAACAGAAAATTGGGTGAAGGGAGACGCCGCGCAGTGTAAGATAAGAGAAAATAATAATTTATAAATTATTAAGGGTTCATGAAGGAAGAGGAGCAGGGTGAGAGGGGGAGAGGGGAAAAGGGAAATGAGCTGATTCCAGGAACCCAAGAGGAAAGCAAATTTTGAAAATGATGAAGGCAACGAATGTATAAGTGTGCTTTACACAATTGGTGTATGTATGGATTGTGATGAGTTGTATGAGCCCCAATAAAATGATTTTAAAAAAGAAAAAGAAAGAAATGTCTATAAATGAATGAAGGCAACATATGTACAAAATGCCTGATGCAATCAATATGGATTGCAACAAAAGTTGTAAGAATCTCCAATAAAAGATTTTTAATAAAAATGTATATATAATAAATATTTTCCTAACTTATATAAATGACTAATAAGAATAAAATTAAGCAGCCTGTGTTTATTATAGGAAAAAATAATGATAAAAGAACAAATGAGAGATTCAGCAGGAAGCAATGGATAGGAAAATATTATAAGGAAAGTTTTCTCTTATATGGAATGTACATTCTCTTACATGACAACAGTCAGAATATGCCGTAAGATCCTCAGACCAAATACTAGAATAAAATAGAGGAAAACATTCCCAACCCTTCAATATAATGCTATATGCTTTCTTTTATTTTCACAAAAGGTCAAATTCTTTAACAAAATATGTTGTTCATTCAAATTTTTAATTATGCATAAATTTATGTCTACTTGCATTACATCTCATAGAAAGGCATAAGAATTGTTTTTGCTCTATCTAAAACTAAATAGAAGATAGTGAAGGTGAAAAAATAGCTTTCGTGAATGTTGCTTTGAAATACAAATGGCATTGTCCTAAGAAATTAAAATGATTTAATTTTTAAAAATCATTTTATTAAGGGCACATACAACTCTTATCAAAATCCATACATACATAAGTTGTGTAAAGAACATCCGTACATTCATTGCCCTCATCATTCTCAAAACATTTGCTCTCCACTTAAGGCCCTGGCATCATGTCCTCATTTTTCTCCGCCCTCCCTGTTCCACCCTCACTCATGAACCCTTGATAATTTGTCAGATCTTACATATTTTGTCTCCCTTCACCCACTTTTCCGTTGTCCATCCCCCAGGGAGGAAGTTATACGTAGATCCTTGTAACTGAGGTTTCAGAGCTGCTGGGTGTGATGCAGGGGAGGCTCTGGAAGCAGCTGCAGACACTGCGGGAGTTGGCAGCCCAACAGTGAGGGTCGCTGCATCAGTGGGTACCAGAAAACTGGCTGGGGTTGCTTATTCCCCTAGATGCTACCCATGCCTTGAAGAGAACCGTGACAGAGGCCTGTAGACATGTGTCAGGAAAAGATGAGTCCTTCACTGTTTCCTCTTCCCACAAACCTTTGAGGAGAGCCTACAGGGCAGGGGCTCGGCTCCCTGGCTCCAGTCACCTGCCCTTCCCCACAACCACACCCTTGCCAGCCCAACTCCCCCTGACTGGGGTTTGCTTCTTGAATCCAGAGGAGCAGCCTGGGCAAAGACCATGAAGAACCTTGTACTTCAGGCAGCCCCTTTGATTGGATACCTTGACCTCCAGAATGTGGACACACGCACAATAACTGTTGGGGGACTCAGGCTGTCACCACAGGGGCCAGGATCTGAAGAGGATGCTGGCACTGTAGGGCTTCCTGAGGGAAGCCAAGGACTTGCAGAGCTGGCTCAGCAGCCAGCAGCAGGTGGCCATAGGGGAGAGGACTATGAGCACACCTTAGTGAGGAAGGGGCTAGGGGCAAGGAAGGTGCCCTGGAGCCGAATGAAGACGAGTAGTGGAGGGGGGGCTGCATGCACAAGGGGCTGATGGGGAACATCAGTCTGGACTAAGGACATCTGTGGCTTCCTATTCCCCTCTCTGCGTAGAGGGGCAAGTTCTGTGGCTGTCCAGTCCTGCCCTGCCCAGTCACTCACTGAGGTGTCTCACAGCCCACCAGCCAGGGCCCCCTGTGACCCCTCTCCTCTCTTCTCAGCTCCTCTTAACCAAGTTTGCAATGTTTCGGCACCAAGTGAAGATGGGTGGCCACCAGCGGAGAGCCTGCTGGAGTGGCGGCCCAGCACTGCCCCCAGGGCCCAGCAGTGGTGACAGGACCTACAGTGAGTAACAGCAGCCTGGCGCAGGGGTGAGTTTAGGAGGAGGTGCTGGACATGGGTTGAAGAGGCTTCCAGGGAGACCCTTGCTGTGCTGCGGCTCTGCCAAACCACTGTCTCTGGAGAGGGCCCAAGTTAAGGGTACCCAGGGCAGTCCCTGCTGTCTGCGGCCTGTGGAGGAGGCAAAGTTGGGTCGGTGGATCAGGGAGCCTGGTCACAAAGCCCACTTTGCAGGGTCACTTTCCCAAGCCACGGGCTCCCTGCCCCTGCAGGGGCGTTCTGGGAAGAGTTGAGCTGGGCTGAGGATGCCCTGCACAGCCCCAGGCTGACCCAGGTCACAGTACAAGCTACTGTGTTTCCAGCCCAGATGGAGCTTAGGCGAGATCCTGATTTGCCCATGATCCTAGCCCAGAGGCTGGCCCGGAGTCTCAGGGGCCCGGCATTTGCTGCATGCAAGAACCATGGAGGGGTGCAGCTTCTACCTTTGAAGGGTGTGCAGTCTCCTCCAAACACACAGCATGCCTGGGTGGCACACAACGTGGCTACCTGCCGAGTGCCGGGCTTTAGAATGACCCCACCTGCTGACTCATGGGGATCCTCCAGAGTGTTTGCAAGTCAGTAAATCTTTCCAGGAGCAGGGAACCTCTTCTTTCTCCTGAGGAGCAGTTAGTGGGCCTGAACCAGGCAACAGCCCAACACTTCCCAAGCAGGCCTCCTGGAGCATTGTTAGAGCAAGGGGTAAACTGCTAGTGATAATGGGCTCCTGGGAGGAGATTTTGCAGAAAGGCCTGAAGCGCTGAGCAAGATCTCAGGACGGTGGCCCTTTGGGAGCTTAGGACAAGTTCTAAACCCAGCTAGGAAGCTGAAGGGCTGAGCAGACAGAAGCTGAGGGGGAGGAATGAGCATGCTGGGATAACTGCTGACCCCCGCCTGGGGGCAGGGCTGCCTGGTTAGAGCTGTGGGAGCTGACTCAGGCCAGACCCCACCTGCTCTGAGACGCTGAGGCCACCCTCAAAGTTCACAGCCAACTGTCTCACGTGCTCGTCCGTATCCAGGTGGGTGCCTGGGGAAGGGGGTGGCTTCTGCAAGTGCTGCCACCCCAGGCCCAGAGTCCCACACTCAATGCCCGGGCCCTTGGCCACCATGCTGTCTCAGGAGAAAGGCACAAGCCTCCCAGATGCTGTGTCCCACTGGGTGGAGGCCCCCCTGAGGAGACATGGATCGCATCAATGAATCACACAATCTGCCTCTGACACCTTGAGGCCTCCTCACCCCCCACTATCATCATCCCAGTGCCGCTTCCCACTCTGGACTAGAGTGCATAGGTATTAGCAAGAGATAAAACTCACGACACATGGAACCCAGGAACAGGTATGGGAATAGAGATACCAAAAGGGTAGGGGGGTAGAGGATGGGAGGAACAGGAACCGATAGCAATGAATGACATATAACCACACACCCCTCGCAGGGAGAGGAGCAACAGAAACCTGAGGATAAAAGAGACAATGGTCGATGTGAGATATGAAAATAATAACAATCTATAATCTATCAAGCAACCTCGAGTGGGGGAGGAGGAAAAAAAAGGGGAGCTGATCGCAAGGGCTCAATAGAAAGTAAATGTCTAGAAAAGAATAATGGCAATATACGTATGACTATGTCAGATACAATTGGTGTATGGATTGTAACAAGAGTTGTAAGAGCCCCCAATAAAATAAATAAATTTAAATTTAAATTAAAAAAAACACTCCAAAAACCTCCATCTGAACAGTGAGGCAGTGAAGGGACAAGAGTCCCGAGTCCCTCGGCTCTCACACAAGGCCACCAAAGGCTACCTCTAAGTGGGGGTCTGGCAAAGTTGTGGATGGGTGGGCAAAGCTATCAAGCTGCCCGTGAGGGACTTCATTGGCCCTGGAGAACTGGGTGGGAAGGAGGGGTGGCGGGCAGAGTAGAGGCTGAGTAGACACTTGGTAAGGCTGTGGGATTGAGCGGCAGAGACATGGAGGTTTGGACATGAGTGGTGGTGGACTCAGGCTGGCTGTGACGCTGCCTCGGTACCAGGTCCCCTCACCCCATGCTCTCCCGTGCTCTCCCAGGCTCCAGGTGCAAGACTATGCCTCCTGGACAGCCAGTGTGCAGTGAGATTTGCAGGTGGTGGAGGAGCCCCAAGACCCCGGCAGTGGAGCCCAAAGCTTCAGTGTCCACCAAGAGCTGCGGGCCAAGCTGGAGGCCCAGAATGAGCTGCACCAGTGTGCCACCCAGCGGGGACAGCAGGTGCTCCAGGCTACAGGGCCGTCCGCCGTGGAAGTCGGCTCTCCTTTCTGGCCCTCCCCCAGCCCACTGTACCACCGCACCCTGGCCCCTCAGGGACAAGCACCTTTCTTATCTATTTTTTTAATCATTTTATTGGGGGCTCGTGCAATTCTTATCAAAATCCATACATACATGCATTGTGTCAAGAACATATGTACAGGCTCTTCCTCTAACTGTAGCGGCCTGAGGTGACCTGCTAAAATGGTTCGCTACTAATTTGACCCAGAAAACCCTACAAAATCCTGCAAATACAGAGGATCGAATCTCTGGGTCCACTTCAAAAACACCCGTGAAACTGCCCAGGCCATCAAAGGCATGCACATCTGGAAAGCCACCAAATACTTGAAAGATGTCACTCTGCAGAAGCAGTGTGTGCCTTTCCGACGGGACAATGATGGTGTTGGTAGATGTGCCCAGGCCAAACAGTGGGGTGGGACCCAGAGTTGGTAGCCCAAAAAGAGTGCTGAATTTTTGGTTCACATGTTTAAAAATGCAGAAAGTCATGCTGAACTTAAGGGTTTAGATGTGGATTCTCAGGTCATCGAGCACATCCAGGTGAACAAAGCCCCCAAGATGCACCACCGGACTTACAGAGCTCTTGGCTAGATTAATCCACACAGGAGCTCCCCCTGCCACATTGAAATGATCCTGACTGAGAAGGAACAAATCGTTCCCAAGCTAGAAGAGGAAGTTGCACTGAAGAAAAAGATTTCCTAGAAGAAACTGAAGAACAAAAACTCATGGCTTGGGAATAAATTAAGCTTAAATAATAAAAGTTTTTTTTTAAAGAACATATGTACATTTGTTGCCATCATCATTCTCAAGAAATTTGCCTTCTACTTGAGCCCTTAATATCTGCTGTTCATTTTCCCCCTCCCTCCCCACTCCCCCCTACCTCACGAAAACTTCATCATTCATAAATTAATATTATTTTATCATGTGTTGCACTGTCCAAAGTCTCCCCCTTCCTTCTTCTCTGCTGTCCCTCCCCCAGGGAGGAGGCTATTTGTAGATTCTTGTAATCAATTTCCCCTTTCCACCCCACATTCTCTCCACCCTCCAGGCATCGCCACTCTCACCACTGGTCCTGAAGGAGTCATCTGTTCTGCGTTCCCTGTGTTTCCAGTTCCTATCTGTACCTATGTACACCCTCTTATCTAGCCAGATTTGTAAGGTAGAATTGGGATCATGAGAGTGGGGGGAGGAAGCATTTTAGAACTAGAGGAAAGTTATAAGTTTCATCGTTGCTACCCTGCACCCTGACTGGCTCATCTCCTCCCCACAACCCTTCAGTAAAGGGTGTCTGGTTGGCTACCAATGGGCTTTGAGTCTCCACTCTGCACTCACCCACATTTTCAATGATATGATTTTTTGTTCTTTGATTCTTGATACCTCATGATCCCTTCAAAACTCGTGTTCACACAGGCTGGTGTGTTTCTTCCATGTGGGCTTTGTTGCTTCTGAACTAGGTGGCCACTTGTTTATCTTTGAGCCTTAAAGATCCCAGATGCTATATCTTTTGACAGCCAGGCACCATCAGCTTTCTTCACCACATTTGCTTATGCACACGTTTGTCTTCACTGATCGTATCAGGAAGGTGGGCACCCACTGATACGATTTTTAGTTCTTTGATGTCTGATAACTGGTCCCTTCTACAGCTCATGGTCAGCCAGGCTGGTGTTCTCCTTCCATGTGAGCTTTGATACTTCTCAGCTAGATGGCCGCTTATTTATCTTCAAGCCATTAACACCCCAGACGCTATATCTTTTGATAGCCGAGCACCGTCAACTTCCTTCACCACATTTGCTTATGCACACATTTTTCTTCAGCAATCGTGTCGGGAAGGTGTGAAGCCTGGAATGCCAATTTAATAGAACAACGTGCTCTTGCATTGAGTAAGTGCTTGAGTGGAGGCCCAATGTCCATCTGCTGCCTTAGTACTAAACCTATAAATATATGCACACAGATCTGTTTCCCTACACTCACATAAATATATTTACATATGTATATTCCATTCTTTGGACCTCTATAAATACCCTTTGTCACCTAGTTCTCTCCTCTATTTCCTTTTACTTTCCTCTTGTCCCACTATCATGCTCAGCCTTCATTTGGGTTTCAGTAATTTCTCTCGGTTACCTTGCCCTTGCTGAATCCCTACCAGACCACTCACACCCTCCTTGCTACTGATTTTGGATAACTTATTGCTCCCCTGTCCCTGGGTTGTTCAGCACTACCCCTTTGCCCCCTTCTCTCCCACTCCCCTATTCCCCCGGAACTATTGGTCCCCTTGTTTTCTCCTCCAAACTATTCTTGCAGTCTATCCTATCTAGATAGGTCTGTAGAGATAATAATATGCACCAAAGATCAAGTCATTGCAAGATAGGCAATGAGTGAGAACACAGCAATGACAACAAAAAGGAAACCAATTACCCATAGAAGAATAAATTAATTTTGGAAGGCAAATGCTTTGAAAATGATGAGGGCAAAGAATGTACAGATGTGCTTTATACAACTGATGTAAGTATGGATTGTGATAAGAGTTGTATGAATCCCTAATAAAATGCTTTTTTAAGAATAAAATAAAAGAAAAAAAAATAAAGAAAGAAAAACCTATACATAGATGAATATCTGATTTTTAATCTCTAGGCCTGTCCTTCAGTCAGGTCAAATGGAGTACCATGCTTTGGCCCCAGAGTCTGTCCTTTGTACTACCTCAGAGGCTCCCTGCTCTGCTCCCAGGGTTGCTCTGCCACACACTTTTAGTGGTTTGCCTCAGTGCAATAGGATCAGTCTGGGCCAGTTCTAACCCTGAGTCTCCAGTGTTGTCCCCCTTAGGGCCCTGGGTCATCAATGAACGGTGTGTCTCGTGGTGGGATAAGCCACATTGTCCACTCTGTCCATTGGCTGTTCAGAGCTGGTATATCGTCCTCCAGGCCTGATGGGCCAGGATGTGCTCCACTCTCTCTTCCTCCCCCTTCTTTGCTCCCATTTGCTCTGATCAAACATGCCCCTCTCTCCTAGATGCAGATTCAGTGCTGTCCTCTGAAGTAAATTCTTCTGGGGGCAGGGGCAGTTGTCCACATAGCTGGTATGGGAGCCCAGCCCTCAGGCCCCTCCACTGGCTCCCCACTCCGTGCGGGCACACTGCATTCATCTGGCACTGACTTTATATCTGGTCCCTCTTTCCCTGAGGAAACACAAACAATACCCTCCCCTTGGGTGGGACAGTCAGGCACCTTTTCTCTGGAGCTTCCCTCAGCACCACCTTCGGTTGTGTCCATGCCCAGGCCCAGGTCCAGGAAAGGCTATGCGCCCTGCAGGATGCTTGGGAGCAGGTCTTTCAGGCCTGGGAACGGAATCAAGGGAGACGGCAGGCCATGCACCACAAGCAGCTCTTCCTCAGACAGTGTGGCATCTGGACAAGATCCTGCAGGCCCAGGAGACAGCTCCCCTCACCACACACAGACACACTGACCCCAGGACCTCCAGTCCTCCTGTAGTACCACCCCAATACCCCTTGCTTCCTGGATCACTGGCTGCTATTCTGATACGGAGCTAGATAGTGTGTCTTCCCAAGTGGCCAAGGGGACACCTGAGCCTCAGGTCACTCAGGGCAATCTCATCCCCACACCTGGCCCTTGCTAGCCAAGCCCTACGCGGTTTCGTTGGAAATTGATGGGGCTCCTCCCCACCTCGTCAGAAGTTGGTATGTTCCTAACGGCCCCCAGGTTGGAGTGCTCTTCTTCCTCAGGTTCCTACCCCTCCTGCTCAGCACCCACCTCCCCACCCCCAGCCGCAGGCCCCTTGATGCACCCCCAGAGAGCCCAGGCTGTAAACCAAGGTTCTGGCAGATGTTGCTGTCTAGGGTTCCCTTTGAACCACCATCTCTGCCCCCAATCCCCCCCCCACCTCTGTGTCACCTCCATGGCTGCCCCAGGTCTTCCAGGAAGCCAGTGCCCTGGAGGTCTCTGTGGAAGAGGTGGAGCGGCTGATCCAGAAGCATGGCTCCTTCCAGAGGTGTTGAGCACACAGGAAAGGGAGGTGATGGCCGGACGGTCATGGGCGTGACCCTAAGGCCGGGGTATCCAGACTGTCGGGGGCACACGCGTGAGGTATGTATGCACACCGAACCTGTGCTGGTGGGTGAGGGATTACCAAGGAGCCAGGGGGTCCAATGCAGGGCTGGTGACCAAGCCGAGGTGCCCAAGCACCCAGAAGCACATGGGGATGGGTTAGGCCACACTCTGGGGACCACAGAGGGCATTTGGATCTGCCCATATAACATGGCCCCTGCTTCCTTCTGCCTAGGAGCCTGGCCAACACTCAACTGCAGAGCTGAGGGGTGCCCCCCGGGACTTATAGTGAGGGCTATGGGCTGTGAGCCAGCCCCAGCAGGGGTACACTCGGTACTCAGGGCTGGGTCCACCTCCCACCTCCCACTACGCAGGAGGCTGTGCTGATAGAGCAGGCCAGGGTGCTGCCAGGCCCCTGGGTTCAGGGCCTGCTGGGCACGGTACGTGAGCGGCCGGCTTGAGTGGAAGCCCTGGGAGAAGGTCAGCTACACAAGCTTCACACCTCTCTGATTACTGCCGGCTTTCTCAGGGCTGCTAGCCAGGTCAGAGGGCACCCCAGCTGAACCCCATTTTACCTTTACAAGTGACCTTCAGCCCACTAGGGGCCAAGGGGCGGCCTGCGGTGGAACCGGATGTGGAGAGTTTAATGGCTTTTCCAGGGGCAAAGCTAGGACTGGAGCCCAGGGCCCTTGATTCTCAGACCCGTGTGGACAACTGTCATCCTGATGGGCAGAGTAGACAGGGCCCCAGTGGTGGGTGAGGGCCCCCCCCCCCACATGAGAACCCACCCATGGACCCTGCCCAGCCACTTCCTAGATCTGAAGAATGATGCGCATGGGCCCTGTCATCTTGGGTGATAGAAAAATTATTGTGCTGTCCCTGAGCTTGGTCAGCATTTCACTCCTTGGCACAGCCCGAGGGGGAGACGGGTTCACCGCTTGGGCCCAAGGCAGTATGAACATCAGGGCACTCATGTCCCCATCATCACACAGGACAGCGACTGGATCCAGGGGTGGGGCCAGTAGCTGGAATAGCCTGTTCCTCATGGGGACAACAAAGAGAAGCTGATGCGGTTTCAGAAACACCTGGCCTATGAGACAGAGATCCCATGGAAGGGAGGCAGGAAGAGAATTGACAGGAAGACCTGGGACCCCTGCTAGGTACCGGTTTTCCATCCAGCAGCCTTGTCCCCAACACCCGCAGTGTCACTGTGCAGACACTAATCAGACACTGTCACCTGCCTGAGGCCAATTCCAAGACCAGCCAGAAAGAAAGGATCGAAGAGAACCCTGGGCAGAAGGGCAGAGGCCAAGCCTGTAATGTGCCCGTCCTCCACAGGGTGCCCTTGCTAGAGTCCTGGACCTTGGGAAGGATCTGGAGAGCATGGAGAGGCTGCTGCACAGACACGAGGCCTTGGAGCAGGAGATGGGCCTCCTCCAAGTTCAGGGGCAGGTATGCCACTGGGTCTAGCATCGGGTCCAGGCCAAGGGACCTCTTCTGTGGGACCCTGCAGAGGAAGAGCTGAGCCAGTATACTCCCATGCCAGGGGCCTCTTGAGCACAACCTGATCCCCTTCCTCAGCCTCCGGACATCCCCCATATCCCGGAGCAGAAGGCAGCCCTCCTCTGCCAGAGAAGCCTGGGGTCAGCCCGCAACCTCGGCCACAGGTGCCAAAAGTTTATGGACAACAGCTCCAGAGCAGAGCCCAGAAGTGGTATGGACACCCTTTGGGTCCATTTCTTCACTCTTGCCCCCCTTCAGCAATCAAGTCCCATGCATCTCCTTGACTCCTTGTTTTAGGGTACAAAAGAGACCTTCAGGACAAACAATGTAAAGAAAACATCGATCAAGTCTTCAAAGAGACCACGACCACACAATGACCCAGAAACATCATCCGTGAAACAAATCCAGGGAGACTCATAAGTGAGTAAGAAAGAGGTCTACTGGTGATATCTAAAACAGATGGAAATAGAGTTACCATATGCCCCAGCAACCCCCCCCCCCTTACAGGGCAAGAAACAAACCAAGGTCAGACATCTGTGCTCCAAATTTCATTGGCACAGTTCACAATTACAAGGAATTGTAAACAACCCAAATTTCCAACACCTGACAATTGGATTAAAAACCTGGGGTACCTCTACCAGCGGGGATCAACGATGTAATCTCACACCGGATGTTCTTGGCGCCCCAGCATGGGTCTCTTGGCTTCCTGCCTCGGAAGCGCAGCAGCTGGCACGGCGGGAAGGTGAAGAGCTTCCCCAAGGATGACGCCTCCAAGCCGGTCCACCTGACGGCCTTCCTGGGCTACAAGGCCGGCATGACCCACATTGTGCGCGAGGTCGACAGGCCAGGCTCCAAGGTGAACAAGAAGGAAGTGGTGGAGGCCGTGACCATCATGGAGACCCCTCCCATGGTGGAGGTGGGTATCCTGGGCTATGTGGAGACACTTCGCGGCCTCCGGACCTTCAAGACAGTCTTTGCGGAACACATCAGTGACGATGAGAGCAAGCGGAGGTTCTACAAGAACTGGCACTAGTCGAAGAAGAAGGCTTTCACCAAGTACTGCAAGAAGTGGCAGGATGACAAGGGTAAGAAGCAGCTCGAGAAAAACTTTAGCAGCATGAAGAAGTCCTGCCCGGTCATGCGCGCCATCGCCCACACCCAGACGCGCCTGCTCCTCCTGCGCCAGGAGAAGGCGCACCTGACGGAGATGCAGGAGAACGGGGGCTCAGTGGCTGAGAAGCTGGACTGGGCCCGGGAGAAGCTGGTGCCAGTGAACCAGGTGTCGCGCAGGATGAAATGGTCGACATCACGGTGGTGACCAAGGGCAAAGGCTACAAAGGGGTCACCAGTTGTTGGCACACCAAGAAGCTGCCCCGAAAGACCCACCGAGGGTTGCGCAAGGTGGCTTGTATCGGGGCCTGGCATCCCGCCCGTGTGGCCTTCTCGATGGCCCGCGCTGGGCAGAAAGGCTACCACCACTGCACAGAGATCAAGAAGAAGATCTAGAAGATTTGCCAGGACTACCTCGTCAAGGACGGTAAGCTTATCAAGAACAACGCCTCCACCGATTATGATCTCTCTAACAAGAGCATCAACCCCCTGGGCGACTTTCTCCACTACGGGGAAGTGATCAATGAGTTTGTCATTCTCAAGGGCTGCATGGTGGGCACCAAGAAGCGAGTGCTGACTCTGCACAAGTCCCTGCTGGTGCAGACAAAGCGCCGTGCCCTGGAGAAGATCGACCTCAAGTTCATCGACACCACACCAAGTTGTGCCATGGCCATTTCCAGACCGTGGAAGAGAAAAAAGCTTTCATGGGACCACTCAAGAAAGACCGGATTGCCAAGGAGGAAGGCGCATAACAGATGGTACAGCTGGTGGGATCAGAATAAAGATTTCTTTTTCAGTGGGGGGAAAAAAACTGTGGTACATACATACAATGGAGTACTACGCATCGCTAAAAAGTAGTGATGAACGTATGAAGCACATCACTGCATGGGAAGAACTGGAGGAAAACATGCTAAGCGAAGTAAACCAAGCACAAAAGGACAAGCACACACTGTGTCCACGGATGTAAGCTTTAAAAAAAATGCAAAAGGGACATAGGGGAAAAGCTACTGTATGAACATTCCTGGGGTGAGGACCAGGTAATATGGCAGGGACCAGACCAAATTCAGGGATACACATGGTAGACAGATAAAAAGAGGCGAGGAAAGAAAAATAATAATAATAATAAATAAATGGGTAGCGGGGTCACAGGGCACTAACCCGCCCAAGGGTGCCACCGTGAAACCCCTATATCTCTGATCTGCCTGCCTCTGTGCCTTTGCCTGTGCTCACCCTTTCACTACTTGGCTCGGTCCTACACCTGTTCTTTTGTGTCTGGCTTATGTCATTACCAGCAGCCCTGCTGGCGTAGTGGTTACAAATTGGACTGTGATCTGTAAGACCTGCAGTTCAAGTCCACCAGCTGCGCCTTGTGAGAAAGATGAAGCTTTCTATGTCTGTAAAAGAGTTACCATCCCCGGAACCTGTGGGGGCAGTTCCACTCTGCCCTTTAGGGTTACCATGAGTCAGAGTTGACTGGATGGCAGTGAGTTGGGAATTTTATTTATTTCATTCCCAGCATGTCTTTTCAAGGTTAATTTGTGACCTGACATTTATCCCCCTATTTTAATGAAAGGACACCACTCCGTTCTAGAACTCGAACTCACTGACTTGGTCCATCCATCTGTCCACGGACTCAAAGGCGTCTTCCACCTTTGGCTGTCGTAACTATAATGCATTGATTTCCATAATTTAAAAGAAAACATTTTGACATGATGTTTTTAGGGGACACAGTGAGACCAGAGCATTTGTCCCTGCCGGTGAAGGGACTGGAGGTCAATCCTTTTTTTTCCTTCTTTTTTAAGTGTCTCTATTCCCATCTAGAAAAGTTGGGCCCCTCTCAGGACTGTATATGGTTTCTCTCCTTGAAACAAAAAAATCCATTGTTGTGCCCATTACCTAGAGGGGGGAACGAAGCTTACAAGCCAGTGCCCAGAACCGACACCCACAAGGCTGGTGGCTGGAGGAGGTCTGTGTGCCCACTGTGGCTGCAGGAGGGACAGAGGGGCCTGCAGGGGGGCCACTGGGCCTCAGAGACCTTCCAGGCGAGGCTACAGGAACTGCAGCAGCTCTGGGGCAAGATGAGGGCCAACTGTAGGAGGAAAGAGGCCACGCTCCACAAGGCCTGCAAGGTGTGATTGTGCACGCCCTGGGCCAGGTTGGATGGTACCCCAGGTTGCCCAGTGCCCACTGCTCACCCCACGTCCTGTCCCAGGCCCTGCATACGGGGGAGCATCTGGGAGCTGGAGAGCTGGCTGCATCCTGTGGAGGGGGAGCTGCGAGTCCCTGGCAGTGGATAGGACCGTCCTGGGGTGGATGAGCTCCAACTGGGGGCAAACAAGACTCGTTTCAAACACCAGCTCTGTCTCCTCTAAGGGCCCGTGTACAACTGTGACAACACAACATTGGGTCCTGCTGGGTCCCCATTAGCATCTGGGAGCAAGGCTATTTATTACAGGGAATCCTACCTTTGTCCCTTGGTGTTAATTGCAGACTCACTGGGTGATGGATTGTATCTGACATGCACCACGTTTGCAGCAGCAAACACCAACACTTTGTCAAACTCCATTTGGTATTGCTCCATCCCTCCATTATTCTCACTAATGACAAAAATAATTAACACATTTATATAAAAGCACAGGATGAGGAAAGCTTTAATTTATGTATCTAGCTCAGGGTCATCCCTCTTATCAATATATGACAATCTAATGAGGCTTAATTAAAAAGTAGCAGTGAAGCAATTTAGGAAACTTCGGGATTGTCACGAGTCCTGGTTGTGACAGCATGTTTTGTGCACCATGGAAGATAACAGATTTGTCTTCTGTGGTATCTCATATCCATCATCCCCAAACTACCTGCTCTTAGGGGTAGAGAGAGCGAGCTTGTCTTTGAAAAAAGTGCCTGGGTTTGGTAGCTGCTCACAGGATGGCAGGTGTAATGTATTATGAGAACTTAACAAGGCTCTGAGAAGATGGCTATTGGAAGGTCTGGCTGGAGGGCAAGGTCATGGCCCTGAAGGATTCAGGATCCAGAAGTCAAGTCAGAACTGGATGCCAGAGACTTTCTCAATCCAGCCCTCTTTGCCCCTCCCCTAAGGCCAATATATTTCTAAGGGTTATGGATTCTACTTCAGAATCTTTCTCAAACCCAGGGCCCTCTTCACCATTATTGTCTAGACCTGGTCACCTCTTGCCTTATAAATAAAAATATGGGTTTATTGTAAGTCTGGGTCTGTTAG
Organism: Tenrec ecaudatus; assembly: GCF_050624435.1. Classification (NCBI taxonomy): domain Eukaryota; kingdom Metazoa; phylum Chordata; class Mammalia; order Afrosoricida; family Tenrecidae; genus Tenrec; species Tenrec ecaudatus. The sequence goes on along the minus strand of NW_027457553.1, from coordinate 929,230 downwards.
GTTTCTCGGGTGGGAAATGTCTCGGTCCTTGGCTACACACTGGAAAGAAATTCACACCAAAGCCTGGTTGGTAATCCGAGTGGGTTTATATACATGAGAGAAGAAGGTTCCGGCGTTACACTAAACTGAACACGGGCACCCTCATGACACTGCACACCCAGCCCTGCTGAGTGGAAGGCAGAGAAGCAGCTGAAGGGAAGGGGTGGTGGTCGCCAGATTCCAGCCTTTTAAGGGCTTTCAGCCGGGAGGCGTCAATTAAGCTCTCCTGGCTTGGGCATAGCCCATATTGGCTTCCAACCTCCCGTAGGGGGCCCCCTAAGCATGGAGAGGAACAACCCCTTGTCTTGCGACCTAACCGGTCTACATTCCTGCATGGCTACATTGAGATGGAACTAGCCCCTTTAGACAGCCTGTGTGGTTCACCAGGAGACATGGGCCCCAGGGTTCCCTGTGACCACCTTAAACCTTAAACTACTGTTGGAGTTTATATTACCTGTGTGGGTCTGTGGGCATGGGAAGTTTCCATGCCAGAGACCTGAAGTTACACAAATAGGCATCCAGAACAGAACTCATACAGGCTCTAATAAAATGCTCAGATGCTTCTCGCTAGGATGAGAATTTAACGAAGTGTGTGAGCAGTTCAGATCTTGTAAGGGAGAACAGGTCAGTAGGGTATCCAGAAAAGAGAGCAAAGGTCAGGGGAAAGGGAGGGGGCCCACAGACATCTGTGCTCTGTGTTTGGCCACAAGACAAGAAACCGGGTCTCCTTGCCAAAGAAAGCAGAACAGCAAGTCCCTCAGAACTACGACATTTTAAAACATGACCTATACAACACTCGGCTCTGGGAGGCGCCTTGGAAAACCATAAAAGCCCTAAAAGAGGGGCAAGGAGGAAGCCCAAGTCTTTGATTTTCCCTGCTGTGCTTTCAGTGTTGAAATGTCTGTGCACGGAGCCTTTGAAATTTCAGAATCAGAGAGTGGATTCACAAGCCAAGCTCCTGCTTTATTCTTCAATGCATTTTGGCCCAGCTTCTCCTTGGTGAGACATGTAACAGAAATTCTGGACTTAGGAGCCACTTGGTCCTTGGACACTAGGGATTTCAGTGGAATATGAAACAGGGCTCTAACCACCAGCTGGCCTGGCCTAGGAAGCCCAAGTATTCAGTATCCCAAACACCAACCTCCCGTTGCTCTTCATCTGCCTCCACCTTGTTCAGCTTTAGTGTTGTCCTTGGAAGCGTTTGGCACCCATCTGATGCTTCGGAACCCAGAAAGAGGAAAGGTAAAACTGGGATTCAAATGAAACAGACTTAAGCAGGACCATAGCCAAGATGTGCACAGGGATCCTCGCAGCATTTGTCACCTTCATTTCCCTCTTCGGACTCAGACGTGGCAAGGTTCAGAAACAAGCTTTACCAGAAAGAACAGCTGTGAACCCAGCCTGCTTCCAAGTGAGAAAAAGCCCTTTACACATGAGTTCCTGAGGTCAGCCCAGCCTGTGTGTCCCCACCCCTCCCAGAGTCCCCGGCTCTCTGGCGAATAATTAAAGCAAGTGGAAGCAGAGATTTGCTCAGAATAAAAAATCCTTTTTCACAATAGCACGGCACGTTCTGGATGGCAATCACCGCTGCACAAACCATATCCGTCCTCCAGCCATAATGTTGGCGCCTCAGTGACCACGCACATACATTGTGTGGCGAGACTCAGAGCCTATTCCATTTGTGGTCAATTGTTTCCTCCCTCTCCATACTTTGCACTTAGGAGACATGCTCTCTGGAGGTGGTTGAGGCTTCTCTTGTCACCAATAATCATCTCCTACGCCTTCCTTTACAGTCACTAATTTGATGTGTTCACTCAAAGAAATGCCAATAATATGAGGTTTCAGAGGAGAGCTCCTAGAGCTCCTAGAGCTCCCCCAGACAACAAGGAGGCCGAGTGTCACCATCATTATCCTGAGCTGGAAGGGGGCACTAGTGTTCCAGAAGCTGGGGATCCGTCACTGCCTGCCCACCGCACAGACATAGGAGGTGCTGGTTATAATTGCTTCTAGACGTCCTGCCATGCTGAGTTGAAAGTCAAACCCATAAACGCTGCCCGACTACAATAAAACTGGAGTACACAGACATTTCTGCATCATTGCTGGCTGAAAATATACTGAGTGGAGTTGGATGAGATGGCAGCAAGTGCCTAAGGAGGGGATGCTGTGGGAACACCAACAAGATGACTGTCAGTCGCCGTTTCCTCTTCTCGTCTGCTTTCCCCCCCCATCTTTCAAGACCAAAAGACATGACAAATATGTAAGGAAACAAATTTGTTCATTTTTAGAGGAGTCTCCCTCCCCACCCCACCCCACCCCCATCCACCTCTGGCCTCCTTTGAGCAAGTCAGTAGAACGTTTTTTTTTTTTTAAACCTGGCTTCTACTATGGCAGTTTCCGGAGTTGCTATGTGGCTGTGTTTAAAAGTCTCCTTTGGGATCCAGAGCACAATCCTTGTCACAAAGGCATTCTCCCAGTCCCAAATAGCAATGCGACCTCATTTTAGAAGATTGTTCTTGTTTCTGTAGACCCAGAAAAGAGTTCAAGCTGTTGATCTTGACCGTGGTTGTCGAGTCAGCCTCTCATGGGCACCTCATGGGAAGCGGAGCAAACTATGCCAGTCTGTGCTATTACCAGGGCTGGGAGGGGAAGCCAACCGTGGTGGGCCATAGGTCAATGTGTGGATGGAGATTTTCAGGTCTTTCGTCCTTATTCTATTTCAGTCTGGAAGCATCACTGAAGCCTGCTCAGTGTCATAGCAACGCACAAACTTTCACTGACGATCTGGGGCACATTGGCTGCAAATCGAACCCGGGACTTCCCGGTGAAAGACGATGAGAGATCTACCACTGAAGCACCGTGGCCCTCACCTCAAACCAGGGCAGTCATTTCCCACAGATCTACCAGAGGTCAAACCAGACCACAATGCAGGATGACTGAGATTGCCACCAGCATCTGATACTGATGCAGAAAAAAAACCTAACTACCATTTTATTGACTCCCACTCATACCGGCCCAATAGGACAAAGAACTGCCCCTTTGGGGTTTTGAGACTTTAAATCCTTACAGTAGCGGTTCTCCACCTGTGGGTCGTGACCCCTCTGGGGATCAATTAACCCTTTCACAGGGGTCAACCAATTCATAACAATAGCAAAATTACAGCTATGAAGTAGCAATGAAAATTATTTTATGTTTGCAGGTGTCCACAACATGAAATGTATTAAAGGGTGGGGGCATTATGAAGGTTGAGAACCACTGCCTTACAGAAATAGACAACCTCATATTTCTCCCACGGACGGGATAGTCAGTTCAAATCCCCGACCTTGCGATTAGCAGCTTAATGCACAGTCCACTACACCACCTGGGCTCCTAATGCTATAATAAGAGATACTATTGTTAGATCTCTCCTGGGAGAGATATACCTCAGGCCTTGGCTTCGCGCGAGAAAGAATTCACTTCGAAGCCTGGATTGTGATCTAAGTGAGTTTTTTGAGAGAAGAAGTTTCAGGTTTACACAGGCACCTCAGGGCCCCTCACGGGGCACAGCCTACCTAGAAGCTGCTGGAGAGAAAGTCACTCAGTGGGCTCCGGGATCCTGCCTTTTTTCTTTTTTTTAAAATCGTTTTATTAGGGGATCATACAACTCTTATCACAATCCATATATACATCAATAGTGTAAGGCACATTTGTACATTCATTGCCCTCATTATTCTCAAAACGTTTGCTCTCCACTTAAGCCCCTTGCATCAAGTCCTCATTTTTCCCCTCCCTCCCCGCTCCCCCATCCATCAAGAAACCTTGATAATTTGTGAGTGGTGATACTGAGAGGTTTGTGGGAGGGTGGATTGGAAAGAGGGAACTGATTACAAGTATCTACATGTGAACTCCTCTCTGGGGGACAGACAACAGAAAAGTGGGTGAAGGGAGACATCGGAGCGGTCAAGATCCTGCCTTTTCAATTCCTCCATAGGGAGGCATGGTTAATGGTCATGGTCAACCTCAATGGCTGGATTGAATTCACCTGGCCCAGATGGGCCAATCCAGGTGTAATGCCCACCTAGGTGTACCACCACTTCCTGGCCGGAAGTTTGAACCTGAGCATATGTAATGGATGACCCAGTCCCTATGCTAAACCACCTAATAGTATTTGCAAGATGCCAAGCACCGTTCTAAGCTTTTTGTGTATAATAATTCAATTATTCCACTTAACAAGCCTATGTGTGGACGCTATTCTGGCCTCATTTTACAGATGAAAAATCAGTGGCACAGGATGATAAAGTCATGAGCCTAGGACCACACAGTGAGGAAGTGGGAAGGAGAGATTTGGACCCAGGCTGCAGAGCCCATGCCTTGGGTGCCTACAGCTGCCATGTAGGACACAGAAAAGCATGGAGCAGACTTGGCGTAAGACATTAGGGAGTTGGGAGGACTGTAGCATGAATGTATGTGCTATGACTTCATGAGAGTAGCTGCTACTCAGATCCAGAAGAGAATACAAGCCTTTTGCAAAAATTATTTTTGCCAAGAGAGGGTGGAAAACTGCATCTTGTGCGAAATCCCCCCAACCTGCACATGTGCATAGCTATTTCAGAAGGTTCCAAACAATGTGTGCTGTGCGGCAAACCAAACTGACCTCAGGGGGAGCTGGTCTGTGGGTTATGTTAGCCAGAAAGTGAGCAGTTTGAACTCACCAGCCACCACTCCAAGGGAGAAAGAGGAGGCTTTCTGCTCCCATGGACTTACAGTCTTCGAAGTGGCAAGGAGCATTTCCATGCGTCCTATGATTAGGATCTCGGAGGGTGAGGGTGGAGTTGGTTGAGACCTGTCTTCAGGGCATTTGCCAGAAGGGCTTCCTGCAGTGGTTCTGTCTTCAGGAATGTCTGATGACCTTGAGGGCAGCAAAGTCCTAAACACACTCGGGCAGTGGTTCTCAACCTTCCTAATACAGGTTCTCTTGTTGTGGTGATGCCCCCCACCCCCAACCATTAAATGATTTTCTTGCTACTTCATCATTGTAATTTTGCTACAGTTATGAATTGGCTGAGCCCTGTGAAAGGGTCATATGACTCCCAAAGGGTTCGCAACCCACAGGTTGAGAACCCCTGCACTAAGGGTTCCCCTCCCAGGCAGCCCTACCAGTGTCTGGTGTGCATAGTTCTGTGAGGTGAGAGAAATGGACTTAGTGTCTGCTTCTGGTGACAGTTGATGTGGGTGGGCTTTCTCCCTATGTCAAATCCCTCTCGAGCCATTTGTCACCACAACAGAGGGAGCCATGCACAAAAAAGCAAGAAAAGGATGCAGCACAGCAGGACAGCAAACAGAACAATGATTGAATAAGCACAATTCACTTCAATCATGAATCGGGTGCCCTTGAGATGTGAGGAAGACCCCAGTCCAGTGACATTAGATCAGGTTTAGGGATTGAGTGAAGGGACCCCTCTTGGCTACCCTCAGCCCCTATTTTGCTTTCCCATTGACCCTGACCCTTGCATCGTGATTGGTCCTTATTCCAGCATGATGGTTGGATTCATAACCACGGCATATGGGAATGTGTTAGTCGATAGGTTATACAGGCACAGCCTCTGGAATGGGTAATTGAGGAGGCGATTTGGGCTCGCTCATGCAGACCTCTAGTTGTCCTTGACATGACTGGTAGAATGGATCATGTGAAGTGATTTGAGATCGGCGTTGAGATCTGATAGGTCATGCAGACTTCTAGCTGATCCTGGCAGTACCCTATTTTAAGGAAACAGAATGCTTGGCGTTTAAGTCGTATTTGAGCTTAAATTTTGAGCAATAGGCTGTGGGTCACAGTGAGAGTCTATGTGGAGACCCTAAATCCATTTTGAGGGGCCACCGATTCAGCCGCCATTGAGTTCTTTCCTACTGCTGACTGGCAGTGGAAAGCTTGTCCCTCAGGCAGTGTGTTTGCGTCCACTCCCAGGGCCAGACTCAACGATATACGGTAGTGTGCACATCCCAATGAAGGTCCCGCTCATGCTCTCACAGGCCCTCCTTAAACTCCATGAATTGATCTGTCTTCAGTCACAATTTTGTGACAAAGTTGTTTGTTTTCTATGTCTTATGTAAGTTTTCAGGAGCCCAGGTGGTAATGATGGATAGTGTTGGACTATTAAGAGCAAGGTCGCTGGTTCAAGCCACTAGTCATTCCACAGGAAAAAGATTAGGTTAATGCTTCCTGTAAAGGTAGCAACTTCAGGATCCCTACACAGAGTCACTATGAGTCAGAGTCAGCAGGACAGTATGGGTGTCATTTTATTTAAGTAAATGTGGCGTGGTCCTTCTGACACCATTGTGGCCTCATGCGGATGCTCTCCTTCATCCAGAACAGCAGTTTGTGCCTTTTTCTTGTGTAAAACTTAGCAAAGGAGTCCCTAATACAATATAGTTGAATTGGGAGTCTTTTCCCCCTAAAAACAATGTAAATACAAAATTAGAAATGAGACTATGGTGCTAATAACCAGTTGGAGAGTTGAGAGAGCTGAACTCTCAATCCTGATAGAAACCCATTGTTACTGAGCACTTGCTCAAGGTCATCCACAGCCTATGAGGTTGAGCCTATATGTTGGGGAGTAATTGTGTACATAAAGTTAACAATTTATCTTTCTAAAGATTCTGTCTAAAACTTACTTTAAATAATAAGTTTTCCCCTGGGCTAGGTAAAGTTCAGGAGGTTTAACCCCCTAGTATCCACCCCCTCTCAGCATTCATCATGTTAGGCCAGAGGAGGCAAATCACACCCACTACCCAGGGAGCATTACTTCCAAAAGCACATTGCCTGTGCTGGGGCAGAGGGGAGGTACCCGGACCAGAATAGCTGACAGAGTGGAACCAGAGAGCTCAGGCCCCAGCTTCCTGAGGGAGCAGCTGTGATGGTTCACTTCTGGATGAATATGTTTAAGCAAAGGCCAAGGGCATGACTTGGGCAGCACGAAAAGCAGATGTGCAGACGTTGTTCACTGCATTCCAGAAGTTCACACACTCTCCGGAGGCTCCTTGGCTCAATGGCAGGAAGTCATTGGTGGCTACCACTTCAATCCCAAAAGGTCACTGCCGTTCAGTGGATTCCAACCACAGTGACCCTATATGGAGTGTTCAAGACTGTAAATCTTCATGGGAGCCAGCAGTCTCATTGTCCCCTTTGGGACAGGGAGCTAGCAGCCCGTTTTGCCACCAGGGCTCCTTCCTCTCTAATTCTGGATCCAGTCCCTCTGAATATCCTGCCCTGCCCTTGTCTATGCTTCTTAAATGTGTTCCACGCTGCTTATGTTAGTCTGGGTGCATTCGAGAAACAAATCCACAGAAACACGTATGTATAAGAGAGTTGTATGTAAAGGGTGAGTGCACATCAAGAAAACATGCTCGCATATGCTTATGCACCCGCTTTGTCTTCAGCGATCATGTCGGGGTAGGCTGGTGTGCTTTTTCCATTTGGGCTTTGTTGTTTCTTAGCTAGATGGCCCCCTGTTTATCTTCCAGCCTTTAAGACCCCAGACGCTATATCCTTTGATAGCCGGACACCATGGTGCTTAACTACTACACCACCAGGGTTCATTAGCATGTGACTTATCTCCTGTCATTCACACTAGATACTCAAAATAGCAGGAGACCAGATTTCTCCTTTGTGGCCACACCAGGTACTGACAGAACCAACAACAGAGACACAGTTAAATATCTTGACTATCATTTGAATATTATATGCCAGGAATCCCTAGGAAGTGTCTTGGAATTGTTCTACTCAGGTTCAAATTTCACACACCCTCCCAGTTTCCATACTGACTCTGCCAAAAAACTAGTAATTGATTTGCACTGCTTATCAACTTGGAGAAAACACCCTATGCCAGATATAGAAGTGGACAACTTGGTACCCAGAAAACCTGTTCCGTGTTTTGAGGGCGGCTCAGCAAACAAAATGGGCACAGTGATTAAGCATTCAGCTGCTAACACAACGGTCAACTCTGTAGTGCTTCTGAAAGAGAAGGATATGGTAGTTGACCCCCCAAAAGAGTTACAAACTTGGAAACCCTACAGATATTTGTATAGGGTCGCTATGTGTTCCAATTGAGATGATTGTCATAGGTTGGGTTTGGTTTAACCCGTCTTACTGAGGAGACTCCTTCTTTACACGCGATCAGTTACTTTAGAGGAAAAAGACATGCCTGTCCCAGAACAATCCAAGGACTGGTAAAGGCAACACCCACAAAGACACCCCCTCTGCCTGCCTAACTCTAAAATGCTGCCCATAAAACACTCTGCCTGGTAATATCTGAGCAGCACACTGGGGAGGTGCAGCAAATGTGTGTTGAATGTATGAGGCCATTTCATAGTTTGGCTGCACGATGTGGGTGTCTGTCATAAAGCCGATCTCTTTGACTCCACTTCTCAGCATAGATGAACACAATCTTCCCATTTTTTTCTCAGCAATGACCTTGTCAAATAAAATTTCCTTGTAGATCAGTAACTTGCCACAGAGCAAAAGATATGGGAAGAGGATCATCTTTCTCCTGGTTATGAAATAGAATGGCAAGCCCCTCCCTTCAACACACACACACACGCATGCACGCACACACACGCGCGCAACCACACCCCTGCCTTACAACTACATTCGGTTAATTAGCAAACAAAGCTCTACAACCCAACTATGTGTTTTTCTTCTCCAGAGGATTGACGGACTTACATACCCTGCATTGTCTTTTTTTAATGGAATTGCCCCAGTTCTCCTCACCTTTCCTTAGATAGTGCAGTGAACTATTAGATGACTGCAGGTATTGAAAACTAGTACTGATTTCCAGTTTGTGTCACCTTTGGCTTTAGGAACCCTCCACTTCTCTAGTAAGCTTTCCATTGCTTTGGGGAAATGTTCTCTCTCTGAATTTATTATGTGAGGGGGGTAGGGTAATAATCAATGTGCCTATGGAGGACTACCCTTCATGACCTAAACTCATTAAGGGGCAGTGCCTGATGGAGCATCAGGTTGGAGGAAGGCTTATTAACAACCTGCATTATACAGATGACGCAATTTTGCTGAAAATGAGAAGGACTTGATTCACTTGCTGATGAAGATGAAGGATTAAGGCCTTCAGTTTGGATTATGACTCAAGGTAAAGAAAGCCCAGACCCTCACAAGTGGACCTATTGATAACATCATGATAAATGGAGGAAAGATCGAAATTGTCAAGGATTTTGTCTTGCTTGAATCCACAATCAATTCTCATGGAAGCAGCAGAGAAGAGAACAAATGATACATTTCACTAGTCAAATCTGCTACACGAGACCTCTTTAAAGTGTTGAAAAGCAAGAGATTACTTTGAGGACTGGGGAGGGTTGACCCAGGCCATGATATTTTCAACTGTCTCATATTCATGTGAAAGTTGAACACTGAATAAGGAAGACCAAAGAAGAATAGATCTATTTGATTAATAGTGATGTAAAAGAGTAATGAATGTACCATGGACTGCCAAAAGAACAAACCCATCTAACTTGGATGAAGTACAGCCAGAATGTTCCTCAGGGCAAGGATAAGGAGACTTCGCCTTAACTTTGACATGTTGTCCGGAGAGATCAGTCCCTGGAGCAGGACATCGCGTTCTGGAATGTAGAGGGGCAATGAAAAAGAGGAAGGCCCTCAACAAATGGGATTGACACAGTGGCTGCAACAATGGGCTCAAAACTTAAGAACAACTGTGAGAATGGTACAGTACCGGGCAGTGTATGATTATGTTGTATGTATGGTCACAATGAATCCAAACCCTCCCTATGACACTGAACAACAACAACAACAACAACAACAACAACCTGACTGAATCCTCTGGGAGGACTCTTGAATGTGAGAAAAATGGAACGAAGCCAGTGGAAGGATTGGAGGATGTCTTAAGTTCCTGTCTTAATCTCCTTAACCAAAAATTATCCAACAAGTCAGTAGCCTTAAAACACTTTCCCCCTGCTTTGGAGCTTACAGGTTCAAATTGGGGCGACTCTAGGTCAGGGTCCTTCTTTGTGGATACCAGAAAGTTCCTTGGCATTCCTCGCTATCTTTCTCCCCGTACTGTGTGTTACTGGGTCTATCCTGGCCTTTAACTCAAGTGTTTATGTTTAGGCTCAAGCCTATTCTCATATGGCCTCATTTTTTTAACATTTTATTAGGGACTCATACAACTCTTATCACAATCCATACATATACATACATCAATTGTATAAAGCACATCTGTACATTCTTTGCCCTAATCATTTTCTTTTTTTTTTACATTTTATTAGGGGCTCATACAACTCTTATCACAATCCATACATATACATACATCAATTGTATAAAGAACATCTGCACATTCCCTGCCCCAATCATTCTCAAAGCATTTGCTCTCCACTTAAGCCCTTTGCATCAGGTCCTCTTTTTTTTTCCCTCTCCCTCCCGGCTCCTCCTTCCTCATGTACCCTTGGTAATTTATACATTGTTATTTTGTCATATCTTGCCCTATCCCGAGTCTCTCTTCCCCGCCCTTCTCTGCTGTCCCTCTCCCAGGGAGGAGGTCACATGTGGATCCTCATAATCAGTTCCCCCTTTCCAACCCACTCACCCTCCACTCTCCCAGCATCGCCCCTCTGACTGACCCATCTCCTCTTCTAAACCCCTCTATGAGGGGATCTCCAGTGGCCATGCGGCCTCATTTATATTACAAAAGAACTCCCTTCTTTTCAAACAGGATCATGTCCACCAAGGCTCAAATTTCTCACATAATTTTAGGGGGCTACAGATCAATCCATAATGGTTCTTTTGGGTAGCTGTAACAAATGGCTACCAATCGAGTGACTTAAACAGCAGGCATTTGTTCTCTCACTTTTCTCAAGGGCAAAGGTTTAAAATTAAGGTGTGGGCAAGATTCATTCCTTCTGAGAGCTCTGAAGCAGAATCAAAGTAGCCTCTCTCTGCTTCTGGTCACTGCTGCTAATCGTTGATATTTCTTGGCTTATAGATGCACTGATCCAATCTCTGCCAGTGTCTTCACACGAGGTCTCTGTGTGCCCACTCCTCTTCTTATAAGAACACACCAATCAGTGCATGTAGCATCCATCTGAAATCTAAACCCAGAAAGATGGAGCTCTTGAAATCCTTAACTAAGCACATCTGCCAAGACCTCCTCTCCAAGTAAGGCCATAGCCTCAGCTTCCATGTGAACATGAATGGGTGTGTGTGAATGTGATTTAATGTACTACAGAGGGCACGCTTTGGCCTCAGGAGGAGTGTTTCGCCAGTACCTGCTTCACAGCCCTGAGATTGCCCAGGTATTTGCCACATTTTCTTGTCTTCCCACCATTTATCCACCATTAGGCCTTTTTCCCTAAGTTAGTCAAGCGTCTGTTTCTGTCACTTGTGATAATGACCCTCCCTCCCGCCCAGGTCACAAATTTAAACTGATACAGGCAGTTTCTTTAATGAGCACTATGTTATCCTGACTAGCAAGCATTGCTAAGGAGGGAGGATGAATCAGCGAGAACCCGTTTGCTTCATCTAGCTTCAGGGCAGTCCACAGAGGATTGATCCCTGAGCCACTAACGAATTTTGCAACTGTCACAGAACAATGCAAATAAGTAAGATCCACATCTGCTGAACACCATCATGAGGTCAAACTGTGTGTAAATAAATGCCTGTTTCAAGGAGTGAGTAAATCCTAAGGTAAGGAGTGACAGGGCTTTGTTGGCATAAACCCAGCAAGGCATTATGGGTTGGATATTAATGAACTCATGCTCCTGGGCCTCACAGATCCCCAGCTCAACTGCTTCAGCTTGTTGACAAACAAGAACTACCCGGAGAGAGCACTACCATTTTGATGAACAGGGTTGGTTGGGGATGATGATTCCTAACTTGCATTTTAATACAAATTTGATGCTTCATCTGAGCAATGTGAAAGGGCATTCAGATAAAATAGAGGGACAAACATCAAGTGACCAGAGGATGAAACTTCTATCTAATCTGTGCCCACTGGAATTGCTTCGTGGGAAGGTATTATTTGGGGGTGTAGGGTTGTTCCCCTACCCTGCTCCAAGCCTTCCTCCTCATGCCCACCCCAACCCCAGCATACATCCTACTGGGAGAATGTCTCTGAATAATGAAGTTTTAATAAATGAAGCTTTAATGAGCCTGATAGTCTGCCTAAGACCCCTTCAAACTGTAGTCTTTCATTTGTATTCTTCCATCTTTTTTGAAGAAATGAACCTGATGGCAGGTAGTATGTTTCCTTTCCAGGATGAGCTGATAGAGCCTCTCGCTGCTGTAGTGGGAGGTGAAACATTAAAAGGCCCTCTGTGGCCATGAGACATGCCCACTCTCCAAGAGACACTGGGCAGGTTTGCTGAAGCTCCTCAGAATTGACTAGTGGCCCTGGTCCACCCATCTCAACCAACCCAGTCTTCATTTGCACTGCATACCCTCTCTGAGCTCCAACTGCATGCTTCATTTGAGGATGACAAAGCCTCTATTGTCTGAGAAGATGCGCAGACATATGAACTAATCAATGCTACCCCTGTCCCCGGGGAGTGTGAAATTCTCCCATCATGACCCACCAGCTTCCCTGGAAATTCCTGTCTTAACTCAGGCACTTAATATCATTGGTGTCTCTGCTTCCTTCCTTCTTGCACAGCCCCCAGGCATTAACTGTCATCCTTCCTCTCCCTAAAATATACTTTGAATCTATTCACTTAATGCCATCCCTACTGCCCCAAGGTGTGTCTTGCATTGACTATGAAACTAGATTCTGTATCCATTTTCCAGGGCTGTCAAAGCAAAGCATCGTAAATCAGGTGGCTTTTAAGAACAGTCCACCACCTGTCTATCAGTTCGTGGTGCAGTGGTAGCTAGAGTGTTGCTGTGAAATTGGAAGCCATGCCACCGATATGACAAACCCCAGAAGGGTCAGCAATGATGGGCAGGCTTCAGTGGAACCTCGAGCCCTGTGGTGCTCAACCTTCCTTTAATACAATTCTTCATGTTGTGGTGACCCCCAACCATAAAATCATTTTCCTTGTTACTTCATAACTGTAAATTTGCTACCGCCATGAATCGGGTGACTCGTGTTAAAAGGTCGCTGGACCCCAAAAGGGGTCACAACTCACAGATTGAGAACCACTGCTCTAGCCTAAGGCAGACTAGGAAGAAAGACCTGGTGATCTACTTCCAAATATTAACAAATGAAAGCCTTATGGGTCACAACAAAATATGGTCCTATAGAGTGCTGGAAGATGAGCCACTGACCTGCACACAACAGCTACAAAAATAGACTCAAACATACCAACAAAGGCCTGCTGAACTCCAAAGCCCTAACAAACCCACTGCCCTCAAGTCCATGCCAACTCATAGCGGCCCTATAGGACAGTGGCGATCTGTGTATTAGTCTGGGTATGCTAGAGAAAACTCGAGGGAGACTCATGTGTATGACAGAGAGTTAGTGGTTTTTAAAAATCATTTCCCTATTATTTAATCATTATATGAGGGATTCATACAACTCTTATCCCAATCTATCCATCCATCCATTATAAAGCACATTTATACATTCATTGCCCTCATCATTGTCAAAACATTTGCTCTTCACATAAGCCCCTGGCACCTGCTCCTCATTTTCCTCCTCCCTCCCCACACCCCTCTCTTTTGAATGCTTGATAATTTTATTGGGGACTCATACAACTCTTATCACAGTCATTCCATCCATCCATCCATCCATCCATCCATCCATCCACCCATTGTGTGTCAAGTACATTTGTACATGTGTTGCCCTCATCATTCTCAAAACATTTGCTTTCTACTTGAGCCCTTGGTATCAGATCCTCATTTCCCCACTTCCATCCTCCCCCCCTCCCTCATAAATCCTTGATAATATATCAATTATTTTATCATCTCTTACACATCAAATATCTCACTTCCCCCACTTTTCTGTTGTCCGTCCCCCAGGGCAGAGGTTTTATGTAGATCCTTGTAATCGGTTCACCCTTTCTACCCCACCTTCCCTCCACCCTCCTGGTATTGCCACTCTCACCACTGGTCCTGAAGGGATCATCTGTCGTGGATTCCGTGTGTTTCCAGCTCCTGTGTGTACCAGAGTACATGTTCTGGTCTAATTCTACCTTATAAATCCAGAGAGAGAGTTTTATATCAAACAGTAATTGTACATTAAACAAACGTCCCAGCCCAGTGCAGATCAAATCCATAAGTCTGATATTAGCCCATATGTCTGATACCAATCTATAAATTCCTTTTCAGACCCATAAAACATGTGCAGTGATGCTGAATGCAGGATAATCACAGGCCAATGGGTGGAAAGTCTTGTGGATCCAGTGGCATTGTAAGCATCTCAGTGTTGGCAGCGATCTCTCTGAGGCTTCTTTGGCTTCAGAGGTCTGGTCGCATCCATTTGGCTTGCCTTCTGCAATGTCTCCCAAGGAGTAGCAGAGAGAGAAAGAGAGAGAGAGAGGTGTCTTCCACCTCCAAGGAGGAAGTACCAGATTTCTCAGAGTTCTCAGGCTATGCCCTCATAAAAATCTCACTGACTATCTCCAGATTGGCAGCCTAGACTCCACGCCTACACTCCTAATCCTTAACTTGACACAAGATTAGGTGACTACCACAGGCTCCTAATCCATAACAAGCCCATTAATTTTTTCCCTGCATACCGACACCAATCCAGTACCCAAAGCTTTACCCAATGGGTGGAGATCTACTTCTAAAACATGAATATAGAAAAATCGCTTTTGCTTGAAGGCTCTCAAGGAAATGCTCACTGAAGACTCCATTCCTATTATCTCACCTCCCCCAAATTAGTCTTCTTCTGGGCTTTCAGTCACACCAAGATCTCTCCTGCCCCAAAGGCCTTTACATGCACTGTCATCTCTTCCAAGCCCTGAAGTGCCAAGTTCAAAGTTCCAGTTAATCTCCCTGATCCTGAATTTTAAGAACTGTGTGTGTGGGAGGGAAGGGGTTGGGCTGTTTGTTGAACTGCTGGGTTTTGGAGCCATTTGTTATGCAACCTCATTTTGTCAATGACTGGTTAATTAATGCACCATTCATTTGCCCTTCTTCCACGCACAGCACATGGCTTGTATCTTTGGGAGCACTCTTCCACCATGCTCCATCTCCATGCTTCTGCTGGCATTGACCCAATCTGCCAGCTCCAGGCCTGGCTAGTCAGGGCATGACTTTCCTCTGTCCAAAGGGACTGGGTCAGACTCAGTATGTGACTCATGCTAGGTTAATGATATCTAACCCTAAAAAATGCCCCAGAAACAATTGCCCCATTACCAATGAGTCCATTTTGAATCATAGAAGGTCCCTGTGGGATTTCTCAGGCTGTAAATATTTATGTGAGCAGAAAGTTCCATCTTTTTCCCTATGAGGTAGCTGGTAGGGTAGCACTGCCAAACTTGCAGTTAGCAATCCAATGCTTACCTGATAGTACCACCAATGATTAGAAAGGAAAAGAGACTCTCTCTAATAGAATTCCTGAGCTTCTAGATAAAACTACAGCTGTCATCAGGAAGCCTGCGTGAAACTCAAAAGGAAACAGCACTGAAAGGAAAAGGTTCAAACTCTGATGGTATCAACTGAGTGCCAGAACCCAGCTATTCCTGATGCTCTGTCCCCAACTTACAAATTCCATAAACCTACCCATTAATTTCTTCTCCTGCTCCTTCCCTTCTCATGCCCCAAGGTACTTTGACTTAGCTTTGAAGGCACTCACAACTTCACGGGTTCTGCCTTGCACAGGTGTCTGCTTGCTTCCAGTTCAGTCCTGACATTGTCCCTATCTTTAGCCATGTTAGGCTTGCGTCCTAGAGCTTTCCTTTGCTTGTCTCCCTATTGCTCTTGTCCTATGAAGTCTGTGACTTTATCTTTAAGTCTAAGTCCTGCCCTTTCGCTTTCGTAGAAATCTGTCTCTGTATCTTGGCTCGTGGCAGGTTGTGTCCTTCAAAGATGACTGTCCTAATGTTTCACATCGCACATTCTCTTGTGACAAGATGAGTTTGTGTTCACTTTTCCAGAAACAGGGCCTGCTTTCCCTCTTCCTTGCATCTTGGCAGGCCTTTGACTATGGCAGAAGTGTTGCTCTGTGACTTCCACCTGGTCGTATTGGGTTGTTCACCATTGGGACCCTGTCAGGATGTTGCAAGGAAGACCAGGCCAAATGAAAATGTCACATATAGGGTTCTTCTTGAGCTCCAACCAATAGAAGTATCAGTCGTGTGAGGGAGTGAGTCTTAAGAGAGCTGCAGCCTCTGTCCTTTGAGCTACCCCAGCTAATGCTTGATGAAGCCAAAACTAGTGTCCTCACTGAACTCTGCCCAGATTGCAGATTTGTGAGCAAACTTGATATTATCATTACTTTAAGATGTTATTTGTGGAGATACTTTCTGTTAGCAGCAGATCATCAGAATACTGCCTAATCAGTCCTGCATTGACAGTTTTACTCTCTCTCTACATATATATATATATATAGATAGATAGATAGATAGATAGATAGATAGATAGATAGATAGAGATAGAGATAGAGATAGAGATAGAGATAGAGATAGAGATTGATATAGATGATATAGATATAGATATAGATATAGATATAGATATAGATATAGATATAGATATAGATATAGATATAGATATTGATATTGATATTGATATAGATATAGATATAGATATAGATATAGATATAGATATAGATATAGATATAGATATAGATATAGATATAGATATAGATATAGATATAGATATAGATATAGATATAGATATAGATATAGATATAGATATAGATATAGATATAGATATATAGATATCCTCCACTCATCTGTCAGTTGGTTGTACTCTAATGGTTTGTGTATTGTTATGATGCTGGAAGCTCTGTTCCCAGAATTTCAAATACCAGAAGGATTGCCCATGGTGGACAGGTTTCAGTGAAGCTTCTAGACTAAGACAGACAAGGAAGAGGGGCCTGCCAGTCCACTTCCAAAAATTACTGAAAGAAAACCTTATGGATCACAAGAGAACACTGACTGACTAATGTGTTTTGGACACATTATCAGTGGACAATTGCTAGAGGAAAACATCATATTTGATGAAATAGAGGGACATGGAAGATCCTTATTGAGGCAGATTGACCTAATCGCTGCAACAATGGACTTCAACATTCAGGAATGTGTGACAATGGTGCAAGTTCAGACAGCACTCCATTCCATTTCATATAAGATCTCCATGGATCACAGTAGACTAGATGGCACTCTCTATATGTTTGTCTTCAGTGACTTCCCATAGGGCTGCTCTGCCTGGCAACATCTATTCCTCGTGCTTCCAAATGGGGAGCACAGCAGGTCCATAGTCACTGATATTCCCCTCAATCCCCAGATCAAGTAAGGAGGCATGAAACTAACTATGTTGTTCTCTTTGCCTTGTCTCTCTTCCTTTTCCCCTCCTCCAACAGGGCTAGAGGGGGTAAATACTTACCTTGCAGTCTAGAAGAGAATTTCTTCCACACCAAAATCTTCTCCTTCCTCAAAAGGCACATACATGCTTTTCTCCTTGTTTTGAATTAAAATGGCAGATGGGATGGTAGGAAAGAAGATGAACTAGTCTAACAGAATGGCCAAACAGATTTACCTTCCACATAAGAATGCAAATAACTCCTCAATCTTGTTATAGAGTCATGATATGATGAGCTCCATCAAAGCAGAGTAGAACACCACTGAGGTCAGACAAGAAAGACCATATTGAGTTGATTTTGTATGAGAGATTCTAGTTGCTAATTATACTTTTCATAACAGACAGATGGCAGGTATAGAAGCCCAGACTTAAAATGTCTTTATCTAATTGCCTGCCTAAATATATATTTGCAATATGGTCTTCAAAGGGAATACTTTCTTTACCTTAAATTCCTTTTCTTTTTCCCCTCTTTTATGTAATTTTATTGAAGTATCATTGATGTACAATAAACCATAGTGTGTTTTGCTCTTTGAGGTTTTTAAAAAGAATCATTTTATTGGGGGCTCCTACAACTCTTATCACAATCTATACATACATCCACTGTGTACATTTGTTGCCATCATCATTCTCAAAACATTTGCTTTCTACTTGAGCCCTTGGTAGTAGCTCCTCATTTCCCCTTCTTCCCCCTCCCCCTTCTTAATGGACCCTTGATAATTTATAAATTACTATTCTGTCCTATCTTACACTGTCCGACATCTACTTCACCCACTTTTTTTTGTCCCTCCCTCATGGAGGAGGTTATATGTAGATCCTTGTAATCAGATCCCTCTTTCTACCCCACCTTTCCTCCAGCACTGGTCCTGAAGGGGTCATCTGTCCTGGTTTCCCTGTGTTTCCAGTTCCTATATGGACCAGTGTATATTCTCTGGTCTAGCCAGGTTTGTAAGGTAGAATTGGGATCATGATAGTGGGCGTGGTAGAATTTAGGAACGAGAGGAAAGTTATATGTTTCATCGTTGCTACACTGCATCCTGAATGGCTCATCTCCTCCCAGCGACCCTTCTGTAAGGGGTTGTCCAGTTGCCTACAGATAGATTTTGGATCGCTAACTGTACCCCCCCCCCCTCATTCACAATGATATGATTTTTTTGTTCTTTCATGCCTGATACCTGATCCCTTCTACATCTTGTGATCACACAGGCTGGTGTGCTTCTTTCATGTGCACTTTAATGGTTCTGAGTTAGATGGCCACTTGTTAACCTTCTAGTCTTTAAAACCCTAGACTATCTTTTTTTTAAAATAATTAATTAATTTATTTATTTTTTACATTTTATTAGGGGCTCATACAACTCTTATCACAATTCTTACATATACATATACATACATCAGTTGTATAAAGCACATCCGTACATTCTTTGCCCTAATCATTTTTTAATCTTTTTATTGGGGCTCATAAGGCTCTTATCACAATCTGTACATACATCAAATGAGCAAAGCATCCTTATACATTCGTTGCACTCGTCACTTCATAATTCACCTTCCACTTGGGTTCCTGGAATTAGCTCGATTTCCCTTTTTTCCCCCCCATTCCCCTCCCTCCCCGATCCCACCCCTGGTCCCTTGATAGTTTATAAATAATTATTATATCTTATCTTACACTCCCCGGCGTCTCCCCTCACCCGCCTCACCCTTGCAAATCTCCCAGAGAGGAGGTTACACATAGATCTCCGAGATCGGTTCTCCCTTTCTACATGCCCTTTCCTCCTGGTGTCACCACTCCCACCGCTGGTGTTGAAGGGTTCGTCTGTCCTAGATTCCCTGTGCCTCCAGATCCCCACTGCACCGCTGTACATCCTCTGGTACAACCAGGTCTGCATGGCAAGGTAGAATTGGGGTCATGATGATTGGGAGGGGAGGAAGCATTCAGGAACTAGAGGAAGGTTTTGAGTTTCATTGTTGTTACACTGAACCCTGTGTGGCCCATCTCCTCCTCACTACCCCTCTGGAAGTGGTGTTCAGCTCTCTACAGGTGGGCATTGTGTCCCCATCATGCACTCCCCCTCTTTCACGGTGATGTGATTCTCACCACCACCCCACCTTTGATGTTGGAGACCTGGTCTCCTCTGTCCTTCATGGTCACCTATGTCGGTGTGCTGCTTCCGTGGGGCCTCGGTTGCTTCTGGGCTAGATGGATGCTTGTTTGCTTTCAAGCCTTTAAGTCCTCAGAGGCTATATCTCTCAGTAGCCAGGCACCATCCGCCTTCTTCACCATACTTGTTTATGCACACTTTCGTCGTCAGCCATTATGTGAGGAAGGTGATCACACAATGATTGTTTTTGTTCCTTTGTGTCTGCTACATGGTCCATTCAACACCTTGTATTCGCTTAGGCCATGTGCTTCTTCTCTGTGGGCTTTGTTGCTTCTGAGCTAGATGGCCGCTTATTTGCCTTCAAGCCTTTAACACCCCAGACGCTATATCTTTTTTTGATAGCCGGGCACCATCAGATTTCTTCACCACATTTGCTTACACACGGCTGTCTTCAGTGATCATGTCGGGAAGATGGGTATCCTGCAATGGCTGCTTAGCAGGGCGAGGTGCTATTGTATTAGGGGATTATGCATGAGGAGACCCAATGTCCATCTGCTACCCTACTACTGAACCTATAAATATATGCATATAAATCTATTGCCCTGAAATCATAAATATATTTACATATGTACATGTCTGTATTTAGGCTTCTCTGTATGCACTTTGCCTCCACTCCTTTCCTCTAATTCCTTTCGATTTCCTCCTGACCCATTACCATGTTTGGCCTTCATTCTGGATTCAGTAGTTCCTCTCAGTTACCTTGCTCTTGGTCACTCCCTTCCAGTCCTCCCCTCCCCTCCCTCCTCTGGTTTTGAACCATTCGCTGTTCCCGTGTTCCTATGTTGGGCGACACCTCCTCCCTTCCCCTACCTCCCACGCTCTCATGTCCCTCCAGGACCGTTGGTCCTTTTGTTTTCTTCTCTCATTATTTGTCCAGCCTAGCTTGTCTAGGTGGACCTGCTGACTTAGTAATATGTGCATACAAATGGATATGACTTTGACTGCACCCAAGTGGCCCATAAGAACATGGCTTTGACAGAAACAACATCGACACGCTGATAAGCAGAAAAGCCGCTAACATACAAAATTTACAAGGTAAAAAACAAAACAAATTTAAAAAGACTAAGCAAAAAGATAGCAAATATTAAAAGAAAAATTGCTAGCAGTTCAAGGTCCTTTCGTTGGCCTTTAGACCATTCTTTATACTCCCTTGGGCTCCCTTTGCTCTGCTTTCTCCGCTGCTCCATTGCACGCCCCCAGTGTTTGCCTCAGTGTGGCGAGGTCAACTCAGTCGCCCATCCCCCATTGTGTCTCAGGTGCTGTCCCATGTAGGGCCATGTGTTGGTGCAGGATGTCGTATCTCCTAGTGTGGTCAGCTGAATGGTCCTCTCGGTATGACGGGCCATCTAGCTGGTCTATCGACTTTGGGCTTGGTGGACCCAGGTGTACTCCACTACGTCCTTTCTCCTTCTTTTGTTTCAGCTTCCTTCTGGATGTGGTGTGGTGGGTCAGTTCCTTTCCCACACCAGACGATCTATTTTTGTTTTCTGTGGTATTCCCTTCGAGTGTGGGGGTCGGCCTAATTCTGGTTTGGGCCGGCTTGTCATCCAGCCTCTTTGTGTAGACCTCTGTACTTTGCGTTGCCCTCCTTGTTTGGTGTATCGTGTTGGGGTCCGTATGCATGTTCCAGATCTGTGGGGACACAACCGATACTCTCCCCTGGGTGGGTTAGTACCCTGCCCCCCCAATACCATCCATTCAGATTCTCCCCCTCCCGGTTCTCCCTCTCCCTACCCCACTACTCCTTCTTTATGCTGGGCTCTCATGTACCTCCCTAGGTGTGGCCTGTCATCCCTCCAACTATCTATGCTTCCTCCCGTTTATTGTGGGATGGATGTTTATTCTTCTATTTCTGTCATGCTGATTGTACTTACCTCAGGGGACTCATGTTGTACCTGTCCCTTTGGGTCTGGCTTACGTTGCTTAACATAATTCCTTCCAGCTCTTCCCATGAAATAACGTGTTTCATGTGCTCATCGGTGCTTTTCAGTGCTGCATAATACTCCATTGTGTGTATGTGGCAAAGTTTGCTAATCCACTCGTCTATCGATGGAAACTTAGGCTGTTTCCAAGTCTTTGCTATTGTGAATTGTGCCGCAATAAACATTGGAGCGCATATGACTGGTCGTGTTTTATTTGCTGCTTCAACTGGGTATATGCCCAGTAGAGGGATGGCTGGGTCATAAGATTGATAAATTTCCATTTTCTTTAGGTATCGCCAGATTGCTTTCCACAGTGGCTGTACAAATCTGCACGACCACCAGCAGTGTAGGAGGGTTCCTACTTCACCACAGCCCCTCCAACACTTTATCTTTTGATAGCTAGGCTCCATAAGCTTTCTTCACCTCATTTGTTTATACAACCACCTTTTGTCTTGAGTGATTGTCTCGGGAAGGTGACCATCATGGAATACCAGTTCCTTAAATTCCATATCTATAGGCTTAAGTCTTACCCACAGGAAGCCTATTTTTATTTTATCCCTTGAACAAAATCTTGCAATAATTTACTCTTTTTGTGTAAGTCCATCCTCAATCACTTATCCTTTAACATTTACAAGAATTTATCTGTAACCAACCCCATTTACATAGTCTCATTCATGCTATTTCCACAATAATTGCTAATAACCCTATTTTTTAGAATCGGCAGAAAGCATCAGCTTCAATATCCCATTGCCACTGAGTTGATTTCAACTCATGGGTACCCTATAGGACAGAATAGTATTGTCTCATGGGTTTCCAAGTCTGAAAAAAAAATCTCTTTATTGTGAGTTGGGTGAAGGTTTACAGAATACATTTGTTTTCCATTTGACAGTTCACACATATTTTGCTTCATGATATTGGCTGCAATCTGCTCAACGTAATATCACTTATCGCACTTCCTCCGTGTATTTCCTGTTTCCCTTCCCCCTTCTTTCCTGAACCTTCTGAACTTTATCTTTGAATAAATTATATCCTTTTGATTCAAATAGTTGATTAGTGTTACTTTTTACCTTATAGATCTACCTATTGTTTGGCTGAAGATTGAGCCAAGGGAGTGAGTTCAGTTCCAGATCTGAAGGTGCCTAAGGACAACAGTCTTGTGGGTTCCAAGAATCTCTCTCTGAGCAATACCCCTGAACTTTTAAAATAAATTTAAACTTTGCTGCACATATTTCTCCTATTCTATCCCAAAATTCAAAAGCAAACTCATTATCATTGTGTTGAAGCTGACTCATAGAGACCCTACAAGATAGCATAGAACTTCCCCCTTTGATTTTCCAAGGCTTAAATCTTTACCAGAGCAGACAAACTCATATTTCTCACATGGAGCAACTGATAGGGTAGAATCACTTACTTTGTGGTTAGGAGCTCAATGAGGAGTCCACTCTGCCATTAGACCTCATTTAGAATGCTATCCAGGATTCCCTAATGCTATCCCTCTCAGATCAGTTGGTAGTGGTAATAAATGTAAATCTTAAGGGGGTCAGACTGCAACATCGTAACTCTTCCTTGGGGAAGATGGTGGGTTTGAACTGCTGATTCATTAGCCCTTAAGTGCTTAATTACAGCCTCACCAGGGTTCTCCTTAACATCAGAACAGTGGACACTTATTGGTTTATCTTGCTGGTCTCTGTTCCCTAAACATTGCACTTCATCCACAGGGTTTTCTTCCACAACACACAGCTGCTAGTGTTTTTGGTTTGTTTTTCCTCATGACTTCACCTTCCTGGTCAAAGCTGATTTGTCCAGGGCTAAACACACAATGAAAACATAGCCATATTTGCACACTACAAAATTTGAAGTGAGAAAGCAAGCTATTTGTTGAGTTTTTTGAATGACAGAAATCTAAAAGGAAGTGTTATGATACAGGAAACAGTGAATTTTGATGTCCAGGATCTATGCTGGGGACCCAGTTGGCACTCCGAATGACTATTCAAAGTGATGGTAAGAATTCTCCTCTTCCATGAACTACACATAAAATAGATATAACCACTAAGTCCATGATTTGACAAATGTCTTGTGTGATTGAGTTTGGGTTCCCCATAGGATTAGATCCTGAGACAAAGGTTTTAATTAAGCCATTTTGGGGGAGATATCAATAAGGATATGGGAAATAGAAAAGGGAAAGAAGGCAGCCAATGAAAAGTACATTATCAAACAATTTAAAATTGTGAGCAACTGGAGGTTAATCTTACCGGAGACACTGTAGAAAATCCACTAGTTATTCTGCCCAGAATGTGAGGGAGTGTGGCTATTTGTCCAACAACTCCTATGGGTCATTGGTTAAAGGTTACTCCAGGAAGCAAGAATTAACTAGACAACCACCTGAGCCATGCATGCTCAGGTACAGTGGTCCACAGAAACTAGAGAAAGCAAGAAGAGAGATGTGCTGGCCATTTGGAATTAGGCTAGCATGCCAAGTTGTCAGACATGTCAGGTGCTTGCACTATCATAACTTGTGAGATATACCACTGGTATTTCAATCACAAGTATAGTTACCCGTGGTGGAAAATTTTCAGAAAAGCTTACAAGCTAAATAGACTAGAAAGAATAATCTGCCAATCTACATCTGAAAAAAATAGTGGTGTTTTTGGAGCACATTGATAGCAGTGGAACATTGTTTCATATAGTGCAGGATGATGAACCCCTCAAGTTGGAAGACACTCAAAATATAATTGGGGAAGAGCTGTCTCCTCAAAATAGAGTTGACCTTAGTGATATAAAGTTTTCAGGACCTATATTTGTTTATGTGGCAATGACTCGAAATGAGAAGAAACAGCAGTACTGCAATAACCACTTACAAGAAGATGGGATGCATGAAATATGGATGTAGAAAAATTGGAAGCCATGAAAAAATGGAACACATAAAGATCAACCACTCTATGTGTAATTGAACTGAAATAGACTGGTATTGGCCATTTGGAATGTCATAATATTATGGTTTACATACCAGAGTAACAAATTTGAAAGGAATGGATGACTTTCATGTTAAAAAAGAGAATGTTTCAACATCGATTCCAATGTTCACCAGTTATAGGTGTAGGATATATTACACCTACAAGGATGAATAATTAATAAAGTTATTATTCAAATTTACACACCAACCACTAATACTAAAAATAAAGCCATTGAGGATTTTTACCAACCTTTTCAGTCTGAAATTGATGAAACATGCAATCAAGATTACTGATAACTTGAATGCTAAAATTGGAAACTAAGGAGGAGGATCACTAGTTAGGAAAATGTGACCATGGGGATGGAAGCCACATGGGAGATCTCATGATAGAATTTTCCAATAAGGATGGCTTATTAATTGAACATTTCTTTTTCAGTGATGTAAACAGTAACCACAGACATGGATCATGTATATTGGATAGAAATACACAGGAATTAAATCAACTACATATGTTGAAATAAACTACTATATATACTCGAGTATAACCCAAGGCAACTAATTTTAACCCCCAAAGCTGGGGTGCTTTTTCAGCATAAAAAATGTGCTGCAAAAAACTAGGCTTATACTCAAGTATTTATGGTATAAAGAAGTTAAATATCATCAGTCACGAGACTGGAGACCAACTGTGGAACAAACCATCAATGGCAAATTCAACTCGAATTCAAATAAAATTAAAACAAGTCCCCAAGAGTCAAAGTATGAATTTGAGTATATCTCATCTAAATTAGAGGATACTTCAAGAAGATAGTTCACACATTGAACACAAATCACCTGAGATGATACGAGTTCTGCAATAATATCAAGAACATCATAAATAAAGAAATTCAAAGATAATTAAAAAGATAGGAACTAAAGAAAAGACAAAATGGATGTCACCTTGAATGTGGACTAGCTGAAGCCAATGAAAGAAATGATGAAGTACGAAAAAGATAGATAGAGAAATATAGAACTAATTGATGAAGTAAAGACGCTGAATAAAGAAGCTGAACATAAAATTTCAAAGGGGAATTCAAAAAGATGGAATAAAGAATTATATTAAAAGGTGCAAAGACCTGGAATTAGGACAGCAAAAATGAAAAGCATGTGCATTTCACTAGCTGAAAAAATTGAAGAGAAATTCAAAATACAGAATTACACAGATAGCATCAAAAGAAGATGAAAGTGATTCACTGACCACATGAAGCCCAGGCTCCACAGCGCTGAGTCCAGAAGACCAAGATAGCATACGGATCTCACTGCAGATTGCTCTGAAAGTGCTCACAGTAGTAGGCCCTGGATCAACTGGGGAAAATGTAGAACTCAAAATAAGAAGACTAACCTTAGGATATGATAGGCACTAGTGGAATTCCCATTTGACACCTGACCTCACCTCCATGGCTCAACTTTCAGCCCCCAAATAGGAGACCTATACTGTCACCGATGTACAATTCAGAGCCCAGCATTTGTCAGGGAGTTACTCAGAAGGCAGGAAGGAATGGGAATGAAAGACCAATGGAAAAGGCAAACAAAGGGAGGGAATAGGAAAAGTAGTATTGCATTGTAGGTATTGCAATCAATATCATAAAACATTGCATGAATTGTAAGGAAAATCAATTTACTCTGTAGATTTTCCCTCACATGACAATCAAAACAGTGTAAAAAGAAAATAAGTCATATGACCGAGTACACTGGTAGATCTTGCTGAAGACCAATTTCCAGTGTTAAAAGATGTCACTTTGCGGAATAAGGCACAGCTGAGCCCTAGTGGTATAGTGGTTACAAACATAATGCGTAAGAACCAAGCCAGTTGGATTGCTCAACACAAGATCAACAGTTCTGCAACCATACAAAGTTCCAGTACTGGAAACCCACAGGGATATCTCTCCCCTGTCCTATAGAGTTGCTAAGGGTTGGAATCAACTTGATGGCAGTGAACTGGATGTAAGCCTGGCTGACTAGAGACACAAATCAAGTGACACTCATATATGTGCAATAAATAGTTTTCTATCAAGAAGTCATTATAGTATTTCTATTTCAAGGAAATATCCCAGGCCAGTCCAACTCAAGTCCATAAGTCCAACACTAGCCCATAAGTTCCTTTCCAACTTACGCAGTTACATGCAATGATGCAGAATGCAGGGATGTCAAAGGGCAGTGATGGCAAGGTTGTGTGGACCCAAGGTCGATGGTAGCATGGCAAGACTCTGGCTGCTCTCCACGTGGGCAGGAAGCAGTCAGGTGAATGCAAAAAGAAGGGGAGGTTCCCAGGGCCCTCCTTATGAGAAGGCCATGGCCACAAAAAGGCACCATCAGGCTATGGTGTGATTGACAGATTGGATACCAACCTTACACTTTTACATATCTTCAAACTGACATAAAATTATATAACTATCATACTATGGCATTTTCAATCACCTCATATGTACTTGAAAATGGACAATAATTATGAAAGATAAAACAAAAGTTGATGTCTTTGAATTATGATGCTGGTGAAGAATATTGAATATTCCATGGACTTTCAAAAGAAGGAACAAATCTTTCTTGGCGGAGGTAGAGCCAGAATGCTTCCTAGACGTGAGAATGGCAAGACTTCATATCACATACTTTGGACATGTTAACAGCTGAGCATGGTCCCTAGAGAAGGATATCATACTTGGTAAAGTGGAGTGGTGAAAAAAAGAAGAAGGTCCTCAATGGGATGAATTGGCATACTGGCTGCAAAAACGGTCTCCAACATTAACTGTGAGGAAACAGGCTGAGGGTGCTATGAGTTAGAGCCAAATTAACAGTGTCTAACAATGACAAGACCCCTCCCCCGCCCCATCTGTCAATTTGCTGCACTGTGGTAGCTTGTGCTTTGCTGTGATGCTGGGAGATAGTCCACTAGTACTTCAAATACCAGGCAGGATCACCCACGGTGAACAGATTTCAACACAGCTTCCAGACTAAGAACTGACAGGACGACAAAACAATCAGTCCACTTTGAGGGATTCACCATTGAAAACTTTCTGCATAGCAGTAAAATATTTTCTGATATAATGCCAGAAAATGAGCCCCTCAGATTGCAAAACAATCAAAATATCAACGAGAAAGAGAGCTTTCTCAAAGTAGAGTCCACCTTAATGATAACTCAAAACCTCACAACAGGAGCTGTAGGTAACATCATAATAAATGGAGAAAATATTGAAGTTATCAAGGAGTTCGTCTTGCTTAGATTCACAACTAATGCTCATGGAAACAACAATCAAGAAACCAAATAACATATTGCATTAGGCAAATCTACTGCACATAACCACTTTAAAGTACTGAAGATAAAAAATTTCACGTAGGATTAAGGTGCGCCTGGCCCAAGGCATGGTATTTTCCGCCACATCTTATGCATGTGAAATTTGAACATTGAATGAGAAAGACTGAAGGAGAACTGGTGCATTTGAATTAAGGTACTGACAAAAAAATACTGAAAGTATCATGGGTGGAGAGAAGAACAAACAAATCTGTCTGAGAAGAAGTGCAGCTAAATGTTCCTTGGCAGATAGGATGGCGAGACTTCATCTCATGTACTTTGCAGATGTTATCAGGACAGACCAGTCCCTGGAGGACATCATACACATTACAGTGGAGGGGTTGCAAAAAGAGGAAGACACCCGATTAAATGGATCGAGACAATTCCTACAACAATGGGCTCAAACATAACAAAAATTTTGAGTATGGGGCAGGACCAGGCAATGTTTCATTCTGTTGTGTAGGCATTATTATGAGACAGAACTAACTTGAAAGCATCTAGCAAAAAAGTGTACTAAAGCTTCTGGCACCTTCATTTGCTGATGGATTATAATTCAAAATGAGAAAAATTATTGCAACCATTCATTAATAATCAGAACATGAAACGTGCAAAATAAGAATCTAGGAAAACTGGAAATCATAAAAAACGGAATCTGACCTATAAAGATCAATATCCTAGGCATTGGTGAGTTGAAATAGTCCCTTTGAATCTTAAAATGATAAGAATGACTATGCTGACAATGACAAATTCAAAAGAATTTCTCTTTCATCCTCAAAAAGAGCATTTCTAGATCTATCTTTACGTGCAATGCTGCCTTTGACAGAATAATATCTATCTTCATACACAAGGAAGGCCGGTTAATAGAACCATTATTCAAATATTCTTACAAACCACTAAAGCCAATGAAGAATTGTACCAACTTCTTTAGTCTGAAATTGATCACACATGTACTGAAAATGCATCAATAATTGTTGACAATTGGAATGCACACATGGAAACAAAAAGGAAGGAAGAGTAATTAGAAACTATGATTTTGGGGATCGAAAAGAAGCTGAAGACTGCATGAATGAATTCTGCAAGAGCAATAACTTCCTCATTGCAAACACCTTTATTCAACAACAGGAGCGGCATATATACATGTGGAATACACAGGAATGGAATTGATTAAATCTGTGGGAAGACATGATAGAGAAGCTCAATATCATTGAGACAAAATAAGACCAGGGGCCAACTATGTAACAGACTATCAATTACTAATATGCATGTTCAAGTCAAACCTGAAGAAAATTAAAATAAGAACGCAAAAGAGCCCAAATACAGCCTATATTATATCTGTGGTCGGCTGGGGTTTCTAGCGAAACAAACCAGTGATACTGATACATGTAGAAGAAGGAAATTCATATCAATAAAGAATTTTACATTAAGAAGTCCACACAACAAGAAACCCCAGACCAACTCCTGCCCATAAATCAGATGCAAACTAGAGGCCCTTCCAGATTCATGAAGCTGTTGGAGGAATAGTCCAAGAAACAGGGAAACCACAGGTTGGTGGAGGCAGAGTTGGGAGAATCCAAAGTCAACAGGCAGTTGGCAGGCCACAGACAGCTCTTAGGGTCAGCATGTTTCATGGTGATTGCCATCCCTAGAACCAGACGTAGGGTCCAGTGTCTTTTCATCAGGAAGAAAAAGAGTGAGCCCATTCTCCACAGTCTACTTATAGCTATGAAATAGGTCACACCCCCAAGGAGACTGTGACCTGCGCCTTCTGAAGATCCTGGTCAAGCTATATTGACACCAAACCTTACTATCACAATATCTCACCTGAATTTAGAGCCTATCTCAAGAATGGTTTGGACATATTGAACATTAATGATCAGCTACCAGAAGACTTGTGAAATAGCATCAAGGTCATCAATCTTTTTTTTTTTTTGTCATGTCATCTGTGGCTATTTATTTATTTATCACAAATCATTTTATTGGGGGCTCCTCAAAAAGATCATTATAATACAGTAAAGAAAGAAAATACTACAGTGGATATCAGAGGAGACTGTGAAACTCGCACTTGAACCTAAAGCAGCTAAATCAAATGGAAGAAATGATGAAATAAAAGAGTTGAACAGAAAAATTGGAAAGGCCAGCTTGAGAAGATAAAGTAAAGAATTATATTGTAACGTGTAAAGACCTGGAATTAGGAGAGCAATAGGAATGAGTACAGTCAGCATATCATAAATTGAAAGAACAGAAGAAAAAATCCAAGCCTTGGATTAAAATGTTGAAGGATTATTTATCAAACTATTGAATGATGCAGGGAGAATCCAAAGAATATGGAAGGAGTATACAGAGTCTCTGTACCCAAGAATTAGTTGAGGTTCTACTAGTTCAAAAGGCCAAGAGGAAGTTGAAGCTGCAATGTAAGCATTAGTGAAAAGCAAGGAAGGGATAGGAATGGAAATATTTCAACACGCTCATGCAGTGATAGTCCATGTCAAGAAATTTGGAAGATAGCTATCTGGCCAACCAACTGGAAGTGATTAATATTTGTGTGCATTCTAAAGAAATATGACACAACAAAATCTGCAAAATAAATTAAAATAACATTAATATGACATGCAAGTACAATTTTATTGACGATAACTTTAAAAGTAGTTATAGCAATATGTCAACAGGAAGCTGCCAGAAATCCAGGCTCTATTAAAAGAGGGCATGAGGCAAGGTATATCAATGCTGATTTCAGATGGACCTTGGCTGAAAGCAGAGGATACAAGGAAAATGCTTACTTATGTACTAT
Organism: Tenrec ecaudatus; assembly: GCF_050624435.1. Taxonomy (NCBI): domain Eukaryota; kingdom Metazoa; phylum Chordata; class Mammalia; order Afrosoricida; family Tenrecidae; genus Tenrec; species Tenrec ecaudatus. Next base: position 898,589 of record NW_027457553.1, on the reverse strand, counting down.
TGACTATGCAGAGGATTTTACTGTGTATCATAACAAACTTTGGGTAGCATATGAATACATATGAGAACAATGGGAATTCCCGTACATTTAATTGTGCTCCTGTGGTACCTGTACATAAACCAACAGGAAGTGGTTGGAATAGAACAAGGGGATACTGCGTGGTTTAAAATCAGGAGAGTGTGTGTTGTGGTTATATCCTTTCACCATATGTGTTAGACAGGGTTCTCTAGAAAACAAAACCAGGACATTTATGATTTGATAGATAGATAGAACACGAAGGAATATAACAGCTAATTAGTCCACATAGCAGTACAGAGGACTCAGTTTAACTCACTTCCATGCAACAGTAAATATGGCAGTACAGGCAGGCAGCAAACTGCAGAACTAGGTAAGGTAGCCATACACTGGTCTGGTCACCAGAGAGCAACTGAGAGATAGGAGTGGCTTGCTGAGCCATTTATCTCTTTGCCCACTAATCAAACTGCAAACTTATTAATCCCACATGTTCTTATTGGCCAGGTTGGCACTATAAACCTACCTATCTATCACACTATACTTATTCAAATAATCTGAGAAGCTGCTCTGTATGAAGAAGTTGAGGCATCTGGATTGGAGCAAGAATCATTAACAACCTGTGTTATGCAGATGACCCAATCTTGCTGGCTGAAAGTCAATAGGCCTTGAAGTACTTACTGATAAAGCTCATATAGTACACCTTCAGTATAAATTAGTCTTCAACACTAAGAATACAAATGTCTTCTCAACTTGACAAATATAAACACACAACATCATTACAAATAGAGAAATGTAGCTAAACTCTATTTTACTTGGACCCACAATCAATACTCACAGAAGCAGCAGTCAATAAATCAACGTATTTCATTGGAAAAATCTGTTGTAAAAGACCTCTTTAAAATGTGAAAGAGCAAATGCTTTACTCTGGGGATTAGCAAGTTATGCCTGCTTTTAGCCTTGATATTTTTAATCACCTTAGATGCATGTGAAAGGAGTCTTAATTTCAGTGTCTGGTATGGGTTGAATGACTAACAGCAAGGTTGGTGGTTCAACCCACTTGCTGCTCCACAGAAGAAAGAGGAAGCTATTTGACCCTGTAAAGATTTACAGCTTTGGAAACCCTATATGGTCACTATGAATAAGAATAGACTTGATGGTAATGTTTGACATATGCATGTGAAAGATGGACCATAAATAAGGAAGACTGAAGAAAATATGATGCCTTTCAAATATGATGTTGCAAATAACATTGAATATACCATGAATGCCCAACAGAACAAAGAGGTCTGTCCCGGAAGAAGTACAGCCAGAATGTATTTTAGAAGTGAGGATGGTAAAACTCCATTTCATATACTTTGAACATGGTATCAGGAGAAATTAGTCCCTAGAAAAGGACAAAATGCTTGGTAGAGCATCATCAAAAAACAGGTAAACCCGGAATGAGATGGATCAACACAGTGGCTGTAACAATAGGCTAAAATATGACCATTGTGAGGATGTCACAGGACTAGAAAGGCTTTTATTCTATTGTGCATAGGGTCACTATAAGTGGCAGTGCGTGAGATTTTGTTGATTAACAACACTGGGATATGAGCAATGTCCCCATGGCATATGCTAAACTGTCACCATGCTGGACACAGTTGATCTTTGTGGCTTTAGAGGGTAATTATTTAGAGGTTTATGATTCCACTGAATTTTTTTCTGTGCATTCAAACTATTCCATCCTAAGATTACACAGATCTATCCAAACCAAGCTCACTGCCATTGGATCAATGCTAACTCATATCGACCCTACAGGACATGGGTAAAATTGTACCTGTGAGGTTCTGAGACTGTACCTCTTTACAGAGTAGAGTCCCATCTTTCTCCCGAATAGCAGCCGGTGATTTCAAAATACCGACCGTGCAATTAGCAGCCCAATGTGTAACCAAGAACTATTCAGGGAAGCTAGAGGGAGAGCATGAAAAGAAATCAGTAGTTGAGGTGGTTGGATGCACATCCATCCCTTTGTTCTACTCTCTATGACTTTTTCTGAGTTCATTCAAAATGTAAATTAAGACACAAAATAGAATTCTACCCAACCCTGCTATATGCCTCAACACTATCCATTTTTCTCATTCTTACTACTAATAGAAGCTCAATTTTGTTTAGGGTGATAATGTACCTACTTAAATCGCTCACTCCTAGGCTCCCTTGCATCTATGCATGAGCATTTGACCCAGTTTGGGCCAAATATGTGTAGGTGAAAGACACTGAGTAGGACTCTCAAGAAAGTTTTTCTTGTTGTTTAAGGCAAAACACTTGTCTGGCATAACCCATTTCATTTTTGTCCTTGGCTCTTCTGCTGTCATGCTCCCTAGTCAGAATATTGAAAGATGGGAGAGTCACATAGGTTACATGAGTTTGGCAGACCAAAAAGCATGCATTCTCCTATATGCAAATTGAGTCCCTGAGCAAATACGCCAGACCTAGGCTACCTATTTCAAGACTTACTATTGTATAAGCCAAACCCCTGTGTGGTGCAAAGGGTTAACACAATTCACTGCTAAGCCAAAGATGCCTTGGAAGAAAAACCTGGCAATCTACATTTAAAAATTCAGCCCTTGAAAACCTCATGGAGCACAGTTCTACCCTGAATCATATGGGGTAACTGTAAATCAGAATCAATTCAGTGGCAACTGGTTTGGTATTTTTGGTGTTAATATAAGAAAAATGAAGCTTTTGTGATTAGACCACTAGAGTCGGTTTGTTTTTTCCCATGTAGCCAGAAGCAATTTGGACTGATAGAGAAATAATTAAAAGAATGTAGAGTTAAGTAAGCGTAATGATTATGGAACTAATCATTTAGCAACGGGCTGCTAACCACAAGGTCAGTAGTTCAAATGCACCAGTCACTCAGGGGGAGAAAAATGAAGCTCTCTGTTTCTGTAAAGATTTACAGTCTTGGAAGCCCTATATGGCGTGGCTATAAGTTGTAATCACCTTGATAGCATTGTATTTGTTTGAGTTTGGTGACTAGTATGTAAGCTTTGAGGGGGTAGTAATAGATACTTTGAATATTATTCTTAACACTAAAGGTATTATGTCTTTTGCAAATGGATAAACGAACAAAAGCGATATTCATTTTGTGTTTTCTGTAGTTTGCCTTATTCTTCCAAGAAGATTCCTCAAGTGTTAAGACCCAGTCTTCTCTGGCATACTTGAATAAAAGAATAACTGATAGACACAGACTTGAACCCTGGCCTGTGTGATCTTGGGTGTGTCACTGTTCTTCAATCCATTTCTCATCTGTGAACTGGGGATTACACACGTAGCCCACAGGGTTGTTTTGGAGATTCAGAGTAATGTGTGTGTCTTGGATTGAGTGCCCTTGCATGCCGAGCTTATTCCTCAGGCCTGGGTGCAGGGAGTCTATTTGAGATCTGATGGCAGGGAGTGGGAATAGGAAAGCGGACGCAAGACTGAGTTAGGGGGAGAAGCAATCACAATGGGAACGGGGTGTTGAGGCTTTTAATGTAGGATACAGGGGCTTGATTCCCCCAGGACTTCTGAGGAACATGGGTTCTGTCCTAGAATTGCCTACCAGAAACAGGAGGCTGGGCTCTTCTTCGCCTGTAGTGGTGTTGAGCATTCCTCCTAGTAAGGTGACCTCTCCTACCTTCCTGGGTTTGGCTTTCCATGCCTTTGAAAAGGCTTCGAGGCAGAAGGACATGGAGAGCTGAGTGCTGCACAGTTGTGATAAGACACCATTTCAGCAGGAGCCTGCACTTACATAGAGCCGTTCGCCACTGCTATGATGGATATCAGGAGGAGCCCTGGAAGTGCAGTGGTTACAAGTTGGTTTGCTAACTTCAAGGTCAGCAGTTCAAAACTACTAGCTCCAAGGAAGAAAGATGGGGTTTTCTACTCCAATAAAGAGTTGTAGTGTTTGAAACTCGCAGGGGGCAATTGTACACTGCCCCACAGGATCGCTATGAGTCAGTATTGACTGGAAGGCAGTGAGATGGTGTCAGAGATGGGTCAAAGGAATGTGGCATGGCAACCCTAAGAATCTGCTACAGAACCATAAAGTGCCTGGGATAGATGAGTTTATTGTGCTTGACCTTTTAAAACCATCAAACGGGCAACAGTTAGAAAGACAAACATACCAAGTGTCATTGGAGATCCGGAGAAAGCAGAGAAACACTGCTAATGATGCAGGTTTGCTGCACAGCAATCTGGCAGAGCTTAGTGAAAGCCCATTGAATGTACCCTAGGACCTAGTGAGCCCCTCCTGGGCGTACAACCAAAGAAGCGCAGTCACTGAGTTGACTTTCATTCCTGATGAACCTATCAAACAAAGCTGAATGGTCCCATGATGTTTTCAAGGCTTCTATTGGGAAGTAGACAGCCATGCCTTTATCCCACAGTGTGTGGAAGACGGCTTCTAACTACTGACCTTTGGGTTAGCAGCCAAGTACTTAATATTTCCCCCATCAAAGATCTCTCCTGGATGTAGAAAAACAAACAAAACCCCAGTTGATTCTTCCTCATTAGCAACCCTACAAGGCACAGTTGGATTGCTGCTTTAGGTTTACAAAACTAAATTCTTACGACAGCAGACAGCCTCTCTTTGCTCCATGGAATAGCAGGTGGGTTGGAACTTCTCACCTTGGGGTTAGCAGCCCAAAGCATAATTCCTGGGTATATAGGCCAAGCTTTTTATCCAATTCATAGGGCCCTTGGGGCATTTTTACAAGAATGGTCACCACACTGATGCCTGCAGTAGAGAAGAGTTGGAGCCGAATTGGATGCCAATCAACAGACAACTGAAGAAGGAAACAAAAGAAAGATGATGATTGCTCATGACCAAGTGGCACGCAGCAGCACATGCAATTGATATGCAGCATGGCAATAACTCTTAATGACATTGCAAGGAATTGAAAAGGTCAGAAACTGAATGAGATTTATATTGCAGTACCATTCATGGAAGCTGAAAGCCCATTCACCAAGCAGCATGGTCTAGTGCACATGGCTGTATGCCTATAAGGACACACACACACCAAGCACCCAGCAGGGGGTATTAGTCTGAAGAGGGGAATGGAAGTGATGTGAATGTGGAAAAGGAGGGACAAAACACAAGCAGGGCCTGACATTGATCAGGGTTCACGGTGTGCTATAAAGTAGGCATGATTAATCCCTTCCCTGTACCAGAAGGCTGAGCTAGATTTTTAAAGCAATTCAAGTGCCTGGAAGACAATGGTTGTTAGCTGCTGTTGAGTCAGCCTCCAGTCCAACTCACTGTGACAACCAGCTCCCAGTGACTCCATGGGCAATATTCTCCCTGGTCCTGCACCATCTCTTTGGTTGTGCATCAGATTGTGATTCACAGGTGTTTTCGTTAACTGGTTTTCAGAAGTAGAATGCCAGGCTCTTCTTCATCGCTCATCTTAGTCTGGACACATCACAGAAACTGGTTCAGTCTCATAGCCTTACCCAACCAAGCTCCCCCATTTCAGTATCATAGCAACACAGAAATCAGTTCAGTACCACAGCAATAACCAAGCATCCCCCTGACAAATGAGTGTTGGATGCACATGAGTTGCATTGTCTTGGACTCAAACCCAGATCTCCCACATTGAAAAGGAGAATTCTACAACTGAACCACCAATTTACCCTCAGAATATAATAAGTATCCAGTAAATGGTTATTAAGAATGTGGCTGCCAGGAAAATCCAGCAATTTCCTGCCAAGGCTTAACACTAATATCTTCCCCCACACACAAGAAGGCTGCAGAGGAATGACTTTCTCCATGCCAGCCCTGGTATCTAGACAAGGGACCCTAACATTGAGCCACTGAGCCCCAGCAGGCTGGGGAGCAATGTCAAATTGGATGAGGGACAATCCTGGTTGAGTTAGTTTCCCTAAGCTTGCAGGGCAGTTTAGCATGTCCACAGCTGTGTTCAGAATAGCCATGTGATTACCACCGAGAGAAATTCCACATGCTTTCACACCCCATGCTAGTCGTTGCAGCCATCGTTGAGTACAGTTCATGCTCATCACTATCTAGAACTCACGGTGACGCTGTGGGTGAGTCATTGGGCAGGTAACCTCAAGGTTGGCAGTTCAAAGGCACCAGTTGTTCTCTGAGAGGAAGGTGAGATGATCTGCTCCTGTAAAGATTTAGCCTGAGGAATTTTATATAGGGTCACAGTGAGTCAGGATCAACTCAATGGTGTGGATTTGGTTTAGTAGACCAGCCATCAGATCATATTTAATGTATTTATTAACATGTATATTTGCCACAAATCCAATGTCTTTTATTTTTATCAATGCATTTCAATACAATTTGTGCCTTTGTGATTCTGTATTTCATTGGAGGTATTTGGAAATATTATTCTGGGGAGTGGTCATGTGTTCCATAGCCTTTCCTAAATGCCAAAAGGATCCATGGGGTTGCAATGGTTAAGACCCTCTAATAGAGTTTATCAAAGAGCCCTGGAGGCACAATGGTTAAGTGCTCAGCTGCTATCCAAAAGGTTGAAGGTTTGAACCCACCAGTGGCTCTGTTCTTGGAAGAAAAACCAGGCAACTCATTCTTGTAAAGATTACAGCATAGAGAAGCCTAGAGCAGTGGTTCTCAAACTTCCTAATGCCACAACCCTTTCATACAGTTCCTCATGTTGTGGTGACCTCCACAACCATAAAAATATTCTCATTGCTGCTTCATAACTGTAATTTTGTTACAGTCACCCTGTGCAAGGGTCCCACAGGTTGAGAACCATTGGTCTAGAGAGCTCTGCACTGATGCATTGAGTCACTATGAGAGAACTGGACTAGAAGGTTCCTAACAAAAACACCAACAATTCTTTTTTACCATGACCTTGTTAACTCAAAAAGATTAATAAGCAAATTCACAAATGAGGACATCCAGTTGCCCCTCCAAACTGGAGAAGCATAAGTTAAATGGTGACCCTGACCCCACGGGGTCCTCCAGCTGGTGCCATGCTGCCTTTATTCCTCTGCCTCTCAGTTCTGTGGAGAAGAAGGGGAAAGGGAGGGAAACAAAAAGAAAGAAATGAAAAGATAATTTTCCAGCTTCTTCACATCACTGAATTGAACTTTACTTTTAGTAAAAGTATTATGAAATGGAAATGGTGCTTTCACTAGTTTGCTTTTAGGTGATATTCAGAGACATGGTGCTGGTAATTATTTGAGCCGGGGAGGTTAGTGTGCAGATTTTCTGAATATGGTTGAGCCAGCATGCCCCCTTCCACGCCTAGCTTTTCCCTGCGATATGAGAAGTTATAGACAGTCTACTCTCTTCTTCCTCTGATTCGCTGCAAACAATGGACACATTGGTTCTGACTTGACCTGGCTCCAGTACAGAAAAAAAAATATCCTCCTTGCATAATTGTAGTGCTTGCATTGGAAGGCACCCAGAGACAAATCTCTCTTCTGGTGGCATAATGGGTTATGTGTTGGGCTATTAACTGCAAGGTCAGCAGTTGGAATTCACCAGTCACTCCTTTGGAGAAAGATGAGGCTTTCTTCTCCCATAAAGAGTTATAGCCTTAGATGAGTATAAAAACTCAAAATGCATTGGCAGAGATTCCACAGAGAATAAGCCTCCATTAAATCCCCTGGGACCATTCACCAGGGATGGGATTAAACCCTGCTCACCGTCAGTACATCAGAAAGTGTATTGTTGCAGATATGATTAGGTTAAAAATTAACATCTTATCATTTGTCTTTACTCTTAACACGTTTTTCATTTGTTCTTTTTTTAATTTTCTGCTTTCCTTTTTATTGAAAAAAGTAACTAATGTCACTGAACAAGTAGAGAATTTGTTAAATGAAAATCTAATCGGTTATGTAAACTTTCACTGAAAACATAACACACTTTTATTTTTACAAAGAGTTATAGCCTTGGAAACCCAGGAAGCCGGAGTATTTTCTCTCGATAGGATTGTTATGCACCCAATGGCAATGAGTGTTGTTGGATTTTGTTTCTTTATTGTTTTCTGTAGCTATGGTGGGGTATAGGGGTTATGTGTTGGGCTGCTGAACGCAATGTCTGAAATGGCAAATTTGAAATCCCCAGCCACTCCAAGGGAGAAAGATGAGGCTTTCTACTCCTCTAAAGAGTTCCAGTCTCAGAGCAGCCAGTCCACAAAGAGAACAACATGGCTGGCCCCACTATGAGACATGATGCCCCTCAGTGACCAAGGGTGATACAGGCGACAGCACTGGAGACACAGTGTGCGAATTGCACCTAACCTGATTCCACCACACCGAGGCAAAGTGTGGTGGAATGCAGTGGAACAGCAAGGGAATGGAGTGGCAAGGTCCCCAGGGAATGCTGAAAGTGGACTTTGGGGCCAGGTTGTGGTGCCTCAACAGACTGGATTGGAAAACACTCCTAAGGTCCAACAAATGATCCTTGAACTAACTACAAGCTCTTCTTTCTTGATGTGTTTTGTTTTGTTCTTTGTCAGTGGTTTGTTTTTGTTGTTTAGTTGTCTGGTTGTATATTGTTGCTTTGTTTTCCACTGTCTTGTTTTCGTGCATGTTAGTGTCTCCACAGGTCTGTCTAAATAAGACAGGCTGGATGAACTATCTGGAGGAAAAACAACAGGACCGACAGTTCCGGGGGCACTTGGGATAGGGGGAGGTGCGGGGGGGTAAGGAAGTGGTGTTAACAAACACAGGGACAAGGGAACAACATGGGACTCAAAATGGTAGTGAGGGGCAAGTGGCAGGACTGGTAGGGAATGATCAAGGGTAAGGTTACGTAAAGAAGAGGTATAGCTGTAACCCAGGTGGGGACAGAGCATAGTAGTGGGAGAAGAGGAAAGTCAAGGGAGATGGAGGAAAGAGCTAGGAGTCAAAGTGCATTTATAGAGGTCTAGACAAAGACATGTACATGCAAATATAAATATCATACAGTTTCCTTTGTAGTTGTAGACCCCCAATCATAAAATTATATTCTTTGCTACTTCGTAACTCTCGTTTTGTTACAAGTTATGGATAGTGCCACCCTGTAAAGGGTTCGTCTAAGCCCCAAAGGGGTTACGACCCACATGGTGAGAACCGCTGCTCTAAATTTAGAGGAGTTTCTCTTAAGGTCTATTTCACCATACTGTTAGAAGCTCAAGTCCATTTGTTGTTGTTGTTAGGTGCCGTCGAGTGGGTATGTCTCATAGCAACTCTACACACAATATAATGAAACGCCGCCCTGTCCTGTGACATCCTCACAGTGGTTCTCTGCTTGCGCTCATTGTTGCAGCCACTGTGCTAATGCATCTTGTTGGGGACCGCCTCTCTTTTCCTGCCCTTTCATACCAAGATTTGGGACTTCCTGTAGAGCAGTGGTTCTCAACTTTCCTAATGCCATGATATTTTCATACCGAATCTCATTTAGTGGCGAAACCCCCCAACCATAAAAATGATTTCATTGCAGCTTCATAACTGTAATTTTGTTACTGTTATGAGTCACAACACCCCTGTGAAATTTTCATTCCATACCCACAAAGGGGTCGCGACACACAGGTGAAGATCACTTGCTCTAAACTAAGAGGAGATTCTCTTAAGATAGAATTCAACATACTGGTAGATGCACAAGTTCTGTTGTTATTGGTGTTAGGTACCATTGAGTGGGTTTTGGCTCATAGTAACTCTATGCACAATATAATGAAACGCTTTCCCATCCTATGCCATCCTCACAGTGGTTCTTTTGCTTGTGCTCATTGTTGCAGCCACTGTGCTAAATGCAACTTTTGGGTAGCTGCCTCTTTTTTGTGGCCTTTCTACTGTACCAAGACTTGTGTCTTCCTCTAGGGCAGTGGTTGTCAAATTTCCTAATGCCATGACCCTTTCATACAGTTCCTCATGTAGTGGTGACCCCTATCATAACATTATTGTTACTTCGTAACTGTAAATTTCCTACAGTTATGAATCATTTCACACCTGTGAAAGGGTCATTCGATCGCCAAAAGTGGTCGTGAACCACAGGTTAAAAACCGCTGGTCTAAACTAAGAGGAGTTTCTCTTAATATCTACTTCACCCTGTTGTCAGAAGCACAAATCCTATAGTTATTGTTAGATTCTGTTGTGTAGCTTTCGACGCCTAGCAACTCTAAGCACAATATGATGGAAAGGTGTCCTGTCCTGCGCCATCCACCCAGTGGTTCTTTGCTTGCGCGGATTGTTGCAGCCACTGTTGTATTCCATCGTGCTGTGGGCTGCCTCTTTTTGCTGCCCTTCTACTGTACCCAGATCTATGTCTCCCTCTAGGGCAGTGGTTTTCAACCTTCCTAATGTAATGACTCTTTCACACCATTCCTCATGTACTAGTGACCCCCCCAATCATAAAATTATTTTCCTTGTTACTCCATAACTATAAATTTGCTATTGTTATGAATCAGGTCACCCATGGGAAATGCTCATTGTTCCCTCCTAAGACGTCGTGACCCACAGTTAGAGAACTGTTACTCTACACTAGGAGTTTCTTTTAGAGTCTTCTTCAGCATATTGTTAGAGGCACATATCCTGTTGTTTGGTGCCTTCGAATGGGTTTAGGCTCATGCCAACTCTATGCACCATGTAATGAAATGCTTTCCCGTCCTGTGCCTTCCATACAGTGGTTCTTTTGCTCACACTCATTTTTGCAGCCACTGTGCTAATCCATCTTGTTGGGCACTGCCTCTCTTTTCCTGCCCTTCTGTACCGAGATATGTGTCTTCCTCTAGAGCAGTGGTTCTCAACTTTCCAAATGCCACAACCACTTCACACTATTCCTCGTGTAGTGGTGACATCCAACCATAAAATATTTGCATTGCTACATCATAATTGTAATTTTGCTTCTGTTATGGATCAGGCCACCCATGCAAAAGTTTCATTAGTCTCCTCAAAGGCGTCTCGAGACACAGTTGGAGAACCAATGGTCTATATGATAGGAGTTTCTCTTAAGGTCTACTTCAGAATATCCTTAGAAATCCAAGTTCTTTTTATTATTGTTTGGTGCATTTGAGTGTGTGTTGGCTCATAGCAACTGTATGCACAATATAATGAAACTCGGCCCCATCTCGTGCCATCTCACTGTGGTCCTTTGCTTGCGCTCACTGCTGCATCTATTCCATCTTGTAGGGGCTGCCTGACTTTTGCAGCCCTTCTGCTGTACTAACATTTGTGTCTTCCTCTAGGACAATGTTTCTCATACATCCTAATTCTGTGGCCCTTTCGTACAGTTCCCAATGTAGTGGTGGACCCCAATCATAAAAATATAAAATTATATTCATTGATATTTCATAACTGTACTTTTGCTGCTGTTATGAAGCAGGCCATCACTGGGAAGGGGTGTTTCGAAACACCTCCCACCTGAAAGTTTTCACGACCCAACATTGAGAACCCTGCTGTAAACTAAGAAGAGTTGCTCTTAAGATTTACTTTAGCATATTGTTAAACACAAAAGCCCTGTTGTTTTTGTTGTTAAGTTCCGCGGAGGGGGTTTTGGCTCATCGCATCTCTATGCACAATATCATGAAATGCTTCCCAGACCTGTGCCATCCTGACAGTGTTTGTTTGCTAGTGCTCATTGTTGGAGCCATATTGGGGGTTCTGGCTATTTTTTGTTGCCCTTCTACTCTACCAAGATTTGTGTATTCCTTTAGGGCAGTGGTTCTCAACCTTCCTAATGCCACAACATTTTCATACCATTCCTCATATCGTGCTGACTGCCAAATCATAAAATTATTTTCATTGCAACTTTGTAACACTAATTTTTCTACTGTTATGACTGGGCGACCACTATGAAAGGTTCATTCATCCCCCAACAGGGCTCGTGACCCAAAAGTTGAGAACCGCTGCACTAAACTAATAGGAGTTTCTCTTAAGGTCTACTTCAGCACATTATAAGAAACACAAGTCCTGTTGTTTTGTTGTCAGGTGCAGTCGAGTGGGTTCTGACTCATAGCAACTCTATGCTCCATATAATATAACGCTGCCCCATCTGTGCCATCCTCACAGTGTTCCCTTAGCTTGAGCTCATTGCTGCAGCCACTGTGCTATTACATCTATTTGGGGGCTGACTCTATATTGCGGCCCTTCAACTATATCAAGACTTGTGTCTTCCTGTAGGACTGTGGTTTTCAGCAATCCTAATGCCACGACCCTTTCATACAGTGCCTCGTGTAGTAATGACCCCCCAACCAAAAAAAATATACTGTTGCTACTTCATAACTGTAATTTTGCTACTGTTACGTATCGGCCCACGCCTATGGGAGGGTCATTCGAACACCCCCAAAGGATTTATCACGCACAAGTTGAGAACAGCTGCTCTAAACTAAGAGCAGTTTCTCTCAAGGTTTAGTTGAGCATATTGTTAGATGTATGATTCCTCCTGTTATTGTTGTTCGGGCCGTGGAGAGGGTTTGGGCTCATAACAACCCTGCGCACAATATAATACAGGCCTGCCCAGACTTGCATCATCCTCACAGTGGTTCTTTGCTTGCGCTCATTGTTGCAGCCACCGTACAAATCCGTCTTGTAGGGACTTCCTCTCTTCTGCCGCCCTTCTACTGTACTTGCGTCTTCCTCTAGGACAGTGTTTCTCACCCTCCCTATTTCTACGACCTTTCCATACACTTCCCAATGTGTAGTGGTGGTCCCCAAAGCATAAAGGTTCTTTTCTACTGTTTTTCCATAACTGTAATTTTGCAAGTCTTATGAATCTAGTCACCCTGTGAAAGGGTTGTTCAACCAAACAAAGTGGTCACAAATCACAGGTTGAGAACCGCTGTTCTAAATTAAGAGGAGTTTCTCCTGTGGTCTAGTTCAGTATATTATTACACACACGAGTCCTGTTCTTATTGTTGTTAGGGGCTGTCGAGTGGGTTTGGCTCATAGTTGGCTCATAACAACTCTATGCACAGTATCATGAAACACTGTTCCATCCTCTAACACCCTCACACTTTTCTTTTGTTTTCTTTCATTGTTGCAGTCTCTGTGCTAATCCATCTTTTGGGGGACTGCCTCTCAGTTGCTGAACTTCTACTGTACCCAGATTTGTGTCTTCCTCTAGGGCAGTGGTTCTCAAAGTTCCTAATGCACGACTCTCTCACACCATTCCTCATGTATTGGTGCCCCCCCCAATCATAAAATTACTTTCCTTGTTACTTTATAACTAAAATTATGCTACTGTTATAAATAAGGCCACCATGTGATATAGTCATTCTCGCCCCCACCCCCCAAAAGGCATCACTACCCACAGTTTGAGAACTGCTATTCTACACTAAGAGGAGTTTATTTTTAAGGTATGTTTCAACATATTGTTAGAAGCACAAATCCTGTTATTCTTTTTGGCTGCCTTCGAGTGGGTTGGCTCATACCAACTCTATGCACAATGTAATGAAACGTTGTCCTGCCCTGTGGATCCTCACAGTGGTTCTTCTGTTTGCACTCATTGTTGCGGCCACTGTGGTAGTCCATCTTGTTAAGGACTACCTCTCTTTTCCTGCCCTTCCGTACCAAGATTTGTGTCTTCCTCAAGAATAGTGGTTCTCAACTTTCTGAATGCCACTACTATTTCATACCAGTCCTCATGTAGTGGTGACACCCCAACCATAAAATATTTTCATTGCTACAACATAACTGTAATTTCGCTTCTGTTATGGATCAGGCCACCCATGTGAAAGGTTCATTAGTCTTCTAAAGGCACTGTGACACAGTTTGAGAACCACTAGTCTAAACTAAGGGGAGTTTCTCTTAAGGTCTACTTCAGCATATTCATAGAAGCACAGTCCTGTTGTTTTTGTTTGATGCTATTCAGTGTGTGTTGGCTCATAGCAACTCTATACACAATATAATGAAACGTGACCCCGTCTCGTGCCACCCTCACAGTGGTTATTTTGCTTGTTGTCATTGTTGCAGCCATGGGCTAATCCAACTTATGAGGGGCTCCCTCTCTTTTGCTGCCCCTCTACTGCCCTTTCATTCATTTCCGCAGGTAGTGATGAACCCCCAATCATAAAATTATTTTCATTGCTACTTCGGAACTTTAATTTTGCTACAGTTATGAATCAGGCCTCCACTGTGAAAGGGTCATTTGACCCCCCCAAAGGGCTAGCGACCCACAGGTTGAGAACCACTGCTCTATACTAAGAGGAGTTTCTCTTAGGATCTACAGCACCATATTGTGAAAAGCATGAGTCCTACAGTGATTGTTGTTAGGTGTTGCCCAGTGGGTTTCGACTCTCAGCAACTCTACGCACAAGATAATGAAACGCTGCCCCGTCCTGTGCCATCCTCACAGTGGTTTCTTGTCTGCACTCATTGTTGCAGCCACTGCGCTAATCTAACATCTGGGGGTCTGCCTCTCATTTGCTGCCTTTCTGCTCTGCCAAGATTTCTGTCTTGCTCGAGGACAGTGGCTCTCAACCTTCCTATAATGCCACAGGCCTTATATACCACTCCTCATGTAGTGGGTACAATCCCAGTCATAAATTTATCTTCATTGCTACTTCATAACTGTAATGAAGCTACTGTTATGAATTGGGCCACCCCTGTGCAAGGGTAGCTCATCACCTTAATGGAGTCTTGACCCACAGGTTGAGAATCTCCGCTCCAAACTATGAAGAATGTCTATTAAGATATATTTCAGCACATTGTTAGAAGCAAAAGTCCTGTTGTTATTGTATTTAGGTGCCTTCAAGTGGGTTTTAGCTCATAGCAACTCTAGGCAAAATGTAACGAAACGCTCCCCCATCCTGTGCATTCCTCACAATGGTTCTTTGCTTGTGCTGGTTGTTTCAGCCACTGAGGTATTCCAACTTGGAGGGGCTGCCTCTCCTTTGCTGCCCTTCTACTCTACCAACATTTGTGTCTTCCTCTCGGACAGTGGTTCTCAATCTTCCTAATTCCACGACCCTTTCATGCAGTTCCCAATAGAGTGGTGGACCCCCAGTCATACAAAATTTTCGCTGATATTTTATTACTGAAATTTTGCTAATCTTATGAATCAGGCAACCCTTGTGAAAGGGTCATTCAACCCACTCACTCCCCAAAAGGGTTTGAGATTCATAGGTTGAGAACCCTGCTCTAAATTAAGAGGAGTTTCTCTTAAGATCTACATCAGCATATTGTTAGAAGCTCAAGTCCTTTTTGTGTTGCTGTTAGTTGCCGTCGAGTGTGTTTTGACTCTCAGCAACTCTACGCACAATATAATGAAACGCTGCCCCGTCCTGTGCCGTCCTCACAGTGGTTTGTTGATGGCACTCATTGTTGCAGCCACTGAGCTATTCCATCTTGTAGGGTCTGCCTCTCACTTGCTGCCCTTCTGCAGTACCACGTTTTGTGTATTCCTCTTGGGCAGTGTTTCTGAACCTTGTTAATGGCATGGCTCCTTTATACAATTCTTAATGTTGTGCTGATCCTCCAACAGTAATTTTTTTTCATTGTTACTCCATTACTGTGATTTCTCTACTGTTATGAATTGGGCAACACCTGTGAGAGGCTCGTCTGAAACCCCATAGCGGTCGCGACCCACAAGTTAAGAACCACAGCTCTAAATTTAGAGGAGTTTCTCTTAAGATCTAGTTCAGCATATTGTTAGAAGTACACGTCCTGTAGTTATTGTCGTTAAGTTCCGTCGAGTGGGTTTTGACTCTTAGCAACTCTATGCACAATATAATGAAAAGCTGCCTTGTCCTGTGCCACCCTCACCGTGCTTGTGTGCTTGGCCTCAGTGTTGCAGCCACTGTGCTAATGCAACTTGTTGGAGACTGCCGCTCTCTTCCTTCCGATCTGTACCAAATTTGTGTCTTGCCCTAGAGAAGTGGTTCTTAACCTTCCTAATGCCACTACCCTTTCATATCAATTCTCATTTAGTGGGGACCCACAACAATAAAATTATTTTCATTGGTATTTTGTCACTGTAATTGTACTACAGTTATGAATTGGGCCACCCCTGTGAAAGGGTCATTCTACCCTCCCAAGGGCGCGACCCACAGGTTGAGAACTGCTGCTCTAAAGTTAAAGGACTTTCTCTTAAGTCCTACTTCACCATATTGTTAGAAGCACAAGTCCTGTAGTTATTTTTGTTGAGTGCTGTTGAGTGGGTTTCTGGTCACAAGAACTCTATGCACAATATGATGAAATGCTGCCCAGTCCAATGCCATGCTAAGAGTTGTTCATTTGCTTGTGCTCATTGTTGCAGCCACTGGGCTAATCAATCTTGTAGGGGCTGCCTCACCTTTGCTGCCCTTCTACTCTACCAAGAATTCTGTCTTCCTCTAGGGAAGTGGTTCTCAACCTTCCTAATGCCATGACTCTTTCATACCATTCCTCATGTAGTGGTGACTGCCAAATCATGAAATTATTTTCATTGCTAGATCATAACTCTAATTTTTCCACTTTAATGAACGGCCCACTGCCGTGAAAGGGTCATTCGTCCCCCAAAAGGGGTCACTACCCTCAGTTTGAGGACCGCTGCGCTAAACTAATAGGAGGTTCTCTTCAGGTCTACTTAGGTACATTGTTAGAAAAACAATTCCTGTTTTTTTTTTTTTTCTTGTGGGTTTTGACTCATAGCAACTCTATGTCAATATAATGAAACACTGTCCCGTCTTGTGCCATCCTTGCCGTGTTTCTTTGGCTTGTGTTTATTGTTGCAGCCACTGTGCTATCCCATCTATATTGGGGCTGACTCTATTTTGTTGCCCTTCAACTGTATCAAGAATTGAGTCTTCCTCTTGGACAGTGGTTTTCAACATTCTTACTCACGAACTTTTCATCTAGTTCCTCATGTAGTCGTGACCAACCAACCATAAAATTATTTTTGTTGCTACATCCTAGCTGTAATTTTGCTACTGCTATAATTCAGGCCACCCCATGAAAGGGCTGTTTGACCCCCTAAGCAGACACGACCCACAGGTCTAGAGCTGCTGCTCTAAACAAAGGGGAGATTCTCTTAAGGCCTTATTCAGAATATTGTTAGAAGCACAGGTCCTGTTGTTATTGTTGTTGGGTGCAGTTGAGTGGGTTGGGCTCATAGCCACTCTCTGCACAATATAATGAAACTCTGGGGGTCTTAAAGGCTTGAAGGCAAACAGGCTGAAATCTAGCTCAGAAGCAAAAAAGCCCACAGAGAAGAAGCACACAAGCCTAAGTGAACATGAAGTGTTGAAGGGATCAGGTAGCAGACACCAAACAACAAAAACCAATACTGTGTGATCACCTTCCCCACATAAACGCTGAAGATGAATGTGTGCATAAGTAAGTGTGGTGAAAAAGGCTGATGGTGCCCGGTTATCAAGTGATATAGCGTCCCGGGTCTTAAAGGCTTGAAAGTAAACAAGCAGGCCCTGAAACAACAAAGCCCACATGGAAGCATCACACCAACATGTGTGATCATGAAGTGCTGAGGGGACCAGTTTTCAAGCAACAAAGGCGGGAGGGGGGATTATATCATCGTGAATGAGGGGAGTGCATGACGGGGGACCTATGCCCACCTGTAGACAACTGCACATCCCTTGCGGAGGGGTAGTGGGAAGGAGATGAGTCACTCAGAGTTCAGTGTAGCAATAATGAAACCCACAACCTTCCTCTAGTTATTAAACACATCCTCCCCCCACCTCTCATGATCCCAATTCTACCTTGCAAACCTGGTTAGACCAGAAGATACACAGGGCTACAGATGGGAACTAGAAACACAGGGAATCCAGGACAGATGAACCCCCCAGGACCAGCGGTGAGAGTGGCGATATTGGGAGGGAAGTGGGTGTAGAAATGGGAAACCGATCACAAGGATCTTCATATAACTTCCCCCCTGGGAGATGGGCAACAGAAAATTGGGTGAAGGGAGACGCCGCGCAGTGTAAGATAAGAGAAAATAATAATTTATAAATTATTAAGGGTTCATGAAGGAAGAGGAGCAGGGTGAAAGGGGGAGATGGGAAAGGGGAAATGAGCTGATTCCAGGAACCCAGGAGGAAAGCAAATTTTGAGAATGATGAAGGCAACGAATGTATAAGTGTGCTTTACACAATTGGGGTATGTATGGATTGTGATGAGTTGTATGAACCCCAATAAAATGATTTTAAAAAAGAAAAAGAAAAAATGTCTCTAAATGAATGAAGGCAACATATGTACAAAATGCCTGATGCAATCAATATGGATTGCAACAAAAGTTGTAAGAGTCTCCAATAAAAGATTTTTAATAAAAATGTATATATAATAAATATTTTCCTAATTTATATAAATGACTAATAAGAATAAAATTAAGCAGCCTGGGTTTTTTATAGGAAAAAATAATGATAAAAGAACAAATGAGAGATTCAGCAGTAAGCAATGGATAGGAAAATATTATCAGGAAAGTTTTCTCTTATATGGAATGTACATTCTCTTACATGACAACAATCAGAATATGCCATAAGAACCTCAGACCAAATACTAGAATAAAATAGAGGAAAACATTCCCAACCCTTCAATAAAATGCTATATGCTTTCGATGATTTTCACAAAAGGTCAAATTCTTTAACAAAATATTTTGTTCATTCAAATTTTTAATTATGCATAAATTTATGTCTACTTGCATTACATCTCATAAAAAGGCATAAGAATTGTTTTTGCTATATCTAAAACTAAATAGAAGATAGTGAAGGTGAAAAAATAGTTTTCGTGAATGTTGCTTTGAAATACAAATGGCATTGTCCTAAGAAATTATAATGATTTAATTTTTAAAAATCATTTTATTAGGGGCACATACAACTCTTATCACAATCCATACATGCATCAGTTGTGTAAAGCACATCCGTACATTCATTGCCCTCATCATTCTCAAAACATTTGCTCTCCACTTAAAGCCCTGGCATCATGTCCTCATTTTTCTCCGCCCTCCTTGTTCCCCCGTCACTCATGAACCCTTGATAATTTGTCAGATCTTACATATTTTGTCTCCCTTCACCCACTTTTCCATTGTCCATCCCCCAGGGAGGAAGTTATACGTAGATCCTTGTAACTGAGGTCTCAGAGCAGCTGGGTGTGATGCAGGGGAAGCTCTGGAAGCAGCTGCAGACACTGCGGGAGTTGGAAGCCCAACAGTGAGGGTCACTGCATCCGTGGGTACCAGAAAACTGGCTGGGGTTGCTTATTCCCCTAGATGCTACCCCTGCCTTGAAGAGAACCATGACAGAGGCCTGTAGACATGTGTCAGGAAAAGATGAGTCCTTCACTGTTTCCTCTTCCCACAAACTTTTGAGGAGTGCCTGCAGGGCAGGGGCTCGGCTCCCTGGGTCCAGTCACCTGCCCTTCCCCAGAGCCACACCCTCGCCAGCCCCAACTACCCATGCCCTGGGTTTGCTTCTTGAATCCAGAGGAGCAGCCTGGGCAAAGACCATGAAGAACCTTGTCCTTCAGGCAGCCCATTTGATTGGGTCCCTTGACCTCCAGAGTGTGGACACATGCACACTAACTGTTGGGGGACTCAGGCTGTCACCACAGGGGCCAGGATCTGAAGAGGATGCTGGCACTGCAGGGCTTCCTGAGGGAAGCCGAGGACTTGCAGAGCTGGCTGAGCAGCCAGCAGCAGGTGGCCAGAGGAGAGAGGAATATGAGCACACCCTAATGAGGAAGGGGCTAGGGGCAAGGAAGGTGCCCTGGAGCCGAATGAAGACGGGTAGTGGAGGGGTGCTGCATGCACAAGGGGCTGATGGGGAACTTCAGTCTGGACTGAGGACAGCTGTTGCTTCCTATTCCCCTCTCTGCGTAGAGGGGCAAGTTCTGTGGCTGTTCAGTCCTGCCCTGCCCTGTCACTCACTGAGTCACAGCCCACCAGCCAGGGCCCCCTGTGACCCCTCTCCTTTCTTCTCAGCTCCTCTTAACCAAGTTTGCAATGTTTCAGCACCAAGTGAAGATGGGTGGCCACCAGGGGGCAGCCTGCCCCACTAGCGGAGAGCCTGCTGGAGTGGTGGCCTAGCACTGCCTCCAGGGCCCAGCATTGGTGACAGGACCTACAGTGAGTACCAGCAGCCTGCAGCAGGGGTGAGTTTGGGAGGAGGTGCTGGTCATGGGATGAAGAAGCTTCCAGGGAGACCCTTGCTGTGCTGCGGCTCTGCCAAACCACTGTCTCTGGAGAGGGTCCGAGTTCAGGGAACCAAGGGCAGCCCCTGCTGTCTGCGGCCTGTGGAGGAGGCAAAGCTGGGTCGGTGGATCAGGGAGCCTGGTCACAAAGCCCACTTAGCATGGTCACTTTCCCAAGCCACGGGCTCCCTGCACCTGCAGGGGCGTTCCGGGAAGAGTTGAGCTGGGCTGAGGATGCCCTGCACAGCCCCAGGCTGACCCAGGTCACAGTACAAGCTACTGTGTTTCCAGCCCAGATGGATCTTAGGCGAGATCCTGATTTCCCCATGATCCTAGCCCAGAGGCTGGCCCGGAGTCTCAGGGGGCCGGCATTTGCTGCATGCAAGAACCATGGAGGGGTGCAGCTTCTACCTTTGAAGGGTGTGCAGTCTCCTCCAAACACACAGCATGCCTGGGTGGCACACAACGTGGCTACCTGCCGTGTGCCGGGCTTTAAAATATACCCACCTGCTGACTCTTGGGGATCCTCCAGAGGGTTTGCAAGTCAGTAAATCTTTCAAGGATCAGGGAACCTCTTATTTCTCCTGAGGAGCAGTTAGTGCGACTGAACCATGCAACAGCCCAACACTTCCCAAGCAGGCCTCCTGGAGCATCGTTAGAGCAAGGGGTAAACTGCTAGTGATAATGGGCTCCTGGGAGGAGAGTTTGCAGAAAGGCCTGAAGCGCCGAGCAAGATCTCAGGACGGTGGCCCCCTGGGAGCTTAGGACAAGTTCTAAACCCAGCCAGGAAGCTGAAGGGCTGAACAGACTGAAGCTGAGGGGGAGGAATAAGCATGCTGGGATAACTGCTGACCCCCGCCTGGGGGCAGGGCTGCCTGGTTGGAGCTGTGGGAGCTGACTCAGGCCAGACCCCACCTGCTCTGAGACGCTGAGGCCACCCTCAAAGTTCACAGCCAACTGTCTCACGTGCTCGTCCGTATCCAGATTGTGCCTGGGGGCGGGAGTGGCTTCTACAAGTGCTGCCACCCCAGGCCCAGAGTCCCACACTCAATGCCCGGGCCCTTGGCCACCATGCTGTCTCAGGAGAAAGCCACAAGCCTCCCAGATGCTGTGTCCCACAGGGTGGAGGCCCCCTGAGGAGACATGGATCGCACCAATGAATCACACAATCTGCCTCTGACACCTTGAGGCCTCCTCACCCCCCACTATCATCACCCCTGTGCCGCTTCCCACTCTGGACTAGAGTGCATAGGTATTAGCAAGAGATAAAACTCACGACACATGGAACCCAGGAACAGGTATGGGAATAGAGATACCAAAAGGGTAGGGGGAAGGGAGGTAGAGGATGGGAGGAAGGGGAACCGATAGCAATGAATGACATATAACCACACACCCCTCGCAGGGAGAGGAGCTACAGAAACCTGAGGATAAAAGAGACAATGGTCGATGTGAGATATGAAAATAATAACAATCTATAATCTATCAAGGAACCATGAATGGGGGAGGAGGAAAAAAAGAGGAGCTGATCCCAAGGGCTCAATAGAAAGTAAATGTCTAGAAAAGAATGATGGCAATATACGTATGACTATGTCAGATACAATTGGTGTATGGAATGTAACAAGAGTTGTAAGAGCCCCCAATAAAATAAATAAATTTAAATTTAAATTTAAAAAAAAAACAACAAAACCCTCCATCTGCACAGTGAGACAGTGAAGGTACAAGAGTCCCGAGTCCCTCGGCTCTCACACAAGGCCACCAAAGGCAACCTCTAAGTGGGGGTCTGGCAAAGTTGTGGATGGGTGGGCAAAGCTATCAAGCGGCCCATGAGGGACTACATTGGCCCTGGAGAACTGGGTGGGAAGGAGGGGTGGCGGGCAGAGCTGAGGCCGAGTAGACACTTGGTAAGGCTGTGGGATTAAGCGGCAGAGACATGGAGGTTTGGACATGAGTGGTGGTGGACTCAGGCCACCTGTGACGCGGCCTTGGTACCAGGTCCCCTCACCCCGTGCTCTCCCGTGCTCTCCCAGGCTCCAGGTGCAAGACTGTGCCTCCTAGGCAGCCAGTGTGCAGTGAGATTTGCAGGTGGTGGAGGAGCCCCAAGACACCGGCAGTGGAGCCCAAAACTTCAGTGTCCACCAAGAGCTGCGGGCCAAGCTGGAGGCCCAGAAGGAGCTGCACCAGTGGGCCACCCAGCGGGGACAGCAGGTGCTCCAGGCTACAGGGCCGTCCGCCGTGGAGGTCGGCTCTCCTTTCTGGCCCGTCCCCAGCCCACTGGACCCCCGCACCCTGGCCCCACAGGGCCAAGCACCTTTCTTTTCTATTTTTTTAATCATTTTATTGGGGGCTCGTGCAATTCTTATCACAATTCATACATACATGCATTGTGTCAAGAACATATGTACAGGCTCTTCCTCTAACTGTAGCAGCCTGAGGTGACCTGCTAAAATGGTTCGCTACTCATTTGACCCAGAAAACCCTACAAAATCCTGCAAATACAGAGGGTCGAATCTCTGGGTCCACTTCAAAAACACCTGTGAAACTGCCCAGGCCATCAAAGGCATGCACATCTGGAAAGCCACCAAATACTTGAAAGACGTCACTCTGCAGAAGCAGTGTGTGCCTTTCCGACGGGACAATGATGGTGTTGGTAGATGTGCCCAGCCCAAACAGTGGGGTGGGACCCAGAGTTGGTAGCCCAAAAAGAGTGCTGAATATTTGGTTCACATGCTTAAAAATGCAGAAAGTCATGCTGAACTTATAGGTTTAGATGTGGATTCTCAGGTCATCGGGGACATCCAGGTGAACAAAGCCCCCAAGATGCACCACCGGACTTACAGAGCTCTTGGCTAGATTAATCCACACAGGAGCTCCTCCTGCCACATTGAAATGATCCTGACTGAGAAGGAACAAATCGTTCCCAAGCCAGAAGAAGATGTTGCACTGAAGAAAAAGATTTCCCAGAAGAAACTGAAGAAGCAAAAACTCATGGCTTGGGAATAAATTAAGCTTAAATAATAAAAGGTTTTTTTTTTAAAGAACATATGTACATTTGTTGCCATCATCATTCTCAAAACATTTGCCTTCTACTTGAGCCCTTAATATCTGCAGTTCATTTTCCCCCTCCCTCCGCACTCTCCCCTACCTCACGAAACCTTCATCATTCATAAATTAATATTATTTCATCATTTGTTGCACTGTCCAAAGTCTCCCCCTTCCTTCTTCTCTGCTGTCCCTCCCCCAGGGAGGAGGCTATTTGTAGATTCTTGTAATCAATTTCCCCTTTCCACCCCACATTCTCTCCACCCTCCAGGCATCGCCACTCTCACCATTGGTCCTGAAGGAGTCATCTGTCCTGCGTTCCCTGTGTTTCCAGTTCCTATCTGTACCTATGTACACCCTCTTATCTAGCCAGATTTGTAAGGTAGAATTGGGATCATGAGAGTGGGGGGAGGAAGCATTTTAGAACTAGGGGAAAGTTATATGTTTCATCGTAGCTACCCTGCACCCTGACTGGCTCATCTCCTCCCCACAACCCTTCATAAAAGGGTGTCCGGTTGGCTACCAATGGGCTTTGAGTCTCCACTCTGCACTCACCCACATTTTCAATGATATGATTTTTTGTTCTTTGATTCTTGATACCTCATGATCCCTTCAATAGCTCGTGGTCACACAGGCTGGTGTGTTTCTTCCATGTAGGCTTTGTTGCTTCTGAACTAGGTGGCCACTTGTTTATCTTTGAGCCTTAAAGATCCCAGATGCTATATCTTTTGACAGCCAGGCACCATCAGATCTGTTTCCCTACACTCATATAAATATATTTACATATGTACATTCCAGTCTTTGGACCTCTATAAATACCCTTTGTCACCTAGTTCTCTCCTCTATTTCCTTTTACTTTCCTCTTGTCCCACTATCATGCTCAGCCTTCATTTGGGTTTCAGTAATTTCTCTCGGTTACCTTGCCCTTGCTGAATCCCTACCAGACCACTCACACCCTCCTTGCTACTGATTTTGGATAACTTATTGCTCCCCTGTCCCTGGGTTGGTCAGTACTACCCTTTTGCCCCCTTCTCTCCCACTCCCCTATTCCCCCGGAACTATTGGTCCCCTTGTTTTCTCCTCCAAAGTATTCATGCAGTCTATCGTATCTAGATAGGTCTGTAGAGATAATAATATGCACCAAAAATCAAGTCATTGCAAGATAGGCAATGAGTGAGAACACAGCAATGACAACAAAAAGGAAACCAATTACCCATAGAAGAATAAATTAATTTTGGAAGGCAAATGCTTTGAAAATGATGAGGGCAAAGAATGTACAGATGTGCTTTATACAAGTGATGTAAATATGGATTGTGATAAGAGTTGTATGAGTCCCTAATAAAATGCTTTTTTAAAAATAAAATAAAATAAAAAAAATTTAAAGAAAGAAAACCCTATACATAGATGAAGGTCTGATTTTTAATCTCTAGGTGTGTCCTTCAGTCAGGTCCAATGGGGTACCATGCTTTGGCCCCAGAGTCTGTCCTTTGTACTACCTCAGGGGCTCCCTGCTCTGCTCCCACGGTTGCTCTGCCACACACTTTTAGTGGTTTGTCTCAGTGTCATAGGATCAGTCTGGGCCAGTTCTAACCTTGAGTCTCCAGTGTTGTCCCCCTTAGGGCCCTGGGCCATCAATGGACAGTGTGTCTCGTAGTGGGATCAGCCACATTGTCCACTCTGTCCATTGACTGTTCAGAGCCGGGATATCGTCCTCCAGGCCTGATGGGCCAGGATGTGCTCCACTCTCTCTTCCTCCCCCTTCTTTGCTCCCATTTGCTCTGATCAAACATGCCCCTCTCTCCTAGATGCAGCTTCAGTGCTGTCCTCTGAATTAAATTCTTCTGGGGACAGGGGCAGTTGTCCACATAGCTGGTATGGGAGCCCAGCCTTCAGGCCCCACTACTGGCTCCCCACTCCGTGCGGGCACACTGAATTCATTTGGCACTGGCTTTATATCTGGTCCCTCTTTCCCTGTGTAAACACAAACAATACCCTCCCCTTGGGTGGGACAGTCAGGCACCTTTTCTCTGGAGCTTCCCTCAGCACCACCTTCGGTTGTGTCCATGCCCATGCCCAGGTCCAGGAAAGGCTATGTGCATTGCAGGATGCTTGGGAGCAGGTCTTTCAGGCCTGGGAACGGAAGCAAGGGAGACGGCAGGCCATGCACCGCAAGCAGCTCTTCCTCAGACAGTGTGGAAGCTGGACAAGATCCTGCAGGCCCAGGAGACAGCTCCCCTCACCACACACAGACACACTGACCCCAGGACCTCCAGTCCTCCTGTAGTACCACCCCGATCTCCCTTGCTTCCTGGATCATTGGCTGCTATTCTGATACGGAGCTAGATAGTGTGTCTTCCCAAGTGGCCAAGGGGACACCTGAGCCTCAGGTCACTCAGGGCCATCTCCTCCCCACACCTGGCCCCGGCCAGCCAAGCCATACGCGGTTTGGTTGGAAATTGATGGGGCTCCTCCCCACCTCGTCAGAATTTGGGATGTTCCTAACGGCCCCCAGGTTGGAGTGTTCTTCTTCCTCAGATTCCTTCCCCTCCTGCTCAGCACCCACCTCCCCACCCCCAGCCGCAGGCCCCTTGATGCACCCCCAGAGAGCCCAGGCTGTAAACCAAGGTTCTGGCAGATGTTGCTGTCTAGGGTTCCCTTTGAACCACCATCTTTGCCCCTGATCCCCCCCCCACCTCTGTGTCACCTCCATGGCTGCCCCAGGTCTTCCAGGAAGCCAGTGCCCTGGAGGGCTCTGTGGAAGAGGTGGAGCGGCTGATCCAGAAGCATGGCACCTTCCAGAGGTGCTGAGCACACAGGAAAGGGAGGTGATGGCCGGGACGGTCATGGGCGTGACCCTGATAAGGCCGGGGTATCCAGACTGTTGGGGGCACACGGGTGAGGTGTGTATGCTCACCGAACCTGTGCTGGTGGGTGAGGGATTACCAAGGAGCCAGGGGCTCCAATCCAGGGCTGGTGACCAAGCCGAGGTGCCCAAGCACCCAGATGCGCATGGGGATAGGTTAGGCCACACTCTGGGGACCACAGAGGGCATTTGGATCTGCCCATATCACATGGCCCCTGCTTCTTTCTGCCCAGGAGCCTGGCCAACCCTCAATTGCAGAGCTGTTAGTGAGGGTTAGAGACTTATAGTGAGGGCTATGGGCTGTGAGCCAGCCCCAGCAGGGGTACACTCGGTACTCAGGGCTGGGTCCACCTCCCACCTCCCACCTCCCACTACGCAGGAGGCTGCGCTGAGAGAGCAGGCCATGGTGCTGCCAGGCCCCTGGGTTCAGGGCCTGCTGGGCACGATATGAGAGGGGCCGCCTTGAGTGGAAGCCCTGGGAGAAGGTCAGCGACACAAGCTTCACACCTCTCTGATTACTGCCGGCTTACTCAGGGCTGCTAGCCAGGTCAGAGGGCACCCCACCTGAACCCCATTTTACCTTTACAAGTGACCTTCAGCCCCACTAGGGCCCAAGGGGCGGCCTGCGGTGGAACCAGATGTAGAGAGTTTAATGGCTTTTCCAGGGGCAAAGCTAGGACTGGAGTCCAGGGCCCTTGATCTCCGACTCGTGTGGACACCTGTCATCCTGATGGGCATAGTAGACAGGGCCCCAGGGGTGGGTGAGGGGCACCCTCCACATGAGAACCCACCCTTGGCCCCTGCCCAGCCACTTCCTAGATCTGAAGACTGATGGGCCTGGGCCCTGTCATCTTGGGTGAAAGAAAAATTATTGTGCTGTCCCTGAGCCTGCTCAGCATTTCACTCCTTGGCACAGCCCGAAGGGTAGACGGGGTCACCGCTTGGGGCCAAGACAGTATGAACATCAGGGCACTCATGTCCCCACCATCACACAGGACGGCGACTGGATCCAGGGGTGGGGCCAGCAGCTGGAATAGCCTGTCCCTCTTGGGAACCACAAAGAGAAGCTGATGCGGTTTCAGAAACACCTGGCCTATGAGACAGAGACCCCATGGAAGGGAGGCAGGAAGGGAATTGACAGGAAGACCTGGGACCCCTGCTAGGTACTGGTTTTCCATCCAGCAGCCTTGTCCCCAACACCCCCAGTGTCACTGTGCAGACACTAATCAGACTCTGTCACCTGCCTGAGGCCAAGGCCAAGACCAGCCAGAAGAAAGGATCGAAGAGAACCCTGGGCAGAAGGGCAGAGGCCAAGCCTGTAATGTGCCCGTCCTCCACTGTGTGCCCTTGCTAGAATCCTGGACCTTGGAAAAGCTCTGGAGAGCATGGAGAGGCTGCTGCACAGACACGAGGCCTTGGAGCACAAGATGGGCCTCCTCCAAGTTCAGGGGCAGGTATGCCACTGGGTCTAGCATCGGGGCCAAGCCAGGGGACCTCTTCTGTGGGACCCTGCGAGTAAGAGCTGAGCAAGTACACTCCCATGCCAGGGGCCTCTTGAGCACAACCTGATCCCCTTCCTCAGCCTCCGGACATCCCCCATATCACGGAGCTGAAGGCAGCCCTCCTCTGCCAGAGAAGCCTGGGGTCAGCCCGCAGCCTCGGCCACAGGTGCCAACAGTTTATGGACAGCTGGCAACAGCTCCAGAGCAGAGCCCAGAAGTGGTATGGACACCCTTTGGGTCCATTTCTTCACTCCTGCCCCCCTTCAGCAATCAAGGCCCATGCATCTTGACTCCTTGTTTTAGGGTACAAAAGAGACCTTCAGGACAAACAATGTATGGCGATATCTAAAAAAGATGGAAATAGAGTTACCATATGACCCAGCAACCCCCCCCCCACCCTTACTGGGCAAGAAACAAACCAAGATCAGACATCTGTGCTCCAATGTTCATTGTGGCACAGTTCACAATTGCAAGGAATTGGAAACAACCCAAATTTCCATCACCTGACAATTGGATTAAAAAGCTGGGGTACCTCTACCAGTGGGGATCAACGATGTAATGTTACACCGGAAGTTTTCGACGCCCCAGCATGGGTCTCTGGGC
This sequence comes from Tenrec ecaudatus, assembly GCF_050624435.1. Lineage (NCBI taxonomy): Eukaryota > Metazoa > Chordata > Mammalia > Afrosoricida > Tenrecidae > Tenrec > Tenrec ecaudatus. Next base: position 870,512 of record NW_027457553.1, on the reverse strand, counting down.
TTCCTGCCTCAGAAGCGCAGTAGCCGGCACAGTGGGAAGGTGAAGAGCTTCCCCAAGGATGACGCCTCCAAGCCGGTCCACCTGACGGCCTTCCTGTGCTACAAGGCCGGCATAACCCACATGGTGCACGAGGTCGACAGGCCAGGCTCCAAGGTGATCAAGAAGGAAGTGGTGGAGGCCGTGACCATCATTGAGACCCCTCCCATGGTGGTGGTGGGCATCGTGGGCTATGTGGAGACACCGCGCGGCCTCCGGACCTTCAAGACGGTCTTTGCGGAACACATCAGTGACGACGAGTGCAAGCCGCGGTTCTAAAAGAACTGGCACTTGTCGAAGAAGAAGGCTTTCACCAAGTACTGCAAGAAGTGGCAGGATGACAAGGGTAAGAAGCAGCTCGAGAAAGACTTTAGCAGCATGAAGAAGTCCTGCCCGGTCATGCACGCCATCGCCCACACCCAGACGCGCCTGCTCCCCCTGCGCCAGGAGAAGGCGCAACTGACGGAGATGCAGGTGAACGGGGGCTCCGTGGCTGAGAAGCTGGACTGGGCCCGAGAGAAGCTGGTGCCAGTGAACCAAGTGTTCGGGCAGGATGAAATGATCGACATCACGGGGCTGACCAAGGGCCAAGGCTACAAAGGGGTCACCAGTTGGTGGCACACCAAGAAGATGCCCCTTAAGACCCACCGAGGGTTGCACAAAGTGGCTTGTATCGGGGCCTGGCATCCCGCCCGCGTGGCCTTCTCGATGGCCCGCGCTGTGCAGAAAGGCTACCACCACTGCACAGAGATCAAAATGAAGATCTATAAGATTGGCTAGGGCCACCTCGTCAAGGATGGCAAGCTTATCAAACAACGCCTCCACCGACTACGATCTCTCTGACAAGAGCATCTACACCCTGGGCGACTTTGTCCACTACGGGGAAGTGATCAATGACTTTGTCATGCTGAAGGGCGGCATGGTGGGCACCAAGAAGCGAGTGCTCACTCTGCACAAGTTCCTGCTGGTGCAGACCAAGTGCCGTGCCCTGGAGAAGATCAACCTCAAGTTCATCGACACCACCTCCAAATTGGGCCATGGCCGTTTCCAGACCGTGGAAGAGAAAAAAGCTTTCATGGGACCACTCAAGAAAGACCGGATTGCCAAGGAGGAAGGCGCATAACAGATGGTACAGCTGGTGGGATCAGAATAAAGACTTCTTTTTCAGTGGGGGGAAAAAGCTGTGGTACATACATATAATGGAGTACTACGCATCGCTAAAAAGTAGTGATGAAAATTTGAAGCACATCACTGCATGGGAAGAACGGGAGGAAAGCATGCTAAGCGAAGTAAACCAAGTAAAAAAGGACAAGTACACATTGAGTCCACGGAGGTAAGCTTTAAAAAAAATGCAAAAGGGACATAGGGGAAAAGTTACTGTATGAACATTCCTGTGGTGAGGACCAGGTAATATGGCAGGGACCTGACCATATTCAGGGATACACATGGTAGACAGATAAAAAAAAGGTGGGGAAAGGAAAAAAAAAATAAATGGGTAGCGGGGTCACAGGGCACTAACTCGCCCAAGGGTGTCAACGTGAACCCGTATATCTCCGATCTGCCTGCCTCTGTGCCTTTGCCTGTGCTCACCCTTTCTCTACTTGGCTCGGTCCTACACCTGTTCTTTTGTGTCTGGCTTATGTCATTACCAGCAGCCCTGCTGGCGTAGTGGTTATGAATTGGACTGTGATCTGCAAGACCGGAAGTTCAAGTCCACCAGCTGTGCCTTGTGAGAAAGATGAAGCTTTCTATGTCTGTAAAAGAGTTCCCATCCCCGGAACCCGTGGGAGCAGTTCCAATCTGCCCTTTAGGGTTACCATGAGTCAGAGTTGACTGGATGGCAGTGAGTTGGGAATTTTATTTATTTCATTTCCAGCATGTCTTTTCATGGTTCATTTGTGACCTGACATTTATCCCCCTATTTTAATGAAAGGACACCACTCCGTTCTAGAACTCGAACTCACTGACTTGGTCCATCCATCTGTCCACGGACTCAAAGGCGGCTTCCACCTTTGGCTGTCATAACTATAATGCAGTGATGTCCATAATTTAAAAGAAAACGTTTTGACATGATGTTTTTAGGGGACAAAGTGAGACCAGAGCATTTGTCCCTGACGGTGAAGGGACTGGAGGTCAATCCTTTTTTTTCCTTCTTTTTTAAGTGTCTCTATTCCCATCTACAAAAGATGGACCCCACTCAGGACTGTATATGGTTTCTCTCCTTGAAACAAAAAAATCCATTTTTGTGCCCATTACATAGAGGGGGGAACGAAGTTTACAAGCTAGTGCCCAGAACCAACACCCACAAGGCTGGTGGCTGGAGGAGGTCTGTGTGCCCACTGTGGCTGCAGGAGGGACAGAGAGGCCTGCAGGGGGGGCCCACAGGGCCTCAGAGATGTTCCAGGCGAGGCTACAGGAACTGCAGCAGCTCTGGGGCGAGCTGAGGGCCAACTTTAGGAGGAAAGAGACCACGCTCCAGGAGGCCTGCAAGGTAGGACTGTGCATGCCCTGGGCCAGGTTGGATGGGACCCCAGGTTGCCCAGTGCCCACTGCTCACCCCACGTCCTGCCCCAGGCCCTGCATCTGGGAGGAAGGCTATTTATTACAGGGAATCCTACTTTTGTCCCTTGGTGTTAATTGCAGACTCACTGGGTGACAGATTGTATCTGACACGCACCACGTTTGCCGCAACAAACACCAACACTTTGTCAAACTCCGTTTGGTATTGCTCCATCCCTCCATTATTCTCCCTAATGACAAAAATAATTAACACATTCATATAAAAGCACAGGATGAGGAAAGCTTTAATTTATGCATCTAGTTCAGGGTCATCCATCCCTCTTATCAATATATGACAATCTAATGAGGCTTAATTAAAAAGTAGCAGTGAAGCAATTTAGGAAACTTCGGGATTGTCACGAGTCCTGGTTGTGACAGCATGTTTTGTGCACCATGGAAGATAACAGATTTGTCTTCTGTGGTATCTCATATTCATCATCCCCAAACTACCTGCTCTTAGGGGTAGAGAGAGCGAGCTTGTCTTTGAAAAAAGTGCCTGGGTTTGGTAGCTGCTCACAGGATGGCAGGTGTAATGTATTATGAGAACTTAACAAGGCTCTGAGAAGATGGCTATTGGAAGGTCTGGGTGGAGGGCAAGGTCATGGCCCTGAAGGATTCAGGATCCAGAAGTCAAGTCAGAACTGGATGCCAGAGACTTTCTCAATCCAGCCCTCTTTGCCCCTCCCCTAAGGCCAATACATTTCTAAGGGTTATGGATTCTACTTCAGAATCTTTCTCAAACCCAGGGCCCTCTTCACCATTATTGTCTAGACCTGGTCACCTCTTGCCTTATAAATAAAAATATGGGTTTATTGTAAGTCTGGGTCTGTTAGGTTTCTCGGGTGGGAAATGTCTCGGTCCTTGGCTACACACTGGAAAGAAATTCACACCAAAGCCTGGTTGGTAATCCGAGTGGGTTTATATACATGAGAGAAGAAGGTTCCGGCATTACACTAAACTGAACACGGGCACCCTCATGACACTGCACACCCAGCCCTGCTGAGTGGAAGGCAGAGAAGCAGCTGAAGGGAAGGGGCGGTGGTCTCCAGATTCCAGCCTTTTAAGTACTTTCAGCTGGGAGGCGTCAATTAAGCTCTCCTGGCTTGGGCTTAGCCCATATTGGCTTTCAACCTCCCGTAGGGGGCCCCCTAAGCATGGAGAGGAACAACCCCTTGTCTTGCTACCTAATCAGTCTACATTCCTGCATGGCTACATTGAGATGGAACTAGCACCTTTAGACAGCCTGTGTGGTTCACCAGGAGACATAGGCCCCAGTGTTCCCTGTGACCACCTTAAACCTTAAACTACTGTTGGAGTTTATATTACCTGTGTGGGTCTGTGGGCATGGGACGTTTCCATGCCAGAGACCTGAAGTTACACAAATAGGCATCCAGAACAGAACTCATACAGGCTCTAATAAGATGCTCAGATGCTTCTCGCTAGGATGAGAATTGAACGAAGTGTGTGAGCAGTTCAGATTTTGTAAGGGAGAACAGGTCAGTAGGGTATCCAGAGAAGAGAGCAAAGGTCAGGGGAAAGGGAGGGGGCCCACAGACATCTGTGCTCTGTGTTTGGCCACAAGACAAGAAACTGGTCTCCTTGCCAAAGAAAGCAGAAGAGCAAGTCCCTCAGAACTACGACATTTTTAAACATGACCTATACAACGCTCGGCTCTGGGAGGCGCCTTGGAAAAAAATAAAAGCCCTAAAAGAGGGGCAAGGAGGAAGCCCAAGTCTTTGATTTTCCCTGCTGTGATTTCAGTGTTGAAATGTCTGTGCACGGAGCCTTTGAAATTTCAGAATCAGAGAGTGGATTCACAAGCCAAGCTCCTGCTTTATTCTTCAATGCATTTTGGCCCAGCTTCTCCTTGCTGAGACATGTAACAGAAATTCTGGACTTAGGAGCCACTTGGTCCTTGGACACTAGGAGATTTCAGTGGAATATGAAACAGGGCTCTAACCACCAGCTGGCCTGGCCTAGGAAGCCCAAGTATTCAGTCTCCCAAACACAAACCTCCCGTTGCTCTTCATCTGCCTCCACCTTGTTCAGCTTTAGTGTTGTCCGTGGAAGCGTTTGGCACCCATCTGATGCTTCGTAACCCAGAAAGGAGGAAAGGTAAAACTGGGATTCAAATGAAACAGACTTAAGCAGGACCATAGCCAAGATGTGCACAGGGCTCCTCGTAGCATTTGTCACCTTCATTTCCCTCTTCGGACTCAGACGTGGCAAGGTTCAGAAACAAGCTTTACCAGAAAGAACAGCTGTGAACCCAGCCTGCTTCCAAGTGAGAAAAAGCCCTTTACACATGAGTTCCTGAGGTCAGCCCAGCCCTGTGCGTCCCCACCACTCCCAGAGTCCCCGGCTCTCTGGCGAAGCATTAAAGCAAGTGGAAGCAGAGATTTGCTCAGAATAAAAAATCATTTTTCACAATAGCACGGCACGTTCTGGTTGGCAATCACGGCTGCACAAACCATATCCGTCCTCCAGCCAAAATGTTGGCGCCTCAGTGACCAAGCACATACATTGTGTGGCGAGACTCAAAGCCTATTCCATTTTTGGTCAATTGTTTCCTCGCTCTCCATACTTTGCACTTAGGAGACATGCTCTCTGGAGGTGGTTGAGGCTTGTCTTGTCACCAATAATCATCTCCTACGCCTTCCTTTACAGTCACTAATTTGATGTGTTCACTCAAAGAAATGCCAATAATATGAAGTTTCAGAGGAGAGCTCCTAGAGCTCCCCCAGACAACAAGGAGGCCGAGTGTCACCGTCATTATCCTGAGCTGGGAGGGGGCACTAGTGTTCCGGAAGCTGGGGATCCGTCACTGCCTGCCCACCGCACAGACAGAGCAGGTGCTGGTTATAATTGCTTCTAGAAGTCCTGCCATGCTGAGTTGAAAGTCAAACCCGTAAACGCTGCCCGACTACAATAAAACTGGAGTACACAGACATTTCTGCATCATTGCTGGCTGAAAATATACGGAGTGGAGTTGGATGAGATGGCAGCAAGTGCCTAAGGAGGGGATGCTGTGGGAACACCAACAAGACGACTGTCAGTCGCCGTTTCCTCTTCTCGTCTGCTATCCCCCACCCCTATCTTCAGGACCAAAAGACATGACAAATATGTAAGGAAACAAATTTGTTCATTTTTAATGGAGTCTCCCACCCTACCCCACCCCACTCCCATCCACCTCTGGCCTCCTATGAGCAAGTCAGTAGAACTTTTTTTTTTTTAAACCTGGCTTCTACTATGGCAATTTCCGGAGTTGCTATGTGGCTGTGTTTAAAAGTCGCCTTTGGGATCCAGAGCACAATCCTTGTCACAAAGGCATTCTCCCAGTCCCAAATAGCAATGCGACCTCATTTCAGAAGGTTGTTCTTGTTTCTGTAGACCCAGAAAGGTGTTCAAGATGTTGATCTTGTCCATGGTTGTCGAGTCAGCCTCTCATGGGCACCTCATGGGAAGCGGAGCAAACTATGCCAGTCTGTGCTATCACCAGGGCTGGGAGGGAAAGCCAACTGTGGCGGGCCATAGGTCGATGTGTGGATGGAGATAATCAGGTCTTTCGTCCTTATTCTATTTCAGTCTGGAAACATCACTGAAGCCTGCTCAGTGTCATAGCAACACACAAACTTTCACTGACAGTCTGGGGCACATTGGCTGCAAATCGAACCCGGGTCTTCCCGGTGAAAGACGATGAGAGGTCTACCACTGAAGCACCGTGGCCCTCACCTCAAACCAGGGCAGTCATTTCCCACAGATCTACCAGAGGTCAAACCAGACCACAATGCAGGATGACTGAGATTGCCACCAAATCTGATACTGAAGCAGATAAAAACCTAACTACCATTTTATTGACTCCCACTCATACCGGCCCAATAGGACAAAGAACTGCCCCTTTGGGGTTTTGAGACTTTAAATCCTTACAGTAGCGGTTCTCAACCTGTGGGTCGCGACCACTCTGGGGATCAAATAACCCTTTCACAGGGGTCAACCAATTCATAACAATAGCAAAATTACAGCTATGAAGTAGCAATGAAAATAATTTTATGGTTGCAGGTGTCCACAACATGAAATGTATTAAAGGGTGGGGGCATTATGAAGGTTGAGAACCACTGCCTTACAGAAATAGACAACCTCATATTTCTCCCACGGACGGGCTAGTCAGTTCAAACCCCCGACCTTGCGATTAGCAGCTTAATGCACAGTCCACTACACCACCTGGGCTCCTAATGCTATAATAAGAGATACTATTGTTAGATCTCTCCTGGGAGAGATATACCTCAGGCCTTGGCTTCGCGCGAGAAAGAATTCACATCGAAGCCTGGATTGTGATCCAAGTGAGTTTTTGAGAGAAGAAGTTTCAGGTTTACACAGGCACCTCAGGGCCCCTCACGGGGCACAGCCTACCTAGAAGCTGCTGGAGAGAAAGTCACTCAGTGGGCTCCAGGATCCTGCCTTTTTTCTTTTTTTAAAAATCGTTTTATTAGGGACTCATACAACTCTTATCACAATCCATATATACATCAATTGTGTAAAGCACATTTGTACATTCATTGCCCTCGTTATTCTCAAAACATTTGCTCTCCACTTAAGCCCCTGGCATCAAGTCCTCATTTTTCCCCTCCCTCTCCGCTACCCCATCCATCAAGAAACCTTGGTAATTTGTGAGTGGTGATACTGAGAGGGTTGTGGGAGGGTGGATTGGAAAGTGGGAACTGATTACAAGTATCTACATGTGAACTCCTCCCTGGGGGACGGACAACAGAAAAGTGGGCGAAGGGAGACATCGGAGCGGGCAAGATCCTACCTTTTCAATTCCTCCATAGGGAGGCATGGTTGACGGTCATGGTCAACCCCAATGGCTGGATTGAATTCACCTGGCCCAGATGGGCCAATCCAGGTGTAATGCCCACCTAGGTGTACCACCTCTTCCTGGCCGGAAGTTTGAACCTGAGCATATGTAATGGATGACCCAGTCCCTATGCTAAACCACCTAATAGTATTTGAAAGATGCCAAGCACCGTTCTAAGCTTTTTGTGTATAATAATTCAATTATTCCACTTAACAAGCCTATGTGTGGACTCTATTCTGGCCTCATTTTACAGATGAAAAATCAGTGGCACAGGATGATAAAGTCATGAGCCTAGGACCACACAGTGAGGAAGTGGGAAGGAGAGATTTGGACACAGGCTGCAGAGCCCATACCTTGGGTGCCTACAGCTGCCATGTAGGACACAGAAAAGCATGGAGCAGACTCGGCGTAAGACATTAGGGATTTGGAGGACTGTAGCATGAATGTATGTGCTATGACTTCATGAGAGTAGCTGCTACTCAGATCCAGAAGAGAATACAAGCCTTTTGCAAAAATTATATTTGCCAAGAGAGGGTGGAAAACTGCATCTTGTGCGAAATCTCCCCAACCTGCACATGTGCATAGCTATTTCAGAAGGTTCCAAACAATGTGTGCTGTGCGGCAAACCAAACTGAGCTCAGGGGGAGTTGGTCTGTGGGTTATGTTAGCCAGAAAGTGAACAGTTTGAACTCACCAGTCACCATTCCAAGGTAGAAAGAGGAGGCTTTCTGCTCTCATGGACTTACAGTCTTCGAAGTGGCAGAGAGCATTTCCATGCGTCCTATGATTAGGATCTCGTAGGGTGAGGGTGGAGTTGTTTGAGACCTGTCTTCAGGGCATTTCCCAGAAGGGCTTCCTACAGTGGTTCTGCCTTTAGGAATATCTGATGACCTTGAGGGCAGCAAAGTCCTAAACACACTCGGGCAGTGGTTCTCAACCTTCCTAATACAGCTCCTCTTGTTGTGGTGATGCCCCCTCCCCCAACCATTAAATGATTTTCTTGCTACTTCATCACTGTAATTTTGCTACAGTTATGAATTGGGTGAGCCCTGTGAAAGGGTAATATGACTCCCAAAGGGGTCGCAACCCACAGGTTGAGAACCACTGCACTAAGGTTTCCCCTCCCAGGCAGCCCTACCAGTGTCTGGTGTGCATAGTTCTGTGAGGTGAGAGAAATGGACTTAGTGTCTGCTTCTGGTTACAGTTGATGTGGGTGGGCTTTCTCCCTATGTCAAATCCCTCTGGAGCCATTTGTCACCACAACAGAGGGAGCCATGCACAGAAAAGCAAGAAGAGGATGCAGCACAGCAGGACAGCAAGCAGAACAATGATTGAATAAGCACAATTCACTTTAATCATGAATCGGGTGCCCTTGAGATGTGAGGAAGACCCCAGTCTAGTGACATTAGATCAGGTTTAGGGATTGAGTAAAGGGACCCCTCTTGGCTCCCCTCAGCCCCTATTTTGCTTTCCCATTGACCCTGACCCTTGCATCGTGATTGGTCCTTATTCCAGCATGATGGTTGGTTTCATAACCACGGCATATGGGAATGTGTTAGTCGATAGGTTATACAGGCACAGCCTCTGGAATGGGTAAGTGAGGAGGCGATTTGGGCTCGCTCATGCAGACATCTAGTTGTCCTTGACATGACTGGTAGAATGGATCATGTGAAGTGATTTGAGATCGGCGTTGAGATCTGATAGGTCATGCAGACTTCTAGCTGATCCTGGCAGTACCCTATTTTAAGGAATCAGAATGTTTGGCGTTTAAATCTTATTTGAGCTTAAATTTTGAGCAATAGGCTATGGCTCACAGTGAGAGTCTATGTGGAGACCCTACATCCATTTTGAGGGGCCACTGATTCAGCCGCCATTTAGTTCTTTCCTACTGCTGACTGGCAGTGGAAAGCTTGTCCCTCAGGCAGTGTGCTTGCGTCCACTCCCCGGGCCAGACTCAACTATATACGGTAGTGTGCACATCCCAATGAAGGTCCCGCTCATGCTCTCACAGGCCCTCCTGAAACTCCATGAATTGATCTGTCTTCAGTCACAATTTTGTGAAAATGTTGTTTGTTTTCTATGTCTTATTTAAGTTTTCAGGAGCCCAGGTGGTAATGCTGGATAGTGTTGGACTATTAAGAGCAAGGTCACTGGTTCAAAGCCACTAGTCATTCCACAGGAAAAAGATGATGTTATTGCTTCCTGTAAAGGTAGCAACTTCAGGATCCCTACACAGAGTAACTATGAGTCAGATTCAGCAGGACAGAATGGGTGTAATTTTATTTCAGTAACTGTGGCTTTGGGTCCGTCTGACACTATTGTGGCCTCATGCGGATGCTCTCCTTCATCCAGAACAATAGTTTGTGCCTTTCTCTTGTGTAAAACTTAGCAAAGGAGTTCCTAATAAAACATAGTTGAATTGGGGGCCTTTCCCTCTAAAAACAAAGTAAATACATAAATAGAAACGAGACTATGGTACTAATAACCAGTTGGAGAGTTGAGAGAGCTGAACTCTCAATCCTGATAGAAACCCATTGTGACTGAGCACCTGCTCAAGGTCATACACAGCCTATGAGGTTGAGTCTATGTGTTGGGGAGTAATTGTGTACATAAAGTTAACAATTTATCTTTCTAAAGATTCTGTCTAAAACTTACTTTAATTAATAAGTTTTCCCCTGGGCTAGGTAAAGTTCAGGGAGTTTAACCCCCTAGTATCCACCCCCTCTCAGCATTCATCATGTTAGGCCAAAGGAGGAAAATCACACCCACTACCCAGGGAGCACTGCTTCCAAAAGCACATTGCCTGTGCCGGGGCAGAGGGGAGGTACCCGGACCAGAAATGCTGACAGAGTGGAACCAGAGAGCTCAGCCCCCAGCTTCCCGAGGGAGCAGCTGTGATGGTTCCCTTCTGGATGAATATGTTTAAGCAAAGGCCAAGGGCATGACTTGGCAGTACAAAAAGCAGATATGCAGAGGTTGTTCACTGCATTCCAGAAGTTCACACACTCTCCGGAGGCTCCATGGCCCAATGGCAGGAAGTCATTGGTGGCTTCCACCTTCAATCCCAAAAGGTCACTGCCGTCCAGTGGATTCCAACCACAGTGACCCGATATGGAGTGTTCAAGACTGTAAATCTTCATGGGAGCCAGCAGTCTCATTGTCCCCCTTGGGACAGGGAGCTAGCAGCCCGTTTTGCCTCCAGGGCTCCTTCCTCTCTAATTCTGGATCCAGTCCCTCCGAATATCCTGCCCTGCCCTTGTCTATGCTTCTTAAATGCGTTCCACGCTGCTTATGTTAGTCTGGGTGCATTCGAGAAACAAATCCACAGAAACACGTATGTATAAGAGAGTTGTATGTAAAGGGTGAGTGCACATCAAGAAAACATGCTCGTATGTGCTTATGCACCTGCTTTGTCTTCAGCGATCATGTCAGGGTAGGCTGGTGTGCTTTTTCCATGTGGGCTTTGTTGTTTCTTAGCTAGATGGCCCCCTGTTTATCTTCAGCCTTTAAGACCCCAGACGCTATATCCTTTGATAGCCGGGCACGATGGTGCTTAACTACTACACCACCAGGGTTCATTAGCATGTGACTTACCTCCTTTCATTCACACTAGATGCTCAAAGCAGCAGTGACCAAGTTTCTCCTTTGTGGCCACACCAGGTACTGACAGAACCAAGAACAGAGACACAGTTATATATCTTGACTATCATTTGCATATTATATGCCAGGAATCCCTAGGAAGTGTCTTGGAATTGTTCTACTCTGGTTCAAATTTCACACACCCTCCCAGTTTCCATACTGACTCTGCCAAACCCCTAGTAACTGATTTGCACCTCCTATCAACTTGGGGAAAAGACCCTATGCCAGATATAGAAGTGGACATACTTGGTACCCAGAAAACCTCTTCAGTGTTTTGAGGACAGCTCAGCAAACACCCTATGTCAGACATAGAAGTGGACATACTTGGTACCCAGAAAACCTGTTCAGTGTTTTGAGGCGGCTCAGCAAACAAAATGGGCACAGTGATTAAGCATTCAGCTGCTAACACAACGGTCTACTCTGTAGTGCTTCTGAAAGAGAAGGACATGGTAGTTGGCCCCCCAAAAGAGTTACAAACTTGGAAACCCTATGGGTATTTGTATAGGGTCGCTATGTGTTCCAATTGAGATGATTGTCATAGGTTGGGTTTGGTTTAACCCGTCTTACTGAGGAGACTCCTTCTTTACACGCGATCAGTTACTTTAGAGGAAAAAGACATGCCTGTCCCAGAACAATCCAAGGACTGGTAAAGGCAACACCCACAAAGACACTCCCTCGGCCTGCCTAACTCTAAAATGCTGCCCATAAAACACTCTGCCTGGTAATATCTGAGCAGCACACTGGGGCGGTGCAGCAAATGTGTGTTGAATGTATGAGGCCATTTCATAGTTTGGCTGCACGATCAGGGTGTCTGTCATAAAGCCGATCTCTTTGACTCCACCTCTCAACAGAGATGAACACAAGCTTCCCGTTTTTTTCTCGGCAATGTCCTTGTCAAATAAAATTTCCTTGTAGATCAGTAACTTGCCACAGAGCAAAAGATATGGGAAGAGGCTCATTTTTCTCCTGGCTATGAAATAGAATGGCAAGCCCCTCCCTCCAACACACACACACACGCACGCACGCACACACACGCGCGCACACACACCCCTGCCTTACAACTACATTCGGTTGATTAGCAAACAAAGCTCTACAACCCAACTATGTGTTTTTCTTCTCCAGAGGAATGACGGACTTACATACCCTGCATTGTCTTTTTTTAATGGAATTGCCCCAGTTCTCCTCACCTTTCCTTAGATAGTGCAGTGAACTATTAGATGACTGCAAGTATTGAAAACTAGTACTGATTTCCAGTTTGTGTCACCTTTGGCTTTGAGCACCCTCCACTTCTCTAGTAAGCTTTCCATTGCTTTGGGGAAATGTTCTCTCTCTGAATTTATTATGTGAGTGGGGTAGGGTAATAATCAATGTGCCTATGGAGGACTACCCTTCATGACCTAAACTCATTAAGGGGCAGTGCCTGATGGAGCATCAGGTTGGAGGAAGGCTTATTAACAACCTGCATTATACAGATGACACAATTTTGCAGAAAATGAGAAGGACTTTTTTCACTTGCTGATGAAGATGAAGGATTAAAGGCTTCAGTTTGGATTATGACTCAAGGTAAAGAAAGCCCAGACCCTCACAACTAGACCTATTGATAACATCATGATAAATGGAGGAAAGATCGAAATTGTCAAGGATTTTGTCTTGCTTGAATCCACAATCAATTCTCTTGGAAGCAGCAGAGAAGAGAACAAATGATACATTTCACTAGTCAAATCTGCTACACGAGACCTCTTTAAAGTGTTGAAAAGCAAGAGATTACTTTGAAGACTGGGGCAGGTTGACCCAGGCCATGGTATTTTCAACTGTCTCATATTCATGTGAAAGTTGAACACTGAATAAGGAAGACCAAAGAAGAATAGATCTATTTGATTAATAGTGATGTAAAAGAGTAATGAATGTACCATGGACTGCCAAAAGAACAAACCCATCTAACTTGGATGAAGTACAGCCAGAATGTTCCTCAGGGCAAAGATAAGGAGACTTCGCCTTAACTTTGACATGTTGTCCGGAGTGATCAGTCCCTGGAGCAGGACATCGTGTTCTGGAAAGGAGAGGGACAATGGAAAAGAGGAAGGCCCTCAACAAATGGGATTGACACAGTGGCTGCAACAATGGGCTCAAAACTTAAGAACAACTGTGAGAATGGTACAGTACCGGGCAGTGTATGATTATGTTGTATGTATGGTCACAATGAATCCAAACCCTCCCTATGACACTGAACAACAACAACAACAACAACAACAACAACAACCTGACTGAATCCTCTGGGAGGACTCTTGAATGTGAGAAAAATGGAACGAAGCCAGCGGAAGGATTGGAGGATGTCTTAAGTTCCTGTCTTAATCTCCTTAACCAAAAATTATCCAACAAGTCAGTAGCCTTAAAACACTTTCCCCCCTGCTTTGGAGCTTACAGGTTCAAATTTGGGGTGCGACTCTAGGTCAGGGTCCTTCTTTGTGGATACCAGAAAGTTCCTTGGCATTCCTCGCTATCTTTCTCCCCATACTGTGTCTTACTGGGTCTATCCTGGCCTTTAACTCAGAAGTGTTTAGGTTTAGGCTCAAGCCTATTCTCATATGGCCTCATTTTTTTTTTAACATTTTATTAGGGGCTCATACAACTCTTATCACAATCCATACAAATACATACATCAATTGTATAAAGCACATCCGCACATTCCCTGCCCCAATCATTCTCAAAGCATTTGCTCTCCACTTAAGCCGTTTGCATCAGGTCCTCTTTTTTTTCCCTCTCCCTCCCTGCTCCCCCCTCCCTCATGTACCCTTGATAATTTATACATTGTTATTTTGTCATTTCTTGCCCTATCCCGAGTCTTCCTTCCCCCCCTTCTCTGCTGTCCATCTCCCAGGGAGGAGGTCACATGTGGATCCTCATAATCAGTTCCCCCTTTCCAACCCACTCACCCTCCACTCTCCCAGCATCGCCCCTGTGACTGACCCATCTCCTCGTCTAAACCCCTCTATGAGGGGATCTCCAGTGGCCATACGGCCTCATTTATATTACAAAAGAACTCCCTTCTTTTCAAACAGGATCATGTCCACCAAGGCTCAAATTTCTCACATATTTTGAGGGGGCTACAGATCAAACCATAATGGTTCTTTTGGGTAGCTATAACAAATGGCTACCAATCGAGTGACTTAAACAGCAGGCATTTGTTCTCTCACTTTTCTGAAGGGCAAAGGGTTAAAATTAAAGTGTGGGCAAGATTCATTCCTTCTGAGAGCTCTGAAGCAGAATCAAAGTAGCCTCTCTCTGCTTCTGGTCACTGCTGCTAATCCTTGATATTTCTTGGCTTATAGATGTACTGATCCAATCTCTGCCAGTGTCTTCACACGGTGTCTCTGTGTGCCCACTCCTCTTCTTATAAGAACACACCAATCAATGCATGAAGCATCCATCTGAAATCTAAACCCAGAAAGATGGAGCTCTTGAAATCCTTAAGTAAGCACATCTGCCAAGACCTCCTCTCCAAGTAAGGCCATAGCCTCAGCTTCCATGTGAACATGAATGGGTGTGTGTGAATGTGATTTAATGTACTACAGAGGGCACACTTTGACCTCAGGAGGAGTGTTTCGCCAGTATCTGCTTCACAGCCCTGAGATTGCCCAGGCATTTGCCACATTTTCTTGTCTTCCCACCATTTATCCACCATTAGGCTTTTTTCCCTAACTTAGTCAAGCGTCAGTTTCTGTCACTTGTGATCATCACCCTCCCTCCCGCCCAGGTCACAAATTTAAACTGATACAGGCAGTTTCTTTAATGAGCACTATGTTATCCTGACTAGCAAGCATTGCTAAGGAGGGAGGATGAATCAGCGAGAACCCGCTTGCTTCATCTAGCTTCGGGGCAGTCCACAGAGGATTGATCCCTGAGCCACTAACAAATTTTGCAACTGTCACAGAACAATGCAAATAAGTAAGATCCACATCTGCTGAATACCATCATGAGGTCAAACTGTGTGTAATTAAATGCCTGTTTCAAGGAGTGAGTAAATCCTAAGGTAAGGAGTGACAGGGCTTTGTTGGCATAAACCCAGCAAGGCATTATGGGTCGGATATTAATGAACTCATGCTCCTGGGCTTCACAGAGCCCCAGCTCAACTGCTTCAGCTTGTTGACAAACTGAACACAGGGTACCTGGAGAGAGTACTACCATTTTGATGAACAGGGTTGGTTGGGGATGATGATTCCTGACTTGCATTTTAATACAAATTTGATGCTTCATCAGAGCAATGTGGAAAGAGCATTCAGATAAAAGAGAGGGACAAACATCAAGTGACCAGAGGATGAAACTTCTATCTAATCTTTGCCCACTGGAATTGCTTCATGGGAAGGTACTTTTTGGGGGTGTGAGGTTGTTCCCCTACCCTGCTCCAAGCCTTCCTCCTCATGCCCACCCCCACCCCAGCATACATCTACTGGGAAAATGTCTCTGAATAATGAAGTTTTAATAAATGAAGTTTTAATGAGCCTGATAGTCTGCCTAAGACCCCTTCACACTGTAGTCTTTCATTTGTATTCTTCCATTCTTTTTGAAGAAATGAACCTGATGGCAGGTAGTATGTTTCCTTTCCAAGATGAGCTGATAGAGCCTCTCGCTGCTGCAGTGGGAGGTGAAACATTAAAAGGCCCTCTGTGGCCATGAGACATGCCGACTCTCCAAGAGACACTGGGCAGGTTTGCTGAAGCTCCTCAGAATTGACTAGTGGCCCTGGTCCACCCATCTCAACCAAGCCTGTCTTCATTTGCACTGCATGCCCTCTCTGAGCTCCAACTGCATGCTTCATTTGAGGATGACAAAGCCTCTATTGTCTGAGAAGATGCGCAGACATATGAACTAATCAATGCTCCCCCTGTCCCCGGGGAGTGTGAAATTCTCCCATCATGACCCACCAGCTTCCCTGGAATTCCTGTCTTAACTCAGGCACTTAATATCATTGGTGTCTCTGCTTCCTTCCTTCTTGCACAGCCCCCAGGCATTAACTGTCATCCTTCCTCTCCCTAAAATATACTTTGAATCTATTCACTTCATGCCATCCCTACTGCCCCAAGGTGTGCCTTGCATTGACTAAGAAACTAGATTCTGTATCCATTTTCCAGGGCTGTCAAAGCAAAGCATCGTAAATCAGGTGACTTTTAAGAACAGTCCACCACCTGTCTATCAATTCGTGGTGCAGTGGTAGCTAGAGTGTTGCTGTGAAATTGGAAGCCGTGCCACCGATATGACAAACCCCAGAAGTGTCAGCAATGATGGGCAGGCTTCAGTGGAACCTCGAGCCCTATGGTGATCAACCTTCCTTTAATACAATTCCTCATGTTGTGGTGACCCCCAAACATAGAATCATTTTACTTGCTACTTCCTAACTGTAATTTTGCTACTGCCATGAATCGGGTGACTCGTGTTAAAAGGTCGCTGGACCCCAAAAGGGGTCACAACCCACAGATTGAGAACAACTGCTCTAGCCTAAGGCAGACTAGGAAGAAAGACCTGGTGATCTACATCCAAATATTAACAAATGAAAGCCTTATGGGTCACAACAAAATATGGTCCTATAGAGTGCTGGAAGATGAGCCACTGACCTGCACACAACAGCTACAAAAATAGACTCAAACACACCAACAAAGGCCTGCTGAACTCCAAAGTCCTAACAAACGCACTGTCCTCAAGTCCATGCCAACTCATAGCGGCCCTATAGGACAGGGGCGGACTGTGTATTAGTCTGGGTATGCTAGAGAAAACTCGAGGGAGACTCATGTGTATGACAGAGAGTTGGTGATTTTAAAAAAATCATTTCCCTATTATTTAATCATTATATTAGGGATTCATACAACTCTTATCACAATCCATCCATCCATCCATTATAAAGCACATTTATACATTCATTGCCCTCATCATTTTCAAAACATTTGCTCTCCACATAAGCCACTGGCACATGCTCCTCGTTTTTCTCCTCACTCCACGCTCCCCCCTCCTTATGAACCCTTGATAATTTTATTGGGGGCTCATACAACTCTTATCACAGTCATTACATCCATCCATCCATTCATCCATCCATCCATCCATCCATCCATCCACCCATTGTGTGTCAAGTACATTTGTACATGTGTTGCCCTCATCATTCTCAAAACATTTGCTTTCTACTTGAGCCCTTGGTATCAGCTCCTCATTTCCCCACTTCCATCATCCCCCCCTCCCTCATAAATCCTTGATAATATATAAATTATTTTGTCATCTCTTACACGTCTAACATCTCACTTCCCCCACTTTTCTTTTGTCCGTCCCCCAGGGCAGAGGTTTTATGTAGATCCTTGTAATCGCTTCACCCTTTCTACCCCACCTTCCCTCCACCCTCCTGATATTGCCACTCTCACCACTGGTCCTGAAGGGATCATCTGTCGTGGATTCCGTGTGTTTCCAGCTCCTGTGTGTACCAGAGTACATGTTCTGGTCTAATTCTACCTTATAAATCCAGAGAGAGAGTTTTATATCAAACAGTAATTGTACATTAAACAAACGTCCCAGCCCAGTGCAGATCAAATCCATAAGTCTGATATTAGCCCATATGTCTGATACCAATCTATAAATTCCTTTTCAGACCCATAAAACATGTGCAGTGATGCTGAATGCAGGATAATCACAGGCCAATGGGTGGGAAGTCTTGTGGATCCAGTGGCATTGTAAGCATCTCAGTGCTGGCAGCGATCTCTCTGAGGCTTCTTTAGCTTCAGAGGTCTGGTCGCATCCATTTGGCTTGCCTTCTGCAATGTCTCCCAAGGAGTAGCAGAGAGAGAAAGAGAGAGAGAGAGGTGTCTTCCACCTCCAAGGAGGAAGTACCAGATTTCTCAGAGTTCTCAGGAGAAAGCTATGCCCACATAAAAATCTCACTGACTATCTCCAGATTGGCAGCCTAGACTCCACGCCTACACTCCTAATCCTTAACTTGACATAAGATTAGGTGACTACCACAGGCTCCTAATCCATAACAAGTCCATTTATATTTTTCCCTGCATACCGACACCAATCCAATACCCAAAGCTTTACCCAATGGGTGGAGATCTACTTCTAAAACATGAATATAGAAAAATCGCTTTTGCTTGAAGGCTCTCAAGGAAATGCTCACTGAAAACTCCATTCCTGTTATCTCACCTCCCCCAAATTAGTCTTCTTCTGGGCTTTCAGTCACACCATGATCTCTCCTGCCCCAAGGCCTTTACATGCACTGTCATCTCTTCCAAGCCCTGAAGTGCCAAGTTCAAAGTTCCAGTTAATCTCCCTGATCCTGAATTTTAAGAACTGTGTGTGTGGGAGGGAAGGGGTTGGGCTGTTTGTTGAACTGCTGGGTTTTGGAGCCATTTGTTATGCAACCTCATTTTGTCAATGACTGGTTAATTAATGCACCATTCATCTGCCCTTCTTCCACGCACAGCACATGGCTTGTATCTTTGGGAGCACTCTTCCACCATGCTCCATCTCCATGCTTCTGCTGGCATTGACCCAATCTGCCAGCTCCAGGCCTGGCTAGTCAGGGCATGACTTTCCTCTGTCCAAAGGGACTGGGTCAGACTCAGTATGTGACTCATGTTAGGTTAATGATATCTAACCCTAAAAAATGCCCCAGAAACAATTGCCCCATTACCAATGAGTCCATTTTGAATCATAGAAGGTCCCTGTGGGGTTTCTCAGACTGTAAATATTTATGTGAGCAGAAAGTTCCATCTTTTTCCCTATGAGGTAGCTGGTAGGGTAGCACTGCCAACCTTGCAGTTAGCAATCCAATGCTTACCTGATAATACCACCAATGATTAGAAAGAAAAAGAGCCTCTCTCTAATAGAATTCCTGAGCTTCTAGAGAAAACTACAGCTGTCATCAGGAAGCCTGCATGAAACTCAAAAGGAAACAGCACTGAAAGGAAAAGGTTCAAACTCTGATGGTATCAACTGAGTGCCAGAACCAAGCTATTCCTGATGCTCTGTCCCCAGACTTACAAATTCCATAAACCTACCCATTAATTTCTTCTCCTGCTCCTTCCTTTCTCACACCCCAAGGTACTTTGACTTAGCTTGAAGGCACTCACAACTTCACGGGTTCTGCCTTGCACAGATGTCTGCTTGCTTCCACTTCAGTCCTGACATTGTCCCTATCTTTAGCCATGTTAGGCTTGCGTCCTAGAGCTTTCCTTTGCTTGTCTCCCTATTGCTCTTGTCCTATGAAGTCTGTGGCTTTATCTTTAAGTCTAAGTCCTGCCCTTTCGCTTTCGTAGAAATCTGTCTCTGTATCTTGGCTCGTGGCAGGTTGTGTCCTTCAAAGATGACTGTCCTAATGTTGCACATCGCACATTCTCTTTTGACAAGATGAGTTTGTGTTCACTATTCCAGAAACAGGGCCTGCTTTCCCTCTTCCTTGCATCTTGGCAGGCCTTTGAC
Source organism: Tenrec ecaudatus (assembly GCF_050624435.1). Classification (NCBI taxonomy): domain Eukaryota; kingdom Metazoa; phylum Chordata; class Mammalia; order Afrosoricida; family Tenrecidae; genus Tenrec; species Tenrec ecaudatus. The sequence continues at coordinate 850,969 of NW_027457553.1, read as the reverse complement.
TTTGGCAGAAGTGTTGCTCTGTGACTTCCACCTGGTCGTATTGAGTTGTTCACCATTGGAACCCTGTCAGGATGTTGCAAGGAAGACCAGGCCAAATGAAAATGTCACATATAGGGTTCTTCTTGAGCTCCAACCAATAGAAGTATCAGTCGTGTGAGGGAGTGAGTCTTAAGAGAGCTGCAGCCTCTGTCCTTTGAGCTACCCCAGCTAATGCTTGATGAAGCCAAAACTAGTGTCCTCACTGAACTCTGTCCAGATTGCAGATTTGTGAGCAAAATTGATATTATCATTACTTTAAGATGTTATTTGTGAGGATACTTTCTGTTAGCAGCAGATCATCAGAATACTGACTAATCAGACTGCATTGCCAGTTTTACACTCTCTCCATATATAGAGATATAGATATAGATATAGATATAGATATAGATATAGATATAGATATAGATATAGATATAGATATAGATATAGATATAGATATAGATATAGATATAGATATAGATATAGATATAGATATAGATATAGATATAGATATAGATATAGATATAGATATAGATATAGATATAGATATAGATATAGATATAGATATAGATATAGATATAGATATAGATATAGATATAGATATAGATATAGATATAGATATAGATATAGATATAGATATAGATATAGATATAGATATAGATATAGATATAGATATAGATATAGATATAGATATAGATATAGATATAGATATAGATATAGATATAGATATAGATAGATATAGATATAGATATAGATATAGATATGGATATAGATATGGATATGGATATGGATATGGATATGGATATGGATATAGATATAGATATAGATATAGATATAGATATAGATATAGATATAGATATAGATATGGATATGGATATGGATATGGATATGGATATGGATATGGATATGGATATGGATATGGATATGGATATAGATATAGATATCCTCCACTCATCTGTTAGTTGGTTGTACTATAATGGTTTGTGTATTGTTATGATGCTGGAAGCTCTGTTCCCCGAATTTCAAATACCAGCAGGATTGTCCATGGTGGACCGGTTTCAGTGAAGCTTCTAGACTAAGACAGACAAGGAAGAGGGGCCTGCCAGTCCACTTCCAAAAATTACTGAAAGAAAACCTTATGGATCACAAGAGAACACTGACTGACTAATGTGTTTTGGACACATTATCAGTGGACAATTGCTTGAGGAAGACATCATGTTTAATGAAATAGAGGGACATGGAAGATCCTTATTGAGGCAGATTGACCTAATCTCTACAACAATGGACTTCAACATTCAGGAATGTGTGACAAAGGTGCCAGATCAGACAGCACTCCATTCCATTTCATATAAGGTCTCCATGGATCACAGTAGACTTGATGGCACTCCCTATATGTTTGTCTTCAGTGACTTCTCATAGGGCTGCTCTGCCTGGCAGTCTCTATTCTTCATGCTTCCAAATGGGGAGCACAACAGGTCCATAGTCACTGATATTCCCCTCAATCCCCAAGTCAATAAGGAGGCATGAAACTAACTATGTTGTTCTCTTTGCCTTGTCTCTCTTCCTTTTCCCCTCCTCCAACAGGGCTAGAGGGGGTAAATACTTACCTTGCAGTTTAGAAGAGAATTTCTTCCACAACAAAATCTTCTCCTTCCTCAAAAGGCACATACATACTTTTCTCCTTGTTTTGAATTAAAATGGCAGTTGGGATGGTAGGAAAGAAGATGAACTAGTCTAACAGAATGTCCAAACAGATTTACCTTCCACATAAGAATGCAAATAACTCCTCAATCTTGTTATAGAGTCATGATATGATGAGCTCCATCAAAGCAGAGTAGAACACCACGGAGGTCAGACCAGAAAGACCATATTGAGTTGATTTTGTATGAGAGATTCTAGTTGCTAATTATACTTTTCATAACAGACAGATGGCAGGTATCGAAGCCCAGACTTAAAATGTCTTTATCTAATTGCCTGCCTAAATATATATTTGCAATATGGTCTTCAAAGGGAATACTTTCTTTACATTAAATTCCTTTTCTTTTTCCCCTCTTTTGTGTAATTTTATTGAAGTATAATTGATGTACAATAAACCATAATGTGTTTTCCTCTTTGAGGTTTTTAAAAAGAATCATTTTATTGGGGGCTCCTACAACTCTTATCACAATCTATACATACATCCACTGTGTACATTTGTTGCCATCATCATTCTCAAAGCATTTGCTTTCTACTTCAGCCCTTTGTAGTAGCTCCTCATTTCCACTCCTTCCCCCTCCCCCTCCCTCATGGACCCTTGATAATTTATAAATTATTATTCTGTCCTATATTACACTGTCTGACATCTACCTTCACCCACTTTTTTTGTCCCTACCTCATGGAGGAGGTTATATGTAGATCCTTGTAATCAGATCCCTCTTTCTACCCCACCTTTCATCCACGCTCCTGTTATTGCTACTCTCAGCACTGGTCCTGAAGGGGTCATCTGTCCTGGATTCCCTGTGTTTCCAGTTCCTATATGGACCAGTGTATATTCTCTAGTCTAGCCAGGTTTGTAAGGTAGAATTGGGATCATGATAGTGGGCGTGGTAGAATTTAGGACGAGAGGAAAGTTATATGTTTCATCGTTGCTACACTGCATCCTGAATGGCTCATCTCCTCCCAGCAACCCTTCTGTAAGGGGTTGTCCAGTTGCCTACAGATAGATTTTGGATCCCCTAACTGTACCCACCCTCATTCACAATGATATGATTTTTTTGTTCTTTCATTCCTGATACTGACCCCTTCTACATCTTGTGATCACACACGCTGGTGTGCTTCTTTCATGTGCACTTTATTAGTTCTGAGTTAGATGGCCACTTGTTAACCTTCTAGTCTTTAAAACCCTAGACTCTTTATCTTTTGATAGCTAGGCTCCATAAGCTTTCTTCACCTCATTTGTTTATACACCCACCTTTTGTCTTGAGTGATTGTGTCGGGAAGGTGACCATCATGGAATACCAGTTCCTTAAATTCCATATCTATAGGCTCAAGTCTTACCCACAGGAAGCCAATTTTTATTTTATCCCTTGAACAAAATCTTGCAATAATTTTCTCTTTTTGGGTAAGTCTATCCTCAATCACTTATCCTTTAACATTTACAAGAATTTATCTGTAACCAACCCCATTTACATAGTCTCATTCATGCTATTTCCACAATAATTGCTAATAACCCTATTTTTTAGAATCGGCAGAAACCATCAGCTTCAATATCCCATTGCCACTGAGTTGATTTCAACTCATGGGTACCCTATAGGACAGAACAGTATTGCCTCATAGGTTCTCAAGACGGAAAAAAAATCTCTTTATTGTGAGTTGGTTGAAGGTTTACATAATACATCCGTTTTCCATTCGACAGTTCACACATATTTTGCTTCATGATATTGACTGCAATCTGCTCAATGTAATATCACTTATCGCACTTCCTCCTTGTATTTCCTGTTTCCATTCCCCCTTCTTTCCTGACCCTTCTGAACTTTATCTTTGAATAAATTATATCCTTTTGATTCAAATAGTTGATTAGTGTTACTTTTTACCTTATAGATCTACCTATTGTTTGGCTGAAGATTGAGCCAAGGGAGTGAGTTCCGTTCCAGATCTGAAGGTGCCTAAGGACAACAGTCTTTTGTGTTCCAAGAATCTCTATCTGAGTAATACCCCTGAACTTTTAAAATAAGTTTAAACGTTGCTGCACATATTTCTCCTATTCTATCCCAAAATTCCAAAGCAAACTCATTATCATTGTGTTGAAGCTGACTCATAGAGACCCTACAAGATAGCATAGAACTTCACCCTTTGATTTTCCAAGGCTTAAATCTTTACCAGAGCAGACAAACTCATATTTCTCACATGGAGCAACTGAGAGGGTAGAACCACTTACTTTGTGGTTAGGAGCTCAATGAGGAGTCCACTCTGCCATTAGAGCTCATTTAGAATGCTATCCAGGATTCCCTAATGCTATCCCTCTCAGATCAGTTGGTAGTGGTAATAAATGTAAATCTTAAGGGGGTCAGACTGCCACATCGTAACTCTTCCTTGGGGAAGATGGTGGGTTTGAACTGCTGATTGATTAGCCCTTAAGTGCTTAATTACAGCCTCACCAGGGTTCTCCTTAACATCCGAACAGTGGACACTTATTGGTTTATCTTGCTGGTCTCTGTTCCCTAAACATTGCACTGCATCCACAGGGTTTTCTTCCACAACACACAGCTGCTAGTGTTTTTGGTTTGTTTTTCCACATGACTTCACCTTCCTAGTCAAAGCTGATTTGTCCAGGGCTAAACACACAAAGAAAACATAGCCATATTTGCACACTACAAAATTTGAAGTGAGACAGCGAGCTATTTGTTGAGATTTTTGAATGACAGAAGTCTAAAAGGAAGTGTTATGATCCAGGAAACAGTGAGTTTTGATGTCCAGGATCTATGCTGGGGACCCAGTTGGCACTCCGAATGACTATTCAAAGTGATGGTATGAATTCTCCTCTTCCATGACCTACACATATAATAGATATAACCACTAAGTCCATGATTTGACAAATGTCTTGTGTGATTGAGTTTGGGTTACCCATAGGATTATATCCTGAGACAAAGGTTTTAATTAAGCCATTTTGGGGGAGATATCAATAAGGAAATGGGAAATAGAAAAGGGAAAGAAGGCAGCCAATGAAAACTACATTATCAAACAATTTAAAATTGTGAGCAACTGGAGGTTAATCTTACTGGAGACACTGTAGAAAATCCACTAGTTATTCTGCCCAGAATGTGAGGGATTGTGGCTAATAGTTCAACAACTCCTATGGGTCATTGGTTAAGGGTTACTCCAGGAAGCAAGAATTAACTCCACAACCTCCTAAGCCATGCATGCTCAGGTACAGTGGTCTACAGAAACTAGAGAAAGCAAGAAGAGAGATATGCTGGCCATTCGGAATTAGGCTAGCATGCCAAGTTGTCAGACATGTCAGGTTCTTGAACTATCATAACTTGTGAGATATACCACTGGTATTTCAAACACAAGTATTGTTACCCGTGGTGGAAAATTTTCAGAAAAGCCTACAAGCTAAATAGACTAGAAAAAATAACCTGCCAATCTACATCTGAAAAAAAATAGTGGTGTTTGTGGAGCACATTGATAGCAGTGGAATATTGTTTCATATAGTGCAGGATGATGAACCCCTCAAGTTGGAAGACACTCAAAATATAATTGGGGAAGAGCTGTCTCCTCAAAGTAGAGTTGACCTTAGTGATATAAAGTTTTCAGGACCTATATTTGTTTATGTGGCTATGACTCAAAATGAGAAGAAACAGCAGTACTGCAATAACCACTAACAAGAAGATGGGATGCATGAAATATGGATCTAGAAAAATTGGAAGCCATGAAAAAATGGAACACATAAAGATCAAACACTCTAGGTGTTATTGAACTGAAATAGACTGGTATTGGCCATTTTGAATGTCATAATAATATGGTTTACATACCAGGGTAACAAATTTGAAAGGAATGGATGACTTTCATGTTAAAAAAGAGAATGTTTCAACATCGATTCCAATGTGCACCATTGTTAGGTGTAGGATATATTACACCTACAAGGATGAATAATTAATAAAGTTATTATTCAAATTTACACACCAACCACTAATGCTAACAATAAAGCCATTGAGGATTTTTACCAACCTTTTCAGTCTGAAATTGATGAAACATGCAATCAAGATTACTGATGACTTGAATGCAAAAATTGGAAACTAAGGATGAGGATCACTAGTTAGAAAATATGGCCATGGGGATGGAAGCCACATGGGAGATCTCATGATAGAATTTTCCAATAAGGATGGCTTATTGATTGAACATTTCTTTTTCAGTGATGTAAACAGTAACCATAGACATGGATCATGTATATTGGATAGAAATACACAGGAATTAAATCAACTACATATGTTGAAATAAACTACTATATATACTCGAGTATAACCCAAGGCAACTAATTTTACCTCCCAAAGCTGGGGTGCTTTTTCAGCATAAAAAATGTGCTGAAAAAAAAACTCGGCTTATACTCAAGTATTTACGGTATAAAGAAGTTTAATATCATCAGTCACGAGACTGGAGACCAACTGTGGAACAAACCATCAATGGCAAATTCAACTCGAAATCAAATAAAATTAAAACAAGTCCCCAAGAGTCAAAGTATGAATTTGAGTATATCTCATCTAAATTAGAGGATACTTCAAGAAGAAAGTTGACACATTGAACAGAAATCACCTGAGATGATACGAGTTCTGCAATAATATCAAGAACATCCTAAATGAAAAATTCAAAGATAATTAAAAAGATCGAAACTAAAGAAAAGACAAAATGGATGTCACCTTAAATGTGGACTAGCTGAAGCCAATGAAAGAAATAATGAAGTACGAAAAAGATAGAGAGAGAAATATAGAAATAATTGATGAAGTAAAGACGCTGAATAAAGAAGCTGAACATAAAATTTCAAAGGGGAATTCAAAAAGATGGAATAAAGAATTATATTAAAAGGTGCAAAGACCTGGAATTAGGACAGCAAAAAATGAAAAGCAAGTGCATTTCACTAGCTGAAAAAATTGAAGAGAAATTCAAAATACAGAATTACACAGATAGCATCAAAAGAAGATGAAAGGGATTCACTGACCACATGAAGCCCAGGCTCCACAGCGCTGAGTCCAGAAGACCAAGATAGCATAGGGTTCTCACTGCAGATTGCTCTGAAAGTGCTCACAGAAGTAGGCCCTGGATCAACTGGGGAAAATGTAGAACTCAAAATAAGAAGACTAATCTTAGGATATAATAGGCACTAGTGGAATTCCCATTTGACACCTGACCTCACCTCCATGGCTCAACTTTCAGCCCCCAAATAGGAGACCTATACTGTCACCGATGTACAATTCAGAGCCCAGCATTTGTCAGGGAGTTACTCAGAAGGCAGGAAGGAATGGGAATGAAAGACCAATGGAAAGGGCAAACAAAGGGAGGGAATAGGAAAAGTACTATTGCATTGTAGGTATTGCAATCAATATCATAAAACATTGCATGAATTCTAAGGAAAATCAATTTACTCTGTAGATTTTCCCTCACATGACAATCAAAACAGTGTAAAAAGAAAATAAGTCATATGACCGAGTACCCTGGTAGATCTTGCTGAAGACCAATTTCCAGTGTTAAAAGATGTCACTTTGAGGAATAAGGCACAGCTGAGCCCTAGTGGTATAGTGGTTGCAAACATAATGCGTCAGAACCAAGCCAGTTGGGTTGCTCAATACAAGATCAACAGTTCTGCTCCCATACAAAGTTCCAGTACTGGAAACCCACAGGGATATCTCTCCCCTGTCCTATAGAGTTGCTAAGGGTTGGAATCAACTTGATGGCAGTGAACTGGATGTAAGCCAGGCTGACTAGAGACACAAATCAAGTGACACTCATATATGTGCAATAAATCGTTTTCTATCAAGAAGTCACTGTAGTATTTCTATTTCAAGGAAATATCCCAGGCCAGTCCAACTCAAGTCCATAAGTCCAACACTAGCCCATAAGTTCCTTTCCAACTTACGCAGTTACATGCAATGATGCAGAATGCAGGGATGTCAAAGGCCAGTGATTGCAATGTCGTGTGGACCCAAGGTCGATGGAAGCATGGCAAGACTCTGGCAGCTCTCAACGTGGCAGGAAGCAGTCAGGTGAATGCAAAAAGAAGGGGAGCTTCCAAGGGCCTTCCTTATGAGAAGGCCATGGCCACAAAGAGGCACCATCAGGCTATGGTGTGATTGACAGATTGGATACCAACCTTACACTTTTACATATCTTCAAACAGACATAAAATTATATAACTATCATACTATGGCATTTTCAATCACCTCATATGTACTTGAAAATGGACAATAATTATGAAAGATAAAACAAAAGTTGATGTCTTTGAATTATGATGCTGGTGAAGAATATTGAATATTCTATGGACTTTCAGAAGAAGGAACAAATCTTTCTTGGTGGAAGTAGAGCCAGAATGCTTCCTAGACGTGAGAATGGCAAGACTTCATATCACATACTTTGGACATGTTAACAGCTGAGCATAGTCCCTAGAGAAGGATATCATACTTGGTAATGTGGAGTGTTGAAAAAAAGAAGAAGGTCCTCAATGGGAAGAATTGGCATACTGGCTGCAAAAACGGTCTCCAACATTAACTGTGAGGAAACAGGCTGTGGGTGCTATGAGTTAGAGCCAAATTAACAGTGTCTAACAATGACAACTCCCCTCCCCCGCCCCATCGGTCAATTTGCTGCACTGTGGTAGCTTGTGCTTTGCTGTGATGCTGGGAGTTAGTCCACTAGTACTTCAAATACCAGGCAGGATCACCCACGGTGAACAGATTTCAACACAGCTTCCAGATTAAGAACTGACAGGACGACAAAACAATCAGTCCACTTCTGAGGGATTCATCATTGAAAACTTTCTGCATAGCAGTAAAATATTTCTGATATAATGCCAGAAAATGATCCCCTCAGATTGCAAAACAATCAAAATATCACCGAGAAAGAGAGCTTCCTCAAAGTAGAGTCCACCTTAATGATAACTCAAAACCTCACAACAGGAGCAGTAGATAACATCATAATAAATGGAGAAAATATTGAAGTTATCAAGGAGTTCGTCTTGCTTAGATTCACAACTAATGCTCATAGAAACAACAATCAAGAAACCAAATAACATATTGCATTAGGCAAATCTACTGCACATAACCACTTTAAAGTACTGAAGATCAAGAATTTCACTTAGGATTAAGTTGCGCCTGGCCCAAGGCATGGTATTTTCCGCCACATCTTATGCATGTGAAATTTGAACATTGAATGAGAACGAATGAAGGAGAACTGGTGCATTTGAATTAAGGTACTGACAAAAAAATACTGAAAGTACCATGGGTGGAGAGAAGAACAAACAAATCTGTCTGACAAGAAGTGCATCTAAATGTTCCTTGGCAGATAGGATGGCGAGACTTCATCTCATGTACTTTGCAGATGTTATCAGGACAGACCAGTCCCTGGAGGACATCATACACATTACAGTAGAGGGGTTGCAAAAAGAGGAAGACACCCAATCAAATGGATCGAGACAATTCCTACAACAATGGGCTCAAACATAACAAAAATGTTGAGTATGGGGCAGGACCAGGCAATGTTTCATTCTGTTGTGTACGCATTATTATGAGACAGAACTGACTTGAAGGCATCTAGCAACAAAGTGTACTAAAGCTTCTGGCACCTTCATTTGCTGATGGATTATAATTCAAAATGAGAAAAATCATTGCAACAATTCATTAATAATCAGAACATGAAACGTGCAAAATAAGAATCTAGGAAAATTGGAAATCATAAAAAACGGAATCTGACCTATAAAGATCAATATCCTAGGCATTGGTGAGTTGAAATAGTCCCTTTGAATCTTAAAATGATAAGAATAACTATGCTGACAATGACAAATTCAAAAGAATGACTCTTTCATCCTCAAAAAGAACATTTCTAGATCTATCTTGAAGTGCAATGCTGCCTGTGACAGAATAATATCTATCTTCATACACAAGGAAGGCCGGTTAAGAAAACCATTATTCAAATTTTCTTACAAACCACTAAAGCCAATGAAGAATTTTACCAACTTCTTTAGTCTGAAATAGATCACACATGTACTGAAAATGCATTAATAATTGTTGACAATTGGAATGCACACATGGAAACAAAAAGGAAGGAAGAGTAATAAGAAACTATGGCTTTGGGGATCGAAAAGAAGCTGAAGACTGCATGAAAGAATTCTGCAAGAGCAATAACTTCATCATTGCAAACACCTTTATCAAACAAAAGGAGCGGCATATATACATGTGGAATACACAGGGATGGAATTGATTAAATCTGTGGGATGACATGATTGAGAAGCTCAATATCATTGAGACAAAATAAGACCAGGGGCCAACTATGTAACAGACTATCAATTACTAATATTTAAGTTCAAGCCAAACCTGAAGAAAATTAAAATAAGAACGCAAAAGAGCCCAAATACAGCCTATATTATATCTGTGGTCGGCTGGGGTTTCTAGAGAAACAAACCAGTGATACTGATACATGTAGAAGAAGGAAATTCATATCAATAAAGAATTTTACATTAAGAAGTCCACACAACAAGAAACCCCAGTCCAACTCCAGCCCACAAATCAGATGCAAACTAGAGGCCCTTCCAGACTCATGAAGCTGTTGGAGGAATAGCCCAAGAAACAGGAAAACCACAGGTTGGTGGAGGCAGAGTTGGGAGAATCCAAAGTCAACAGGCAGTTGGCAGGCCACAGACAGCTCTTAGAGTCAGTATGTTTCATGGTGATTGCCATTCCTAGAAGCCAGACGTAGGGTCCAGGGTCTTTTCATCAGGAAGAAAAAGAGTGAGCCCATACTCCACAGTCTACTTATAGCTATGAAATAGGTCACACCCCCAAGGAGACTGTGACCTGCGCCTTCTGAAGATCCTGGTCAAGCTAAATTGACACCAAACCTTACTATCACAATATCTCACCTGAATTTAGAGCCTATCTCAAGAATGGTTTGGACATATTGAACATTAATGATCAGCTACCAGAAGACTTGTGAAATAGCATCAAGGTCATCAATCTTTTTTTTTGTCATGTCATCTGTGGCTATTTATTTATTTATCATAAATCATTTTATTGGGGGCTCCTCAAAAAGATCATTATAATACAGTTAAGAAAGAAAATACTACAGTGGATATCAGAGGAGACTGTGAAACTTGCTCTTGAACCTAAAGCAGCTAAAGCAAATGGAAGAAATGATGAAATAAAAGAGTTGAACAGAAAAATTGGAAAGGCCAGCTTGAGAAGATAAAGTAAAGAATTATATTGTAACGTGTAAAGACCTGGAATTAGGAGAGCAAAAGGAATGAGTACAGTCAGCATATCATAAATTGAAAGAACAGAAGAAAAAATCCAAGCCTTGGATTAAAATGTTGAAGGATTATTTATCAAACTATTGAATGATGCAGGGAGAATCCAAAGAATATGGAAGGAGTATACAGAGTCTCTGTACCCAAGAATTAGTTGAGGTTCTACTAGTTCAAAAGGCCAAGAGGAAGTTGAAGCTGCAATGTAAGCATTAGTGAAAAGTAAGGAAGGGATAGGAATGGAAATATTTCAACACGCTCATGCAGTGATAGTCCATGTCAAGAAATTTGGAAGATAGCTACTGGCCAACCAACTGGAAGTGATTAATATTTGTGTGCATTCTAAAGAAATATGATGCAACAAAATCTGCAAATTAATTTAAAATAACATTAATATGACATGCAAGTACAATTTTATTGACGATAACTTTCAAAGTAGTTATAGCAATATGTCAACAGGAAGCTGCCAGAAATCCAGGCTGTATTAAAAGAGGGCATGAGGCAAGGTATATCAATGCTGATTTCAGATGGACCTTGGCTGAAAGCAGAGGATACAAGGAAAATGCTTACTTATGTACTATTGACTATGCAGAGGATTTTACTGTGTATCATAACAAACTTTGGGTAGCATATGAATACATATGAGAACAATGGGAATTCCCGTACATTTAATTGTGCTCCCGTGGTACCTGTACATAAACCAACAGGAAGTGGTTGGAATAGAACAAGGGGATACTGTGTGGTTTAAAATCAGGAGAGTGTGTGTTGTGGTTATATCCTTTCACCATATGTGTTAGACAGGGTTCTCTAGAGAAACAAAAGCAGGACATTTATGATTTGATAAATAGATAGAACAGGAAGGAATATAACAGCTAATTAGTCCACATAGCAGTACAGAGGACTCAGTTTAACTCACTTCCATGCAACAGTAAATATGGCAGTACAGCCAGGCAGCAAACTGCAGAACTAGGTAAGGCAGCCACACACTGGTCTGGTCACCAGAGAGCAACTGAGAGATAGGAGTGGCTTGCTGAGCCATTTATCTCTTTGCCCACTAATCAAACTGCAAACTTATTAATCCCACATGTTCTTATTGGACAGGTTGGCACTATAAACCTACCTATCTATCACACTATACTTATTCAAATAATCTGAGAAGCTGCTCTGTATGAAGAAGTTGAGGCTTCTGGATTGGAAGAAGAATCATTAACAACCTGTGTTATGCAGATGACCCAATCTTGCTGGCTGAAAGTCAATAGGCCTTGAAGTACTTACTGATAAAGCTCATATAGTACACCTTCAGTATAAATTAGTCTTCAACACTAAGAATACAAATGTCTTCTCAACTTGACAAATATAAACACACAACATCATTACAAATAGAGAAATGTAGCTAAACTCTATTTTACTTGGACCCACAATCAATACTCACAGAAGCAGCAGTCAATAAATCAACGTATTTCATTGGAAAAATCTGTTGTAAAAGACCTCTTTAAAATGTGAAAGAGCAAATGCTTTACTCTGGGGATTAGCAAGTTATGCCTGCTTTTAGCCTTGATATTTTTAATCACCTTAGATGCATGTGAAAGGAGTCTTAATTTCAGTGTCTGGTATGGGTTGAATGACTAACAGCAAGGTTGGTGGTTCAACCCACTTGCTGCTCCACAGAAGAAAGAGGAAGCTATTTGACCCTGTAAAGATTTACAGCCCTGGAAACCCTATATGGTCACTATGAATAAGAATAGACTTGATGGTAATGTTTGACATATGCATGTGAAAGATGGACCATAAATAAGGAAGACTGAAGAAAATATGATGCCTTTCAAATATGATGTTGCAAATAATATTGAATATACCATGAATGCCCAGCAGAACAAAGAGGTCTGTCCCGGAAGAAGTTCAGCCAGAATGTATTTTAGAAGTGAGGATGGTAAAACTCCATTTCATATACTTTGAACATGGTATCAGGAGAAATTAGTCCCTAGAAAAGGACAAAATGCTTGGTAGAGCATCATCCAAAAACAGGTAAACCCAGAATGAGATGGATCAACACAGTGGCTGTAACAATAGGCTAAAATATGACCTTTGTGAGGATGTCACAGGACTAGAAAGGCTTTTATTCTATTGTGCATAGGGTCACTATAAGTGGCAGTGCGTGAGATTTTGTTGATTAACAACACTGGGATATGAGCAATGTCCCCATGGCATATGCTAAACTGTCACCATGCTGGACACAGTTGATCTTTGTGGCTTTAGAGGGTAATTATTTAGAGGGTTATGATTCCACTGAAATTTTTTCTGTGTATTCAAACTATTCCATCCTAAGATTCCACAGATCTATCCAAACCAAGCTCACTGGCATTGAATCAATGCTAACTCATATCGACCCTACAGGACATGGGTAAAATTGTACCTGTGAGGTTCTGAGACTGTACCTCTTTACAGAGTAGAGTCCCATCTTTCTCCCGAAGAGCAGCCGGTGATTTCAAAATACCGACCGTGCAATTAGCAGCCCAATGTGTAACCAAGAACTATTCAGGGAAGCTAGAGGGAGAGCATGAAAAGAAATGAGTAGTTGAGGTGGTTGGATGCACATCCATCCCTTTGTTCTACACTCTATGACTTTTTCTGAGTTCATTCAAACTGTAAATTAAGACACAAAATAGAATTCTACCCAACCCTGCTATATGCCTCAACAGTATCCATTTTTCTCATTCTTACTACTAATAGAAGCTCAATTTTGTTTAGGGTGATAATGCACCTACTTAAATCGCTCACTCCTAGGCTCCCTTGCAGCTGTGCATGAGCATTTGACCCAGTTTGGGCCAAATATGTGTAGGTGAAAGATACTGAGTAGGACTCCCAAGAAAGTTTTTGTTGTTGTTTAAGGCAAAACACTTGTCTGGCATAACCCATTTCATTTTTGTCCTTGGCTCTTCTGCTGTCATGCTCCCTAGTCAGAATATTGAAAGATGGGAGAGTCACATAGGTTACATGAGTTTGGCAGACCAAAAAGCATGCATTCTCCTATATGCAAGATGAGTCCCTGAGCAAATACACCAGACCTAGGCTACCTATTTCAAGATTTACTATTGTATAAGACAAACCCCTATGTGTTGCAAAGGGTTAACACAATTCACTGCTAAGCCAAAGATGCCTTGGAAGAAAAACCTGGCAATCTACATTTAAAAATTCAGCCCTTGAAAACCTCATGGAGCACAGTTCTACCCTGAATCATATGGGGTAACTGTAAATCAGAATCAATTCAGTGGCAAATGGTTTGGTATTTTTGGTGTTAATATAAGAAAAATGAAGCTGTTGTGATTAGAGCACTAGAGTCGGTTTGTTTTTTCCCAGGTAGCCAGATGCAATTTGGACTGATAGAGAAATAATTAAAAGAATGTAGAGTTAAGTAAGCATAATGATTATGGAACTAATCATTTAGCAATGGGCTGCTAACCACAAGGTCAGTAGTTCAAATGCACCAGTCACTCAGGGGGAGAAAAGTGAAGCTCTCTGCTTCTGTAAAGATTTACAGTCTTGGAAGCCCTATATGGGGTTGCTATAAGTTGTAATCACCTTGATAGCATTGAATTTGTTTGAGTTTGGTGACTAGTATTTAAGCTTTGAGGGGGTAGTAATAGAAACTATGAATACTATTCTTAGCACTATAGGTATTTTGTCTTTTGCAAATGGATAAACGAACAAAAGCGATATTCATTTTGTGTTTTCTGTAGTTTGCCTTATTCTTCCAAGAAGATTCCTCAAGTGTTAAGACCCAGTCTTCTCTGGCATACTTGAATAAAAGAATAACTGATAGACACAGACTTGAACCCTGGCCTGTGTGATCTTGGGTGTGTCACTGTTCTTCAATCCATTTCTCATCTGTGAACTGGGGATTACACACGTAGCCCACAGGGTTGTTTTGGAGATTCAGAGTAATGTGTGTGTCTTGGATTGAGTGCCCTTGCATGCCGAGCTTATTCCTCAGGCCTGGGTGCAGGGAGTCTATTTGAGATCTGATGGCAGGGAGTGGGAATAGGAAAGCGGACGCAAGACTGAGTTAGGGGGAGAAGCAATCACAATGGGAACGGGGTGTTGAGGCTTTTAATGTAGGATACAGGGGCTTGATTCCCCCAGGACTTCTGAGCAACATGGGTTCTGTCCTAGAATTGCCTACCAGAAACAGGAGGCTGGGCTCTTCTTCGCCTGTAGTGGTGTTGAGCATTCCTCCTAGTACGGTGACCTCTCCTACCTTCCTGGGTTTGGCTTTCCATGCCTTTGAAAAGGCTTCGAGGCAGAAGGACATGGAGAGCTGCGTGCTGCACAGTTGTGATAAGACACCATTTCAGCAGGAGCCTGCACTTACATAGAGCCGTTCGCCACTGCTATGATGGATATCAGGAGGAGCCCTGGAAGTGCAGTGGTTACAAGTTGGTTTGCTAACTTCAAGGTCAGCAGTTCAAAACTACTAGCTCCAAGGAAGAAAGATGGGGTTTTCTACCCCAATTAAGAGGTGTAGTGTTTGAAACTCACAGGGGGCAATTGTACACTGCCCCACAGGATCGCTATGAGTCGGTATTGACTGGAAGGCAGTGAGATGGTGTCAGAGATGGGTCAAAGGAATGTGGCATGGCAACCCTAAGAATCTGCTACAGAACCATAAAGTGCCTGGGATAGATGAGTTTATATTGCTTGACCTTTTAAAACCATCAAACGGGCAACCGTTAGAAAGACAAACATACCAAGTGTCATTGGAGATCCGGGGAAAGCAGAGAAACACTGCTAATGATGCAGGTTTGCTACACAGCAATCTGGCAGAGCTTAGTGAAAGCCCATTGAATGTACCCTAGGACCTAGTGAGCCCCTCCTGGGCGTACAACCAAAGAAGCGCAGTCACTGAGTTGACTTTCATTCCTCATGACCCTATCAAACAAAGCTGAATGGTCCCATGATGTTTTCAAGACTTCTATTGGGAAGTAGACAGCCATGCCTTTATCCCACAGTGTGTGGAAGACGGCTTCAAACTACTGACCTTAGGTTTAGCAGCCAAGCACTTAATATCTCCCCCATCAAAGCTCTCTCCTGGATGTAGAAAAACAAACAAAATCCCAGTTGATTCTTCCTCATTAGCAACCCTACAAGGCACAGTAGAATTGCTGCTTTAGGTTTACAAAACTAAATTCTTACGACAGCAGACAGCCTCTCTTTGCTCCATGGAATAGCTGGTGGGTTGGAACTGCTCACCTTGGGGTTAGCAGCCCAACGCATAATTCCTGGGTATATAGGCCAAGCTTTTTATCCAATTCACAGGGCCCTTGGGGCATTTTTACAAGAATGGTCACCACACTGATGCCTGCAGTAGAGAAGAGTTGGAGCCGAATTGGATGCCAATCAACAGACAACTGAAGAAGGAAACAAAAGAAAGATGATGATTGCTCATGACCAAGTGGCACGCAGCAGCACATGCAATTGATATGCAGCATGGCAATAACTCTTAATGACATTGCAAGGAGTTGAATAGGTCAGAAACTGAATGAGATTTATATTGCAGTACCATTCATGGAAGCTGAAAGCCCATTCACCAAGCAGCATGGTCTAGTGCACATGGCTGTATGCCTATAAGGACACACACACACCAAGCACCCAGCAGGGGTATTAGTCTGAAGAGGGGAATGGAAGTGATATGAATGTGGAAAAGGAGGGACAAAACACAAGCAGGGCCTGACATTGATCAGAGTTCACGGTGTGCTATAAAGTAGGCATGATTAATCCCTTCCCTGTACCAGAAGGCTGAGCTAGATTTTTAAAGCAAATCAAGTGCCTGGAACACAATGGTTGTTAGCTGCTGTTGAGTCAGCCTCCAGTCCAATTCACTGTGACAACCAGCTCCCAGTGACTCCATGGGCAATATTCTCCCTGGTCCTGCACCATCTCTTTGGTTGTGCATCAGATTGTGATTCACAGGGGTTTTCGTTAACTGGTTTTCAGAAGTAGAATGCCAGGCTCTTCTTCATCGCTCATCTTAGTCTGGACACATCACAGAAACGGGTTCAGTCTCATAGCCCCACCCAACCAAGCTTCCCCATTTCAGTATCATAGCAACACAGAAATCAGTTCAGTACCACAGCAATAACCAAGCATCCCCCTGACAAATGAGTGTTGGATGCACATGAGTTGCATTGTCTTGGACTCAAACCCAGATCTCCCACATGGAAAAGGAGAATTCTACAACTGAACCACCAATTTACCCTCAGAATATAATAAGTATTCAGTAAATGGTTATTAAGAATGTGGCTGCCAGGAAAATCCAGCAATTTCCTGCCAAGGCTTAACACTAATATCTTCCCCCACACACTAGAAGGCTGCAGAGGAATGACTTTCCCCATGCCAGCCCTGGTATCTAGACAAGGGACCCTAACACTGAGCCACTGAGCCCCAGCAGGCTGGGGAGCAATGTCAAATTGGATGAGGGACAATCCTGGTTGAGTTAGTTTCCCTAAGCTTGCAGGGCAGTTTAGCATGTCCACAGCTATGTTCAGAATAGCGATATGATTACCACCGAGAGAAATTCTACATGCTTTCACACCCCATGCTAGTCGTTGCAGCCATCGTTGAGTACAGTTCATGCTCATCACTATATAGAACACACGGTGACGCTGTGGGTGAGCCATTGGGCAGGTAACCTCAAGGTTGGCAGTTCAAAGGCACCAGTTGTTCTCTGAGAGGAAGGTGAGATGATCTGCTCCTGTAAAGATTTAGCCTGAGGAATTTTATATAGGGTCACAGTGAGTCAGGATCAACCCAATGGTGTGGGTTTCTTTTAGTAGACCCACCATCAGATCATATTTAATGTATTTATTAACATGTATATTTGCCACAAATCCAATGTCTTTTATTTTTATCACTGCATTTCAATACAATTTGTGCCTTTGTGATTCTGTATTTCATTGGAGGTATTTGGAAATATTATTCTGGGGAGTGAGCAGGTGTTCCATAGCCTTTCCTAAATGCCAAAAGGATCCATGGGGTTGCAATGGTTAAGACCCTCTAATAGAGTTTATCAAAGAGCCCTGGAGGCACAATGGTTAAGTACTCAGCTGCTATCCAAAAGGTTGAAGGTTTGAACCCACCAGTGGCTCTGTTCTTGGAAGAAAAACCAGGCAACTCATTCTTGTAAAGATTACAGCATAGAGAAGCCTAGAGCAGTGGTTCTCAAACTTCCTAATGTCACAACCCTTTCATACAGTTCCTCATGTTGTGGTGACCTCCACAACCATAAAAATATTCTCATTGCTGCTTCTTAACTGTAATTTTTTTACAGTCACCCTGTGCAAGGGTCCCACAGGTTGAGAACCATTGGTCTAGAGAGCTCTGCACTGATGCATTGAGTCACTATGAATTGGACTGGACTAGAAGGTTCCTAACAAAAACACCAACAATCCTTTATTACCATGACCTTGCTAACTCAAAAAGATTAATAAGCAAATTCACAAATGAGGACATCCAGTTGCCCCTCCAAACTGGAGAAGCATCAGTTAAATGGTGACCCTGACCCCACGGTGTCCTCCAGCTGGTGCCATGCTGCCTTTATTCCTTCTGCCTCTCAGTTCTGCGGAGAAGGGGAAAGGGAGGGAAAGAAAAAGAAAGAAATGAAAAGATAATTTTCCAGCTTCTTCACATCACTGAATTGAACTTTACTTTTAGTAAAAGTATTATGAAATGGAAATGGTGCTTTCACTATTTTGCTTTTAGGTGATATTCAGAGACATGGTGCTGGTAATAATTTGAGCCAGGAAGGTTAGTGTGCAGATTTTCTGAATATGGTTGAGCCAGCATGCCCCCTTCCAGGCCTAGCATTTCCCTGGGCTATGAGAAGTTATAGACAGTCTACCCTCTTCTTCCTCTGACTTCGCTGCAAACCATGGACACACTGGTTCTGAATTGACCTGGCTCCAGTACAGAAAAAAATATCCTCCTTGCATAATTGTAGTTCTTGCATTGGAAGGCACCCAGAGGCAAATCTCTCTTCTGGTGGCATAATGGGTTATGTGTTGGGCTATTAACTGCAAGGTCAGCAGTTGGAATTCACCAGTCACTCCTTTGGAGAAAGATGAGGCTTTCTTCTCCCATAAAGAGTTATAGCCTTAGATGAGTATAAAAACTCAAAATGCATTGGCAGAGATTCCACAGAGAATAAGCCTCCATTAAATCCCCTGGGACTATTCACCAGGGATGGGATTAAACCCTGCTCACCGTCAGTACATCAGAAAGTGTATTGTTGCAGATATGATTAGGTTAAAAATTAACATCTTATCATTTGTCTTTACTCTTAACACGTTTTTCATTTGTTCTTTTTTAATTTTCTGCTTTCCTTTTTATTGAAAAAAGTAACTAATGTCACTAAACAAGTAGAGAATTTGTTAAATGAAAATCTAATCGGTTATGTAAACTTTCACTGAAAACATAACACACTTTTATTTTTACAAAGAGTTATACCCCTGGAAGCCCAGGAAGCCGGAGTATTTTCTCTCGATAGGATTGTTATGCACCCAATGGCAATGAGTGTTGTTGGATTTTGTTTCTTTATTGTTTTCTGTAGCTATGGTGGGGTATAGGGGTTATGTGTTGGGCTGCTGAACGCAATGTCTGAAATGGCAAATTTGAAATCCCCAGCCACTCCAAGGGAGAAAGATGAGGCTTTCTACTCCCCTAAAGAGTTCCAGTCTCAGAGCAGCCAGTCCACAAAGAGAACAACATGGCTGGCCCCACTATGAGACATGATGCCCCTCAGTGACCAAGGGTGATACAGGGGACAGCACTGGAGACACAGTGTGCGAATTGCACCTAACCTGATTCCACCACACCGAGACAAAGTGTGGTGGAGTGCAGTGGAACAGCAAGGGAATGGAGTGGCAAGGTCCCCAGGGAATGCTGAAAGTGGACTTTGGAGCCAGGTGGTGGTGCCTCAACAGACTGGATTGGAAAACTCTCCTAAGATCCAACAAATGATCCTTGAACTAACTACAAGCTCTTCTTTCTTGATGTGTTTTGTTTTGTTCTTTGTCAGTGGTTTGTTTTTGTTGTTTTGTTGTCTGGTTTTATACTGTTGCTTTGTTTTCCTCTGTCTTGTTTTCGTGCATGTTAGTGTCTCCACAGGTCTGTCTAAATAAGACAGGCTGGATGAACTATCTGGAGGAAAAACAACAGGACCGACAGTTCCGGGGGCTCTTGGGATAGGGGGAGGTGCGGGGGGGTAAGGAAGTGGTGTTAACAAACACAGGGACAAGGGAACAACATGGGACTCAAAATGGTAGTGAGGGGGAAGTGGCAGGCCTGGTATGGAATGATCAAGGGTAAGGTAACGTAAAGAAGAGGTATAGCTGTAACCCAGGTGGGGACGGAGCATAGTAGTGGGAGAGGAGGAAAGTCAAGGGAGATGGAGGAAAGAGCTAGGAGTCAAAGTGCATTTATAGAGGTCTAGACAAAGACATGTACATGCAAATACAAATATCATAGTTTCCTTTGTAGTGGTAGAACCCCAATCATAAAATTATATGCTTTGCTACTTGTAACTCTCGTTTTTTACAAGTTATGAATAGTGCCACCCTGTAAAGGGTTCGTCTAAGGCCCAAAGGGGTCACGACCCACATGGTGAAAACCACTGCTCTAAATATAGAAGAGTTTCTCTTAAGGTCTATTTCACCATACTGTTAGAAGCTCAGGTCCATTTGTTGTTGTTGTTAGGTGCCGTCGAGTGGGTATGTCTCATAGCAACTCTACACAGAATATAATGAAACGCCGCCCTGTCCTGTGACATCCTCACAGTGGTTCTCTGCTTGCGCTCATTGTTGCAGCCACTGTGCTAATGCATCTTGTTGGGGACCGCCTCTCTTTTCCTGCCCTTTCATACCAAGATTTTGGACTTCCTCTAGAGAAGTGGTTCACAACTTTCCTAATGCCATGATATTTTCATACCGATTCTCATTTAGTGGTGACCCCCCCAACCATAAAAATGATTTCATTGCAGCTTCATAACTGTAATTTTGTTACTGTTATGAGTCACGACACCCCTGTGAAATTTTCATTCCATACCCACAAAGGGGTCGCGACACACAGGTGAAGATCCCCTGGTCTAAACTAAGAGGAGATTCTCTTAAGATAGAATTCAGCATACTGGTAGATGCACAAGTTCTGTTGTTATTGGTGTTAGGTACCATCGAGTGGGTTTTGGCTCATAGTAACTCTATGCACAATATAATGAAACGCTTTCCCATCCTATGCCATCCTCACAGTGGTTCTTTTGCTTGTGCTCATTGTTGCAGCCACTGTGCTAATCCAACTTTTGGGTAGCTGCCTCTTTTTTGTGGCCTTTCAACTGTACCAAGACTTGTGTCTTCCTCTAGGTCAGTGGTTGTCAAATTTCCTAATGCTATGACCCTTTCACACAGTTCCTCATGTAGTGGTGACCCCCATCATAACATTATTGTTACTTCGTAACTGTAATTTTCCTACAGTTATGAATCATTTCACACCTGTGAAAGGGTCATTCGATCGCCAAAAGTGGTCGCGAACCACAGGTTAAAAACCGCTGGTCTAAACTAAGAGGAGTTTCTCTTAATATCTACTTCACCCTATTGTCAGAAGCACGAATCCTATAGTTATTGTTAGATTCTGTTGTGTAGCTTTCGACGCCTAGCAACTCTAAGCACAATATGATGGAAAGGTGTCCTGTCCTGCGCCATCCTCCCAGTGGTTCTTTTGCTTGCGCGGATTGTTGCAGCCACTGTTGTATTCCATCGTGCTGTGAGCTGCCTCTTTTTGCTGCCCTTCTACTGTACCCAGATCTATGTCTCCCTCTAGGGCAGTGGTTCTCAACCTTCCTAATGTCATGACTCTTTCACACCATTCCTCATATACTAGTGACCCCCCCCCCCACAATCATAACATTATTTTCCTTGTTACTCCATAACTATAAATTTGTTATTTTTATGAATCAGGTCACCCATGTGAAATGCTCATTGTTGCCTCGAAAGACGTCGTGACCCACAGTTAGAGAACTGTTACTCTACACTGAGAGTTTCTTTTAAAGTCTTCTTCAGCATATTGTTAGAGGCACAAATCCTGTTGTTTGGTGCCTTCGAATGGGTTTAGGCTCATGCCAACTCTATGCACCATGTAATGAAATGCTTTCCCGACCTGTGCCTTCCATACAGTGGTTCTTTTGCTCACACTCATTTTTGCAGCCACTGTGCTAATCCATCTTGTTGGGCACTGCCTCTCTTTTCTTGCCCTTCCGTTCCAAGATATGTGTCTTCCTCAGGAGCAGTGGTTCTCAACTTTCCAAATGCCACAACCACTTCACACCATTCCTCGTGTAGTGGTGCATTCCAACCATAAAATATTTGCATTGCTACATCATAATTGTAATTTTGCTTCTGCTATGGATCAGGCCACCCATGTGAAAGGTTCGTTAGTCTCCTCAAAGGTGTCTCGACACACAGTTGGAGAACCAATGGTCTAAACGAATAGGAGTTTCTCTCTAGGTCTACTTCAGAATATTCTTAGAAGCCCAAGTTCTTTTTATTATTGTTTGGTGCCTTTGAGTGTGTGTTGGCTCATAGCAACTGTATGCACAATATAATGAAACTCGGCCCCATCTCGTGCCATCTCACTGCGGTCCTTTGCTTGCGCTCACTGCTGCATCTATTCCATCTTGTAGGGGCTGCCTGACTTTTGCAGCCCTTCTGCTGTACTAACATTTGTGTCTTCCTCTAGGACAATGTTTCTCATACATCCTAATTCTGTGGCCCTTTCGTACAGTTCCCAATGTAGTGGTGGACGACAAACATAAAATTATAAAATTATATACATTGATATTTCATAACTGTACTTTTGCTACAGTTAGGAATCAGGCCATAACTGTGAAGGGGTGTTTCGAAACACCCCCCACCTGAAAGTGTTCACGACCCAATGTTGAGAACCCTGCTGTAAACTAAGAAGAGTTGCTCTTAAGATTTACTTCAGCATATTGTTAAACACACAAGCCCAGTTGTTATTGTTGTTAAGTTCCGCGGAGGGGGTTTTGGCTCATCGCATCTCTGCACAATATCATGAAATGCTTCCCAGACCTGTGCCATCCTGACAGTTGTTGTTTGCTAGTGCTCATTGTGGGAGCCATATTGGGGGGGGGTGGCTATTTTTTGTTGCCCTTCTACTCTACCAAGATTTGTGTCTTCCTTTAGGGCAGTGGTTCTCAACCTTCCTAATGCCACAGCATTTTCATACCGTTCCTCATATAGTGCTGACTGCCAAATCATAAAATTATTTTATTGCAACATTGAAACTCTAATTTTTCTACTGTTATGACTGGGCGACCACTATGAAAGGTTCATTCATCCCCCAACAGGGCTCGTGACCCAAAAGTTGAGAAACGCTGCACTAAACTAATAGGAGTTTCTCTTAAGGTCTACTTCAGCACGTTATAAGAAACACAAGTCCTGTTGTTTTGTTGTCAGATGCAGTCGAGTGGATTTTCACTCATAGCAACTCTATGCTCCATATAATGTAACGCTGGTCCATCTTGTGCGATCCTCACAGTGTTTCCTTAGCTTGAGCTCATTGCTGCCGCCACTGTGCTATTCCATATATTTGGGGGCTGACTCTATATTGCGGCCCTTCAACTGTATCAAGACTTGTGTCTTCCCGTAGGACTGTGGTTTTCAGCAATCCTAATGCCTCGACCCTTTCATACAGTGCCTCGTGTAGTAATGACCCCCCCAACCCAAAAAATTATACTGCTGCTACTTCACAACTGTAATTTTGCTACTGTTACGTATCGGCCCACACCTATGGGAGGGTCATTCGAACACCCCCAAAGGATTTACCACTCACAAGTTGAGAACGGCTGCTCTAAACTAAGAGCAGTTTCACTCAAGGTTTAGTTGAGCATATTGTTAGATGTATGATTCCTCCTGTTATTGATGTTTGGGCCGTGGAGAGGGTTTGGGCTCATAGCAACCCTGTGCACAATATAATACAGGCCTGCTCAGACTTGCATCATCCTCACAGTGGTTCTTTGCTTGCGCTCATTGTTGCAGCTACCGTGCAAATCCGTCTTGTAGGGACTTCCTCTCTTCTGCTGTCCTTCTATTGTACTTGCGTCTTCCTCTAGGACAGTGTTTCTCACCCTTCCTATTTCTACGACCTTTCCATACACTTCCCAATGTGTAGTGGTGGTCCCCAAAGCATAAAGGTTTTTTTCTACTGTTTTTCCATGACTGTAATTTTGCAAGTCTTATGAATCTAGTCACCCTGTGAAAGGGTTGTTCAACCAACCAAAGTGGTCACAAATCACAGGTTGAGAACCGCTGTTCTAAATTAAGAGGAGTTTCTCCTGTGGTCTAGCTCAGTATATTATTACACGCACGAGTCCTGTTCTTATTGTTTTTAGGGGCTGTCGAGTGGGTTTGGCTCATAGTTGGCTCATAACAACTCTATGCACAGTATCATGAAACACTGTTCCATCCTCTAACACCCTCACACTTTTCCTTTGTTTTCGCTCATTGTTGCAGTCTCTGTGCTAATCCATCTTTTGGGGGACTGCCTCTCATTTGCCGACCTTCTACTGTACCCAGATTTGTGTCTTCCTCTAGGGCAGTGGTTCTCAAACTTCCTAATGCACGACTCTCTCACACCATTCCCCATGTATTGGTGACCGCCCCCCAATCATAAAATTACTTTCCTTGTTACTTTATAACTAAAATTATGCTACTGTTATGAATCAGACCACCATGTGATATAGTCATTCTCCTCCCCACCCCCCTAAAGGCATCACGACCCACAGTTTGAGAACTGCTATTCTACACTAAGAGGAGTTTCTTTTTAAGGTATGTTTCAGCATATTGTTAGAAGCACAAATCCTGTTCTTGTTTTTGGCTGCCTTCGAGTGGGTTTTGGCTCATACCAACTCTATGCACAATGTAATGAAACGTTGTCCTGCCCGTTGGATCCTCACAGTGGTTCTTCTGTTTGCGCTCATTGTTGCGGCCACTGTGGTAATCCATCTTGTTAGGGACTACCTCTCTTTTCCTGCCCTTCCGTACCAAGATTTGTGTCTTCCTCAAGAATAGTGGTTCTCAACTTTCTGAATGCCACTACTATTTCATACCAGTCCTCATGTAGTGGTGACACCCCAACCATAAAATATTTTCATTGCTACATCATAACTGTAATTTCGCTTCTGTTATGGATCAGGCCACCCATGTGAAAGGTTCATTAGTCTTCTAAAGGCACTGTGACACAGTTTGAGAACCACTGGTCTAAACTAAGGGGAGTTTCTCTTAAGGTCTACTTCAGCATATTCATCGAAGCACAGTCCTGTTGTTTTTGTTTGGTGCCTTTGAGTGTGTGCTGGCTCATAGCAACTCTATACACAATATAATGAAACGTGACCCCGTCTCGTGCCACCCTCACAGTGGTTATTTTGCTTGTTGTCATTGTTGCAGCCATGGGCTAATCCAACTTTTGAGGGGCTCCCTCTCTTTTGCTGCCCCTCTACTGCCCTTTCATTCATTTCCTCAGGTAGTGATGAACCCCGAATCATAAAATTATTTTCATTGCTACTTCGTAACTTTAATTTTGCTACAGTTATGAATCAGGCCTCCACTGTGAAAGGGTCATTTGACCCCCCCAAAGGGCTAGCGACCCACAGGTTGAGAACCACTGCTCTATACTAAGAGGAGTTTCTCTTAGGATCTACAGCACCATATTGTGAAAAGCATGAGTCCTACAGTGATTGTTGTTAGGTGTTGCCCAGTGGGTTTTAACTCTCAGCAACTCTACGCACAAGATAATGAAACGCTGCCCCGTCCTGTGCCATCCTCACAGTGGTTTCTTGTCTGCACTCATTGTTGCAGCCACTGCGCTAATCTAACATCTGGGGGTCTGCCTCTCATTTGCTGCCTTTCTGATCTGCCAAGATTTCTGTCTTGCTCGAGGACAGTGGCTCTCAACCTTCCTATAATGCCACAGGCCTTATATACCACTCCTCATGTAGTGGGTACAATCCCAGTCATAAATTTATCTTCATTGCTACTTCATAACTGTAATGAAGCTACTGCTATGAATTGGTCCACCCATGTGCAAGGGTAGTTCATCACCCTAATGGAGTCGTGACCCACAGGTTGAGAATCTCCGCTCCAAACTATGAAGAATGTCTCTTAAGATATATTTCAGCACATTGTTAGAAGCAAAAGTCCTGTTGTTATTGTATTTATGTGCCTTCAAGTGGGTTTTAGCTCATAGCAACTCTAGGCAAAATGTAACGAAACGCTCCCCCATCCTGTGCATTCCTCACAATGGTTCTTTGCTTGTGCTGGTTGTTTCAGCCACTGATGTATTCCAACTTGGAGGGGCTGCCTCTCCTTTGCTGCCCTTCTACTCTACCAACATTTGTGAATTCCTCTCGGACAGTGGTTCTCAATCTTCCTAATTCCACGACCCTTTCATGCAGTTCCCAATAGAGTGGTGGACCCCCAGTCATACAAAATTTTCGCTGATATTTCATTACTGAAATTTTGCTAATCTTATATATCAGGCAACCCTTGTGAAAGGGTCATTCAACCCACTCACTCCCCAAAATGGTTCGTGATTCATAGGTTGAGAAGCCTGCTCTAAACTAAGAGGAGTTTCTCTTAAGATCTACATCAGCATATTTTTAGAAGCTCAAGTCCTTTTTGTGTGTTGCTGTTAGTTGCTGTCGAGTGGGTTTTGACTCTCAGCAACTCTACGCACAATATAATGAAACGCTGCTCCGTCCTGTGCCGTCCTCACAGTGGTTTGTTGATGGCACTCATTGTTGCAGCCACTGAGCTATTACATCTTGTAGAGTCTGCCTCTCACTTGCTGCCCTTCTGCAGTACCACGTTTTGTGTATTCCTCTTGGGCAGTGTTTCTGAACCTTGTTAATGGCATGGCTCCTTTATACAATCCTTAATGTTGTGGTGATCCTCCAACAGTAATTTTTTTTCATTGTTACTCCATTACTGTGATTTTTCTACTGTTATGAATTGGGCAACACCTGTGAGAGGCTCGTCTGAAACCCCATAGGGGTCGCGACCCACAAGATAAGAACCACTACTCTAAATTTAGAGGAGTTTCTCTTAAGATCTAGTTCAGCATATTGTTAGAAGTACACGTCCTGTAGTTATTGTCGTTAAGTTCCGTCGAGTGGGTTTTGACTCTTAGCAACTCTATGCACAATATAATGAAAAGCTGCCTTGTCCTGTGCCACCCTCACCGTGCTTGTGTGCTTGGCCTCAGTGTTGCAGCCACTGTGCTAATGCAACTTGTTGGAGACTGCCGCTCTCTTCCTTCCCATCTGTACCAAATTTGTGTCTTGCCTAGTGAAGTGGTTCTTAATCTTCCTAATGCCACTACCCTTTCATATCAATTCTCATTTAGTGGGGACCCACAACAATAAAATTATTTTCATTGGTATTTTGTCACTGTAATTGTACTACAGTTATGAATTGGGCCACCCCTGTGAAAGGGTCATTCTACCCTCCCAAGTGGCGCGACCCACAGGTTGAGAACTGCTGCTCTAAAGTTAAAGGACTTTCTCTTAAGTCCTACTTCACCATATTGTTAGAAGCACAAGTCCTGTAGTTATTTTTGTTGAGTGCTGTTGAGTGGGTTTCTGGTCACAAGAACTCTATGCACAATATGATGAAATGCTGCCCAGTCCAATGCCATGCTCAGAGTTGTTCATTTGCTTGTGCTCATTGTTGCAGCCACTGGGCTAATCAATCTTGTAGGGGCTGCCTCACCTTTGCTGCCCTTCTACTCTACCAAGAATTCTGTCTTCCTCTAGGGAAGTGGTTCTCAACCTTCCTAATGCCATGACTCTTTCATACCATTCCTCATGTAGTGGTGACTGCCAAATCATGAAATTATTTTCATTGCTAGATCATAACTCTAATTTTTCCACTTTAATGAACGGCCCACTGCCGTGAAAGGGTCATTCGTCCCCCAAAAGGGGTCACAACCCTCAGTTTGAGGACCGCTGCGCTAAACTAATAGGAGGTTCTCTTCAGGTCTACTTAGGTACATTGTTAGAAAAACAAGTCCTATTTTTTTCTTGTGGGTTTTGACTCATAGCAACTCTATGTCAATATAATGAAACACTGTCCCGTCTTGTGGCATCCTTGCCGTGTTTCTTTGGCTTGTGTTTATTGTTGCAGCCACTGTGCTATCCCATCTATATTGGGGCTGACTCTATTTTGTTGCCCTTCAACTGTATCAAGAATTGAGTCTTCCTCTTGGACAGTGGTTTTCAACATTCTTACTCACGACCCTTTCATCTAGTTCCTCATGTAGTCGTGACCAACCAACCATAAAATTATTTTTGTTGCTACATCCTAGCTGTAATTTTGCTACTGCTATAATTCAGGCCACCCCATGAAAGGGCTGTTTGACCCCCTAAGCAGACACGACCCACAGGTCTAGAGCCGCTGCTCTAAACAAAGGGGAGATTCTCTTAAGGCCTTATTCAGAATATTGTTAGAAGCACAGGTCCTGTTGTTATTGTTGTTGGGTGCAGTTGAGTGGGTTGGGCTCATAGCCACTCTGCACAATATAATGAAACTCTGGGGGTCTTAAAGGCTTGAAGGCAAACAGGCTGAAATCTAGCTCAGAAGCAAAAAAGCCCACAGAGAAGAAGCACACAAGCCTAAGTGAACACGATGTGTTGAAGGGATCAGGTAGCAGACACCAAACAACAAAAACCAATACTGTGTGATCACCTTCCCCACATAAACGCTGAAGATGAATGTGTGCATAAGTAAGTGTGGTGAAAAAGGCTGATGGTGCCCGGCTATCAAGTGATATAGCGTCCCGGGTCTTAAAGGCTTGAAAGTAAACAAGCAGGCCCTGAAACAACAAAGCCCACATGGAAGCATCACACCAACATGTGCGATCATGAAGTGCTGAGGGGACCAGTTTTCAAGCAACAATGGCGGGAGGGGGGATTATATCATCGTGAATGAGGGGAGTGCATGACGGGGGACCTATGCCCACCTGTAGACAACTGCACATCCCTTGCGGAGGGGTAGTGGGAAGGAGATGAGTCACTCAGGGTCCAGTGTAGCAATAATGAAACCCACAACCTTCCTCTAGTTATTAAACACATCCTCCCCCCACCTCTCATGATCCCAATTCTACCTTACAAAACTGGTTAGACCAGTAGATACACATGGCTACAGATGGGAACTTGAAACACAGGGAATCCAGGACAGATGAACCCCTCAGGACCAGCGGTGAGAGTGGCGATATTGGGAGGGAAGTGGGTGTAGAAATAGTAAACCGATCACAAGGATCATCATATAACTTCCCCCCTGGGAGATGGGCAACAGAAAATTGGGTGAAGGGAGACGCCGCGCAGTGTAAGATAAGAGAAAATAATGATTTATAAATTATTAAGGGTTCATGAAGGAAGAGGAGCAGGGTGAGAGGGGGAGAGGGGAAAGGGGAAATGAGCTGATTCCAGGAATCGAAGCGGAAAGCAAATTTTGAGAATGATGAAGGCAACGAATGTATAAGTGTGCTTTACACAATTGGGGTATGTATGGATTGTGATGAGTTGTATGAGCCCCAATAAAATGATTTTAAAAAAGAAAAAGAAAAAATGTCTCTAAATGAATGAAGGCAGCATATGTACAAAATGCCTGATGCAATCAATATGGATTGCAACAAAAGTTGTAAGAGTCTCCAATAAAAGATTTTTAATAAAAATGTATCTATAATAAATATTTTCCTAATTTATATAAATGACTAATAAGAATAAAATTAAGCAGCCTGGGTTTTTTATAGGAAAAAATAATGATAAAAGAACAAATGAGAGATTCAGCAGGAAGCAATGGATAGGAAAATATTATCAGGAAAGTTTTCTCTTATATGGAATGTGCATTATCTTACATGACAACAATCAGAATATGCCATAAGAACCTCAGACCAAATACTAGAATAAAATAGAGGAAAACATTCCCAACCCTTCAATAAAATCCTATATGCTTTCGATGATTTTCACAAAAGGTCAAATTCTTTAACAAAATATTTTGTTCATTCAAATTTTTAATTATGCATAAATTTAGGTCTACTTGCATTACATCTCATAAAAAGGCATAAGAATTGTTTTTGCTCTATCTAAAACTAAATAGAAGATAGTGAAGGTGAAAAAATAGTTTTCGTGAATGTTGCTTTGAAATACAAATGGCATTGTCCTAAGAAATTATAATGATTTAATTTTTAAAATTCATTTTATTAGGGGCACATACAACTCTTATCACAATCCATACATGCATCAGTTGTGTAAAGCACATCCGTACATTCATTGCCCTCATCATTCTCAAAACATTTGCTCTCCACTTAAAGCCCTGGCTTCATGTCCTCATTTTTCTCCACCCTCCCTGTTCTCCCGTCACTCATGAACCCTTGATAATTTGTCAGGTCTTACATATTTTGTCTCCCTTCACCGACTTTTCCATTGTCCATCCCCCAGGGAGGAAGTTATACGTAGATCCTTGTAACTGAGGTCTCAGAGCAGCTGGGTGTGATGCAGGGGAAGCTCTGGAAGCAGCTGCAGACACTGCGGGAGTTGGCAGCCCAACAGTGAGGGTCACTGCATCCGTGGGTACCAGAAAACTGGCTGGGGTTGCTTATTCCCCTAGATGCTACCCCTGCCTTGAAGAGAACCATGACAGAGGCCTGTAGACATGTGTCAGGAAAAGATGAGTCCTTCACTGTTTCCTCTTCCCACAAACTTTTGAGGAGTGCCTGCAGGGCAGGGGCTCGGCTCCCTGGCTCCAGTCACCTGCCCTTCCCCACAGCCACACCCTCGCCAGCCCCAACTCCCCATGCCCTGGGTTTGCTTCTTGAATCCAGAGGAGCAGCCTGGGCAAAGACCATGAAGAACCTTGTCCTTCAGGCAGCCCATTTGATTGGGTCCCTTGACCTCCAGAGTGTGGACACATGCACACTAACTGTTGGGGGACTCAGGCTGTCACCACAGGGGCCAGGATCTGAAGAGGATGCTGGCACTGCAGGGCTTCCTGAGGGAAGCCGAGGACTTGCAGAGCTGGCTGAGCAGCCAGCAGCAGGTGGCCAGAGGAGAGAGGAATATGAGCACACCCTAGTGATGAAGGGGCTAGGGGCAAGGAAGGTGCCCTGGAGCCGAATGAAGACGGGTAGTGGAGGGGGGCTGCATGCACAAGGGGCTGATGGGGAACTTCAGTCTGGACTGAGGACAGCTGTTGCTTCCTATTCCCCTCTCTGCGTAGAGGGGCAAGTTCTGTGGCTGTTCAGTCCTGCCCTGCCCTGTCACTCACTGAGTCACAGCCCACCAGCCAGGGCCCCCTGTGACCCCTCTCCTCTCTTCTCAGCTCCTCTTAACCAAGTTTGCAATGTTTCGGCACCAAGTAAAGATGGGTGGCCACCAGGGGGCAGCCTGCCCCACTAGCGGAGAGCCTGCTGGAGTGGTGGCCTAGCACTGCCTCCACGGCCCAGCAGTGGTGACAGGACCTACAGTGAGTACCAGCAGCCTGCAGCAGGGGTGAGTTTGGGAGGAGGTGCTGGGCATGGGATGAAGAAGCTTCCAGGGAGACCCTTGCTGTGCTGCGGCTCTGCCAAACCACTGTCTCTGGAGAGGGTCCGAGTTCAGGGAACCCAGGGCAGCCCCTGCTGTCTGCGGCCTGTGGAGGAGGCAAAGCTGGGTCGGTGGATCAGGGAGCCTGGTCACAAAGCCCACTTAGCAGGGTCACTTTCCCAAGCCACGGGCTCCCTGCACCTGCAGGGGCGTTCTGGGAAGAGTTGAGCTGGGCTGAGTATGCCCTGCACAGCCCCAGGCTGACCCAGGTCACAGTAAAAGCTACTGCGTTTCCAGCCCAGATGGAGCTTAGGCGAGATCCTGATTTCCCCATGATCCTAGCCCAGAGGCTGGCCCGGAGTCTCAGGGGGCCGGCATTTGCTGCATGCAAGAACCATGGAGGGGTGCAGCTTCTACCTTTGAAGGGTGTGCAGTCTCCTCCAAACACACAGCATGCCTGGGTGGCACACAACGTGGCTACCTGCTGTGTGCCGTGCTTTAAAATATACCCACCTGCTGACTCTTGGGGATCCTCCAGAGGGATTGCAAGTCAGTAAATCTTTCCAGGAGCAGGGAACCTCTTCTTCCTCCTGAGGAGCAGTTAGTGGGACTGAACCAGGCAACAGCCCAAAACTTCCCAAGCAGGCCTCCTGGAGCATCGTTAGAGCAAGGCGTAAACTGCTAGTGATAATGGGCTCCTGGGAGGAGAGTTTGCAGAAAGGCCTAAAGCGCTGAGCAAGATCTCAGGACGGTGGCCCTCTGGGAGCTTAGGACAAGTTCTAATCCCAACCAGGAAGCTGAAGGGTTGACCAGACAGAAGCTGAGGGGGAGGAATGAGCATGCTGGGATAATTGCTGACCCCCGCCTGGGGGCAGGGCTGCCTGGTTGGATCTGTGGGAGCTGACTCAGGCCAGACCCCACCTGCTCTGTGACACTGAGGCCACCCTCAAAGTTCACAGCCAACTGTCTCACGTGCTTGTCCGTATCCAGGTGTGTGCCTGGGGGAGGGGGTGGCTTCTGCAAGTGCTGCCACCCCAGGCCCAGAGTCCCACACTCAATGCCGGGCGCTTGGCCACCATGCTGTCTCAGGAGAAAGCCACAAGCCTCCCAGATGCTGTGTCCCACTGGGTGGAGGCCCTCCTTAGGAGACATGGATCGCACCAATGTATCACACAATCTGCCTCTGACACCTTGAGGCCTCCTCACCCCCCCTTATCATCACCCAGGTGCCGCTTCCCACTCTGGACTAGAGTGCATAGGTATTAGCAAGATATAAAACTCACGACACATGGAACCCAGGAACAGGTATGGGAATAGAGATACCAAAAGGGTAGGGGGAAGGGAGGTAGAGCATGGGAGGAAGGGGAACCGGTAGCAATGAATGACATATAACCACACACCCCTCCCAGGGAGAGGAGCAACAGAAATCTGAGGATAAAAGAGACAATGGTCGATGTGAGATATGAAAATTATAACAATCTATAATCTATCAAGGAACCATGATTGGGGGTGGAGGAAAAAAAGAGGAGCTGATCCCAAGGGCTCAATAGAAAGTAAATGTCTAGAAAAGAATGATGGCATGTTCCAGATCTGTGGGGACACAACCGATACTCTCCCCTGGGTGGGTTAGTACCTGAGGATGTACAGCGGTGCAGTGGGGATCTGGAGGCATAGGGAATCTAGGACAGACGAACCCTTCAACACCAGCGGTGGGAGTGGCGACACCAGGAGGGAAGGGCATGTAGAAAGGGACAACCGATCTCGGAGATCTATGTGTAACCTCCTCTCTGGGAGATTGTCAAAGGGGGGGGGGGCGGGTGAGGGGAGACGCCAGGGAGTGTAAGATAAGATATAATAATTATTTATAAACTATCAAGGGACCAGGGGTGGGATCGGGGAGGGAGGGGGATGGGTGGAAAAAAAGGGAAACCGAGTTGATTCCAGGAACCCAAGTGGAAGGTGAATTATGAGAGTGATGAGTGCAACGAATGTATACGGGTGCTTTGCTCATTTGATGTATGTACAAATTGTGATAAGAGACTTATGAGCCCCAATAAAAAGATTTAAAAAAAATAAAATGATTAGGGCAAAGAATGTACGGATGTGCTTTATACAATTGATGTATGTATATGTATATGTATGGATTGTGATAAGAGTTGTATGAGCCCCTAATAAAATGTAAATAAATAAATAAATAAATAAATTTAAAAGAAAAAAGAAAAGAATGATGGCAATATACGTATGACTATGTCAGATACAATTGGTGTATGGATTGTAACAAGAGTTATAAGAGCCCCCAATAAAATAAATAAATTTAAATTTAAATTAAAAAAACCACCAAAAACCTCCATCTGCACAGTGAGTCAGTGAAGGGACAAGAGTCCCGAGTCCCTCAGCTCTCACACAAAGCCACCAATGGCTACCTCTAAGTGGGGGTCTGGCAAAGTTGTGGATGGGTGGGCAAAGCTATCAAGCAGCCCATGAGGGACTTCATTGGCCCTGGAGAACTGGGTGGGAAGGAGGGGTGGCGGGCAGAGCTGAGGCTGAGTAGACACTTGGTAAGGCTGTGGGATTGAGCGGCAGAGACATGGAGGTTTGGACATGAGTGGTGGTGGACTCAGGCCGGCTGTGACGCTGCCTCGGTACCAGGTCCCCTCACCCCATGCTCTCCCGTGCTCTCCCAGGCTCCAGGTGCAAGACTATGCCTCCTGGGCAGCCAGTGTGCAGTGAGATTTGCAGGTGGTGGAGGAGCCCCAAGACCCTGGCAGTGGAGCCCAAAGCTTCAATGTCCACCAAGAGCTGCGGGCCAAGCTGGAGGCCCAGAAGGAGCTGCACCAGTGCGCCACCCAGCGGGGACAGCAGGTGCTCCAGGCTACAGGGCCGTCCGCCGTGGAGGTCGGCTCCCCTTTCTGGCCCTCCCCAAGCCCACTGGACCTCTGCACGCTGGCCTCACAGGGCCAAGCACCTTTCTTTTCTATTTTATTAATCATTTTATTGGGGCTCATGCAATTCTTATCACAATTCATACATACATGCATTGTGTCAAGAACATATGTACAGGCTCTTCCTCTAACTGTAGCGGCCTGAGGTGAACTGCTAAAATGGTTCGCTACTCATTTGACCCAGAAAACCCTACAAAATCCTGCAAATACAGAGGGTCGAATCTCTGGGTCCACTTCAAAAACACCTGTGAAACTGCCCAGGCCATCAAAGGCATGCACATCTGGAAAGCCACCAAATACTTGAAAGACGTCACTCTGCAGAAGCAGTGTGTGCCTTTTCGACGGGACAATGATGGTGTTGGTAGATGTGCCCAGGCCAAACAGTGGGGTGGGACCCAGAGTTGGTAGCCCAAAAAGAGTGCTGAATTTTTGGTTCACATGCTTAAAAATGCAGAAAGTCATGCTGAACTTGAGGGTTTAGATGTGGATTCTCAGGTCATCGGGCACATCCAGGTGAACAAAGCCCCCAAGATGCACCACCGGACTTACAGAGCTCTTGGCTAGATTAATCCACACAGGAGCTCCCCCTGCCACATTGAAATGATCCTGACTGAGAAGGAACAAATCGTTCCCAAGCCAGAAGAGGAGGTTGCACTGAAGAAAAAGATTTCCCAGAAGAAACTGAAGAAGCAAAAACTCATGGCTTGGGAATAAATTAAGCTTAAATAATAAAAGGGTTCTTTTTTTAAAAAGAACATATGTACATTTGTTGCCATCATCAATCTCAAAACATTTGCCTTCTACTTGAGCCCTTAATATCTGCTGTTCATTTTCCCCCTCCCTCCCCACTCCCCCCTACCTCACGAAACCTTCATCATTCATAAATTAATATTATTTTATCATATGTTGCACTGTCCAAAGTCTCCCCCTTCCTTCTTCTCTGCTGTCCCTCCCCCAGGGAGGAGGCTATTTGTAGATTCTTGTAATCAATTTCCCCTTTCCACCCCACATTCTCTCCACCCTCCAGGCATCGCCACTCTCACCACTGGCCCTGAAGGAGACATTTGTCATGCGTTCCCGGTGTTTCCAGTTCCTATCTGTACCTATGTACACCCTCTTATCTAGCCAGATTTGTAAGGTAGAATTGGGATCATGAGAGTGGAGGGAGGAAGCATTTTAGAACTAGAGGAAAGTTATATGTTTCATCGTTGCTACCCTGCAACCTGACTGGCTCATCTCCTCCCCACAACCCTTCAGTAAAGGGTGTCTGGTTGGCTACCAATGGGCTTTGAGTCTCCACTCTGCACTCACCCACATTTTCAATGATATGATTTTTTGTTCTTTGATTCTTGATACCTCATGATCCCTTCGACAGCTCGTGGTCACACAGGCTGGTGTGTTTCTTCCATGTGGGCTTTGTTGCTTCTGAACTAGGTGGCCACTTGTTTATCTTTGAGCCTTAAAGATCCCAGATGCTATATCTTTTGACAGCCAGGCACCATCAGCTTTCTTCACCACATTTGCTTATGCACACGTTTGTCTTCACTGATCATATCAGGAAGGTGGGCACCCACTGATACGATTTTTAGTTCTTTGATGTCTGATAACTGGACCCTTCTACACCTCGTGGTCAGCCAGGCTGGTGTTCTTCTTCCATGTGGGCTTTGATACTTCTCAGCTAGATGGCCGCTTATTTATCTTCAAGCCTTTAACACCCGAGACGCTATATCTTTTGATAGCCGGGCACCGTCAACTTCCTTCACCACATTTGCTTATGCACACATTTTTCTTCAGCAATCGTGTCGGGAAGGTGTGAATCCTGGAATGCCAATTTAATAGAACAACGTGCTCTTGCATTGAGTAAGTGCTTGAGAGGAGGCCCAATGTCCATCTGCTGCCTTAGTACTAAACCTATAAATATATGCACATAGATCTGTTTCCCTACACTCATATAAATATATTTACATATGTACATTCCAGTCTTTGGACCTCTATAAATACCCTTTGTCACCTAGTTCTCTCCTCTATTTCCTTTTACTTTCCTCTTGTCCCACTATCATGCTCAGCCTTCATTTGGGTTTCAGTAATTTCTCTCGGTTACCTTGCCCTTGCTGAATCCCTACCAGACCACTCACACCCTCCTTGCTACTGATTTTGGATAACTTATTGCTCCCATGTCCCTGGGTTGTTCAGCACTACCCCTTTGCCCCCATCTCTCCCACTCCCCTATTCCCCCGGAACTATTGGTCCCCTTGTTTTCTCCTCCAAACTATTCATGCAGTCTATCGTATCTAGATAGGTCTGTAGGGATAATAATATGCACCAAAAATCAAGTCATTGCAAGATAGGCAATGAGTGAGAACACAGCCATGACAACAAAAAGGAAACCAATTACCCATAGAAGAATAAATTAATTTTGGAAGGCAAATGCTTTGAAAATGATGAGGGCAAAGAATGTACAGATGTGCTTTATACAACTGATGTAAATATGGATTGTGATAAGAGTTGTATGAGTCCCTAAAAAAATGCTTTTTTAAGAATAAAATAAAAGAAAAAAATTTTAAAGAAAGAAAAACTTATACATAGATGAAGGTCTGATTTTTAATCTCTAGGCGTGTCCTTCAGTCAGGTCCAATGGGGTACCATGCTTTGGCCCCAGAGTCTGTCCTTTGTACTACCTCAGGGGCTCCTTGCTCTGCTCCCACGGTTGCTGTGCCACACACGTTTAGTGGTTTGCCTCAGTGCCATAGGATCAGTCTGGGCCAGTTCTAACCCTGAGTCTCCAGTGTTGTCCCCTTAGGGCACTGGGCCATCAATGGACGGTGTGTCTCATAGTGGGATCAGCCACATTGTCCACTCTGTCCATTGGCTGTTCAGAGCCGGGATATCGTCCTCCAGGCCTGATGGGCCAGGATGTGCTACACTCTCTCTTCCTCCCCCTTCTTTGCTCCCATTTGCTCTGATCAAACATGCCCCTCTCTCCTAGATGCAGCTTCAGTGCTGTCCTCTGAAGTAAATCCTTCTGGGTGCAGGGGCAGTTGTCCACATAGCTGGTATGGGAGCCCAGCCCTCAGGCCCCTACACTGGCTCCCCACTCCGTGCGGGCACACTGCATTCATCTGGCACTGACTTTATATCTGGTCCCTCTTTCCCTGTGGAAACACAAACAATACCCTCCCCTTGGGTGGGACAGTCAGGCACCTTTTCTCTGGAGCTTCCCTCAGCACCACCTTCGGTTGTGTCCATGCCCATGCCCAGGTCCAGGAAAGGCTATGTTCCATGCAGGATGCTTGGGAGCAGGTCTTTCAGGCCTGGGAATGGAAGCAAGGGAGACGGCAGGCCATGCACCGCAAGCAGCTCTTCCTCAGACAGTGTGGAAGCTGGACAAGATCCTGCAGGCCCAGGAGACAGCTCCCCTCACCACACACAGACACACTGACCCCAGGACCTCTAGTCCTCCTGTAGTACCACCCCAATCCCCCTTGCTTCCTGGATCACTGGCTGCTATTCTGATACGGAGCTCAGATAGTGTGTCTTCCCAAGTGGCCAAGGGGACACCTGAGCCTCAGGTCACTCAGGGCCATCTCCTCCCCACACCTGGCCCCGGCCAGCCAAGCCCTACGCGGTTTGGTTGGAAATTGATGGGGCTCCTCCCCACCTCGTCAGAAGTTGGGATGTTCCTAACGGCCCCCTGGTTGGAGTGCTATTCTTCCTCAGGTTCCTTCCCCTCCTGCTCAGCACCCACCTCCCCACCCCCAGCCGCAGGCCCCTTGATGCACCCCCAGAGAGCCCAGGCTGTAAACCAAGGTTCTGGCAGATGTTGCTCTCCAGGGTTCCCTTTGAACCACCATCTGTGCCCCTGATCCCCCCCCCACCTCTGTGTCACCTCCATGGCTGCCCCAGGTCTTCCAGGAAGCCAGTGCCCTGGAGGGCTCTGTGGAAGAGGTGGAGCGGCTGATCCAGAAGCATGGCACCTTCCAGAGGTGCTGAGCACACAGGAAAGGGAGGTGATGGCCAGGACGGTCATGGGCGTGACCCTGATAAGGCCGGGGTATCCAGACTGTTGGGGGCACACGGGTGAGGTGTGTATGCACACCGAACCTGTGATGGTGGGTGAGGGATTACCAAGGAGCCAGGGGCTCCAATCCAGGTCTGGTGACCAAGCCGATGTGCCCAAGCACCCAGAAGCGCATGGGGATGGGTTAGGCCACACTCTGGGGACCACAGAGGGCATTTGGATCTACCCATATCACATGGCCCCTGCTTGCTTTGCCCAGGTGCCTGGCCAACCCTCTACTGCAGAGCTGTTAGTGAGGGTTAGAGACTTATAGTGAGGGCTATGGGCTGTGAGCCAGCCCCAGCAGGGGTACACTCGGTACTCAGGGCTGGGTCCACCTCCCACTTCCCACCTCCCACTACGCAGGAGGCTGCGCTGAGAGAGCAGGCCAGGGTGCTGCCAGGCCCCTGGGTTCAGGGCCTGCTGGGCACGATATGAGAGCGGCCGGCTTGAGTGGAAGTCTTGGGATAAGGTCAGTGACACAGCTTCATACCTCTCTGATTACTGCTGGCTTTCTCAGGGCTGCTAGCCAGGTGAGAGGGCACCCCACCTGAACCCCATTTTACCTTTACAAGTGACCTTCAGCCCCACTAGGGGCCAAGGGGCGGCCTGCGGTGGAACGGGATGTGGAGAGTTTAATGGCTTTTCCAGGGGCAAAACTAGGACTGGAGTCCAGGGCCCTTGATTCGCAGACCCATCATTCTGATGGGTAAAGTAGACAGGGCCCCAGGGGTGGGTGAGGGGCACCCTCCACATGAGAACACACCCATGGCTCCTGCCCAGCCACTTCCTAGATCTGAAGATTGATGGGCCTGGGCCCTGTCATCTTGGGTGAAAGAAAAATTATTGTGTTGTCCCTGAGCCTGCTCAGCATTTCACTCCTTGGCACAGCCCGAAGGGTAGACGGGGTCACCGCTTGAGGCCAAGACAGTATGAACATCAGGGCACTCATGTCCCCACCATCACACAGGACGGCGACTGGATCCAGGGGTGGGGTCAGCAGCTGGAATAGCCTGTCCCTCTTGGGGACCACAAAGAGAAGCTGATGCGGTTTCAGAAACACCTGGCCTATGAGACAGAGACCCCATGGAAGGGAGGCAGGAAAGGAATTGACAGGAAGACCTGGGACCCCTGCTAGGTACTGGTTTTCCATCCAGCAGCCTTGTCCCCAACACCCGCAGTGTCACTGTGTAGACACTAATCAGCCAGGAAGAAAGGATCGAAGAGAACCCTGGGCAGAAGGGCAGAGGCCAAGCCTGTAATGTGCCCGTCCTCCACAGGGTGCCCTTGCTAGAGTCCTGGACCTTGGGAAGGCTCTGGAGAGCATGGAGAGGATGCTGTACAGACACGAGGCCTTGGAACAGGAGATGGGCCTCCTCCAAGTTCAGGGGCAGTATGCCACTGGGTCTAGCATCGGGGCCAGGCCAGGGGACCTCTTCTGTGGGACCCTGCAGAGGAAGAGCTGAGCCAGTATACTCCCATGCCAGGGGCCTCTTGAGCACAACCTGATCCCCTTCCTCAGCCTCCGGACATCCCCCATATCCCGGAGCAGAAGGCAGCCCTCCTCTGCCAGAGAAGCCAGGGGTCAGCCCGCAGCCTCGGCCACAGGTGCCAACAGTTTATGGACAGCTGGCAACAGCTCCAGAGCAGAGCCCAGAAGTGGTATGGACACCCTTTGGGTCCATTTCTTCACTCCTGCCCCCCTTCAGCAATCAAGTCCCATGCATCTCCTTGACTCCTTGTTTTAGGGTACAAAAGAGACCTTTAGGACAAACAATGTAAAGAAAACATCGATCAAGTCTTAAAAGAGACCACGACCACACAATGACCCAGACACATCATCCGTGAAACAAATCCAGGGAGACTCATATGTGTGTAAGAAAGAGGTCTACTGGCGATATCGAAAACAGATGGAAATAGAGTTACCATATGACCCAACAACCCCCGCACCCTTACTGGGCAAGAAACAAACCAAGATCAGACATCTGTGCTCCAATGTTCATTGTGGCACAGTTCACAATTGCAAGGAATTGGAAACAACCCAAATTTCCATCACCTGACAATTGGATTCAAAAGCTGGGGTACCTCTACCAGTGGGGATCAATGATGTAATGTCACACCGGAAGTTCTCGGCGCCCCAGCATGGGTCTCTGGGCTTCCTGCCTCGGAAGCGCAGCAGCAGGCACGGCGGGAAGGTGAAGAGCTTCCCCAAGGATGACGCCTCCAAGCCGGTCCACCTGACGGCCTTCCTGGGCATGACCCACATTGTGCGCGAGGTCGACAGGCCAGGCTCCAAGGTGAACAAGAAGGAAGTGGTGGAGGCCGTGACCATCATGGAGACTCCTCCCATGGTGGTGGTGGGCATCGTGGGCTATGTGGAGACACCTCGCGGCCTCCGGACCTTCAAGACGGTCTTTGCGGAACACATCAGTGACGACGAGTGCAAGCGACAGTTCTACAAGAACTGGCACAAGTCGAAGAAGAAGGCTTTCACCAAGTACTGCAAGAAGTGGCAGGATGACAAGGGTAAGAACCAGCTTGAGAAAGACTTTAGCAGCATGAAGAGGTCCTGCCCGGTCATGCGCGCCATCGCCCACACCCAGACGCGCCTGCTCCACCTGACGGAGATGCAGGTGAACGGGGGCTCGCTCCATGGCTGAGAAGCTGGACTGGGCCCGAGAGAAGCTGGTGCCAGTGAACCAGGTGTTTGGGCAGGATGAAATGATCGACGTCACGGGGGTGACCAAGGGCAAAGGCTACAAAGTGGTCACCAGTCGTTGGCACACCAAGAAGATGCCCCGAAAGACCCACCGAGGGTTGCACAAGGTGGCTTGTATCGGGGCCTGGCATCCCGCCCGTGTGGCCTTCTCGATGGCCCGCACTGTGCAGAAAGGCTACCACCACTGCACAGAGATAAAAAAGAAGATCTATAAGATTGGCCAGGGCTACCTCGTCAAGGATGGCAAGCTTATCAAACAACGCCTCCACCGACTACGATCTCTCTGACAAGAGCATCCACCCCCTGGGCGACTTTGTCCACTACGGGGAAGTGATCAATGACTTTGTCATGCTCAAGGGCTGCATGGTGGGCATCAAGAAGCGAGTGCTGACTCTGCACAAGTTCCTGCTGGTGCAGACCAAGCGCCGTGCCCTGGAGAAGATCGACCTCAAGTTCATCGACACCACCTCCAAGTTGGGCCATGGCCGTTTCCAGACCGTGGAAGAGAAAAAAGCTTTCATGGGACCACTCAAGAAAGACCGGATTGCCAAGGAGGAGGCACATAACATATGGTACAGCTGGTGGGATCAGAATAAAGACTTCTTTTTCAGTGGGGGGAAAAAAACTGTGGTACATACATACAATGGAGTACTACGCATCGCTAAAAAGTAGTGATGAAAGTTTGAAGCACATCACTGCATGGGAAGAACTGCAGGAAAGCATGCTAAGCGAAGTAAACCAAGCACAAAAGGACAAGTACACATTGAGTCCACGGAGGTAAGCTTTAAAAAAAATGCAAAAGGGACATAGGGGAAAAGCTACTGTATGAACATTCCTGGGGTGAGGACCAGGTAATATGGCAGGGACCAGACCAAATTCAGGGATACACATGGTAGACAGATAAAAAGAGGCGAGGAAAGAAAAAGTAATAATAATAATAAATAAATGGGTAGCGGGGTCACAGGGCACTAACCCGCCCAAGGGTGCCACCGTGAACCCGTATATCTCCAATCTGCCTGCCTCTGTGCCTTTGCCTTTGCTCACCCTTTCTCTACTTGACTCGGTCTGACACCTGTTCTTTTGTGTCTGGCTTATGTCACTACCAGCAGCCCTGCTGGCGTAGTGGTTATGATATGGACTGTGATCTGCAAGACCGGCAGTTCAAGTCCACCAGCTGCGACTTGTGAGAAAGATGAAGCTTTCTATGTCTGTAAAAGAGTTACCATCCCCAGACCCCATGGGGGCAGTTCCACTCTGCCCTTTAGGGTCACCATGAGACAGAGTTGACTGGATGGCAGTGAGTTGGGAATTTTATTTATTTCATTCCTAGCATGTCTTTCCAAGGTTCATTTGTGACCTGACATTTATCCCCCTATTTTAATGAAAGGACACCACTCCATTCTAGAACTCGAACTCACTGACTTGGTCCATCCATCTGTCCACGGACTCAAAGGTGGCTTCCACTTTTGGCTGTCATAACTATAATGCAGTGATGTCCATAATTTAAAAGAAAGCATTTTGACATGAGGTTTTTAGGGGACACAGTGAGACCAGAGCATTTGTCCCTGCCGGTGAAGGGACTGGGGGTCAATCCTTTTTTTTCCCTTCTTTTTTAAGTGTCTCTATTCCCATCTACAAAAGATGGACCCCACTCAGGACTGTATATGGTTTCTCTCCTTGAAACAAAATAATCCATTTTTGTGCCCATTACATATAGGGGGGCACGAAGCTTACAAGCTAGTGCCCAGACCTACAGCCACAAGACTGGTGTCTGGAGGAGGTCTGTGTGCCCACTGTGGCTGCAGGAGGGACAGAGCGGCCTGCAGGGCGGCCACTGGGCCTCAGAGACCTTCCAGGCGAGGCTACAGGAACTTCAGCAGCTCTGGGGCGAGCTGAGGGCCAACTGTAGGAGGAAAGAGGCCACGCTCCAGGAGGCCTGCAAGGTAGGACTGTGCACGCCCTGGGCCAGGTTGGATGGGACCCCAGGTTGCCCAGTGCCCACTGCTCACCCCACGTCCTGCTCGAGGCCCTGCGTACGGGGGAGCATCTGGGAGATGGAGAGCTGGCTGCATCCTGTGGAGGGGGAGCTGCGAGTCCCTGGCGGTGGATAGGACCGTCCTGGGGTGGATTAGCTCCTGGGGTCACAGGCAGACGTGGAGGCAGCAGTGTCTGAGCATGCTCAAAGGGCACGGAGCCTGCTGGCCCGGGCCTGGGCCTTCATTCCTGAAGGGCTCAGCCTCAACGTGGAGGATCCTGCCCGGCTGCTGCTTCAGAAATAGATCTGCCTGTGCCCCCTCCTCCTTTCCTGCAGGAATCCCACACCTGTCCCCAGCACACCCACTCTCAGCGCTCCTGTGACCAGCATGAGGAGCTCACCTTAAGACTGTCAACGCTGCACCACCACCACACCCTGACCCCCCCACCCCCATCCCTCACCCCCACCCCCCGCACTGACAGCAAGCTAGAGAGCCTGCGGGAGCCCTGAGGCCCGGAGCCTCCTTTCCCAGTTCTTTAGGGACACTGATGAGGAACTGGCTTGGGTGCAGGAAAAACTGGCCCTGGCCACAGCCCAGGACAACGGCGAGAGTCTGAGTGAGGTGCAGCACCTGCAGCAGCAGCACCAGGTGCCAGCCCACTCCAGGATCAGAGGGGAGGGTGTCTGCCCCAGCAGGGAGCAAGCACAGGGCCCTGAGTGACCACTAGAGACTATGAGAAGACACAATGTGGGGCCCAAGGAGGAG
Organism: Tenrec ecaudatus; assembly: GCF_050624435.1. Taxonomy (NCBI): domain Eukaryota; kingdom Metazoa; phylum Chordata; class Mammalia; order Afrosoricida; family Tenrecidae; genus Tenrec; species Tenrec ecaudatus. Next base: position 806,867 of record NW_027457553.1, on the reverse strand, counting down.
CTTCTGCCTCAGCCGGCTTTGGGACATCCTGGGCTCTTTGCTGACCATGGAGACAGGGTCCATGTCTATGGGGCCCCATAAGGCTTCATGGGAGTCTCCCAAGTAATGGCCTGTTCACATAGCAGCCCTGGAGACCTTGCGTACTCCACAGAACTTGGAGCAAGAGCTGCACAGCCGGTCCTGGCCAGGATGGTGGAGGACACAGGGCACAAGCTACCGGCTGGCACTTTGCCACCCAAGAGGTGGCAGCTGAGGTGCAGCAGCTGGAGAGCGCTATGCGCTGCCTGTGCGCAGAGGCAGAGCAAAGGAGGCTGAGGCTACAGCAGGCTCAGGAGGCCCAGCAGCTGCAGATAGATAGAGGTGAGGGGCATGAAAAGTGGGGGTCTGCCCGGTGTCCAGGGCTCAAGTGGACTCCTATGGGGGACCCAGACTCTCGATGTGCCTAGCAACTCCTCTAAGCGCTCTCTTGTTCCAAGGCCTCTCTTCCACACGTGTCCAGAGATGAGACCCACTGGGTCCTTTAGCTTTGCTTTCCTACTGAGGCAGAATGGACCCAATGGCAGTGGGTGTGGGGGTGTCTTCTAAGCCGGTGGCTCTTCTCAGTCGGTTATTGCATTCGAATGTCCTGGAACTTTGAAAAGATATGGACATGCAGCCTCCAATCCAGACAAAATCTGGATCTACAGGGGTGGGGCCTAGGCAGAAGCACCTTTTAAAGCTCTCCTGCCAACCCCGCGGGGAGGAGGCAGCACACCCAGGTCCAGTGGGGAAACAGATAAGCCACTCTGGACAACCGTCTGGCCGGAACTACCGTGTTCTTGTGACACGGGAGAACTTCGTGGGAAAGGGAAAAGAAAAGGCCACAGGGCTGCAGGGGACCTCGGGGAAGGAGCTGTCTTGCTTCCTGAGAACCAAGACTGCCTTCAGAGTAAACTGTGGGAAATAAAAAAGAAACAGGGGGCGGGCTTCTAAAGAGCAGCCAGGTGGGCCGGTGCACTCCTTCTCAAAGCTGCAAACCCAGGTTGGAGGCCATGGCCCGCCCGGCTGTCACCCCAGCTCCTGGAGGCAGAATCCTGGCTGGCAGAGCAGGGCTGTTCCCTGGACGGCATGAACACGGGCCTCGTGCACCCTGATGCCATGGTTGGAGGCCACCCAGAGCGAGCTGAAAGGGTTCTGCGGGCACCTTGAGGATTTTCAGAACTCAGACAGGTTGGCAGGGGGTGGGAAACCTAGAGAGCAGGGGGTGGGCAGCCAGAGAGGAGAGGGCAGCAATCCCCTGTGACTTTCCTGATGCAGCCCCACAGTGCTGTCCAGCTGTGGGCGGTGAGGGAGGTCCACGCAGTACGACTATGGGCAGCGGAGGCCCAGGGGTAGTGCCAACTGGAGGGAGAAGCCCTGCTCCTCCACGCCTGGCTGTACAGCAAGGTGGCCACTGCCGACTCCCAGGACTGTGGGCAGGACCTTGAGGGTGTGGAAGTGAGTCGTGCCGGGAAAGTGGATGGAGGAACGGAGGGTAGGGTAGATGCTGGGTGGGCTGAGGGGGCAGGAGATGCCCTGCGGAGTTCTAGAACCAGGGCTGAGGGAAGTGGGAGCTGTTGGGGCCAGCTGGCCCTTTCATGAGTTTTAGGAGCTGCCTGAACCCTATCCACATTGACCCTCTCCAGCCCCACCTTTGCAGATGCTGGAACAGAAGTTCAAGGTCTTCCGGGAGAAAGGGCAGAGTGTGGGGCTGCCAGGGTGCAGGCTCTGAGGGAGCTGGCAGGTGCCCTGGAACTCGCCTCCCCCAGCTCCATGGCCCAGAGTCAAGTCCACAGGAGCTGGGTTGAGGCCACATGGGTGAGGCTGGACAAGGCAATGAAAGCCCGCACAGAGGTGGGTGCCTAGAGGGACAGGCCAGCGACAGCCAAGGGGCTCGGGACGCAGGGGCCTACCCCAGATGTGTGTGCGTGTGTGTGCGTGTGTATGTGTGTGCTGATGTGTAGGGGTGGGCATGTGGGTGTGTGCATGCGTACTTCTGTGTGTATTCTCGTGTGTGCATGTGTGTATGAAGGGGCATGGCTGACTCCAGCTCCCAGCATCAATCAGCCTTTCCCGTCCAACCACGCTCCTTCCTGCCCCCAGTTTGGAGTCCTTCAGCGCAGGTCACCCCTTGTGGCAGGAGCACGAAGTGGACTCTCCCAATGCTCCCTAAGCACAGGCCGCAGTTTCGTTGGGGGCACAGGCCCTGCTGGTCTTCTTGCTGACCGCCACTCTTAGAGCTCCCTGCCTCCCCTCCCCACACCCTCCTTTCTCGGGATCTGGTGTCTCAGTGCACTGAGCACCTGACAGGTCCTGCAACCGAAATCCTGGGGCTGGGTGGCCCCGGGGCCAGCCCTCTCCACACTGACTGTTGGAGGTGCTACAGGCAGACCCCCTGACAGGCAGCCCACTCGCTCCCTGAGCCGCCATCCTCATGTGCTCAGGGCTCCCCATATTTTTGCCTTCCACCCAACATGCGTGTCCAGACCCTTTCCTCCCTCAGGCCCTGCCTGTGGCCCCCGGGCCTCATCAGGAACCTGCTGTGATCAGAGGAAACCATCTTCTAACCACCAAAGGGCCAGAAGGCGCGAATGTACAGCGATGATAATAGGTAAAGGTCACGGTAAAGTCACAGAGGACAGGAAAGACAGGGGCGAGAGAATACAATACAGAGTCAGACATGTTTTATTAGGCATTCTCACTTCAGCTCCTCTTGATGGACCGCGTGGAACTGGGAGAAGTGGAACCTTTGCTATCTTGGGACGTGTATAGGGAGCCTGGAGACACACCTCTTCAGTAGTGACATGGGTCACAAGGTGGGTGATATCTATCGTAAGGCCCCTGTACTTGAGCTCACCAAGGTGAGGAAAGCTAATACCTGCATTGGGGGAAGCTACAAAGGGGGCTGGGTGTCACGGTGGGAAGAGAGGGCAAAAGGATCATATCTGCTTCTACACAGAGATACAATCAGCCATGTGCTCACGTTAAGGCAGCCTAGCTGTTAACGGAGAATCCGTGAGAATGATTTTTAAAGTAGGATAATGTACTTGGACGTTACCTCTAACTTACCAAAGTAGAGGCTTTCCTACCGTGGAACACCAGCTTTCCAGATTCTCACTGTTATAAGTTAGGGAATAGAGTCTTCGTCCTATTTCCCTCCGTGTTAACGCCCCACAAATCCCCAAGCCACAGTCTTTGCTCAAAAGGAGGTGGCCCTGTTCTCAGGGAGAAAGTTGCTGGCCCTCCTTCCCGCTGTGCCCTCGACTTCCACAAGGCGGCGCTTGAGCTGTGGGGCCACATGCAGAAGGTGGTCCTGGTGGAGGGTGCTGTCCTTGGCCACGACCTGGCGTCTGTGGAGGTCCTGCAGCGCCAGCACCGCCTCTTGCAGGGAGGGCCCCAGTCCCTACCCCCCCCTCCGCGTGAACCATTCTTTGTAGGCAATGGATGGATGAGGAGCCCTCGCCCCCAGCTGACCTCAGGCAGTACTGCAGCCTGCCCCTGCCCCCTCTGCGATGGGGGGTGACGAGCCTGGGCTTGACCTAGGCTGGGGTACAGCCAGGATGGCCTGCAGAGTCCTGGGTGGAGAAGCATTCAGCCTGCTCTTTGCCAGCTGCAGAGGGAGCTGGTGGCTGTGGACGAGGTGGTGGTTCAGATGGGGATGGAGGCCATTCAGGTACACCCTGCGGTCCAGGAGGGCCTGGCCGGGCAGCTGGCTGAGGTGCAGGAGGCCTGGGCCACCTGGACATGAAGGTCTGGGAGCAGGGCCAGCAGCTGGAGTGGGCAGCCCATGGCCATGCCTTCCTCAGGCACTGCCAGGAACTGCTGTATGTGCCACCCCACCTGGATGGGGGCTCGCTCTGTCCCATGAGGGTGGGGGCACCCAGCTCTTCCCTGCCTCCTCCCTGTTCTACCCTCCTGGCCCTAAGACCTGTTCCCATGCCCTATCCCCCACCCAGCACTCGGGCTCAAGAGAAGCAGGCACTAGTCTATATCCTCAGAAGGGCCAGCTGGGGCCAAGGAGACACTGGGGCAGGAGCTCTGCCTGAGAGCCCAGGCAGTGCGGCCGGCGGGGTAGCAGCTGCTGGACACCAGCCACGTCATAGCCCCAGAGATGTGCGCGCTGAGGGCTAGGGCCAGGGTGGTGCATGGCCAGAGCCCCCTTTCCTGCTTCTCCCTGCTCCACGGTAACCCAGTCCTGCCCCACCCAGGTGACACCCTGCGCCCCTCCCAACAGCCCTCTGCCCCCCAGGTCACAGCGTCTCCGGGAGCTGAACAGGCAGCTGCAGGAGCTCCGGACGACCTGGGCCCTTCACCAGGAGCACTGCCTGGTGAGCCAGGACCAGGAGGAGCTTCGGGGAATGCTTGGTCAGGCTGACGTCTGGCTGGCCTCCTGAGAGGACCTCCTGCTAGACCCTGACTGTGGGGTGAGCAGGGATCCACCCCTTAGAGGGCCACATGCCTGGCACCAGGACTTGGAAAGGTAGCTGGCGGCCCAGGAGGAGAAGCTCACCCAGCTCCAGATGTAGGTGAGGGTGTGGAGGGCGGGACTGAAGAGGGGTCGAGGGGCCTCAACCTGCGGTGGAGTCCCCAGAGCATTGATCCGCCCTGAGGGGTACCCCTTCGAGGAAACAGCCGCAGGGTCCTGTCCTCCGTGGGAAGTCTGGCTCTGTGGGGTCCATCACAGCTTCTTCTGCCCAACTGCTCCCTCCCCTCCTCCTCCTGGTTTCCCCCTCTGAGAGCTGCCCCCAGAGCAAGCCCTGTGGGACACAGAGGGTCACTATGGGTGGAAACCAATCAATAATCTCATGGGTACAGAGCACACTCTGAGGAACACAGGGGAGGTGACACTAGCTACAGAGAATCTGAGTGGAGCGAGGGTTTGTAATCCTTGTGTAGGCTGGGGGCGGGGTTGATGGGGGGGGTTGATAACACAGGATCCTGTGGGACTGAAAGTGAGGACCTGAGGGTGGATGGGCAGAGGGAGTGCCCCATCCTCTGAGGCAGGAAGGTGGTCAGCTAGGGTGAACACGGAGGAAGATGAGCAGGGGCTCTGCAGTCACACAAATGTCACCTAAGAATCTCACTTTAGTATAAAATGTTTGTCTCCATTGCAAAGCCACCTCTAGCAACTAGGATCCCCTCTCTCCCCATCTGGAGCAGACGATTGAAGAAAATCAAAAACTGAAGCAAAGCAGTCCACAGGACTAACGGACCACCAACACCACAGCCCTCCATCCTTGTCCTAGAGACCAGGAGAGTTAGATGGTGCCCAGCCACCGCCTCAAACTGCTCTGGTTGAGCTCAAACTGGCAACTTTCGCACAGCTTGAAAGCCAATGGAAGTCGACTTCATGAAGAGAGGGCATTACAAGTTTGACAGGGACTGCTGGAGCCCCGAGACCAGGGCCCTTCAAATCCAAAACAGAGCCCAGCTCCGGGAATCACCCCTGCCCAAGCAACAGTCGAGCTGATAAAGTGAACGCATGGCACCTGTGAGGCACTTGCTTCCCAGAGCAAAGGGGAGCATTTGCCCTCAAAGTTCAGGAGGGAGGGAGGGGCCAGGGAGGAGGCAAGAAGAGTGCTGTGTTATATTATGAGGGCTGCAAACAAAATGTGTAGAAATTGTTAAACTGCTCTGCATGTTTTCACTTAAAACAAAAACCCTCTATATTAAAATTCATATATATATGTGCTTTATATGTGTGTATATATATATATATATTAGTCAAACCCAAGGTCAGAAAAAGGCATGCCCCGGGCTTCTGCTCGTGGTAAGGTAAGTGGTCTGAAACCCATCAGAAAGACGCGGCTCGGCTGTCTGCTCCCGTAGTGACAGCCTCAGAGAGCCGCAAGGGCCGTCGTGTGCTGTCCTACAGGGCCTCCATGATAGAAATCGACTCGATGGCAATGATTTGAGTGCTTTGAAGGTCAGAAACTGTAGACAGTGATCTATAAACGTCCTTCTCTCCTGTAAGGTGTCTGTAACACAATCAAAGGAAAACAATCGGTCTGCTCCCCAGATCTTCAATGGGACCATTTCCAGGGAGCCTGGCCACACATTTCCAGGCTGTGCCTTCTCAGATCCGCTGGCACTGCTAGGAAGGTTGTGGGCCCTGCGGGGGTGGGGGACTCTCCAGCCTGCTCCCCAGCAATAGAGGCACTAGGCCAAGACTGGAAGAGCCCCGGCGGGGGGAGAGTGGGGAGGTTGAGGCAGTCACTGTGCCCTGCTTCTGACACTCTTCATGTGGCTGCTATGGTCACCCTTGACCTCAGGGAAGACCAAGGGTCACCAGGGCAGAAAACACTTCCTTTTTATGGTGAGGGCCATATCGGGTCTCAACTCCACTGCTAATTAGCTGTGGTCTCTAGCAAGTAACCCAGCCTCTCGGTGCACCCAGTTTCCCCAGTGCTATCTGGAGTCCCCAGAAGGGCCAGGTACAGCGAGGCTGCTTGCAGCTGGGCCAGAACCAGCAGCTGCCCTCACCGTGCCCTGAAGCCAGAAGCCCAGAACTCAAAGGCTGAGCTTTGCTGAAGGTCGTCCGACAGGGCCTCTCAGCTTAAGTAAGCGGTCCCAAGCTCCAGGCTGCACAAGTTGCTCCCTGGAACACGTGGCCCAGGCCCCCAATGTGGGCACACAGAAAGCCAGTTCACCTCTCAGGACAGTGGTGGTGTGACTGGATGTGGAAACGCCCGCATCGCCCACTCGGGGCTCCTGGAGCAGGGTCCCCATCTGCTCTGTACCTCCCGCACCAGACACTCACTGCCCTGGGACTAAGAGAAGCCTCACCCCCACCCGCCAGGGCAACCCATGGTCCCCGGGCAGCTTCTGGACCATGTCACTCCCTTCCCCAGACTTGACGGCTGTCCCACCCACGGGCTCAGCCCTCTGTACTCATGCCTTTCCATGTGTGCATGTGTGTGTGCGGGCGCACCTGTGATAGATGTTCACGTGTCCATTGGTGTGGTGTGTGTTCATCCAGGTGTGTTTATGGTATACATGCCTGTGGTATGTCCATCCATGTGTGTGTGTCTGTGTGGTGTGCGTCCATGGGCACACACACACATCTGCAGACCCGTGCGATCCTTCAGCTTCCTGCTGCTGGCTGGTCTGCGGAGAAGAGCAGGCCCTCTCGGAATGCCTTGCCTACTGGAGCAGCACGGGGTTAGGGCAGCCTCTCTTGGCATAGTCCCAGCAAGCTTGCCTGGACTTGGCCTCCTGCAACTGTGCCCTTTGGCCTGCCTTCTCCTCTTCCCTCTCCAAAACAACCTCGGCTCATGGGCAGCCTGCTGCCTCCCCGTCCCTTGCTGTCACAGTCCCCTGCAGCTTTCCCAAGGCACAGGCCCTGTCACCCTCCAAGGGGAGAAGAGAATCTAGTCAGGGGTCAGAAGGTGGAGGCAGAGAAGTCAGGGCAGGGCAAGGCTCTCTCTCTCTCTCTCTCTCTCTCTCTCTTTCTCTCTCTCTCTCTCTCACATGTGCAAGCAGGAGCCCCTGTTCCCCCCTACTCCCACCCCCCAGATTGTGCAGCACCCCTGAGCCCACCACCCTCCACCAGTGGAGACAACCTGGGGCACCATCTCTGCTGTAATTGCCCACCTCCACGCACTCTCCCATGGGGTCCAGTTCATGAATGGGATGAATGGCTGGGGTGAAGCCTCATCCTGGACACAGGGGTACTGAGCAGTCACTCCTGCCCTGACTCTCACTCTGTGCCCAACCTGGGAGTCACTCAGCCATGCATTGGGGGGAAGGGGGAAGGGGAGTGTCATGGGAATCCACGTGGTTACCAATGCTAGAGGAACGTGGGGTATTGTCAGGGAGGTGGTGGTGGGGCAGGTGTGACCCAGGGACCCAACATTCATTCACTGGGCCTCGCTGCTCCTCCACAGGGGTGGGTGTGGCCAGAAGTGACCCTGGGGCTGTAGGTGAGTGGCTGGGCCCAGAAGTGACCCTGGGGCTGTAGGTGAGGACGTGCTCCATCCAGGTCACCACATGGAACCAGCCACAGACTGCCCATGCAGGCTCGCCACAGTCTAGCCAGGCCACCACGCAGCACCCTGGGAACGGGCAGCTCCTGGTAAGAGGCAGCCCTTCCGAGGTCACACCTTCCTAGGCTCTTCCTCAAGGTGCTCTGACCCCCACCCGGGAAAGAGGGCAGCTACTGGCTGGGAGAGTGGCGCAGGGGTGCCCGAAGCAGACACCTCCTATGGGGCATCCGTCTGGGAAAGGGTGGCACAGCACCAAGAGGCTGGCAACTCTTTGCGGGGCGAGGGAGATGTGTCCTTGTCTTGTTTCCTAAACTGGTCTTTGATGGTGGTACCAAAGGTCTCCCCATTCGTAGCAGCAAGGACATCCTCAGACCGTTGGTGGGACGAGTCCTGTAATGTGTGCAGCCCCCGAGTCCCTGCGTACAGCATTCAGAGCAGCAGGGCGGGGGAGCCAGGGACCCTCCCCCCATTGCCAGCACTCTACACCGGGCCCTGCCACCCCGAGCCCCAACCCCACCCCATTTGCACACTGGCTGCCACAGCACCTCTGCACCCCACCTCTCCCGGTGCTTGGAGAAGAGGCCCAATGTGGCCTGCTCCAGGGGCCCAGGGCCCAGGACCAGAGCAGCTGCTGAGCTGTGGCAAGCCCGTAGTCACAGCTTCAGTTCACAGTGCAGATGGCCCTCTGTGAGGTGCTGGCAGCTCCTGCCCCATCTGGGTACCAGGGCATACACCCAAGGCTAGGAAGGGTGCTGCTGGGGCCAACCAGGCCCTCCGAGGCCCCAGAACACTGGGGGATGGTTCTCTGAGGCTGAGGCATGGCGTCACTCGGGGCGGGCTGTCAGCGCTGCCTCCTCTTCTGCAGGGCCTCGCGCAGGGCAGCCGGCAGCCGCTCCTGGTTGTTGCAGATGTTGTAGTGGGCCAGGCCCAGAAGCTTGTCCAAGTCCTCTTGGCTATAGGTCACTTTGAGTAGTGGTAGGGGGAGTCAGATGGAGACAGGTTCACCCGGCTGGCCTCCTGCTCCTCGGGTGTCCTAGGGACCCCTGTGCAGAGAGCACATCGTGGGCATGGAGGGGCAGGGTGCTGGGGTGGAGGGCGGGTCTGCTGGGTCGGGGAGGCTGGGACACCAGGAAGGGGGTGGTGGCAAGCTGGCTCACCAGGGGCTGAGTGGTCCCGGAAGGAGTCCTTGACCAGGGGGAAGTGCAGAATGACTGGGGCCTCAGGCCGGCCGGGATCAGAGAACTTGTGGCACTCCCGAGGCTGGCGGTCCTCATCAAGGCTGGGAGAGATGGGCAGGAACGGGATGCCCTGCTCTTGGCACATGCGGCCCACCAGCTGCAGCTGCTGCAGGGGCACAGAGGGCAGGAGAGGGCTAGCCTTGGGCTCCCTTTGTCCTGGACACTCACGTCACATAGGACCAAGCATCAGTCGGAGTGGACAGCCGTGCCGCAGCCCCTCAGAGCTCCACCAAACGGACTGTAGCCATCGCTGAGGCCAGCCATGAAGGGCACACACCTCTCACTAAATTAACACAGAAACTAAACGCTGGGGTGTCGACGGCCTGCAACCAGCCGGGGTGCAGGTGCAGCCAACCAGATTCACCATCACATACTCTCCCCATTGCGGAGAAAGCCCCCTGATGGAGCGTGAATGAAACCCCAGTTCTTTTCACAGGGAGCGCTGGTGGTGAAGCAGTTATGTGCTGGGCGAGGTTCTGCAGGGTCAGCACTGGGAAACCACCCGCTGCTCCATGGAGAGAGGGCCGAGCACCACGTTCCTGAACTTGTGCCTCCACGTTGGTAGCCACAGACTCTCCCTTAACAGCCATGCTGCCTTCAAGTGAGCACATGGCTGGTCTGAACTCCCTACAGAGGCAGACATCCTCTGGCTCTCTCTTCCTGCTGTCGCCCAGCCCCCCTCTCAGCTTCCCCCAATGCAGCTGTTAGGCTTCCTCACTTGTGAGCTCAGCGTTACTGTTGATCCCACCCACCTTGTGGCGTATGTAACTACTGAATATGCATGTCTTAAGGCTACCTGTAACTACCCCAAGATAATACAGATTCTCTCTCTTCCCCCAATTCCACGTGGTCCATCAAGAGGAGCTGAGGTGAGCATGCTATCATAAAACATGCCTGACTCCTTTATTGTACTCTCGCTCCCCTATCTCTCCTAGCCTCTATGACTTTACTAGACCTTTACTATTTTATCGCCATACAATTGTGCCTACTGACCCATTGGTTGTTAGAGGCTGATTTCCTGTGACAAACTGCTCCGTGGGCATTTTTACTCCCGTAAGCAGTTCGATCTCGGAAACACACCAAGGGGGACCCGGTGAGTCAGCATGGACTCCATGGTGGGGATCCTGGTTTGGTTGTTTTGACATGGTGTGGTGGTTAGATATTATGTCCACTTGGACCTGCGTGAAAGTGCAGGGGTGGAGTCCCACCTGTCACTCAGGTGGAAGCCTGGTGATCCCTCCTTGGAAGGAAGGGGAGATGCTATGAGCCTCTTCCTCCTCGCTGGGATTCTGTCTCCAGGGACGGCCCCATGGGGCCTCCAGACTGGAGAGCCGCCGACTTGGCCGTGTTCACGCCAGCCTGGGCATTATCTGCCTGCAGCTACACAGAGGCTGAGGAAGGTTCTCACTAGCATGGTCTTGAATCACACTGGGCTGGGATGCCTTGCTGATCTAAAATGACTTCTTGATCTAAAGCTCTTTCTTTCTACACAGAGGAGTGTTGCTGCTTTTGTTTCTCTGGACAGCTCAGCCCATAGCATGTGGGTCCCTGTCTCATAGGGTTGGGAGGAAGCCAGCAAGGGACACACTGTGAAGCCGCCCTAGCATCCTCGGGTGCCATTCATCAGCTCCCCCACCTGAAAGGCGGCATTTAAGTTGTAGTCCAGCGACAGGATGAGGTCCACGTCCCGGGTGGGCTGCAGGAGGGGCGGGCAGCTGGTGTTGACAAAGTAGCCCACGTCCAGCAGGCACAGGCGGGGCTCACCAGGGGTCAGCTGGTTAGGGAGTTCATCCAGTTTGGTGTCTGGAGAGGTGAGCGGGGTGGGAGGGCAGCCTTGAGCACGGGTGCTGAGGACACCACGCTTGCTCCCCTGGTCAGTGGCAGTCACTGGCTGCTCCTGAAAAAAGACTCCGCCCTCAGGCCCCACCCACCTGGCCCCAGCCCTGAAGCAACCTCCAGCCCAAGCTGAAGGAGAAGGCAGGAAACTCTACTCCCCACATCCCGTGGTGCCACACATGGAAGGCCTGGAGCCAAGGGGTGAGGTGAGGGGCCTGGAGCCAAGGCCCACAGCTCTGGGAAGACATCAGGGGGCTGGGCCCCGGTGGGAGAAGCCAGCTTTCCAGGAGGAGAAGTGAGGGTGCTGGAAATAGTCTTTGTGGAACTGGAGACCACGCAGAAAGTTGTGGGTGGCCTGGGCAAGCGGGCGCCACGTCAGGAGGCCAGAGAACAACTCCCCGATCCTCCCAGCCAGGCTGGGTGGCACTTCTATCTTCAGCACTGGGACCTGCTCCTTGTCTGCACAGCCAGGGAGTGGGGCGTGGGTGCTAGCCCAGTCTGAGGGCAGTGACCCCGGAGAGGGAAAGAGCTGAGACCAGTGCCCCCACCACCACACACACACAGAGCTGGGAGTCACATGCCCACCCCCAGCACCAGCCCCGGAGCCTGGGCACCTACCCAAGCTGGTCAGGGTCTGAGCCTAGCGATCCCAGAACGGACTGGGCTCCAAGGACCAGTATAAGCTGTCTTGGAGGCTGGCTGCATATAGGTTGGTCCAGATGCCTGGGAGCGCAGACACAATGGGACGAGAGCCACCATTCCTGTCACAGCCTGGCCCTTCCCTGCTGCCCGCCTCAGTGATGGGGCTCCCCCAGAAACATCCTCCCCTACCCCATTCTCTCTCCAAGACCCCCTCACCTTCCAGGAAGCAGATGCGGGACTCAGGCATCCTCTTCATCAGCCGCCCCATGAAGAACTCGGAGCCGAAGAGCTCGGAGGGGATGAAGGCACCTTACTTGGAGAAACCGAGCTCGTAGGGGGAGAAATCACACCACTCTGCGGTGGGAAGGGACCGCTGTTGGCCACCACCCTCATGCCCACCCGAACCCACGCAGGGCAGCCACAAAGGACGGGGCGACTCCCCTCCAGTCCAAGTGACTCTGGGGTCATGGGTGTCTGGATTCACTCGGGTCCCGGGCCAGAGTGTAAGGAGAAGGGCATGAAAAACTGCCTCCCCACACCATCCCAACCACCCCTTCCCCGACCCCTGGCCGCCCGGGGCCTCAACCAGCTGCCTCGACTTGCCTCCAAATTCAAAGGTGGACAGGCCGTGCCCCTTAGTGTTGAGGGCATAGTACATGGGGAGAGGTTTCTGGCCGTGCCTCAGAGCCTGTCGCTGCTCCGAGAGCTTGTGGACATCAGGCTGTAGGGAGATACCTCCGTGTAAACCCATTGCTGCCTGGTCTCTGGAGATCTCCCCTCGCCCTGCTACCCAGCAGGGCTGCCTCCAGGTCCAGGCCCGTCCCCGTGGGCCGCCCTTCTGTACCCCATCATGTCGCATGGCCTCATTGATGAGGGCCCAGAGGTTGGTGAAGCAGGCCGGGTGTCCCAGGCGAGCGCGCTCCTCCAGCTCCTGGTAGTACCATTGCAGCTGGCTGGGAGCCAACAAGCCCAGCTTGTTATTGGTTACCTGCATCTTCAGCAGTACGGTGGCGCCCCCCAGGTCCTTCTGCGACCACTCTGGATCCTTGTAGAGCTTTTCTAAGGTCCTAGGCAAAGCCAGAGGTCGGGGCAGACAGGTTCCTCTAAGAGTCCCCCTAGACCTCACACCCCTTCGGACCTTCTCTCCCAGGGCAGCAGCCCGCAGGTGCCTTCCAGCTCCATGGAGACAGCCGAAGCCCATGGGGCACCTTGGGCATATCGCACCTGCCACCTGCCTCCTCGCAGACCTTCCAATCTAGTCAGGGAGGCCAAGGGGGCACTGGAGAAGCCTTACCACAGGCACCCCTGCCTCTGCCCACTCACCGCCAGATCCCACACTCAGCCTGCTCACCAAGTGGAGCCCGAGGCCCCTGTGATGTAGAAGACGCAGTCCAAGAGGCCCAGCTCCCTGAGGCCGGTCAGCTGCCCATACAGGGAAGTCATTGCCCGGACCCCTCCACCAGTAGCCATGATTGCCACCACTGGGACCTGGAAGGGCAGAGTACAGCTGGGCTCAAGGGAGGCCCTGCGGGGACTTCCAGTTGGTGGAGGGGAGGTCAGGGTGCGCTGGGCAGTAAAAACCACAGGAGGAGAACACAGCAAGTCAAGTGGCCACTCAGTCCCCTGCCCCTGGCCCCACCACCAAGTTAGCGTAGGTCAGAGTCTGGTGGGGACCCATGGAGCGGGTCTGAGTCAGAGCAGCTGAGGAGAGTCATGTCAGAATAACCTCCTTCAGCAGGGTGGGTCCTTTCGGGTTTTGAAAACTCCAGGGAGCGTACAGGCCACAGGCCTTATCTCCCCATCCCCAGCCTGGGGAGTACGGCGGTCACTTCTTAAAAGACGCAGGCTCACCTCAAAACCCCCAAATCAGCGTCCCTCTCCCCTTGCAAGGAGCTCATTTCCTTAGGAGCCAGTCCAACCAGCAGAGAGGCCTGGCCAGATGTCCACCGAGTTGTCTGAGAGGCCCAGTCTTAAAATCAGCTCCAGGCCAAGGGCCAATGCCCAGAGAAGGGTAGCTACTCCTGGTGGGGCCCGTGGTTCTGACACTGCTCAGCCGCATTGGGCCCATGATAACATCAAGAAAGCTCCGGGAAGTACAAGGGGGGTAGGTGGGCAGACGAGAGGCAAACACAAATCCGCCTTACAACCAACCCTGGTCGGGCAATGGAAGTGTGGAAGCCCACTCAGCTCAACACTCGGCCTGAGACCCCCACACTCCTGCGAAGCCTGACAGACCTCGTCCTCCTGCAGGTCTCCCTCCAGCTGCAGGGCCTGCTGCAGGGCCTTGGCCACCACCTGCTTCCTCCTGCTCAGGAAGGCCTGCTCCTCAGCATACAGCTCGAAGCCCAGGCGCACGGCCAGCTCCCCTGGTCTGGGGGTGGGGTGGGGGGATGGACGGACAGTGAGGCAGTGCTCATCCTCGTCAGAAAAGAGGACACTGGGCCCATCTCCCTGCAAGGTCCACGTCCATCTCTTCTCTCCCTTCAGCCTGCGTGCTGAACCTTGGAGAGTGAGGTGGGGATGGTGGGCCCAGAGCCACACCAACACGCCCGGCATGACAGCAAGGCCAGCTGGCAGATGAGGGCGTCCCTGTGGCCAAAGGTGGCCCTGAGTCTCAGCTTCTCCCTCCCCTGCAACGCTGGACCAGGGCTATACTGGGAAGGGGGCACAGGGGCTGAGAAGGAACAAAGGTCTTTAAGTTGGGGCTGCTTATGCTCCTAGACACTGAGGGCCAGCAAAAGTTCTTGAAGGCCCAGCCATTTTGCTTCTACCCAAAAGGTTGCTTCCTTCTGGTCTTTGTGCTCCTCAAACCAGGCGTGTTACTCTCCTCAGCCCCCACCTCTCTCCCACCCAGTGAGGCCACACGCAGACTACAAGGCTGAGGAAGGACCCTTTCTGCTCTGAGCACCTTCCCAAGACTGGGAGCTCCCTGCTGCAGCCACCCGCTTGCTTCCGGTCCTCCAGGCCACCCAGCTGCACGTAGCGCCCTCCCTCCCCCGGCTGCTCTCCCCCAGCCCAGCCTCTCACCTGTCTTCTTTTCTCAGCTCCACCGTCATCAGAGGCTCCTGCAAACCAGCAAAACACCACTCAGAAAGGCTGGCACCTCCACCCCAACTTCGGCCCTGGGATGCCCCAGTCATCTCCACAGGGATGCACCCCCACAGCCCAGCCCAGGGCCTTGGCCCAAAAGAAAAGGGAGAGAAGGAGTCACCCCCTGCCCCCACCCCCGCACTGGCCTGAGGCCCTGTCCCACCCCCACATCAAGGTCTCTTCCTCTGAGTGAAGAGTACCTGGGACGTAGGGAAGACCAGCCTCACGAGCTGGTCTGATGGCAGGGCCCTGAGTGGCACCTTCAGTTGCTCCTGGGGGGCATTCTGCAAGGGGACAAAAACTGTACACTTACCCGAGTCTCAGAGCAGGGGTACCACCCGGCCCTGTGGGCCTGAATTCCAGGGGGTCAGTGGGGGAGCACCCTACCTGCAGGTGGATACTCAGCTCCTGCTCCCAGCAGGTGGGGAAGTGGAAACGGAAGGAGTCGCTGCCTACGGTGGCCTCCTGAGATCCCTCGTAGGACCCGGCGACCACAAGCTGGACTTTTCCCTTTGACTCTGGAGAAAGGAACCGAGGTAGGGGTGGGAGGGGGTTCCCTGCCCGTGAGGTGTCTCCCGCCCCTGTGGCTGGCAGAGGCTGGGAGGAGTTACCCCCAGCCCAACCCCCTCGGAGCAGGGTCATGGGAAAAGACCAGGTCTTGGTAAGCCCGGGCAGTTTCACCCCCAGCCCCTAGCCTTCAGAGGCTAAAGGTGGCTGTCAGCTTCTTCCAGGATGGGTAGCTGAGGAAGGGGGAAGACATAGGCTGAGGGCCAGGGCTGTCCTGGTGACCTGGGAGACTCACCCTTCTGGTCCCCGGCCTCCTCCAGCCGCACATGCAAGCGGGAAAGCTCACGGGCCTGTGTTGGGAAGAGAAGATTCATATGCCGCCCCTCCCACGCAAGGATACCTCACCATTACCCATTCCCCTGCAGCCCGCGGTTCCTGCTCCTCAGTCCCATGTCCTCTGGAAATCATAGCCCCTCCCACTTTGCTCTTTCCTGGTCCAGACAGACTTGCAGCCAGGAGGGCAGGTGAGCAGATGGCCTGAGGGAGGGTGTGTCACTCACCACTACAATCCCAAAGCACTACTATGATCCCAAATCACTACTGTGATCCCAAATCACTACTATGATCCCAAATCACTACTTTGATCATAAAGCACTACAATGATCCCAAAGCACTAATATGATTACAAAGCACTACTATGATCACAAAGCACTACTATGATCACAAAGCACTACTATGATCACAAAGCACTACTATGATCACAAAGCACTACTATGATCCCAAATCACTACTATGATCACAAAGCACTACTATGATCACAAAGCACTACTATGATCACAAATCACTACTATGATCACAAAGCACTACTATGATCACAAAGCACTACTATGACCCCAAAGCACTACTATGATCCCAAATCACTACTATGATCCCAAATCACTACTATGATCACACAGCACTACTATGATCCCGAATCACTACTATGATCCCGAATTAGTACCATGATCCTAAGTCACCATTACCATCCCAAGTCACCACTATGATCCCGAATCACTACTATGATCCTGAATCAATCACTACAATGATCTGACTCACCACTAGGACACCGTTGCTGGTGAGCTGCTCCGCACAGTCTGTCCTGGGAAAAGCCATGAGCGGGGGTCAGGTTCTTGCCCCCAAGGAAGCCTAGGCAGTCCTTCCAACCACAGAGGGTCCCCGGGGAAGGACACCAGCCCTGAGCGCACGAGGCTGTCTCCTTCCAGAAGGGACAGATTTGACCCAGAGTCCCTCTCCCTACCTTGCAACCCCCAACTCCCCTGACCCCCGCAACCCCCAACTCACACACTCCGCAGGCGGAATTCAACTTCAAACCGCTCCCCACCCTGAAAAAGCAAGTTATAAAGGTAAGACGTGTGCATGTATGTGGGCATGCATGTGAGTGGTTGTGTGCACATGTGAGTGTGTGTGCATGTGTATCCACATGGCTGTGCATGTGTGAGTGTGGCAGTGGTTGAGTGCGTGTGCTTGCGTGTGAGTGTACCTGTGTATGTGTGTGAGGCTGCGTGTGGGTATGAATGTGAGTGTGTGTGTCAGTGTGGGTATGTGCAGATTCCAACCCAGATGCCAGCCAGGGGTGCCAATGCGGGGAGGGCTGCTGTCCATAATGTAGCACCGAGGAGGGGGCCGCTCCTCGGGAAGCAGGTCCTGGTTGACAAGGGCCTCGGGCACCAGGGAAACCTGACCTCATTGTCTGTAAACAAGTTCTTTGAAGAGGGGCATTTAAGCAGCATCCCGTTGGTGGTACTGAGGGTGGCCCCCCATGTGGAGTCTTGCCTGCAGGCTCAGCAAGAAGCTCTGGCGCCGGAACTCCCCAGGCAGCAGAGTGCCCACGTCAAACAGCACTGACAGCACGGGGTCGTCGCTGGTCAGCAGGTCCTGGTCAAAGACTTTCAGCTCAACCATGTTCTGGAAGGGGAGCAGCGGGACAGGGCCATGGGGTGGGGGGTGGGGTGGGGGTGACACTGGGGGTACGCAGGACCGGGCTGAGGCAGGCCCACCTTGATCTGGCTGTGCACCCGGAAGTGGAAGCTCTGGTTCCAGACAGGGTTTCTGTAGTTGTTGACAGTGCGCGTCTGGAGCCGGTGGTTGCAGGCCGTGAGCAGCCACAGGGTCACACAGAAGTCAGGGTGGGTCCCTTGGAGGAGAAAAATGAGGGCCAATTCTCCCCCAAGCCACTCAGAGTTCACCACCAGAGGGATCCCTGGGGACGCACCAAGCCCCACCCTCCATCACCAGCCCTTGCCCGTCACTCTTTGCAGGCCCTCCTCCCAGGACCTCGCAGGCCCAGCCCTCCTGCCACCTCCCACCATCCCTGCCCCGCTCCAATTGCAACCTCAGTTCCCTTCTCCTCTCTCGGTCAACCCACCCACATCCCTGGCAGGCAGGCTGTGGGCCAGCAGCACATGAATGGTGTGCAGGCAGGTCCCGGGCAACTTGGCCTGCAGAGCAGAGGGGAGGGGACAAGCTTGCTGTGGGATGACATGACCAAAGGCCGCAGGCGATGGAAGGGAGGTTGGGGCACCTGTGAGGGCTCACCCTGCACCAACAGGGCCAAGGCCACCCAGAACCCCGAGTCTAGAAGAGACAGGGCACGTCCATAGGAACTTAGACAATGCCCATGACAGGTCTGTCCCAAGGGCTATCCATACATTAACTCAGCCGACTACTACGCTGCCTCACGAGGAGGCGGAGGCATGGAGAGGTGACCCAGCAACTGGCCGGAGACCCAGAGGCAGGATCGCTGTGCTCTCCGCTTCCCTCTCCTGGAACCAGCAGGCTCCCATCTTGCCACCTGTCTGCCCCAGCCCATGCCCTCGCTTACAAAGCTCTGGGTGGGCATACAGAAGGGCATGGAGGGAGCGGCCTGCTAGGACTAAGCTCCTGCTTGCTCACTCGCTCCTCCCTGTGCATCCCACCCCTGGTCAGGGGGCAGTTCTGGAAGCCACCTCTGTGCTGGGGCAGGTGGGAGGTTACCAGGCCAGGCAGCCCATGGGCGCCAAGCCCTGCGCCCTCCAGGTTCTCCGAGGGCAGAGAAACAAAGGACCCCTGGACTCCGTCCCAAACCACCCCGGGCTCTGGGCTGAAGCCCTGCCAGGTGCGCTGGGGCCAGGGAGCGTGTGTCAGCACACCCTTTCACTGGCCTCCCAGCTGCCATTGGAAGTCCCAGCTGCATGCGCCCAGGGGTTCCTGGCAGAGGAAGAACCCGGAAAAGTCACCCATCTCATCAGTCTCAGGACCCGACAGCCCAGGCAACTGACTCAGAGGGAGCAGGGGAGCAGCCAGGAGCCTCTCCCTGCCTAGAAGCTCTGTGGATCCCCAGCCCTGCCATGCCCCTACCCAAAGCTGGCAAACACGCCCCCTACAACTGAAGACCACCGGGGCCACAGCCCTCCAGAGAAAGCATTAGCCAGGACTCAGGTGGGGAGCAAGGGTCAGAGTGGGCTCCAGTGCCATGCCAGTCTTACCAGAGCCATGAGGCTGGGGGTCCCAGGCGGGGCGAGCAGAGGCAGCAGTAACCACTGGGCCGAGGACTGTGGGGTTTTAAGCCAAAATCCAAGTATGTCCCAACTGGCCTCCCTAGCCCCTCCCACCTGCATCTTCCGCTCCGCCCAAGCCCCACACCCTGCCCAAGAAATGAGGCACCTCATCCTATACTGGGGCTTCTGACACCCTCCCATGGGCTCAAGGTCCCCCACCACTGCTGGGTTCCTGGAAAACCCATTGCCCCCAGCAGACACCACCTGGGCCTGCCCAGCCGGGTCCTGCTTCCAGGACAGCTCACCAACCACCCGTGTGAGCAGGACAGGAAGGCATGGCTTGGAGGGGCCACAGGTCTGGGCAGCAGCCAGAGGTAGGGCAAGGGCAGAGTCCCCACCAACAAGGCTTGTAGAAACATCCAGGTACCAGTAGGACAGGAATGCCCAGTCTCCACTGAAGTAGACCCGGAGGATGGGTGTATCCGGAGCCTATCATCACAGCAGGGGAGTGGCTGTTACTAAAAACAGCTCTTCAAAGCCAGGGCCTGGGCCACCTGGGTCCCCAGAGATGGCCAGGACTGGAGCTCCAGGTGGGCACCCAGGGGAAGGGGGCTCATCTCCCCTTTTGTGGGGGCAGCATGAGAAAGCCAGTTCCTTCTGCAGAGGAGCAGCCCAGGGGTGGGGGTGGGGCAGTTTCTGTCCCCTGGTCCCTGTGCTGGTTAGGAGACACAGGCTCGTCCCCAGGCAACCAACCCCATCGCAAAGTAAACCAGAGTCCCAGTCAATGAGCCCTGGCAGAGAGTTAAAACAGGGTTGGCCTGCCGGCCAGACCGGAGTACAAGCTGTGGTCCCTGGACAGACAGGGAGCTAGCTCCTCTCTCTGACGTTTCCATCTGAACCCTCCCCGCCCTCCTGGAGACACAGAAAGTCACAAGGAGCAGGTACCACATGGAGCCTCCCCGGCTTTATTGAGCATGTCCTTCGAGCGAGCGAGCGGGCCCTTACATAAACCCTCTCCACTCCCCAGGGCAGCCAGAAAGGTAGGAACCATCATTATATTCACTTCACAGCTTTACAGAGGAGGGAGGACGCCGCAGCTGGCCTCCACCCACGGGGCTGCTTCACCTGCGTGGCAGCTTTCTGGGAACCCTGACCTAGACACCTGCCTGGCACTTCCTGGTCCTCCTCCTATCACCCACGATAGTCTCCAGGGTCGGTCCCAACCCAAACGGGGTTCTGGGTCAGACAGATTGCAGGGTGTCTCTGTGGGGGCCCATCTGGGGAGGAGCCAGAGTGCCCCCTGAGCTGTGGGGGGGCACGTTCCCTGGGGGCTCCACTAGTCCAGGCCTGAGGCCTTGGTGAGGGTGTCGAGCAGTTGGAAGTAACTGTACTTGAGGTCATACTCCATGTCGTACCAGAAGTTCACTGTGGGGAGATCAAGCACAGGAGTGGGTGGCCCAGCTCTGACCCAGAGCCTCCCCAGCCCACCCGCTGGCCGAGGCCAGCAGCTCCTCACCAGCAATGCAGCCCTGGGACTACTGCATATGGTGGAACCACAAGGCCGGCAGGTAGAGCATCTCGCCGGCCTGCATGGTGCAGCAGAGGGCCTGGGCCCCACGGTACTGTGGGTACCGGGACAGATCTGGTGTCAGGGGATCCAGTGGAAGCCAGGGCACCTGGGGACGGAGCAGGACCGGGGAACTCGGCCTTTGGCCTTGCCAACGGTAAGGGCCAAAGGTCCCCCTCCATCCGCCCTGGGAAGCCAGCCCCAGAAGGCGGGACCTTACGGAGGAAGGGGCCACCTTCCCAAGACCTTTGGGGCCCGCTTGCTCCTCGGAGATGGATGAGCTCGCCCCTCCCTGAGGCCCAGGGCCAAGATGGACACTTTCTCCATGGCCTCTTCATCCACCACCTCAAAGGTGCCCGCCTCAGTGAGTCGGTAGGTTGATGGGGTGTACAGCTCTGATGCCAGAGAAAAAGGGGGAGCTCAGCAAAGAGTGCTCCCAGCCCCTCACACCTCCTCCCAGCCTCTCCTGTTGGCTGCCTGGCCCCAGGGACACAGGCAGGGAATCCTCGCTACCCTTCCTCTGGTTTGGGGCCCATGCGTAAGGCAGGCCCCAGCCCTACCATAGGGGATGAAGGGTCGGTCGCTGGGCGGGTGTAACAGGAAATGTTTCTCTCCAGAGAGGACACAGTAGAGGTTTTCGTAGTGGTCCTTGTGCACTGCCAACACAAAGAAGGTCCTGGGCAGATTTGGTGGAGCAGGGCACATGAGAGGCAGAACCTGCCCACCCAGAGCCTTGCGCCTCAAGACAGCCAGGGGTGTAAAAACGAGAAAGTCCTGCGAATAAAGATTTCAACCTTCCATCCAAAGTGTCCCCTGATGTCTCCTTTACGCCCAGTACTAGTTCAACTTAGCCAGTAAAGGATCTCCATCCCTCTGCCATGAGCATGGTGTTCTTTTAAACTCCATCCGGGCTCAGACTGAAAACAGCCTCTTCAAAGAACAGCCAGGATCCTGGAGGACAATGAATTTATAAGGGGGGAGGGTGAATCCCATTATTTTCTACACAGTTTCTGAAGCCCCCTCATTTCCCTCAGGGAGAAGAACTCGGGAAGGGAGGGTGAGAACGTTTGAACCAACTAGAGGGACTGAATCAATGTCACTGAGCTGTCAGCGTAGAAGCTTGGTGTGTGCTTTTGCTCTGTGTATTCTCAACGACATAGTCAAACCAGACTCCAGGAGATGCCCAGGGGGGGCTGGGGTGGAGGGCATTGCAGATCCCAGCCACCAGGGACTTGGCACACACCACACGCCCCATGCGGGTCATCTCTCCAAAGAGGTAAATATTCACGCATAGGGTTCTCCCAAGTTCACCTCCGGGGCCAACGTGCCCTCTGAGAGATGTCTAGTGCGCCCCCACACCAAAGTCATCCCACCCACCACGCTGCAACGCCGCTCCTCCTCTGTTCGCAGAATTGTAGACCGACCCTCCAGGCCAGCCTCCCACCCTTGCCCCATCCTGGCTCCTCCCTGTCCCTGCATCCCAGAGACACCTACAGGACGTCACTGTGGCCGCCTCCCCCAGCCAGAAGTTCACCGCCTCTGGCATCTTCCCTGCAGGACAGAGGAGGAGAGTTAGGAGCGGTTGTCCCCGGCAGGTTGTGTCTGGGATAACACCCAACAGGATGTGGGCAGGGGTGCTGCGTGCGAGCAAGGGGCATCCCAGGGAAAAGTGGCGAAGAGGCCATGGTTTGGAGGGCTTGGGGAGTGGGCCCAGCCCCCCACAGGCAAAAGTTAGAGCACTAATCCTTTGCAGTCGGTCAACAGTCAAGGCTTCCAGGGCGGCAGGGCCTGACCCTGGCCATGGAGTGGTGGGTGTGGGCCAAGACAATCAATGTCACCGAGCTGTCAGTGTAGAAGCTTGGTGTGTGCTTCTGCTGTGTATTCTCAATGACTGCCCTCTGCCCCAGTCTCCCCCTCTCACCCAGAGCCTCAGAGGCCCAGGGCATGTGGGGCTCCAAGTCGGGCAGCAGCTGGGGCAACTCAGTAAGCAGGTTAGAGCACTGCTTCTGCACGTAGAGCACACCAGGGTGCCGGGCCCTGCCCTCCAGGACATCCAACACACCTCACAGGGGCAGCAGGCGCTCGGCTGGCATCACGAAGTCGTCTCCGCGCACGGAATCAGCATAGCGATCTGGGGTCACCGCTACGCTCACCTCCGTGGCGCCCACCATGGCCCTAGGGGAAGAGACTCTAAGAGCATGCCCACATGCCACAAGACAGCTCGCCCATCACCCTAGCCCAGCCCAGGGCTGCACCCACCTCAGATAGGGGAGCGACCACTTCTGCAGGGCATTGCGCACGATGCAGGGCCTGCTGGGGCAGACCCAGTCCCGGTAGAAGTGCAGTGGCATCGGGGCCTCCTCCAGGTAGGGCACGGTTGGAGGCACGCCAAGCTCTTAAGTGGGGTGGGAGGTAGATGTTGACATAAACAGCACCCAGCCACTTACGGATGAGATGCCCTCTCTGGGCAGGCCACAGTGTATCACTGGGCAGTGCTCACTGGGGAGGGACCAAGAGACTCTGGACCACCAGAAATAGAAGGGGATTTTCAAGGAGGAGGCTGCCGCACGCCTACTCCAGGAGGGGCCACACAGCCCAAGAGCACGTGAGCAACATACTCTGGTGTCAACTTGTGGAGGGGTGGAGTCTAAGCTGTCATTCAGGTTGCAGCTTGATGACCTCATTTGTAGGTGCCCTCGGTAATCAATAGCTCCCTTCCTGTGAGACATTCCTGCTGACAAGACACACAGAGCTACACTAGAGCCCTGGAGCCGCAGGGCTCACTTGGAGACCCCTGCTAGCGCTGGGATGCCTCCACCACCACTGGGTCCACAAGGCTTTCCACCCACTGGCCTGTGATCTTCCTGCATCAGCATCATTGCTTGTGTTTCGTGAGTAGGAAGAGGGATTTATAGACTGGTATCGGACATATGGGCTAATATCAGACTTAAGGACTTGATCTGGACTGGGCTGGGATGTTTTCTTAATGTACAATTTTTCTTTGATATAAAGTTCCCTTTTAAAACACATATAAGTGGCTATGAATTTGTTTTTCTGGTCAACTGGGGCTAACACAGCGGGACTCCTGCTTGGCCCAAACCCCAGTCCTCCCTGGGGCCAGACCCTTGGTTAGCTTCCCTAGCTGCGGTGGCAGACCTCTAGCGAAGTATAGAAAAGCAGCCTCAGGCACCACGCAGGGAGCTCTCCGTGGCTGGGGGCAGCAAGATGAAGGAAGAATGCCTTCCAACTGCGAATATTCACTGAATATTTTGGAATGTGCTCAGCACTTGGCTTGGCCAGTGTGAATGGGTCCTTTCAAGATGCTGACAGCCTCATCGGGGAGACATGCCTATAACCTGAACGCCCTGGGTCTTCCATGATGGTACCGTGCTGTGTGCTGCCTGGGTGGCTTTCTCTTGCTGCCCTTCATCGCACCCTTCATAAACATCACTGACTCCCTGTTGTGCTCCTGGCTGGCTCCTCGTCTCACCGAGTCTACCTACAAACACTCCCAACCTCCCTCGCCCTCACCTTCTCCCTCTCCCATGCCACCTCCTTTGGGGCCCCTCCACTCACAAGTCAACCCAAGAGCCTTCCTTCCCCCAGCTGGCTATCCTTCTTCTTTAGGAACTTGTGAACCACACCACCCACCGCCCACCCCCTCCCGGCCCCAGCCCACAACCATTTCTAGTAAACAAACAACAGTTGCCCTCGAGTCGATTCTGGTTCCTGGTGACCCGGGATGTCAGAGTGGACCTTTGCTCCACAGTTTGTGGCCCTGACTTTTCTGAAAAGGATTGCATTTCACTGGGGGTCCTTTAGGAGTAGGCAAAGTGCACCAACCTTCCCATTAGTAAGACAAATGCTTAACCATGGACACCACCCCGGGGCTCTGAAAAACTCCTCGTTCCCTTCCTGCATGCATGTCCACTTGACCACCTGCACCGTCAAGCACACTATCTACGGGCCCTGGTGGTGGCACGGTGCTTAAGCACGTGGCTGCTAACCAGGAGGGTATGATCTCAGTCCACCAGGTGCCCCTCGGGAGAGAGACGTGGTGGCCAATCTGTTTCCTCAGACACAATACGGGGCAGTTCTACGACTCCAGTGACAGGTTTGCAAACAGGTTAATATACTATCTACTCAATTGATTTCCACTGGATAGCTGTCTCTGTCCCCGGCTAGAATGTGATCTCCATGAGGGTGGGGGTGTGGGTTATGCCTTCCCAGGATGGAGCACAGTGCCCAGCACGCCCAGGATCCCCAGTACACACTGGCTTAATGACTGGATGAAAGGCTTACAATATCTCCTGCCACAGTGAACTAACTGGTTCCCCTGGCTTAACTCCCCTCCTTCCAAAAGCATTTATCACCCCAGCTCCAGACATCTTCTTGAAAGGCAGCCTCATGTTGTCACTCTGAGCAAACCTCCTTTGATGACTTACCACTTGGAGAATAAAGTCTGCCTGGCCTTGGTAACGGGGCCGAACCCATTCTTCTCCTCTGATTAGCCTCTGCCTGGAGCTGGCCCCTTACCACACACCCTCCCTGCTCCCTGGCCCTGCAACTCCCTCCATTCTTTCCCTTGGGTAGAGAGGAAGGTCCCCCCTGTGCTTCAAGACCACTGCCCTCCCCTTGAACCACAAGGTCGCGTGCCTCCGGTGAAGTCATCCGATTAGTCTCACGGTCAGTGGGAAAGTGGGGATGTCTTTAGCTAGATCAGAAATTGGAGCTGAATAGGAAGGTCGCAGGGGACCTGGAAAGGTGGAAAGGGAAGAGCTGATTGGTACTTGAAAGTCACTGGCAAAGAGGCAAGAAGGATCCTACCTAGTAGATACAGGAACGCGGAGGGGTACACGTGGCCAAGCTGTGCCAGCCCACTGTAACAGGCACCCCGGAAGATGACTCAGTAAACCCCTGAGATTCTCACAGAAATTCTTAACAGAGGTGCTAACTGCTATTTTTAGCCCCTTTATGTTTTCTGCTCTTCTTCCATTTTGATTTTCTTGCATTTGAATAGATTTCTTTTGGTATACGGTCACTCTTCTATCCCAGGGCTTTGAAATGAGAAAATTTCAAAGGAGATCGAGACAATTCCTTTGACCCCATAATTCCTCTGCTAGGAATTTAACCAACCAAAAACACATGGGCAAAACGCTTCCCTCTCCCGAGAGCACCAACCTCTCTCCGACTCAGGGTGTTTGCCTTCCGTGAACTGCCCCCGCATGTGTCTGCACACTCCCTCCCTCCCCGCCCTTGAGTCTGTGCCCAAGAGCCACCTCCTCATTGAGGCCCGCTCTGCTCACCCTATTGAACCTCCATCCCGGAGCCCCTCATTCCACTTAACTGATTTCCCCACATTTATCTTCTAACCTACTGTCTCTTCATTTAGTGTGCCTACGGCTAACTGTAAGGAACCCCGGTAGCTGCTAACAGCAAGGTCAGTGGTTCAAACCCATCGGCCACTCCTCAGGAGAAAATAGACGCTGTCTGCTCACTTAAAGAATTTCAGCCTCACTAACCCACCCAAGGGGAGCGGGTATTGTTTTTATCTCCACAGGGAAAGAGAGACCAGACTTCAACCCAATGCTCCAAGATGTGAATGCAGCATGCCAGCATGCAGTAGGGAACCAGTGGAGAGGTTTGAGGGGCCGGTCCCAATCCCAACTACTAAATGGACACCTGCCCCTCCCCCCAGAAGAATTTATTTC
Source organism: Tenrec ecaudatus (assembly GCF_050624435.1). Taxonomy (NCBI): domain Eukaryota; kingdom Metazoa; phylum Chordata; class Mammalia; order Afrosoricida; family Tenrecidae; genus Tenrec; species Tenrec ecaudatus. Next base: position 780,737 of record NW_027457553.1, on the reverse strand, counting down.
AATGGGCAGCGTTGAATCTGAAGGTCCGGGAGAGGGACATATCTGATCGGAGCACACGGGAGCAGAGGAAGGGGAACGAGGAGAGTGGAGCACATCCTGGATCACCAGGCCATGGGGACGATATTTCCAATTAGAACAGCCAGTTCACAGAGAGGACCACATGGCCAGCCAAACTAGGAGACATGGCGCCCCTCACTGACTCATAGCCCTACAGGGGACAACAATGGAGACACAGTGTGGGAATTGCACCCAATATGATCCTGCCACACTGAGGCAAAACACTAAAGGGGTGCAACAGCAAGGGATTGGAGTGGCGAGGTCCCCAGGGAATGCTGAAGGTGGACTTTGGAGCCAGCATGGTGCCCCAACAGACTGGACTGGAAAACACTCCTAAAGGCCAACAAACAATCCTTGAACTAACTACAAGCTTTTTTTTCTTATTGTGTTTTGTTTTGGTTTTTGTCATTGGTTTGTTGTTGTTTTGTTGTATATTGTTTCTTGGTTTTGCTCTGTCTTGTTTTTGTGCATGTTATTACCTCCTCAGGTCTGTCTAAATAAGATAGGCTGGATGAACAATCTGGAGGAGAAAACAATGGAACCAACAATTCTGAGGGGACATGGGAGAGGGGGAAGTGGGGGGAAAGGTAGTGGTGTTAACAAACCCAGGGACAAAGGAACAAGTGACCCAAATCGGTGGTGAGTAGGGTGTGGGAGGCTTGGTAGGGCATGATCAAGGGTAATGTAACCAAGAGGAATTGCTGAAACCCTGGGGGGACTGAGCATGATAGAGGGAAAGGAGGAAAGTCAAAAAAGGAAATACAGGAAAGAGCTGGGAGGCAAAGGGCATTTATAGAGTTCTAGATAAAGATATGTACATAGGCAAATAGGTTTATATATGAGGATGGGGAAATAGATCTGTTAGGTAGCTTAGCCTAGGTAATTGGGAAGTCCATTTACGCATGCCCAGGAGAACCAGCAAAGGACAAAGCTGGATTTTCCGCCAGTGGGTGGAGATGTGCGTTACACCTGGAGCAGCCCACCTGGGCCAGTTTACTACAATTCAGCCAATGGGATCGACCTGGGGTCGTTCACCACGCCTCCCCCAGGAACCCTTAAGAAGGCAGGAACCGAGAGGGAGAGGGTCTGGTCATCTCCGTGGGAGGGGAGAGATCCTTGCGTGTCCCGGAGCAGTCTCTGCCAGGCCGCATGGTCAAAGGAATCCTATGGGTGCCGCGTAAAACCTGATGCTTCTTTGAACTTTCATTAAATTCACTTGGATCACGAGCCCGGCTTCAGCATAAAATCTTTCTCGCCCGGAGCCAAGGACCAAGGCTGAAATCTAGTCCCGGAGAGAGAGACCTTACAGATCTATGTGCATATATTTATAGGTTTAGTATTAAGGTAGCAGAAGGACTTTGGGCCTCCACTCAAGTACTCCCTCAATGCAAGAATACTTTCTTCTTTTAAATTGACACTCTATGAGGCTCACCTTCCTGATACAACTGCTGAAGACAAAGCGGGTGAATAAGCAAATGTGGTGAAGAAAGCTGATGGTGCCCGGCTATCAAAAGGTAATAGCATCTGAGGTCTTAAAGGCTTGAAGGTAAACGAGCGGCCATCTAACTCAGAAGCAACAAAGCCCACATGGAAGAAGCACACCAGCCTGTGTGATCAAGAGGTGCCGAAGCCATCACTTATCAGGCATCAAAGAACAAAAATTCATATCATTGTGTGCTCACCTCCCTGATTTGATCGCTGAAGACAAATGGGTGCATAAGCAAATGTGGTGAAGAAAGCTGATGGTGCCCGGCTATAGAGTCGGGGTCTTAAAGGTTTGAAGGTAAACAAGCAGCCATCTAGCTCAGAAGCAAAAAAAGCCCACATGGACAAAGCACACCAGCCTGTGCGATCACGAGCTGTTGAAGGGATCAGGTATCAGGCATCATCAGAACAAAAAATTATATCATAGTGAATGAGGGGTGGAGTGCAGAGTGGAGACCCAAAGTCCATTTGTGGGCCACTGGACAACACCCCCTTAGAGAAGGGTCTCGGGGAGGAGACAAGCCAGTCAGGGTGCGATGTAGCAATGATGAAAAATACAACTTTCCTTAAGTTCCTAAATGCTTCCTCCTCCCCCACTATCATGATCCCAATTCTACCTTGCAAGTCTGCCTAGACCAGAGGATGTACACTGGTACAGATGGGAACTGGAAACACAGGGAATCAAGGGCAGATGATCCCTTCAGGACCAGTGGTGTGAGTGGTGATGCTGGGAGGGTAGAGGGAGGATGGGTTGGAAACGGGGAACCAATTACAAGGATCTACATGTGACCTCCTCTCTGGGGGACAGACAACAGAGGGGTGGGTGAAGGGAGATATCGGACAGGGAAAGATATGGCAAAATAATAATTTATAAATTATCAAGGGTTCATGAGGGAGGGGGGAACAGGGAGGGAGTGAAAAAATGAGGACCTGATGCTAGGGGCTTAGGTGGAGAGCAAATGTTTTGAGAACGATGAGGGCAATGAATGTACGGATGTGCTTTACATAATTGATGTGTATATGGATTGTGATGGGAGTTGTATGAGTCCCTAATAAAAAGATTCTTTAAAAATATGTTGTGCTTCCATACACCAGCAGCAAACAATCGGAAAAGGAAAGAAAGAGAACAATTCCATTTCTAATACCATCTAAACAACTAAAGGACTGAGGAATAATTTTTTTAATAAATCGTTTTATTGGGGCTCATACAACTCTTATCAGAATCCATACATACATCAATTGAGTAAAGCACCCTTATACCTTCGTTGTCCTCATCATTCTCAAAATTCGTCTTACACTTGGGTTCCTGGAATCAGCTTTTTCCTTTTTTTCCACTCCCCTCCCTCTCCGCTCCCCCTCCCCCTCCCCCATGAACCCTTAATAGTTTATAAATTATTATTTTATCTTATCTTACACTGCCCCGCGTGTCCCCTCACCCACCGTCTCATTGTCCATTTCCCAGAAAGGAGGTTACATGTAGATGGGACTGGGGAATAATTTAATGAGGGAGACAAATACTAAAAATACTTCTGAGGGAATTTAAAGAAGACATAAATAAATTAGAAGGCTTAATATTGTTAAGATGACAATATGACCAAAGTGATCTGCAATCCCTATAAAAATTCCAACAGCTTTTATGTTCCTTTTAGGGGAACGGAAAGTCTATTCTCAAATTCACATGATTGCAAAGGGCCTCAAATAGTAAAAATGATCTTGAAAAAAAGAAGAACAAAATAGGAGGTTTCAAAATAAAATAAAAAATTAATTTTTAAAAATAGGAAGTTTCATCCTTTCCAATTTAAAAATGTACTGTAACGTTGTTAGGCAGACTAGCGCAGGGATGGGATGTCCCTTAAGCCATGCCCAGAGAGCCAGGCAAGGGAACAAAGAGCGGCACACTGCACATGCTCAGAGGCTCAGGTTTCCCACCAGTGGGATTGGGTGGGTGCTAAACCTGGATCAGCCCACCTGAGCCAGGTGAATTCAGTTCAGCCAATGGGGTCCATCTGGGGTCGTCCACCACGCCTCCCCCTGGAATCCATGAAAAGGGAGGGGTGGGGGAGGGGGAGGGGGAGAAGGGAGAGAGAGAGAGAGAGAGAGAGAGAGAGAGAGAGAGAGAGAGAGAGAGAGAGATCTAACAGAGAGCAGAGAGTCGCAGGGAAGGAGAGATCTTTGCGTGACGCTGAGCAGCTTCAGCCAGGCTACATGGTCGGGAGGAGTCCTATGGGTGCTGTGTAAAACCTGGAACTTCTTCTAGCTCTCATCAAACTCACTTGGATCACGAACCAGGCTCCGGCGTGAATTCTTTCTAACGAGGTACAACTCGATCTCCCGAGAGATCTAACAAAGCCACAATCATCAAAAGAGTGTGGTACTCCTAAGAGGGCAGTCCAAGGAGTAGAAATGAGAATCAAGAAATACACCCGTACACCTATTGTAACTTGTGATTTGACAATTATGTGAATGGGGGAAGACCCACTTATTCAATACACAGTGCTATGACCACTGAGTCGCCACATGCAAAGGAATGAAGGCAAATGGACCGATATCTTACATCATGTATGTGGAATTATAAAGAGACTTCTCCCCAGATTTGTCTCCCCAAAGACATGTCAAACACTAGAGCCTATTTGCTAGCATATCGTGGGAGGCCAGATGCTTGGAGACATCCTCCCTGAAGGCAGTCATTGGCCAGACAACTGTCTGCTCCCAGGGCAGGTAGAAGTCCCCCCCTCCCTGCTGTTAAGGACAATGGGCTAGTTCTCCCTAAATGCTTGTGACCATTAGTTTGGTTCCCATAGGAAGAGTTTACACCCTACTGATAATGGTTTCTATGGAGACCCAGAAAACAGGTCAAACCAACTCAGTGACATTCAAAGTTAGGCTGCCATCCTGAATCTAGGATCTGCCCTTGTCACATGTGTGCCCCCAATCCCTCCTCTTCCTATTGTGTATATCCCTATATTGTCCCCCTCTCATTGCTGTATACCCTATAGTGCAACCCCTTCCTGTGATGTATGTCTTTACCTGTAATTACTGGTCTTGCACATCCCCCAAAGATATATAGGCCTGGGTTATGTGTCTTTGTAGTCAGAACTCCAGAGCCTCGGAGCACTCTGCTGATTTTCTTTAGATGCCTTTCCTCCCACATACCCAACAACCCGTCCCCCTATTTTAGCATTGAAAGTCCCTCCACCCAGGCCAACTGGTTTGATCATGTATTCGATTTGCATGCAGCCCCTCCCCTCTCCTGAGGGGTAGACTCAGTGAAGGCACTGACAGGCTCAGAATCTTGGTTTCCTGACCTGTGCGTGTGCTGGAAAGTTTACATGGGATGATAAATAATAACACTGATCGCAATGAACAATTATAAGCACTTACTATGGGCCAGACGTTGTTCCTCAGTGCTTCTAGCAGGCACACAAATGCCATGTCCTTGGGGCCTACAAGAACTCAGATTCCACTTCAGCAGATCTGAAGCAAGCTGTGAGAAATGGAGTTTCTACAACAGTGAGGACCAGGATTCTAAGAAGGATTGAGGCATTCAAAAGACCGTGATGGAAAAGACCATGTATTGAGTATACTGTGGGTGGCCAAAAGAATGAGCAAATCAGTCCTGGAGGAAATCGAACCAGGACATTCTTCGAACAATGTTCCTAGAAGATAGAATGGCAAAATTTTGTCATGCTGATTTTGGACATGTCGTTAGGAAAGACCAATTGCGAGACGAGAACATCATGTTTGGTAAAATAGTGGATCTGGGGAAACTCTTCATGACACGGACTGGCACAATAACCGCAACAATGACCTCAAACCTGCCAATGGGCAGGAAGATTGCATAGGATCTAGCAGTAATTAGTCCTATCCGGCATAAGGTCACAAGGAATCAAATTTGCTTTGCTGGCGACTAACAACAACAAGGTCTTTCTATCATTCAATCTCAACCTCGAACACACAACCTAAGAACTATTTTTCACTTCCCTTGTACACACAGCAGAACAAAGGGGGTTCAATGATTTTTCCGAGGTTATAGAGCTAGAAGGACATAGAGCCAAGACTGGACAATGGAGCGATTTGACAACAGAGACATTAATCTTAAGCAGGAACTTTGTCTCCCACAATGATCATAGGCATAACCATAGCGGACTTGGCACAAGCTCTTCCACATGGCAACCTTTCAGCAGATAGTTGCTATCTTAGTGCCATCCAGTTGACACCAAATCAGCGACTGTATAGGGCAGGGTAGAACTGTCTATGTGGGTTTCTGACACTAAATATTTACAGCCGTAGAAATCCTCATCTTTCTCCCACAAAAGTCCGTATGATTGTTATTAATTGGGTCAGAAGTCACTGTAATGGTGACCAAATCCTTCCTCTTCTTGGATTCAACATTATACCCCACTGCTTCTAATAGCTCCTCTACCCAAACCAAAACAGGCACGAGAGAGTTGATTCTGACTCATGGTGCCTTATGTGTGGATTCCATAGGACTTTCAAGACTATAGGCTTTAAGCAGGTTTCCAGGCCTTTCCTCCATGGTGCCCCTGTGTGGGTTCCAACTGCAAATGGTTTGTTGCATACTTGAGTGTGGAACTCTTTGCCCTCCTCCAGGAACTCCAATACCCTTGAAGCTCTCTATTCACAAAGGACTGTCCTTCCAACCTAGGCTCAGAGTGCCTGTCTTCTCTCTCTTGTTTTCCTTTTCATCAAGTTGTTTGGGACTCCCCAGGAGTTGGGTCCCAGGGACATATTTATATGTAATTTTATCCCTGTCATCTACAACATGATCATGATAAATGGAGAAAATACTGAAGTGATCAGTGCTATCTTCTTGCTGCGATCCACAATAAATGATCACGCGAGCCCCAGTCAAGAACCCAAAGGACGTATTGCATTGGGTAAATCTGCTCTATGAGACCTCTTCCTTTTTAAATTTTTTTTGCAGCTGGGAAAGAGAAAGGGGAGATGGGCTCTTCTCCCAAGTTGAAATCCCTGCCAGGGCACCCCCTACTCAAATCTGGCCAACTTCACTCACGAATAGAGTTCCCTGCTACTCCTGTAGAACTGCCCCGTGGAAGGACCAATGGTCTAAAGGTTCAGAATGGAGAAGACAAGTGCCAAGAGCCATAGCCTAGCCCTTCACAGCCAGAGTGTGACCCCACAAGGGCCCCCACAAACAGATACTTTCTAGGGATCTTAAGTTGTTGGGGCTTAAGGGGAGGGGAGTGGGGCTCTAGCAAGCTAGGATCCCATTCCAGGCTGTGGGCACATATCCCGAGCCTTTGATGGGGAGGCCTCACGTACCCAGTGGGTCCAATGGAGTTCTGGGTATATGGGCCTGTGGGAGGGAAGCCACCTTGGGGGCTGGACCAACCCAGAGCATCCCAAGTTGGATGGGGTGCAGGGCCTGGGCAGGGTCCCTCCTCCTTTCCATCCCTTATGACCAACCAGACTAACAAAGACTTGGGCAGGGATGGGGCCTGGAGCAGGACCAGGGTTGGGACAGGGGGCCTGGAGAGAGGTCTCAGGTGGGTGGGCCAGGCAGGGCAGGAGTTCTGGTGCCTGGGCAGGCACCAGGTGGGCTGCAGACCTACATCAGGGGTCATGGTGGCAAGGCCCGGGTGGTGGGCAGGAGTATGGGAGAGGGCGGGGAGGCAGCAGGAACCACACCTGGTCTGTGAAGCCCTAGGCCTTTCCCATCAGGTCATTTTGGCCCATGGATGTGGTGCGGCTCTGAGCCTGGCTCACTCAGCACTCAGAGCTTAACCTGCTCAGGTCCTGAGCCCTTGGCCTCCACAGGAAGTGCTGGCTGGCCTCTTGCCTTGTCCTCAATAGTGGCTCCAAGTGCTGCCAAATAGGCCAAGGCTTAAAGGGGCCATGGGCTTCCACCTGTGCGCCCCGCCTCTTCATCCTTAAAGGGGCCACGCGTTGCAGCCAGAGACCTCTTTCAAAAGTGTTCTCCAAAGTGTTTAAGAGCAAGGATGTTACCTTGAAGTTGAAGGTGTACCTGACTAAAGCCATCTGAGTCATATATTCAATGGCCTTGTATGCACGTGAAAGTTGGACATTGAAAAGGAAGATCAAAGAAGAATCAATGCATTTATATTGGGATGCTGGTGAATAATATTGGAAGTACTATGAACTGCCAAAAGAACAAACAAATGTGGGTTAGACGTGCAGCCAGAATACTCCTTAGAAGCAAGAATGGTGAGACTTCCCCTCATGTACCTTAGACATACTGTTAGTGAGAGATCAGTCCCTGGAGGAGTAAGGACATTCTGCTAGGTGAAGAGAGATAAGCGAAAATGAGGAAGACCTTCAGTAAATGGATTGACACAGTGGCTGCAACAATGGGCTGAACCATAACAACTATTGAGAGGATGGTGCAGGACTGGGTGGTGTTTTGTTCTATTGTCCATAGGGTGGCTAGGAGTTGGAATTGACTCAATGGCATCTAACAACAGAAACAAAATCTACACCCACTACTAACGGGACAGGAAGTTTTCCAACCCCTCGCATCTCTCAATCCCAGGAACAGAGATGCCACCTTCCTTCTAGCTGTATAACCACTATCTAGAACAGAGCTCAACGACGAAGTGCCTAACAAACCTGAAGTAGCTGTTACTTAGCTCCATGCCTCATAGGTCTCATTTCCCCAGCCCCAAAACAATAACATCGGTGTTGTTGTTTGTTGCCATCAAGTTGATTTCTACTTACACCTGCCTCACACCTGCCTACCTAGTAACCCACCTTATGAAAATAAGGCAGAAGAATGATTCATTCCCACGGTGTCTGCAGACTATGACTCACCACTCTGAAGGCACTGTCATGTAAATGTTGAATGGCTAGCTGAAAGGTTGACAGTTGAAACCCACCAGCTGCTTCAAGGTAAAATGATGGGGCTATCGGTTCCAGTAATGTTGTACAACCTTGGAAAACTTACATAAGGAATAGACTGGACTGCAATGAGTTTGCTGTACCTGGAATGATGATGCGACCAGAGAAAGAATGAGAGGGAAGCCTGAAAAGAAAGCACTGCCCTGCCCTCCATCTGGCAGTTTTGTGATTTTTTGCAGCAGTTGGTTCGAATGGAACAAGGAATAAAGAGGCGGAGCACATGGCAGTTGAGCGCTATTTGCCATTCTGACCAAGTGCCTCTGTGAGAAAAGGGGGTGGGTAGGGTTGATCTTGGTCTTGATCAAAGTCCAAGAAAATATTTGCATTTCCAGAAAGTGGGAGGTTTCCCAAGCCAGGGTAGTAACAGGAGCTGCTAGCTCTCACATCTGGCCTTGTGGACCCTGTTCAAAGAAGCTCCTGCACTGGGTAAGAGGTTGGTGGTTAGGCAGAGAGACAAAGAGAGAGAGTTGAACTTCCTCTGGTTGTGTCTGGTCTGAAGGGTTTTGTCGACAGGCATCTTGGCTCTTTCCCAGCCTGAGCCCTTCAGCCTCCTCAAGTCCACACTCCCGCTTCCCAGCCCCCCACAAGGACACCATCCAGAGGTCTTCCTGTACCCATATGTGGATTTTGGCTTTTCCTTCTTTTGGCTCTGCTCAGTGGCAGGGCATTTGAAGGGTGGTTGTGGGTTTTGTACAGTTGTCATTAGCATAAATGCATGATAATTTCCTAAATTTCTCCTCCTGCAGCTTTAGGCTGTGTTTCCAAACTCCCTGTCCTCACAGAGGCTCTGCAGAGGGGACAGTGGCTCTGATTCCACCTGGCAGTTCCTGGTTGAGCACATGGATGTCCCATCCCAGTCTAGCCATGGCACCAGGGATCACGGTGCTAGGAGAGGGGCAAATGGGTCCTCCAAAGGAGATGTGTAGTGACCACAAAAGTGACACACTTATGGTTATCTACTAATTGTACATGGTGGTGCTTGGCCCTCTCAAGGTGGAAACATACAAATTAGCCTATGCCTCTTCTCTAAAAGCAAGGGTACTTGCTTGTGACATGAGGTTTTGGAAAGTTCTTTCATGGACACAAAGAAGGGTGGCTGATCCAACCCTTCAGCAGCTCATCAATCATTGAGTATCTCAAGCTGATTTAGAGTAGTGTCCAGAGATCTAGTGGTGAAATGGGGTAGAAAGCTGTGGGGTGCTATCCAGGGAGAGAATACGGAATAATTTGAGCCAGAAAGAGTTATGAATGGGAGGCAGAATGAATATAGAAGGGATCTGGGAAATGAGTTTGGATCTATCTACCTCTTGAAGGATCTCACCCTTCTCTCTTCTCAACTGCTTCCTATGCAGCCTCGGTCTGCCTGCTCTGGGCTTCCAAACCACACAAGCGACAATGCAGACACACGCACTCACAGGCACGCACACGCACATGTACACACACATGTACAAATACATTCCGAAGAAGCAAAACCTACTTCTGGTGAATCCAGCCAATTCAGATGCATAGCAATCCTAGAGGAAATAGTAGAACTTCCTGTGTGGGTTTCTGACACCATAAATTTGTCCATTGTCAGACGGCCTCATCTTTCTCCCTCTCAGAACAGCTAGTGGGTTTGAACTGCTGGCCCTGTGATTAGTAGTGAGATGCTTAACCCACAGCATCACCAAATCTCCTTAGCAAGAAGGATATTACCACAATCACCACCACCTTTTTCCTACTTTTCTGGGGGTTATGGAAGGAAAGAGTACTGTTCAGCATTCGACTCCCTTTAAAGAAAATGGGAGGTCCAGGGTGATGACAGCAGATGGCTGGAACATTCCAGCCTGGCATCCTGGGTCACCCGGAAAGATTCTCCCTTGTGGGCTCTATAAAGCAGGCACACTCAAAGACCACAGAACCTCATTCTCAGCTGTCAGCCTCGGGTCTTGGGTTTCTTTGGACCTGCTGGTTGGAGAGGGGCTGCTCGATGGAGAGCCTCATCACTTAGCATCATGGCTGCTCCGACATGATACCTCTGAGTTATGTAATTTATATTTCATGCACAATTGAAGCAGCTAATGGTGTCATTTTCCAAAGGGGAAACAAGTTGTTACAGTGTGAATTTCATTGCAGGCGTGTGCCCTTTCCTTTGTCCCCAAGTGCCCCAGGGGAAGTTCCCAGGTAGCCGTCTTGTGGGTGTCCAAGAGAGTGGACAGGCCCCAAGGTGTCAGGGCTAAGGAGTGGTGGCAAGGCCAAAAATGCTTTCTCTGACTTCTTTTTGTGTGCATTGAGGGGTGGAAGTAGAGGTGGCAGCTAAAACTGCCCAGTGGTCTCACCATTTTTTTCTCACCTGTACGTGTGGGATTGGGTAGGGCTAGAGTGTGACTCTTCAGTTCTCATGCTAACATTGATCGATATTGGACAGTGGAGATGATGTGTAGGGGAAGGGATGCAAAATCCAACCACTTGTAGTCAAGACATCAGCAGAGTGTGGAGCTAAGCCTGTAGTCTCTGAGGTTGGTCTGCTGGGATATGAAATCTAGCTCCCCATTTGATAACCTGGTCACCTCTGGGCTAGATTGTTTCACTTTTCTGTGCATTCATGTTCTCACCAATAGACGGGAGCTGATGCACTCACTACCAATGGGTCAGTCAATTCCAATTCATAGTGACCCTGCAGGACAGAGTGGAACCATTCTAGAGGTGTTCCTATAAGCTGTGACTTGTCCTGGAGAAAATTGATGCATCATTCTCAGGGGAAGCTGCTGAGGGTTTTTCTGAGCTTGTGGTAAATAGTCAAGGGCTTCTCTATTGCCCCACCAGCGCTCCTCTTAAAAGGGTTGCAAAAGCCACCAAAACCCCACTGCTCTTGAGTTCATTCAGACCCATAGCAACTCGGCAGGATAAAGTAATAACTGTCCCGGCAGATGTCCAACCCTGAACACCTTTATGAAAGCTGACAGCCCAATCTTGATCCCGAAGAACAGCTGGTGGATTTGAACCACCGGCCTTTTGGTTAGCAGTTCTAATGCTTCACCCACACCACCACCAGTGGGATGAAATGAGTGAATGTACATGCAATGCTTAGAACACTGGTACATAACATGAACTTAGTAACTGTGTGATATTGTGGTAGGAGGGGAGTCCAAAAACCAAGCCAACTCACTGCCATCCAGTCCTCTCTGACTCACCATGACCTGAGTTCTACCCTATAGGACAGGGTCCAACTGCTCCTGTGGTTATTTGAGACTGTAACTTGGTAGGAGTGGAAAGCCTCATCTTTTTCCCTGAGAGTGGCTGGTCGTTTTGAACTGTTGACTTTGGGATTAGCAGTCCAATATGTAATCACCCACGCCACTATTAAATGAGAGCAACGAGTTTCTGACATTTTCTGTGAGGTGGTAGAATTATTTGTCATTTCTATATTTGAATACGGTAAATCGACTGAAACACAGCAATGGTCATGACATTACAAAGAGAGGAGAGATGTCAATTTTAAGGATATATAGAGCTGGAAGTCAATCCTGGATAGTACAAATGGTGAAAACACTTGGCCATTAACAGAAACGTAGGAGGCTCAAGCGCACCCAGAATACCTTGGAAGAAAGTCTGGCCATCTGTTTCTGAAAGGATATGCCCATTGGAAATCCTATGAATTGCCCTGAATCACAATCAACTCAGTGTCAAATGGTCATTTTAAATTTCAGAATGGTTCCTGGGATGAAAGAAAAAATCTAAGTTGTCTATTGAAGAGGTGGTTTGTGAGAGCACCTGGCCCATTTAAACAAAAAAATGGACGAGGAACCTCGCTGGGGTCACTGTACACAGACCAGTCCATGCTTTCTCCACATCTAGTTGTGTTGGATGCTGTCAAGTTGGTTTCAACTCACAGCGACTCTTTGTACAACCGAAAGAAACACTTCCTGTTCCTGTGCCATTCTCAACAATTGTTATGTTTTAGACTATTGCTGCAGAAACTGTCCATCCATCTTGGTGAGGGCCTTCCTCTTTTTGGTGCCCCTTTACCAAGCATGGTGGCCTTCTCTATGATGTTGCTCCTCATAGCTCCTGATGTTCAAGTATGTGAGACGAATTCTAGCCATTCTTGCTTCTAAGGAGCATTCTGGATACACTTCTTTCAAGACAGATCTTGCTCCTCAACTGAAATTCTTGCACAGAGAGTGAAAACAAACCTGATTTACCTAGAGTCTCATTTCCCACAGTGGGCAACACCACCATCAGCTTGGCATGGAAAAATCCAGGGATCTACAAAGCAGATATCTACATTTTATCCTGGATGGTGAGCTATAGTACAAAATTCTTTCATTACCAGGGGTCCCTGAATAATTTCTTTTTCTGAAAAGAGGGCAGTAGGCAGAATAAGTTTCGGAACTTTTGGTCTAGAGCAGGGGCTGGATACTTGTTTTTCTGCCAAGGATCATGTGATTTATAATGTCATTCATGGGGCCATACAGGTCAAATATTTAATGAACTCACCCCTAAGGTGATGGCTACAAATGCTTCTCTTTGGTGAGATGTGTGATGCTGGCAGGTATTGATGATTTGGGGGGCCATATACAGCCCTCGGGCCACACGTTTGTCTAGGGTAGTGGATCTCAACTGGTGGGTCATGACTCCTTTGGGGGTCGAATGAGACTTTCATGAGGGTGGCCTGATTCATCACAGTAACAAAATTACAGTGATGAATTAGAAATGAAATAATTTTGTGGTCAGGTGTCACCACAAACTGAGGAAATTTATGAAAAAGTCACGGCATTAGGAAGGCTGAGAAACACTGGTGTAGGTAATGGTTGGGATCTCAATGTAGGAAAACATGAACTTAATAGGCTTTCAGGCAGTGTAGCACTTGGGTTTCATTGGAGAGGAAAGAACTATTGATCTTGTTTCAAGGACAAACAAATCTGGAAGTAAATGCTTTTGTGGATGAAAACAAAACATAAAACAAACTCTTGAAAGATTTCTGTATGCTAGAGATGAATTACAATCAAGAAAATTAAATGATATCTGTTAGGGGTCCAGCAGAAAACTAACCATTCAGAAGTTTTAATTAAAGAGAGTTTAATGAAGACTGTTCACAGTGGTGCAGATGGGGTTAAGGGAACCAGCAAAAGATAGGGTGGCCCCAAGGGGTTAACAAGAGCATAAAGCTGTTGCCACGTGTCCTATGGAATTTCCTCTACAGCTCTTTGACTTCATATCATCTCATTGTCTTAGCTACTCTATGATGTAGAGCAATTCTGCCTCATAGGAATTTTATACTACTGTCCTCTCCCAATTTCCATTACTTTCCAACTTCATTCGTGTTAAAATATGTAGTATTTAATCAGATTTACTATGCTCTAAACCAGTGGTTCTCAAACTTCGTAATTCTTTGGCACTATAGTGAAGTCCCTGATGTTGTGGTGAACATCCATTCATAAAATTATTTTTGTTGCTACTTTATACCTGTAATTTTGCTACGAATAAGAAGAGGCCAACCCCTGTGAATGGGTAGCTCAAGCCCCAAAGAGGTCCTGATCCACAGGTTGTGAACCGCTGCTCTAAACTAAGAAGTGTTTCTTTAAGATGTAGTTCAGTATATTGTTAGACGCCCAAGTCCTGTTGTTGCTGTTGTTAGGTGCAATCGAGTGGGTTTTGGCTCACAGCAACTCTATGTACAATGTACTGAAATGCTGACCCATCCTGTGCATTCCTCACAGTGGTTCTTTGCTTGGGTTCTATGTTGCAGCCACTGAGCTATTCCAAATTGTAGGGGCTGCCTCTCATTTGCTGCCCTTCTACTGTGTCAATATTTGTGTCATCCTCTAGGACAGTGATTTCAACCTTCCTAATTCCACAACATTTTCCAATGTAGTGGTAGACCTTCAATCATAAAATTATATTCTTTGCTACTTCATAGCTCTAGTTTTGCTACTGTTATGAATAGTGCCACCCTGTAAAAGGTTCTTCTAAGCCCCAAATTGGTCACGACCCACATGTTGAGAACTGCTGCTCTAAATTCAGAGGAGTTTCTCTTAAGGTCTGCTTCACCATACTGTTAGAAGCTCAAGTCCATTTGTTGTTGTTGTTAGGTGCCGTAGAGTGGGTGTGTCTCATAGCAACTCTATGCACATTATAATGGAACGCCGCCCTGTCCTGTGCCCTCCTCATAGTGGTTCTTTGATTATGTTCAGCCACTGTGCTAATGTATCTTGTTGGGGACTGCCTCTCTTTTCCTGCCCTTCTGTACCAAGATTTGGGTCTTCCTTTAGAGCAGTGGCTCTCAACTTTCCTAATGCCATTTTCTTTTCATACTGATTCTCATTTAGTGGTGACCCCCAACCATAAAATTATTTTCATTGCACCTTCATAACTGTAATTTTGTTACTGTAATGAATCATGACACCCTTGTGTAATTTTCATTCCACACTACAAAGGGGTTGTGACACGCAGGTGAAAATCCTCTGCTCTAAACTAAGAGGAGATTCTCTTAAGATAGAATTCAGCATATTTGTAGATGCAGAAGTTCTGTTGTTAGGTACCATTGACTGGGTTTTGGCTCATAACAACTCTATGCACAATGCAAAGAAACACTTTCCCGTCCTATGCCACAGTGGTTCTTACACTTGCGCTCATTGTAGCAGCCACTGTGCTAAACCAACTTTTGGGTAGCTGCCTCTTTTTTGTGGCCTTTCTACTGAACCAAGAATTTTGTCTTCCTCTAGGGCAGTGGTTGTCAAATTTCCTAATGCCATGACCCTTTCATATAGTTCCTCATGTAGTGGTGACTCACATCATAAAATTAATTTCATTGTTACTTTGTAACTGTAATTTTCCTATAGTTATGAATCGGGTCATACTTGTGAAAGGGTCATTTGGCCGCCAAAAGCGGTCGCGACCCACAGATTGAAAACTGCTGGTCTAAACTAAGAGGAGTTTCTCTTAATATCTATTTCACCCTATTGTTAGAAGCACAAATCCCGTAGTTATTGTTGTTAGATTCTGTCGCATAGCTGTCGACGTACAGCTACTCTAAGAACAATATGGTCGAAAGGTGTCCTGTCCTGTGCCATACTCACAGTGGTTCTTTTGCTTGCTCGGATTGTTACAGCCACTGTCGTATTCCATCTTGCTGTGGGTTGCCTCTTTTTTGCTCCCCTTCTACATTACCCAGATTTATGTCTTTCTCTAGGGCAGTGGTTCTCTACTTTCCTAATGCCACGACTCTTTCACACCATTTCTCTTGTACTGGTGACACCCCCCAATCATCAAATTATTTTCCTTGTTATTTCATAACTATAATTTTACTACTGTTATGAATCAGGCCACCCATGTGAAATGGTCATTCCTCCCCCTTAAAACGTTGTGATCCACAGTTTGAGAGCTGCTACTCTACACTAAGAGGAGTTTCTTTTAAGGTCTACTTCAGCATATTATTAGAGGCACAAATCCTGTTGTTTTTGGCTGCCTTCGAGTGGGTTTTGGCTCATACCAACTCTATGCACCGTGTAATGAAATGCTTTCCCGTCCTGTGCCTTCCTCACAGTGGTTCTTTTGCTCATGCTCATTGTTGCAGCCACTGTGCCAATCCATCTTGTTGGTCACTGCCTCTTTTCCTGCCCTTCTATACACAGATTTGTGTCTTCCTCTAGAGCAGTAGTTCTTAATTTTCTGAATGCCTCTACCATTTCACACCGTTCCTCATGTAGTGGTGACATCCCAACCATAAAATATATTCATTGCTACATCATAACTGTAATTTTGCTTCTGTTATGAATCAGGCCACCCATGGGAAAGGTTCATTAGTCTCCTCAAAGGTGTCAGGACACACAGTTTGAGAACCAATGTTCTAAATTAATAGGAGTTTCTCTAAAGGTCCACTTCAGAATATTCTTCGAACCACAAGTCCTGTTTTTTATTGTTAGGTGCCTTTTAGTGTGTGTTGGCTCATAGCAACTGTATGCACAATATAATGAAACCCGGCCCCATCTTGTGCGATCTTCACAGTGGTGATTTTGCTTGTGCTCATTGTTTCAGCCATTGTACTAATCCAACTTTTGGAGTGCTGCCTCTCTTTTGCTGCCCCTCTAATGTACCAAGATTTGTGTCTTCCTCTAGGGCAGTGGTTCTCAAATATGCTAATGTCATGACCCTTGCATACATTTCCTCATGTAGTGATGAACCCCCAATCGTAAAATTATTTTCATTGCTACTTCGCAACTTTAATTTTGCTGTAGTTATGAATTGGGCCTCCACTGTGAAAGGGTCATTTGAACCCCCCCCCAAAGGGGTCGCGACCCACAGGTTGAGAATCGCTGCTCTAAACTAACAGTAGTTTCTCTTAGGATCTACGTCACCATATTGTGAGAAGCACAAGTCCTGTAGTTATTGTTGTTAGGTGCTGTCCAGTAGTTTCTTCTCACAGCAACTCTACGCACAATATAATGAAATGCTGCCGCCACTTATGCAATCCTCACAGTGGCTCTTTGCTTGCGCTCATTGTTGTAGTCACTGTGCTCTTCCATCATTTGGGGGTCTGCCTCTCATTTGCTGGCTTTCTACTCTACCAAGATTTCTGTCTTCCATTGGGCCAGTGGTTCTCAACTTCCCTAATTCCACAACCCTTTCATACCATTCCTGATGTAGTGCATACCCCCCAATCATAAATTTATTTTCATTACTACTTCATAACTGTAATTTTGCTACCGTTATGTACTGGGACACCCCTGTGAAAGGGTCATTTATCACCTAAATGGCGTCCAGGCCCACAGGTTGATAACCGCTGCTCTAAACTATGAAGAATTTTTTTTTAGATATATTTAAACACATTGTTAGAAGCACAAGTCTTTTGTTATTGTATTTAGGTGCCATAGAGTGGGATTCAGCTCACAGTAACTCTATGCAAATATAATGAAACACTGCCCTGTGCCATCCTCACCGTGCTTCCTTGCTTGTGCTTTGTGTTGCAGCCACTGTGCTATTCCAAATTGTGGGGGCTGCCTCTCCTTTGCTGCTCCTCTACTATACCAACATTTGTGTGTTCCTCTCAGACAGTGGTTCTCAACCTTCCTAATTTCATGACCCTTTCATACAGTTCCCAATGTAGTGGTGGACCCCCAGTCATAAAACTTTTTGCTGCTGAAATCAGGGAGGTAGGTAGTAACAGCGGGAACCACTTACTACTCCCATAGTTCCCATAGCTACATGGATCATTTGGTGGGAGGAATGGGGGGTTTCGGTGCTTGGTAGAGGTGAAGGCTGATGTGTTTAGAGTGGAGAGAGGAAAACAGCCTGTTGGGGAAATGTTATTGGAGATGGCTTTGAGACTAGCCTCTGCTGGTCTCTTGCTCCTCACTCTCCTCTTGGTAGCAGCACGTGTGTTCCCCTCCCCACCATGCCTCATCCCAACTTGGAGCCCTTCTGGCTATTATTTCCTTATGGAAAAGCTGTCAGCTCATTATCCTGCTTTCTTCCATTCATGCTTCTTTAGCTCCGTGTTGACTTCTAATAGGAGAGAATCAGAAAAGTTAAGTCCCCACCCCACAGGGCCTTTGCTGAAGGAGATGGCAAGCTGTGTACGGAATATCTCCTTGCTTACTCTCTCACTTCTCCCTAATAGATTTTTCCTGCCACTGCTCCTGGATGGAGGGGATGGAGAGTTCAAGTGATGCCACAGAAGTCACAGCAAAAGAACCAAGGCACTTAGCAAAGACCATTCATGAGCTGGAATATGATAGAAGCTCTTGAATGGGAAGGCACCATTCTGGCAGTAAACATGCTCCTATGGACCCTCCCAGTTCTAAGGCTTTAGTGCAGTCCCACCTGAATGAGTTCTCCCTGGGTGAGTTCCTCCTGAAAGCGAAAGAGGGCTTATCCTTCTTTATCTTTGAAGCTATGCCTTCTATATCTACTGGATCCAGATATTGAGGATCTTCGCTTCCTGATTCCTGAACTCAACTGTGCTGATTGATAGCTGCATGGCCAAGGACCCAGACACAGCTCTGGATTCTCTGTTCGCTCTCTTTAGCCACCATTGGTTTCCTTTTGTCTAATTGTGCAACAGAAATCTCGGAGGATGCTTTATTCTAAAGTTCTTCCACTTTCCTAAGGCGGGTATAGAGAAAGGCAAAGTTAACTGGAGTATCTCCAGCACACACTGGAACCCCAAGGGGGCTGCATAGGTCTCATCCAAAAGGTTAGATCTGCTGCCTCACCCCTAGCCTGGGAACCCATCATGGGTAGGGGCCAAGTGCTGTTTCTATCTGGACCTTCAGGGTCTTCGCAGTGCCTGGCTCATAGAGGAAATGAAAAATGCTTGTTTCTTCTTAACAAGTCAGAGATTTACTATTGTTGTTAGGGTCGGTCCTGTTGGTTCCCACTCATAACAACCCTATGTCAAACAGAACACAACGCCACCCGGTACCCTCATCACAATTGTTCTTATGTTTGAGCCCATTACTGCAGCCCCCATGTCCATCCATCTCATGAGAGCCTCCCTCTTTTCCATTACCCTTCCACTTTACCAAGCATGATGTCCTATTCCTGGGCCTGTTCTCTCCTGACAACATGTTGAAAGTACATGTCCAAAGGGTGACAAAATCTGGCCATCCTTACTTCTAAGGAGCATTTGGCCTGTGCTTCTTCCAAGACAAGTTTATTGGTGCTTCTGGTAGTCCATAGTACTTTCTATGGTTCTTTTTTCCTAGCACCTTAATTCAAATGCATCGATTCTTCTTTGGCCTGCCTTATTTAATCTACACATTTTAAATGCATAGGAAATGTTTGAACATACTATGGCTTGTTTCAGATGCACCTTAGTTCTCATAATAACATCCCTGCTTTTCAATGCTTTAAAGAGGTCTTGTGAATATTTAGCCAATACAATGCAATGCATTTTTTAATCTCTTGAGTGCTGCTTGCATGAGCGTTGATCATGGATCCAAGGAAGAGGAAATCCTTGACCACCTCACAATTCTACATCTAAGCATATACCTCAAAGAATAACAAACAGAGACTCAAAGAGATAGTGGTATACAAGTTCACTGCAGCACTACCCACAATAGCTGAAAGGTGACTATTACCAAAGTGCCCGGGGCCCGAAGAATGGATAAACCAAACAATAACTAAGTCATAAAATGGAATATTATTCAGCCTTTAAAAAGGAATTGATGTTTGGGAACACGCTACACCATGCAGGGACCTTGAACACCTTCTGCTGAGTGAAACAAGTCAGACCATAATGAGATTGATATAAAATATGCAGAATCCATAGGGAAATCCATAGGCAGCAAGCAGACTCACGGTTGATAAGGGTTGGGTGACGAAGGCAATGGGGAGTGACTGGTTAATGAGCATTGACTGTGTCTCCATTCAGAGTGATCCAAATGTTGGCCTGATTCTATGTTCGGTTTGCATGGAGCCCCTGCCATCTCCTGAGGGGTAGCCTCAGCAAAGGCACTGACAGGCTGAGAATCTTGGTTTCCTGACCTGTGAGTGTGCTGGAAAGATTAGATGGAGTAATAAATAATGACACTGATCACAACCAATAATTATAAAGCACTTACTATGGGCCAGACGTTGTTCCCCAGCCGTGCTTCTAGTAGGCACACAAATAAAATGCCCTTGGGGCCTAACAGAAACTCAGATTCCACTTCAGCAGATCTGAAGCAAGCTGCGAGAAATGGAGTTTCTCCTGGGGACAACAGTGAGGACCAGGATTCTCAGAAGGATTGAGGCATTTGAATGGCAGTGATGGCAAAGACCGTGTTTGGAGTATACTGTGTGTGGCCAGGAGAATGAGCAAATCTGTCCTGGAGGAAATTGAGCCAGGACACTCTTCACAGAATGTTCCTAGAAGAGAGAATGACAAATTTTTGTCATGCTGATTTTGGTCATGTCGTTAGGAAAGACCAGTTGCAAGAAGAGGACATCATGTGGATCTGGGGAAACTCTTCATGACACGGACTGGCTCCATAACCGCAACAATGACCTCAAACATGCCGATGGGCAGGAAGATGGCATAGGATCTGGCAGTGATTTGTCTTATCAGACCTACAGTCAAAAGGAGTCAAATTTGACTTACTGGAGACTAACAACAACAACAAGGTCTTTCTATCTATTGATGCATTCAATCTCAACCTCGAACACACAACCTAAGCACTATTTTTCACTTCCCTTCTACACACAGCAGCGCAAAGGGGGTTCAATGATTTGTCCCAGGTCATGGAGCTAGAAGGACATAGAGCCAGGACTGGACAATGGAGCGATATGACAACAGAGACATTAAACATAAGCAAGGCTTTGTCTCCCACAAAGATCATAGGCATTACCATAATGGACTTGGCACAAGTCCTGCCGCATGGCAACCTTTCAGCAGATAGGTGCTATCTTAGTGCCATCCAGTTGACAGCAAGTCAGCGACTGTATAGGACAGGGGAGAACTGTCTGTGGGTTTTTGACACGAAATATTTACAGCAGTAGAAATCCTCATCTTTCTCCCACAAAAGTCCCTATGATTGTTAGTAATTTGGTCAGAAGTCACTTTAATGGTGACCAAATCCTTCCTTTTTTGGGATTCAACATTAAACCCCACTGCTTCTAATAGCTCCTCGCCCCAAACCAAAACAGGCATGAGAGAGTTGATTCTGACTCATGGTGCCCTCATGTGTACATTGCATAGGACTTTCAAGACTATAGGCTTTAAGGAGGTTGCCAGGCCTTTCCTCCATGGTGTCCCTGGGTGGGTTCCAACGGCAAATGATTTGTTAAATAGTTGTGTGTGGAACTGTTTGCCCCCCTTCAGGAACTCCAATATCCTTGCAGCTCTCTATTCACAAAGGACTGTCCTTCCAACCAAGAGCCCAGAGTGCTTGTTTTCTCTCTCTTATTTTCTTTACATCAAGAAGTTTGGGACTCCCCAGGAGATGGGTTCCAGGGACATATTTATATGTAATTATGACCCTGTCATCTACAACATGATCATGATAAATGGAGAAAAGACTGAAGTGATCAGGGCTATCTTCTTTCTGGAGTCCACACTAAATGATCATGTGAGCCCCGGTCAAGAACTCAAGGGATGTATTGTATTGGGTAAATCTGCTCTTTGAGATCTCTTTCTTTTTTTCTTTTTTTGCAGTTGGGAATGAGAAAGGGGAGATGGGCAGTTCTCCCAAGTTGTGGTCCCTGCCAGGGCACCCCCCACTCAAACCTGGCCAACTGCACTCGGGAATAGAGTTCCCTGCCACTTCTGTAGAACTGCCCTGTGGAAGGACCAATGTCCTAAAGGTTCAGAATGGAGAAGACAAGTTTCAAGAGCTACAGCCTAGCCCCTTACAGCCAGAGTGTGACTCAACAAGGGCCGCCACAGGCACTTTCTAGGGATCTTAAGTAGTTGGGGCATAAGGAGAGTGGCATGGGGCTCTAGCAAGCTAGGAGCCCATCCCAGGCTGGGGTTATATATCCCAAGCCCTTGATGGGGAGGCCTCAGGCAAGCAGTGGGCCCAATGGAGTTCTGGGTTTGTGGGACTGGGGGAAGGGAGCCACCTTTGGGGTTGGGCCAACCCAGGGCATCCCAAGTGGGATGGGGTGCAGGGGCCTGGGCAGCGTCCCTCTTCCTCTCCATCCTCCATGGCCTGTTAGGCTAACACAAGGTCTTGGGCAGGCAGGGGGCCTGGGGCAGTGCCCAGTTGACCCAGGGGCTAGCAGGGCAGGGGGTGTTTCCTGGGTAGGCAGAGGGCCTCGGGCAGGGTCTTTGTGGCAGGCCCAGACCCAGGTGGGCAGGGACCTGGAACAGGGATCCCAGGTGTGTGCCCGGCCTGGACTGGACCCAGGGTTGGCAAGGTCCCTGATGCAGGTTCCTGGGTGGGCAGCGGGCCCAGGGCAGAGTTTTGGTGGTGAGCAGGCCCAGGGTGGGGGCAGGGGGTCTGGAGTGTGGTCCTGGGTGGGTCAGCTGGGAAGGGCAGGGATCCTGGTGGCTGGCCAGTTGCCTGGTGGGCTGCAGCCCCACATCAGGGGTCATGGTGGCAAGGCCCTCCCTGCTGGGCAGGAGTCTGGGAAGGGGCAGGAAGGCTGCACAGACCACACCTGGTCTTTGAAGTCCTAGGCCTTGCGCATCAGGTCATTATGGCCCATGGAGGCAGTGCGGCTCCGAAGCTGGCTCACAGCCTTCAGAGCTTGGCTCGCTCAGCTCCTGAGCCCTTGACCTCTATAGGAACTGCTGGCTGGCCTCCTGTCATGTTCTCAATAGGCTCCAGCTGCTGCCAAGTAGGCCAAGCCTTAAAGGGGCCATGGGCTTCCACCTGTGCGCCCCTCCTCCTCACCCTTAAAGGGGCCGGGTGCTGCCGCCAGAGACCTCTTTCAAAAGTGTTCTTCAAAGTGTTTAAGAGCAAGAATGTTACATTAAGGTGCACCTGACTAAAGCCATCTTAGTCATATTTTCGATGGCCTTCTATGCACGTGAAATTTGGACATTGAAAAGGATGATCAGAGAAGAATCAATGCATTTGAATTGGGAGGGGGGTGAAGAATATTGAAAGTACTATGAACTGCCAAAGAACAAACAAATGTGGGTTAGAAGTACAGCCAGAATACTCCTTAGAAGCCAGGATGGTGAGGCTTCCCCTCACACACCTTGGACATACTGTTAGGGAGAGACCAGTCCCTGGAGGAGGAAGGACGTCCTGCTTGGTAAAGCAGAGAGGCAGTGAAAATGAGGAAGAACTTCGGCCAATGGATTGACACAGTGGCTGCAACAAGGGACTCAAACATAACAACAATTGAGAGGATGGTGCAGGACAGGGTGGTGTTTCGTTCTATTATCCATAGGGTGGCTAGGGGTTGGAACTGACTCAATGACAGCTAACAGCAGAAACAATGTCTACACCCACTAATAACAGGACAGGAAGTTTCCCAACCCCTCTCATCTCTCAACCCCAGGAACAGAGATGCCACCTTCCTTCTAGCTGTATTCCCAGTATCTAGAACAGAGCTCAGCAATGAAGTACCTAACAAACCTGAAGTAGCTGTTACTTAGCTCCATGCCTCATAGGTCTCAGTTCCCAAGTCCCGAAACAATGACATCAGTGTTGTTGTTTGTTGCCATCAAGTCGATTTCCAGTTACACCTGCGTCACACCTGCCTACCTAGAATCCCACCTTAAGAAAATAAGCCAGATCAATGATTCTTGCCCACGGTGTCTGCAGACTATGACTCACCACTCTGAAGGGATGTCATGTAAATGTTGAACTGCTAGCTCAAAGTTGACAGTTCAAACCATCAGCTGCTTCAAGGAAAATGATGAGGCTGTCTGTTCCAGTAATGTTGGACAATGTTGGAAAACTTACATAGGGTCTCCATGAGTTGGAATTGACTGGACAGTAATGGGTTTGCTGTACCTGGAATGATGATGCGACCAGAGAAAGAATGAGAGGGAAGTCTGAAAACGAAGCACCGACCTGCCCTCCATCGGGCTGTTTTGTGATTTTTTGCAGCAGATGGTTCGAAGGGAACAGGGAATGAAGAGGCGGAGTGCATGGCACAGTTGAGGGCTATTTGCCATTCTGACCAAGTGCCTCTGTGAGAAAAGGGGGAGGGGAGGCTTGACCTGGGTCTTGATCAAAGTAAAAGAAAATATTTGCATTTCCAGAGAGTGGGAGGTTTCCCAAGCCAGGGTAGTAACAGGAGCTGCCAGCTCTCACCTCTGACCCTGTGGGCCCTGTTCAAAGAATCTCCTGGACTAAGTGGGAGGTGCGTGGTTAGGCAGAGAGACAAAGAGAGAGTCGAACTAGGAACTCTGGCTCTTTCCCAGCCTGAGCCTTAGCCCCCGAGCCTACTCATCTCCACTCTCCCCCTTCCCCGGCCCCCCACAGGGACACCTTCCAGAGGTCTTCCAGTACCCATATGTAGGTTTTGGCTCTTCCTGCTTTTGGCTCTGCTCAGTGGAGGGCATTTGAAGGTTGTTTGTGGGATTTGTACAGTTGACATTAGGGTAAATGCGTGATCATTTCTTAAATTTATCCTACTGCAGATTTAGGCTGTGTTTCCAAACTCCCTGTCCTCACAGAGGCTCTGCAGAGGGGACAGTGACTCTGATTCCACCTGGAATTTCCTGGTTGAGCACAGGGATTTCCCATCCCAGTATAGCCATGGCACCAGGGATCAGGGTGCTAGGAGAGGGGCAAATGGGTCCCCAAAGGAGATGTGTAGTGACCACAAAAGTGACACACTGCTGGTCACCTACTAATTGTACATGGTGGTGCTTGCCCCTCTCAAGGTGGACACATACAATTTCGCCTATGCCTCTTCTCTAAAAGCAAGTGGACCTGCTTGTGACATGAGGTTTTGGAAAGTTCTTTCATGGGCCACAAAGAAGTGTGGCTGATCCAGTGTCTCAGGCTGATTTAGAGTAGTGACCAGAGAGTTCGTGGTGAAAGGGGGTAGGGAAATGTGGAGAGCTGGCCAGGGAGTGAACACGGAATAATTTGAGCCACACAGAGTAATGAATGGGAGGCAGAATGGATATGGAAGTAATCTGGGGGACGAGTTTGGATCTGCCTCTGTGGGTTTCTGACACTATAAATTTGTCCATTGTCAGACGGCCTCATCTTTCTCCCTCTCAGAGCAGCTAGTGGGTTTGAACTGCTGGCTTTGAAATTAGTAGCGGGATGCTTAACCCACAGCATCACCAAAACTCCTTAGCAAGAAGGATATTACCACAACCACAGCCACCACCCCTTTTTCCTAATTTTCTGAGAGATAGAGAGGAAAGAGTGCTGTCCAGCGTTCGACTCCCTTTAGAGAAAATGGGAGGTCCAGGGTGATGACAGCAGGTGGCTGGAACATCCCAGCCTGGCATCCAGGGCCACCCAGAAAGATCCTCCCTTGTGGGCTCTGTGGAGCAGGCACACTCAAAGACCATAGGACCTCAGTCTCAGCTGTCGGCCACGGGGCTTGGGTTTCTTAGTTCCTGCTGCTTGGGTAGGGGCTGCTCGATGGAGAGCCTCGTCACTTAGCATCATGGCTGCTCAGATGTGATACCCCTGAGTCGTGTAATTTACATTTCATGCACAATTGAAGCAGCTAATGGTGTCATTCTCCAAGGGGGGAACAAGTTGTCATGATGTTAATTACATTGCAGGCGTGCTCCCTCTCCTTTGTCCCCAAGTGCTCCAAGGGAAGTTCCCAGGTAGCAGTCGAGTGGGTGTCCAAGAGAGTGGCTTTGGCTCCCTCCAAGGTGTCAGGGCTGAGGAGTGGTTACAAGGCCAAGAATTCTTTCTCTGACTTCGTTGTGGGTGTGTTGGCGCAGTGGGAGTAGAGGTGGCAGCTAAAACAGCCCAGTGATCTCCCCATCATTTTCTAACCTGCGCGTATTCAATCGGGCAGGGCTGGAGGGTGCCTGTTCAATGCTCAAGCTAATTTTGCTTGATAGGGGACATTGGAGATGATGTGTAGGGAAAAGCACGCAAAATCCAACAACTCCTAGTCCAGATTTCAGCAGACGGTAGAGCTAAGCCTGTAGTCTCTGAGGCTGGTCTGCTGGGATTTAAATTCCAGCTCCCCCTTGGATAACCTGATTACCCCTGGGCCAGATGGCTTCACATCTCTGTGCATTCGTGTCCTCACCTATAGACGGAAGCTGATGTACTACCAATGGGTCACTCGATTCCAAATCATAGTGAGCCTGGAGGACAGAGTGGAACCATTCTATAGGCGTTCCCATAGGCTGTGACTGATACTGAAGTAAATTGACGCATCATTCTCATGGGAAGCTGCCGAGGGTTTCGCTGAGCTAGTGGTAAATAGTCAAGGGCTTCTCTATTGCCCCGCCAGCGCTCCTCTTAAAGGGGTTGCAAAAGTCACCAAAACCCCACTTCTCTTGAGTTCATTCAGACTCATAGCAACTCAGCAGGATAAAGTAATAACTGTCCCTGCAGACGTCCGACCCTGAAAATCTTTATGAGCTCAGACAGCCCCAACTTGATCCCGAAGAACAGCTGGTGGGTTTGAACCACCGACCTTCTGGTTAGCAGTTCTAATGCTTCACCCACACCACTACCAGTGGGATGAAATGAGTGAATGTACATGCAATGCTTAGAACACTAGTACATAACATTCACTTAGTAATTGTGAGCTATTGTGGTAGGAGGGGAGTCCAAAAACCAAACCAAACTCACTGCCATCGAATCTACTCTCACTCCCCATGACCTGAGTTCTACCCTATAGGACAGGGTCCAACTGCTCCTGTGGGTATTTGAGATTGTAACTTTATAGGATTGTAAAGTTTCATGTTTTTCCCTGAGAGTGGCTGGTGGTTTTGAACTGTTGGCTTTGGGATTAGCAGCCCAATATGTAATCACCCACGCCAT
This sequence comes from Tenrec ecaudatus, assembly GCF_050624435.1. Classification (NCBI taxonomy): domain Eukaryota; kingdom Metazoa; phylum Chordata; class Mammalia; order Afrosoricida; family Tenrecidae; genus Tenrec; species Tenrec ecaudatus. The sequence goes on along the minus strand of NW_027457553.1, from coordinate 753,954 downwards.
TATTAAATGAGAGCTATGAGTTTCTGACATTTTCTGTGAGGTGGTAGAAGTATATGTCATTCCTATATTTAAAGAAGGTAAATCTACTGAAACAGAACAATTGCCATGGCTTTCCAAAGAGAGGAGAGATGTCAGTTTTAAGGATAAATAGAGCTGTGAGTCATCCCTGGAGAGTACAAATGGTTAAAACACTTGGACATTAACAGAAACTTAGGAGGTTCAAGCGCACCCAGAAATACCTTGGAAGAAAAGCCTGGCCATCTGTTTCTGAAAGGTTATGCCGATTGAAAGTCCTATGACTCACCATGAATCGCAATCAACTCAGTGTCAAATGGTCATTTTAAATTTCAGGATGGTTCCTGGGCAGAAAGCAAACATTCTAAGTTGTCTATTGAAGAGGAGGTTTGTGAGAGCACCTGGCCCATTCAAACACAACTGATGAGGAACCTCGGTGGGGCCACTGTACACAGACCAGGCCATGCTTTCTCCACATCTGGTTTTGTTGGATGCTGTCAAGTTGGTTTCAACTCGTGGCAACCCTACATACAACCGAAAGAAACACTGCCTGCTCCTGTGCCAGCCTCACAATTGTTATGTTTTAGTGTGTTGTTGTAGAAACTGTGTCCATCCATCTTGGTGAGGGTCCTCCCCATTTGGGCGCCCCTTTACCAAGCATGATGGCCTTTTCCATGACGTTCCTCCTCATAGCTCCTGATGCCCAAGGATGTGAGATGAAGTCTAGCCATCCTTGCCTCTAAGGAGCATTCTGGATACACTTCTTTCAAGACAGATCTTGCTCCTCAACTGAAATTCTTGCAGAGAAAGTGAAAACACACCTGATTTTCCTAGAGTCTCGTTTCCCAAAGTGGGCAACACCACCCACCTACTGGGCACAGAAAAATCCAGAAATCTACAAAGCAGATATCTACATTTTATCCTGGATGGTGGGCTATAGTCCAAAATTCTTTCATTGCTGGGGGGTCCTGAGTAAATTCTTTTTCTGAAAAGAGGGCAGTAGGCAGAATAAGTTTGGGAACCTTTGGTCTGGAGCAGGAGCTGGTAAAACTGTTTTTCTGCAAAGGACCATGTGGTGATTTATAACATCATTCATGGGGCCATACAGGTCAAATATTTAATGAACTCACCCCTAAGGTGATGGCTCCAAATGCTTCTCGTTGGTGAGATGTGTGATGCTGGCAGCTATTGATTATTTGGGGGCCCTATACAGCCCTCGGGCCGTACGTTGGTCTAAGGTAGTGGATCTCAACCAGTGGGTCACGACACCTTTGGGGGTCCAATTACACTTTCACAGGGGTTGCCTGGTTCATCGCAGTAGCACAATTACAGTGATGAATAAGCAATGAAATAATTTTTTATGATCGGGGTAAACACAACGTGAGGAACTGTATGAAAGAATCATGGCATTCGGAAGGTTGAGAAACACTTGTCTAGGGAATGGTTGGGATCTCCATGTAGGCTACACATGAACTTCATAGGCAGTCAGGCAGCGTATCACTTGGATTTCATTGGAGAGGAAAGAACTATTTATCATGTTTCAAGGACAAACAAATCTGGAAGGAAATGCTATTGTGGATGAAAACAAAACATAAAACAAACTCTTGAAAGATTTCTCTATGCTATAGATGAATTGCAATCAAGAAAATTAAATGATATCTGTTAGGGGTCCAGCAGAAAACAAACCATGCAGAAGGTTTAATTAAAGAGAGTTTAATGAAGACTATTCACAGTGGTGGGGATGGGCTTAAGAAAGCCAACAAAAGATAGGGAGGCCCCAAGGGTCTAACAAGAGCATAAAGCTGTTGCCACGTGTCCTATGGAATTTTCTCTTCAGCTCTTTGACTTTGTCATTTCTTCTCATTGTCTTAGCTACTCTATGATATAGAGCAATTCTGACTCATAGGAATTTGATACTACTGTCCTCTCCCAATTTCCATTACTTTCCAACATCATGTGTGTTAAAATATGCAGTATTTCATCAGATATCCTATGCTCTAAACCAGTGGTTCTCAACCTTCCTAATTCCTTGGCACTATAATGAAGTTCCTGATGTTGTGGTGAACATCCATTCATAAAATTATTTTCGTTGCTACTGCATAACTGTAATTTTGCTACTATGAAGAAGATACCGACCCCTGTGAATGGGTACCTCAACCCCCAAAGGGGTCCCGATCCACAGGTTGAGAACCGCTGCTCTTAACTAAGAGGTGTTTCTTTAAGATGTAGTTCAGTATATTGTTAGACGCCCAAGTCCTATTGTTGCTGTTGTTAGGTGCGGTCGAGTGGATTTTGGTTCACAGCAACTCTATGAAGAATGTACTGAAACGCTGCCCCGTCCTGTGCATTCCTCACAGTGGTTCTTTGCTTGCGCTCATTGTTGCAGCCACTGAGCTATTCCAAATTGTAGGGGATGCCTCTCCTTTGCTGCCCGTCTACTCTATCAATATCTGTGTCTTCCTCTAGGACAGTGCTTCTCAACTTTCCTAAATCCAAGGCACTTTCATACAGTTTCCTTTGTAGTGGTAGACCCCCAATCATAAAATTATATTCTTTGCTACTTCGTAACTCTCGTTTTGTTACAAGTTATGAATAGTGCCACCCTGTAAAGGGTTCGTTTAAGCCCCAAAGGGGTCACGACCCACATGGTGGGAACCGCTGCTCTAAATTTAGAGGAGTTTCTCTTAAGGTCTATTTCACCATACTGTTAGAAGCTCAAGTCCATTTGTTGTTGTTGTTAGGTGCCGTCGAGTGGGTGTGTCTCATAGCAACTCTACGCACAATATAATGAAATGCCGCCCTGTCCTGTGACATCCTCACAGTGGTTCTCTGCTTGCGCTCATTGTTGCAGCCACTGTGCTAATGCATCTTGTTGGGGACCGCCTCTCTTTTCCTGCCCTTTCGTACCAAGATTTGGGACTTCCACTAGAGCAGTGGTTCTCAACTTTCCTAATGCCATGATATTTTCATACCGATTCTCATTTAGTGGTGGCCCCCCCAACCATAAAAATGATTTCATTGCAGCTTCATAACTGTAATTTTGTTACTGTTATGAGTCACGACACCCCTTTGAAATTTTCATTCCATACCCACAAAGGGGTCGCGACACACAGGTGAAGATCCCCTGCTCTAAACTAAGAGGAGATTCTCTTAAGATAGAATTCAGCATACTGGTAGATGCACAAGTTCTGTTGTTATTGGTGTTAGGTACCATTGAGTGGGTTTTGGCTCATAGTAACGCTATGCACAATATAATGAAACGCTTTCCCATCCTATGCCATCCTCACAGTGGTTCGTTTGCTTGTGCTCATTGTTGCAGCCACTGTGCTAATCCAACTTTTGGGTAGCTGCGTCTTTTTTGTGGCCTTTCTGCTGTACCAAGACTTTGTTTTCCTCTAGGGCAGTGGTTGTCAAATTTCCTAATGCCATGACTTTTTCATACAGTTCCTCATGTAGTGGTGACCCCATCATAACATTATTGTTACTTCATAACTGTAATTTTCCCACAGTTATGAATCATTTCACACCTTGAAAGGGTCATTCGATGGCCAAAAGTGGTCGCGAACCCCAAGTTAAAAACCGCTGGTCTAAACTAAGAGGAGTTTCTCTTAATATCTACTTCACCCTATTGTCAGAAGCACAAATCCTAGTTATTGTTAGAATCTGTTGTGTAGCTTTCGACACCTACCAACTCTAAGCACAATATGAAGGAAAGGTTTCCTGTCCTGCGCCATCCTCCCAGTGGTTCTTTTGCTTGCGCGGATTGTGATTGTTGCAGCCACTGTTGTATTCCATCGTGCTGTGTGCTGCCTCTTTTTGCTGCCCTTCTACTGTACCCAGATCTAGGTCTCCCTCTAGGGCAGTGGTTCTCAACCTTCCTAATGTCATGACTCTTTCACACCATTCCTGATGTACTAGTGACCCCCCCCCCCCAATCATAACATTATTTTCCTTGTTACTCCATAACTACATATTTGCTACTGTTATGAATCAGGTCACCCATGTGACCCACAGTTAGAGAACTGTTACTCTACACTAAGAGTTTCTTTTAAAGTCTTCTTCAGCATATTGTTAGAGGCACAAATCCTGTTGTTTGGTGCCTTCGAATGGGTTTAGGCTCATGCCAACTCTATGCACCATGTAATGAAATGCTTTCCCGTCCTGTGCCTTCCATACAGTGGTTCTTTTGCTCACACTCATTTTTGCAGCCACTGTGCTAATCCATCTTGTTGGGCACTGCCTCTCTTTTCCTGCCCTTCTGTACCAAGATATGTGTCTTCCTCTAGAGCAGTGGTTCTCAACTTTCCAAATGCCACAACCACTTCACACCATTCCTCGTGTAGTGGTGACATCCAACCATAAAATATTTGCATTGCTACATCATAATTGTAATTTTGCTTCTGTTATGGATCAGGCCACCCATGTGAAAGGTTCGTTAGTCTCCTCAAAGGCGTCTCGACAAACAGTTGGAGAACCAATGGTCTATACGAATAGGAGTTTCTCTTAAGGTCTACTTCAGAATATTCTTAGAAGCCCAAGTTCTTTTTATTATTGTTTGGTGCCTTTGAGTGTGTGTTGGCTCATAGCAACTGTATGCACAATATAATGAAACTCGGCCCCATCTCGTGCCATCTCACTGTGGTCCTTTGCTTGCGCTCACTGCTGCATCTATTCCATCTTGTAGGGGCTGCCTGACTTTTGCAGCCCTTCTGCTGTACCAACATTTGTGTCTTTCCTAGGACAATGTTTCTCATACATCCTAATTCTGTGGCCCTTTCGTACAGTTCCCAATGTAGTGGTAGACCCCAAACATAAAATTATAAAATTATATTCATTGATATTTCATAACTGTACTTTTGCTACAGTTAGGAATCAGGCCATCACTGTGAAGGGGTGTTTCAAAACACCCCCCACCTGAAAGTGTTCACAACCCAATGTTGAGAACCCTGCTGTAAACTAAGAAGAGTTGCTCTTAAGATTTACTTCAGCATACTGTTAAACACACAAGTCCTGTTGTTATTGTTGTTAAGTTCCGCGGAGGGGGTTTTGGCTCATCGCATCTCTATGCACAATATCATGAAATGCTTCCCAGACCTGTGCCATCCTGACAGTGGTTGTTTGCTAGTGCTTATTGTTGGAGCCATATTGGGGGGGGGGGGGCTGGCTATTTTTTGTTGCCCTTCTACTCTACCAAGATTTGTGTCTTCCTTTAGGGCAGTGGTTCTCAACCTTCCTAATGCCACAACATATTCATACCGTTCCTCATATAGTGCTGACTGCTAAATCATAAAATTATTTTCATTGCAACTTTGTAACTCTAATTTTTCTACTGTTATGACTGGGCGACCACTATCAAAGGTTCATTCATCCCCCAACAGGGCTTGTGACCCAAAAGTTGAGAACCGCTGCACTAAACTAATAGGAGTTTCTCTTAAAGTCTACTTCAGCACGTTATAAGAAACACAAGTCCTGTTGTTTTGTTGTCAGGTGCAGTCGAGTGGGTTTTGACTCATAGCAACTCTATGCTCCATTTAATGTAACGCTGCCCCATCTTGTGCCATCCTCACAGTGATCCCTTAGCTTGAGCTCATTGCTGCAGCCACTGTGCTATTCCATCTATTTGGGGGGCTGACTCTATATTGCGGCCCTTCAACTGTATCAAGACTTGTGTCTTCCTGTAGGACTGTGGTTTTCAGCAATCCTAATGCCACGACCCTTTCATACAGTGTCTCGTGTAGTTATGACCCCCCAACCAAAAAAATTATATACTGTTGCTACTTCATAACTGTAATTTTGCTACTGTTATGTATCGGCCCACGCCTATGGGCGGGTCTTTCAAACACCCCCAAAGGATTTACCACTCACAAGTTGAGAATGGCTGCTCTAAAAAGAGCAGTTTCTCTCAAGGTTTAGTTGAGCATATTGTTAGATGTATGATTCCTCCTGTTATTGTTGTTCGTGCCGTGGAGAGGGTTTGGGCTCATAGCAACCCTGTGCACAATATAACACAGGCATGCTCAGACTTGCATCATCCTCACAGTGGTGCTTTGCTTGCGCCCATTGTTGCAGCCACCGTGGAAATCCGTCTTGTAGGGACTTCCTCTCTTCTGCTGCCCTTCTACTGTACTTGCGTCTTCCTCTAGGAATAGCGTTTCTCACCCTACCTATTTCTATGACCTTTCCATACACTTCCCAATGTGTAGTGGTGGTCCCCAAAGCATAAAGGTCTTTTTCTACTGTTTTTCCATAACTGTAATTTTGCAAGTCTTATGAATCTAGTCACCCTGTTAATGGGTTGTTCAACCAAACAAAGTGGTCACAAATCACAGGTTGAGAACTGCTGTTCTAAATTAAGAGGACTTTCTCCTGTGGTCTAGCTCAGTATATTATTACACGCACGAGTCCTGTTCTTATTGTTGTTAGGGGCTGTCGAGTGGGTTTGGCTCATAGTTGGCTCATAACAACTCTATGCACAGTATCATGAAACACTGTTCCATCCTCTAACACCCTCACACTTTTCTTTTGTTTTCGCTCATTGTTGCAGTCTCTGTGCTAATCCATCTTTTGGGGGACTGCCTCTCATTTGCTGACCTTCTACTGTACCCAGATTTGTGTCTTCCTCTAGGGCAGTGGTTCTCAAACTTCCTAATGCACGACTCTCTCACACCATTCCTCATGTATTGGTGCCCCCCCAATCATAAAATTACTTTCCTTGTTACTTTATAACTAAAATTATGATACTGTTATGAATAGGTCACCATGTGATATAGTCATTCTCCTCCCCACCCCCCAAAAGGCATCACTACCCACAGTTTGAGAACTGCTATTCTACACTAAGAGGAGTTTCTTTTTAAGGTATGTTTCAGCATATTGTTAGAAGCACAAATCCTGTTCTTGTTTTTGGCTGCCTTCGAGTGGGTTTTGGCTCATACCAACTCTATGCACAATGTAATGAAACGTTGTCCTGCCCGTTGGATCCTCACAGTGTTTTTTCTGTTTGTGCTCATTGTTGCGGCCACTGTGGTAATCCATCTTGTTAGGGACTACCTCTCTTTTCCTGCCCTTCTGTACTAAGATTTTTGTCTTCCTCAAGAATAGTCGTTCTCAACTTTCTGAATGCCACTACTATTTCATACCAGTCCTCATGTAGTGGCGACACCCCAACCATAAAATATTTTCATTGCTACATCATAACTGTAATTTCGCTTCTGTTATGTATCAGGCCACCCATGTGAAAGGTTCATTAGTCTTCTAAAGGCACTGTGACACAGTTTGAGAACCACTGGTCTAAACTAAGGGGAGTTTCTCTTAAGGTCTACTTCAGCATATTCATCGAAGAACAGTCCTGTAGTTTTTGTTTGGTGCCTTTGAGTGTGTGCTGGGTCATAGCAACTCTATACACAATATAATGAAACGTGAGCCCGTCTCGTGACACCCTCACAGTGGTTATTTTGCTTGTTGTCATTGTTGCAGCCATGGGCTAATCCAACTTTTGAGGGGCTCCCTCTCTTTTGCTGCCCCTCTACTGCCCTTTCATTCATTTCCGCAGGTAGTGATGAACCCCCAATCATAAAATTATTTTCATTGCTACTTCGTGACTTTAATTTTGCTACAGTTATGAATCAGGCCTCCACTGTGAAAGGGTCATTTGACCCCCCCAAAGGGCTAGCGACCCACAGGTTGAGAACCACTGCTCTATACTAAGAGGAGTTTCTCTTAGGATCTATAGCACCATATTGTGAAAAGCATGAGTCCTACAGTGATTGTTGTTAGGTGTTGCCCAGTGGGTTTCGACTCTCAGCAACTCTACGCACAAGATAATGAAATGCTGCCCCGTCCTGTGCCATCCTCACAGTGGTTTCTTGTCTGCACTCATTGTTGCAGCCACTGCGCTAATCTATCATTGGGGGTCTGCCTCTCATTTGCTGCCTTTCTGCTCTGCCAAGATTTCTGTCTTGCTCGAGGACAGTGGCTCTCAACCTTCCTATAATGCCACAGGCCTTTTATACCACTCCTCATGTAGTGGGTACAATCCCAGTCATAAATTTATCTTCATTGTTACTTCATAACTGTAATGAAGCTACTGCTATGAATTGGGCCGCCCATGTGCAAGGGTAGTTCATCACCCTAATGGAGTCGTGATGCACAGGTTGAGAATCTCTGCTCCAAACTATGAAGAATGTCTCTTAAAATATATTTCAGCACATTGTTAGAAGCAAAAGTCCTGTTGTTATTGTATTTAGGTGCCTTCAAGTGGGTTTTGGCTCATAGCAACTCTATGCAAAATGTAACAAAATGCTCCAACATCCTGTGCATTCCTCACAATGGTTCTTTGCTTGTGCTGGTTGTTTCAGCCACTGAGGTATTCCAACTTGGAGGGGCTGCCTCTCCTTTGCTGCCCTTCTACTCTACCAACATTTGTGAATTCCTCTCGGACAGTGGTTCTCAATCTTCCTAATTCCACGACCCTTTCATGCAGTTCCCAATAGAGTGGTGGACCCCCAGTCATACAAAATTTTCGCTGATATTTCATTACTGAAATTTTGCTAATCTTATGAATCAGGCAACTCTTGTGAAAGGGTCATTCAACCCACTCACTCCCCAAAATGGTTCGTGATTCATAGGTTGAGAAGCCTGCTCTAAACTAAGAGGAGTTTCTCTTAAGATCTACGTCAGCATATTTTTAGCTCAAGTCCTTTTTGTGTGTTGCTGTTAGTTGCTGTCGAGTGGGTTTTGACTCTCAGCAACTCTACGCACAATATAATGAAACGCTGCCCGGTCCTGTGCCGTCCTCACAGTGGTTTGTTGATGGCACTCATTGTTGCAGCCACTGAGCTATTACATCTTGTAGGGTCTGCCTCTCACTTGCTGCCCTTCTGCAGTACCACGTTTTGTGTATTCCTCTTGGGCAGTGTTTCTGAACCTTCTTAATGGCATGGCTCCTTTATACAATCCTTAATGTTGTGCTGATCCTCCAACAGTAATTTTTTTTCATTGTTACTCCATTACTGTGATTTCTCTACTATTATTAATTGGCAACACCTGTGAGAGTCTCGTCTGAAACCCCATAGGGGTCGCGACCCACAAGTTAAGAACCACTGCTCTAAATTTAGAGGAGTTTCTCTTAAGATCTAGTTCAGCATATTGTTAGAAGTACACGTCCTGTAGTTATTGTCGTTAAGTTCCGTCGAGTGGGTTTTGACTCTTAGCAACTCTATCCACAATATAATGAAACGCTGCCCTGTCCTGTGTCACCCTCACCGTGCTTGTGTGCTTGGCCTCAGTGTTGCAGCCACTGTGCTAATCCAACTTGTTGGAGACTGCCGCTCTCTTCCTTCCCATCTGTACCAAATTTGTGTCTTGCCCTAGAGAAGTGGTTCTTAACCTTCCTTATGCCACTACCCTTTTATATCGATTCTCATTTAGTGGGGACCCACAACCATAAAATTATTTTCATTGGTACTTTGTCACTGTAATTGTACTACAGTTATGAATTGGGCCACCCCTGTGAAAGGGTCATTCTACCCTCCCAAGGGGCACGACCCACAGGTTGAGAACCGCTGCTCTAAAGTTAAAGGACTTTCTCTTAAGTCCTATTTCATCATATTGTTAGAAGCACAAGTCCTGTAGTTATTTTTGTTGAGTGGGTTTCTGGTCACAAGAACTCTATGCACAATATAATGAAATGCTGCCCAGTCCAATGCCATGCTCAGATTGTTCATTTGCTTGTGTTCATTGTTGCAGCCACTGGGCTAATCAATCTTGTAGGGGCTGCCTCTCCTTTGCTGCCCTTGTACTCTACCAAGAATTCTGTCTTCCTCTAGGGAAGTGGTTCTCAACCTTCCTAATGCCACGACTCTTTCATACCATTCCTCATGTAGTGGTGACTGACAAATCATGAAATTATTTTCATTGCTATATCATACCTCTAATTTTTCCACTTTAATGAACGGCCCACTGCCGTGAAAGGGTCATTCGTCCCCCAAAAGGGGTCACAACCCTCAGTTTGAGGACCGCTGCGCTAAACTAATAGGAGGTTCTCCTCAGGTCTACTTAGGTACATTGTTAGAAAAACAATTCCTGTTTTTTTTTTTTCTTGTGGGTTTTGACTCATAGCAACTCTATGTCAATATAATGAAACACTGTCCCGTCTTGTGCCATCCTTGCAGTGTTTCTTTGGCTTGTGTTTATTGTTGCAGCCACTGTGCTATCCCATCTATATTGGGGCTGACTCTATTTTGTTGCCCTTCAACTGTATCAAGAATTGAGTCTTCCTCTTGGACAGTGGTTTTCAACATTCTTACTCACGACCCTTTCATCCAGTTCCTCATGTAGTCGTGACCAAACAACCATAAAATTATTTTTGTTGCTACATCATAGCTGTAATTTTGCTACTGCTATAATTCAGGCCACCCCATGAAAGGGATGTTTGATCCCCTAAGTAGACACGACCCATAGGTTGAGAGCCGCTGCTCTAAACAAAGGGGAGATTCTCTTAAGGCCTTATTCAGAATATTGTTAGAAGCACAAGTCCTGTTGTTATTGTTGTTGGGTGCAGTCGAGTGGGTTTGGCTCATAGCCACTCTCTGCACAATATAATGAAACTCTGGGGGTCTTAAAGGCTTGAAGGCAAACAAGCTGAAATCTAGCTCAGAAGCAACAAAGCCCACAGAGAAGAAGAACACAAGCCTAAGTGAACACGAGGTGTTGAAGGGATCAGGTAGCAGACACCAAAGAACAAAAACCAATACTGTGTGATCACCTTCCCCACATGAACGCTGAAGATGAATGTGTGCATAAGTAAGTGTGGTGAAAAAGGCTGATGGTGCCCGGCTATCAAGCGATATAGTGTCCCGGGTCTTAAAGGCTTGAAAGTAAACAAGCAGGCCCAGAAGCAACAAAGCCCACATGGAAGCATCACACCAATATGTGTGATCATGAAGGGCTGAGGGGACCAGTTTTCAAGCAACAAAGGCGGGAGGGGGGATTATATCATCGTGAATGAGGGGAGTGCATGACGGGGGACCAATGCCCACCTGTAGACAACTGGACATCCCTTGCGGAGGGGTAGTGGGAAGGAGATGAGTCACTCAGGGTCCAGTGTAGCAATAATGAAACCCACAACCTTCCTCTAGTTATTAAACACTTCCTCCCCCCACCTCTCATGATCCCAATTCTACCTTGCAAACCTGGTTAGACCAGAAGATACACAGCGCTACAGATGGGAACAGGAAACACAGTGAATCCAGGACAGATGAACCCCCCAGGACCACCGGTGAGAGTGGCGATACTGGGAGGGTAGTGGGTGTAGAAATGGGAAACCGATCACAAGGATCTACATATCACTTCCCCCCTGGGAGATGGGCAACAGAAAATTGGGTGAAGGGAGACGCCGCGCAGTGTAAGATAAGAGAAAATAATAATTTATAAATTATTAATGGTTCATGAAGGAAGAGGAGCAGGGTGAGAGGGGGAGAGGGGAAAGGAGAAATGAGCTGATTCCAGGAACCCAAGCGGAAAGCAAATTTAGAGAATGATGAAGGCAACGAATGTATAAGTGTGCTTTACACAATTGGTGTATGTATGGATTGTGATGAGTTGTATGAACCCCAATAAAATGATTTTTAAAAAGAAAAAGAAAGAAATGTCTATAAATGAACGAAGGCAACATATGTACAAAATGCCTGATGCAATCAATATGGATTGCAACAAAAGTTGTAAGAGTCTCCAATAAAAGATTTTTAATAAAAATGTATATATAATAAATATTTTCCTAACTTATATAAATGACTAATAAGAATAAAATTAAGCAGCCTGGGTTTTTTATAGGAAAAATAATGATAAAAGAACAAATGAGAGATTCAGCAGGAAGCAATGGATAGGAAAATATTATCAGGAAAGTTTTCTCTTATATGGAATGTACATTCTCTTACATGACAACAATCAGAATATGCCATAAGAACCTCAGACCAAATACTAGAATAAAATAGAGGAAAACATTCCCACCCTTCAATAAAATGCTATATGCTTTCGATGATTTTCACAAAAGGTCAAATTCTTTAACAAAATATTTTGTTCATTCAAATTTTTAATTATGCATAAATTTAGGTCTACTTGCATTACATCTCATACAAAGGCATAAGAATTGCTTTTGCTCTATCTAAAACTAAATAGAAGATAGTGAAGGTGAAAAAATAGCTTTCGTGAATGTTGCTTTGAAATACAAATGGCATTGTCCTAAGAAATTATAATGATTTAATTTTTAAAAATCATTTTATTAGGGGCACATACAACTCTTATCACAATCCATACATACATCACTTGTGTAAAGCACATCCGTACATTCATTGCCCTCATCATTCTCAAAACATTTGCTCTCCACTTAAGGCCCTGGCATCATGTCCTCATTTTTCTCCGCCCTCCCTGTTCCCCCCTCACTCATGAACCCTTGATAATTTGTCAGATCTTACATATTTTTTCTCCCTTCATCCACTTTTCCGTTGTCCATCCCCCAGGGAGGAAGTTATACGTAGATCCTTGTAACTGAGGTCTCAGAGCAGCTGGGTGTGATGCAGGGGAAGCTCTGGAAGAAGCTGCAGACACTGCGGGAGTTGGCAGCCCAACAGTGAGGGTCACTGCATCCGTGGGTACCAGAAAACTGGCTGGGGTTGCTCATTCCCCTAGATGCTACCCCTGCCTTGAAGAGAACCGTGACAGAGGCCTGTAGACATGTGTCAGGAAAAGATGAGTCCTTCACTGTTTCCTCTTCCCACAAACTTCTGAGGACAGCCTGCAGGGCAGGGGCTCAGCACCCTGGATCCAGTCAAATGCCCTTCCCCACAGCCACACCCTCCCCAGCCCCAACTCTCCATGCCCTGGGTTTGCTTCTTGAATCCAGAGGAGCAGCCTGGGCAAAGACCATGAAGAACCTTGTCCTTCAGGCAACCCCTTTGATTGGGTCCCTTTACCTCTAAAATGTGGACACATGCACACTAACTGTTGGGGGACTCAGGCTGTCACCACAGGGGCCAGGATCTGAAGAGGATGCTGGCACTGCAGGGCTTCCTGAGGGAAGCCGAGGACTTGCAGAGCTGGCTGAGCAGCCAGCAACAGGTGGCCAGAGGAGAGAGGACTATGAGCACACCATAGTGAGGAAGGGGCTAGGGGCAAGGAAGGTGCCCTGGAGCCGAATGAAGACGGGTAGTGGAGGGGGGCTGCATGCACAAGGGGCTGATGGGGAACATCAGTCTGGACTGAGGACATCTGTGGCTTCCTATTCCCCTCTCTGCGTAGAGGGGCAAGTTCTGTGGCTGTTCAGTCCTGCCCTGCCCAGTCACTCACTGAGGTGTCTTACAGCCTACCAGCCAGGGCCCCCTGTGACCCCTCTCCTCTCTTCTCAGCTCCTCTTAACCAAGTTTGCAATGTTTTGGCACCAAGTGAAGATGGGTGGCCACCACGGGGCAGCCTGCCCCACTAGCGGAGAGCCTGCTGGAGTGGCGGCCCAGCACTGCCCCCAGGGCACAGCAGTGATGACAGGACAAACAGTGAGTACCAGCAGCCTGGAGCAGGGGTGAGTTTGGGAGGAGGTGCTGGGCATGGGATGAAGAGGCTTCCAGGGAGACCCTTGCTGTGCTGCGGCTCTGCCAAACCACTGTCTCTGGAAAGGGCCAGAGTTAAGGGAACCCAGGGCAGCCCCTGCTGTCTGTGGCCTGTGGAGGAGGCAAAGCTGGGTCGGTGGATCAGGGAGCCTGGTCACAAAGCCCACTTTGCAGGGTCACTTTCCCAAGCCATGGCCTCCCTGCACCTGCAGGGGCGTTCTGGGAAGAGTTGAACTGGGCTGAGGATGCCCTGCACAGCCCCAGGCTGACCCAGGTCACAGTACAAGCTACTGCATTTCCAGCCCAGATGGAGCTTAGGCGAGATCCCGATTTGCCCTTGATCCTAGCCCAGAGGCTGGCCCGTAGTCTCAGGGGCCCGGCATTTGCTTAATGCAAGAACCATGGAGGGGTGCAGCTTCTACCTTTGAAGGGTGTGCAGTCTCCTCCAAACACACAGCATGCCTGGGTGGCACACAACATGGCTACATGCCGTGTGCCGGGCTTTAGAATGACCCCACTTGCTGACTCATGGGGATCCTCCAGAGGGTTTGCAAGTCAGTAATCTTTCCAGGAGCAGGGAACCTCTTATTTCTCCTGAGGAGCAGTTAGTGGGACTGAACCAGGCAACAGCCCAACACTTCCCAAGCAGGCCTCCTGAAGGATCGTTAGAGCAAGGGGTAAACTGCTAGTGATAATGGGCTCCTGGCAGGAGAGTTTGCAGAAAGGCCTAAAGCGCCGAGCAAGATCTCAGGACGGTGGCCCTCTGGGAGCTTAGGACAAGTTCTAAACCCAGCCAGGAAGCTGAAGGGTTGACCAGACAGAAGCTGAGGGGGAGGAATGAGCATGCTGGGATAACTGCTGACACCCGCCTGGGGGCAGGGCTGCCTGGTTGGAGCTGTGGGAGCTGACCAGGCCAGTCCCAACCTGCTTTGAGATGCTGAGGCCACCCTCAAAGTTCACAGCCAACTGTCTCAAGGGCTCGTCCGTATCCAGGTGGGTGCCTGGGGGAGGGGGTGGCTTCTGCAAGTGCTGCCACCCCAGGCCCAGAGTCCCACACTCAATGCCCGGGCCCTTGGCCACCATGCTGTCTCAGGAGAAAGCCACAAGCCTCCCAGATGCTGTGTCCCACTGGGTGGAGGCCCTCCTGAGGAGAAATGGATCGCACTAATGAATCACACAATCTGCCTCTGACACCTTGAGGCCTCCTCACCCCCCACTATCATCACCCCAGTGCCGCTTCCCACTCTGGACTAGAGTGCATAGGTATTAGCAAGAGATAAAACTCATGACACATGGAACCCAGGAAGAGGAATGGGAATAGAGATACCAAAAGGGTAGGAGGAAGGGAGGTAGAGGATGGAAGAAACGGGAACCGATAGCAATGAATGACATATAACCACACACCTCTTCCAGGGAGAGGAGCAATAGAAACCTGAGGATAAAAGAGACAATGGTCGATGTGAGATATGAAAATAATAACAATCTATAATCTATCAAGGAACCATGAATGGGGGAGGAGGAAAAAAAGAGGAGCTGATCCCAAGGGCTCAACAGAAAATAAATGTCTAGAAAAGAATGATGGCAATATATGTATGACTATGTCAGATACAATTGGTGTATGGATTGTAACAAGAGCTGTAAGAGCCCCCAATAAAATAAATAAATTTAAATTAAAAAAAAAAAACACCAAAAACCTCCATCTGCACAGTGAGGCAGTGAAGGGACAAGAGTCCCGAGTCCCTCGGCTCTCACACAAGGCCATCAAAGGCTACCTCTAAGTGGGGATCTGGCAAAGTTGTGGATGGGTGGGCAAAGCTATCAAGCGGCACATGAGGGACTTCATTGGCCCTGGAGAACTGGGTGGGAAGGAGGGGTGGCGGGCAGAGCTGAGGCCTAGTAGACACTTGGTAAGGCTGTGGGATTGAGCGGCAGAGACATGGAGGTTTGGACATGAGTGGTGGTGGACTCAGGCCGGCTGTGACGCTGCCTTGGTACCAGGTCCTCTCACCCCGTGCTCTCCCGTGCTCTCCCAGGCTCCAGGTGCAAGACTATGCCTCCTGGGCAGCCAGTGTGCAGTGAGATTTGCAGGTGGTGGAGGAGCCCCAAGACCCCGGCAGTGGAGCCCAAAGCCTCAGTGTCCACCAAGAGCTGCAGGCCAAGCTGGAGGCCCAGAAGGAGCTGCACCAGTGCGCCACCCAGCGGAGACAGCAGGTGCTCCAGGCTACAGGGCCGTCCGCCGTGAAGGTCGGCTCCCCTTTCTGGCCCTTCCCCAGCCCACTGAACCCCCGCACCCTGGCCCCACAGGGCCAAGCACCTTTCTTTCTATTTTTTAAATCATTTTATTGGGGGCTCGTGCAATTCTTATCACAATTCATACATACATGCATTGTGTCAAGAACATATGTACAGGCTCTTCCTCTAACTGTAGCGGCCTGAGGTGACCTGCTAAAATGGTTCGCTACTCATTTGACCCAGAAAACCCTACAAAATCCTGCAAATACAGAGGGTCAAATCTCCGGGTCCACTTCAAAAACACCCGTGAAACTGCCCAGGCCATCAAAGGCATGCACATCTGGAAAGCCACCAAATACTTGAAAGACGTCACTCTGCAGAAGCAGTGTGTGCCTTTCCGACGGGACAATGATGGTGTTGGTAGATGTGCCCAGGCCAAACAGTGGGGTGGGACCCAGAGTTGGTAGCCCAAAAAGAGTGCTGAATGTTTGGTTCACATGCTTAAAAATGCAGAAAGTCATGCTGAACTTAAGGGTTTAGATGTGGATTCTCAGGTCATCGAGCACATCCAGGTGAACAAAGCCCCCAAGATGCACCACCGGACTTACAGAGCTCTTGGCTAGATTAATCCACACAGGAGCTCCCTTGCCACATTGAAATGATCCTGACTGAGAAGGAACAAATCGTTCCCAAGCCAGAAGAGGAGGTTGCACTGAAGAAAAAGATTTCCCAGAAGAAACTGAAGAAGCAAAAACTCATGGCTTGGGAATAAATTAAGCTTAAATAATAAAAGGGTTTTTTTTTTTTAAAGAACATATGTACATTTGTTGCCATCATCATTCTCAAAACATTTGCCTTCTACTTGAGCCCTTAATATCTGCTGTTCATTTTCCCCCTCCCTCCCCACTCCCCCCTACCTCACGAAACCTTCATCATTCATAAATTAATATTATTTTATCATATGTTGCACTGTCCAAAGTCTCCCCCTTCCTTCTTCTCTGCTGTCCCTCCCCCAGGGAGGAGGCTATTTGTAGATTCTTGTAATCAATTTCCCCTTTCCACCCCACATTCTCTCCACCCTCCAGGCATCGCCACTCTCACCACTGGTCCTGAAGGAGTCATCTGTCCTGCGTTCCCTGTGTTTCCAGTTCCTATCTGTACCTATGTACACCCTCTTATCTAGCCAGATTTGTAAGGTAGAATTGGGATCATGAGAGTGGGGGGAGGAAGCATTTTAGAACTAGAGGAAAGTTATATGTTTCATCGTAGCTACCCTGCACCCTGACTGGCTCATCTCCTCCCCACAACCCTTCAGTAAAGGGTGTCCGCTTGGCTACCAAGGGGCTTTGAGTCTCCACTCTGCACTCACCCACATTTTCAATGATATGATTTTTTGTTCTTTGATTCTTGATACCTCATGATCCCTTCGACAGCTCGTGGTCACACAGGCTGATGTGTTTCTTCCATGTGGGCTTTGTTGCTTCTGAACTAGGTGGCCACTTGTTTATCTTTGAGCCTTAAAGATCCCAGATGCTATATTTTTTGACAGCCAGGCACCATCAGCTTTTTTCACCACATTTGCTTATGCACACGTTTGTCTTCACTGATCGTATCAGGAAGGTGGGCACCCACTGATACGATTTTTAGTTCTTTGATGTCTGATAACTGGTCCCTTCTACAGCTCGTGGTCAGCCAGGCTGGTGTTCTCCTTCCATGTGAGCTTTGATACTTCTCAGCTAGATGGCCGCTTATTTATCTTCAAGCCTTTAACACCCCAGACGCTATATCTTTTGATAGCCTTGCACCGTCAACTTCCTTCACCACATTTGCTTATGCACACATTTTTCTTCAGCAATCGTGTCGGGAAGGTGTGAATCCTGGAATGCCAATTTAATAGAACAACGTGTTCTTGCATTGAGTATGTGCTTGAGTGGAGGCCGAATGTCCATCTGCTGCCTTAGTACTAAACCTATAAATATATGCACATAGATCTGTTTCCCTACACTCATATAAATATATTTACATATGTACATTCCAGTCTTTGGACCTCTATAAATACCCTTTGTCACCTAGTTCTCTCCTCTATTTCCTTTTACTTTCCTCTTGTCCCACTATCATGCTCAGCCTTCATTTGGGTTTCAGTAATTTCTCTCGGTTACCTTGCCCTTGCTGAATCCCTACCAGACCACTCACACCCTCCTTGCTACTGATTTTGGATAACTTATTGCTCCCCTGTCCCTGGGTTGTTCAGCACTACCCCTTTGCCCCCTTCTCTCCCACTCCCCTATTCCCCCGGAACTATTGGTCCCCTTGTTTTCTCCTCCAAACTATTCTTGCAGTCTATCGTATCTAGATAGGTCTGTAGAGATAATAATATGCACCAAAGATCAAGTCATTGCAACACAGGCAATGAGTGAGAACACAGCAATGACAACAAAAAGGAAACCAATTACCCATAGAAGAATAAATTAATTTTGGAAGGCAAATGCTTTGAAAATGATGAGGGCAAAGAATGTACAGATGTGCTTTATACAACTGATGTAAGTATGGATTGTGATAAGAGTTGTATGAGTCCCTAATAAAATGCTTTTTTAAGAATAAAATAAAAGAAAAAAATTTTAAAGAAAGAAAAACCTTTACATAGATGAAGGTCAGATTTTAATCTCTAGTCGTGTCCTTCAGTCAGGTCCAATGGGGTACCATGCTTTGGCCCCAGAGTCTGTCCTTTGTACTACCTCAGTGGCTCCCTGCTCTGCTCCCACAGTTGCTCTGCCACACACTTTTAGTGGTTTGCCTCAGTGCCATAGGATCAGTCTGGGCCAGTTCTAACCCTGAGTCTCCAGTGTTGTCCCCCTTAGGGCCCTGGGCCATCAATGGACGATGTGTCTCGTAGTGGGAGCAGCCACATTGTCCACTCTGTCCATTGGCTGTTCAGAGCCGGGATATCGTCCCCCAGGCCTGATGGGCCTGGATGTGCTCCACTCTCTCTTCCTCCCCCTTCTTTGCTCCCATTTGCTCTGATCAAACATGCCCCTCTCTCCTAGATGCAGCTTCAGTGCTGTCCTCTGAAGTAAATTCTTCTGGGGGCAGGGGCAGTTGTCCACATAGCTGGTATGGGAGCCCAGGCCTCAGGCCCCTCCACTGGCTCCCCACTCCGTGTGGGCACACTGCATTCATCTGGCACTGGCTTGATATCTGGTCCCTCTTTCCCTGTGGAAACACAAATAATACCCTCCTCTTGGGTGGGACAGTCAGGCACCTTTTCTCTGGAGCTTCCCTCAGCACCACCTTCGGTTGTGTCCATTTCCATGCCCAGGTCCAGGAAAGGCTATGCGTCATGCAGGATGCTTGGGAGCAGGTCTTTCAGGCCTGGGAACGGAATCAAGGGAGACGGCAGGCCATTCACCACAAGCAGCTCTTCCTCAGACAGTGAGGCAGCTGGACAAGATCCTGCAGGCTCAGGAGACAGCTCCCCTCACCACACACAGACACACTGACCCCAGGACCTCCAGTCCTCCTGTAGTACCACCCCAATCCCCCTTGCTTCCTGGATCACTGGCTGCTATTCTGATACGGAGCTAGATAGTGTGTCTTCCCAAGTGGCCAAGGGGACACCTGAGCCTCAGGTCACTCAGGGCCATCTCCTCCCCACACCTGGCCCCGGCCAGCCAAGCCCTACGCGGTTTGGTTGGAAATTGATGGGCCTCCCCCCCACCTTGTCAGAAGTTGGGATGTTCCTAACGGCCCCCAGGTTGGAGTGCTCTTCTTCCTCAGGTTCTTTCCCCTCCTGCTCAGCACCCACCTCCCCACCCCAAGCCGCAGGCCCCTCGATGCACCCCCAGGGAGCTCAGGCTGTAAACCAAGGTTCTGGCAGATGTTGCTGTCTAGGGTTCCCTTTGAACCAGCATCTGTGCCCCCGACACGCCTCCCCACCTCTGTGTCACCTCCATGACTGCCCCAGGTCTTCCAGGAAGCCAGTGCCCTGGAGGGCTCTGTGGAAGAGGTGGAGCGGCTGATCCAGAAGCATGGCACCATCAAGAGGTGCTGAGCACACAGGACAGGGAGGTGATTCCCGGGAAGGTCATGGGCGTTACCCTGATAAGGCCGGGGTATCCAGACTGTTGGGGGCACACGGGTGAGGTGTGTATGCACACCCAACCTGTGCTGGTGGGTGAGGGATTACCAAGGAGCCAGGGGCTCCAATCCAGGGCTGGTGACCAAGCCGAGGTGCCCAAGCACCCAGACGCGCATGGGGATGGGTTAGGCCACACTCTGGGGACCACAAAGGGCATTTGGATCTGCCCATATCACATGGCCCCTGCTTCCTTCTGCTCAGGAGCCTGGCCAACCCTCAACTGCAGAGCTGAGGGGAGGCCCCCGCGAATTATAGTGAGGGCTATGGGCTGTGAGCCAGCCCCAGCAGGGGTACACTCAGTACTCAGGGCTGGGCCCACCTCCCACCTCCCACTGTGCAGGAGGCTGAGCTGAGAGAGCAGGCCAGGGTGCTGCCAGGCCCCTGGGTTCAGGGCCTGTTGGGCACGATACGTGAGCGGTCCGCTTGAGTGGAAGCCCTGGGAGAGGGTCAGTGACACAAGCTTCACATCTCTCTGATTACTGCCGGCTTTCTCAGGGCTGCTAGCCAGGTCAGAGGGCACCCCACCTGAACCCCATTTTACCTTTACAAGTGACCTTCAGCCCCACTAGGGGCCAAGGGGCGGCATGCGGTGGAACGGGATGTGGAGAGTTTAATGGCTTTTCCAGGGGCAAAGCTAGGACTGGAGCCCAGGGCCCTTGATCTCAGAGCCGTGTGGACACCTGTCATCCTGATGGGCAGAGTAGACAGGGCCCCAGGGGTGGGTGAGGGGCACCCTCCACATGAGAACCCACCCATGGCTCCTGCCCAGCCACTTCCTAGATCTGAAGACTGATGGGCCTGGGCCTCTCATCTTGGGTGAAAGAAAAATTATTGGGCTGTCCCTGAGCTTGGTCAGCATTTCACTCCTTGGCAGAGCCCGAGGGGTATACGGGGTCACCGCTTGGGGCCAAGGCAGTATGAACATCAGGGCACTCATGTCCCCACCATCACACAGGACAGCGACTGGATCCAGGGGTGGGGAGAGCAGCTGGAATAGCCTGACCCTCTTGGGGACCACAAAGAGAAGCTGATACGGTTTCAGAAACACCTGGCCTATGAGACAGAGACCCCATGGAAGGGAGGCAGGAAGGGAATTGACAGAAAGAGCTGGGACCCCTGCTAGGTACTGGTTTTCCATCCAGCAGCCTTGTCCCCAACACCCGCAGTGTCACTGTGTAGACACTAATCAGCCAGGAAGAAAGGATCAAAGAGAACCCTGGGCAGAAGGGCAGAGGCCAAGCCTGTAATGTGCCCGTCCTCCACAGGGTGCCCTTGCTAGAGTCCTGGACCTTGGGAAGGATCTGGTGAGCATGGAGAGGCTGCTGCAGAGACACGAGGCCTTGGAGCAAGAGATGGGCCTCCTCCAAGTTCAGGGGCTGGTATGCCATTGGGTCTAGCATCGGGGCCAGGCCAGGGGACCTCTTCTGTGGGACCCTGCAGAGGAAGAGCTGAGCCAGTATACTCCCATGCCAGGGGCCTCTTGAGCACAACCTGATCCCCTTCCTCAGCCTCCGTACATCCCCCATATCACGGAGCAGAAGGCAGCCCTCCTCTGCCAGAGAAGCCTGGGGTCAGCCCGCAGCCTCGGCCACAGCTGCCAACAGTTTATGGACAGCTGGCAACAGCTCCAGAGCAGAGCCTAGAAGTGGTATGGACACCCTTTGGGTCCATTTCTTCACTCCTGCCCCCCTTCAGCAATCAAGTCCCATGCATCTCCTTGACTCCTTGTTTTAGGGTACAAAAGAGACCTTCAGGAAAAACAATGTAAAGAAAACATCGATCAAGTCTTAAAAGAGACCACGACCACACAATGACCCAGACACATCATCCGTGAAACAAATCCAGGGAGACTCATATGTGTGTAAGAAAGAGGTCTACTGGCGATATCTAAAACAGATGGAAATAGAGTTACCATATGACCCAGCAACCCCCCCACCCTTACTGGGCAAGAAACAAACCAAGGTCAGACATCTGTGCTCCAAAGTTCATTGGCACAGTTCACAATTGCAAGGAATTGGAAAAAACCCAAATTTCCATCACCTGACAATTGGATTAAAAAGCTGGGGTACCTCTACTAGCGGGGATCAACGATATAATGTCACACCAGAAGTTCTTGGCGCCCCAGCATGGGTCTCTGGGCTTCCTGCCTCGGAAGCACAGCAGCCGGCAAGGCGGGAAGGTGAAGAGCTTACCCAGGGATGAGGCCTCCAAGCCGGTCCACCTGACAGCCTTCCTGGGCTACAAGGCCGGCATGACCCACATTGTGCGCGAGGTCGACAGGCCAGGCGCCAAGGTGAACAAGAAGGAAGTGGTGGAGGCCGTGACCATCATGGAGACCCCTCCCATGGTGGTGGTGGGCATCGTGGGCTATGTGGAGACACCTCGCGGCCTCCGGACCTTCAAGACGGTTTTTGCGGAACACATCCGTGACGACGTGTGCAAGCGGCGGTTCTACAAGAACTGGCACTAGTCGAAGAAGAAGGCTTTCACCAAGTACTGCAAGAAGTGGCAGGATGACGAGGGTAAGAAGCAGCTCGAGAAACTTTAGCAGCATGAAGAAGTCCTGCCCGGTCATGCGCGCCATCGCCCACACCCAGACGCGCCTGCTCCTCCTGCGCCAGGAAAAGGTGCACCTGACGGAGATGCAGGTGAACGGGGGCTCCGTGGCTGAGAAGCTGGACTGGGCCCGAGAGAAGCTGGTGCCAGTGAACCAGGTGTTCGGGTAGGATGAAATGATCGACATCACGGGGGTGACCAAGGGCAAAGGCTACAAAGGGGTCACCAGTCGTTGGCACACCAAGAAGCTGCCCCGAAAGACCCACCGAGGGTTGCGCAAGGTGGCTTGTATATGGGGTCTGGCATCCCGCCCGTGTGGCCTTCTCGATGGCCCACGCTGGGCAGGAAGGCTATCACCACTGCACAGAGATCAACAAGATCTATAAGATTTGCCAGGGCTACCTCGTCAAGGATGGCAAGCTTATCAAGAACAATGCCTCCACGGACTATGATCACTCAGTCAAGAGCAACAACCCCCTGGGTGACTTTGTCCACTACGGGGAAGTGATCAATGACTTTGTCATGCTGAAGGGCGGCATGGTGGGCACCAAGAAGCGGGTGCTGACTCTGCACAAGTCCCTGCTGGTGCAGACCAAGCGCCGTGCCCTGGAGAAGATCGACCTCGAGTTCATCGACACCACATCCAAGTTGGGCCATGGACGTTTCCAGACCGTGGAAGAGAAAAAAGCTTTCATGGGACCACTCAAGAAAGACCGGATTGCCAAGGAGGAAGGCGCATAACAGATGGTACAGCTGGTGGGATCAGAATAAAGACTTCTTTTTCAGTGGGGGGAAAAAAACTGTGGTACATACATACAATGGAGTACTACGCATCGCTAAAAAGTAGTGATGAAAGTTTGAAGCACATCACTGCATGGGAAGAACTGGAAGAAAGCATGCTAAGCGAAGTAAACCAAGCACAAAAGAACAAGTACACATTGAGTCCACGGAGGTAAGCTTTAAAAAAAATGCAAAAGGGACATAGGGGAAAAGCTACTGTATGAACATTCCTGGGGTGAGGACCAGGTAATATGGCAGGGACCAGACCAAATTCAGGGATACATATGGTAGACAGATAAAAAAGAGGCGGGGAAAGGAATAGTAATAATAATAATAAATAAATGGGTAGCGGGGTCACAGGGCACTAACCCGCCCAAGGGTGCCACCGTGAACCCGTATATCTCTGATCTGCATGCCTCTGTGCCTTTGCCTGTGCTCACCCTTTCTCTACTTGGCTCGGTCCTACACCTGTTCTTTTGTGTCTGGCTTATGTCATTACCAGCAGCCCTGCTGGCGTAGTGGTTACGAATTGGACTGTGATCTGCAAGACCGGCAGTTCAAGTCCACCAGCTGCACCTTGTGTGAAAGATGAAGTTTTCTATGTCTGTAAAAGGGTTACCATCCCCAGAAACCGTGGGGGCAGTTCCACTCTGCCCTTTAGGGTTACCATGAGTCAGAGTTGACTGGATGGCAGTGAGTTGGGAGTTTTATTTATTTCATTCCCAGCATGTCTTTTCAAGGTTCATTTGTGACCTGACATTTATCCCCCTATTTTAATGAAAGGACACCACTCCGTTCTAGAACTCGAACTCACTGACTTGGTCCATCCATCTGTCCACGGACTCAAAGGTGGCTTCCACCTTTGGCTGTCGTAACTATAATGCAGTGATGTCCATAATTTAAAAGAAAGCGTTTTGACATGATGTTTTTAGGGGACACAGTGAGACCAGAGCTTTTGTCCCTGCTGGTGAAGGGCCTGGAGGTCAATCCTTTTTTTTCTTCTTTTTTAAGTGTCTCTATTCCCATCTACAAAAGATGGGCCCCTCTCAGGACTGTATATGGTTTCTCTCCTTGAAACAAAAAAATCCATTGTTGTGCCCATTACATAGAGGGGGGAACGAAGCTTAGAAGCTAGTGCCCAGAACCAACAGCCACAAGGCTGGTGGCTGGAGGAGGTCTGTGTGCCCACTGTGGCTGCAGGAGGGACAGAGGGGCCTGCAGGGGGGCCACTGGGCCTCAGAGACCTTCCAGGCGAGGCTACAGGAATTGCAGCAGCTCTGGGGCGAGCTGAGGGCCAACTGTAGGAGGAAAGAGACCACACTCCAGGAGTCCTGCAAGGTGGGACTGTGCACGCCCTGGGCCAGGTTGGATGGGACCCCAGGTTGCCCAGTGCCCACTCCTCACGCCACGTCCTGCCCCAAGCCCTGCATACGGGGGAGCATCTGGGAGCTGGAGAGCTGGCTGCATCCTGTGGAGGGGGTGCTGTGAGTCCCTGGCAGTGGATAGGACCGTCCTGGGGTGGATGAGCTCCAACTGGGGGCAAACAAGACTCGTTTCAAACACCAGCTCTGTGTCCTCTAAGGGCCCGTGTACAACTGCGACAACACAACATTGGGTCCTGCTGGGTCCCCATTAGCATATGTGAGGAAGGCTATTTATTACAGGGAATCCTACCTTTGTCCCTTGGTATTAATTGCAGACTCACTGGGTGACGGATTGTATCTGACACGCAACACGTTTGCCGCAGCAAACACCAACACTTTGTCAAACTCTGTTTGGTATTGCTCCATCCCTCCATTATTCTCCCTAATGACAAAAATAATTAACACATTCATATAAAAGCACAGGATGAGGAAAGCTTTAATTTATGCATCTAGCTCAGGGTCCTCCCTCTTATCAATATATGACAATCTAATGAGGCTTAATTAAAAAATAGCAGTGAAGCAATTTAGATAACTGAGGGATTGTCACGTGTCTGGTTGTGACAGCATGTTTTGTGCACCATGGAAGATAACAGATTTGTCTTCTGTGGTATCTCATATTCATCATCCCCAAACTACCTGCTCTTAGGGGTAGAGAGAGCGAGCTTGTCTTTGAAAAAAGTGCCTGGGTTTGGTAGCTGCTCACAGGATGGCAGGTGTAATGTATTATGAGAACTTAACAAGGCTCTGAGAAGATGGCTATTGGAAGGTCTGGGTGGAGGGCAAGGTCATGGCCCTGAAGGATTCAGGATCCAGAAGTCAAGTCAGAACTGGATGCCAGAGACTTTCTCAATCCAGCCCTCTTTGCCCCTCCCCTAAGGCCAATACATTTCTAAGGGTTATGGATTCTACTTCAGAATCTTTCTCAAACCCAGGGCCCTCTTCACCATTATTGTCTAGACCTGGTCACCTCTTGCCTTATAAATAAAAATATGGGTTTATTGTAAGTCTGGGTCTGTTAGGTTTCTCGGGTGGGAAATGTCTCGGTCCTTGGCTACACACTGGAAAGAAATTCACACCAAAGCCTGGTTGGTAATCCGAGTGGGTTTATATACATGAGAGAAGAAGGTTCCGGCATTACACTAAACTGAACACGGGCACCCTCATGACACTGCACACCCAGCCCTGCTGAGTGGAAGGTAGAGAAGCAGCTGAAGGGAAGGGGCTGTGGTCTCCAGATTACAGCCTTTTAAGGGTTTCAGCTGGGAGGCGTCAATTAAGCTCTCCTGGCTTGGGCTTAGCCCATATTGGCTTTCAACCTCCCGTAGGGGGCCCCCTAAGCATGGAGAGGAACAACCCCTTGTCTTGCTACCTAACCGGTCTACATTCCTGCATGGCTACATTGAGATGTAACTAGACCCTTTAGACAGCCTGTGTGGTTCACCAGGAGACACGGGCCGCAGAGTTCCCTGTGACAACCTTAAACCTTAAACTACTGTTGGAGTTTATATTACCTGTGTGGGTCTGTGGGCATGGGACGTTTCCATGCCAGAGACCTGAAGTTACACAAATAGGCATCCAGAACAGAACTCATACAGGCTCTAATAAGATGCTCAGATGCTTCTCGCTAGGATGAGAATTTAACGAAGTGTGTGAGCAGTTCAGATCTTGTAAAGGAGAACAGGTCAGTAGGGTATCCAGAGAAGAGAGCAAACGTCAGGGGAAAGGGAGGGGGCCCACAGACATCTGTGCTCTGTGTTTGGCCACAAGACAAGAAACCGGGTCTCCTTGCCAAAGAAAGCAGAACAGCAAGTCCCTCAGAACTACGACATTTTTAAACATGACCTATACAACACTCGGCTCTGGGAGGCGCCTTGGAAAACCATAAAAGCCCTAAAAGAGGGGCAAGGAGGAAGCCCAAGTCTTTGATTTTCCCTGCTGTGATTTCAGTGTTGAAATGTCTGTGCACGGAGCCTTTGAAATTTCAGAATCAGAGAGTGGATTCACAAGCCAAGCTCCTGCTTTATTCTTCAATGCATTTTGGCCCAGCTTATCCTTGGTGAGACATGTAACAGAAATTCTGGACTTAGGAGCCACTTGGTCCTTGGACACTAGGAGATTTCAGTGGAATCTGAAACAGGGCTCTAACCACCAGCTGGACTGGCCTAGGAAGCCCAAGTATTCAGTATCCCAAACACCAACCTCCCATTGCTCTTCATCTGCCTCCACCTTGTTCAGCTTTAGTGTTGTCCGTGGAAGTGTTTGGCACCCATCTGATGCTTCGGAACCCAGAAAGGAGGAAAGGTAAAACTGGGATTCAAATGAAACAGACTTAAGCAGGACCATAGCCAAGATGTGCACAGGGATCCTCGCAGCATTTGACACCTTCATTTCCCTCTTCGGACTCAGACGTGGCAAGGTTCAGAAACAAGCTTTACCAGAAAGAACAGCTGTGAACCCAGCCTGCTTCCAAGTGAGAAAAAGCCCTTTACACATGAGTTCCTGAGGTCAGCCCAGCCCTGTGCATCCCGACCCCTCCCAGAGTCCCTGGCTCTCTGGCGAAGCATTAAAGCAAGTGGAAGCAGAGATTTGCTCAGAATAAAAAATCATTTTTCACAATAGCACGGCACGTTCTGGATGGCAATCATGGCTGCACAAATCATATCCGTCCTCCAGCCAAAATGTTGGCGCCTCAGTGACCAAGCACATACATTGTGTGACGAGACTCAAAGCCTATTCCATTTGTGGTCAATTGTTTCCTCGCTCTCCATACTTTGCACTTAGGAGACATGCTCTCTGGAGGTGGTTGAGGCTTGTCTTGTCACCAATAATCATCTCCTACGCCTTCCTTTACAGTCACTAATTTGATGTGTTCACTCAAAGAAATGCCAATAATATGAGGTTTCAGAGGAGAGCTCCTAGAGCTCCCCCAGACAACAAGGAGGCCGAGTGTCACCGTCATTATCCTGAACTGGGAGGGGGCACTAGTGTTCCAGAAGCTGGGGATCCGTCACTGCCTGCCCACCGCACAGACAGAGCAGGTTCTGGTTATAATTGCTTCTAGACGTCCTGCCATGCTGAGTTGAAAGTCAAACCCATAAACGCTGCCCGACTGCAATAAAACTGGAGTACACAGACATTTCTGCACCATTGCTGGGTGAAAATATACTGAGTGGAGTTGGATGAGATGGCAGCAAGTGCCTAAGGAGGGGATGCTGTGGGAACACCAACAAGATGACTGTCAGTCGCCGTTTCCTCTTCTCGTCTGCTTTCCCCCCCCTATCTTTCAGGACCAAAAGACATGACAAATAAGTAAGGAAACAAATTTGTTCATTTTTAGAGGAGTCTCCCACCACACCCCACCCCACCTCTGGCCTCCTTTGAGCAAGTCAGTAGAACTTTTTTTTTTTTTTAACCTGGCTTCTACTATGGCAACTTCCGGAGTTGCTATGTGGCTGTGTTTAAAAGTCGCCTTTGGGATCCAGAGCACAATCCTAGTCACAAAGGCATTCTCCCAGTCCCAAACAGCAATGCGACCTCATTTCAGAAGGTTGTTCTTGTTTCTGTAGACCCAGAGAGGAGTTCAAGCTGTTGATCTTGACCGTGGTTGTCGAGTCAGCCTCTCATGGGCACCTCATGGGAAGCGGAGCAAACTATGCCAGTCTGTGCTATCACCAGGGCTGGGAAGGAAGCCAACCGTGGCGGGCCATAGGTCGATGTGTGGATGGAGATAATCAGGTCTTTCGTCCTTATTCTATTTCAGTCTGGAAACATCACTGAAGCCTGCTCAGTGTCATAGCAACACACAAGCTTTCACTGACAGTCTGGGGCACATTGGCTGCAAATCGAACCCGGGTCTTCCCGGTGAAAGACGATGAGAGATCTACCACTGCAGCACCATAGCCCTCACCTCAAACCAGGGCAGTCATTTCCCACAGATCTACCAGAGTTCAAACCAGACCACAATGCAGGATGACTGAGATTGCCACCAGAATCTGATACTGATGCAGAAAAAAACCTAACTACCATTTTATTGACTCCCACTCATACCGGCCCAATAGGACAAAGAACTGCCCCTTTGGGGTTTTGAGACTTTAAATCCTTACAGTAGTGGTTCTCAACCTGTGGGTCGCGACCCCTCTGGGGATCAAATAACCCTTTCACAGGGGTCAACCAATTCATAACAATAGCAAAATTACAGCTATGAAGTAACAATGAAAATAATTTTATGGTTGCAGGTGTCCACAACATGAAATGTATTAAAGGGTGGGGGCATTATGAAGGTTGAGAACCACTGCCTTACAGAAATAGACAACCTCATATTTCTCCCACGGACGGGCTAGTCAGTTCAAACCCCCGACCTTGCGATTAGCAGCTTAATGCACAGTCCACTACACCACCTGGGCTCCTAATGCTATAATAAGAGATACTATTGTTAGATCTCTCCTGGGAGAGATATACCTCAGGCCTTGGCTTCGCGTGAGAAAGAATTCACTTCGAAGCCTGGATTGTGATCCAAGTGAGTTTTTTGAGAGAAGAAGTTTCAGGTTTACACAGGCACCTCAGGGCCCCTCACGGGGCACAGCCTACCTAGAAACTCCTGGAGAGAAAGTCACTCAGTGGGCTCCGGGATACTGCCTTTATTCTTTTTTTAAAAATCGTTTTATTAGGGCTCATACAACTCTTATCACAATCCATATATACATCAATTGTGTAAAGCCCATTTGTACATTCATTGCCCTCGTTATTCTCAAAACATTTGCTCTCCACTTAAGCCCCTGGCATCAAGTCCTCATTTTACCCCTCCCTCCCCGCTCCCCCATCCATCAAGAAACCTTGATAATTTGTGAGTGGTGATACTGAGAAGGTTGTGGGAGGGTGGATTGGAAAGAGGGAACTGATTACAAGTATCTACATGTGAACTCCTCCCTGGGGGACGGACAACAGAAAAGTGGGCGAAGGGAGACATCGGAGCGGGCAAGATCCTGCCTTTTCAATTCCTCCATAGGGAGGCATGGTTGACGGTCATGGTCAACCCCAATGGCTGGATTGAATTCACCTGGCCCCCATGGGCCAATCCAGGTGTAATGCCCACCTAGGTGTACCATCCCTTCCTGGCCGGAAGTTTGAACCTGAGCATATGTAATGGATGACCCAGTCCCTATGCTAAACCTCCTAATAGTATTTGCAAGATGCCAAGCACCGTTCTAAGTTTTTTGTGTATAATAATTCAATTATTCCACTTAACAAGCCTATGTTTGGACTCTATTCTGGCCTCATTTTACAGATGAAAAATCAGTGGCACAGGATTATAAAGTCATGAGCCTAGGACCACACAGTGAGGAAGTGGGAAGGAGAGATTTGGACCCAGGCTGCAGAGCCCATGCCTTGGGTGCCTACAGCTGCCATGTAGGACACAGAAAAGCATGGAGCAGACTCGGCGTAATTCATTAGGGAGTTGGGAGGACTGTAGCATGAATGTATGTGCTATGACTTCATGAGAGTAGCTGCTACTCAGATCCAGAAGAGAATACAAGCCTTTTGCAAAAATTATTTTTGCCAAGAGAGGGTGGAAAACTGCATCTTGTACGAAATCCCCCCAACCTGCACATGGGCATAGCTATTTCAGAAGGTTCAAACAATGTGTGCTGTGCGGCAAACCAAACTGAGCTCAGGGGGAGCTGGTCTATGGGTTATGTTAGCCAGAAAGTGAGCAGTTTGAACTCACCAGCCACCACTCCAAGGGAGAAAGAGGAGGCTTTCAGCTCCCATGGACTTATAGACTTCGAAGTGGCAGGGAGCATTTCTATGCATCCTATGATTAGGATCTCGGAGAGTGAGGGTGGAGTTGGTTGAGACCTGTCTTCAGGGCATTTCCCAGAAGGGCTTCCTGCAGTGGCTCTGCCTTCAGGAATGTCTGATGACCTTGAGGGCAGTAAAGTCCTAAACACACTTGGGCAGTGGTTCTCAACCTTCCTAATACAGGTCCTCTTGTGGTGATGCCCCCCTCCCCCAACCATTAAATGATTTTCTTGCTACTTCATTACTGTAATTTTGCTACAGTTATGAATTGGGTGAGCCCTGTGAAAGGGTCATATGACTCCCAAAGTGGTCGCAACCCACAGGTTGAGAACCACTGCACTAAGGGTTCCCCTCCCAGGCAGCCCTACCAGTGTCTGGTGTGCATAGTTCTGTGAGGTGAGAGAAATGGACTTAGTGTCTGCTTCTGGTGACAGTTGATGTGGGTGGGCTTTCTCCCTATGTCAAATCCCTCTGGAGCCATTTGTCACCACAACAGAGGGAGCCATGCACAAAAAAGCAAGAAGAGGATGCAGCACAGCAGGACAGCAAGCAGAACAATGATTGAATAAGCACAATTCAATTCAATCATGAATCGGGTGCCCTTGAGATGTGGGTACTGCCAGGATCAGCTAGAAGTCTGCATGACCTATCAGATCTCTGCGCCGATCTCAAATCACTTCACATGATCCATTCTACCAGTCATGTCGAGGACAACTAGAAGTCTGCATGAGCGAGCCCAAATCACCTCCTCACTTACCCATTCAAGAGGCTGTGCCTGTATAACCTATCGACTAACACATTCCCATATGCCGTGGTTATGAAACCAACCATCATGCTGGAATAAGGACCAATCACGATGCAAGGGTCAGGGTCAATGGGAAAGCAAAATAGGGGCTGAGGGGAGCCAAGAGGGGTCCCTTCACTCAATCCCTAAACCTGATCTAATGTCACTAGACTGGGGTCTTCCTCACATCTCAAGGGCACCTGAGGTGCCTGTGTAAACCTGAAACTTCTTCTCTCAAGAAACTCACTTGGTTCACAATCCAGGCTTCGAAGTGAGTTCTTTCTCACGCGAAGCGAAGGCCTGAGGTATATCTCTCCCAGGTGAGATCTAACAATAGTATCTTTTATTATAGAATTAGGAGCCCAGGTGGTGTAGTGGACTGTGCATTAAGCTGCTAATCGCAAGGTCGGGGGTTTGAACTGACTAGCCCGCCCGTGGGAGAAATATGAGGTTGTCTATTTCTGTAAGGCAGTGATTCTCAACTTTCATAATGCCCCCACCCTTTAATACAGTTCATGTTGTGGTCACCTGCAAACATAAAATTATTTTCATTGCTACTTCATAACTGTAATTTTGCTATTATGAATTGGTTGACCCCTGTGAAAGGGTTAATTGATCCCCAGAGGGGTCGCGACTCCCAGGTGGAGAACCGCTACTGTAAGGATTTAAAGTCTCAAAACCCCAAAGGGGCAGTTCTTTGTCCTATTGGGCCGGTATGAGTGGGAGTCAATAAAATGGTAGTTAGGTTTTTTTCTGCATCAGTATCAGATTCTGGTGGCAATTTCAGTCATCCTGCATTGTGGTCTGGTTTGAACTCTGTAGATTTGTGGGAAATGACTGCCCTGGTTTGAGGTGAGGGCCACGGTGCTTCAGTGGTAGATCTCTCATCGTCTTTCACCGGGAAGACCCGGGTTCGATTTGCAGCCAATATGCCCCAGACTGTCAGTGAAAGTTTGTGTGTTGCTATGACACTGAGCAGGCTTCAGTGATGTTTCCAGACTGAAATAGAATAAGGATGAAAGACCTGATTATCTCCATCCACATATCGACCTATGGCCTGCCACGGTTGGCTTCCCCTCCCAGCTCTGGTGATAGCACTGACTGGCATAGTTTGCTCTGCTTCCCATGAGGTGCCCATGAGAAGCTGACTCGACAACCACGGTTAAGATCAACAGCTTGAACTCCTTTCTGAGTCTACAGAAACAAGAACAACCTTCTGAAATGAGGTCGCATTGCTATTTGGGACTCTGAGAAAGCCTTTGTGACAAGGATTGTGCTCTGGATCCCAAAGGCGACTTTTAAACACAGCCACATAGCAACTCCTGAAATTGCCATAGTAGAAGTCAAGTTTAAAAAAAAAAAAGTTCTACTGACTTGCTCAAAGAGGCCAGAGGTGGATGGGGGTGCGGTGGGGTGGGGTGGGGTGGGAGACTCCTCTAAAAATGAACAAATTTGTTTCGTACATATTTGTCATGTCTTTTGATCCTGAAAGATGGGGGGGGGAAGCAGACGAGAGGAGGAAACGGCGACTGACAGTCATCTTGTTGGTGTTCCCACAGCATCCCCTCCTTAGGCACTTGCTGCCATCTCATCCAACTCCACTCAGTATATTTTCACCCAGCAATGATGCAGAAATGTCTGTGTACTCCAGTTTTATTGTAGTCAGGCAGCATTTACGGGTTTGACTTTCAACTCAGCATGGCAAGACGTCTAGAAGCAATTATAACCAGCACCTGCTCTGTCTGTGCGGTGGGCAGGCAGTGACAGATTCCCAGCTTCTGGAACACTAGTGCCCCCTCCCAGCTCAGGATAATGACGGTGACACTTGGCCTCCTTGTTGTCTGGGGGAGCTCTAGGAGCTCTCCTCTGAAACCTCATATTATTGGCATTTCTTTGAGTGAACACATCAAATTAGTGACTGTAAAGGAAGGCGTAGGAGATGATTATTGGTGACAAGACAAGCCTCAACCACCTCCAGAGAGCATGTCTCCTAAGTGCAAAGTATGAAGAGGGAGGAAACAATTGACCAAAAATGGAATAGGCTCTGAGTCTCCCACACAATGTATGTGCGTGGTCACTGAGGCGCCAACATTATGGCTGGAGGATGGATATGGTTTGTGCAGCCGTGATTGCCATCCAGAACGTGCCGTGCTATTGTGAAAAATGATTTTTTATTCTGAGCAAATCTCTGCTTCCACTTGCTTTAATGCTTCGCCAGAGAGCCAGGGTCTCTGGGAGGGGTCGGGATGCACAGGGCTGTGCTGACCTCAGGAACTCATGTGTAAAGGGCTTTTTCTCACTTGGAAGCAGGCTGGGTTCACAGCTGTTCTTTCTGGTAAAGCTTGTTTCTGAACCTTGCCACGTCTGAGTCCGAAGAGGGAAATGAAGGTGACAAATGCTGCGAGGAGCCCTGGGAACATCTTGGCTATGGTTCTGCTTAAGTCTGTTTCATTTGAATCCCAGTTTTACCTTTCCTCCTTTCTGGGTTCCGAAGCATCAGATGGGTGCCAAACGCTTCCACAGACAACTAAAGCTGAACAAAGTGGAGGCAGATGAAGAGCAACGGGAGGTTGGTGTTTGGGAGACTGAATACTTGGGCTTCCTAGGCCAGTCCAGCTGGTGGTTAGAGCCCTGTTTCAGATTCCACTGAAATCTCCTAGTGTCCAAGGACCAAGTGGCTCCTAAGTCCAGAATTTCTGTTACCTGTCGCACCAAGAAGAAGCTGGGCCAAAATGCATTGAAGAATAAAGCAGTAGCTTGGCTTGTGAATCCACTCTCTGATTCTGAAATTTCAAAGGCTCCATGCACAGACATTTCAACACTGAAAGCACAGCAGGGAAAATCAAAGACTTGGGCTTCCTCCTTGCCCCTCTTTTAGGGCTTTTATAGTTTTCCAAGGTGCCTCCCAGAGCCGAGTGTTGTATAGGTCATGTTTAAAAATGTCGTAGTTCTGAGGGACTTGCTGTTCTGCTTACTTTTGCAAGGAGACCCGGTTTCTTGTCTTGTGGCCAAACACAGAGCACAGATGTCTGTGGGCCCCTCTCTTTCCCCTGACTTTTGTTCTCTTCTCTGGATACCCTACTGACCTGTTCTCCCTTACAAGATCAGAACTGCTCACACACTTCGTTAAATTCTCATCCTAGCGAGAAGCACCTGAGCATCTTATTAGAGCCTGTATGAGTTCTGTTCTGGATGCCTATTTGTGTAACTTCAGGTCTCTGGCATGGAAACGTCCCATGCCCACAGACCCACACAGGTAATATAAACTCCAACAGTAGTTTAAGGTTTAAGGTGGTCACAGGGAACACTGGGGCCCGTGTCTCCTGGTGAACCACACAGGCTGTCTAAAGGGGCTAGTTCCATCTCAATGTAGCCATGCAGGAAGGTAGACCGGTTAGGTCGCAAGACAAGGGGTTGTTCCTCTCCATGCTTAGGGGGCCCCCTACGGGAGGTTGGAAGCCAATATGGGCTAAGCCCAAGCCAGGAGAGCTTAATTGACGCCTCCCAGCTGAAAGCCCTTAAAAGGCTGGAATCTGGAGTCCACCTCCCCTTCCCTTCAGCTGCTTCTCTGCCTTCCACTCAGCAGGGCTGGGTGTGCAGTGTCATGAGGGTGCCCGTGTTCAGTTTAGTGTTACGCCGGAACCTTCTTCTCTCATGTATATAAACCCACTCGGATTACCAACCAGGCTTTGGTGTGAATTTCTTTCCAGTGTGTAGCCAAGGACCGAGACATTTCCGACCCGAGAAACCTAACAGACCCAGACTTACAATAAACCCATATTTTTATTTATAAGGCAAGAGGTGACCAGGTCTAGACAATAATGGTGAAGAGGGCCCTGCGTTTGAGAAAGATTCTGAAGTAGAATCCATAACTCTTAGAAATGTATTGGCCTTAGGGGAGGGGCAAAGAGGGCTGGATTGAGAAAGTCTCTGGCATCCAGTTCTGACTTGACTTCTGGATCCTGAATCCTTCAGGGCCATGACCTTGCCCTCCAGTCAGACCTTCCAATAGCCATCTTCTCAGAGCCTTGTTAAGTTCTCATAATACATTACACCTGCTATCCTGTGAGCAGCTACCAAACCCAGGCACTTTTTTCAAAGGCAAGCTCACTCTCTCTACCCCTAAGAGCAGGAAGTTTGGGGATGATGGATATGAGATACCACAGAAGACAAATCTGTTATCTTCCATGGTGCACAAAACATGCTGTCACAACCAGGACTCGTGACAATCCCTCAGTTTCCTAAATTGCTTCACTGCTACATTTTAATTAAGCCTCATTAGATTGCCATATATTGATAAGAGGAATGACCCTGAGTTAGATGCATAAATTAAAGCTTTCCTCATCCTGTGCTTTTATATGAATGTGTTAATTATTTTTGTCATTAGGGAGAATAATGGAGGGATGGAGCAATACCAAACAGAGTTTGACAAAGTGTTGGTGTTTGCTGCGGCAAACGTGGTGCGTGTCAGATACAATCCGTCACCCATTGAGTCTGCAATTAACACCAAGGGACAAAGGTAGGATTCCCTGTAATAAATAGCCTTCCTCCCAGATGCTAACGGGGACCCAGCAGGACCCAAAGTTGTGTTGTCGCAGTTGTACACGGGCCCTTAGAGGAGACAGAGCTGGTGTTTGAAACGAGTCTTGTTTGCCCCCAGTTGGAGTTCATCCACCACAGGACAGACCTATCCACTGCCAGGGACTCGCAGCTCCCCCTCCACAGGATGCAGCCAGCTCTACAGCTCTCAGATGCTTGCCCGTATGCATGGCCTGGGGCAGGTATTGGGGTGAGCAGTGGGCACTGGGCAACCTGGGGTCCCATCCAACCTGGCCCAGGGCGTGCACAGTCCCACCTTGCAGGCCTCCTGGAGCGTGGCCTCTTTCCTCCTACAGTTGGCCCTCAGCTCGCCCCAGAGCTGCTGCAGTTCCTGTAGCCTCGCCTGGAAGGTCTCTGAGGCCCAGTGGCCCCCCTGCAGGCCCCTCTGTCCCTCCTGCAGCCACAGTGGGCACACAGACCTCCTCCAGCCACCAGCCTTGTGGCTGTTGGTTCTGGGCACTAGCTTGTAAGCTTCGTTCCCCCCTCTATGTAATGGGCACAACAATGGATTATTTTGCTTCAAGGAGATAAACCATATACAGTCCTGAGTGGGGCCCATCTTTTGTAGATGGGAATAGAGACACTTAAAAAAGAAGGAAAAAAAAGGATTGACCTCCAGTCCCTTCACCGGCAGGGACAAATGCTCTGGTCTCACTGTGTCCCCTAAAAACATCATGTCAAAACGTTTTCTTTTAAATTATGGACATCACTGCATTATAGTTACGACAGCCAAAGGTGGAAGCTGCCTTTGAGTCCGTGGACAGATGGATGGACCAAGTCAGTGAGTTCGAGTTCTAGAACGGAGTGGTGTCCTTTCATTAAAATAGGGGCATAAATGTCAGGTCACAAATGAACCTTGAAAAGACATGCTGGTAATGAAATAAATAAAATTCCCAACTCACTGCCATCCAGTCAACTCTGACTCATGGTAACCCTAAAGGGCAGAGTGGAACTGCCCCCACGGGTTCCGGGTATGGTAACTCTTTTACAGACATAGAAAGCTTCATCTTTCTCACAAGGCGCAGCTGGTGGACTTGAACTGCAAGTCTTACAGATCACAGTCCAATTTGTAACCACTACGCCAGCAGGGCTGCTGGTAGTGACATAAGCCAGACACAAAAGAACAGGTGTAGGACCGAGCCAAGTAGAGAAAGGGTGAGCACAGGCAAAGGCACAGAGGCAGGCAGATCGGAGATATAGGGGGTTCACGGTGGCACTCTTGGGCGGGTTAGTGCCCTGTGACCCCGCGACCCATTTATTTATTATTATTATTACTTTTCCTTTCCCCGCCTCTTTTTATCTGTCTACCATGTGTATCCCTGAATTTGGTCTGGTCCCTGCCATATTACCTGGTCCTCACCCCAGGAATGTTCATACAGTAGCTTTTCCCCTATGTCCCTTTTGCATTTTTTTAAAGCTTACCTCCGTGGACACAGTGTGTACTTGTCCTTTTGTGCTTAGTTTACTTCGCTTAGCATGCTTTCCTCCAGTTCTTCCCATGTAGTGATGTGCTTCATACGTTCATCACTACTTTTTAGCGATGCGTAGTACTCCATTGTATGTATGTACCACAGTTTTTTTCCCCCCACTGAAAAAGAAGTCTTTATTCTGATCCCACCAGCTGTACCATCTGTTATGCGCCTTCCTCCTTGGCAATCCGGTCTTTCTTGAGTGGTCCCATGAAAGCTTTTTTCTCTTCCACTTTCTGGAAACGGCCATGGCCCAACTTGGAGGTGGTGTCGATGAACTTGAGGTCGATCTTCTCCAGGGCACGGCGCTTGGTCTGCACCAGCAGGGACTTGTGCAGAGTCAGCACTCGCTTCTTGGTGCCCACCATGCAGCCCTTGAGCATGACAAACTCATTGATCACTTCCCCGTAGTGGACAAAGTCGCCCAGGGGGTTGATGCTCTTGTTAGAGATATCATAGTCGGTGGAGGCGTTGTTC
The DNA here is from genome assembly GCF_050624435.1 of Tenrec ecaudatus. Classification (NCBI taxonomy): domain Eukaryota; kingdom Metazoa; phylum Chordata; class Mammalia; order Afrosoricida; family Tenrecidae; genus Tenrec; species Tenrec ecaudatus. The sequence goes on along the minus strand of NW_027457553.1, from coordinate 716,086 downwards.
TTGATAAGCTTGCCATCCTTGACGAGGTAGCCCTGGCCAATCTTATAGATCTTCTTGTTGATCTCTGTGCAGTGGTAGTAGCCTTTCTGCCCAGCGTGGGCCATCGAGAAGGCCACACGGGCGGGATGCCAGGCCCCGATACAAGCCACCTTGCACAACCCTCGGTGGGTCTTTCGGGGCAGCTTCTTGGTGTGCCAACAATCGGTGACCCCTTTGTAGCCTTTGCCCTTGGTCACCACCGTGATGTCGACCATTTCATCCTGCGCGAACACCTGGTTCACTGGCACCAGCTTCTCTCGGGCCCAGTCCAGCTTCTCAGCCACGGAGCCCCCGTTCACCTGCATCTCCGTCAGGTGCGCCTTCTCCTGGCGCAGGGGGAGCAGGCGCGTCTGAGTGTGGGTGATGGCGCGCATGACCGGGCAGGACTTCTTCATGCTGCTAACGTCTTTCTCGAGCTGCTTCTTACCCTTGTCATCCTGCCACTTCTTGCAGTACTTGGTGAAAGCCTTCTTCTTCGACTAGTGCCAGTTCTTGTAGAACCGCTGCTTGCACTCGTCGTCACTGATGTGTTCCGCAAAGACCGTCTTGAAGGTCCGGAGGCCGCGAGGTGTCTCCACATAGCCCACGATGCCCACCACCACCATGGGAGGGGTCTCCACGATGGTCACGGGCTCCACCACTTCCTTCTTGATCACCTTGGAGCCTGGTCTGTCGACCTCGTGCACAATGTGGGTCATGCCGGCCTTGTAGCCCAGGAAGGCCGTCAGGTGGACCAGCTTGGAGGCGTCATCCTTGGGGAAGCTCTTCACCTTCCCGCTGTGCCAGCTGCTGCGCTTCCGAGGCAGGAAGCCCAGAGACCCATGCTGGGGCGCCAAGAACTTCCGGTGTGACATTACATCGTTGATCCCTGATGGTAGAGGTACCCCAGCTTTTTAATCCAATTGTCAGGTGATGGAAATTTGGGTTGTTTCCAATTCCTTGCAATTGTGAACTGTGCCACAATGAACATTGGAGCACAGATTTGTGACCTTGGTTTGTTTCTTGCCCAGTAAGGGGGGTGGGGGGTTGCTGGGTCATATGGTAACTCTATTTCCATCTGTTTTAGATATCGCCAGTAGACCTCTTTCTTACACACATATGAGTCTCCCTGGATTTGTTTCACGTATGATGTGTCTGGGTCATTGTGTGATCGTGGTCTCTTTTAATACTTGATCGATGTTTTCTTTACATTGTTTGTCCTGAAGGTCTCTTTTGTACCCTAAAACAAGGAGTCAAGGAGATGCATGGGACTTGATTGCTGAAGGGGGGCAGGAGTGAAGAAATGGACCCAAAGGGTGTCCATACCACTTCTGGGCTCTGCTTCGGAGCTGTTGCCAGCTGTCCATAAACTGTTGGCACCTGTGGCCGAGGCTGCGGGCTGACCCCAGGCTTCTCTGGCAGAGGAGGGCTGCCTTCTGCTCCGTGATATGGGGGATGTCCGGAGGCTGAGGAAGGGGATCATGTTGTGCTCAAGAGGCCCCTGGCATGGGAGTGTGCTGGCTCAGCTCTTCCTCTGCAGGGTCCCACAGAAGAGGTCCCCTGGCCTGGCCCCGATGCTAGACACAGTGGCATGCCTGCCCCTGAACTTGGAGGAGGCCCATCTCCTGCTCCAAGGCCTCGTGTCTGTGCAGCAGCCTCTCCATGCTCTCCCGATCCTTCCCAAGGTCCAGGACTCTAGCAAGGGCACCTTGTGGAAGACGGGCACATTACAGGCTTGGCCTCTGCCCTTCTGCCCAGGGTTCTCATCAATCCTTTCTTCCTGGCTGGTCTTGGCCTTGGCCTCGGGCAGGTGACAGAGTCTGATTAGTGTCTGCACAGTGACACTGCGGGTGTTGGGGACAAGGCTGCTGGATGGAAAACAAGTACCTAGCAGGGGTCCCAGGCCTTCCTGTCAATTCCCTTCCTGCCTCCCTTCCATGGGGTCTCTGTCTCATAGGCCAGGTGTTTCTGAAACCGCATCAGCTTCTCTTTGTGGTCCCCAAGAGGGACAGGCTATTCCAGCTTCTGGCCCCACCCCTGGATCCAGTCGCCGTCCTGTGTGATGGTGGGGACATGAGTGCCCTGATGTTCATACGGCCTTGGCCCCAAGCGGTGACCCCGTCTACTCCTCGGTCTCTGCCAAGGAGTGAAATGCTGACCAAGCTCAGGGACAGCAGAATAATTTTTCTTTCATCCAAGATAACAGGGCCCAGACCCATCAGTCTTCAGATCTAGGAAGTGGCTGGGCAGGGGCCATGGGTGGGTTCTCATGTGGAGGGTGCCCTTCACCCACCACTGGGGCCCTGTCTACTCTGCCCATCAGGATGACAGGTGTCCACACGGATCTGAGAATCAAGGGCCCTGGGCTCCAGTCCTAGCTTTTCCCCTGGAAAAGCCATTAAACTCTCCACATCCCGTTCCACCGCAGGCCGCCCCTTGGCCCCTAGTGGGGCTGAAGGTCACTTGTAAAGGTAAAATGGGGTTCAGGTGGGGTGCCCTCTGACCTGGCTAGCAGCACTGAGAAATCCGGCAGTAATCAGAGAGGTGTGAATCTTGTGTAGCTGACCTTCTCCCAGGTCTTCCACTCAAGCCGGCCGCTCTCGTATCGTGCCCAGCTGGCCCTGAACCCAGGGGCCTGGCAGCAACCTGACCTGCTCTCTCAGCGCAGCCTCCTGCGTTGAGGGAGGTGGGAGATGGACCCAGCCCTGAGTACTGAGTGTACCACTGCTGGGGCTGGCTCACAGCCCATAGCCCTCACTATAAGTCCCGGGGGCCTCCCCTCAGCTCTGCAGTTGAGGGTTGGCCAGACTCCTTGGAAGAAGGAAGCAGGGGCCATGTGATATGGGCAGATCCAAATGCTCCCTGTGGTCCCCAGAGTGTGGCCTAACCCATCCCCATGCGCTTCTGGGTACATGGGCACCTCGGCTTGGTCACCAGCCCTGGATTGGAGCCTATGGCTCCTTGGTAATCCCTCACCAACCAGCACAGGTTCGGTGTGCATACACACCTCACCCGTGTGCCGCCAACAGTCTGGATACCCCGGCCTTATCAGGGTCACGCCCATGACCGTCCCGGCCATCACCTCCCTGTCCTGTGTGCTTAGCACCTCTGGAAGGAGCCATGCTTCTGGATCAGCCGCTCCACCTCTTCCACAGAGCCCTCCAGGGCACTGGCTTCCTGGGAGACCTGGGGCAGCCATGGAGGTGACACAGAGGTGGGGGGGGGATAGGGGGCACAGATGGTGGTTCAAAGGGAACCCTAGACAGCAACATCTGCCAGAACCTTGGTTTACAGCCTGGGCTCTCTGGGGGTGCATCAAGGGGCCTGCGGCTGGGGGTGGGGAGGTGGGTGCTGAGCAGGAGGGGAAGGAACCTGAGGAAGAAGAGCACTCCAACCTGGGGGCCGTTAGGAAAATCCCAACTTCTGACGAGGTGGGGAGGAGCCACATCAATTTCCAACTAAACCGCGTAGGGCTTGGCTGGCCGGGGCCAGGAGTGGGGAGGAGATGGCCCTTAGTGACCTGAGGCTCAGGTGTCCCCTTGGCCACTTGGGAAGACACACTATCTAGCTCCGTATCAGAATAGCAGCCAATGATCCAGGAAGCAAGGGGGATTGGGGTGGTACTACAGGAGGACTGGAGGTCCTGGGGTCAGTGTGTCTGTGTGTGGTAAGGAGAGCTGTCTCCTGGGCCTGCAGGATCTTGTCCAGATGCCACACTGTCTGAGGAAGAGCTGCTTGTGGTGCATGGCCTGCCGTCTCCCTTGCTTCCGTTCCCAGGCCTGAAAGACCTGCTCCCAAGCATCCTGCAGGGCGCATAGCCTTTCCTGGACCTGGGCCTGGGCATGGACACAACCGAAGGTGGTGCTGAGGGAAGCTCCAGAGAAAAGGTGCCTGACTGTCCCACCCAAGGGGAGGGTATTGTTTGTGTTTCCACAGGGAAAGAGGGACCAGATATAAAGCCAGTGCCAGATGAATGCAGTGTGCCCGCACGGAGTGGGGAGCCAGTGGAGGGGCCTGAGGGCTGGGCTCCCATACCAGCTATGTGGACAACTGCCCCTGCTCCCAGAAGAATTTACTTCAGAGGACAGCACTGAAGCTGCATCTAGGAGAGAGGGGCATGTTTGATCAGAGCAAATGGGAGCAAAGAAGGGGGAGGAAGAGAGAGTGGAGCACATCCTGGCCCATCAGGCCTGGAGGACGATATCCCGGCTCTGAACAGCCAATGGACAGAGAGGACAATGTGGCTTATCCCACCATGAGACACACCGTCCATTGATGACCCAGGGCCCTAAGGGGGACAACACTGGAGACTCAGGGTTAGAACTGGCCCAGACTGATCCTATGGCACTGAGGCAAACCACTAAAAGTGTGTGGCAGAGCAAGAGTGGGAGCAGAGCAGGGAGCCCCTGAGGTAGTACAAAGGACAGACTCTGGGGCCAAAGCATGGTACCCCATTGGACCTGACTGAAGGACACGCCTAGAGCTTAAAAATCAGATCTTCATCTATGTATAGGTTTTTCTTTCTTTAAATTTTTTTTCTTTTATTTTATTCTTAAAAAAGCATTTTATTAGGGACTCATACAACTCTTATCACAATCCATACTTACATCAGTTGTATAAAGCACATCTGTACATTCTTTGCCCTCATCATTTTCAAAGCATTTGCCTTCCAAAATTAATTTATTCTTCTATGGGTAATTGGTTTCCTTTTTTTTGTCATTGCTGTGTTCTCACTCATTGCCTATCTTGCAGTGACTTGATCTTTGGTGCATATTATTATCTCTACAGACCTATCTAGATACGATAGACTGCAAGAATAGTTTGGAGGAGAAAACAAGGGGACCAATAGTTCCGGGGGAATAGGGGAGTGGGAGAGAAGGGGACAAAGGGGTAGTGCTGAACAACCCAGGGACAGGGGAGCAATAAGTTATCCAAAATCAGTAGCAAGGAGGGTGTGAGTGGTCTGGTAGGGATTCAGCAAGGGCAAGGTAACCGAGAGAAATTACTGAAACCCAACTGAAGGCTGAGCATGATAGTGGGACAAGAGGAAAGTAAAAGGAAATAGAGGAGAGAACTAGGTGACAAAGGGTATTTATAGAGGTCCAAAGACTGGAATATACATATGTAAATATATTTATATGAGTGTAGGGAAACAGATCTATGTGCATATATTTATAGGTTTAGTACTAAGGCAGCAGATGGACATTGGGCCTCCACTCAAGCACTTACTCAATGCAAGAGCACGTTGTTCTATTAAATTGGCATTCCAGGATTCACACCTTCCCGACACGATTGCTGAAGAAAAATGTGTGCATAAGCAAATGTGGTGAAGGAAGTTTACGGTGCCCGGCTATCAAAAGATATAGCGTCTGGGGTGTTAAAGGCTTGAAGATAAATAAGTGGCCATCTAGCTGAGAAGTATCAAAGCCCACATGGAAGAAGAACACCAGCCTGGCTGACCACGAGCTGTAGAGGGGACCAGTTATCAGACATCAAAGAACTAAAAATCGTACCAGTGGGTGCCCACCTTCCTGATACGATCAGTGAAGACAAACGTGTGCATAAGCAAATGTGGTGAAGAAAGCTGATGGTGCCTGGCTGTCAAAAGATATAGCATCTGGGATCTTTAAGGCTCAAAGATAAACAAGTGGCCACCTAGTTCAGAAGCAACAAAGCCCACATGGAAGAAACACACCAGCCTGTGTGACCACGAGCTGTCGAAGGGATCATGAGGTATCAAGAATCATGGGAAAAAAATTATATCATTGAAAATGTGGGTGAGTGCAGAGTGGAGACTCAAAGCCCATTGGTAGCCAAACGGACACCCTTTACTGAAGGGTTGTGGGGAGGAGATGAGCCAGTCACGGTGCAGGGTAGCTACGATGAAACATATAACTTTCCTCTAGTTCTAAAATGCTTCCTCCCCCCACTCTCATGATCCCAATTCTACCTTACAAATCTGGCTAGATAAGAGGGTGTACATAGGTACAGATAGGAACTGGAAACACAGGGAACGCAGGACATATGACTCCTTCAGGACCAGTCGTGAGAGTGGCGATGCCTGGAGGGTGGAGAGAATGTGGGGTGGAAAGGGGAAATTGATTACAAGAATCTACAAATAGCCTCCTCCCTGGGGGAGGGACAGCAGAGAAGAAGGAAGGGGGAGACTTTGGACAGTGCAACATATGATAAAATAATATTAATTTATGAATGATGAAGGTTTCGTGAGGTAGGGGGGAGTGGGGAGGGAGGGGGAAAATGAACAGCAGATATTAAGGGCTCAAGTAGAAGGCAAATGTTTTGAGAATGATGATGGCAACAAATGTACATATGTTCTTTAAAAAAAAAAAAAACCTTTTATTATTTAAGCTTAATTTATTCCCAAGCCATGAGTTTTTGCTTCTTCAGTTTCTTCTGGGAAATCTTTTTCTTCAGTGCAACCTCCTTTTCTGGCTTGGGAACGATTTGTTCCTTCTCAGTCAGGATCATTTCAATGTGGCAGGGGGAGCTCCTGTGTGGATTAATCTAGCCAAGAGCTCTGTAAGTCCGGTGGTGCATCTTGGGGGCTTTGTTCACCTGGATGTCCCCGATGACCTGAGAATCCACATCTAAACCCTTAAGTTCAGCGTGACTTTCTGCATTTTTAAGCATGTGAACCAAAAATTCAGCACTCTTTTTGGGCTACCAACTCTGGGTCCCACCCCAGTGTTTGGGCTGGGCACATCTACCAACACCATCATTGTCCCGTCGGAAAGGCACACACTGCTTCTGCAGAGTGACGTCTTTCAAGTATTTGGTGGCTTTCCAGATGTGCATGCCTTTGATGGCCTGGGCAGTTTCACGGGTGTTTTTGAAGTGGACCCGGAGATTCGACCTTCTGTATTTGCAGGATTTTGTATGGATTTCTATGTCAAATGAGTAGCGAACCATTTTAGCAGGTCACCTCAGGCCGCTACAGTTAGAGGAAGAGCCTGTACATATGTTCTTGACACAATGCATGTATGTATGAATTGTGATAAGAATTGCACGAGCCCCCAATAAAATGATTAAAAAAAATAGAAAAGAAAGGTGCTTTTCCCTGTGGGGCCAGTGTGCGGTGGTCCAGTGGGCTGGGGCAGGGCCAGAAAGGGGAGCCGACCTCCACGGCGGACGGCCCTGTAGCCTGGAGCACCTGCTGTCCCCGCTGGGTGGCGCACTGGTGCAGCTCCTTCTGGGTCTCCAGCTTGGCCCGCAGCTCTTGGTGGACACTGAGGCTTTGGGCTCCACTGCCAGGGTCTTGGGGCTCCTCCACCACCTGCAAATCTCACTGCACACTGGCTGCCCAGGAGGCATAGTCTTGCACCTGGAGCCTGGGAGAGCACGGGAGAGCACGGGGTGAGGGGACCTGGTACCGAGGCAGCGTCACAGCTGGCCTGAGTCCACCACCACTCATGTCCAAACCTCCATGTCTCTGCCGCTTAATCCCACAGCCTTACCAAGTGTCTACTCGGCCTCAGCTCTGCCGCCACCCCTCCTTCCCACCCAGTTCTTCAGGGCCAATGAAGTCCCTCATGGGCCGCTTGATAGCTTTGCCCACCCATCCACAACTTTGCCAGACCCCCACTTAGAGGTAGCCTTTGGTGGCCTTGTGTGAGAGCCGAGGGACTAGGGACTCTTGTCCCTTCACTGCCTCACTGTGCAGATGGAGGTTTTTGGTGTTTTTTTTTTTATTTAAATTTAAATTTATTTATTTTATTGGGGGCTCTTACAGCTCTTGTTACAATCCATACACCAATTGTATCTGACATAGTCATACGTATATTGCCATCATTCTTTTCTAGACATTTATTTTCTGTTGAGCCCTTGGGATCAGTTCTTCTTTTTTTCCTCCTCCCCCAATCATGGTTCCTTGATAGATTATAGATTGTTATTATTTTCATATCTCACATCGACCATTGTCTCTTTTATCCTCAGGTTTCTGTTGCTCCTCTCCCGTTCCTTCCATCCTCTACCTCCCTTCCTCCTACCCTTTTGGTATCTCTATTCCCATTCCTGTTCCTGGGTTCCATGTGTCATGAGTTTTATCTCTTGCTAATACCTATGCACTCTAGTCCAGAGTGGGAAGCGGCACTGGGGAGATGATAGTGGGTCGTGAGGAGGCCTCAAGGTGTCAGAGGCAGATTGTGTGATTCATTGGTGTGATCCATGTCTCCTCAGGAGGGCCTCCATCCAGTGGGACACAGCATCTGGGAGGCTTCTGGCTTTCTCCTGAGACAGCATGTTGGCCAAGGGCCCGGGCATTGAGTGTGGGACTCTGGTCCTGGGGTGGCAGCACTTGCAGAAGCCACCCCCTCCCCCAGGCACCCACCTGGATACGGACGAGCACGTGAGACACTTGGCTGTGAACTTTGAGGGTGGCCTCAGCATCTCAGAGCAGGTGGGGTCTGGCCTGAATCAGCTCCCACAGCTCCAACCAGGCAGCCCTGCCCCCAGGCGGGGGTCAGCAGTTATCCCAACATGCTCATTCCTCCCCCTCAGCTTCTGTCTGGTCAACCCTTCAGCTTCCTGGCTGGGTTTAGAACTTGTCTTAAGCTCCCAGAGGGCCACCGTCCTGAGATCTTACTCGGCGCTTTAGGCCTTTTTGCAAACTCTCCTCCCAGGAGCCCATTATCACTAGCAGTTTACCCCTTGCTCTAACGATGCTCCAGGAGGCCTGCTTGGGAAGTGTTGGGCTGTTGCCTGGTTCAGGCCCACTAACTGCTCCTCAGGAGAAAGAAGAGGTTCCCTGCTCCTGGAAAGATTTACTGACTTGCAAACCCTCTGGAGGATCCCCATGAGTCAGCAGGTGGGGTCATTGTAAAGCCCGGCACACGGCATGTAGCCACGTTGTGTGCCACCCAGGCATGCTGTGTGTTTGGAGGAGACTGCACACGCTTCAAAGGTAGAAGCTGCACCCCTCCATGGTTCTTGCATGCAGCAAATGCTGGGCACCTGAGACTCCGGGCCAGCCTCTGGGCTAGGATCATGGGCATATTGGGATCTCGCCTAAGCTCCATCTGGGCTGGAAACGCAATAGCTTGTACTGTGACCTGGGTCAGCCTGGGGCTGTGCAGGGCATCCTCAGCCCAGCTCAACTCTTCCCAGAACGCCCCTGCAGGTGCAGGGAGCCCGTGGCTTGGGAAAGTGACCCTGCTAAGTGGGCTTTGTGACCAGGCTCCCGGATCCACCGACCCAGCTTTGCCTCCTCCACAGGCCGCAGACAGCAGGAGCTGCCCTGGGTTCCCTGAACTCAGGCCCTCTCCAGAGACAGTGGTTTGGCAGAGCCGCAGCACAGCAAGGGTCTCCCTGGAAGCTTCTTCATCCCATGCCCAGCAGCTCCTCCCAAACTCACCCCTGCTGCAGGCTGCTGGTACTCACTGTAGGTCCTGTCACCACTGCTGGGCCCTGGGGGCAGTGCTGGGCCACCACTCCAGCAGGCTCTCCCCTAGTGGGGCAGGCTGCCCCCAGGTGGCCACCCATCTTCACTTGGTGCCGAAACATTGCAAACTTGGTTAAGAGGAGCTGAGAAGAGAGGAGAGGGGTCACAGGGGGCCCTGGCTGGTGGGCTGTGAGACACCTCAGTGAGTGACTGGGCAGGGCAGGACTGAACAGCCACAGAACTTGCCCCTCTACGCAGAGAGGGGAATAGGAAGCCACAGCTGTCCTCAGTCCAGACTGATGTTCCCCATCAGCCCCTTGTGCATGCAGCCCCCTCCACTACCCGTCTTCATTCGGTTCCAGGGCACCTTCCTTGCCCCTAGCCCCTTCCTCACTAGGGTGTGCTCATAGTCCTCTCTCCTCTGGCCACCTGCTGCTGGCTGCTCAGCCAGCTCTGCAAGTCCTCGGCTTCCCTCAGGAAGCCCTGCAGTGCCAGCATTCTCTTCAGATCCTGGCCCCTGTGGTGACAGCCTGAGTCCCCCAACAGTTAGTGTGCATGTGTCCACTTTCTGGAGGTCAAGGGACCCAATCAAAGGGGCTGCCTGAAGAACAAGGTTCTTCATGGTCTTTGCCCAGGCTGCTCCTCTGGATTCAAGAAGCAAACCCACGGCATGGGGATTTGGGGCTGGCGAGGGTGTGGCTCTGGGGAAGGGCATTTGACTGGAGCCAGGGTGCTGAGCCCCTGCCCTGCAGGCTCTCCTCAAATTTTGTGGGAAGAGGAAACAGTGAAGGACTCATCTTTTCCTGACACATGTCTACAGGCCTCTCTCACGGTTCTCTTCAAGGCAGGGGTAGCATCTAGGGGAATAAGCAACCCCAGCCAGTTTTCTGGTACCCATGGATGCAGTGACCCTCACTGTTTGGCTGCCAACTACCGCAGTGTCTGCAGCTGCTTCCAGAGCTTCACGTGCATCACACACAGCTACTCTGAGACCTCAGTTACAAGGATCTACGTATAACTTCCCCCTGGGCGATGGACAACGGAAAAGTGGGTGAAGGGAGACAAAATATGTAAGATCTGACAAATTATCAAGGGTTCATGAGTGAGGGGGGAATAGGGAGGGCGGAGAAAAATGAGGACATGATGCCAGGGCTTTAAATGGAGAGCAAATGTTTTGAGAATGATGAGGGCAATGAATGTACGGATGTGCTTTACACAACTGATATATGTATGGATTGTGATAAGACTTGTATGTGCCCCTAATAAAATGATTTTTAAAAATTAAATCATTTGAATTTCTTAGGACAATGCCATTTGTATTTCAAAGCAACATTCACGAAAGCTATTTTTTTCACCTTCACTATCTTCTATTTAGTTTTAGATAGAGCAAAAATAATTCGTATGCCTTTGTATGAGATGTAATGCAAGTAGACATAAATTTATGCATAATTAAAAATTTGAATGAACAAAATATTTTGTTAAAGAATTTGACCTTTTGTGAAAATCATAGAAAGCATATAGCATTTTATTGAAGGGTTGGGAATGTTTTCCTCTATTTTATTCTAGTATTTGGTCTGAGGTTCTTACGGCATATTCTGATTGTTGTCATGTAAGAGAATGTACATTCCATATAACAGAAAACTTTCCTTATAATATTTTCCTATCCATTGCTTCCTGCTGAATCTCTCATTTGTTCTTAAATCATTATTTTTTCCTATAAAACCCAGGCTGCTTAATTTTATTCTTATTAATCATTTATATAAGTTAGGAAAATATTTATTATATATACATTTTTATTAAAAATCTTTTATTGGAGACCCTTACAACTTTTGTTGCAATCCATATTGGTTGCATCAGGCATTTTGTACATATGTTGCCTTCATTCATTTATAGACATTTCTTTCTTTATTTTTTTTTTAAATCATTTATTGGGGCTCATACAACTCATCACAATCCATACATACACCAGTTGTGCAAAGCACATTTATACATTCGTTGCCTTCATCATTCTCAAAATTTGCTTTCCGCTTGTGTTCCTGGAATCAGCTCATTTCCCCTTTCCCCTCTCCCCCTCTCACCCTGCTCCTCTTCCTTCATGAACCCTTAATAATTTATAAATTATTATTTTCTCTTATCTTACACTGCGCGGCGTCTCCCTTCACCCAATTTTCTGTTGCCCATATCCCAGGTGGGAAGTTATATGTAGATCCTTGTGATCGGTTTCCCATTTCTACACCCACTTCCCTCCCAGTATCGCCAATCTCACCGCTGGTCCTGGGGGGTTCATCTGTCCTGGATTCCCTGTGTTTCCAGTTTCCATCTGTAGCGCTGTGTATCATCTGGTCTAACCAGGTTTGCAAGGTAGAATTGGGATCATGAGAGGTGGGGGGAGGAAGTGTTTAATAACTAGAGGAAGGTTGTGGGTTTCATTATTGCTACACTGAACCCTGAGTGACTCATCTCCTTCCCACTACCCCTCCGCAAGGGATGTGCAGTTGTCTACAGGTGGGCATAGGTCCCCCGTCATGCACTCCCCTCATTCACGATGATATAATCCCCCCTCCCGCCTTTGTTGCTTGAAAACTGGTCTCCTCAGCACTTCATGATCACACATGTTGGTGTGATGTTTCCATGTGGGCTTTGTTGCTTCTGGGCCTGCTTGTTTACTTTCAAGCCTTTAAGATCCGGGACGCTATATCGCTTGATAGCCGGGCACCATCAGCCTTCTTCACCACACTTACTTATGCACACATTCATCTTCAGCGTTTATGTGGGGAAGGTGATCACACAATAATGGTTTTTGTTCTTTGGTGTCTGCTATCTGATCCCTTCAACACCTCGTGTTCACTTAGGCTTATGTGCTTCTTCTCTGTGGGCTTTGTTGCTTCCGAGCTAGATTTCAGCCTGTTTGCCTTCAAGCCTTTAAGACCCCCAGAGTTTCATTATATTGTGCAGAGAGTGGCTAGGTGCCAAACCCACTCGACTGCACCCAACAACAAAAACAACAGGACTTGTGCTTCTAACAATATGCTGAAGAAGACCTTAAGAGAATCTCGCATTTCTTTTAGAGCAGCGGCTTTCGACCTGTGGGTCGTGTCTACTTAGGGGGCCAAACAGCCCTTTCATGAGGTGGCCTGAATTATAGCAGTAGCAAAATTACAGCTAGGATGTAGCAACAAAAATAATTTTATGGTTGGTTGGTCATGACTACATGAGGAACTGGAGAAAGGGTCGTGAGTAAGAATGTTGAAAACCACTGTCCAAGAGGAAGACTCAATTCTTGATACAGTTGAAGGGCAACAAAATAGAGTCAGCCCCAATATAGATGGGATAGCACAGTGGCTGCAACAATAAACACAAGCCAAAGAAACACTCCAAGGATGGCACAAGACGGGACAGTGTTTCATCATATTGACATAGAGTTGCTATGAGTCAAAACCCACAAGAAAAAAAACAGGACTTGTTTTTCTAGCAATGTACCTAAGTAGACCTGAAGAGAACCTCCTATTAGTTTAGCGCAGCGGTCCTCAAACTGAGGGTTGTGACCCCTTTTGGGGGACGAATGACCCTTTCACGGCAGTGGGCCGTTCATTAAAGTGGAAAAATTAGAGGTATGATGTAGCAATGAAAATAATTTCATGATTTGGCAGTCACCACTACATGAGGAATGGTATGAAAGGGTCGTGGCCTTAAGGAAGGTTGAGAACCACTTCCCTAGAGGAAGACAGAATTCTTGGTAGAGTAGAAGGGTAGCAAAGGAGAGGCAGCCCCTACAAGATTGATTAGCCCAGTGGCTGCAACAATGAGCACAAGCAAATGAACAACTCTGAGCATGGCATTGGACTGGGCAGCATTTCATTATATTGTGCATAGAGTTCTTGTGACCAGAAACCCACTCAACAGCACTCAACAAAAATAACTACAGGATTTGTGCTTCTAACAATATGGTGAATAGGACTTAAGAGAAAGTCCTTTAACTTTAGAGCAGCAGTTCTCAACCTGTGGGTCGCGCCCCTTGGGAGGGTAGAATGACCCTTTCACAGGGGTGGCCCGATTCATAACTGTAGTACAATTACAGTGACAAAATACCAATGAAAATAATTTTATTGTTGTGGGTCCCAACTAAATGAGAATCGATATGAAAGGGTAGTGGCATTAGGAAGGTTAAGAACCACTTCTCTAGAGCAAAACACAAATTTGGTACAGATCGGAAGGAAGAGAGCGGCAGTCTCCAAAAAGTTGGATTTGCACAGTGGCTCCAACACTGAGGCCAAGCACACAAGCACGGTGAGGGTGGCACAGGACAGGGCAGCGTTTCATTATATTGTGCATAGAGTTGCTAAGAGTCAAAACCCACTCGATGGAACTTAACGACAATAACTACAGGACGTGTACTTCTAACAATATGCTGAACTAGATCTTAAGAGAAACTCCTCTAAATTTAGAGCTGTGGTTCTTAACTTGTGGGTTGTGACCCCTATGGGGTTTCAGACGAGCCTCTCACAGGTGTTGCCAATTCATAACAGTAGAGAAATCACAGTAATGGAGTAACAATGAAAAAAATTACTGTTGGAGGATCAGCACAACATTAAGAATTGTATAAAGGAGCCATGCCATTAACAAGGTTCAGAAACACTGCCCAAGAGGAATACACAAAACGTGGTACTGCAGAAGGGCAGCAAGTGAGAGGCAGACCCTACAAGATGGAATAGCTCAGTGGCTGCAACAATGAGTGCCATCAACAAACCACTGTGAGGACGGCACAGGACGGGGCAGCGTTTCATTATATTGTGCGTAGAGTTGCTGAGAGTCAAAACCCACTCGACAGCAACTAACAGCAACACAAAAAGGACTTGACTTCTAAAAATATGCTGACATAGATCTTAAGAGAAACTCCTCTTAGTTTAGAGCAGGGTCCTCAACCTATGAATCACGAACCCTTTTGGGGAGTGAGTGGGTTGAATGACCCTTTCACAAGGGTTGCCTGATTCATAAGATTAGCAAAATTACAGTAATGAAATATCAGCCAAAATTTTGTATGACTGGGCGTCCACCACTATATTGGGAACTGCATGAAAGGGTCGTGGAATTAGGAAGATTGAGAACCACTGTCCGAGAGGAAGACACAAATGTTGGTAGAGTAGAAGGGCAGCAAAGGAGAGGCAGCCCCTCTAAGTTGGAATACCTCAGTGGCTGAAACAACCAGCACAAGCAAAGAACCATTGTGAGGAATGCACAGGATGGGGGAGCGTTTCGTTACATTTTGCATAGAGTTGCTCTGAGCCAAAACCCACTTGAAGGCACCTAAATACAATAACAACAGGACTTTTGCTTCTAACAATGTGCTGAAATATATCTTAAGAGACATTCTTCATAGTTTGGAGCAGAGATTCTCAACCTGTGGGTCACGACTCCATTAGGGTGATGAACTACCCTTGCTCAGGGGTGGCCCAATTCATAGCAGTAGCTTCATTATAGTTATGAAGTAGCAATGAAGATAAATTTATGACTGGGATTGTACCCACTACTTGAGGAGTGGTATAAAAGGCCTGTGGCATTATAGGAAGGTTGAGAGCCACTGTCCTCGAGCAAGACAGAAACCTTGGCAGAGCAGAAAGGCAGTAAATGAGAGGCAGACCCCCAATGATAGATTAGCGCAGTGGCTGCAACAATGAGTGCAGACAAGAAACCACTGTGAGGATGGCACAGGACGAGGCAGCGTTTCATTATCTTGTGCGTAGAGTTGCTGAGAGTCAAAACCCACTGGGCAACACCTAACAACAATCACTGTAGGACTCATGCTTTTCACAATATGGTGCTGTAGATCCTAAGAGAAACTCCTCTTAGTATAGAGCAGTGGTTCTCAACCTGTGGGTCGCTAGACCTTTGGGGGGGTCAAATGACCCTTTCAGTGTGGAGGCCTGATTCATAACTGTAGCAAAATTAAAGTTACGAAGTAGCAATGAAAATAATTTTATGATTGGGGGTTCATCACTACCTGAGGAAATGAATGAAAGGGCAGTAGAGGGGCAGCAAAAGAGAGGGAGCCCCTCAAAAGTTGGATTAGCCCATGGCTGCAACAATGACAACAAGCAAAATAACCACTGTGAGGGTGGCACGAGACGGGATCACGTTTCATTATATTGTGTATAGAGTTGCTATGAGCCAGCACACACTCAAAGGCACCAAACAAAAACAACAGGACTGTGCTTCTATGAATATGCTGAAGTAGAACTTAAGAGAAACTCCCCTTAGTTTAGACCAGTGGTTCTCAAACTGTGTCACAGTGCCTTTAGAAGACTAATGAACCTTTCACATGGGTGGCCTGATCCACAACAGAAGCGAAATTACAGTTATGATGTAGCAATGAAAATATTTTATGGTTGGGGTGTCACCACTACATGAGGACTGGTATGAATTAGTAGTGGCATTCAGGACGTTGAGAACCACTATTCTTGAGGAAGACACAAATCTTGGTACGGAAGGGCAGGAAAAGAGAGGTAGTCCCTAACAAGATGGATTACCCCAGTGGCCGCAACAATGAGCGCAAACAGAAGAACCACTGTGAAGATCCACACGGCAGGACAACGTTTCATTACATTGTGCATAGAGTTGGTATGAGCCAAAACCCACTCGAAGGCAGGCAAAAACAAGAACAGGATTTGTGCTTCTAACAATATGCTGAAACATACCTTAAAAAGAAACTCCTCTTAGTGTAGATTAGCAGTTCTCAAACTGTGGGTCGAGATGCCTTTTGGGGGGTGGGGGGGAGAATGACTATATCACATGGTGGCCTGATTCATAACAGCAGCATAATTTTAGTTATAAAGTAACAAGGAAAGTAATTTTATGATTGCGGGGGGCACCAATACATGAGGAATGGTGTGAGAGAGTCGTGCATTAGGAAGTTTGAGAACCACTGCCCTAGAGGAAGACACAAATCTGGGTACAGTAGAAGGTCAGCAAATGAGAGGCAGTCCCCCAAAAGATGTATTAGCACAGAGACTGCAACAATGAGCGAAAACAAAAGAAAAGTGTGAGGGTGTTAGAGGATGGAACAGTGTTTCATGATACTGTGCATAGAGTTGTTATGAGCCAACTATGAGCCAAACCCACTCGACAGCCCCTAACAACAATAAGAACAGGACTTGTGCGTGTAATAATATACTGAACTAGACCACAGGAGAAACTCCTCTTAATTTAGAACAGCGGTCTCAACCTGTGACTTGTGACCACTTTGTTTGGTTGAACAACCCTTTCACAGGGTGACTAGATTCATAAGACTTGCAAAATTACAGTTATGGAAAAACAGTAGAAAAAAACCTTTATGCTTTGGGGACCACCACTACACATTGGGAGGTGTATGGAAAGGTCGTAGAAATAGGAAGGGTGAGAAACACTGTCCTAGAGGAAGACGCAAGTACAGTAGAAGGGCAGCAGAAAAGAGGAAGTCCCTACAAGACGGATTTGCACGGTGGCTGCAACAATGGGCGCAAGCAAAGAACCACTGTGAGGATGATGCAAGTCTGAGCAGGCCTGTATTATATTGTGCACAGGGTTGCTATGAGCCCAAACCCTCTCCACGGCACGAACAACAATAACAGGAGGAATCATACATCTAACAATATGCTCAACTAAACCTTGAGAGAAACTGCCCATAATTTAGAGCAGCCATTCTCAACTTGTGAGTGGTAAATCCTTTGGGGGTGTTCGAATGACCCGCCCATAGGCGTGGGCCGATACGTAACAGTAGCAAAATTACAGTTATGAAGTAGCAACAGTATAATTTTTTTGGTTGGGGGGTCATAACTACACGAGGCACTGTATGAAAGGGTCGTGGCATTAGGATTGCTGAAAACCACAGTCCTACAGGAAGACACAAGTCTTGATACAGTTGAAGGGCCACAATATAGGGTCAGCCCCCCAAATAGATGGAATAGCACAGTGACTGCAGCAATGAGCTCAAGCTAAGGGAACACTGTGAGGATGGCACAAGATGGGGCAGCGTTACATTAAATGGAGCATAGAGTTGCTATGAGTCAAAACCCACTCAACTGCACCTGACAACAAAACAACAGGACTTGTGTTTCTTATAATGTGCTGAAGTAGACCATAAGAGAAACTCCTAATAGTTTAGTGCAGCGGTTCTCAACTTTTGGGTCACGAGCCCTGTTGGAGGATGAATGAACCTTTCATAGTGGTCGCCCAGTCATAACAGTAGAAAAATTAGAGTTACAAAGTTGCAATGAAAATAATTTTATGATTTGGCAGTCAGCACTATATGAGGAACGTTATGAAAATGTTGTGGCATTAGGAAGGTTGAGAACCACTGCCCTAAAGGAAGACACAAATCTTGGTAGAGTAGAAGGGCAACAAAAAATAGCCAGCCCCCTCCCAATATGGCTCCAACAATGAGCACTAGCAAACAATCACTGTCAGGATGGCACAGGTCTGGGAAGCATTTCATGATATTGTGCATAGAGATGCGATGAGCCAAAACACCCTCCGCGGAACTTAACAACAATAACAACAGGGCTTGTGTGTTTAACAATATGCTGAAGTAAATCTTAAGAGCAACTCTTCTTAGATTACAGCAGGGTTCTCAACATTGGGTCGTGAACACTTTCAGGTGGGGGTTGTTTCGAAACACCCCTTCACAGTGATGGCCTGATTCATAACAGTAGCAAAAGTACAGTTATGAAATATCAATGAATATAATTTTATAATTTTATGATTGGGGTCCACCACTACATTGGGAACTGTACAAGAGGGCCGCAGAATTAGGATGTATGTGAAACATTGTCCTAGAGAAAGACACAAATGTTGGTACAGCAGAAGGGCTGCAAAAGTCAGGCAGCCCCTACAAGATGGAATAGATGCAGCAGTGAGCGCAAGCGAAGGACCACAGTGAGATGGCACGAGTTGTGGCTGAGTTTCATTATATTGTGCATACAGTTGCTATGAGCCAACACACACTCAAAGGCACCAAACAATGATAAAAAGAACTTGGGCTTCTAAGAATATTCTGAAGTAGACCTTAAGAGAAACTCCTATTCGTATAGACCATTGGTTCTCCAACTGTTTGTCGAGACGCCTTTGCGGAGACTAATGAACCTTTCACATAGGTGGCCTGATCCATAACAGAAGCAAAATTACAATTATGATGTAGCAATGCAAATATTTTATGGTTGAATGTCACCACTACACGAGGAATGGTGTGAAGTGGTTGTGGCATTTGGAAAGTTGAGAACCACTGCTCTAGAGGAAGACACATATCTTGGTACAGAAGGGCAGGAAAAGAGAGGCAGTGCCCAACAAGATGGATTAGCACAGTGGCTGCAAAAATGAGTGTGAGCAAAAGAACCACTGTATGGAAGGCACAGGACGGGAAAGCATTTCATTACATGGTGCATAGAGTTGGCATGAGCCTAAACCCATTCGAAGGCACCAAACAACAGGATTTGTGCCTCTAACAATATGCTGAAGAAGACTTTAAAAGAAACTCTTAGTGTAGAGTAACAGTTCTCTAACTGTGGGTCACATGGGTGACCTGATTCATAACAATAGCAAATTTATAGTTATGGAATAACAAGGAAAATAATTTTATGATTGGGGGGGTCACTAGTACATGAGGAATGGTGTGAAAGAGTCATGACATTAGGAACGTTGAGAACCACTGCCCTAGAGGGAGACATAGATCTGGGTACAGTAGAAGGGCAGCAAAAAGAGGCAGCACACAGCACGATGGAATACAACAGTGGCTGCAACAATCCGCGCAAGCAAAATAACCACTGGGAGGATGGCGCAGGACAGGACACCTTTCCATCATATTGTGCTTAGAGTTGCTAGGCGTCGAAAGCTACACAACAGAATCTAACAATAACTATAGGATTTGTGCTTCTGACAATAGGGTGAAGTAGATATTAAGAGAAACTCCTCTTAGTTTAGACCAGCGGTTTTTAACTTGTGGTTCGCGACCACTTTAGGCGATCGAATGACCCTTTCAAGGTGTGAAATGATTCATAACTGTAGGAAAATTACAGTTATGAAGTAACAATAATGTTATGATGGGGGTCACCACTACATGAGGAACTGTATGAAAGGGTCATGGCATTAGGAAATTTGACAACCACTGCCCTAGAGGAAGACACAAGTCTTGGTACAGCAGAAAGGCCACAAAAAAGAGGCAGCTACCCAAAAGTTGGATTAGCACAGCGGCTGCAACAATGAGCACAAGCAAAGGAACCACTGTGAGGATGGCATAGGATGGGAAAGCGTTTCATTATATTGTGCATTGAGTTACTATGAGCCAAAACCCACTCGATGGTACCTAACACCAATAACAACAGAACTTTTGCATCTACCAGTATGCTGAATTCTATCTTAAGAGAATTCCTCTTAGTTTACAGCAGGGGATCTTCACCTGTGTGTCGCGACCCCTTTGTGGGTATGGAATGAAAATTTCACAGGGGAGTCGTGACTCCTAACAGTAACAAAATTACAGTTATGAAGCTGCAATGAAATCATTTTATGGTTGGGGGGGTCACCACTAAATGAGAATCGGTATGAAAATATCATGGCATTAGGAAAGTTGAGAACCACTGCTCTAGAGGAAGTCCAAAATCTTGGTATGAAAGGGCAGGAAAAGAGAGGCGGTCCCCAACAAGATGCATTAGCACAGTCGCTGCAACAATGAGCGCAAGCAGAGAACCACTGTGAGGATGTCACAGGACAGGGCGGCATTTCATTATATTGTGCGTAGAGTTGCTATGAGACATACCCACTCGACGGCACCTAACAACAACAACAAATGGACTTGAGCTTCTAACAGTATGGTGAAATAGACCTTAAGAGAAACTCCTCTAAATTTAAAGCAGTGGTTCTCACCATGTGGGTCGTGACCCCTTTGGGGCTTAGACGAACCCTTTAAAGGGTGGCACTATTCATAACTTGTAACAAAACGAGAGTTACGAAGTAGCAAAGAATATAATTTTATGATTGGGGGTCTACCACTACAAAGGAAACTGTATGAAAGTGTCGGGGATTTAGGAAGGTTGAGAAGCACTGTCCTAGAGGAAGACACAGATATTGGTAGAGTAGAAGGGCAGCAAAGGAGAGGCAGCCCCTACAATTTGGAATAGCTCAGTGGCTGCAACAATGAGCGCAAGCAAAGAACCACTGTGAGGAATGAACAGGACGGGGCAGCGTTTCAGTACATTGTACATAGAGTTGCTGTGAACCAAAATCCACTCTACCGCACCTAACAACAGCAACAACAGGACTTGGGCGTCTAACAGTATACTGAACTACATCTTAAAGAAACACCTCTTAGTTAAGAGCAGCGGTTCTCAACCTGTGGATCGGAACCTCTTTGGGGGTTGAGCTACCCATTCACAGGGGTCGGTATCTTCTTCATAGTAGCAAAATGACAGTTATGAAGTAGCAACGAAAATAATTTTATGAATGGATGTTCACCACAACATCAGGAACTTCATTATAGTGCCAAGGAATTAGGAAGGTTGAGAACCACTGGTTTAGAGCATAGGAAATCTGATGAAATACTGCATATTTTAACACACATGACGTTGGAAAGTAATGGAAATTGGGAGAGGACAGTAGTATCAAATTCCTATGAGTCAGAATTGCTCTATATCATAGAGTAGCTAAGACAATGAGAAGAAATGACAAAGTCAAAGAGCTGAAGAGAAAATTCCATAGGACACGTGGCAACAGCTTTATGCTCTTGTTAGACCCTTGGGGCCTCCCTATCTTTTGTTGGCTTTCTTAAGCCCATCCCCACCACTGTGAATAGTCTTCATTAAACTCTCTTTAATTAAACCTTCTGCATGGTTTGTTTTCTGCTGGACCCCTAACAGATATCATTTAATTTTCTTGATTGCAATTCATCTCTAGCATACAGAAATCTTTCAAGAGTTTGTTTTATGTTTTGCTTTCAGCCACAACAGCATTTCCTTCCAGATTTGTTTGTCCTTGAAACATGATCAATAGTTCTTTCCTCTCCAATGAAACCCAAGTGATATGCTGCCTGACTGCCTATGAAGTTCATGTGTAGCCTACATGGAGATCCCAACCATTCCCTAGACAAGTGTTTCTCAACCTTCCGAATGCCATGATCCTTTCATACAGTTCCTCATGTTGTGTTTACCCTGATCATAAAAATTATTTCATTGCTAATTCATTACTGTAATTGTGCTACTGCGATGAACCAGGCAACCACTGTGAAAGTGTCATTGGACCCCCAAAGGTGTCGTGACCCACTGGTTGAGATCCACTACCTTTGACCAACGTATGGCCCGAGGGCTGTATAGGGCCCACCAAATAATCAATAGCTGCCAGCATCACACATCTCACCAACGAGAAGCATTTGGAGCCATCACCTTAGGGGTGAGTTCATTAAATATTTGACCTGTATGGCCCCATGAATGATGTTATCAATCACCACATGGTCCTTGGCAGAAAATCAGGTTTCCAGCTCCTGCTCCAGACCAAAGGTTCCCAAACTTATTCTGCCTACTGCCCTCTTTTCAGAAAAAGAAATTACTCAGGACCCCTCAGCAATGAAAGAATTTTAGACTATAGCCCACCATCCAGGATAAAACGTAGATATCTGCTTTGTATATCTCTGGATTTTTCTGTGCCCAGTAGGTGGGTGGTGTTGCCCACTTTGGGAAATGAGACTCTAGGAAAATCAGGTGTGTTTTCACTCTCTCTGCAAGAATTTCAGTTGAGGAGCAAGATCTGTCTTGAAAGAAGTGTATCCAGAATGCTCCTTAGAGGCAAGGATGGCTAGACTTCATTTCACATCCTTGGGCATCAGGAGCTATGAGGAGGAACATCATGGAAAAGGCCATCATGCTTGGTAAAGGGGCACCCAAATGGGGAGGACCCTCACCAAGAAGGAGGGACACAGTTTCTACAACAACACACTAAAACATAACAATTTTGAGGCTGGCACAGGAGCAGGCAGTGTTTCTTTCGGTTGTATGTAGGGTTGCCACGAGTTGAAACCAACTTGACAGCATCCAACAAAACCAGATGTGGAGAAAGCATGGCCTGGTTTGTGTACAGTGGCCCCACCGAGGTTCCTCATCAGTTGTGTTTGAATGGGCCAGGTGCTCTCAAAAACATCCTCTTCAATAGACAACTTAAAATGTTTGCTTTCTGCCCAGGAACCATCCTGAAATTTAAAATGACCATTTGACACTGAGTTGATTGCGATTCATGGTGAGTCATAGGACTTTCAATCGGCATAACCTTTTAGAAACAGATGGCCAGGCTTTTCTTCCAAGGTATTTCTGGGTGCGCTTGAACCTCCTAAGTTTCTGTTAATGGCCAAGTGTTTTAACCATTTGTACTCTCCAGGGATGACTCACAGCTCTATTTATCCTTAAAAGTGACATCTCTCCTCTCTTTAGAAAGCCATGGCAATTGTTCTGTTTCAGTAGATTTACCTTCTTTAAATATAGGAATGACATATACTTCTACCACCTTACAGAAAATGTCAGAAACTCGTAGCTCTCATTTAATAATGGCGTGGGTGATTACATATTGGGCTGCTAATCCCAAAGCCAACAGTTCAAAACCACCAGCCACTCTCAGGGAAAAACCTGAAACTTTCTAATCCTATAAAGTTACAATCTCAAATACCCACAGGAGCAGTTGGACCATGTCCTATAGGGTAGAACTCAGGTCATGGGGAGTCAGAGTGGATTCGATGGCAGTGAGTTTGGTTTGGTTTTTGGACTCCCCTCCTACCACAATAGCTCACAATTACTAAGTGCATGTTATGTACTAGTGTTCTAAGCATTGCTTGTACATTCACTCATTTCATCCCACTGTTGGTGGTGTGGGTGAAGCATTAGAACTGCTAACCAGAAGGTCGGTGGTTCAAACCCACCAGCTGTTCTTCGGGATCAAGTTGGGGCTGTCTGAGCTCATAAAGATTTTCAGGGTCGGACGTCTGCAGGGACAGTTATTACTTTATCCTGCTGAGTTGCTATGAGTCTGAATGAACTCAAGAGAAGAGGGGTTTTGGTGACTTTTGCAACCCCTTTAAGAGGAGCGCTGGCGGGGCAATAGAGAAGCCCTTGACTATTTACCACTAGCTCAGCGAAACCCTCGGCAGCTTCCCATGAGAATGATGCGTCAATTTGCTCCAGTATCAGTCACAGCCTATGGGAACGCCTATAGAATGGTTCCACTCTGTCCTCCAGGCTCACTATGAGATGGAATCGACTGACCCATTGGTAGTACATCAGCTTCCGTCTATAGGTGAGGACACGAATGCACAGAGAGGTGAAGCCATCTGGCCCAGGGGTAATCAGGTTATCCAAGGGGGAGCTGGAATTTAAATCCCAGCAGACCAGCCTCAGAGACAACAGGCATAGCTCTACCTTCTGCTGATATCTGGACTAAGAGTGGTTGGATTTTGCCTCCTTTTCCCTACACATCATCTCCACTGTCCCCTATCAAGCAAAATTAGCTTGAGCATTGAACAGGCACCCTCTAGCCCTGCCCGATTGCACATGCGCAAGTTAGAAAAGGATGGGGAGATCACTGGGCTGTTTTAGCTGCCACCTCTACTCCCACTGCGCCAACACACCCACAACGAAGTCAGAGAAAGAATTCTGGGCCTTGTAACCACTCCTCAGCCCTGACCACTTGGAGGGAGCCAAAGACACTCTCTTGGACACCCACTCGACTGCTACCTGGGAACTTCCCTTGGAGCACTTGGGGACAAAGGAGAGGGAACACGCCTGCAATGTAATTAACATTATGACAACTTGTTCCCCCCTTGGAGAATGACACCTTTAGCTGCTTCAATTGTGCATGAAATGTAAATTACACGACTCAGGGGTATCACATCTGGGCAGCCATGATGCTAAGTGACGAGGCTCTCCATCGAGCAGCCCCTCCCCAAGCAGCAGGAACTAAGAAACCCAAGCCCCGAGGCCGACAGCTGAGACCGAGGTCCTATGGTCTTTGAGTGTGCCTGCTCCACAGAGCCCACAAGGGAGGATCTTTCCTGGTGGCCCTGGATGCGAGGCTGGGATGTTCCAGCCACCTGCTGTCATCACCCTGGACCTCCCATTTTCTCTAAAGGGAGTCAAACGCTGGACAGCACTCTTTCCTCCCTATCTCTCAGAAAATTAGGAAAAAGGGGTGGTGGCTGTGGTTGTGGTAATATCCTTCTTGCTAAGGAGTTTTGGTGATGCTGTGGGTTAAGCATCCCGCTACTAATCTCAAAGCCAGCAGTTCAAACCCACTAGCTGCTCTGAGAGGGAGAAAGATGAGGCTGTCTGACAATGGACAAATTTATAGTGTCAGAAACCCACAGAGGCAGATCCAAACTCGTCACCCAGATTACTTCCATATCCATTCTGCCTCCCATTCATTACTCTGTCTGGCTCCAATTATTCTGTGTTCACTCCCTGGCCAGCTCCCCACATTTCCCTACCCCCTTTCACCATGAACTCTCTGGACACTACTCTAAATCAGCTTGAGACACTGGATCAGCCACACTTCTTCGTGGCCCATGAAAGAACTTTCCAAAACCTCATGTCACAAGCAGGTCCACTTGTTTTTAGAGAAGAGGCATAGGCGAAATTGTATGTGTCCACCTTGAGAGGGGCAAGCACCACCATGTACAATTAGTAGGTGACCACCAGTGTGTCACTTTTGTGGTCACTACACATCTCCTTTGGGGACCCATTTGCCCCTCTCCTAGCACCCTGATCCCTGGTGCCATGGTTAGACTGGGATGGGAAATCCCTGTGCTCAACCAGAAAATTCCAGGTGGAATCAGAGTCACTGTCCCCTCTGCAGAGCCTCTGTGAGGACAGGGAGTTTGGAAACACAGCCTAAATCTGCAGTAGGATAAATTTAAGAAATGATCACGCATTTACCCTAATGTCAACTGTACATATCCCACAACCAACCTTCAAATGCCCTGCCACTGAGCAGACCCAAAAGCAGGAAGAGCCAAAACCTACATATGGGTACAGGAAGACCTCTGGAAGGTGTCCCTGTGGGGGGCCCGGGAAGGGGGAGAGTGGAGATGAGGAGGCTCGGGGCTCAGGCTCAGGCTGGGAAAGGGCCAGAGTTCCTAGTTCGACTCTCTCTTTGTCTCTCTGCCTAACCACCCACCTCCCACCCAGTCCAGGAGATTCTTTGAACAGGGCCCACAGGGTCAGAGGTGAGAGCTGGCAGCTCCTGTTACTACCCTGACTTGGGAAACCTCCCTCATTCTGGAAATCCATATATTTTCTTGGGCTTTGATCAAGACCCAGGTCAAGCCTCCCCTCCCCCTTTTCTCACAGAGGCACTTGGTCAGAATGGCAAATAGCCCTCAACTGTGCCATGCACTCCGCCTCTTCATTCCCTGTTCCCTTCAAACCATCTGCTGCAAAAAATCACAAAACAGCCCGATGGAGGGCAGGTCGGTGCTTCTTTTTCAGACTTCCCTCTCGTTCTTTCTCTGGTCGCATCATCATTCCAGGTACAGCAAACCCATTACTGTCCAGTCAATTCCAACTCATGGAGACCCTATGTAATTTTTCCAACATTGTCCAACGTTACTGGAACAGACAGCCTCATCGTTTTCCTTGAAGCAGCTGATGGTTTGAACTGTCAACTTTGAGCTAGCAGTTCAACATTTACATTACATCCCTTCAGAGTGGTGAGTCATAGTCTGCAGACACCGTGGGCAAGAATCATTGTTGTGACTTATTTTCATAAGGTGGGATTCTAGGTAGGCAGGTGTGACGCAGGTGTAACTGGAAATCGACTTGATGGCAACAAACAACAACACTGATGTCATTGTTTCGGGACTTGGGAACTGAGACCTATGAGGCATGGAGCTAAGTAACAGCTACTTCAGGTTTGGTAGGTACTTCATTGCTGAGCTCTGTTCTAGATACTGGGAATACAGCTAGAAGGAAGGTGGCATCTCTGTTCCTGGGGTTGAGAGATGAGAGGGGTTGGGAAACTTCCTGTCCTGTTAGTAGTGGGTGTAGACATTGTTTCTGCTGTTAGATGTCATTGAGTCAGTTCCAACCCCTAGCCACCCTATGGATAATAGAACGAAACACCACCCTGTCCTGCACCATCCTCTCAATTGTTGTTATGTTTGAGCCCCTTGTTGCAGCCACTGTGTCAATCCATTGGCCGAAGTTCTTCCTCATTTTCACTTCCTCTCTGCTTCACCAAGCAGGACGTCCTTCCTCCTCCAGGGACTGGTCTCTCCCTAACAGTATGTCCAAGGTGTGTGAGGGGAAGCCTCACCATCCTGGCTTCTAAGGAGTATTCTGGCTGTACTTCTAACCCACATTTGTTTGTTCTTTGGCAGTTCATAGTACTTTCAATATTCTTCACCAGCCTCCCAATTCAAATGCATTGATTCTTCTCTGATCTTCCGTTTCAATGTCCAACTTTCACGTGCATAGAAGGCCATCGAAAATATGACTAAGATGGCTTTAGTCAGGTGCACCTTAATGTAACATTCTTGCTCTTAAACACTTTGAAGAACACTTTTGAAAGAGGTCTCTGGCGGCAGCACTCGGCCCCTTTAAGGGTGAGGAGGAGGGGCGCACAGGTGGAAGCCCATGGCCCCTTTAAGGCTTGGCCTACTTGGCAGCAGCTGGAGCCTATTGAGAACATGAAAGGAGGCCAGCCAGCAGTTCCTATAGAGGTCAAGGGCTCAGGAGCTGAGCGAGCCAAGCTCTGAAGGCTGTGAGCCAGCCTCGGAGCCGCACTGCCTCCATGGGCCATAATGACCTGATGCGCAAGGCCTAGGACTTCAAAGACCAGGTGTGGTCTGTGCAGCCTTCCTGCCCCTTCCCAGACTCCTGCCCAGCAGGGAGGGCCTTGCCACCATGACCCCTGATGTGGGTCTGCAGCCCACCAGGCACCTGGCCAGCCACCAGGATCCCTGCCCTTCCCAGCTGACCCACCCAGGACCACACTCGAGACCCCCTGCCCCCACCCTGGGCCTGCTCACCACCAAGACTCTGCCCTGGGCCCGCTGCCCACCCAGGAACCTGCATCAGGGACCTTGCCAACCCTGGGTCCAGTCCAGGGCGGGCACACACCTGGGATCCCTGTTCCAGGTCCCTGCCCACCTGGGTCTGGGCCTGCCACAAAGACCCTGCCCGAGGCCCTCTGCCTACCCAGGAAACACCCCCTGCCCAGCTAGCCCCTGGGTCATCTGGGCACTGCCCCAGGCCCCCTGCCTGCCCAAGACCTTGTGTTAGCCTGACTGGCCATAGAGGATGGAGAGGAAAGGGGACCCTGCCAAGGCCCCTGCACCCCATCCCACTTGGTATGCCCTGGGTTGGCCCAGCCCCAAAGGTGCCTCCCTTCCCCCAGGCCCACATACCCAGAACTCCATGGGCCCACCTCTTACCTGAGGCCTCCCCATCAAGGGCTTGGGATATGTAACCTCAGCCTGGGATGGGCTCCTAGCTTGCTAGAGCCCCATGCCAATCTCCTTAAGCCCCAACTACTTAAGATCCCTAGAAAGTGCCTGTGGTGGCCCTTGTTGAGTCACACTCTGGCTGTAAGGGGCTAGGCTGTAGCTCTTGAAACTTGTCTTCTCCATTCTGAACCTTTAGGACATTGGTCTTTCCACAGGGCAGTTCTACAGAAGTGGCAGGGAACTCTATTCCCGAGTGGAGTTGGCCAGGTTTGAGTGGGGGGGTGCCCTGGCAGGGACCCCAACTTGGGAGAACAGCCCATCTCCCCTTTCTCTTTCCCAACTGCAAAAAAAAAGAAAAAAAGAAAGAGATCTCAAAGAGCAGATTTACCCAATACAATACATCTCTTGAGTTCTTGACCGGGGCTCACATGATCATTTATTGTGGACTCCAAAGAAGATAGCCCTGATCACTTCAGTCTTTTCTCCATTTATCATGATCATGTTGTAGATGACAGGGTCATAATTACATATAAATATGTCTCTGGGACCCAGCTCCTGGGGAGTCCCAAACTTCTTTATGTAAAGAAAATAAGAGAGAGAAAACAAGCACTCTGAGCTCTTGGTTGGAAGGACAGTCCTTTGTGAATAGAGAGCTGCAAGGATATTGGAGTTCCTGAAGGGGGGCAAACAGTTCCACACATAACTATTTAACAAATCATTTGCCGTTGGAACCCACCCAGGGACACCATGGAGGAAAGGCCTGGCAACCTCCTTAAAGCCTATAGTCTTGAAAGTCCTATGCAATGCACACATGGGGGCACCATGAGTCAGAATCAACTCTCTCATGCCTGTTTTGGTTTGGGGCGAAGAGCTATTAGAAGCAGTGGGGTATAATGTTGAATCCCAAAAAAAGAAGGATTTGGTCACCATTAAAGTGACTTCTAACCAAATTACTAACAATCATAGCGACTTTTGTGGGAGAAAGATGAGGATTTCTACTGCTGTAAATATTTCGTGTCAAAAACCCACAGACAGTTCTCCCCTGTCCTATACAGTCGCTGACTTGCTGTCAACTGGATGGCACTAAGATAGCACCTATCTGCTGAAAGGTTGCCATGCGGCAGGACTTGTGCCAAGTCCATTATGGTAATGCCTATGATCTTTGTGTGAGACAAAGCCTTGCTTATGTTAAATGTCTCTGTTGTCAGATCGCTCCATTGTCCAGTCCTGGCTCTATGTCCTTCTAGCTCCATGACATGGGACAAATCATTGAACCCCCTTTGCGCTGCTGTGTGTAGAAGGGAAGTGAAAAATAGTGCTTAGGTTGTGTGTTCGAAGTTGAGATTGAATGCATCAATAGATAGAAAGACCTTGTTGTTGTTGTTAGTCTCCAGTAAGTCAAATTTGACTCCTTTTGACTGTAGGTCTGATAAGACAAATCACTGACAGATCCTATGCCATCTTCCTGCCCATCGGCAGGTTTGAGGTCATTGTTGCGGTTATGGAGCCAGTCCGTGTCATGAAGAGTTTCCCCAGATCCATATGATGTCCTCTTCTCGCAACTGGTCTTTCCTAACGACGTGACCAAAATCAGCATGACAAAAATTTGTGATTCTCTCTTCTAGGAACATTCTGTGAAGAGTGTCCTGGCTCAACATCCTCCAGGACAGATTTGCTCATTCTCCTGGCCACACACAGTATAATCCACACACGGTCTTTGCCATCAATGCCATTCAAATGCCTCAATCCTTCTGAGAATCCTGGTCCTCACTGTTTTCCCCATTAGAAACTCCATTTCTCACAGCTTGCTTCAGATCTGCTGAAGTGGAATCTGAGTTTCTGTTAGGCCCCAAGGGCATTTTATTTGTGTTCCTGCTAGAAGCACGGTTGGGGAACAACGTCTGGCCCATATAAGTGCTTTATAATTATTGGTTGTGATCAGTGTCATTATTTATTACTCCATCTAATCTTTCCAGCACACTCACAGGTCAGGAAACCAAGATTCTGAGGCTGTCCGTGCCTTTGCTGAGGCTACCCCTCAGGAGAGGGCAGGGGCTACATGCAAACCGAATATAGGATCAGGCCAACATTTGGATCACTCTGAATGGAGACACAGTCAATGCTCATTAACCAGTCACTCCCCATTGCCTTCGTCACCCAACCCTTATTAACCGTGACTCTGCTTGCTGTGTATGGATTTCCCTATGGATTCTGCATATTTTATATCAATCTCATTATGGTCTGACTTGTTTCACTCATCAGAAGGTGTTCAAGGTCCCTGCATAGTGTAGCATGTTCCAAAACATCATTCCTTTTTAAAGGCTGAATAATATTCCATTGTATGACTTAGATATTGTTTGGTTTATCCATTCTTCGGGCCCTGGGCACTTTGGTAATAGTCACCTTTCAACTATTGTGGGTAGTGCTGCAGTGAACTTGTATACCACTATCTCTTTGAGTCTCTGTTTGTTATTCTTTGAGGTATATGCTTAGATGTAGAATTGTGAGGTGGTCAATGATTTCCTCTTCCTTGGATCCATGTTCAACGCTCATGCAAGCAGCAGTCAAGAGCTTAAAAAATGCATTGCATTGTATTGGCTAAATATTCACAAGACCTCTTTAGAGTATTGAAAAGCAGGGATGGTATTTAGAGAACTAAGGTGCATCTGACACAAGCCATAGTATGTTCAAACACTTCCTATGCATGCAAAATTTGGAGATTAAATAAGGCAGGCCAAAGAAGAATCGATGCATTTGAATTATGGTGCTAGGAAAAAAGAACCATAGAAAGTACTATGGACTACCAGAAGCACCAATAAACTTGTCTTGGAAGAAGCACAGGCCAAATGCTCCTTAGAAGTAAGGACGGCCAGATTTTGTCACCCTTTGGACATGTACTTTCAACATGTTGTCAGGAGAGACCAGGCCCAGGAATAGGACATCATGCTTGGTAAAGTGGAAGGGCAATGGAAAAGAGGGAGGCTCTCATGAGATGGATGGACATGGGGGCTGCAGTAATGGGCTCAAACATAAGAACAATTGTGATGAGGGTACCGGGTGGAGTTGTGTTCTGTTTGGCATAGGGTTATGAGTGGTAACCAACAGGCCCGACCCTAACAACAATAGTAAATCTCTGACTTGTTAAGAAGAAACAAGCATTTTTCATTTCCTCTATGAGCCAGGCACTGCGAAGACCCTGAAGGTCCAGATAGAAACAGCACTTGGCCCCTACCCATGATGGGTTCCCAGGCTAGGGGTGAGGCAGCAGATCTCCACTTTTGGATGAGACCTATGCAGCCCCCTTGGGGTTCCAGTGTGTGCTGGAGAGACTCCAGTTAACTTTGCCTTTCTCTATACCCGCCTTTAGGGAAGTGGAAGAACTTTAGAATAAAGTATCCTCCGAGATTTCTGTTGCACAATTAGACAAAAGGAAAACAATGGTGGCTAAAGAGAGCGAACAGAGAATCCAGAGCTGTGTCTGGGTACTTGGCCATGCAGCTATCAATCAGCACAGTTGAGTTCAGGAATCAGGAAGCGAAGATCCTCAATATCTGGATCCAGTAGGTATAGAAGGCATAGCTTCAAAGATAAAGAAGGATAAGCCCTCTTTCGCTTTCAGGAGGAACTCACCCAGGGAGAACTCATTCAGGTGGGACTGCACTAAAGCCTTAGAACTGGGAGGGTCCATAGGAGCATGTTTACTGCCAGAATGGTGCCTTCCCATTCAAGAGCTTCTATCATATTCCAGCTCATGAATGGTCTTTGCCAAGTGCCTTGGTTCTTTTGCTGTGACTTCTGTGGCATCACTTGAACTCTCCATCCCCTCCAGCCAGGAGCAGTGGCAGGAAAAATCTATTAGTGAGAAGTGAGAGAGTGAGCTAGGAGATATTCCGTACACAGCTTGCCGTCTCCTTCAGCAAAGGCCCTGTGGGGTGGGGACTTAACTTTTCTGATTCTCTCCTATTAGAAGTCAACACGGAGCTAAAGAAGCATGAATGGAAGAAAGCAGGATAATGAGCTGTCAGCTTTTCCATAAGGAAATAATAGCCAGAAGGGCTCCAAGTTGGGATGAGGCATGGTGGGGAGGGGAACACACGTGCTGCTACCAAGAGGAGAGTGAGGAGCAAGAGACCAGCAGAGGCTAGTCTCAAAGCCATCTCCAATAACATTTCCCCAACAGGCTGTTTTCCTCTCTCCACTCTAAACACGTCAGCCTTCACCTCCACCAAGCACCGAAACCCCCCATTCCTCCCACCAATTGGTCCAGGTTGCTATGGGAACTATGGGAGTAGTAAGTGGTTCCCGCTATTACTACCTACCTCCCTCATTTCAGCAGCAAAAGTTTTATGACTGGGGGTCCACCACTACATTGGGAACTGTATGAAATGGTCATGAAATTAGGAAGGTTGAGAACCACTGTCTGAGAGGAAGACACAAATGTTGGTATAGTAGAGGAGCAGCAAAGGAGAGGCAGCCCCCACAAGTTGGAAAAGCACAGTGGCTGCAACACAAAGCACAAGCAATGAAGCACGGTGAGGATGGCACAGGGCAGTGTTTCATTATATTAGCATAGAGTTACTGTGAGCTGAATCCCACTCTATGGCACCTAACTACAATATAAAAAGACTTGTGCTTCTAACAATGTGTTTAAATATATCTAAAGAAAAATTCTTCATAGTTTAGAGCAGCGGTTCTCAACCTGTGGGCCAGGACCCCAATTAGGTGATGAATGACCCTTTCACAGGGGTGTCCCAGTACATAACGGTAGCAAAATTACAGTTATGAAGTAGTAATGAAAATAAATTTATGATTGGGGGGTATGCACTACATCAGGAATAGTATGAAAGGGTTGTGGAATTAGGGAGGTTGAGAACCACTGGCCTAAAGGAAGACAGAAATCTTGGTAGAGTAGAAAGCCAGCAAATGAGAGGCAGACCCCCAAATGATGAATTAGCACAATGGCTACAACAATGAGCGCAAGCAAAGAGCCACTGTGAGGATTGCATAAGTGGCGGCAGCATTTCATTATATTGTGCGTAGAGTTGCTGTGAGCCGAAACTACTGGACAGCACCTAACAACAATAACTACAGGACTTGTGCTTCTCACAATGTGGTGACGTAGATCCTAAGAGAAACTACTGTTAGTTTAGAGCAGCGATTCTCAACCTGTGGGTCGCGACCCCTTTGGGGGGGGTCAAATGACCCTTTCACAGTGGAGGCCCAATTCATAACTACAGCAAAATTAAAGTTGTGAAGTAGCTATGAAAATAATTTTACGATTGGGGGTTCATCACTACATGAGGAAATGTATGCAAGGGTCATGGCATTAGCATATTTGAGAACTACTGCCCTAGAGGAAGACACAAATCTTGGTACATTAGAGGGGCAGCAAAAGAGAGGCAGCACTCCAAAAGTTGGATTAGTACAATGGCTGAAACAATGAGCACAAGCAAAATCACCACTGTGAGGATCGCACAAGATGGGGCCGGGTTTCATTATATTGTGCATACAGTTGCTATGAGCCAACACACACTAAAAGGCACCTAACAATAAAAAACAGGACTTGTGGTTCGAAGAATATTCTGAAGTAGACCTTAAGAGAAACTCCTATTAATTTAGAACATTGGTTCTCAAACTGTGTGTCGTGACATCTTTGAGGAGACTAATGAACCTTTCACATGGGTGGCCTGATTCCTAACAGAAGCAAAATTACAGTTATGATGTAGCAATGAATATATTTTATGGTTGGGATGTCACCACTACATGAGGAACTGTGTGAAATGGTAGAGGCATTCAGAAAATTAAGAACCACTGCTCTAGAGGAAGTCACAAATCTGTGTATAGAAGGGCAGGAAAAGAGGCAGTGACCAACAAGATGGATTGGCACAGTGGCTGCAACAATGAGCATGAGCAAAAGAACCACTGTGAGGAAGGCACAGGACGGGAAAGCATTTCATTACACGGTGCATAGAGTTGGTATGAGCCAAAACCCCCTCGAAGGCAGCCAAAAACAACAGGACTTGTGCCTCTAACAATATGCTGAAGTAGACCTTAAAAGAAACTCCTCTTAGTGTAGAGTAGCAGCTCTCAAACTGTGGATCACAACGTTTTAAGGGGGAGGAATGACCATTTCACATGGGTGGCCTGATTCATAACAGTAGTAAAATTATAGTTATGAAATAACAGGGAAAATAATTTGATGATTGGGGGGTGTCACCAGTACAAGAGAAATGGTGTGAAAGAGTCGTGGCATTAGGAAGGTAGAGAACCACTGCCCTAGAGAAAGACATAAATCTGGGTACAGTAGAAGGGCAGCAAAAAAGAGGCAACCCACAGCAAGATGGAATACGACAGTGGCTGTAACAATCCGAGCAAGCAAAAGAACCACTGTGAGGATGGCACAGGACAGGACACCTTTCCACCATATTGTTTTAGAGTAGCTGTACGTCGAAAGGTATGAGACAGAATCTAACAACAATAACTACGAGATTTGTGCTTCTAACAATAGGGTGAAATAGATATTAAGAGAAACTCCTCTTAGTTTAGACCAGCAGTTTTCCATCTGTGGGTCGCGACCGCTTTTGGCGGTCAAATGACCCTTTCACAAGTATGACCCGATTCATAACTGTAGGAAAATTACAGTTACAAAGTAACAATGAAATTAATTTTATGATGTAAGTCACCACTACATGAGGAACTGTATGAAAGGGTCCTGGCATTAGGAAATTTGAAAACCACTGCCCTAGAGGAAGACACAATTCTTGGTACAGTAGAAAGACCACAAAAAAGAGGCAGCTACCCAAAAGTTGGTTTAGCACCGTGGCTGCAACAATGAGCGCAAGTGTAAGAACCACTGTGGCATAGGACGGGAAAGTGTTTCTTTGCATTGTGCATAGAGTTGTTATGAGCCAAAACCCAGTCAATGGTACCTAACAACAGAACTTCTGCATCTACAAATATGCTGAATTCTATCTTAAGAGAATCTCCTCTTAGTTTAGAGCAGAGGATTTTCACCTGCGTGTCACAACCCCTTTGTAGTGTGGAATGAAAATTACACAAGGGTGTCATGATTCATAACAGTAACAAAATTACAGTTATGAATGTGCAATGAAAATAATTTTATGGTTGGGGGTCTCAACTAAATGAGAATCAGTATGAAAAGAAAATGGCATTAGGAATGTTGAGAGCCACTGCTCTAAAGGAAGACCCAAATCTTGGTACAGAAGGGCAGGAAAAGAGAGGCAGTCCCCAACAAGATACATTAGCACAGTGGCTGAACATAATCAAAGAACCACTATGAGGAGGGCACAGGACAGGGCGGCGTTCCATTATAATGTGCATAGAGTTGCTATGAGACACACCCACTCTACGGCACCTAACAACAACAACAAATGGACTTGAGCTTCTAACAGTATGGTGAAGCAGACCTTAAGAGAAACTCCTCTGAATTTAGAGCAGCAGTTCTCAACATGTGGGTCGTGACCAATTTGGGGCTTAGACGAACCTTTTACAGGGTGGCACTATTCATAACAGTAGCAAAACTAGAGTTATGAAGTAGCAAAGAATATAATTTTATGATTGAAGGTCTACCACTACATTGGAAAGTGTTGTGGAATAGGAAAGTTGAGATCACTGTCCTAGAAGATGACACAAATATTGGTACAGTAGAAGGGCAGCAAAAGAGAGGCAGCCCCTACAATTTGGAATAGCTAAGTGGCTGCAACATAGAGCCCAAGCAAAGAACCACTGTGAGGAATGCACAGGATGGGTCAGCGTTTCAGTACATTGTACATAGAGTTGCTGTGAGCCAAAAACCACTCGATTGCACCTAACAACAGCAACAACAGGACTTGGGCGTCTAACAATATACTGAACTACATCTTAAAGAAACACTTCTTAGTTTAGAGCAGCGGTTCACAACCTGTGGATCAGGACCTCTTTGGGGCTTGAGCTACCCATTCACAGGGGTTGGCCTCTTCTTATTCGTAGCAAAATAACAGGTATAAAGTAGCAACGAAAATAATTTCATGAATGGATGTTCACCACAACATCAGGGACTTCATTATAGTGCCAAGGAATTACGAAGTTTGAGAACCACTGGTTTAGAGCATAGTAAATCTGATTAAATACTACATATTTTAACACGAATGAAGTTGGAAACTAATGGAAATTGGGAGAGCACAGTAGTATAAAATTCCTATGAGGCAGAATTGCTCTACATCATAGAGTATCTAAGACAATGAGATGATATGAAGTCAAAGAGCTGTAGAGGAAATCCCATAGGACACGTGGCAACAGCTTTATGCTCTTGTTAATTCCTTGGGGCCACCCTATCTTTTGTTGGTTCCCTTAACCCCATCTGCACCACTGTGAACAGTCTTCATTAAACTCTCTTTAATTAAAACTTCTGAATGGTTTGTTTTCTGCTGGACCCCTAACAGATATCATTTAATTTTCTTGATTGCAATTCATCTCTAGCATACAGAAATCTTTCAAGAGTTTGTTTTATGTTTTGTTTTCATCCACAAAAGCATTTACTTCCAGATTTGTTTGTCCTTGTAACAAGATCAATAGTTCTTTCCTCTCCAATGAAATCCAAGTGCTACACTGCCTGAATGCCTATTAAGTTCATGTTTTCCTACATTGAGATCCCAACCATTCCCTACACCAGTGTTTCTCAGCCTTCCTAATGTCATGACTTTTTCATATATTTCCTCAGTTTGTGGTGACACCTGACCACAAAATCATTTCATTTCTAATTCATTACTGTAATTTTGTTACTGTGATGAATCAGGCCACCCCCGTGAAAGTCTCATTCGACCCCCAAAGGAGTCATGACCCACCAGTTGAGATCCACTACCCTAGACCAACGTTTGGCCCGAGGGCTGTATATGGCCCCCCAAATCATCAATACCTGCCAGCATCACACATCTCACCAAAGAGAAGCATTTGTAGCCATCACCTTAGGGGTGAGTTCATTAAATATTTGACCTGTATGGCCCCATGAATGACATTATAAATCACATGATCCTTGGCAGAAAAACAAGTATCCAGCTCCTGCTCTAGACCAAAAGTTCCGAAACTTATTCTGCCTACTGTCCTCTTTTCAGAAAAAGAAATTACTCAGGGACCCCTGTTAATGAAAGAATTTTGTACTATAGCTCACCATCCAGGATAAAATGTAGATATCTGCTTTGTAGATCCCTGGATTTTTCCATGCCAAGCAGATGGTGGTGTTGCCCACTGTGGGAAATGAGACTCTAGGTAAATCAGGTTTGTTTTCACTCTCTGTGCAAGAATTTCAGTTGAGGAGCAAGATCTGTCTTGAAAGAAGTGTATCCAGAATGCTCCTTAGAGGCAAGAATGGCTAGAATTCGTCTCACATACTTGAACATCAGGAGCTATGAGGAGCAACATCATAGAGAAGGCCATCATGCTTAGTAAAGGGGCACCAAAAAGAGGAAGGCCCTCACCAAGATGGATGGACAGTTTCTGCAGCAATAGTCTAAAACATAACAATTGTTGAGAATGGCACAGGAACAGGAAGTGTTTCTTTCGGTTGCACAAAGAGTCGCTGTGAGTTGAAACCAACTTGACAGCATCCAACAAAACTAGATGTGGAGAAAGCATGGACTGGTCTGTGTACAGTGACCCCAGCGAGGTTCCTCGTCCATTTTTGTGTTTAAATGGGCCAGGTGCTCTCACAAACCACCTCTTCAATAGACAACTTAGATTTTTTCTTTCATCCCAGGAACCATTCTGAAATTTAAAATGACCATTTGACACTGAGTTGATTGTGATTCATGGCAATTCATAGGATTTCCAATGGGCATATCCTTTCAGAAACAGATGGCCAGACTTTCTTCCAAGGTATTCTGGGTGCGCTTGAGTCTCCTACGTTTCTGTTAATGGCCAAGTGTTTTCACCATTTGTACTATCCAGGATTGAC
Organism: Tenrec ecaudatus; assembly: GCF_050624435.1. Taxonomy (NCBI): domain Eukaryota; kingdom Metazoa; phylum Chordata; class Mammalia; order Afrosoricida; family Tenrecidae; genus Tenrec; species Tenrec ecaudatus. Next base: position 678,286 of record NW_027457553.1, on the reverse strand, counting down.
TTCCAGCTCTATATATCCTTAAAATTGACATCTCTCCTCTCTTTGTAAAGTCATGACCATTGCTCTGTTTCAGTCGATTTACCGTATTCAAATATAGAAATGACAAATAATTCTACCACCTCACAGAAAATGTCAGAAACTCGTTGCTCTCATTTAATAGTGGCGTGGGTGATTACATATTGGACTGCTAATCCCAAAGTCAACAGTTCAAAACGACCAGCCACTCTCAGGGAAAAAGATGAGGCTTTCCACTCCTATCAAGTTACAGTCTCAAATAACCACAGGAGCAGTTGGACCCTGTCCTATAGGGTAGAACTCAGGTCATGGTGAGTCAGAGTGGACTGGATGGCAGTGAGTTGGCTTGGTTTTTGGAATCCCCTCCTACCACAATATCACACAATTACTAAGTTCATGTTATGTACCAGTGTTCTAAGCATTGCATGTACATTCACTCATTTCATCCCACTGGTGGTGGTGTGGGTGAAGCATTAGAACTGCTAACCAGAAGGCCGGTGGTTCAAATCCACCAGCTGTTCTTCGGGATCAGGATTGGGCTGTCAGCTTTCATAAAGGTGTTCAGGGTTGGACATCTGCCGGGACAGTTATTACTTTATCCTGCCGAGTTGCTATGGGTCTGAATGAACTCAAGAGCAGTGGGGTTTTGGTGGCTTTTGCAACCCTTTTAAGAGGAGCGCTGGCGGGGCAATAGAGAAGCCCTTGACTATTTACCACAAGCTCAGAAAAACCCTCAGCAGCTTCCCCTGAGAATGATGCATCAATTTTCTCCAGGACAAGTCACAGCTTATAGGAACACCTCTAGAATGGTTCCACTCTGTCCTGCAGGCTCACTATGAATTGGAATTGACTGACCCATTGGTAGTGAGTGCATCAGCTCCCGTCTATTGGTGAGAACATGAATGCACAGAAAAGTGAAACAATCTAGCCCAGAGGTGACCAGGTTATCAAAGGGGGAGCTAGATTTCATATCCCAGCAGACCAACCTCAGAGACTACAGGCTTAGCTCCACACTCTGCTGATGTCTTGACTACAAGTGATTGGATTTTGCATCCCTTCCCCTACACATCATCTCCACTGTCCAATATCGATCAATGTTAGCATGAGAACTGAAGAGTCACACTCTAGCCCTGCCCAATCCCACACGTACAGGTGAGAAAAAAATGGTGAGACCACTGGGCAGTTTTAGCTGCCACCTCTACTTCCACCGCCTCAATGCACACAAAAAGAAGTCAGAGAAAGCATTTTTGGCCTTGCCACCACTCCTTAGCCCTGACATCTTGGGGCCTGTCCACTCTCTTGGACACCCACAAGACGGCTACCTGGGAACTTCCCCTGGGGCACTTGGGGACAAAGGAAAGGGCACACGCCTGCAATGAAATTCACGCTGTAACAACTTGTTTCCCCCTTGGAAAATGACACCATTAGCTGCTTCAATTGTGCATGAAATATAAATTACATGACTCAGAGGTATCATGTCGGAGCAGCCATGATGCTAAGTGATGAGGCTCTCCATCGAGCAGCCCCTCTCCAACCAGCATGTCCAAAGAAACCCAAGACCCGAGGCTGACAGCTGAGAACGAGGTTCTGTGGTCTTTGAGTGTGCCTGCTTCATAGAGCCCACAAGGGAGAATCTTTCCGGGTGACCCAGGATGCCAGGCTGGAATATTCCAGCCATCTGCTGTCATCACCCTGGACCTCCCATTTTCTTTAAACGGAGTCGAATGCTGAACAGTACTCTTTCCTTCCATAACCCCCAGAAAAGTAGGAAAAAGGTGGTGGTGATTGTGGTAATATCCTTCTTGCTAAGGAGATTTGGTGATGCTGTGGGTTAAGCATCTCACTACTAATCACAAGGCCAGCAGTTCAAACCCACTAGCTGTTCTGAGAAGGAGAAAGATGAGGCCGTCTGACAATGGACAAATTTATGGTGTCAGACAGGAAGTTCTACTATTTCCTCTAGGATTGCTATGCATCTGAATTGGCTGGATTCACCAGAAGTAGGTTTTGCTTCTTCGGAGTGTATTTGTACATGTGTGTGTACATGTGCGTGTGCGTGCCTGTGAGTGCGTGTGTCTGCATTGTCGCTTGTGTGGTTTGGAAGCCCAGAGCAGGCAGACCGAGGCTGCATAGGAAGCAGTTGAGAAGAGAGAAGGGTGAGATCCTTCAAGAGGTAGATAGATCCAAACTCATTTCCCAGATCCCTTCTATATTCATCCTGCCTCCCATTCATAACTCTTTCTGGCTCAAATTATTCCGTATTCTCTCCCTGGCTAGCGCCCCACAGCTTTCTACCCCATTTCACCACTAGATCTCTGGACACTACTCTAAATCAGCTTGAGATACTCAATGATTGATGAGCTGCTGAAGGATTGGATCAGCCACCCTTCTTTGTGTCCATGAAAGAACTTTCTAAAACCTCATGTCACAAGCAAGTACCCTTGCTTTTAGAGAAGAGGCATAGGCTAATTTGTATGTTTCCACCTTGAGAGGGCCAAGCACCACCATGTACAATTAGTAGATAACCATAAGTGTGTCACTTTTGTGGTCACTACACATCTCCTTTGGAGGACCCATTTGCCCCTCTCCTAGCACCGTGATCCCTGGTGCCATGGCTAGACTGGGATGGGACATCCATGTGCTCAACCAGGAACTGCCAGGTGGAATCAGAGCCACTGTCCCCTCTGCAGAGCCTCTGTGAGGACAGGGAGTTTGGAAACACAGCCTAAAGCTGCAGGAGGAGAAATTTAGGAAATTATCATGCATTTATGCTAATGACAACTGTACAAAACCCACAACCACCCTTCAAATGCCCTGCCACTGAGCAGAGCCAAAAGAAGGAAAAGCCAAAATCCACATATGGGTACAGGAAGACCTCTGGATGGTGTCCTTGTGGGGGGCTGGGAAGCGGGAGTGTGGACTTGAGGAGGCTGAAGGGCTCAGGCTGGGAAAGAGCCAAGATGCCTGTCGACAAAACCCTTCAGACCAGACACAACCAGAGGAAGTTCAACTCTCTCTCTTTGTCTCTCTGCCTAACCACCAACCTCTTACCCAGTGCAGGAGCTTCTTTGAACAGGGTCCACAAGGCCAGATGTGAGAGCTAACAGCTCCTGTTACTACCCTGGCTTGGGAAACCTCCCACTTTCTGGAAATGCAAATATTTTCTTGGACTTTGATCAAGACCAAGATCAACCCTACCCTCCCCCTTTTCTCACAGAGGCACTTGGTCAGAATGGCAAATAGCGCTCAACTGCCATGTGCTCCGCCTCTTTATTCCTTGTTCCATTCGAACCAACTGCTGCAAAAAATCACAAAACTGCCAGATGGAGGGCAGGGCAGTGCTTTCTTTTCAGGCTTCCCTCTCATTCTTTCTCTGGTCGCATCATCATTCCAGGTACAGCAAACTCATTGCAGTCCAGTCAATTCCTTATGTAAGTTTTCCGAGGTTGTACAACATTACTGGAACAGACAGCCCCATCATTTTACCTTGAAGCAGCTGGTGGGCTTCAACTGTCAACCTTTCAGCTAGCCATTCAACATTTACATGACAGTGCCTTCAGAGTGGTGAGTCATAGTGTGCAGACACCGTGGGAAAGAATCATTCTTCTGCCTTATTTTCATAAGGTGGGTTATTAGGTAGGCAGGTGTGAGGCAGGTGTAAGTAGAAATCAACTTGATGGCAACAAACAACAACACCGATGTTATTGTTTTGGGGCTGGGGAACTGAGACCTATGAGGCATGGAGCTAAGTAACAGCTACTTCAGGTTTGTTAGGCACTTTGTCGTTGAGCTCTGTTCTAGATACTGGTTATACAGCTAGAAGGAAGGTAGCATCTCTGTTCCTGGGGTTGAGAGATGCGAGGGGTTGGGAAACTTCCTGTCCCGTTAGTAGTGGGTGTAGATTTTGTTTCTGTTGTTAGATGCCATTGAGTCAATTCCAACTCCTAGCCACACTATGGACAATAGAACGAAACACCACCCAGTCCTGCACCATCCTCTCAATAGTTGTTATGGTTCAGCCCATTGTTGCAGCCACTGTGTCAATCCATTTACTGAAGGTCTTCCTCATTTTCGCTTATCTCTCTTCACCTAGCAGAATGTCCTTACTCCTCCAGGGACTGATCTCTCACTAATAGTATGTCTAAGGTACATGAGGGGAAGTCTCACCATTCTTGCTTCTAAGGAGTATTCTGGCTGCATTTCTAACCCACATTTGTTTGTTCTTTTGGCAGTTCATAGTACTTCCAATATTATTCACCAGCATCCCAATATAAATGCATTGATTCTTCTTTGATCTTCCTTTTCAATGTCCAACTTTCACGTGCATACAAGGCCATTGAATATATGACTCAGATGGCTTTAGTCAGGTACACCTTCAGCTTCAAGGTAACATCCTTGCTCTTAAACACTTTGGAGAACAATATTGAAAGAGGTCTCTGGCTGCAACGCGTGGCCCCTTTAAGGATGAAGAGGCGGGGCGCACAGGTGGAAGCCCATGGCCCCTTTAAGCCTTGGCCTATTTGGCAGCAGCTGGAGCCACTATTGAGGACAAGGCAAGAGGCCAGCCAGCACTTCCTGTGGAGGCCAAGGGCTCAGGACCTGAGCAGGTTAAGCTCTGAGCGCTGAGTGAGCCAGCCTCAGAGCCGCACCAGCTCCATGGGCCAAAATGACCTGATGGGCAAGGCCTAGGGCTTCACAGACCAGGTGTGGTTCCTGCGGCCTCCCCGCCCTATCCCAGACTCCCGCCCACCCGGGCCTTGCCACCATAACCCCTGATGTGGGTCTGCAGCCCACCTGGTGCCTGCCTAGGCCCCAGAACTCCTGCCCTGCCTGGTCCACCCACCTGAGACCTCACTCCAGGCCCCCTGCCCCAACCCTGGTCCTGCTCCAGGCCCCCTCCCTGCCCAAGACTTTGTTAGTCTGGTTGGTCATGAGGGATGGAAAGGAGGAGGGATCCTGCCCAGGCCCCTGCACCCCATCCAACTTGGGATGCTCTGGATTGGTACAGCCCCCAAGATGGCTTCCCTCCCACAGGCCCATATACCCAGAACTCCATTGGACCCACTGGGTACGTGAGGCCTCCCCATCAAGGGCTCGGGATATGTGCCCACAGCCTGGAATTGGATCCTAGCTTGCTAGAGCCCCACTCCCCTCCCCTTAAGATCCCTAGAAAGTGTCTGTTTGTGGGGGCCCTTGTGGGGTCACACTCTGGCTGTGAAGGGCTAGGCTATGGCTTTTGGCACTTGTCTTCTCCATTCTGAATCTTTAGACCATTGGTCCTTCCACGGGGCAGTTCTACAGGAGTAGCAGGGAACTCTATTCGGGAGTGAAGTTGGCCAGATTTGAGTAGGGGTGCCCTGGCAGGGATGCCAACTTGGGAGAAGAGCCCATCTCCCCTTTCTCTTTCCCAGCTGCAAAAAAATTTAAAAAAGGAAGAGGTCTCATAGAGCAGATTTACCCAATGCAATACATCCTTTGTGTTCTTGACTGGGGCTCGCGTGATCATTTATTGTGGATCGCAGCAAGAAGATAGCACTGATCACTTCAGTATTTTCTCCATTTATAATGATCATGTTGTAGATGACAGGGACATAATTACATATAAATATGTCCCTGGGACCCAACTCCTGGGGAGTCCCAAACAACTTGATGAAAAGGAAAATGAGAGAGAGAAGACAAGCACTCTGAGCCTAGGTTGGAAGGATAGTCCTTTGTGAATAGAGAGCTTCAAGGGTATTGGAGTTCCTGGAGGAGGGCAAAGAGTTCCACACTCAACTATTCAACAAATCATTGGCAGTTGGAACCCACACAGGGGCACCATGGAGGAAAGGCCTGGAAACCTGCTTAAAGCCTATAGTGTTGAAAGTCCTGTGGAATCCACACATAAGGCACCATGAGTCAGAATCAACTCTCTCATGCCTGTTTTGGTTTGGGTAGAGGAGCTATTAGAAGCAGTGGGGTATAATGTTGAATCCAAGAAGAGGAAGGATTTGGTCACCATTAAAGCGACTTCTGTCCCAATTAATAACAATCATACAGACTTTTGTGGGAGAAAGATGAGGATTTCTACAGCTGTAAATATTTAGTGTCTAAAACCCACATAGACAGTTCTACCCTGCCCTATATAGTCGCTGATTTGGTGTCAACTGGATGGCACTAAGATAGCAACTATCTGCTGAAAGGTTGCCATGTGGAAGAGCTTGTGCCAAGTCCGTTATGGATATGCCTATGATCTTTGTGGGAGACAAAGGTCCTGCTTAAGATTAATGTCTCTGGTGTCAAATCGCTCTATTGTCCAGTCTTGACTCTATGTCCTTCTAGCTCTATAACCTCAGAAAAATCATTGAACCCCCTTTGTTCTGCTGTGTGTACAAGGGAAGTGAAAAATAGTTCTTAGGTTGTGTGTTCGAGGTTGAGATTGAATGATAGAAAGACCTTGTTGTTGTTAGTCGCCAGCAAAGCAAATTTGATTCCTTGTGACCTTATGCCGGATAGGACTAATTACTGCTAGATCCTATGCAATCTTCCTGCCAATTGGCAGGTTTGAGGTCATTGTTGCGGTTATTGTGCCAGTCCGTGTCATGAAGAGTTTCCCCAGATCCACTATTTTACCAAACATGATGTTCTCGTCTCGCAATTGGTCTTTCCTAACGACATGTCCAAAATCAGCATGACAAAATTTTGCCATTCTATCTTCTAGGAACATTGTTCGAAGAATGTCGTGGTTCGATTTCCTCCAGGACTGATTTGCTCATTCTTTTGGCCACCCACAGTATACTCAATACATGGTCTTTTCCATCACGGTCATTTGAATGCCTCAATCCTTCTTAGAATCCTGGTCCTCACTGTTGTAGAAACTCCATTTCTCACAGCTTGCTTCAGATCTGCTGAAGTGGAATCTGAGTCCTTGTAGGCCCCAAGGACATGGCATTTGTGTGCCTGCTAGAAGCACTGAGGAACAACGTCTGGCCCATAGTAAGTGCTTATAATTGTTCATTGCGATCAGTGTTATTATTTATCATCCCATGTAAACTTTCCAGCACACGCACAGGTCAGGAAACCAAGATTCTGAGCCTGTCAGTGCCTTCACTGAGTCTACCCCTCAGGAGAGGGGAGGGGCTGCATGCAAATCGAATACATGATCAAACCAGTTGGCCTGGGTGGAGGGACTTTCAATGCTAAAATAGGGGGACGGGTTGTTGGGTATGTGGGAGGAAAGGCATCTAAAGAAAATCAGCAGAGTGCTCCGAGGCTCTGGAGTTCTGACTACAAAGACACATAACCCAGGCCTATATATCTTTGGGGGATGTGCAAGACCAGTAATTACAGGTAAAGACATACATCACAGGAAGGGGTTGCACTATAGGGTATACAGCAATGAGAGGGGGACAATCTAGGGATATACACAATAGGAAGAGGAGGGATTGGGGGCACACATGTGACAAGGGCAGATCCTAGATTCAGGATGGCAGCCTAACTTTGAATGTCACTGAGCTGGTTTGACCTGTTTTCTGGGTCTCCATAGAAACCATTATCAGTAGGGTGTAAACTCTTCCTATGGGAACCAAACTAATGGTCACAAGCATTTAGGGAGAACTAGCCCATTGTCCTTAACAGCAGGGAGGGGGGGACCTCTACCTGCCCTGGGAGCAGACAGTTGTCTGGCCAATGACTGCCTTCAGGGAGGATGTCTCCAAGCATCTGGCCTCCCACGATATGCTAGCAAATAGGCTCTAGTGTTTGACATGTCTTTGGGGAGACAAATCTGGGGAGAAGTCTCTTTATAATTCCACATACATGATGTAAGGTATCGGTCCATTTGCCTTCATTCCATTGCATGTAGCGACTCAGTGGTCATAGCACTGTGTATTGAATAAGTGGGTCTTCCCCCATTCACATAATTGTCAAATCACAAGTTACCATAGGTGTACGGGTGTATTTCTTGATTCTCATTTCTACTCCTTGGACTGCCCTATTAGGAGTACCACACTCTTTTGATGATTGTGGCTTTGTTAGATCTCTCGGGAGATCGAGTTGTACCTCGTTAGAAAGAATTCACGCCAGAGCCTGGTTCGTGATCCAAGTGAGTTTGATGAGAGGTAGAAGAAGTTCCAGGTTTTACACAGCACCCATAGGACTCCTCCCGACCATGTAGCCTGGCTGAAGCTGCTCAGCGTCACGCAAAGATCTCTCCTTCCCTGCGACTCTCTGCTCTCTGTTAGATCTCTCTCTCTCTCTCTCTCTCTCTCTCTCTCTCTCTCTCTCTCTCTCTCCCTTCTCCCCCTCCCCCTCCCCCACCCCTCCCTTTTCATGGATTCCAGGGGGAGGCGTGGTGGACGACCCCAGATGGACCCCATTGGCTGAACTGAATTCACCTGGCTCAGGTGGGCTGATCCAGGTTTAGCACCCACCCAATCCCACTGGTGGGAAACCTGAGCCTCTGAGCATGTGCAGTGTGCCGCTCTTTGTTCCCTTGCCTGCCTCTCTGGGCATGGCTTAAGGGACATCCCATCCCTGCGCTAGTCTGCCTAACAACGTTACAGTACATTTTTAAATTGGAAAGGATGAAACTTCCTATTTTTAAAAATTTATTTTTTATTTTATTTTGAAACCTCCTATTTTGTTCTTCTTTTTTTCAAGATCATTTTTACTATTTGAGGCCCTTTGCAATCATGTGAATTTGAGAATTGACTTTCCGTTCCCCTAAAAGGAACATAAAAGCTGTTGGAATTTTTATAGGGATTGCAGATCACTTTGGTCATATTGTCATCTTAACAATATTAAGCCTACTAATTTATTTATGTCTTCTTTAAATTCCCTCAGAAGTATTTTTAGTATTTGTCTCCCTCATTAAATTATTCCCCAGTCCCATCTACATGTAACCTCCTTTCTGGGAAATGGGCAATGCGACGGTGGGTGAGGGGAGATGCGGGGCAGTGTAAGATAAGATAAAATAATAATTTATAAACTATTAAGGGTTCATGGGGGAGGGGGAGGGGGAGCGGAGAGGGAGGGGAGGGGAAAAAAGGAAAAAGCTGATTCCAGGAACCCAAGTGGAAGACGAATTTTGAGAATGATGAGGACAACGAATGTATAAGGGTGCTTTACTCAATTGATGTATGTATGGATTCTGATAAGAGTTGTATGAGCCCCAATAAAATGATTTATTAAAAAAAAATATTCCTCAGTCCTTTAGTTGTTTAGATGGTATTAGAAATGGAATTGTTCTCTTTCTTTCCTTTTCTGATTGTTTGCTGCTGGTGTATGGAAGCACAACATATTTTTAAAGAATCTTTTTATTAGGGACTCATACAACTCCCATCACAATCCATATACACATCAATTATGTAAAGCACATCCGTACATTCATTGCCCTCATCGTTCTCAAAACATTTGCTCTCCACCTAAGCCCCTAGCATCAGGTCCTCATTTTTTCCCTCCCTCCCTGTTCCCCCCTCCCTCATGAACCCTTGATAATTTATAAATTATTATTTTGCCATATCTTTCCCTGTCCGATATCTCCCTTCACCCACCCCTCTGTTGTCTGTCCCCCAGAGAGGAGGTCACATGTAGATCTTTGTAATTGGTTCCCCGTTTCCAACCATCCTCCCTCTACCCTCCCAGCATCACCACTCACACCACTGGTCCTGAAGGGATCATGTGCCCTTGATTCCCTGTGTTTCCAGTTCCCATCTGTACCAGTGTACATCCTCTGGTCTAGGCAGACTTGCAAGGTAGAATTGGGATCATGATTATGGGGGAGGAGGAAGCATTTAGGAACTTAAGGAAAGTTGTATTTTTCATCATTGCTACATCGCACCCTGACTGGCTTGTCTCCTCCCCGAGACCCTTCTCTAAGGGGGTGTTGTCCAGTGGCCCACAAATGGACTTTGGGTCTCCACTCTGCACTCCACCCCTCATTCACTATGATATAATTTTTTGTTCTGATGATGCCTGATACTTGATCCCTTCAACACCTCGTGATCGCACAGGCTGGTGTGCTTTGTCCATGTGGGCTTTTTTTGCTTCTGAGCTAGATGGCTGCTTGTTTACCTTCAAACCTTTAAGACCCCGACTCTATAGCCGGGCACCATCAGCTTTCTTCACCACATTTGCTTATGCACCCATTTGTCTTCAGCGATCAAATCAGGGAGGTGAGCACACAATGATATGAATTTTTGTTCTTTGATGCCTGATTAGTGATGGCTTCGGCACCTCTTGATCACACAGGCTGGTGTGCTTCTTCCATGTGGACTTTGTTGCTTCTGAGTTAGATGGCCGCTCGTTTACCTTCAAGCCTTTAAGACCTCAGATGCTATTACCTTTTGATAGCCGGGCACCATCAGCTTTCTTCACCACATTTGCTTATTCACCCGCTTTGTCTTCAGCAGTTGTATCAGGAAGGTGAGCCTCATAGAGTGTCAATTTAAAAGAAGAAAGTATTCTTGCATTGAGGGAGTACTTGAGTGGAGGCCCAAAGTCCTTCTGCTACCTTAATACTAAACCTATAAATATGTGCACATAGATCTGTAAGGTCTCTCTCTCCGGGACTAGATTTCAGCCTTGGTCCTTGGCTCCGCGCGAGAAAGATTTTATGCTGAAGCCGGGCTCGTGATCCAAGTGAATTTAATGAAAGTTCAAAGAAGCATCAGGTTTTATGCGGCACCCATAGGATTCCTTTGACCATGCGGCCTGGCAGAGACTGCTCCGGGACACGCAAGGATCTCTCCCCTCCCACGGAGATGACCAGACCCTCTCCCTCTCGGTTCCTGCCTTCTTAAGGGTTCCTGGGGGAGGCGTGGTGAACGACCCCAGGTCGATCCCATTGGCTGAATTGTAGTAAACTGGCCCAGGTGGGCTGCTCCAGGTGTAACGCCCATCTCCACCCACTGGCGGGAAAATCCAGCTTTGTCCTTTGCTGGTTCTCCTGGGCATGCGTAAATGGACTTCCCAATTACCTAGGCTAAGCTACCTAACAGATCTATTTCCCCATCCTCATATATAAACATATTTGCCTATGTACATATCTTTATCTAGAACTCTATAAATGCCCTTTGCCTCCCAGCTCTTTCCTCTATTTCCTTTTTTGACTTTCCTCCTTTCCCTCTATCATGCTCAGTCCCCACCAGGGTTTCAGCAATTCCTCTTGGTTACATTACCCTTGATCATGCCCTACCAAGCCTCCCACACCCTCCTCACCACCGATTTGGGTCACTTGTTCCTTTGTCCCTGGGATTGTTAACACCACTACCTTTCCCCCCACTTCCCCCTCTCCCATGTCCCCTCAGAATTGTTGGTTCCATTGTTTTCTCCTCCAGATTGTTCATCCAGCCTATCTTATTTAGACAGACCTGAGGAGGTAATAACATGCACAAAAACAAGACAGAGCAAAACCAAGAAACAATATACAGCAAAACAACAACAAACCAATGACAAAAACCAAAACAAAACACAATAAGAAAAAAAAGCTTGTAGTTAGTTCAAGGATTGTTTGTTGGCCTTTAGGAGTGTTTTCCAGTCCAGTCTGTTGGGGCACCATGCTGGCTCCAAAGTCCACCTTCAGCATTCCCTGGGGACCTCGCCACTCCAATCCCTTGCTGTTGCACCCCTTTAGTGTTTTGCCTCAGTGTGGCAGGATCATATTGGGTGCAATTCCCACACTGTGTCTCCATTGTTGTCCCCTGTAGGGCTATGAGTCAGTGAGGGGCGCCATGTCTCCTAGTTTGGCTGGCCATGTGGTCCTCTCTGTGAACTGGCTGTTCTAATTGGAAATATCGTCCCCATGGCCTGGTGGTCCAGGATGTGCTCCACTCTCCTCGTTCCCCTTCCTCTGCTCCCGTGTGCTCTGATCAGATATGTCCCTCTCCCGAAGCTTCAGATTCAATGCCGCCCTTTGAAATAAATTCTTCTGGGGGGAGGGGCAGGTGTCCATTTAGTAGTTGGGATTGGGACCGGCCCCTCAAACCTCTCCACTGGTTCCCTACTGCATGCTGGCATGCTGCATTCACATCTTGGAGCATTGGGTTGAAGTCTGGTCTCTCTTTCCCTGTGGAGATAAAAACAATACCCGCTCCCCTTGGGTGGGTTAGTGAGGCTGAAATTCTTTAAGTGAGCAGACAGCGTCTATTTTCTCCTGAGGAGTGGCCGATGGGTTTGAACCACTGACCTTGCTGTTAGCAGCTACCGGGGTTCCTTACAGTTAGCCGTAGGCACACTAAATGAAGAGACAGTAGGTTAGAAGATAAATGTGGGGAAATCAGTTAAGTGGAATGAGGGGCTCTGGGATGGAGGTTCAATAGGGTGAGTAGAGCGGGCCTCAATGAGGAGGTGGCTCTTGGGCACAGACTCAAGGGCGGGGAGGGAGGGAGTGTGCAGACACATGCGGGGGCAGTTCACGGAAGGCAAACACCCTGAGTCGGAGAGAGGTTGGTGCGCTCGGGAGAGGGAAGCGTTTTGCCCATGTGTTTTTGGTTGGTTAAATTCCTAGCAGAGGAATTATGGGGTCAAAGGAATTGTCTCGATCTCCTTTGAAATTTTCTCATTTCAAAGCCCTGGGATAGAAGAGTGACCATACCCCAAAAGAAATCTATTCAAATGCAAGAAAATCAAAATGGAAGAAGAGCAGAAAACATAAAGGGGCTAAAAATAGCAGTTAGCACCTCTGTTAAGAATTTCTGTGAGAATCTCAGGGGTTTACTGAGTCATCTTCCGGGGTGCCTGTTACAGTGGGCTGGCACAGCTTGGCCACGTGTCACCCCTCCGCGTTCCTGTATCTACTAGGTAGGATCCTTCTTGCCTCTTTGCCAGTGACTTTCAAGTACCAATCAGCTCTTCCCTTTCCACCTTCCCAGGTCCCCGGGGACCTTCCTATTCAGCTCCAATTTCTGATCTAGCTAAAGACATCCCCACTTTCCCACTGACCGTGAGACTAATCGGGTGACTTCACTGGAGGCACGCGACCTTGTGGTTCAGGGGTAGGGCAGTGGTCTTGAAGCACAGGGGGGACCTTCCTCTCTACCCAAGGGAAAGAATGGAGGGAGCTGCAGGGCCAGGGAGCAGGGAGGGTGTGTGGTAAGGGGCCGGCTCCAGGCAGAGGCTAATCAGAGGAGAAGAATGGGTTGGGCCCCGTTACCAAGGCCAGGCAGACTTTATTCTCCAAGTGGTAAGTCATCAAAGGAGGTTTGCTCAGAGTGACAACATGAGGCTGCCTTTCAAGAAGATGTCTGGAGCTGGGGTGATAAATGCTTTTGGAAGGAGGGGAGTTAAGCCAGGGGAACCAGTTAGTTCACTGTGGCAGGAGATATTGTAAGCCTTTCATCCAGTCATTAAGCCAGTGTGTACTGGGGATCCTGGGCGTGCTGGGCACTGTGCTCCATCCTGGGAAGGCATAACCCACACCCCCACCCTCATGGAGATCACATTCTAGCCGGGGACAGAGACAGCTATCCAGTGGAAATCAATTGAGTAGATAGTATATTAACCTGTTTGCAAACCTGTCACTGGAGTCGTAGAACTGCCCCGTATTGTGTCTGAGGAAACAGATTGGCCACCACGTCTCTCTCCCGAGGGGTACCTGGTGGACTGAGATCATACCCTCCTGGTTAGCAGCCACGTGCTTAAGCACCGTGCCACTACCAGGGCCCGTAGATAGTGTGCTTGACGGTGCAGGTGGTCAAGTGGACATGCACGCAGGAACGGAACGAGGAGTTTTTCAGAGCCCAGGGTGGTGTCCATGGTTAAGCATTTGTCTTACTAATGGGAAGGTTGGTGCACTTTGCCTACTCCTAAAGGACCCCAATGAAATGCAATCCTTTTCAGAAAAGTCAGGGCCACAAACTGTGGAGCAAAGGTCCAGTCTGACATCCCGGGTCACCAGGAACCAGAATCGACTCGAGGGCAACTGTTGTTTGTTTACTAGAAATGGTTGTGGGCTGGGGCCGGGAGGGGGTGGGCGGTGGGTGGTGTGGTTCACAAGTTCCGAAAGAAGAAGGATAGCCAGCTGGGGGAAGGAAGGCTCTTGGGGTGACTTGTGAGTGGAGGGGCCCCAAAGGAGGTGGCATGGGAGAGGGAGAATGTGAGGGCGAGGGAGGTTGGGAGTGTTTGTAGGTAGACTCGGTGAGACGAGGAGCCAGCCAGGAGCACAACAGGGAGTCAGTGATGTTTATGAAGGGCAGCAAGAGAAAGCCACCCAGGCAGCACACAGCACGGTACCATCATGGAAGACCCAGGGCGTTCAGCTTATAGGCATGTCTCCCCGATGAGGCTGTCAGCATCTTGAAAGGACCCATTCACACTGGCCAAGCCAAGTGCTGAGCACATTCCAAAATATTCAGTGAATTTTCTCAGTTGGAAGGCATTCTTCCTTCATCTTGCTGCCCCCAGCCACGGGGAGCTCCCTGCGTGGTGCCTGAGGCTGCTTTTCTATACTTCGCTAGAGGTCTGCCACCGCAGCTAGGGAAGCTAACCAAGGGTCTGGCCCCAGGGAGGACTGGGGTTGGGCCAAGCAGGAGTCCCGCTGTGTTAGCCCCAGTTGACCAGAAAAACAAATTCATAGACACTTATATGTGTTTTAAAAGAGAACTTTATATCAAAGAAAAAATGTACATTAAGAAAACATCCCAGCCCAGTCCAGATCAAGTCCTTAAGTCTGATATTAGCCCATATGTCCGACACCAGTCTATAAATCCCTCTTCCTACTCATTAAACACAAGCAATGATGGTGATGCAGGAAGATCACAGGCCAGTGGGTGGAAAGCCTTGTGGACCCAGTGGTGGTGGAGGCATCCCAGCGCTAGCAGGGGTCTCCAAGTGAGCCCTGCGGCTCCAGGGCTCTAGTGTAACTCTGTGTGTCTTGTCAGCTGGAATGTCTCACAGGAAGGGAGCTATTGATTACCGAGGGCACCTACAAATGAGGTCATCAAGCTGCAACCTGAATGACAGCTTAGACTCCACCCCTCCACAAGTTGACACCAGAGTATGTTGCTCACGTGCTCTTGGGCTGTGTGGCCCCTCCTGGAGTAGGCGTGCGGCAGCCTCCTCCTTGAAAATCCCCTTCTATTTCTGGTGGTCCAGAGTCTCTTGGTCCCTCCCCAGTGAGCACTGCCCAGTGATACCCTGTGGCCTGCCCAGAGAGGGCATCTCATCCGTAAGTGGCTGGGTGCTGTTTATGTCAACATCTACCTCCCACCCCACTTAAGAGCTTGGCGTGCCTCCAACCGTGCCCTACCTGGATGAGGCCCCGATGCCACTGCACTTCTACCGGGACTGGGTCTGCCCCAGCAGGCCCTGCATCGTGCGCAATGCCCTGCAGAAGTGGTCACTCCCCTATCTGAGGTGGGTGCAGCCCTGGGCTGGGCTAGGGTGATGGGCGAGCTGTCTTGTGGCATGTGGGCATGCTCTTAGAGTCCCTTCCCCTAGGGCCACGGTGGGCGCCACGGAGGTGAGCGTAGCGGTGACCTCAGATGGCCATGCTGATTCCGTGCGCGGAGACCACTTCGTGATGTCACCCAAGCGCCTGCTGCCCCTGTGAGGTGTGTTGGATGTCCTGGAGGGCAGGGCCCGGCACCCTGGTGTGCTCTACGTGCAGAAGCAGTGCTCTAACCTGCTTACTGAGCTGCCCCAGCTGCTGCCCGACTTGGAGCCCCACATGCCCTGGGCCTCCGAGGCTCTGGGTGAGAGGGGGCGACTGGGGCAGAGGGCAGTCATTGAGAATACACAGCAGAAGTACACACCAAGCTTCTACACTGACAGCTCGGTGACATTGATTGTCTTGGCCCACACCCACCACCCCATGGCCAGGGTCAGGCCCTGCCGCCCTGGAATCCTTGACTGTTCCACTCCCCAAGCCCTCCAAACCATGGCCTCTTCGCCACTTTTCCCTGGGATGCCCCTCGCTCGCACGCAGCACCCCTGCCCACATCCTGTTGGATGTTATCCCAGACCCAACCTGCCGGGGACAACCGCTCCTAACTCTCCTCCTCTGTCCTGCAGGGAAGATGCCAGAGGCGGTGAACTTCTGGCTGGGGGAGGCGGCCGCAGTGACGTCCTGTAGGTGTCTCTGGGATGCAGGGACAGGGAGGAGCCAGGATGGGGCAAGGGTGGGAGGCTGGCCTGGAGGGTCGGTCTACAATTCTGCGAACAGAGGAGGAGCGGCGTTGCAGCGTGGTGGGTGGGATGACTTTGGTGTGGGGACGCACTAGACATCTCTCAGAGGGCACGTTGGCCCCGGAGGTGAACTTGGGAGAACCCTATGCGTGGATATTTACCTCTTTGGAGAGATGACCCGCATGGGGCGTGTGGTGTGTGCCAAGTCCCTGGTGGCTGGGATCTGGAATGCCCTCCACCCCAGCCCCCCTGGGCATCTCCTCGAGTCTGGTTTGACTATGTCGTTGAGAATACACAGAGCAAAAGCACACACCAAGCTTCTACGCTGACAGCTCAGTGACATTGATTCAGTCCCTCTAGTTGGTTCAAACGTTCTCACCCTCCATTCCCGAGTTCTTCTCCCTGAGGGAAATGAGGGGGCTTCAGAAACTGTGTAGAAAATAATGGGATTCCCCCTCCCCCCTTATAAATTCATTGTCCTCCAGGATCCTGGCTGTTCTTTGAAGAGGCTGTTTTCAGTCTGAGCCTGAATGGAGTTTAAAAGAGTACCATGCTCATGGCAGAAGGATGGAGATCCTTTACTGGCTAAGTTGAACTAGTACTGGGCGTAAAGGAGACATCAGGGGACACTTTGGATGGAAGGTTGAAATCTTTATTCACAGGACTTTCTCGTTTTTACACCCCTGGCTGTCTTGAGGCGCAAGGCTCTGGGTGGGCAGGTTCTGCCTCTCATGTGCCCTGCTCCGCCAAATCTGCCCAGGACCTTCTTTGTGTTGGCAGTGCACAAGGACCACTACGAAAACCTCTACTGTGTCCTCTCTGGAGAGAAACATTTCCCGTTACACCCGCCCAGCGACCGACCCTTCATCCCCTATGGTAGGGCTGGGGCCTGCCTTACGCATGGGCCCCAAACCAGAGGAAGGGTAGCGAGGATTCCCTGCCTGTGTCCCTGGGGCCAGGCAGCCAAGAGAAGAGGCTGGGAGGAGGTGTGAGGGGCTGAGAGCACTCTTTGCTGAGCTCCCCCTTTTTCTCTGGCATCAGAGCTGTACACCCCAGCAACCTACCGACTCACTGAAGCGGGCACCTTTGAGGTGGTGGATGAAGAGGCCATGGAGAAGGTGTCCATCTTGGCCCTGGGCCTCAGGGAGGGGCGAGCTCATCCATCTCCGAGGAGCAAGCGGGCCCCAAAGGTCTTGGGAAGGTGGCCCCTTCCTCCGTAAGGTCCCGCCTTCTGGGGCTGGCTTCCCAGGGCGGATGGAGGGGGACCTTTGGCCCTTACCGTTGGCAAGGCCAAAGGCCGAGTTCCCCGGTCCTGCTCCGTCCCCAGGTGCCCTGGCTTCCACTGGATCCCCTGACACCAGATCTGTCCCGGTACCCACAGTACCGTGGGGC
Source organism: Tenrec ecaudatus (assembly GCF_050624435.1). Classification (NCBI taxonomy): domain Eukaryota; kingdom Metazoa; phylum Chordata; class Mammalia; order Afrosoricida; family Tenrecidae; genus Tenrec; species Tenrec ecaudatus. The sequence goes on along the minus strand of NW_027457553.1, from coordinate 660,775 downwards.
CCAGGCCCTCTGCTGCACCATGCAGGCCGGCGAGATGCTCTACCTGCCGGCCTTGTGGTTCCACCATATGCAGTAGTCCCAGGGCTGCATTGCTGGTGAGGAGCTGCTGGCCTCGGCCAGCGGGTGGGCTGGGGAGGCTCTGGGTCAGAGCTGGGCCACCCACTCCTGTGCTTGCTCTCCCCACAGTGAACTTCTGGTACGACATGGAGTATGACCTCAAGTACAGTTACTTCCAACTGCTCGACACCCTCACCAAGGCCTCAGGCCTGGACTAGTGGAGCCCCCAGGGAACGTGCCCCCCCACAGCTCAGGGGGCACTCTGGCTCCTCCCCAGATGGGCCCCCACAGAGACACCCTGCAATCTGTCTGACCCAGAACCCCGTTTGGGTTGGGACCGACCCTGGAGACTATCGTGGGTGATAGGAGGAGGACCAGGAAGTGCCAGGCAGGTGTCTAGGTCAGGGTTCCCAGAAAGCTGCCACGCAGGTGAAGCAGCCCCGTGGGTGGAGGCCAGCTGCGGCGTCCTCCCTCCTCTGTAAAGCTGTGAAGTGGATATAATGATGGTCCCTACCTTTCTGGCTGCCCTGGGGAGTGGAGAGGGTTTCTGTAAGGGCCCGCTCGCTCGCTCGAAGGACATGCTCAATAAAGCCGGGGAGGCTCCATGTGGTACCTGCTCCTTGTGGCTTTCTGTGTCTCCAGGAGGGCGGGGAGGGTTCAAATGGAAACGTCAGAGAGAGGAGCTAGCTCCCTGTCTGTCCAGGGACCACAGCTTGTACTCCGGTCTGGCCGGCAGGTCAACCCTGTTTTAACTCTCTGCCAGGGCTCATTGACTGGGACTCTGGTTTACTTTGCGATGGGGTTGGTTGCCTGGGGACGAGCCTGTGTCTCCTAACCAGCACAGGGACCAGGCGACAGAAACTGCCCCACCCCCACCCCTGGGCTGCTCCTCTGCAGAATGAACTGGCTTTCTCATGCTGCCCCCACAAAAGGGGAGATGAGCCCCCTTCCCCTGGGTGCCCACCTGGAGCTCCAGTCCTGGCCATCTCTGGGGACCCAGGTGGCCCAGGCCCTGGCTTTGAAGAGCTGTTTTTAGTAACAGCCACTCCCCTGCTGTGATGATAGGCTCCGGTTACACCCCTCCTCCGGGTCTGCTTCAGTGGAGACTGGGCATTCCTGTCCTACTGGTACCTGGATGTTTCTACAAGCCTTGTTGGTGGGGACTCTGCCCTTGCCCTACCTCTGGCGGCTGCCCAGACCTGTGGCCCCTCCAAGCCATGCCTTCCTGTCCTGCTCACACGGGTGGTTGGTGAGCTGTCCTGGAAGCAGGACCCGGCTGGGCAGGCCCAGGTGGTGTCTGCTGGGGGCAGTGGGTTTTCCAGGAACCCAGCAGGGGTGGGGGACCTTGAGCCCATGGGAGGGTGTCAGAAGCCCCAGTATAGGCTGAGGTGCCTCATTTCTTGGGCAGGGTGTGGGGCTTGGGCGGAGCGGAAGATGCAGGTGGGAGGGGCTAGGGAGGCCAGTTGGGACATACTTGGATTTTGGCTTAAAACCCCACAGTCCTCGGCCCAGTGGTTACTGCTGCCTTTGCTCGCCTCGCCTGGGACCCCCAGCCTCATGGCTCTGGTAAGACTGGCATGGCACTGGAGCCCACTCTGACCCTTGCTCCCCACCTGAGTCCTGGCTAATTCTTTCTCTGGAGGGCTGTGGCCGCGGTGGTCTTCAGTTGTAGGGGGCGTGTTTGCCAGTTTTGGGTAGGGGCATGGCAGGGCTGGGGATCCACAGAGCTTCTAGGCAGGGAGAGGCTCCTGGCTGCTCCCCTGCTCCCTCTGAGTCAGTTGCCTGGGCTGTCGGGGCCTGAGACTGATGAGATGGGTGACTTTCCCGGGTTCTTCCTCTGCCAGGAACCCCTGGGCGCATGCAGCTGGGACTTCCAATGGCAGCTGGGAGGCCAGTGAAAGGGTGTGCTGACACACGCTCCCTGGCCCCAGCGCACCTGGCAGGGCTTCAGCCCAGAGCCCGGGGTGGTTTGGGATGGAGTCCTGGGGTCCTTTGTTTCTCTGCCCTCGGAGAACCTGGAGGGCGCAGGGCTTGGCGCCCATGGGCTGCCTGGCCTGGTAACCTCCCACCTGCCCCAGCACAGAGGTGGCTTCCAGAACTGCCCCCTGACCAGGGGTGGGATGCACAGGGAGGAGCGAGTGAGCAAGCAGGAGCTTAGTTCTAGCAGGCCGCTCCCTCCATGCCCTTCTGTATGCCCACCCAGAGCTTTGTAAGCGAGGGCATGGGCTGGGGCAGACAGGTGGCAAGATGGGAGCCTGCTGGTTCCAGGAGAGGGAAGCGGAGAGCACAGCGATCCTGCCTCTGGGTCTCCGGCCAGTTGCTGGGTCACCTCTCCATGCCTCCGCCTCCTCGTGAGGCAGCGTAGTAGTCGGCTGAGTTAATGTATGGATAGCCCTTGGGACAGACCTGTCATGGGCATTGTGTAAGTTCCTATGGACGTGCCCTGTCTCTTCTAGACTCGGGGTTCTGGGTGGCCTTGGCCCTGTTGGTGCAGGGTGAGCCCTCACAGGTGCCCCAACCTCCCTTCCATCGCCTGCGGCCTTTGGTCATGTCATCCCACAGCAAGCTTGTCCCCTCCCCGCTGCTCTGCAGGCCAAGTTGCCCGGGACCTGCCTGCACACCATTCATGTGCTGCAGGCCCACAGCCTGCCTGCCAGGGATGTGGGTGAGTTGACCGAGAGAGGAGAAGGGAACTGAGGTTGCAATTGGAGCAGGGCAGGGACGGTGGGAGGTGGCAGGAGGGCTGGGCCTGCGAGGTCCTGGGAGGAGGGCCTGCAAAAAGTGACGGGCAAGGGCTGGTGATGGAGGGTGGGGCTTGGTGCGTCCCCAGGGATCCCTCTGGTGGTGAACTCTGCGTGGCTTGGGGGAGAATTGGCCCTCATTTCTTCTCCTCCAAGGGACCCACCCTGTCTTCTGTGTGACCCTGTGGCTGCCCACGGCCTGCAACCACCGGCTCCAGACACGCACTGTCAACAACTACAGAAACCCTGTCTGGAACCAGAGCTTCCACTTCCGGGTGCACAGCCAGATCAAGGTGGGCCTGCCTCAGCCCGGTCCTGCGTACCCCCAGTGTCACCCCCACCCCACCCCCCACCCCATGGCCCTGTCCCGCTGCTCCCCTTCCAGAACATGGTTGAGCTGAAAGTCTTTGACCAGGACCTGCTGACCAGCGACGACCCCGTGCTGTCAGTGCTGTTTGAAGTGGGCACTCTGCTGCCTGGGGAGTTCCGGCGCCAGAGCTTCTTGCTGAGCCTGCAGGCAAGACTCCACATGGGCGGCCACCCTCGGTACCACCAACGGGATGCTGCTTAAATGCCCCTCTTCAAAGAACTTGTTTACAGACAATGAGGTCAGGTTTCCCTGGTGCCCGAGGCCCTTGTCAACCAGGACCTGCTTCCCGAGGAGCGGCCCCCTCCTCGGGGCTACATTATGGACAGCAGCCCTCCCTGCATTGGCACCCCTGGCTGGCATCTGGGTTGGAATCTGCACATACCCATACTGACACACACACTCACATTCATACCCACACGCAGCCTCACACACATACACAGGTACACTCACACGCAAGCACACGCACTCAACCACTGCCACACTCACACATGCACAGCCATGTGGATACACATGCACACACACTCACATGTGCACACAACCACTCACATGCATGCCCACATACATGCACACGTCTTACCTTTATAACTTGCTTTTTCAGGGTGGGGAGCGGTTTGACGTTGAATTCCGCCTGCGGAGTGTGTGAGTTGGGGGTTGCGGGGGTCAGGGGAGTTGGGGGTTGCAAGGTAGGGAGAGGGACTCTGGGTCAAATCTGTCCCTTCTGGAAGGAGACAGCCTCGTGCGCTCAGGGCTGGTGTCCTTCCCCGGGGACCCTCTGTGGTTGGAAGGACTGCCTAGGCTTCCTTGGGGGCAAGAACCTGACCCCCGCTCATGGCTTTTCCCAGGACAGACTGTGCGGAGCAGCTCACCAGCAACGGTGTCCTAGTGGTGAGTCAGATCATTGTAGTGATTGATTCAGGATCATATTAGGGATTCGGGATCATAGTGGTGACTTGGGATGGTAATGGTGACTTAGGATCATGGTACTAATTCGGGATCATAGTAGTGATCCGGGATCATAGTAGTGCTGTGTGATCATAGTAGTGATTTGGGATCATAGTAGTGATTTGGGATCATAGTAGTGCTTTGGGGTCATAGTAGTGCTTTGTGATCATAGTAGTGCTTTGTGATCATAGTAGTGATTTGGGATCATAGTAGTGCTTTGTGATCATAGTAGTGCTTTGGGATCATAGTAGTGATTTGTGATCATAGTAGTGCTTTGTGATCATAGTAGTGCTTTGTGATCATAGTAGTGATTTGGGATCATAGTAGTGCTTTGTGATCATAGTAGTGCTTTGGGATCATAGTAGTGCTTTGTGATCATAGTAGTGCTTTGTGATCATAGTAGTGCTTTGTGATCATATTAGTGCTTTGGGATCATAGTAGTGCTTTATGATCATAGTAGTGATTTGGGATCATAGTAGTGATTTGGGATCACAGTAGTGATTTGGGATCATAGTAGTGCTTTGGGATTGTAGTGGTGAGTGACACACCCTCCCTCAGGCCATCTGCTCACCTGCCCTCCTGGCTGCAAGTCTGTCTGGACCAGGAAAGAGCAAAGTGGGAGGGGCTATGATTTCCAGAGGACATGGGACTGAGGAGCAGGAACCGCGGGCTGCAGGGGAATGGGTAGTGGTGAGGTATCCTTGCGTGGGAGGGGCGGCATATGAATCTTCTCTTCCCAACACAGGCCCGTGAGCTTTCCCGCTTGCATGTGCGGCTGGAGGAGGCCGGGGACCAGAAGGGTGAGTCTCCCAGGTCACCATGACAGACCTGGCCCTAAGCCTATGTCTTCCCCCTTCCTCAGCTACCTATCCTGGAAGAAGCTGCCAGCCACCTTAAGCCTCCGAAGGCTAGGGGCTGGGGGTGAAACTGCCCGGGCTTACCAAGACCTGGTCTTTTCCCATGACCCTGCTCCGAGGGGGCTGGGCTGGGGGTAACTCCTCCCAGCCTCTGCCAGCCACAGGGGCGGGAGACACCTCACGGGCAGGGAACCCCCTCCCACCCCTACCTCGGTTCCTTTCTCCAGAGTCAAAGGGAAAAGTCCAGCTTGTGGTCCCCGGGTCCTATGAGGGATCTCAGGAGGCCACCGTAGGCAGCGACTCCTTCCGTTTCCACTTCCCCACCTGCTGGGAGCAGGAGCTGAGTATCCACCTGCAGGTAGGGTGCTCCCCCACTGACCCCCTGGAATTCAGACCCACAGGGCCGGGTGGTACCCCTGCTCTGAGACTCGGGTAAGTGTACAGTTTTTGTCCCCTTGCAGAATGCCCCCCAGGAGCAACTGAAGGTGCCACTCAGGGCCCTGCCATCAGACCAGCTCGTGAGGCTGGTCTTCCCTACGTCCCAGGTACTCTTCACTCAGAGGAAGAGACCTTGATGTAGGGGTGGGACAGGGCCTCAGGCCAGTGCGGGGGTGGGGGCAGGGGGTGACTCCTTCTCTCCCTTTTCTTTTGGGCCAAGGCCCTGGGCTGGGCTGTGGGTGTGCATCCCTGTGGAGATGACTGGGGCATCCCAGGGCCGAAGTTGGGGTGGAGGTGCCAGCCTTTCTGAGTGGTGTTTTGCTGGTTTGCAGGAGCCTCTGATGACGGTGGAGCTGAGAAAAGAAGACAGGTGAGAGGCTGGGCTGGGGGAGAGCAGCCGGGGGAGGGAGGGCGCTACGTGCAGCTGGGTGGCCTGGAGGACCGGAAGCAAGCGGGTGGCTGCAGCAGGGAGCTCCCAGTCTTGGGAAGGTGCTCAGAGCAGAGAGGGTCGTTCCTCAGCCTTGTAGTCTGTGTGTGGCCTCACTGGGTGGGAGAGAGGTGGGGGCTGAGGAGAGTAACACGCCTGGTTTGAGGAGCACAAAGACCAGAAGGAAGCAACCTTTTGGGTAGAAGCAACGTGGCTGGGCCTTCAAGAACTTTTGCTGGCCCTCAGTGTCTAGGAGCATAAGCAGCCCCAACTTAAAGACCTTTGTTCCTTCTCAGCCCCTGTGCCCCCTTCCCAGTGTAGCCCTGGTCCAGCGTTGCAGGGGAGGGAGAAGCTGAGACTCAGGGCCACCTTTGGCCACAGGGACACCCTCATCTGCCAGCTGGCCTTGCTGTCATGCCGGGCGTGTTGGTGTGGCTCTGGGCCCACCATCCCCACCTCACTCTCCAAGCTTCAGCACGCAGGCTGAAGGGAGAGGAGAGATGGACGTGGATCTTGCAGGGAGATGGGCCCAGTGTCCTCTTTTCTGACGAGGATGAGCACTGCCTCACTGTCCGTCCATCCCCCCACCCCACCCCCAGACCAGGGGAGCTGGCCGTGCGCCTGGGCTTCGAGCTGTATGCTGAGGAGCAGGGCTTCCTGAGCAGGAGGAAGCAGGTGGTGGCCAAGGCCCTGCAGCAGGCCCTGCAGCTGGAGGGAGACCTGGAGGAGGACGAGGTCTGTCAGGCTTCGCAGGAGTGTGGGGGTCTCAGGCCGAGTGTTGAGCTGAGTGGGCCTCCACACTTCCATTGCCCGACCAGGGTTGGCTGTAAGGCGGACTTGTGTTTGCCTCTCGTCTGCCCACCTACCCCCCTTGTACTTCCCGGAGCTTTCTTGATGTTATCTTGGGCCCGTTGCGGCTGAGCAGTGTCAGAACCACGGGCCCCACCAGGAGTAGCTACCCTTCTCTGGGCGTTGGCCCTTGGCCTGGAGCTGATTTTAAGACTGGGCCTCTCAGACAACTCGGTGGACATCTGGCCAGGCCTCTCTGCTGGTTGGGCTGGCTCCTAAGGAAATGAGCTCCTTGCAAGGGGAGAGGGACGCTGATTTGGGGGTTTTGAGGTGAGCCTGCGTCTTTTAAGAAGTGACCGCCGTACTCCTCAGGCTGGGGATGGGGAGATAAGGCCTGTGGCCTGTACGCTCCCTGGAGTTTTCAAAACCCGAAAGGACCCACCCTGCTGAAGGAGGTTATTCTGACATGACTCTCCTCAGCTGCTCTGACTCAGACCCGCTCCATGGGTCCCCACCAGACTCTGACCTACGCTAACTTGGTGGTGGGGCCAGGAGCAGGGGACTGAGTGGCCACTTGACTTGCTGTGTTCTCCTCCTGTGGTTTTTACTGCCCAGCGCACCCTGACCTCCCCTCCACCAACTGGAAGTCCCCGCAGGGCCTCCCTTGAGCCCAGCTGTACTCTGCCCTTCCAGGTCCCAGTGGTGGCAATCATGGCTACTGGTGGAGGGGTCCGGGCAATGACTTCCCTGTATGGGCAGCTGACCGGCCTCAGGGAGCTGGGCCTCTTGGACTGCGTCTTCTACATCACAGGGGCCTCGGGCTCCACTTGGTGAGCTGGCTGAGTGTGGGATCTGGCGGTGAGTGGGCAGAGGCAGGGGTGCCTGTGGTAAGGCTTCTCCAGTGCCCCCTTGGCCTCCCTGACTAGATTGGAAGGTCTGCGAGGAGGCAGGTGGCAGGTGCGATATGCCCAAGGTGCCCCATGGGCTTCGGCTGTCTCCATGGAGCTGGAAGGCACCTGCGGGCTGCTGCCCTGGGAGAGAAGGTCCGAAGGGTGTGAGGTCTCGGGGGACTCTTAGAGGAACCTGTCTGCCCCCGACCTCTGGCTTTGCCTAGGACCTTAGAAAACCTCTACAAGGATCCAGAGTGGTCGCAGAAGGACCTGGGGGGTGCCACCGTACTGCTAAGACGCAGGTGACCAATAACAAGCTGGGCGTGTTGGCTCCCAGCCAGCTGCAATGGTACTACCAGGAGCTGGAGGAGCGCACTCGCCTGGGACACCCGGCCTGCTTCACCAACCTCTGGGCCCTCATCAATGAGGCCATGCGACATGATGGGGTACAGAAGGGCGGCCCACGGGGACGGGCCTGGACCTGGAGGCAGCCCTGCTGGGTAGCAGGGCGAGGGGAGATCTCCAGAGACCAGGCAGCAATGGGTTTACACGGAGGTATCTCCCTACAGCCTGATGTCCACAAGCTCTCAGAGCAGCGACAGGCTCTGAGGCACGGCCAGAAACCTCTCCCCATGTACTATGCCCTCAACACTAAGGGGCACGGCCTGTCCACCTTTGAATTTGGAGGCAGGTCGAGGCAGCTGGTTGAGGCCCCGGGCGGCCAGGGGTCGGGGAAGGGGTGGTTGGGATGGTGTGGGGAGGCAGTTTTTCATGCCCTTCTCCTTACACTCTGGTCCGGGACCCGAGTGAATCCAGACACCCATGACCCCAGAGTCACTTGGACTGGAGGGGAGTCGCCCCATCCTTTGTGGCTGCCCTGCGTGGGTTCGGGTGGGCATGAGGGTGGTGGCCAACAGCGGTCCCTTCCCACCGCAGGGTGGTGTGATTTCTCCCCCTACGAGCTCGGTTTCTCCAAGTAAGGTGCCTTCATCCCCTCCGAGCTCTTCGGCTCCGAGTTCTTCATGGGGCGGCTGATGAAGAGGATGCCTGAGTCCCGCATCTGCTTCCTGGAAGGTGAGGGGGTCTTGGAGAGAGAATGGGGGAGGGGAGGATGTTTCTGGGGGAGCCCCATCACTGAGGCGGGCAGCAGGGAAGGGTCAGGCTGTGACAGGAATGGTGGCTCTCGTCCCATTGTGTCTGCGCTCCCAGGCATCTGGACCAACCTATATGCAGCCAGCCTCCAAGACAGCTTATACTGGTCCTTGGAGCCCAGTCCGTTCTGGGATCGCTAGGCTCAGACCCTGACCAGCTTGGGTAGGTGCCCAGGCTCCGGGGCTGGTGCTGGGGGTGGGCATGTGACTCCCAGCTCTGTGTGTGTGTGGTGGTGGGGGCACTGGTCTCAGCTCTTTCCCTCTCCGGGGTCACTGCCCTCAGACTGGGCTAGCACCCACGCCCCACTCCCTGGCTGTGCAGACAAGGAGCAGGTCCCAGTGCTGAAGATGGAAGTGCCACCCAGCCTGGCTGGGAGGATCGGGGAGTTGTTCTCTGGCCTCCTGACGTGGCGCCCACTTGCCCAGGCCACCCACAACTTTCTGCGTGGTCTCCAGTTCCACAAAGACTATTTCCAGCACCCTCACTTCTCCTCCTGGAAAGGTAGCTTCTCCCACCGGGGCCCAGCCCCCTGATGTCTTCCCAGAGTTGTGGGCCTTGACTCCAGGCCCCTCACCTCACCCCTTGGCTCCAGGCATTCCATGTGTGGCCCCACGGGATGTGGGGAGTAGAGTTTCCTGCCTTCTCCTTCAGCTTGGGCTGGAGGTTGCTTCAGGGCTGGGGCCAGGTGGGTGGGGCCTGAGGGCGGAGTCTTTTTCCAGGAGCAGCCAGTGACTGCCACTGACCAGGGGAGCAAGCGTGGTGTCCTCAGCACCCGTGCTCAAGGCTGCCCTCCCACCCCGCTCACCTCTCCAGACACCAAACTGGATGAACTCCCTAACCAGCTGACCCCTGGTGAGCCCCGCCTGTGCCTGCTGGACGTGGGCTACTTTGTCAACACCAGCTGCCCGCCCCTCCTGCAGCCCACCCGGGATGTGGACCTCATCCTGTCGCTGGACTACAACTTAAATGCCGCCTTTCAGGTGGGGGAGCTGATGAGTGGCACCCGAGGATGCTAGGGCGGCTTCACAGTGTGTCCCTTGCTGGCTTCCTCCCAACCCTACGAGACAGGGACCCACATGCTATGGGCTGAGCTGTCCAGAGAAACAAAAGCAGCAACACTCCTCTGTGTAGAAAGAAAGAGCTTTAGATCAAGAAGTCATTTTAGATCAGCAAGGCATCCCAGCCCAGTGTGATTCAAGACCATGCTAGTGAGAACCTTCCTCAGCCTCTGTGTAGCTGCAGGCAGATAATGCCCAGGCTGGCGTGAACACGGCCAAGTCGGCGGCTCTCCAGGCTGGTGGCCCCATGGGGCCGTTCCTGGAGACAGAATCCCAGCGAGGAGGAAGAGGCTCATAGCATCTCCCCTTCCTTCCAAGGAGGGATCACCAGGCTTCCACCTGAGTGACAGGTGGGACTCCACCCCTGCACTTTCACGCAGGTCCAAGTGGACATAATATCTAACCTCCACACCATGTCAAAACAACCAAACCAGGATCCCCACCATGGAGTCCATGCTGCCTCACCGGGTCCCCATTGGTGTGTTTCTGAGATCGAACTGCTTACGGGAGTAAAAATGCCCACGGAGCAGTTTGTCACAGGAAATCAGCCTCTAACAACCAATGGGTCAGTAGGCACAATTGTATGGCGATAAAATAGTAAAGGTCTAGTAAAGTCATAGAGGCTTGGAGAGATAGGGGAGCGAGAGTACAATAAAGGAGTCAGGCACGTTTTATGATAGCATGCTCACCTCAGCTCCTCTTGATGGACCACGTGGAATTGGGGGAAGAGAGAGCATCTGTATTATCTTGGGGTAGTTACAGGTAGCCTTAAGACATGCATATTCAGTAGTTACATACGCCACAAGGTGGGTGGGATCGACAGTAACGCTGAGCTCACAAGTGAGGAAGCCTAACAGCTGCATTGGGGGAAGCTGAGAGGGGGGCTGGGCGACAGCAGGAAGGGAGAGCCAGAGGATGTCTGCCTCTGTAGGGAGTTCAGACCAGCCATGTGCTCACTTGAAGGCAGCATGGCTGTTAAGGGAGAGTCTGTGGCTACCAACGTGGAGGCACAAGTTCAGGAACGTGGTGCTCGGCCCTCTCTCCATGGAGCAGCGGGTGGTTTCCCAGTGCTGACCCTGCAGAACCTCGCCCAGCACATAACTGCTTCACCACCAGCGCTCCCTGTGAAAAGAACTGGGGTTTCATTCACGCTCCATCAGGGGGCTTTCTCCGCAATGGAGAGAGTATGTGATGGTGAATCTGGTTGGCTGCACCTGCACCCCGGCTGGTTGCAGGCCGTCGACACCCCAGCGTTTAGTTTCTGTGTTAATTTAGTGAGAGGTGTGTGCCCTTCATGGCTGGCCTCAGCGATGGCTACAGTCCGTTTGGTGGAGCTCTGAGGGGCTGCGGCACGGCTGTCCACTCCGACTGATGCTTGGTCCTATGTGACGTCAGTGTCCAGGACCAAGGGAGCCCAAGGCTAGCCCTCTCCTGCCCTCTGTGCCCCTGCAGCAGCTGCAGCTGGTGGGCCGCATGTGCCAAGAGCAGGGCATCCCGTTCCTGCCCATCTCTCCCAGCCTTGATGAGGAGCGCCAGCCTCGGGAGTGCCACAAGTTTTCTGATCCCGGCCGGCCTGAGGCCCCAGTCATTCTGCACTTCCCCCTGGTCAACGACTCCTTCCGGGACCACTCAGCCCCTGGTGAGCCAGCTTGCCACCACCCCCTTCCTGGTGTCCCAGCCTCCCCGACCCAGCAGACCCGCCCTCCACCCCAGCACCCTGCCCCTCCATGCCCACGATGTGCTCTCTGCACAGGGGTCCCTAGGACACCCGAGGAGCAGGAGGCCGGCCGGGTGAACCTGTCTCCGTCTGACTCCCCCTACCACTACTCGAAAGTGACCTATAGCCAAGAGGACTTGGACAAGCTTCTGGGCCTGGCCCACTACAACATCTGCAACAACCAGGAGCGGCTGCCGGCTGCCCTGCACGAGGCCCTGCGGAAGAGGAGGCAGCGCTGACAGCCCGCCCCGAGTGACGCCATGCCTCAGCCTCAGAGAGCCATCTCCCAGTGTTCTGGGGCCTCGGAGGGCCTGGTTGGCCCCAGCAGCACCCTTCCTAGCCTTGGGTGTATGCCCTGGTACCCCAGATGGGGCAGGAGCTGCCAGCACCTCACAGAGGGCCATCTGCACTGTGAACTGAAGCTGTGACTACGGGCTTGCCACAGCTCAGCAGCTGCTCTGGTCCTGGGCCCTGGGCCCCTGGAGCAGGCCACAGTGGGCCTCTTCTCCAAGCACCGGGAGAGGTGGGGTGCAGAGGTGCTGTGGCAGCCGGGGTGCAAATGGGGTGGGGTTGGGGCTCGGGGTGGCTGGGCCCGGTGTAGAGTGCTGGCACGGGGGGGAGGGTCCCAGGCTCCCCCGCCCTGCTGCTCTGAATGCTGTACGCAGGGACTCGGGGGCTGCACACATTACAGGACTCATCCCACCAGCGGTCTGAGGATGTCATTGCTGCTACGACTGGGGAGACCTTTGGTACCACCATCAAAGACCAGTTTAGGAAACAAGACAAGGACACATCTCCCTCGCCCCGCAAAGAGTTGCCAGCCTCTTGGTGCTGTGCCAGCCTTTCCCAGACGGATGCCCCGTAGGAGGTGTCTGCTTCGGGCACCCCTGCGCCACCCTCCCAGCCAGTAGCTGCCATCTTTGGCGGGTGGAGGTCAGAGCACCTTGAGGAAGAGCCTAGGAAGGTGTGACCTCGGAAGGGCTGCCTCTTACCAGGAGCTGCCCGTTCCCAGGGTGCTGCGTGGTGGCCTGGCTAGACTGTGGCGAGCCTGCATGGGCAGTCTGTGGCTGGTTCCATGTGGTGACCTGGATGGAGCACGTCCTCACCTACAGCCCCAGGGTCACTTCTGGGCCCAGCCACTCACCTACAGCCCCAGGGTCACTTCTGGCCCCACCCACCCCTGTGGAGGAGCAGCGAGGCCCAGTGAATGAATGTTGGGTCCCTGGGTCACACCTGCCCCACCACCACCTCCCTGACAATACCCCACGTTCCTCTAGCATTGGTAACCACGTGGATTCCCATGACACTCCCCTTCCCCCTTCCCCCCAATGCATGGCTGAGTGACTCCCAGGTTGGGCACAGAGTGAGAGTCAGGGCAGGAGTGACTGCTCAGTACCCCTGTGTCCAGGATGAGGCTTCACCCCAGCCATTCATCCCATTCATGAACTGTACCCCATGGGAGAGTGCGTGGAGGTGGGCAATTACAGCAGAGATGGTGCCCCAGGATGTCTCCACTGGTGGAGGGTGGTGGGCTCAGGGGTGCTGCACATTCTGGGGGGTGGGAGTAGGGGGGAACAGGGGCTCCTGCTTGCACATGTGAGAGAGAGAGAGAGAGAGCGAGAGAGAGCTTTGCCCTGCCCTGCCTTCTCTGCCTCCACCTTCTGACGCCTGACTAGATTCTCTTCTCCCCTTGGAGGGTGACAGGGCCTGTGCCTTGGGAGAGCTGCAGGGGACTGTGACAGCAAGGGACGGGGAGGCAGCAGGCTGCCCATGAGCCGAGGTTGTTTTGGAGAGGGAAGAGGAGAAGGCAGGCCAAAGGGCACAGTTGCAGGAGGCCAAGTCCAGGCAAGCTTGCTGGGACTATGCCAAGAGAGGCTGCCCTAACCCCGTGCTGCTCCAGTAGGCAAGGCGTTCCGAGAGGGCCTGCTCTTCTCCGCAGACCAGCCAGCAGCAGGAAGCTGAAGGATCGCACGGGTCTGCAGATGTGTGTGTGTGCCCATGGACGCACACCACACAGACACACACACATGGATGGACATACCACAGGCATGTATACCATAAACACACCTGGATGAACACACACCACACCGATGGACACGTATCTACCAAAAACACGTGAACATCTATCACAGGTGTGCCCGCACACACACATGCACACATGGAAAGGCATGAGTACAGAGGGCTGAGCCCGTGGGTGGGACAGCCGTCAAGTCTGGGGAAGGGAGTGACATGGTCCAGAAGCTGCCCGGGGACCATGGGTTGCCCTGGCGGGTGGGGGTGAGGCTTCTCTTAGTCCCAGGGCAGTGAGTGTCTGGTGCGGGAGGTGCAGAGCAGATGGGGACCCTGCTCCAGGAGCCCCGAGTGGGCGATGCGGGCATGTCCACATCCAGTCACACCACCACTGTCCTGAGAGGTGAACTGGCTTTCTGTGTGCACACATTGGGGGCCTGGGCCACGTGTTCCAGGGAGCAACTTGTGCAGCCTGGAGCTTGGGACCGCTTACTTATGCTGAGAGGCCCTGTCGGACGACCTTCAGCAAAGCTCAGCCTTTGAGTTCTGGGCTTCTGGCTTCAGGGCACGATGAGGGCAGCTGCTGGTTCTGGCCCAGCTGCAAGAAGCCTCGCTGTACCTGGCCCTTCTGGGGACTCCAGATAGCACTGGGGAAACTGGGTGCACCGAGAGGCTGGGTTACTTGCTAGAGACCACAGCTAATTAGCAGTGGAGTTGAGACCCGATATGGCCCTCACCATAAAAAGGAAGTGTTTTCTTCCCTGGTGACCCTTGGCCTTCCCTGAGGTCAAGGGTGACCATAGCAGCCACATGAAGAGTGTCAGAAGCAGGGCACAGTGACTGCCTCAACCTCCCCACTCTCCCCCCGCCGGGGCTCTTCCAGTCTTGGCCTAGTGCCTCTATTGCTGGGGAGCAGGCTGGAGAGTCCCCCACCCCCGCAGGGCCCACAACCTTCCTAGCAGTGCCAGCGGATCTGAGAAGGCACAGCCTGGAAATGTGTGGCCAGGCTCCCTGGAAATGGTCCCATTGAAGATCTGGGGAGCAGACCGATTGTTTTCCTTTGATTGTGTTACAGACACCTTACAGGAGAGAAGGACTTTTATAGATCACTGTCTACAGTTTCTGACCTTCAAAGCACTCAAATCATTGCCATCGAGTCGATTTCTATCATGGAGGCCCTGTAGGACAGCACACGACGGCCCTTGCGGCTCTCTGAGGCTGTCACTACGGGAGCAGACAGCCGAGCCGCGTCTTTCTGATGGGTTTCAGACCACTTAACTTGCCACGAGCAGAAGCCCGGGGCATGCCTTTTTCTGACCTTGGGTTTGACTAATATATATATATATATACACACATATAATGCACATATATATATATATGACTTTTAATATAGAGGGTTTTTGTTTTAAGTGAAAACATGCAGAGCAGTTTAACAATTTCTACACATTTTGTTTGCAGCCCTCATAATATAACACAGCACTCTTCTTGCCTCCTCCCTGGCCCCTCCCTCCCTCCTGAACTTTGAGGGCAAATGCTCCCCTTTGCTCTGGGAAGCAAGTGCCTCACAGGTGCCATGCGTTCACTTTATCAGCTCGACTGTTGCTTGGGCAGGGGTGATTCCCAGAGCTGGGCTCTGTTTTGGATTTGAAGGGCCCTGGTTCGGGGCTCCAGCAGTCCCTGTCAAACTTGTAATGCCCTCTCTTCATGAAGTCGACTTCCATTGGCTTTCAAGCTGTGCGCAAGTTGCCAGTTTGAGCTCAACCAGAGCAGTTTGAGGCGGTGGCTGGGCACCATCTAACTTTCCTGGTCTCCAGGACAAGGATGGAGGGCTGTGGTGTTGGTGGTCCGTTAGTCCTGTGGACTGCTTTGCTTCAGTTTTTGATTTTCTTCACTCGTCTGCTCCAGATGGGGAGAGAGGGGATCCTAGTTGCTAGAGGTGGCTTTGCAATGGAGACAAACATTTTATACTAAAGTGAGATTCTTAGGTGACATTTGTGTGACTGCAGAGCCCCTGCTCATCTTCCTCCGTGCTCACCCTAGCTGGCCACCTTCCTGCCTCAGAGGATGGGGCACTCCCTCTGCCCATCCACCCTCAGGTCCTCACTTTCAGTCCCACAGGATCCTGTGGTATCAACCCCCCCCCCCCCCCATCAGCCCTGCCCACAGCCTACACAAGGATTACAAACCCTTGCTCCACTCAGATTCTCTGTAGCTAGTGTCACCTCCCCTGTGTTAATCAGAGTGTGCTCTGTACCCATGAGATTATTGATTGGTTTCCACCCATAGTGACCCTCTGTGTCCCACAGGGCTTGCTCTGGGGGCAGCTCTCAGAGGGGGAAACCAGGAGGAGGAGGGGAGGGAGCAGTTGGGCAGAAGAAGCTGTGATGGACCCCACAGAGCCAGACTGCCCACGGAGGACAGGACCCTGCGGCTGTTTCCTCGAAAGGGTGCCCCTCAGGGCGGATCAATGCTCTGGGGACTCCACCGCAGGTTGAGGCCCCTCGACCCCTCTTCAGTCCCGCCCTCCACACCCTCACCTACATCTCGAGCTGGGTGAGCTTCTCCTCCTGGGCCGCCAGCTACCTTTCCAAGTCCTGGTGCCAGGCATGTGGCCCTCTAAGGGGTGGATCCCTGCTCACCCCACAGTCAGGGTCTAGCAGGAGGTCCTCTCAGGAGGCCAGCCAGACCTCAGCCTGACCAAGCATTCCCCGAAGCTCCTCCTGGTCCTGGCTCACCAGGCAGTGCTCCTGGTGAAGGGCCCAGGTCGTCCGGAGCTCCTGCAGCTGCCTGTTCAGCTCCCGGAGACGCTGTGACCTGGGGGGCAGAGGGCTGTTGGGAGGGGCGCAGGGTGTCACCTGGGTGGGGCAGGACTGGGTTACCGTGGAGCAGGGAGAAGCAGGAAAGGGGGCTCTGGCCACGCACCACCCTGGCCCTAGCCCTCAGCGCGCACATCTCTGGGGCTATGACGTGGCTGGTGTCCAGCAGCTGCTACCCCGCCGGCCGCACTGCCTGGGCTCTCAGGCAGAGCTCCTGCCCCAGTGTCTCCTTGGCCCCAGCTGGCCCTTCTGAGGATATAGACTAGTGCCTGCTTCTCTTGAGTCCGAGTGCTGGGTGGGGGATAGGGCATGGGAACAGGTCTTAGGGCCAGGAGGGTAGAACAGGGAGGAGGCAGGGAAGAGCTGGGTGCCCCCACCCTCATGGGACAGAGCGAGCCCCCATCCAGGTGGGGTGGCACATACAGCAGTTCCTGGCAGTGCCTGAGGAAGGCATGGCCATGGGCTGCCCACTCCAGCTGCTGGCCCTGCTCCCAGGCCTTCATGTCCAGGTGGCCCAGGCCTCCTGCACCTCAGCCAGCTGCCCGGCCAGGCCCTCCTGGACCGCAGGGTGTACCTGAATGGCCTCCATCCCCATCTGAACCACCACCTCGTCCACAGCCACCAGCTCCCTCTGCAGCTGGCAAAGAGCAGGCTGAATGCTTCTCCACCCAGGACTCTGCAGGCCATCCTGGCTGTACCCCAGCCTAGGTCAAGCCCAGGCTCGTCACCCTCCATCGCAGAGGGGGCAGGGGCAGGCTGCAGTACTGCCTGAGGTCAGCTGGGGGCGAGGGCTCCTCATCCATCCATTGCCTACAAAGAGTGGTTCACGCGGAGGGGCGGGTAGGGACTGGGGCCCTCCCTGCAAGAGGCGGTGCTGGCGCTGCAGGACCTCCACAGACGCCAGGTCGTGGCCAAGGACAGCACCCTCCACCAGGACCACCTTCTGCATGTGGCCCCACAGCTCGAGCGCCGCCTTGTGGAATTCGAGGGCACAGCGGGAAGGAGGGCCAGCAACTTTCTCCCTGAGAACAGGGCCACCTCCTTTTGAGCAAAGACTGTGGCTTGGGGATTTGTGGGGCGTTAACACGGAGGGAAATAGGACGAAGACTCTATTCCCTAACTTATAACAGTGAGAATCTGGAAAGCTGGTGTTCCACGGTAGGAAAGCCTCTACTTTGGTAAGTTAGAGGTAAAGTCCAAGTACATTATCCTACTTTAAAAATCATTCTCACGGATTCTCCGTTAACAGCTAGGCTGCCTTAACGTGAGCACATGGCTGATTGTATCTCTGTGTAGAAGCAGATATGATCCTTTTGCCCTCTCTTCCCACCGTGACACCCAGCCCCCTTTGTAGCTTCCCCCAATGCAGGTATTAGCTTTCCTCACCTTGGTGAGCTCAAGTACAGGGGCCTTACGATAGATATCACCCACCTTGTGACCCATGTCACTACTGAAGAGGTGTGTCTCCAGGCTCCCTATACACGTCCCAAGATAGCAAAGGTTCCACTTCTCCCAGTTCCACGCGGTCCATCAAGAGGAGCTGAAGTGAGAATGCCTAATAAAACATGTCTGACTCTGTATTGTATTCTCTCGCCCCTGTCTTTCCTGTCCTCTGTGACTTTACCGTGACCTTTACCTATTATCATCGCTGTACATTCGCGCCTTCTGGCCCTTTGGTGGTTAGAAGATGGTTTCCTCTGATCACAGCAGGTTCCTGATGAGGCCCGGGGGCCACAGGCAGGGCCTGAGGGAGGAAAGGGTCTGGACACGCATGTTGGGTGGAAGGCAAAAATATGGGGAGCCCTGAGCACATGAGGATGGCGGCTCAGGGAGCGAGTGGGCTGCCTGTCAGGGGGTCTGCCTGTAGCACCTCCAACAGTCAGTGTGGAGAGGGCTGGCCCCGGGGCCACCCAGCCCCAGGATTTCGGTTGCAGGACCTGTGAGGTGCTCAGTGCACTGAGACACCAGATCCCGAGAAAGGAGGGTGTGGGGAGGGGAGGCAGGGAGCTCTAAGAGTGGCGGTCAGCAAGAAGACCAGCAGGGCCTGTGCCCCCAACGAAACTGCGGCCTGTGCTCAGGGAGCATTGGGAGAGTCCACTTCGTGCTCCTGCCACAAGGGGTGACCTGCGCTGAAGGACTCCAAACTGGGGGCAGGAAGGAGCGTGGTTGGACGGGAAAGGCTGATTGATGCTGGGAGCTGGAGTCAGCCATGCCCCTTCATACACACATGCACACACGAGAATACACACAGAAGTACGCATGCACACACCCACATGCCCACCCCTACACATCAGCACACACATACACACGCACACACACGCACACACATCTGGGGTAGGCCCCTGCGTCCCGAGCCCCTTGGCTGTCGCTGGCCTGTCCCTCTAGGCACCCACCTCTGTGCGGGCTTTCATTGCCTTGTCCAGCCTCACCCATGTGGCCTCAACCCAGCTCCTGTGGACTTGACTCTGGGCCATGGAGCTGGGGGAGGCGAGTTCCAGGGCATCTGCCAGCTCCCTCAGAGCCTGCACCCTGGCAGCCCCACACTCTGCCCTTTCTCCCGGAAGACCTTGAACTTCTGTTCCAGCATCTGCAAAGGTGGGGCTGGAGAGGGTCAATGTGGATAGGGTTCAGGCAGCTCCTAAAACTCATGAAAGGGCCAGCTGGCCCCAACAGCTCCCACTTCCCTCAGCCCTGGTTCTAGAACTCCGCAGGGCATCTCCTGCCCCCTCAGCCCACCCAGCATCTACCCTACCCTCCGTTCCTCCATCCACTTTCCCGGCACGACTCACTTCCACACCCTCAAGGTCCTGCCCACAGTCCTGGGAGTCGGCAGTGGCCACCTTGCTGTACAGCCAGGCGTGGAGGAGCAGGGCTTCTCCCTCCAGTTGGCACTACCCCTGGGCCTCTGCTGCCCATAGTCGTACTGCGTGGACCTCCCTCACCGCCCACAGCTGGACAGCACTGTGGGGCTGCATCAGGAAAGTCACAGGGGATTGCTGCCCTCTCCTCTCTGGCTGCCCACCCCCTGCTCTCTAGGTTTCCCACCCCCTGCCAACCTGTCTGAGTTCTGAAAATCCTCCAGGTGCCCGCAGAACCCTTTCAGCTCGCTCTGGGTGGCCTCCAACCATGGCATCAGGGTGCACGAGGCCCGTGTTCATGCCGTCCAGGGAACAGCCCTGCTCTGCCAGCCAGGATTCTGCCTCCAGGAGCTGGGGTGACAGCCGGGCGGGCCATGGCCTCCAACCTGGGTTTGCAGCTTTGAGAAGGAGTGCACCGGCCCACCTGGCTGCTCTTTAGAAGCCCGCCCCCTGTTTCTTTTTTATTTCCCACAGTTTACTCTGAAGGCAGTCTTGGTTCTCAGGAAGCAAGACAGCTCCTTCCCCGAGGTCCCCTGCAGCCCTGTGGCCTTTTCTTTTCCCTTTCCCACGAAGTTCTCCCGTGTCACAAGAACACGGTAGTTCCGGCCAGACGGTTGTCCAGAGTGGCTTATCTGTTTCCCCACTGGACCTGGGTGTGCTGCCTCCTCCCCGCGGGGTTGGCAGGAGAGCTTTAAAAGGTGCTTCTGCCTAGGCCCCACCCCTGTAGATCCAGATTTTGTCTGGATTGGAGGCTGCATGTCCATATCTTTTCAAAGTTCCAGGACATTCGAATGCAATAACCGACTGAGAAGAGCCACCGGCTTAGAAGACACCCCCACACCCACTGCCATTGGGTCCATTCTGCCTCAGTAGGAAAGCAAAGCTAAAGGACCCAGTGGGTCTCATCTCTGGACACGTGTGGAAGAGAGGCCTTGGAACAAGAGAGCGCTTAGAGGAGTTGCTAGGCACATCGAGAGTCTGGGTCCCCCATAGGAGTCCCCTTGAGCCCTGGACCCCGGGCAGACCCCCACTTTTCGTGCCCCTCACCTCTATCTATCTGCAGCTGCTGGGCCTCCTGAGCCTGCTGTAGCCTCAGCCTCCTTTGCTCTGCCTCTGCGTACAGGCAGCGCATAGCGCTCTCCAGCTGCTGCACCTCAGCTGCCACCTCTTGGGTGGCAAAGTGCCAGCCGGCAGCTTGTGCCCTGTGTCCTCCACCATCCTGGCCAGGACCGGCTGTGCAGCTCTTGCTCCAAGTTCTGTGGAGTACGCAAGGTCTCCAGGGCTGCTATGTGAACAGGCCATTACTTGGGAGACTCCCATGAAGCCTTATGGGGCCCCATAGACATGGACCCTGTCTCCATGGTCAGCAAAGAGCCCAGGATGTCCCAAAGCCGGCTGAGGCAGAAGCTCCTCCTTGGGCCCCACATTGTGTCTTCTCGTAGTCTCCAGTGGTCACTCAGGGCCCTGTGCTTGCTCCCTGCTGGGGCAGACACCCTCCCCTCTGATCCTGGAGTGGGCTGGCACCTGGTGCTGCTGCTGCAGGTGCTGCACCTCACTCAGACTCTCGCCGTTGTCCTGGGCTGTGGCCAGGGCCAGTTTTTCCTGCACCCAAGCCAGTTCCTCATCAGTGTCCCTAAAGAACTGGGAAAGGAGGCTCCGGGCCTCAGGGCTGCCGCAGGCTCTCTAGCTTGCTGTCAGTGCGGGGGGTGGGGGTGAGGGATGGGGGTGGGGAGGTCAGGGTGTGGTGGTGGTGCAGGGTTGATAGTCTTAAGGTGAGCTCCTCATGCTGGTCACAGGAGCGCTGAGAGTGGGTGTGCTGGGGACAGGTGTGGGATTCCTGCAGGAAAGGAGGAGGGGGCAAAGGCAGATCTATTTCTGAAGCAGCAGCCGGGCAGGATCCTCCACGTTGAGGCTGAGCCCTTCAGGAATGAAGGCCCAGGCCCGGGCCAGCAGGCTCCGTGCCCTTTGAGCATGCTCAGCCACTGCTGCCTCCACGTCTGCCTGTGACCCCAGGAGCTAATCCACCCCAGGACGGTCCTATCCACTGCCAGGGACTCGCAGCTCCCCCTCCACAGGATACAGCCAGCTCTCCATCTCCCAGATGCTCCCCCGTACGCAGGGCCTCGAGCAGGACGTGGGGTGAGTAGTGGGCACTGGGCAACCTGGGGTCCCATCCAACCTGGCCCAGGGCGTGCACAGTCCTACCTTGCAGGCCTCCTGGAGCGTGGCCTCTTTCCTCCTACAGTTGGCCCTCAGCTCGCCCCAGAGCTGCTGAAGTTCCTGTAGCCTCGCCTGGAAGGTCTCTGTGGCCCAGTGGCCGCCCTGCAGGCCGCTCTGTCCCTCCTGCAGCCACAGTGAGCACACAGACCTCCTCCAGACACCAGCCTTGTGGCTGTAGGTCTGGGCACTAGCTTGTAAGCTTCGTGCCCCCCTATATGTAATGGGCACAAAAATGGATTATTTTGTTTCAAGGAGAGAAACCATATACAGTCCTGAGTGGGGTCCATCTTTTGTAGATGGGAATAGAGACACTTAAAAAAGAAGGGAAAAAAAAGGATTGACCCCCAGTCCCTTCACCGGCAGGGACAAATGCTCTGGTCTCACTGTGTCCCCTAAAAACCTCATGTCAAAATGCTTTCTTTTAAATTATGGACATCACTGCATTATAGTTACGACAGCCAAAGGTGGAAGCCACCTTTGAGTCCGTGGACAGATGGATGGACCAAGTCAGTGAGTTCGAGTTCTAGAATGGAGTGGTGTCCTTTCATTAAAATAGGGGGATAAATGTCAGGTCACAAATGAACCTTGGAAAGACATGCTGGGAATGAAATAAATAAAATTCCCAACTCACTGCCATCCAGTCAACTCTGTCTCATGGTGACCCTAAAGGGCAGAGTGGAACTGCCCCCATGGGGTCCGGGGATGGTAACTCTTTTACAGACATAGAAAGCTTCATCTTTCTCACAAGTCGCAGCTGTTGGACTTGAACTGCCGGTCTTGCAGATCACAGTCCAATTCATAACCACTACGCCAGCAGGGCTGCTGGTAGTGACATAAGCCAGACACAAAAGAACAGGTGTCAGACCGAGTCAAGTAGAGAAAGGGTGAGCAAAGGCAAAGGCACAGAGGCAGGCAGATTGGAGATATACGGGTTCACGGTGGCACCCTTGGGCGGGTTAGTGCCCTGTGACCCCGCTACCCATTTATTTATTATTATTATTACTTTTTCTTTCCTCGCCTCTTTTTATCTGTCTACCATGTGTATCCCTGAATTTGGTCTGGTCCCTGCCATATTACCTGGTCCTCACCCCAGGAATGTTCATACAGTAGCTTTTCCCCTATGTCCCTTTTGCATTTCTTTTAAAGCTTACCTCCGTGGACTCAATGTGTACTTGTCCTTTTGTGCTTGGTTTACTTCGCTTTGCATGCTTTCCTGCAGTTCTTCCCATGCAGTGATGTGCTTCAAACTTTCATCACTACTTTTTAGCGATGCGTAGTACCCCATTGTATGTATGTACCACAGTTTTTTTCCCCCCACTGAAAAAGAAGTCTAAATTCTGATCCCACCAGCTGTACCATATGTTATGTGCCTCCTCCTTGGCAATCCGGTCTTTCTTGAGTGGTCCCATGAAAGCTTTTTTCTCTTCCACGGTCTGGAAACGGCCATGGCCCAACTTGGAGGTGGTGTCGATGAACTTGAGGTCGATCTTCTCCAGGGCACGGCGCTTGGTCTGCACCAGCAGGAACTTGTGCAGGGTCAGCACTCGCTTCTTGGTGCCCACCATGCAGCCCTTGAGCATGACAAAGTCATTGATCACTTCCCCGTAGTGGACAAAGTCGCCCAGGGGGTGGATGCTCTTGTCAGAGAGATCGTAGTCGGTGGAGGCGTTGTTTGATAAGCTTGCCATCCTTGACGAGGTAGCCCTGGCCAATCTTATAGATCTTCTTTTTGATCTCTGTGCAGTGGTGGTAGCCTTTCTGCACAGTGCGGGCCATCGAGAAGGCCACACGGGCGGGATGCCAGGCCCCGATACAAGCCACCTTGTGCAACCCTCGGTGGGTCTTTCGGGGCATCTTCTTGGTGTGCCAACGACTGGTGACCACTTTGTAGCCTTTGCCCTTGGTCACCCCCGTGACGTCGATCATTTCATCCTGCCCGAACACCTGGTTCACTGGCACCAGCTTCTCTCGGGCCCAGTCCAGCTTCTCAGCCATGGAGCGAGCCTCCGTTCACCTGCATCTCCGTCAGGTGGAGCAGGCGCGTCTGGGTGTGGGCGATGGCGCGCATGACCGGGCAGGACTTCTTCATGCTGCTAAAGTCTTTCTCAAGCTGGTTCTTACCCTTGTCATCCTGCCACTTCTTGCAGTACTTGGTGAAAGCCTTCTTCTTTGACTAGTGCCAGTTCTTGTAGAACTGTCGCTTGCACTCGTCGTCACTGATGTGTTCCGCAAAGACCGTCTTGAAGGTCCGGAGGCCGCGAGGTGTCTCCACATAGCCCACGATGCCCACCACCACCATGGGAGGAGTCTCCATGATGGTCACGGCCTCCACCACTTCCTTCTTGTTCACCTTGGAGCCTGGCCTGGCGACCTCGCGCACAATGTGGGTCATGCCCAGGAAGGCCGTCAGGTGGACCGGCTTGGAGGCGTCATCCTTGGGGAAGCTCTTCACCTTCCCGCCGTGCCTGCTGCTGCGCTTCCGAGGCAGGAAGCCCAGAGACCCATGCTGGGGCGCCGAGAACTTCCGGTGTGACATTACATCGTTGATCCCCAGTGGTAGAGGTACCCCAGCTTTTGAATCCAATTGTCAGGTGATGGAAATTTGGGTTGTTTCCAATTCCTTGCAATTGTGAACTGTGCCACAATGAACATTGGAGCACAGATGTCTGATCTTGGTTTGTTTCTTGCCCAGTAAGGGTGCGGGGGTTGTTGGGTCATATGGTAACTCTATTTCCATCTGTTTTCGATTTCGCCAGTAGACCTCTTTCTTACACACATATGAGTCTCCCTGGATTTGTTTCACGGATGATGTGTCTGGGTCATTGTGTGGTCGTGGTCTCTTTTAAGACTTGATCGATGTTTTCTTTACATTGTTTGTCCTAAAGGTCTCTTTTGTACCCTAAAACAAGGAGTCAAGGAGATGCATGGGACTTGATTGCTGAAGGGGGGCAGGAGTGAAGAAATGGACCCAAAGGGTGTCCATACCACTTCTGGGCTCTGCTCTGGAGCTGTTGCCAGCTGTCCATAAACTGTTGGCACCTGTGGCCGAGGCTGCGGGCTGACTCCTGGCTTCTCTGGCAGAGGAGGGCTGCCTTCTGCTCCGGGATATGGGGGATGTCCGGAGGCTGAGGAAGGGGATCAGGTTGTGCTCAAGAGGCCCCTGGCATGGGAGTATACTGGCTCAGCTCTTCCTCTGCAGGGTCCCACAGAAGAGGTCCCCTGGCCTGGCCCCGATGCTAGACCCAGTGGCATACTGCCCCTGAACTTGGAGGAGGCCCATCTCCTGTTCCAAGGCCTCGTGTCTGTACAGCATCCTCTCCATACTCTCCAGAGCCTTCCCAAGGTCCAGGACTCTAGCAAGGGCACCCTGTGGACGACGGGCACATTACAGGCTTGGCCTCTGCCCTTCTGCCCAGGGTTCTCTTCGATCCTTTCTTCCTGGCTGATTAGTGTCTACACAGTGACACTGCGGGTGTTGGGGACAAGGCTGCTGGATGGAAAACCAGTACCTAGCAGGGGTCCCAGGTCTTCCTGTCAATTCCTTTCCTGCCTCCCTTCCATGGGGTCTCTGTCTCATAGGCCAGGTGTTTCTGAAACCGCATCAGCTTCTCTTTGTGGTACCCAAGAGGGACAGGCTATTCCAGCTGCTGGCCCCACTCCTGGATCCAGTCGCCGTCCTGTGTGATGGTGGGGACATGAGTGCCCTGATGTTCATACTGTCTTGGCCCCAAGCGGTGACCCCGTCTACCCTTCGGGCTGTGCCAAGGAGTGAAATGCTGAGCAGGCTCAGGGACAGCACAATAATTTTTCTTTCACCCAAGATGACAGGGCCCAGGCCCATCAATCTTCAGATCTAGGAAGTAGCTGGGCAGGAGCCATGGGTGTGTTCTCATGTGGAGGGTGCCCCTCACCCACCCCTGGGGCCCTGTCTACTTTACCCATCAGAATGATGGGTCTGCGAATCAAGGGCCCTGGACTCCAGTCCTAGTTTTGCCCCTGGAAAAGCCATTAAACTCTCCACATCCCGTTCCACCGCAGGCCGCCCCTTGGCCCCTAGTGGGGCTGAAGGTCTCTTGTAAAGGTAAAATGGGGTTCAGGTGGGGTGCCCTCTCACCTGGCTAGCAGCCCTGAGAAAGCCAGCAGTAATCAGAGAGGTATGAAGCTGTGTCACTGACCTTATCCCAAGACTTCCACTCAAGCCGGCCGCTCTCATATCGTGCCCAGCAGGCCCTGAACCCAGGGGCCTGGCAGCACCCTGGCCTGCTCTCTCAGCGCAACCTCCTGCGTAGTGGGAGGTGGGAAGTGGGAGGTGGACCCAGCCCTCAGTACCGAGTGTACCCCTGCTGGGGCTGGCTCACAGCCCATAGCCCTCACTATAAGTCTCTAACCCTCACTAACAGCTCTGCAGTAGAGGGTTGGCCAGGCACCTGGGCAGAAGCAAGCAGGGGCCATGTGATATGGGTAGATCCAAATGCCCTCTGTGGTCCCCAGAGTGTGGCCTAACCCATCCCCATGCGCTTCTGGGTGCTTGGGCACCTCGGCTTGGTCACCAGACCTGGATTGGAGCCCCTGGCTCCTTGGTAATCCCTCACCCACCATCACAGGTTCGGTGTGCATACACACCTCACCCGTGTGCCCCCAACAGTCTGGATACCCCGGCCTTATCAGGGTCACGCCCATGACCGTCCTGGCCATCACCTCCCTTTCCTGTGTGCTCAGCACCTCTGGAAGGTGCCATGCTTCTGGATCAGCCGCTCCACCTCTTCCACAGAGCCCTCCAGGGCACTGGCGTCCTGGAAGACCTGGGGCAGCCATGGAGGTGACACAGAGCTGGGGGGGGGATCAGGGGCACAGATGGTGGTTCAAAGGGAACCCTGGAGAGCAACATCTGCCAGAACCTTGGTTTACAGCCTGGGCTCTCTGGGGGTGCATCAAGGGGCCTGCGGCTGGGGGTGGGGAGGTGGGTGCTGAGCAGGAGGGGAAGGAACCTGAGGAAGAATAGCACTCCAACCAGGGGGCCGTTAGGAACATCCCAACTTCTGACGAGGTGGGGAGGAGCCCCATCAATTTCCAACCAAACCGCGTAGGGCTTGGCTGGCCGGGGCCAGGTGTGGGGAGGAGATGGCCCTGAGTGACCTGAGGCTCAGGTGTCCCCTTGGCCACTTGGGAAGACACACTATCTGAGCTCCGTATCAGAATAGCAGCCAGTGATCCAGGAAGCAAGGGGGATTGGGGTGGTACTACAGGAGGACTAGAGGTCCTGGGGTCAGTGTGTCTGTGTGTGGTGAGGGGAGCTGTCTCCTGGGCCTGCAGGATCTTGTCCAGCTTCCACACTGTCTGAGGAAGAGCTGCTTGCGGTGCATGGCCTGCCGTCTCCCTTGCTTCCATTCCCAGGCCTGAAAGACCTGCTCCCAAGCATCCTGCATGGAACATAGCCTTTCCTGGACCTGGGCATGGGCATGGACACAACCGAAGGTGGTGCTGAGGGAAGCTCCAGAGAAAAGGTGCCTGACTGTCCCACCCAAGGGGAGGGTATTGTTTGTGTTTCCACAGGGAAAGAGGGACCAGATATAAAGTCAGTGCCAGATGAATGCAGTGTGCCCGCACGGAGTGGGGAGCCAGTGTAGGGGCTTGAGGGCTGGGCTCCCATACCAGCTATGTGGACAACTGCCCCTGCCCCAAAAGAATTTACTTCAGAGGACAGCACTGAAGCTGCATCTAGGAGAGAGGGGCATGTTTGATCAGAGCAAATGGGAGCAAAGAAGGGGGAGGAAGAGAGAGTGTAGCACATCCTGGCCCATCAGGCCTGGAGGACGATATCCCGGCTCTGAACAGCCAATGGACAGAGTGGACAATGTGGCTGATCCCACTACGAGACACACCGTCCATTGATGGCCCAGTGCCCTAAGGGGACAACACTGGAGACTCAGGGTTAGAACTGGCCCAGACTGATCCTATGGCACTGAGGCAAACCACTAAACGTGTGTGGCACAGCAACCGTGGGAGCAGAGCAAGGAGCCCCTGAGGTAGTACAAAGGACAGACTCTGGGGCCAAAGCATGGTACCCCATTGGACCTGACTGAAGGACACGCCTAGAGATTAAAAATCAGACCTTCATCTATGTATAAGTTTTTCTTTCTTTAAAATTTTTTTCTTTTATTTTATTCTTAAAAAAGCATTTTTTAGGGACTCATACAACTCTTATCACAATCCATACTTACATCAGTTGTATAAAGCACATCTGTACATTCTTTGCCCTCATCATTTTCAAAGCATTTGCCTTCCAAAATTAATTTATTCTTCTATGGGTAATTGGTTTCCTTTTTGTTGTCATGGCTGTGTTCTCACTCATTGCCTATCTTGCAATGACTTGATTTTTGGTGCATATTTATATCTCTACAGACCTATCTAGATACGATAGACTGCATGAATAGTTTGGAGGAGAAAACAAGGGGACCAATAGTTCCGGGGGAATAGGGGAGTGGGAGAGAAGGGGGCAAAGGGGTAGTGCTGAACAACCCAGGGACATGGGAGCAATAAGTTATCCAAAATCAGTAGCAAGGAGGGTGTGAGTGGTCTGGTAGGGATTCAGCAAGGGCAAGGTAACCGAGAGAAATTACTGAAACCCAAATGAAGGCTGAGCATGATAGTGGGACAAGAGGAAAATAAAAGGACATAGAGGAGAGAACTAGGTGACTAAGGGTATTTATAGAGGTCCAAAGACTGGAATATACATATGTAAATATATTTATATGAGTGTAGGGAAACAGATCTATGTGCATATATTTATAGGTTTAGTACTAAGGCAGCAGATGGACATTGGGCCTCCACTCAAGCACTTACTCAATGCAAGAGCACGTTGTTCTATTAAATTGGCATTCCAGGATTCACACCTTCCCGACACGATTGCTGAAGAAAAATGTGTGCATAAGCAAATGTGGTGAAGCAAGTTGACGGTGCAAGGCTATCAAAAGATATAGCGTCTGGGGTGTTAAAGGCTTGAAGATAAATAAGCGGCCATCTAGCTGAGAAGTATCAAAGCTCACATGGAAGGAGAACACCAGCCTGGCTGACCACGAGGTGTAGAAGGGACCAGTTATCAGAAATCAAAGAACTAAAAATCGTATCAGTGCGTGCCCACCTTCCTGATACGATCAGTGAAGACAAACGTGTGCATAAGCAAATGTGGTGAAGAAAGCTGATGGTGCCTGGCTGTCAAAAGATATAGCATCTGGGATCTTTAAGGCTCAAAGATAAACAAGTGGCCACCTAGTTCAGAAGCAACAAAGCCCACATGGAAGAAACACACCAGCCTGTGTGACCACGAGCTGTCGAAGGGATCATGAGGTATCAAGAATCATGGGGAAAAAATCATATCATTGAAAATGTGGGTGAGTGCAGAGTGGAGACTCACAGCCCATTGGTAGCCAACCGGACACCCTTTACTGAAGGGTTGTGGGGAGGAGATGAGCCAGTCAGGGTGCAGGGTAGCAACGATGAAACATATAACTTTCCTCTAGTTCTAAAATGCTTCCTTCCCCCACTCTCATGATCCCAATTCTACCTTACAAATCTGGCTAGATAAGAGGGTGTACATAGGTACAGATAGGAACTGGAAACACAGGGAACGCAGGACAGATGACTCCTTCAGGACCAGTGGTGAGAGTGGCGATGCCTGGAGGGTGGAGAGAATGTGGGGTGGAAAGGGGAAATTGATTACAAGAATCTACAAATAGCCTCCTCCCTGGGGGAGGGACAGCAGAGAAGAAGGAAAGGGGAGACATTGGACAGTGCAACATATGATAAAATAATATTAATTTATGAATGATGAAGGTTTCGGGAGGTAGTGGGGAGTGGGGAAGGAGGGGGAAAATGAACAGCAGATATTAAGGGCTCAAGTAGAAGGCAAATTTCTTGAGAATGATGATGGCAACAAATGTACATATGTTCTTTTTAAAAAAAAAAAAAACCCTTTTATTATTTAAGCTTAATTTATTCCCAAGCCATGAGTTTTTGCTTCTTCAGTTTCTTCTGGGAAATCTTTTTCTTCAGTGCAACATCCTCTTCTGGCTTGGGAACGATTTGTTCCTTCTCAGTCAGGATCATTTCAATTTGGCAGGGGGAGCTCCTGTGTGGATTAATCTAGCCAAGAGCTCTGTAAGTCCGGTGGTGCATCTTGGGGGCTTTGTTCACCTGGATGTGCTCGATGACCTGAGAATCCACATCTAAACCCTTAAGTTCAGCATGACTTTCTGCATTTTTAAGCATGTGAACCAAACATTCAGCACTCTTTTTGGGCTACCAACTCTGGGTCCCACCCCACTGTTTGGCCTGGGCACATCTACCAACACCATCATTGTCCCGTCGGAAAGGCACACACTGCTTCTGCAGAGTGATGTCTTTCAAGTATTTGGTGGCTTTCCAGATGTGCATGCCTTTGATGGCCTGGGCAGTTTCACGGGTGTTTTTGAAGTGGACCCGGAGATTCGACCCTCTGTATTTGCAGGATTTTGTAGGGTTTTCTGGGTCAAATGAGTAGCGAACCATTTTAGCAGGTCACCCCAGGCCGCTACAGTTAGAGGAAGAGCCTGTACATATGTTCTTGACACAATGCATGTATGTATGAATTGTGATAAGAATTGCACGAGCCCCCAATAAAATGATTAAAAATATAGAAAAGAAAGGTGCTTGGCCCTGTGGGGCCAGGGTGCGGGGGTCCAGTGGGCTGGGAAAGGGCCAGAAAGGGGAGCCGACCTCCAAGGCGGACAGCCCTGTAGTCTGGAGCACCTGCTGTCCCCGCTGGGTGGCGCACTGGTGCAGCTCCTTCGGGGCCTCCAGCTTGGCCTGAAGCTCTTGGTGGACACTGAAGTTTTGGTTTCCACTGCCGGGGTCTTGGAGCTCCTCCACCACCTGCAAATCTCACTGCACACTGGCCGCCCAGGAGGCATAGTCTTGCACCTGGAGCCTGAGAGAGCACGGGAGAGCACGGGGTGAGGGGACCTGGTACCGAGGCAGCGTCACAGCCGGCCTGAGTGCACCACCACTCATGTCCAAACCTCCATGTCTCTGCCGCTCAATCCCACAGCCTTACCAAGTGTCTACTAGGCCTCAGCTCTGCCCGCCACCCCTCCTTCCCACCCAGTTCTCCAGGGCCAATGAAGTCCCTCATGGGCCGCTTGATAGCTTTGCCCACCCATCCACAACTTTGCCAGACCCCCACTTAGAGGTAGCCTTTGGTGGCCTTGTGTGAGAGCCGAGGGACTCGGGACTCTTGTCCCTTCACTGCCTCACTGTGCAGATGGAGGTTTTTGGTGGTTTTTTTTTTCTCTTTTCTTCTTTTACATTTTATTAGGGACTCATACAAGTCTTACCACAATCCATACATGTACATACATCAATTGTATAAAGCACATCCATACATTCCCTGCCCCAATCATTCTCAAGGCATTTGCTCTCCACTTAAGCCCCTTGCATCAGGTCCCCTTTTTTTTCCCCTCCCTCCCCATTCTCCCCTCCCTCATATGCCCTTGGTAATTTATACATCGTTATTTTGTCATATCTTGCCCTATCCGGAGTCTCCCTTCCCCCCGTCTCTGCTGTCCCTCTCCCAGGGAAGAGGTCACATGTGGATCCTTGTAATCAGTTCCCCCTTTCCAACCCACTCACCCTCCACTCTCCCAGCATCGTCCCTCACACCCTTGGTCCTGAAGGAATCATCCACCCTGGATTCCCTGTACCTCCAACCCTCATATGCACCAGTGTACAGCCTCTGTCCTATCCAGTCCTGCAAGGTAGAATTCGGATCATGGTAGTTGGGGGGAGGAAGCGTCCAGGATCTAGGTGAAAGCTGTGTTCTTCATCAATACTGCCTCACACCCTAATTAACCCATCTCCTCTCCTAAACCCCTCTATGAGGGGATCTCCATTGGTCGACACTTGGGCCTTGGGTCTCCACTCTGCACTTCCCCCTTCATTTAATATGATATATATATATACATATATACACATACATATATACATATACACATATATACACATACATACACACACTTATATCTTTTTTTTTTTTTTGCATGATGCCTTATACCTGGTCCCTTGAGCACCTCGTGATCGCACTGGCCGGTGTGCTTCTTCCATGTGGGCTTATTTGCTTCTGAGCTAGATGGCCGCTTGTTCACCTTCAAGCCTTTAAGACCCCAGACACTATCTCTTTTGATAGCCGGGCACCATCAGCTTTCTTCACCACATTTGCTTATGCACCCATTTGTCTTCATCGATCCTGTCATGGAGGTGTGCAGTCAATGATATGATTTTTTGTTCTTTGATGCCTGGTAACTGATCCATTTGGGACCACTCAATCACACAGACTGGTGTGTTCTTCCATGTGGACTTTGTTGTTTCTGAGCTAGATGGCCGCTTGTTTATCTTCAAGCCTTTAAGACCCCAGTCACTATCTCTTTTGATAGCCAGTCACCATCAGCTTTCTTCACCACATTTACTTGTTCACCCACTTTGGCTCCAGCCGCCGTGTCGGGAGAGTGAGCATCATAGAGTTCCAATTTAATAAAAGAATGTATTCATGCATTGAGGGAGTGTTTGAGTAGAGGCCCAAGGTCCTTCCGACACCTTAATACTTGACCTATAAATATAGACACATAGATCTATTTCCCCATCCTCCTATATATATTTGCATGTACATGTCTTTGTCTAGACCTCCATGAATGCCCTTTGACTCCGAGCTCTTTCCTCCATCTCCCTTGACTTTCCTCCTGCCCTACTACCATGCTTCATCGCCACCTGGGCTAGAGTATACCTCTTCTCTAAGCAACCTTACCCTTGATCATATCCCACCAGGCCTGCCACTCCCCCTTCTCTACCATTTGGGGTCCCATGTTTTTCCCTTGTCCCTGGGTTTGTTAACACCACTTCCTTACCCCCCCTAACCCCCCACCCCAAGTCCCCCCAGAACTGTCGGTCCCGTTGTTTTTCCTCCAAATAGTTCATCCAGCCTGTCCTATTCAGACAGACCTGTGGAGTCACTAACATGCACAAAAACTAGACAGAGGAAAACAAAGCAACAGTATACAACCAGACAACAAAACAACAAATCAAACCACTGACAAAGAACAGAACAAAACAGTTCACAAGAGAAAAGCTTGTAGTTAGTTCAGGGATCGTTTGCTGGCCCTTAGGAGCGTTTTCCAGTCCAGTCTGTTGGGTCACCACGCCCTGGCCCCAAAGTCCACTTTCAGCATTCCCTGGGGACCTTCCCACTCCATTCCCTTGCTGTTCCACTGCACTCCCCCAGTGATTTGCCTCGGTGTGGTGGGATCAGGTCAGGTGCAATTCCCACACTGTGTCTCCGGTGCTGTCCCCTGTATCGCCCTTAGTCACTGAGGGGCATCATGTCTCATAGTGGGGCCAGCCATGTTGTTCTCTCTGTGGACTGGCTGCTCTACTAAGGAACATCATCATCATGGCCTGGTGGGCCAGGCTGTGCTCCACTCTGGAGAGGTCTGGGAGGCTGGCCCCAGCACCATAAATTAAGTGGATTCCTGCCCCTCCCCCGAAAAGAATTTGTTCCAAAGGACGACATTGACTCTGCAGCTCTGGGAGTTGGACATATTTGATCAGAGCACACGGGAGCAGATGAAGGGGCAGGAGGAGAGAGTGGTGGTTTTTTTAAAATTTAAATTTATTTATTTTATTGGGGGCTCTTACAACTCTTGTTACAATCCATACACCAATTGTATCTGACATAGTCATACGTATATTGCCATCATTCTTTTCTATTTTTTAAAATTTATTTATTTATTTATATTTTTTTTTACATTTTATTAGGGGCTCATACAACTCTTATCACAATCCATACATATACATATACATACATCAATTGTATAAAGCACATCCGTACATTCTTTGCCCTAATCATTTTCTTTTTTTTTAATCTTTTTATTGGGGCTCCTAAGACTCTTATCACAATCTGTACATACATCAAATGAGCAAAGCACCCTTATACATTCGTTGCACTCGTCACTCTCATAATTCACCTTCCACTTGGGTTCCTGGAATTAGCTCGGTTTCCCTTTTTTCCCCCCCATCCCCCTCCCTCCCCGATCCCACCCCTGGTCCCTTGATAGTTTATAAATAATTATTATATCTTATCTTACACTCCCCGGCGTCTCCCCTCACCCGCCTCCCCCTTGACAATCTCCCAGAGAGGAGGTTTCACATAGATCTCCGAGATCGGTTTTCCCTTTCTACATGCCCTTCCCTCCTGGTGTCGCCACTCCCACCGCTGGGGTTGAAGGGTTCGTCTGTCCTAGATTCCCTGTGCCTCCAGATCCCCACTGCACCGCTGTACATCCTCTGGTACAAACCCACCCAGGGGAGAGTATCGGTTGTGTCCCCACAGATCTGGAACATGCCATCATTCTTTTCTAGACATTTACTTTCTATTGAGCCCTTGGGATCAGCTCCTCTTTTTTTCCTCCTCCCCCATTCATGGTTCCTTGATAGATTATAGATTGTTATTATTTTCATATCTCACATCGACCATTGTCTCTTTTATCCTCAGGTTTCTGTTGCTCCTCTCCCTGCGAGGGGTGTGTGGTTATATGTCATTCATTGCTATCGGTTCCCCTTCCTCCCATCCTCTACCTCCCTTCCCCCTACCCTTTTGGTATCTCTATTCCCATACCTGTTCCTGGGTTCCATGTGTCGTGAGTTTTATCTCTTGCTAATACCTATGCACTCTGGTCCAGAGTGGGAAGCGGCACAGGGGTGATGATAGTGGGGGGTGAGGAGGCCTCAAGGTGTCAGAGGCAGATTGTGTGATTCATTGGTGCGATCCATGTCTCCTCAGGGGGGCCTCCACCCTGTGGGACACAGCATCTGGGAGGCTTGTGGCTTTCTCCTGAGACAGCATGGTGGCCAAGGGCCCGGGCATTGAGTGTGGGACTCTGGGCCTGGGGTGGCAGCACTTGTAGAAGCCACCCCCTCCCCCAGGCACAAACTAGATACGGACGAGCACGTGAGACAGTTGGCTGTGAACTTTGAGGGTGGCCTCAGCGTCTCAGAGCAGGTGGGGTCTGGCCTGAGTCAGCTCCCACAGCTCCAACCAGGCAGCCCTGCCCCCAGGCGGGGGTCAGCAGTTATCCCAGCATGCTTATTCCTCCCCCTCAGCTTCAGTCTGTTCAGCCCTTCAGCTTCCTGGCTGGGTTTAGAACTTGTCCTAAGCTCCCAGAGGGCCACCGTCCTGAGATCTTGCTCGGCGCTTCAGGCCTTTCTGCAAACTCTCCTCCCAGTAGCCCATTATCACTAGCAGTTTATCCCTTGCTCTAACGATGCTCCAGGAGGCCTGCTTGGGAAGTGTTGGGCTGTTGCCTGGTTCAGTCCCACTAACTGCTCCTCAGGAGAAATAAGAGGTTCCCTGATCCTGGAAAGATTTACTGACTTGCAAACCCTCTGGAGGATCCCCAAGAGTCAGCAGGTGGGTATATTTTAAAGCCCGGCACACGGCAGGTAGCCACGTTGTGTGCCACCCAGGCATGCTGTGTGTTTGGAGGAGACTGCACACCCTTCAAAGGTAGAAGCTGCACCCCTCCATGGTTCTTGCATGCAGCAAATGCCGGCCCCCTGAGACTCCGGGCCAGCCTCTGGGCTAGGATCATGGGGAAATCAGGATCTCGCCTAAGCTCCTTCTGGGCTGGAAACACAGTAGCTTGTACTGTGACCTGGGTCAGCCTGGGGCTGTGCAGGGCATCCTCAGCCCAGCTCAACTCTTCCCGGAATGCCCCTGCAGGTGCAGGGAGCCCGTGGCTTGGGAAAGTGACCATGCTAAGTGGGCTTTGTGACCAGGCTCCCTGATCCACCGACCCAGCTTTGCCTCCTCCACAGGCCGCAGACAGCAGGGGCTGCCCTGGGTTCCCTGAACTCGGACCCTCTCCAGAGACAGTGGTTTGGCAGAGCCGCAGCACAGCAAGGGTCTCCCTGGAAGCTTCTTCATCCCATGCCCAGCACCTCCTCCCAAACTCACCCCTGCTGCAGGCTGCTGGTACTCACTGTAGGTCCTGTCACCACTGCTGGGCCGTGGAGGCAGTGCTAGGCCACCACTCCAGCAGGCTCCCCGCTAGTGGGGCAGGCTGCCCCCTGGTGGCCACCCATCTTCACTTGGTGCTGAAACATTGCAAACTTGGTTAAGAGGAGCTGAGAAGAAAGGAGAAGGGTCACAGGGGGCCCTGGCTGGTGGGCTGTGACTCAGTGAGTGACAGGGCAGGGCAGGACTGAACAGCTAACAGAACTTGCCCCTCTACGCAGAGAGGGGAATAGGAAGCAACAGCTGTCCTCAGTCCAGACTGAAGTTCCCCATCAGCCCCTTGTGCATGCAGCCCCCCTCCACTACCCGTCTTCATTCGGCTCCAGGGCACCTTCCTTACCCCTAGCCCCTTCCTCACTAGGGTGTGCTCATATTCCTCTCTCCTCTGGCCACCTGCTGCTGGCTGCTCAGCCAGCTCTGCAAGTCCTCGGCTTCCCTCAGGAAGCCCTGCAGTGCCAGCATCCTCTTCAGATCCTGGCCCCTGTGGTGACAACCTGAGTCCCCCAACAGTTAGTGTGCATGTGTCCACACTCTGGAGGTCAAGGGACCCAATCAAATGGGCTGCCTGAAGGACAAGGTTCTTCATGGTCTTTGCCCAGGCTGCTCCTCTGGATTCAAGAAGCAAACCCAGGGCATGGGTATTTGGGGCTGGCGAGGGTGTGGCTCTGGGGAAGGGCAGGTGACTGGAGCCAGGGAGCCGAGCCCCTGCCCTGCAGGCACTCCTCAAAAGTTTGTGGGAAGAGGAAACAGTGAAGGACTCATCTTTTCCTGACACATGTCTACAGGCCTCTGTCATGGTTCTCTTCAAGGCAGGGGTAGCATCTAGGGGAATAAGCAACCCCAGCCAGTTTTCTGGTACCCACGGATGCAGTGACCCTCACTGTTGGGCTTCCAACTCCCGCAGTGTCTGCAGCTGCTTCCAGAGCTTCCCCTGCATCACACCCAGCTGCCCTGAGACCTCAGTTACAAGGATCTACGTATAACTTCCTCCCTGGGTGATGGACAATGGAAAAGTCGGTGAAGGGAGACAAAATATGTAAGATCTGACAAATTATCAAGGGTTCATGAGTGACGGGGGAACAAGGAGGGCGGAGAAAAATGAGGACATGATGCCAGGGCTTTAAGTGGAGAGCAAATGTTTTGAGAATGATGAGGGCAATGAATGTACGGATGTGCTTTACACAACTGATGCATGTATGGATTGTGATAAGAGTTGTATGTGCCCCTAATAAAATGATTTTTAAAAATTAAATTATTATAATTTCTTAGGACAATGCCATTTGTATTTCAAAGCAACATTCACGAAAACTATTTTTTCACCTTCACTATCTTCTATTTAGTTTTAGATAGAGCAAAAACAATTCTTATGCCTTTTTATGAGATGTAATGCAAGTAGACATAAATTTATGCATAATTAAAAATTTGAATGAACAAAATATTTTGTTAAAGAATTTGACCTTTTGTGAAAATCATCGAAAGCATATAGCATTTTATTGAAGGGTTGGGAATGTTTTCCTCTATTTTATTCTAGTATTTGGTCTGAGGTTCTTATGGCATATTCTGATTGTTGTCATGTAAGAGAATGTACATTCCATATAAGAGAAAACTTTCCTGATAATATTTTCCTATCCATTGCTTACTGCTGAATCTCTCATTTGTTCTTTTATCATTATTTTTTCCTATAAAAAACCCAGGCTGCTTAATTTTATTCTTATTAGTCATTTATATAAATTAGGAAAATATTTATTATATATATATTTTTATTAAAAATCTTTTATTGGAGACTCTTACAACTTTTGTTGCAATCCATATTGATTGCATCAGGCATTTTGTACATATGTTGCCTTCATTCATTTAGAGACATTTTTTCTTTTTCTTTTTTAAAATCATTTTATTGGGGTTCATACAACTCATCACAATCCATACATACCCCAATTGTGTAAAGCACACTTATACATTCGTTGCCTTCATCATTCTCAAAATTTGCTTTCCTCCTGGGTTCCTGGAATCAGCTCATTTCCCCTTTCCCATCTCCCCCTTTCACCCTGCTCCTCTTCCTTCATGAACCCTTAATAATTTATAAATTATTATTTTCTCTTATCTTACACTGCGCGGCGTCTCCCTTCACCCAATTTTCTGTTGCCCATCTCCCAGGGGGGAAGTTATATGAAGATCCTTGTGATCGGTTTCCCATTTCTACACCCACTTCCCTCCCAATATCGCCACTCTCACCGCTGGTCCTGGGGGGTTCATCTGTCCTGGATTCCCTGTGTTTCTATTTCCCATCTGTAGCCCTGTGTATCTTCTGGTCTAACCAGGTTTGCAAGGTAGAATTGGGATCATGAGAGGTGGGGGGAGGATGTGTTTAATAATTAGAGGAAGGTTGTGGGTTTCATTATTGCTACACTGAACTCTGAGTGACTCATCTCCTTCCCACTACCCCTCCGCAAGGGATGTGCAGTTGTCTACAGGTGGGCATAGGTCCCCCGTCATGCACTCCCCTCATTCACGATGATATAATCCCCCCTCCCGCCTTTGTTGCTTGAAAACTGGCCCCTCAGCACTTCATGATCACACATGTTGGTGTGATGCTTCCATGTGGGCTTTGTTGTTTCAGGGCCTGCTTGTTTACTTTCAAGCCTTTAAGACCCGGGACGCTATATCACTTGATAGCCGGGCACCATCAGCCTTTTTCACCACACTTACTTATGCACACATTCATCTTCAGCGTTTATGTGGGGAAGGTGATCACACAGTATTGGTTTTTGTTGTTTGGTGTCTGCTACCTGATCCCTTCAACACTTCGTGTTCACTTAGGCTTGTGTGCTTCTTCTCTGTGGGCTTTTTTGCTTCTGAGCTAGATTTCAGCCTGTTTGCCTTCAAGCCTTTAAGACCCCCAGAGTTTCATTATATTGTGCAGAGAGTGGCTATGGGCCCAACCCACTCAACTGCACCCAACAACAATAACAACAGGACCTGTGCTTCTAACAATATTCTGAATAAGGCCTTAAGAGAATCTCCCCTTTGTTTAGAGCAGCGGCTCTAGACCTGTGGGTCGTGTCTGCTTAGGGGGTCAAACAGCCCTTTCATGGGGTGGCCTGAATTATAGCAGTAGCAAAATTACAGCTAGGATGTAGCAACAAAAATAATTTTATGGTTGGTTGGTCACGACTACATGAGGAACTAGATGAAAGGGTCGTGAGTAAGAATGTTGAAAACCACTGTCCAAGAGGAAGACTCAATTCTTGATACAGTTGAAGGGCAACAAAATAGAGTCAGCCCCAATATAGATGGGATAGCACAGTGGCTACAACAATAAACACAAGCCAAAGAAACACGGCAAGGATGGCACAAACGGGACAGTGTTTCATTATATTGACATAGAGTTGCTATGAGTCAAAACCCACAAGAAAAAAAAAAACAGGAATTGTTTTTCTAACAATGTACCTAAGTAGACCTGAAGAGAACCTCCTATTAGTTTAGCGCAGCGGTCCTCAAACTGAGGGTTGTGACCCCTTTTGGGGGACGAATGACCCTTTCACGGCAGTGGGCCGTTCATTAAAGTGGAAAAATTAGAGTTATGATCTAGCAATGAAAATAATTTCATGATTTGGCAGTCACCACTACATGAGGAATGGTATGAAAGAGTCATGGCATTAGGAAGGTTGAGAACCACTTCCCTAGAGGAAGACAGAATTCTTGGTAGAGTAGAAGGGCAGCAAAGGTGAGGCAGCCCCTACAAGATTGATTAGCCCAGTGGCTGCAACAATGAGCACAAGCAAATGAACAACTCTGAGCATGGCATTGGACTGGGCAGCATTTCATCATATTGTGCATAGAGTTCTTGTGACCAGAAACCCACTCAACAGCACTCAACAAAAATAACTACAGGACTTGTGCTTCTAACAATATGGTGAAGTAGGACTTAAGAGAAAGTCCTTTAACTTTAGAGCAGCAGTTCTCAACCTGTGGGTCGCGCCCTTGGGAGGGTAGAATGACCCTTTCACAGGGGTGGCCCAATTCATAACTGTAGTACAATTACAGTGACAAAATACCAATGAAAATAATTTTATTGTTGTGGGTCCCCACTAAATGAGAATTGATATGAAAGGGTAATGGCATTAGTAAGGTTAAGAACCACTTCTCTAGGGCAAGACACAAATTTGGGCCAGATGGGAAGGAAGAGAGCGGCAGTCTCCAACAAGTTGCATTAGCACAGTGGCTGCAACACTGAGGCCAAGCACACAAGCACGGTGAGGGTGGCACAGGACAAGGCAGCTTTTCATTATATTGTGCATAGAGTTGCTAAGAGTCAAAACCCACTCGATGGAACTTAACGACAATAACTACAGGACGTGTACTTCTAACAATATGCTGAACTAGATCTTAAGAGAAACTCCTCTAAATTTAGAGCTGTGATTCTTAACTTGTGGGTCGCGACCGCTATGGGGTTTCAGACGAGCCTCTCACAGGTGTTGCCCAATTCATAACAGTAGAGAAATCACAGTAATGGAGTAACAATGAAAAAAATTACTGTTGGAGGATCAGCACAACATTAAGAATTGTATAAAGGAGCCATGCCATTAACAAGGTTCAGAAACACTGCCCAAGAGGAATACACAAAACGTGGTACTGCAGAAGGGCAGCAAGTGAGAGGCAGACCATACAAGATGGAATAGCTCAGTGGCTGCAACAATGAGTGCCATCAACAAACCACTGTGAGGACGGCACAGGACGGGGCAGCGTTTCATTATATTGTGCGTAGAGTTGCTGAGAGTCAAAACACACTCGACGGCAACTAACAGCAACACAAAAAGGACTTGAGCTTCTAACAATATGCTGATGTAGATCTTAAGAGAAACTCCTCTTAATTTAGAGCAGGGTTCTCAACCTATGAATCTCAAACCCTTTTAGGGAGTGAGTGGGTTGAATGACCCTTTCACAAGGGTTGCCTGATTCCTAAGATTAGCAAAATTTCAGTAATGAAATATCAGCGAAAATTTTGTATGACTGGGGGTCCACCACTCTATTGGGAACTGCATGAAAGGGTCGTGGAATTAGGAAGATTGAGAACCACTGTCTGAGAGGAAGACACAAATGTTGGTAGAGTAGAAGGGCAGCAAAGGAGAGGCAGCCCCTCCAAGTTGGAATACCTCGGTGGCTGAAACAACCAGCACAAGCAAAGAACCATTGTGAGGAATGCACAGGATGGGGGAGCGTTTCGTTACATTTTGCCTAGACTTGCTATGAGCTAAAACCCACTTGAAGGCACCTAAATACAATAACAACAGGACTTTTGCTTCTAACAATGTGCTGAAATATATCTTAAGAGACATTCTTCATAGTTTGGAGCGGAGATTCTCAACCTGTGGGTCACGACTCCATTAAGGTGATGAGCTACCCTTGCACAGGGGTGGCCCAATTCATAACAGTAGCTTCATTACAGTTATGAAGTAGCAATGAAGATAAATTTATGACTGGGATTGTATCCACTACATGAGGAGTGGTATATAAGGCCTGTGGCTTTATAGGAAGGTTGAGAGCCACTGTCCTCGAGCAAGACAGAAATCTTGGCAGAGCAGAAAGGCAGCAAATGAGAGGCAGACCCCCAGATGTTAGATTAGCGCAGTGGCTGCAACAATGAGTGCAGACAAGAAACCACTGTGAGGATGGCACAGGACGGGGCAGCGTTTCATTATCTTGTGCGTAGAGTTGCTGAGAGTCGAAACCCACTGGGCAACACCTAACAACAATCACTGTAGGACTCATGCTTTTCACAATATGGTGCTGTAGATCCTAAGAGAAACTCCTCTTAGTATAGAGCAGTGGTTCTCAACCTGTGGGTCGCTAGCCCTTTGGGAGGGTCAAATGACCCTTTCACAGTGGAGGCCTGATTCATAACTGTAGCAAAATTAAAGTTCCGAAGTAGCAATGAAAATAATTTTATGATTGGGGGTTCATCACTACCTGAGGAAATGAATGAAAGGGCAGTAGAGGGGCAGCAAAAGAGAGGGAGCCCCTCATAAGTTGGATTAGCCCATGGCTGCAACAATGACAACAAGCAAAATAACCACTGTGAGGGTGGCACGAGACGGGGTCACGTTTCATTAAATTGTGTATAGAGTTGCTATGACCCAGCAAAAACTCAAAGGCACCAAACAAAAACAACAGGACTGTGCTTCGATGAATATGCTGAAGTAGACCTTAAGAGAAACTCCCCTTAGTTTAGACTAGTGGTTCTCAAACTGTGTCACAGTGCCTTTAGAAGACTAATGAACCTTTCACATGGGTGGCCTGATCCATAACAGAAGCGAAATTACAGTTATGATGTAGCAATGAAAATATTTTATGGTTGGGGTGTCACCACTACATGAGGACTGGTATGAAATAGTAGTGGCATTCAGAAAGTTGAGGACCACTATTCTTGAGGAAGACACAAATCTTGGTATGGAAGGGCAGGAAAAGAGAGGTAGTCCCTAACAAGATGGATTACCACAGTGGCCGCAACAATGAGCTCAAACAGAAGAACCACTGTGAGGATCCAACGGGCAGGACAACGTTTTATTACATTGTGTCTAGAGTTGCTATGAGCCAAAACCCACTCGAAGGCAGCCAAAAACAAGAACAGGATTTGTGCTTCTAACAATATGCTGAAACATACCTTAAAAAGAAACTCCTCTTAGTGTAGAATAGCAGTTCTCAAACTGTGGGTCGTGATGCATTTTGGGGGGTGGTGGGGAGAATGACTATATCACACGGTGGCCTGATTCATAACAGTAGCATAATTTTAGTTATAAAGTAACAAGGAAAGTAATTTTATGATTGGGGGGCGGTCACCAATACATGGGGAATGGTGTGAGAGAGTCGTGCATTAGGAAGTTTGAGAACCACTGCCCTAGAGGAAGACACAAATCTGGGTACAGTAGAAGGTCAGCAACTGAGAGGCAGTCCCCCAAAAGATGGATTAGCACAGAGACTGCAACAATGAGCGAAAACAAAACAAAAGTGTGAGGGTGTTAGAGGATGGAACAGTGTTTCATGATACTGTGCATAGAGTTGTTATGAGCCAACTATGAGCCAAACCCACTCGACAGCCCCTACCAACAATAAGAACAGGACTCGTGCATGTAATAATATACTGAGCTAGACCACAGGAGAAACTCCTCTTAATTTAGAACAGCGGTTCTCAACCTGTGATTTGTGACCACTTTGGTTGGTTGAACAACCCTTTCACAGGGTGTCTAGATTCATAAGACTTGCAAAATTACAGTTATGGAAAAACAGTAGAAAAAAACCTTTATGCTTTGGGGACCACCACTACACATTGGGAAGTGTATGGAAAGGTCGTAGAAATAGGAAGGGTGAGAAACACTGTCCTAGAGGAAGACGCAAGTACAATAGAAGGGCAGCAGAAGAGAGGAAGTCCCTACAAGACGGATTTGCACGGTAGCTGCAACAATGAGCGCAAGCAAAGAACCACTGTGAGGATGATGCAAGTCTGAGCAGGCCTGTATTATATTGTGCACAGGGTTTCTATGAGCCCAAACCCTCTTCACGGCCCGAACATCAATAACAGGAGGAATCATACATCTAACAATATGCTCAACTAAACCTTGAGTGAAACTGCTCTTAGTTTAGAGCAGCCGTTCTCAACTTGTGAGTGGTAAATCCTTTGGGGGTGTTCGAATGACCCTCCCATAGGCGTGGGCCGATACGTAACAGTAGCAAAATTACAGTTATGAAGTAGCAGCAGTATAATTTTTTGGTTGGGGGGGTCATTACTACACGAGGCACTGTATGAAAGGGTCGAGGCATTAGGATTGCTGAAAACCACAGTCCTACGGGAGGACACAAGTCTTGATACAGTTGAAGGGTCGCAATATAGAGTCAGCCCCCAAATAGATGGAATAGCACAGTGGCGGCAGCAATGAGCTCAAGCTAAGGAAACACTGTGAGGATCGCACAAGATGGACCAGTGTTACATTATAGGGAGCATAGAGTTGCTATGAGTGAAAACCCACTCGACTGCACCTGACAACAAAACAACAGGACTTGTGTTTCTTATAACGTGCTGAAGTAGACCTTAAGAGAAACTCCTATTAGTTTAGTGCAGCGTTTCTCAACTTTTGGGTCACGAGCCCTGTTGGGGGATGAATGAACCTTTCATAGTGGTCGCGCAGTCATAACAGTAGAAAAATTAGAGTTTCAAAGTTGCAATAAAATAATTTTATGATTTGGCAGTCAGCACTATATGAGGAACGCTATGAAAATGCTGTGGCATTAGGAAGGTTGAGAACCACTGCCCTAAAGGAAGACACAAATCTTGGTAGAGTAGAAGGGCAACAAAAAATAGCCACCCCCCCCCAATATGGCTCCCACAATGAGAACTAGCAAACAACCACTGTCAGGATGGCACAGGTCTGGGAAGCATTTCATGATATTGTGCAGAGATGCAATGAGCCAAAACCCCCTCCGCGGAACTTAACAACAATAACAACTGGGCTTGTGTGTTTAACAATATGCTGAAGTAAATCTTAAGAACAACTCTTCTTAGTTTACAGCAGGGTTCTCAACATTGGGTCGTGAACACTTTCAGGTGGGGGGTGTTTCGAAACACCCCTTCACAGTGATGGCCTGATTCCTAACTGTAGCAAAAGTACAGTTATGAAATATCAATGAATATAATTTTATAATTTTATGTTTGGGGTCCACCACTACATTGGGAACTGTACGAAAGGGCTGCAGAATTAGGATGTATGAGAAACATTGTCCTAGAGGAAGACACAAATGTTGGTACAGCAGAAGGGCTGCAAAAGTCAGGCAGCCCCTACAAGATGGAATAGATGCAGCAGTGAGCACAAGCAAAGGACCGCAGTGAGATGGCACGAGATGGGGCCGAGTTTCATTATATTGTGCATACAGTTGCTATGAGCCAACACACACTCAAAGGCACCAAACAATAATAAAAAGAACTTGGGATTCTAAGAATATTCTGAAGTAGACCTAGAGAGAAACTTCTATTCGTTTAGACCATTGGTTCTCCAACTGTGTGTCGAGACGCCCTTGAGGAGACTAACGAACTTTTCACATGGGTGGCTTGATCCATAACAGAAGCAAAATTACAATT
The DNA here is from genome assembly GCF_050624435.1 of Tenrec ecaudatus. NCBI lineage: Eukaryota > Metazoa > Chordata > Mammalia > Afrosoricida > Tenrecidae > Tenrec > Tenrec ecaudatus. Next base: position 616,208 of record NW_027457553.1, on the reverse strand, counting down.
GTGATGTAGCAATGCAAATATTTTATGGTTGGATGTCACCACTACACGAGGAATGGTGTGAAGTGGTTGTGGCATTTGGAAAGTTGAGAACCACTGCTCTAGAGGAAGACACATATTTGGTACAGAAGGGCAGGAAAAGAGAGGCAGTGCCCCACAAGATGGATTAGCACAGTGGCTGCAAAAATCAGTGTGAGCAAAAGACCCACTGTATGGAAGGCACAGTATGGGAAAGCATTTCATTACACGGTGCATAGAGTTGGCATGAGCCTAAACCCATTGGAAGGCACCAAACAACAGGATTTGTGCCTCTAACAATATGCTGAAGAAGACTTTTAAAGAAACTCTTAGTGTAGAGTAACAGTTCTCTAACTGTGGGTCACGACGTCTTTCGAGGCAACAATGAGCATTTCACATGGGTGACCTGATTCATAACAATAGCAAATTTATAGTTATGGAGTAACAAGGAAAATAATTTTATGATTGGGTGGGGGGTCTCTTGTACATGACGAATGGTGTGAAAGAGTCATGACATTAGGAAGGTTGAGAACCACTGCCCTAGAGGGAGATATAGATCTGGGTACAGTAGAAGGGCAGCAAAAAGAGGCAGCCCACAGAACGATGGAATACAACAGTGGCTGCAACAATCCGCGCAAGCAAAAGAACCACTGGGAGGATGGCGCAGGACAGGACACCTTTCCATCATATTGTGCTTAGAGTTGCTAGGCGTCGAAAGCTACACAAGAGAATCTAACAATAACTATAGGATTTGTGCTTCTGACAATAGGGTGAAGTAGATATTAAGAGAAACTCCTCTTAGTTTAGACCAACGGTTTTTAACCTGTGGTTCACGACCACTTTTGACGATCGAATGACCCTTTCACAGATGTGAAATGATTCATAACTGTAGGAAAATTACAGTTACGAAGTAACAATAATGTTATGAAGGGGGTCACCACTACATGAGGAACTGTATGAAAGGGTCATGGCATTAGGAAATTTGACAACCACTGCCCTAGAGGAAGACACAAGTCTTGGTACAATTGAAAGGCCACAAAAAAGAGGCAGCTACCCAAACGTTGGATTAGCACAGTGGCTGCAACAATGAGCACAAGCAAAAGAACCACTCTGAGGATGGCATAGGATGGGAAAGCGTTTCATTATATTGTGCATAGAGTAACTATGAGCCAAAACCCACTCAATGGTACCTAACACCAATAACAACAGATCTTGTGCATCTACCAGTATGCTGAATTCTATCTTAAGAGAATCTCCTCTTAGTTTAGAGCAGGGGATCTTCACCTGTGTGTCGCGACCCCTTTGTGGGTATGGAATGAAAATTTCACAGGGGTGTCGTGACTCAAAACAGTAACAAAATTACAGTTATGAAGCTGCAATGAAATCATTTTTATGGTTGGGGGGGTTCACCACTAAATGAGAATCGGTATGAAAATATCATGGCATTAGGAAAGTTGAGAACCACTGCTCTAGAGGAAGTCCCAAATCTTGGTATGAAAGGGCAGGAAAAGAGAGGCGGTCCCCAACCAGATGCATTAGCACAGTGGCTGCAACAATGAGCGCAAGCAGAGAACCACTGTGAGGATGTCACAGGACAGGGCGGCGTTTCATTATATTGTGTGTAGAGTTGCTATGAGACATACCCACTCGACGGCACCTAACAACAACAACAAATGGACTTGAGCTTCTAACAGTATGGTGAAATAGACCTTAAGAGAAACACCTCTAAATTTAGAGCAGCGGTTCTCACCATGTGGGTCGTGACCCCTTTGGGGCTTAGACGAACCCTTTACAGGGTGGCACTATCCATAACTTGTAACAAAACGAGAGTTACGAAGTAGCAAAGAATATAATTTTATGATTGGGGGTCTACCACTACAAAGAAAACTGTATGATATTTATATTTGCATGTACATGTCTTTGTCTAGACCTCTATAAATGCACTTTGACTCCTAGCTCTTTCCTCCATCTCCCTTGACTTTCCTCCTCTCCCACTACTATGCTCTGTCCCCACCTGGGTTACAGCTATACATCTTCTTTACGTAACCTTACCCTTGATCATTCCCTACCAGGCCTGCCACTTCCCCCTCACTACCATTTTGAGTCCCATGTTGTTCCCTTGTCCCTGTGTTTGTTAACACCACTTCCTTACCCCCCCCCCGCACCTCCCCCTATCCCAAGTGCCCCCGGAACTGTCGGTCCTGTTGTTTTTCCTCCAGATAGTTCATCCAGCATGTCTTATTTAGACAGACCTGTGGAGACACTAACATGCACGAAAACAAGACAGAGGAAAACAAAGCAACAGTATACAACCAGACAACAAAACAACAAAAACAAACCACTGACAAAGAACAAAACAAAACACATCAAGAAAGAAGAGCTTGTAGTTAGTTCAAGGATCATTTGTTGGACCTTAGGAGTGTTTTCCAATCCAGTCTGTTGAGGCGCCACAACCTGGCCCCAAAGTCCACTTTGAGAATTCCCTGGGGACCTTGCCACTCCATTCCCTTCCAGTTCCACTGCACTTCACCACACTTTGCCTCGGTGTGGTGGAATCAGGTTAGGTGCAATTCGCACACTGTGTCTCCAGTGCTGTCCCCTGTATCACCCTTGGTCACTGAGGGGCATCATGTCTCATAGTGGGGCCAGCCATGTTGTTCTCTTTGTGGACTGGCTGCTCTGAGACTGGAACTCTTTAGGGGAGTAGAAAGCCTCATCATTCTCCCTTGGAGTGGCTGGGGATTTCAAATTTGCCATTTCAGACATTGCGTTCAGCTGCCCAACACATAACCCCTATACCCCACCATTGCTACAGAAAACAATAAAGAAACAAAATCCAACAACACTCATTGCCATTGGGTGCATAACAATCCTATCGAGAGAAAATACTCCGGCTTCCTGGGTTTCCAAGGCTATAACTCTTTGTAAAAATAAAAGTGTGTTATGTTTTCAGTGAAAGTTTACATAACCGATTAGATTTTCATTTAACAAATTCTCTACTTGTTTAGTGACATTATTTACTTTTTTCCATTAAAAGGAAAGCAGAAAATTAAAAAAAGAACAAATGAAAAACGTGTTAAGAGTAAAGACAAATGATAAGATGTTAATTTTTAACCTAATCATATCTGCAACAATACACTTTCTGATGTACTGACGGTGAGCAGGGTTTAATCCCATCCCTGGTGAATGGTCCCAGGGGATTTAATGGAGGCTTATTCTCTGTGGAATCTCTGCCAATGCATTTTGAGTTTTTATACTCATCTAAGGCTATAACTCTTTATGGGAGAAGAAAGCCTCATCTTTCTCCAAAGGAGTGACTGGTGAATTCCAACTGCTGACCTTGCAGTTAATAGCCCAACACATAACCCATTATGCCACCAGAAGAGAGATTTGTCTCTGGGTGCGTTCCAATGCAAGCACTACAATTATGCAAGGAGGATATTTTTTTTCTGTACTGGAGCCAGGTCAAGTCAGAACCAGTGTGTCCATGGTTTGCAGCGAAGTCAGAGGAAGAAGAGAGTAGACTGTCTATAACTTCTCATATCCCAGGGAAATGCTAGGCCTGGAAGGGGGCATGCTGGCTCAACCATATTCAGAAAATCTGCACACTAACCTCCCCGGCTCAAATAATTACCAGCACCATGTCTCTGAATATCACCTAAAAGCAAAATAGTGAAAGCACCATTTCCATTTCATAATACTTTTACTAAAATTAAAGTTCAATTCAGTGATGTGAAGAAGCTGGAAAAATTACCTTTTCATTTCTTTCTTTTTCTTTCCCTCCCTTTCCCCTTCTTCTCCACAGAACTGAGAGGCAGAAGGAATAAAGGCAGCATGGAATCAGCTGGAGGACACCGTGGGGTCAGGGTCACCATTTAACTCATGCTTCTCCAGTTTGGAGGGGCAACTGGATGTCCTCATTTTTGAATTTGCTTATTAATCTTTTTGAGTTAACAAGGTCATGGTAAAAAAGAATTGTTGGTGTTTTTGTTAGGAACCTTCTAGTCCAGTCCAACTCATAGTGACTCAATGCATCAGTGCAGAGCTCTCTAGACCAATGGTTCTCAACCTGTGGGACCCTTGCACAGGGTGACTGTAACAAAATTACAGTTATGAAGCAGCAATGAGAATATTTTTATGGTTGTGGAGGTCACCACAACATGAGGAACTGTATGAAAGGGTTGTGGCATTAGGAAGTTTGAGAACCACTGCTCTAGGCTTCTCTATGCTGTAATCTTTACAAGAATGAGTTGCCTGGTTTTTCTTCCAAGAACAGAGCCACTGGTGGGTTCAAACCTTCAACCTTTTGGATAGCAGCTGAGCACTTAACCATTGTGCGTCCAGGGCTCTTTGATAAATTCTATTAGAGGGTCTTAACCATTGCAACCCCATGGATCCTTTTGGCATTTAGGAAAGGCTATGGAACACCTGCCCCCTCCCCAGAATAATATTTCCAAATACCTCCAATGAAATACAGAATCACAAAGGCACAAATTGTATTGAAATGCAGTGATAAAAATAAAAGACATTGGATTTGTGGCAAATATACATGTTAATAAATACATTGAATATGATCTGATGGTGGGTCTAATAAACCAAACCCACACCATTGAGTTGATCCTGACTCACTGTGACCCTATATAAAATTCCTCAGGCTAAATCTTTACAGGAGCAGATCATCTCACCTTCCTCTCAGAGAACAACTGGTGCCTTTGAACTGCCAACCTTGAGGTTACCTGCCCAATGGCTCACCCACCGCATCACCGTGAGTTCTAGATAGTGATGAGCATGAACTGTACTCAACGATGGCTGCAACGACTAGTATGGGGTGTGAAAGCATGTAGAATTTCTCTCGGTGGTAATCACATGGCTATTCTGAACATAGCTGTGGACATGCTAAACTGCCCTGCAAGCTTAGGGAAACTAACTCAACCAGGATTGTCCCTCATCCAATTTGACATTGCTCCCCAGCCTGCTGGGGCTCAGTGGCTCAGTGTTAGGGGTCCCTTGTCTAGATACCAGGGCTGGCATGGAGAAAGTCATTCCTCTGCAGCCTTCTAGTGTGTGGGGGAAGATATTAGTGTTAAGCCTTGGCAGGAAATTGCTGGATTTTCCTGGCAGCCACATTCTTAATAACCATTTACTGGATACTTATTATATTCTGAGGGTAAATTGGTGGATCAGTTGTAGAATTCTCCTTTTCCATGTGGGAGATCTGGGTTTGAGTCCAAGAAAATGCAACTCATGTGCATCCAACACTCATTTGTCAGGGGGATGCTTGGTTATTGCTGTGGTACTGAACTGATTTCTGTGTTGCTATGATACTCAAATGGGTAAGCTTGGTTGGGTGCAGCTATGAGACTGAACCCGTTTCTGTGATGTGTCCAGAATAAGATGAGCGATGAAGAAGAGCCTGGCATTCTACTTCTGAAAACCAGTTAACGAAAACCCCTGTGAATCACAATCTGATGCACAACCAAAGAGATGGTGCAGGTCCAGGGAGAATATTGCCCATGGAGTCACTGGGAGCTGGTTGTCACAGTGAGTTGGACTGGAGGCTGACTCAACAGCAGCTAACAACCATTGTGTTCCAGGCACATGACTTGCTTTAAAAATCTTGCTCAGCCTTCTGGTACAGGGAAGGGATTAATCATGCCTACTTTATAGCACACCGTGAACCCTGATCAATGTCAGGCCCTGCTTGTGTTTTGTCCCTCCTTTTCCACATTCACATCACTTCCATTCCCCTCTTCAGACAATTACCCCCTGCTGGGTGCTTGGTGTGTGTGTGTCCTTATAGGCATACAGCCATGTGCACTAGACCATGCTGCTTGGTGAATGGGCTTTCAGCTTCCATGAATGGTACTGCAATATAAATCTCATTCAGTTTCTGACCTTTTCAACTCCTTGCAATGTCATTAAGAGTTATTGCCATGCTGCATATCAATTGCATGTGCTGCTGCGTGCCACTTGGTCATGAGCAATCATCATCTTTCTTTTGTTTCCTTCTTCAGTTGTCTGTTGATTGGCATCCAATTCGGCTCCAACTCTTCTCTACTGCAGGCATCAGTGTGGTGACCATTCTTGTAAAAATGCCCCAAGGGCCCTATGAATTGGATAAAAAGCTTGGCCTATATGCCCAGGAATTATGCTTTGGGCTGCTAACCCCAAGGTGAGAAGTTCCAACCCACCTGCTATTCCATGGAGCAAAGAGAGGCTGTCTGCTGTCGTAAGAATTTAGTTTTGTAAACCTAAAGCAGCAATTCTACTGTGCCAAGTAGGGTTGCTAGTGAGGAAGAATCAACTGGGGTTTTGTTTGTTTTTCTACATCCAGGAGAGAGCTTTGATGGGGGAGATATTAAGTGCTTGGCTGCTAACCCAAAGGTCAGTAGTTTGAAGCCGTCTTCCACACACTGTGGGATAAAGGCATGGCTGTCTACTTCCCAATAGAAGCCTTGAAAACATCATGGGACCATTCAGCTTTGTTTGATAGGGTCATGAGGAATGAAATTCAACTCAGTGACTGTGCTTCTTTGGTTGTACGCCCAGGAGGGGCTCACTAGGTCCTAGGGTACATTCAATGGGCTTTCACTAAGCTCTGCCAGATTGCTGTGCAGCAAACCTGAATCAATAGCAGTGTTTCTCTGCTTTCCCCGGATCTCCAATGACACTTGGTATGTTTGTCTTTGTAACTGTTGCCCGTTTGATGGTTTTAAAAGGTCAAGCACAATAAACTCATCTATCCCAGGCACTTTATGGTTCTGTAGCAGATTCTTAGGGTTGCCATGCCACATTCTTTGACCCATCTCTGACACCATCTCACTGCCTTCCAGTCAATACCGACTCATAGCGATCCTGTGGGGCAGTGTACAATTGCCCCCTGCGAGTTTCCAACACTACAACTCCTTATTGGAGTAGTAAACCCCATCTTTCTTCCTTGGAGCTAGTAGTTTTGAAATGCTGACCTTGAAGTTAGCAAAACAACTTGTAACCACTGCACTTCCAGGGCTCCTCCTGATATCCATCATAGCAGTGGCGAACGGCTCTATGTAAGTGCAGGCTCCTGCTGAAATGGTGTCTTATCACAACTGTGCAGTACGCAGCTCTCCATGTCCTTCTGCCTCGAAGCCTTTTCAAAGGCATGGAAAGCCAAACCCAGGAAGGTAGGAGAGGTCACTTTACTAGGAGGAATGCTCAACACCACTACAGACGAAGAAGAGCCCAGCCTCCTGTTTCTGGTAGGCAATTCTAGGACAGAACCCATGTTCCTCAGAAGTCCTGGGGAATCAAGCCCCTGTATCCTACATTAAAAGCCTCAACACCCCGTTCCCATTGTGATTGCTTCTCCCCCTAACTCAGTCTTGCGTCCGCTTTCCTATTCCCACTCCCTGCCATCAGATCTCAAATAGACTCCCTGCACCCAGGCCTGAGGAATAAGCTCGGCATGCAAGGGCACTCAATCCAAGACACACACATTACTCTGAATCTCCAAAACAACCCTGTGGGCTACATGTGTAATCCCCAGTTCACAGATGAGAAATGGATTGAAAAACAGTGACACACCCAAGATCACACAGGCCAGGGTTCAAGTCTGTGTCTATCAGTTATTCTTTTATTCAAGTATGCCAGAGAAGACTGGGTCTTAACACTTGAGGAATCTTCTTGGAAGAATAAGGCAAACTACAGAAAACACAAAATGAATATCGCTTTTGTTCGTTTATCCATTTGCAAAAGACAAAATACCTATAGTGCTAAGAATAGTATTCATAGTTTCTATTACTACCCCCTCAAAGCTTAAATACTAGTCACCAAACTCAAACAAATTCAATGCTATCAAGGTGATTACAACTTATAGCAACCCCATATAGGGCTTCCAAGACTGTAAATCTTTACAGAAGCAGAGAGCTTCACTTTTCTCCCCCTGAGTGACTGGTGCATTTGAACTACTGACCTTGTGGTTAGCAGCCCATTGCTAAATGATTAGTTCCATAATCATTATGCTTACTTAACTCTACATTCTTTTAATTATTTCTCTATCAGTCCAAATTGCATCTGGCTACCTGGGAAAAAACAAACCGACTCTAGTGCTCTAATCACAACAGCTTCATTTTTCTTATATTAACACCAAAAATACCAAACCATTTGCCACTGAATTGATTCTGATTTACAGTTACCCCATATGATTCAGGGTAGAACTGTGCTCCATGAGGTTTTCAAGGGCTGAATTTTTAAATGTAGAATGCCAGGTTTTTCTTCCAAGGCATCTTTGGCTTAGCAGTGAATTGTGTTAACCCTTTGCAACACACAGGGGTTTGTCTTATACAATAGTAAATCTTGAAATAGGTAGCCTAGGTCTGGTGTATTTGCTCAGGGACTCATCTTGCATATAGGAGAATGCATGCTTTTTGGTCTGCCAAACTCATGTAACCTATGTGACTCTCCCATCTTTCAATATTCTGACTAGGGAGCATGACAGCAGAAGAGCCAAGGACAAAAATGAAATGGGTTATGCCAGACAAGTGTTTTGCCTTAAACAACAACAAAAACTTTCTTGGGAGTCCTACTCAGTATCTTTCACCTACACATATTTGGCCCAAACTGGGTCAAATGCTCATGCACAGCTGCAAGGGAGCCTAGGAGTGAGCGATTTAAGTAGGTACATTATCACCCTAAACAAAATTGAGCTTCTATTAGTAGTAAGAATGAGAAAAATGGATACTGTTGAGGCATATAGCAGGGTTGGGTAGAATTCTATTTTGTGTCTTAATTTACAGTTTGAATGAACTCAGAAAAAGTCATAGAGAGTAGAACAAAGGGATGGATGTGCATCCAACCACCTCAACTACTCATTTCTTTTCATGCTCTCCCTCTAGCTTCCCTGAATAGTTCTTGATTACACATTGGGCTGCTAATTGCACGGTCGGTATTTTGAAATCACCGGCTGCTCTTCGGGAGAAAGATGGGACTCTACTCTGTAAAGAGGTACAGTCTCAGAACCTCACAGGTACAATTTTACCCATGTCCTGTAGGGTCGATATGAGTTAGCATTGATTCAATGGCAGTGAGCTTGGTTTGGATAGATCTGTGGAATCTTAGGATGGAATAGTTTGAATACACAGAAAAAAATTCAGTGGAATCATAACCCTCTAAATAATTACCCTCTAAAGCCACAAAGATCAACTGTGTCCAGCATGGTGACAGTTTAGCATATGCCATGGGGACATTGCTCATATCCCAGTGTTGTTAATCAACAAAATCTCACGCACTGCCACTTATAGTGACCCTATGCACAATAGAATAAAAGCCTTTCTAGTCCTGTGACATCCTCACAATGGTCATATTTTAGCCTATTGTTACAGCCACTGTGTTGATCCATCTCATTCCGGGTTTACCTGTTTTTGGATGATGCTCTACCAAGTATTTTGTCCTTTTCTAGGGACTAATTTCTCCTGATACCATGTTCAAAGTATATGAAATGGAGTTTTACCATCCTCACTTCTAAAATACATTCTGGCTGTACTTCTTCCGGGACAGACCTCTTTGTTCTGCTGGGCATTCATGGTATATTCAATATTATTTGCAACATCATATTTGAAAGGCATCATATTTTCTTCAGTCTTCCTTATTAATGGTCCATCTTTCACATGCATACGTCAAACATTACCATCAAGTCTATTCTTATTCAAAGTGACCATATAGGGTTTCCAAGGCTGTAAATCTTTACAGGGTCAAATAGCTTCCTCTTTCTTCTGTGGAGCAGCAAGTGGGTTGAACCACCAACCTTGCTGTTAGTCATTCAACACATACCAGACACTGAAATTAAGACGCCTTTCACATGCATCTAAGGTGATTAAAAATATCAAGGCTAAAAGCAGGCATAACTTGCTAATCCCCAGAGTAAAGCATTTGCTCTTTCACATTTTAAAGAGGTCTTTTACAACAGATTTTTCCAATGAAATACGTTGATTTATTGACTGCTGCTTCTGTGAATATTGATTGTGGGTCCAAGTAAAATAGAGTTTAGCTACATTTCTCTATTTGTAATGATGTTGTGTGTTTATATTTGTCAAGTTGAGAAGACATTTGTATTCTTAGTGTTGAAGACTAATTTATACTGAAGGTGTACTATATGAGCTTTATCAGTAAGTACTTCAAGGCCTATTGACTTTCAGCCAGCAAGATTGGGTCATCTGCATAACACAGGTTGTTAATGATTCTTCCTCCAATCCAGATGCCTCAACTTCTTCATACAGAGCAGCTTCTCAGATTATTTGAATAAGTATAGTGTGATAGATAGGTAGGTTTATAGTGCCAACCTGGCCAATAAGAACATGTGGGATTAATAAGTTTGCAGTTTGATTAGTGGGCAAAGAGATAAATGGCTCAGCAAGCCACACCTATCTCTCAGTTGCTCTCTGGTGACCAGACCAGTGTGTGGCTGCCTTACCTAGTTCTGCAGTTTGCTGCCTGGCTGTACTGCCATATTTACTGTTGCATGGAAGTGAGTTAAACTGAGTCCTCTGTACTGCTATGTGGACTAATTAGCTGTTATATTCCTTCGTGTTCTATCTTTCTATCAAATCATAAATGTCCTGGTTTTGTTTCTCTAGAGAACCCTGTCTAACACATATGGTGAAAGGACATAACCACAACACACATTCTCCTGATTTTAAACCACGCAGTATCCCCTTGTTCTATTCCAACCACTTCCTGTTGGTTTATGTACAGGTACCACAGGAGCACAATTAAATGTACGGGGATTCCCGTTGTTCTCATATGTATTCACATGCTACCCAAAGTTTGTTATGATACACAGTAAAATCCTCTGCATAGTCAATAGTACATAAGTAAGCATTTTCCTTGTATCCTCTGCTTTCAGCCAAGGTCCATCTGAAATCAGCATTGATATACCTTGCCTCATGCCCTGTTTTAATACAGCCTGGATTTCTGGCAGCTTCCTGTTGACATATTGCTATAACTACTTTTAAAGTTATCGTCAATAAAATTGTACTTGCATGTCATATTAATGTTATTTTAAATTAATTTGCAGATTTTGTTGCATCATATTTCTTTAGAATGCACACAAATATTAATCACTTCCAGTTGGTTGGCCAGTAGCTATCTTCCAAATTTCTTGACATGGACTATCACTGCATGAGCGTGTTGAAATATTTCCATTCCTATCCCTTCCTTGCTTTTCACTAATGCTTACATTGCAGCTTCAACTTCCTTTTGGCCTTTTGAACTAGTAGAACCTCAACTAATTCTTGGGTACAGAGACTCTGTATACTCCTTCCATATTCTTTGGATTCTCCCTGCATCATTCAATAGTTTGATAAATAATCCTTGAACATTTTAATCCAAGGCTTGGATTTTTTCTTCTGTTCTTTCAATTTATGATATGCTGACTGTACTCATTCCTTTTGCTTTCCTAATTCCAGGTCTTTACACGTTACAATATAATTCTTTACTTTTTCTTCTCAAGCTGGCCTTTCCAATTTTTCTGTTCAACTCTTTTATTTCATCATTTCTTCCATTTGCTTTAGCTGCTTTAGGTTCAAGAGCAAGTTTCACAGTCTCCTCTGATATCCACTGTAGTATTTTCTTTCTTTACTGTATTATAATGATCTTTTTGAGGAGCCCCCAATAAAATGATTTGTGATAAATAAATAAATAGCCACAGATGACATGACAAAAAAAAAGATTGATGACCTTCATGCTATTTCACAAGTCTTCTGGTAGCTGATCATTAATGTTCAATATGTCCAAACCATTCTTGAGATAGGCTCTAAATTCAGGTGAGATATTGTGATAGTAAGGTTTGGTGTCAATATAGCTTGACCAGGATCTTCAGAAGGCGCAGGTCACAGTCTCCTTGGTGGTGTGACCTATTTCATAGCTATAAGTAGACTGTGGAGTATGGGCTCACTCTTTTTCTTCCTGATGAAAAGACCCTGGACCCTACGTCTGGCTTCTAGGAATGGCAATCACCATGAAACATACTGACTCTAAGAGCTGTCTGTGGCCTGCCAACTGCCTGTTGACTTTGGATTCTCCCAACTCTGCCTCCACCAACCTGTGGTTTTCCTGTTTCTTGGGCTATTCCTCCAACAGCTTCATGAGTCTGGAAGGGCCTCTAGTTTGCATCTGATTTATGGGCTGAAGTTGGACTGGGGTTTCTTGTTGTGTGGACTTCTTAATGTAAAATTCTTTATTGATATGAATTTCCTTCTTCTACATGTATCAGTATCACTGGTTTGTTTCTCTAGAAACCCCAGCCGACCACAGATATAATATAGGCTGTATATGGGCTCTTTCACGTTCTTATTTTAATTTTCTTCAGGTTTGACTTGAACTTGCATATTAGTAATTGATAGTCTGTTACATAGTTGGCCCCTGGTCTTATTTTTTCTCAATGATATTGAGCTTCTCTATCATGTCATCCCACAGATTTAATCAATTCCATCCCTGTGTATTCCACATGTATATATGCCGCTCCTTTTGTTTGATAAAGGTGTTTGCAATGATGAAGTTATTGCATTGCAGAATTCTTTCATGCAGTCTTCAGCTTCTTTTCGATCCCCAAAGCCATAGTTTCTAATTACTCTTCCTTCCTTTTTGTTTCCATGTGTGCATTCCAATTGTCAACAATTATTAATGCATTTTCAGTACATGTGTGATCAATTTCAGACTAAAGAAGTTAGTAAAATTCTTCATTGGCTTTAGTGGTTTGTAAGAAAATTTGAATAATGGTTCTATTAACCGGTCTTCCTTGTGTATGAAGATAGATATTATTCTGTCACAGGCAGCATTGCACTTAAAGATAGATCTAGAAATGCTCTTTTTGAGGATGAAAGAGTCATTCTTTTGAATTTGTCATTGTCAGCATAGTCAGTCTTATCATTTTAAGATTCAAAGGGACTATTTCAACTCACCAATGCCTAGGATATTGATCTTTATAGGTCAGATTCCGTTTTTTATGATTTCCAATTTTCCTAGATTCTTATTTTGCACGTTTCATGTTCTGATTATTAATGAATTGTTGCAATGATTTTTCTCATTTTGAATTATAATCCATCAGCAAATGAAGGTGCCAGAAGCTTTAGTACACTTTGTTGCTAGATGCCTTCAAGTCAGTTCTGTCTCATAATAATGCCTACACAACAGAATGAAACATTGCCTGGTCCTGCCCCATACTCAACATTTTTGTTATGTTTGAGCCCATTGTTGTAGGAATTGTCTCGATCCATTTGATTGGGTGTCTTCCTCTTTTTGCAACCCCTCTACTGTAATGTGTATGATGTCCTCCAGGGACTGGTCTGTCCTGATAACATCTGCAAAGTACATGAGATGAAGTCTCGCCATCCTATCTGCCAAGGAACATTTAGCTGCACTTCTTCTCAGACAGATTTGTTTGTTCTTCTCTCCACCCATGGTACTTTCAGTATTTTTTTGTCAGTACCTTAATTCAAATGCACCAGTTCTCCTTCAGTCATTCTCATTCAATGTTCAATTTTCACATGCATAAGATGTGGCGGAAAATACCATGCCTTGGGCCATGCGCAACTTAATCCTACGTGAAATTTTTTATCTTCAGTACTTTAAAGTGGTTATGTGCAGTAGATTTGCCTAATGCAATATGTTATTTGGTTTCTTGATTGTTGTTTCCATGAGCATTAGTTGTGAATCTAAGCAAGACGAACTCCTTGATAACTTCAATATTTTCTCCATTTATTATGATGTTATCTACAGCTCCTGTTGTGAGGTTTTGAGTTATCATTAAGGTGGACTCTACTTTGAGGAAGCTCTCTTTCTCGGTGATATTTTGATTGTTTTGCAATCTGAGGGGGTCATTTTCTGACATTATATCAGAAATATTTTACTGCTATGCAGAAAGTTTTCAATGGTGAATCCCTCAGAAGTGGACTGATTGTTTTGTCGTCCTGTCAGTTCTTAGTCTGGAAGCTGTGTTGAAATCTGTTCACCGTGGGTGATCCTGCCTGGTATTTGAAGTACTAGTGGACTAACTCCCAGCATCACAGCAAAGCACAAGCTACCACAGTGCAGCAAATTGACAGATGGGGCGGGGGAGGGGAGTTGTCATTGTTAGACACTGTTAATTTGGCTCTAACTCATAGCACCCACAGCCTGTTTCCTCACAGTTAATGTTGGAGACCGTTTTTGCAGCCAGTATGACAATTCTTCCCATTGAGGACCTTCTTCTTTTTTTCAACACTCCACTTTACCAAGTATGATATCCTTCTCTAGGGACTATGCTCAACTGTTAACATGTCCAAAGTATGTGATATGAAGTCTTGCCATTCTCACGTCTAGGAAGCATTCTGGCTCTACTTCCACCAAGAAAGATTTGTTCCTTCTTCTGAAAGTCCATAGAATATTCAATATTCTTCACCAGCATCATAATTCAAAGACATCAACTTTTGTTTTATCTTTCATAATTATTGTCCATTTTCAAGTACATATGAGGTGATTGAAAATGCCATAGTATGATAGTTATATAATTTTATGTCAGTTTGAAGATATGTAAAAGTGTAAGGTTGGTATCCAATCTGTCAATCACACCATAGCCTGATGGTGCCTCTTTGTGGCCATGGCCTTCTCATAAGGAAGGCCCTTGGAAGCTCCCCTTCTTTTTGCATTCACCTGACTGCTTCCTGCCACGTTGAGAGCTGCCAGAGTCTTGCCATGCTTCCATCGACCTTGGATCCACCCGACATTGCAATCACTGGCCTTTGATATCCCTGCATTCTGCATCATTGCATGTAACTGCGTAAGTTGGAAAGGAACTTATGGGCTAGTGTTGGACTTATGGACTTGAGTTGGACTGGCCTGGGATATTTCCTTGAAATAGAAATACTACAGTGACTTCTTGATAGAAAACGATTTATTGCACATATATGAGTGTCACTTGATTTGTGTCTCTAGTCAGTCTGGCTTACATCCAGTTCACTGCCATCAAGTTGATTCCAACCCTTAGCAACTCTATAGGACAGGGGAGAGATATCCCTGTGGGTTTCCAGTACTGGAACTTTGTATGGGAGCAGAACTGTTGATCTTGTGTTGAGCAACCCAACTGGCTTGGTTCTGACGCATTATGTTTGTAACCACTATACCACTAGGACTCAGCTGTGCCTTATTCCTCAAAGTGACATCTTTTAACACTGGAAATTGGTCTTCAGCAAGATCTACCAGTGTACTCGGTCATATGACTTATTTTCTTTTTACACTGTTTTGATTGTCATGTGAGGGAAAATCTACAGAGTAAATTGATTTTCCTTACAATTCATGCAATGTTTTATGATATTGATTGCAATACCTACAATGCAATACTACTTTTCCTATTCCCCCCCTTTGTTTGCCGTTTCCATTGGTCTTTCCTTCCCATTCCTTCCTGCCTTCTGAGTAAC
The DNA here is from genome assembly GCF_050624435.1 of Tenrec ecaudatus. Classification (NCBI taxonomy): domain Eukaryota; kingdom Metazoa; phylum Chordata; class Mammalia; order Afrosoricida; family Tenrecidae; genus Tenrec; species Tenrec ecaudatus. The sequence continues at coordinate 600,765 of NW_027457553.1, read as the reverse complement.
TCCCTGACAAATGCTGGGCTCTGAATTGTACATCGTTGACAGTATAGGTCTCCTATTTGGGGGCTGAAAGTTGAGCCATGGAGGTGAGGTCAGGTGTCAAATGGGAATTCCACTAGTGCCTATCATATCCTAAGGTTAGTCTTCTTATTTTGAGTTCTACATTTTCCCCAGTTGATCCAGGGCCTACTACTGTGAGCACTTTCAGAGCAATCTGCAGTGAGAACCCTATGCTATCTTGGTCTTCTGGACTCAGCGCTGTGGAGCCTGGGCTTCATGTGGTCAGTGAATCCCTTTCATCTTCTTTTGATGCTATCTGTGTAATTCTGTATTTTGAATTTCTCTTCAATTTTTTCAGCTAGTGAAATGCACTTGCTTTTCATTTTTTGCTGTCCTAATTCCAGGTCTTTGCACCTTTTAATATAATTCTTTATTCCATCTTTTTGAATTCCCCTTTGAAATATTATATTCAGCTTCTTTATTCAGCGTCTTTACTTCATCAATTTTTTCTATATTTCTCTCTCTATCTTTTTCGTACTTCATCATTTCTTTCATTGGCTTCAGCTAGTCCACATTCAAGGTGACATCCATTTTGTCTTTTCTTTAGTTTCGATCTTTTTAATTATCTTTGAATTTTTCATTTATGATGTTCTTGATATTATTGCAGAACTCGTATCATCTTAGGTGATTTGTGTTCAATGTGTCAACTTTCTTCTTGAAGTATCCTCTAATTTAGATGAGATATACTCAAATTCATACTTTGACTCTTGGGGACTTGTTTTAATTTTATTTGAATTCGAGTTGAATTTGCCATTGATGGTTTGTTCCACAGTTGGTCTCCAGTCTCGTGACTGATGATATTAAACTTCTTTATACCGTAAATACTTGAGTATAAGCCGAGTTTTTTTTTTCAGCACATTTTTTATGCTGAAAATGCACCCCAGCTTTGGGAGGTAAAATTAGTTGCCTTGGGTTATACTCGAGTATATATAGTAGTTTATTTCAACATATGTAGTTGATTTAATTCCTGTGTATTTCTATCCAATATACATGATCCATGTCTATGGTTACTGTTTACATCACTGAAAAAGAAATGTTCAATCCTTATTGGAAAATTCTATCATGAGATCTCCCATGTGGCTTACATCCCCATGGCCATATTTTCTAACTAGTGATCCTCATCCTTAGTTTCCAATTTTTGCATTCAAGTCATCAGTAATCTTGATTGCATGTTTCATCAATTTCAGACTGAAAAGTTTGGTAAAAATCCTCAATGGCTTTATTGTTAGCATTAGTGGTTGGTGTGTAAATTTGAAAAATAACTTTATTAATTATTCATCCTTGTAGGTGTAATATATCCTACACCTAACAATGGTGCACATTGGAATCGATGTTGAAACATTCTCTTTTTTAACATGAAAGTCATCCATTCCTTTCAAATTTGTTACCCTGGTATGTAAACCATATTATTATGACATTCAAAATGGCCAATACCAGTCCATTTCAGTTCAATAACACCTAGAGTGTTTGATCTTTATGTTTTCCATTTTTTCATGGCTTCCAATTTTTCTACATCCATATTTCATGCATCCCATCTTCTTGTTAGTGGTTATTGCAGTACTGCTGTTTCTTCTCATTTTGAGTCATTGCCACATACACAAATATAGGTCCTGAAAACTTTATATCACTAAGGTCAACTCTACTTTGAGGAGACAGCTCTTCCCCAATTATATTTTGAGTGTCTTCCAACTTGAGGGGTTCATCATCCTGCACTATATGAAACAATATTCCACTGCTATCAATGTGCTCCATAAACACCACTATTTTTTTCAGATGTAGATTGGCAGGTTATTTTTTCTAGTCTATTTAGCTTGTAGGCTTTTCTGAAAATTTTCCACCACGGGTAACTATACTTGTGTTTGAAATACCAGTGGTATATCTCACAAGTTATGATAGTTCAAGAACCTGACATGTCTGACAACTTGGCATGCTACCCTAATTCCGAATGGCCAGCATATCTCTCTTCTTGCTTTCTCTAGTTTCTGTAGACCACTGTACCTGAGCATGCATGGCTTAGGAGGTTGTGGAGTTAATTCTTGCTTCCTGGAGTAACCCTTAACCAATGACCCATAGGAGTTGTTGAACAAATAGCCACAATCCCTCACATTCTGGGCAGAATAACTAGTGGATTTTCTACAGTGTCTCCAGTAAGATTAACCTCCAGTTGCTCACAATTTTAAATTGTTTGATAATGTAGTTTTCATTGGCTGCCTTCTTTCCCTTTTCTATTTCCCATTTCCTTATTGATATCTCCCCCAAAATGGCTTAATTAAAACCTTTGTCTCAGGATCTAATCCTATGGGGAACCCAAACTCAATCACACAAAACATTTGTCAAATCATGGACTTAGTGGTTATATCTATTATATGTGTAGGTCATGGAAGAGGAGAATTCATACCATCACTTTGAATAGTCATTCGGAGTGCCAACTGGGTCCCCAGCATAGATCCTAGACATCAAAACTCACTGTTTCCTGTATCATAACACTTCCTTTTAGACTTCTGTCATTCAAAAATCTCAACAAATAGCTCGCTGTCTCACTTCAAATTTTGTAGTGTCCAAATATGGCTATGTTTTCATTGTGTGTTTAGCCCTGGACAAATCAGCTTTGACCAGGAAGGTGAAGTCATGTGGAAAAACAAACCAAAAACACTAGCAGCTGTGTGTTGTGGAAGAAAACCCTGTGGATGAAGTGCAATGTTTAGGGAACAGAGACCAGCAAGATAAACCAATAAGTGTCCACTGTTCTAATGTTAAGGAGAACCCTGGTGAGGCTGTAATTAAGCACTTAAGGGCTAATCAATCAGCAGTTCAAACCCACCATCTTCCCCAAGGAAGAGTTACGATGTGGCAGTCTGACCCCCTTAAGATTTACATTTATTACCACTACCAACTGATCTGAGAGGGATAGCATTAGGGAATCCTGGATAGCATTCTAAATGAGCTCTAATGGCAGAGTGGACTCCTCATTGAGCTCCTAACCACAAAGTAAGTGGTTCTAACCTATCAGTTGCTCCATGTGAGAAATATGAGTTTGTCTGCTCTGGTAAAGATTTAAGCCTTGGAAAATCAAAGGGTGAAGTTCTATGCTATCTTGTAGGGTCTCTATGAGTCAGCTTCAACACAATGATAATGAGTTTGCTTTGGAATTTTGGGATAGAATAGGAGAAATATGTGCAACAATGTTTAAACTTATTTTAAATGTTCAGGGGTATTACTCAGAGAGAGATTCTTGGAACCCAAAAGACTGTTGTCCTTAGGCACCTTCAGATCTGGAACGGAACTCACTCCCTTGGCTCAATCTTCAGCCAAACAATAGGTAGATCTATAAGGTAAAAAGTAACACTAATCAACTATTTGAATCAAAAGGATATAATTTATTCAAAGATAAAGTTCAGAAGGGTCAGGAAAGAAGGGGGAATGGAAACAGGAAATACAAGGAGGAAGTGCGATAAGTGATATTACATTGAGCAGATTGCAGTCAATATCATGAAGCAAAATATGTGTGAACTGTCGAATGGAAAACGGATGTGTTATGTAAACCTTCACCCAACTCACAATAAAGAGATTTTTTTTCAGTCTTGAGAACCTATGAGGCAATACTGTTCTGTCCTATAGGGTACCCATGAGTTGAAATCAACTCAGTGGCAATGGGATATTGAAGCTGATGCTTTCTGCCGATTCTAAAAAATAGGGTTATTAGCAATTATTGTGGAAATAGCATGAATGAGACTATGTAAATGGGGTTGGTTACAGATAAATTCTTGTAAATGTTAAAGGATAAGTGATTGAGGATGGACTTACCCAAAAAGAGAAAATTATTGCAAGATTTTGTTCAAGGGATAAAATAAAAATAGGCTTCCTGTGGGTAAGACTTGAGCCTATAGATATGGAATTTAAGGAACTGGTATTCCATGATGGTCACCTTCCCGACACAATCACTCAAGACAAAAGGTGGGTGTATAAACAAATGAGGTGAAGAAAGCTTATGGAGCCTAGCTATCAAAAGATAAAGAGTCTAGGGTTTTAAAGACTAGAAGGTTAACAAGTGGCCATCTAACTCAGAACTAATAAAGTGCACATGAAAGAAGCACACCAGCGTGTGTGATCACAAGATGTAGAAGGGGTCAGTATCAGGAATGAAAGAACAAAAAAATCATATCATTGTGAATGAGGGTGGGTACAGTTAGGGGATCCAAAATCTATCTGTAGACAACTGGACAACCCCTTACAGAAGGGTCGCTGGGAGGAGATGAGCCATTCAGGATGCAGTGTAGCAACGATGAAACATATAACTTTCCTCTCGTTCCTAAATTCTACCATGCCCACTATCATAATCCCAATTCTACCTTACAAACCTGGCTAGACTAGAGAATATACACTGGTCCATATAGGAACTGGAAACACAGGGAAACCAGGACAGATGACCCCTTCAGGACCAGTGCTGAGAGTAGCAATAACAGGAGGGTGGATGAAAGGTGGGGTAGAAAGAGGGATCTGATTACAAGGATCTACATATAACCTCCTCCATGAGGTAGGGACAAAAAAAAGTGGGTGAAGGTAGATGTCAGACAGTGTAATATAGGACAGAATAATAATTTATAAATTATAAAGGGTCCATGAGGGCGGGGGAGGGGGAAGGAGTGGAAATGAGGAGCTACTACAAAGGGCTCAAGTAGAAAGCAAATGCTTTGAGAATGATGATGGCAACAAATGTACACAGTGGCTGTATGTATAGATTGTGATAAGAGTTGTAGGAGCCCCCAATAAAATGATTCTTTTTAAAAACCTCAAAGAGCAAAACACACTATGGTTTATTGTACATCAATGATACTTCAATAAAATTACACAAAAGAGGGGAAAAAGAAAAGGAATTTAAGGTAAAGAAAGTATTCCCTTTGAAGACCGTATTGCAAATATATATTTAGGCAGGCAATTAGATAAAGACATTTTAAGTCTGGGCTTCGATACCTGCCATCTGTCTGTTATGAAAAGTATAATTAGCAACTAGAATCTCTCATACAAAATCAACTCAATATGGTCTTTCTTGTCTGACCTCCGTGGTGTTCTACTCTGCTTTGATGGAGCTCATCATATCATGACTCTATAACAAGATTGAGGAGTTATTTGCATTCTTATGGGGAAGGTAAATCTGTTTGCCCATTCTGTTAGACTAGTTCATCTTCTTTCCTACCATCCCCACTGCGATTTTAATTCAAAACAAGGAGAAAAGCATGTATGTGCCTTTTGAGGAAGGAGAAGATTTTGTTGTGGAAGAAATTCTCTTCTAGACGGAAAGGTAAGTATTTACCCCTCTAGCCCTGTTGGAGGAGGGGAAAAGGAAGAGAGACAAGGCAAAGAGAACAACATAGTTAGTTTCATGACTCCTTATTGACTTGGGGATTGAGGGGAATATCAGTGACTATGGACCTGTTGTGCTCCCCATTTGAAGCATGAAGAATAGAGACTGCCAGGCAGAGAAGCCCTATGGGAAGTCACTGAAGACAAACATATAGAGAGTGCCATCAAGTCTACTGTGATCCATGGAGACCTTATATGAAATGGAATGGAGTGCTGTCTGATCTGGCACCTTTTTCACACATTCCTGAATGTTGAAGTCCATTGTTACAGCGATTAGGTCAATCTGCCTCAATAAGGATCTTCCATGTCCCTCTATTTCATTAAACATGATGTCTTCCTCAAGCAATTGTCCACTGATAATGTGTCCAAAACACATTAGTCAGTCAGTGTTCTCTTGTGATCCATAAGGTTTTCTTTCAGTAATTTTTGGAAGTGGACTGGCAGGCCCCTCTTCCTTGTCTGTCTTAGTCTAGAAGCTTCACTGAAACCGGTCCACCATGGGCAATCCTGCTGGTATTTGAAATTCGGGGAACAGAGCTTCCAGCATCATAACAATACACAAACCATTATAGTACAACCAACTAACAGATGAGTGGAGGATATCTATATCTATATCCATATCCATATCCATATCCATATCCATATCCATATCCATATCCATATCCATATCCATATCCATATCCATATCCATATCCATATCCATATCCATATCCATATCTATATCTATATCTATATCTATATCTCTATATATGGAGAGAGTGTAAAACTGGCAATGCAGTCTGATTAGTCAGTATTCTGATGATCTGCTGCTAACAGAAAGTATCCTCACAAATAACATCTTAAAGTAATGATAATATCAATTTTGCTCACAAATCTGCAATCTGGACAGAGTTCAGTGAGGACACTAGTTTTGGCTTCATCAAGCATTAGCTGGGGTAGCTCAAAGGACAGAGGCTGCAGCTCTCTTAAGACTCACTCCCTCACACGACTGATACTTCTATTGGTTGGAGCTCAAGAAGAACCCTATATGTGACATTTTCATTTGGCCTGGTCTTCCTTGCAACATCCTGACAGGGTCCCAATGGTGAACAACTCAATACGACCAGGTGGAAGTCACAGAGCAACACTTCTGCCAAAGTCAAAGGCCTGCCAAGATGCAAGGAAGAGGGAAAGCAGGCCCTGTTTCTGGAATAGTGAACACAAACTCATCTTGTCACAAGAGAATGTGTGATGTGCAACATTAGGACAGTCATCTTTGAAGGACACAACCTGCCACGAGCCAAGATACAGAGACAGATTTCTGCGAAAGCGAAAGGGCAGGACATAGACTTAAAGATAAAGCCACAGACTTCATAGGACAAGAGCAATAGGGAGACAAGCAAAGGAAAGCTCTAGGACGCAAGCCTAACATGGCTAAAGATAGGGACAATGTCAGGACTGAACTGGAAGCAAGCAGACATCTGTGCAAGGCAGAACCCGTGAAGTTGTGAGTGCCTTCAAGCTAAGTCAAAGTACCTTGGGGTGTGAGAAGGGAAGGATCAGGAGAAGAAATTAATGGGTAGGTTTATGGAATTTGTAAGTTGCGACAGAGCATCAGGAATAGCTGGGTTCTGGCACTCAGTTGATACCATCAGAGTTTGAACCTTTTCCTTTCAGTGCTGTTTCCTTTTGAGTTTCATGCAGGCTTCCTGATGACAGCTGTAGTTTTCTCTAGAAGCTCAGGAATTCTATTAGAGAGAGGCTCTTTTCCTTTCTAATCATTGGTGGTACTATCAGGTAAGCATTGGATTGCTAACTGCAAGGTTGGCAGTGCTACCCTACCAGCTACCTCATAGGGAAAAAGATGGCACTTTCTGCTCACATAAATATATACAGTCTGAGAAACCCCACAGGGACCTTCTATGATTCAAAATGGACTCATTGGTAATGGGGCAATTGTTTCTGTGGCATTTTTTAGGGTTAGATATCATTAACCTAACATGAGTCACATACTGAGTCTGACCCAGTCCATTTGGACAGAGGAAAGTCATGCCCTGACTAGCCAGGCCTGGAGCTGGCAGATTGGGTCAATGCCAGCAGAAGCATGGAGATGGAGCATGGTGGAAGAGTGCTCCCAAAGATACAAGCCATGTGCTGTGCGTGGAAGAAGGGCAGATGAATGGTGCATTAATTAACCAGTCATTGACAAAATGAGGTTGCATAACAAATGGCTCCAAAACCCAGCAGTTCAACAAACAGCCCAACCCCTTCCCTCCCACACACACAGTTCTTAAAATTCAGGATCAGGGAGATTAACTGGAACTTTGAACTTGGCACTTCAGGGCTTGGAAGAGATGACAGTGCATGTAAAGGCCTTGGGGCAGGAGAGATCATGGTGTGACTGAAAGCCCAGAAGAAGACTAATTTGGGGGAGGTGAGATAATAGGAATGGAGTTTTCAGTGAGCATTTCCTTGAGAGCCTTCAAGCAAAAGCGATTTTTCTATATTCATGTTTTAGAAGTAGATCTCCACCCATTGGGTAAAGCTTTGGGTATTGGATTGGTGTCGGTATGCAGGGAAAAAAATAAATGGGCTTGTTATGGATTAGGAGCCTGTGGTAGTCACCTAATCTTGTGTCAAGTCAAGGATTAGGAGTGTAGGCGTGGAGTCTAGGCTGCCAATCTGGAGATAGTCAGTGAGATTTTTATGTTGGCATAGCCTTCTCCTGAGAACTCTGAGAAATCTGGTACTTCCTCCTTGGAGGTGGAAGACACCTCTCTCTCTCTCTTTCTCTCTCTGCTACTCCTTGGGAGACATTGCAGAAGGCAAGCCAAATGGATGCGACCAGACCTCTGAAGCCAAAGAAGCCTCAGAGAGATCGCTGCCAGCACTGAGATGCTTACAATGCCACTGGATCCACAAGACTTTCCACCCATTGGCCTGTGATTATCCTGCATTCAGCATCACTGCACATGTTTTATGGGTCTGAAAAGGAATTTATAGATTGCTATCAGACATATGGGCTAACATCAGACTTATGGATTTGATCTGCACTGGGCTGGGACGTTTGTTTAATGTACAATTACTGTTTGATATAAAACTCTCTCTCTGGATTTATAAGGTAGAATTAGACCAGAACATGTACTCTGGTACAGACAGGAGCTGGAAACACAGGGAATCCACGACAGATGATCCCTTCAGGACCAGTGGTGAGAGTGGCAATACCAGGAGGGTGGAGGGAAGGTGGGGTAGAAAGGGTGAACCGATTACAAGGATCTACATAAAACCTCTGCCCTGGGGGACGGACAACAGAAAAATGGGGGAAGTGAGATGTTAGACGTGTAAGAGATGACAAAATAATTTATATATTATCAAGGATTTATGAGGGAGGGGGGGAGGGTGGAAGTGGGGAAATGAGGAGCTGATACCAAGGGCTCAAGTAGAAAGCAAATGTTTTGAGAATGATGAGGGCAACACATGTACAAATGTACTTGACACACAATGGGTGGATGGATTGATGGATGGATGGATGGATGGATGGATGGATGGATGGATGGATGGATGGATTGATGGATGTAATGACTGTGATAAGAGTTGTATGAGCCCCCAATAAAATTATCAAGGGTTCATAAGGAGGGGGGAGCGTGGAGTGAGGAGAAAAACGAGGAGCAGGTGCCAGTGGCTTATGTGGAGAGCAAATGTTTTGACAATGATGAGGGCAATGAATGTATAAATGTGCTTTATAATGGATGGATGGATGGATTGTGTTAAGAGTTGTATGAATCCCTAATATAATGATTAAATAATAGGGAAATGATTTTTTAAAATCACCAACTCTCTGTCATACACATGAGTCTCCCTCGAGTTTTCTCTAGCATACCCAGACTAATACACAGTTCGCCCCTGTCCTATAGGGCCGCTATGAGTTGGCATGGACTTGAGGACAGTGGGTTTGTTAGGGCTTTGGAGTTCAGCAGGCCTTTGTTGGTGTGTTTGAGTCTATTTTTGTAGCTGTTGTGTGCAGGTCAGTGGCTCATCTTCCAGCACTCTATAGGACCATATTTTGTTGTGACCCATAAGGCTTTCATTTGTTAATATTTGGATGTAGATCACCAGGTCTTTCTTCCTAGTCTGCCTTAGGCTAGAGCAGTTGTTCTCAATCTGTGGGTTGTGACCCCTTTTGGGGTCCAGCGACCTTTTAACACGAGTCACCCGATTCATGGCAGTAGCAAAATTACAGTTAGGAAGTAGCAAGGAAAATGATTTTATGTTTGGGGGTCACCACAACATGAGGAATTGTATTAAAGGAAGGTTGAGCACCATAGGGCTTGAGGTTCCACTGAAGCCTGCCCATCATTGCTGACCCTTCTGGGGTTTGTCATATCGGTGGCACGGCTTCCAATTTCACAGCAACAATCTAGCTACCACTGCACCACGAATTGATAGACAGGTGGTGGACTGTTCTTAAAAGCCACCTGATTTACGATGCTTTGCTTTGACAGCCCTGGAAAATGGATACAGAATCTAGTTTCATAGTCAATGCAAGACACACCTTGCTGCGTGGTGGCCTGGCTAGACTGTGGCGAGCCTGCATGGGCAGTCTGTGGCTGGTTCCATGTGGTGACCTGGATGGAGCACGTCCTCACCTACAGCCCCAGGGTCACTTCTGGGCCCAGCCACTCACCTACAGCCCCAGGGTCACTTCTGGCCCCACCCACCCCTGTGGAGGAGCAGCGAGGCCCAGTGAATGAATGTTGGGTCCCTGGGTCACACCTGCCCCACCACCACCTCCCTGACAATACCCCACGTTCCTCTAGCATTGGTAACCACGTGGATTCCCATGACACTCCCCTTCCCCCTTCCCCCCAATGCATGGCTGAGTGACTCCCAGGTTGGGCACAGAGTGAGAGTCAGGGCAGGAGTGACTGCTCAGTACCCCTGTGTCCAGGATGAGGCTTCACCCCAGCCATTCATCCCATTCATGAACTGGACCCCATGGGAGAGTGCGTGGAGGTGGGCAATTACAGCAGAGATGGTGCCCCAGGTTGTCTCCACTGGTGGAGGGTGGTGGGCTCAGGGGTGCTGCACATTCTGGGGGGTGGGAGTAGGGGGGAACAGGGGCTCCTGCTTGCACATGTGAGAGAGAGAGAGAGAGAGAGAGAGAGAGAGAGAGAGAGAGAGAGAGAGAGAGCCTTGCCCTGCCCTGACTTCTCTGCCTCCACCTTCTCACCCCTGACTAGATTCTCTTCTCCCCTTGGAGGGTGACAGGGCCTGTGCCTTGGGAAAGCTGCAGGGGACTGTGACAGCAAGGGACGGGGAGGCAGCAGGCTGCCCATGAGCCGAGGTTGTTTTGGAGAGGGAAGAGGAGAAGGCAGGCCAAAGGGCACAGTTGCAGGAGGCCAAGTCCAGGCAAGCTTGCTGGGACTATGCCAAGAGAGGCTGCCCTAACCCCGTGCTGCTCCAGTAGGCAAGGCATTCCGAGAGGGCCTGTTCTTCTCCGCAGACCAGCCAGCAGCAGGAAGCTGAAGGATCGCACGGGTCTGCAGATGTGTGTGTGTGCCCATGGACGCACACCACACAGACACACACACATGGATGGACATACCACAGGCATGTATACCATAAACACACCTGGATGAACACACACCACACCAATGGACACGCATCTACCAAAAACACGTGAACATCTATCACAGGTGCGCCCGCACACACACATGCACACATGGAAAGGCATGAGTACAGAGGGCTGAGCCCGTGGGTGGGACAGCCGTCAAGTCTGGGGAAGGGAGTGACATGGTCCAGAAGCTGCCCGGGGACCATGGGTTGCCCTGGCGGGTGGGGGTGAGGCTTCTCTTAGTCCCAGGGCAGTGAGTGTCTGGTGCGGGAGGTACAGAGCAGATGGGGACCCTGCTCCAGGAGCCCCGAGTGGGCGATGCGGGCGTGTCCACATCCAGTCACACCACCACTGTCCTGAGAGGTGAACTGGCTTTCTGTGTGCCCACATTGGGGGCCTGGGCCACGTGTTCCAGGGAGCAACTTGTGCAGCCTGGAGCTTGGGACCGCTTACTTAAGCTGAGAGGCCCTGTCGGACGACCTTCAGCAAAGCTCAGCCTTTGAGTTCTGGGCTTCTGGCTTCAGGGCACGGTGAGGGCAGCTGCTGGTTCTGGCCCAGCTGCAAGCAGCCTCGCTGTACCTGGCCCTTCTGGGGACTCCAGATAGCACTGGGGAAACTGGGTGCACCGAGAGGCTGGGTTACTTGCTAGAGACCACAGCTAATTAGCAGTGGAGTTGAGACCCGATATGGCCCTCACCATAAAAAGGAAGTGTTTTCTGCCCTGGTGACCCTTGGTCTTCCCTGAGGTCAAGGGTGACCATAGCAGCCACATGAAGAGTGTCAGAAGCAGGGCACAGTGACTGCCTCAACCTCCCCACTCTCCCCCCGCCGGGGCTCTTCCAGTCTTGGCCTAGTGCCTCTATTGCTGGGGAGCAGGCTGGAGAGTCCCCCACCCCCGCAGGGCCCACAACCTTCCTAGCAGTGCCAGCGGATCTGAGAAGGCACAGCCTGGAAATGTGTGGCCAGGCTCCCTGGAAATGGTCCCATTGAAGATCTGGGGAGCAGACCGAATGTTATCCTTTGATTGTGTTACAGACACCTTACAGGAGAGAAGGACGTTTATAGATCACTGTCTACAGTTTCTGACCTTCAAAGCACTCAAATCATTGCCATCGAGTCGATTTCTATCATGGAGGCCCTGTAGGACAGCACACGACGGCCCTTGCGGCTCTCTGAGGCTGTCACTACGGGAGCAGACAGCCGAGCCGCGTCTTTCTGATGGGTTTCAGACCACTTACCTTACCACGAGCAGAAGCCCGGGGCATGCCTTTTTCTGACCTTGGGTTTGACTAATATATATATATATATATACACACATATAATGCACATATATATATGAATTTTAATATAGAGGGTTTTTGTTTTAAGTGAAAACATGCAGAGCAGTTTAACAATTTCTACACATTTTGTTTGCAGCCCTCATAATATAACACAGCACTCTTCTTGCCTCCTCCCTGGCCCCTCCCTCCCTCCTGAACTTTGAGGGCAAATGCTCCCCTTTGCTCTGGGAAGCAAGTGCCTCACAGGTGCCATGCGTTCACTTTATCAGCTCGACTGTTGCTTGGGCAGGGGTGATTCCCGGAGCTGGGCTCTGTTTTGGATTTGAAGGGCCCTGGTCTCGGGGCTCCAGCAGTCCCTGTCAAACTTGTAATGCCCTCTCTTCATGAAGTCGACTTCCATTGGCTTTCAAGCTGTGCGAAAGTTGCCAGTTTGAGCTCAACCAGAGCAGTTTGAGGCGGTGGCTGGGCACCATCTAACTCTCCTGGTCTCTAGGACAAGGATGGAGGGCTGTGGTGTTGGTGGTCCGTTAGTCCTGTGGACTGCTTTGCTTCAGTTTTTGATTTTCTTCACTCGTCTGCTCCAGATGGGGAGAGAGGGGATCCTAGTTGCTAGAGGTGGCTTTGCAATGGAGACAAACATTTTATACTAAAGTGAGATTCTTAGGTGACATTTGTGTGACTGCAGAGCCCCTGCTCATCTTCCTCCGTGTTCACCCTAGCTGACCACCTTCCTGCCTCAGAGGATGGGGCACTCCCTCTGCCCATCCACCCTCAGGTCCTCACTTTCAGTCCCACAGGATCCTGTGGTATCAACCCCCCCCATCAACCCCGCCCCCAGCCTACACAAGGATTACAAACCCTCGCTCCACTCAGATTCTCTGTAGCTAGTGTCACCTCCCCTGTGTTCCTCAGAGTGTGCTCTGTACCCATGAGATTATTGATTGGTTTCCACCCATAGTGACCCTCTGTGTCCCACAGGGCTTGCTCTGGGGGCAGCTCTCAGAGGGGGAAACCAGGAGGAGGAGGGGAGGGAGCAGTTGGGCAGAAGAAGCTGTGATGGACCCCACAGAGCCAGACTTCCCACAGAGGACAGGACCCTGCGGCTGTTTCCTCGAAGGGGTACCCCTCAGGGCGGATCAATGCTCTGGGGACTCCACCGCAGGTTGAGGCCCCTCGACCCCTCTTCAGTCCCGCCCTCCACACCCTCACCTACATCTGGAGCTGGGTGAGCTTCTCCTCCTGGGCCGCCAGCTACCTTTCCAAGTCCTGGTGCCAGGCATGTGACCCTCTAAGGGGTGGATCCCTGCTAACCCCACAGTCAGGGTCTAGCAGGAGGTCCTCTCAGGAGGCCAGCCAGACCTCAGCCTGACCAAGCATTCCCCGAAGCTCCTCCTGGTCCTGGCTCACCAGGCAGTGCTCCTGGTGAAGGGCCCAGGTCGTCCGGAGCTCCTGCAGCTGCCTGTTCAGCTCCCGGAGACGCTGTGACCTGGGGGGCAGAGGGCTGTTGGGAGGGGCGCAGGGTGTCACCTGGGTGGGGCAGGACTGGGTTACCGTGGAGCAGGGAGAAGCAGGAAAGGGGGCTCTGGCCATGCACCACCCTGGCCCTAGCCCTCAGCGCGCACATCTCTGGGGCTATGACGTGGCTGGTGTCCAGCAGCTGCTACCCCGCCGGCCGCACTGCCTGGGCTCTCAGGCAGAGCTCCTGCCCCAGTGTCTCCTTGGCCCCAGCTGGCCCTTCTGAGGATATAGACTAGTGCCTGCTTCTCTTGAGCCCGAGTGCTGGGTGGGGGATAGGGCATGGGAACAGGTCTTAGGGCCAGGAGGGTAGAACAGGGAGGAGGCAGGGAAGAGCTGGGTGCCCCCACCCTCATGGGACAGAGCGAGCCCCCATCCAGGTGGGGTGGCACATACAGCAGTTCCTGGCAGTGCCTGAGGAAGGCATGGCCATGGGCTGCCCACTCCAGCTGCTGGCCCTGCTCCCAGACCTTCATGTCCAGGTGGCCCAGGCCTCCTGCACCTCAGACAGCTGCCCGGCCAGGCCCTCCTGGACCGCAGGGTGTACCTGAATGGCCTCCATCCCCATCTGAACCACCACCTCGTCCACAGCCACCAGCTCCCTCTGCAGCTGGCAAAGAGCAGGCTGAATGCTTCTCCACCCAGGACTCTGCAGGCCATCCTGGCTGTACCCCAGCCTAGGTCAAGCCCAGGCTCGTCACCCCCCATCGCAGAGGGGGCAGGGGCAGGCTGCAGTACTGCCTGAGGTCAGCTGGGGGCGAGGGCTCCTCATCCATCCATTGCCTACAAAGAATGGTTCACGCGGAGGGGGGGGTAGGGACTGGGGCCCTCCCTGCAAGAGGCGGTGCTGGCGCTGCAGGACCTCCACAGACGCCAGGTCGTGGCCAAGGACAGCACCCTCCACCAGGACCACCTTCTGCATGTGGCCCCACAGCTCAAGCGCCGCCTTGTGGAAGTCGAGGGCACAGCGGGAAGGAGGGCCAGCAACTTTCTCCCTGAGAACAGGGCCACCTCCTTTTGAGCAAAGACTGTGGCTTGGGGATTTGTGGGGCGTTAACACGGAGGGAAATAGGACGAAGACTCTATTCCCTAACTTATAACAGTGAGAATCTGGAAAGCTGGTGTTCCACGGTAGGAAAGCCTCTACTTTGGTAAGTTAGAGGTAAAGTCCAAGTACATTATCCTACTTTAAAAATCATTCTCACGGATTCTCCGTTAACAGCTAGGCTGCCTTAACGTGAGCACATGGCTGATTGTATCTCTGTGTAGAAGCAGATATGATCCTTTTGCCCTCTCTTCCCACCGTGACACCCAGCCCCCTTTGTAGCTTCCCCCAATGCAGGTATTAGCTTTCCTCACCTTGGTGAGCTCAAGTACAGGGGCCTTACGATAGATATCACCCACCTTGTGACCCATGTCACTACTGAAGAGGTGTGTCTCCAGGCTCCCTATACACGTCCCAAGATAGCAAAGGTTCCACTTCTCCCAGTTCCACGCGGTCCATCAAGAGGAGCTGAAGTGAGAATGCCTAATAAAACATGTCTGACTCTGTATTGTATTCTCTCGCCCCTGTCTTTCCTGTCCTCTGTGACTTTACCGTGACCTTTACCTATTATCATCGCTGTACATTCGCGCCTTCTGGCCCTTTGGTGGTTAGAAGATGGTTTCCTCTGATCACAGCAGGTTCCTGATGAGGCCCGGGGGCCACAGGCAGGGCCTGAGGGAGGAAAGGGTCTGGACACGCATGTTGGGTGGAAGGCAAAAATATGGGGAGCCCTGAGCACATGAGGATGGCGGCTCAGGGAGCGAGTGGGCTGCCTGTCAGGGGGTCTGCCTGTAGCACCTCCAACAGTCAGTGTGGAGAGGGCTGGCCCCGGGGCCACCCAGCCCCAGGATTTCGGTTGCAGGACCTGTCAGGTGCTCAGTGCACTGAGACACCAGATCCCGAGAAAGGAGGGTGTGGGGAGGGGAGGCAGGGAGCTCTAAGAGTGGCGGTCAGCAAGAAGACCAGCAGGGCCTGTGCCCCCAACGAAACTGCGGCCTGTGCTCAGGGAGCATTGGGAGAGTCCACTTCGTGCTCCTGCCACAAGGGGTGACCTGCGCTGAAGGACTCCAAACTGGGGGCAGGAAGGAGCGTGGTTGGACGGGAAAGGCTGATTGATGCTGGGAGCTGGAGTCAGCCATGCCCCTTCATACACACATGCACACACGAGAATACACACAGAAGTACGCATGCACACACCCACATGCCCACCCCTACACATCAGCACACACATACACACGCACACACACGCACACACATCTGGGGTAGGCCCCTGCGTCCTGAGCCCCTTGGCTGTCGCTGGCCTGTCCCTCTAGGCACCCACCTCTGTGCGGGCTTTCATTGCCTTGTCCAGCCTCACCCATGTGGCCTCAACCCAGCTCCTGTGGACTTGACTCTGGGCCATGGAGCTGGGGGAGGCGAGTTCCAGGGCACCTGCCAGCTCCCTCAGAGCCTGCACCCTGGCAGCCCCACACTCTGCCCTTTCTCCCGGAAGACCTTGAACTTCTGTTCCAGCATCTGCAAAGGTGGGGCTGGAGAGGGTCAATGTGGATAGGGTTCAGGCAGCTCCTAAAACTCATGAAAGGGCCAGCTGGCCCCAACAGCTCCCACTTCCCTCAGCCCTGGTTCTAGAACTCCGCAGGGCATCTCCTGCCCCCTCAGCCCACCCAGCATCTACCCTACCCTCCGTTCCTCCATCCACTTTCCCGGCACGACTCACTTCCACACCCTCAAGTTCCTGCCCACAGTCCTGGGAGTCGGCAGTGGCCACCTTGCTGTACAGCCAGGCGTGGAGGAGCAGGGCTTCTCCCTCCAGTTGGCACTACCCCTGGGCCTCCGCTGCCCATAGTCGTACTGCGTGGACCTCCCTCACCGCCCACAGCTGGACAGCACTGTGGGGCTGCATCAGGAAAGTCACAGGGGATTGCTGCCCTCTCCTCTCTGGCTGCCCACCCCCTGCTCTCTAGGTTTCCCACCCCCTGCCAACCTGTCTGAGTTCTGAAAATCCTCCAGGTGCCCGCAGAACCCTTTCAGCTCGCTCTGGGTGGCCTCCAACCATGGCATCAGGGTGCACGAGGCCCGTGTTCATGCCGTCCAGGGAACAGCCCTGCTCTGCCAGCCAGGATTCTGCCTCCAGGAGCTGGGGTGACAGCCGGGCGGGCCATGGCCTCCAACCTGGGTTTGCAGCTTTGAGAAGGAGTGCACTGGCCCACCTGGCTGCTCTTTAGAAGCCCGCCCCCTGTTTCTTTTTTATTTCCCACAGTTTACTCTGAAGGCAGTCTTGGTTCTCAGGAAGCAAGACAGCTCCTTCCCCGAGGTCCCCTGCAGCCCTGTGGCCTTTTCTTTTCCCTTTCCCACGAAGTTCTCCCGTGTCACAAGAACACGGTGGTTCCGGCCAGACGGTTGTCCAGAGTGGCTTATCTGTTTCCCCACTGGACCTGGGTGTGCTGCCTCCTCCCCGCGGGGTTGGCAGGAGAGCTTTAAAAGGTGCTTCTGCCTAGGCCCCACCCCTGTAGATCCAGATTTTGTCTGGATTGGAGGCTGCATGTCCATATCTTTTCAAAGTTCCAGGACATTCGAATGCAATAACCGACTGAGAAGAGCCACCGGCTTAGAAGACACCCCCACACCCACTGCCATTGGGTCCATTCTGCCTCAGTAGGAAAGCAAAGCTAAAGGACCCAGTGGGTCTCATCTCTGGACACGTGTGGAAGAGAGGCCTTGGAACAAGAGAGCGCTTAGAGGAGTTGCTAGGCACATCGAGAGTCTGGGTCCCCCATAGGAGTCCACTTGAGCCCTGGACACCGGGCAGACCCCCACTTTTCGTGCCCCTCACCTCTATCTATCTGCAGCTGCTGGGCCTCCTGAGCCTGCTGTAGCCTCAGCCTCCTTTGCTCTGCCTCTGCGCACAGGCAGCGCATAGCGCTCTCCAGCTGCTGCACCTCAGCTGCCACCTCTTGGGTGGCAAAGTGCCAGCCGGTAGCTTGTGCCCTGTGTCCTCCACCATCCTGGCCAGGACCGGCTGTGCAGCTCTTGCTCCAAGTTCTGTGGAGTACGCAAGGTCTCCAGGGCTGCTATGTGAACAGGCCATTACTTGGGAGACTCCCATGAAGCCTTATGGGGCCCCATAGACATGGACCCTGTCTCCATGGTCAGCAAAGAGCCCAGGATGTCCCAAAGCCGGCTGAGGCAGAAGCTCCTCCTTGGGCCCCACATTGTGTCTTCTCATAGTCTCTAGTGGTCACTCAGGGCCCTGTGCTTGCTCCCTGCTGGGGCAGACACCCTCCCCTCTGATCCTGGAGTGGGCTGGCACCTGGTGCTGCTGCTGCAGGTGCTGCACCTCACTCAGACTCTCGCCGTTGTCCTGGGCTGTGGCCAGGGCCAGTTTTTCCTGCACCCAAGCCAGTTCCTCATCAGTGTCCCTAAAGAACTGGGAAAGGAGGCTCCGGGCCTCAGGGCTCCCGCAGGCTCTCTAGCTTGCTGTCAGTGCGGGGGGTGGGGGTGAGGGATGGGGGTGGGGGGGTCAGGGTGTGGTGGTGGTGCAGGGTTGACAGTCTTAAGGTGAGCTCCTCATGCTGGTCACAGGAGCGCTGAGAGTGGGTGTGCTGGGGACAGGTGTGGGATTCCTGCAGGAAAGGAGGAGGGGGCACAGGCAGATCTATTTCTGAAGCAGCAGCCGGGCAGGATCCTCCACGTTGAGGCTGAGCCCTTCAGGAATGAAGGCCCAGGCCCGGGCCAGCAGGCTCCGTGCCCTTTGAGCATGCTCAGCCACTGCTGCCTCCACGTCTGCCTGTGACCCCAGGAGCTAATCCACCCCAGGACGGTCCTATCCACCGCCAGGGACTCGCAGCTCCCCCTCCACAGGATGCAGCCTGCTCTCCATCTCCCAGATGCTCCCCCGTACGCAGGGCCTCGAGCAGGACGTGGGGTGAGCAGTGGGCACTGGGCAACCTGGGGTCCCATCCAACCTGGCCCAGGGCGTGCACAGTCCTACCTTGCAGGCCTCCTGGAGCGTGGCCTCTTTCCTCCTACAGTTGGCCCTCAGCTCGCCCCAGAGCTGCTGAAGTTCCTGTAGCCTCGCCTGGAAGGTCTCTGAGGCCCAGTGGCCGCCCTGCAGGCCGCTCTGTCCCTCCTGCAGCCACAGTGGGCACACAGAACTCCTCCAGACACCAGTCTTGTGGCTGTAGGTCTGGGCACTAGCTTGTAAGTTCGTGCCCCCCTATATGTAATGGGCACAAAAATGGATTATTTTGTTTCAAGGAGAGAAACCATATACAGTCCTGAGTGGGGTCCATCTTTTGTAGCTGGGAATAGAGACACTTAAAAAAGAAGGGAAAAAAAAGGATTGACCCCCAGTCCCTTCACCGGCAGGGACAAATGCTCTGGTCTCACTGTGTCCCCTAAAAACCTCATGTCAAAATGCTTTCTTTTAAATTATGGACATCACTGCATTATAGTTACGACAGCCAAAAGTGGAAGCCACCTTTGAGTCCGTGGACAGATGGATGGACCAAGTCAGTGAGTTCGAGTTCTAGAATGGAGTGGTGTCCTTTCATTAAAATAGGGGGATAAATGTCAGGTCACAAATGAACCTTGGAAAGACATGCTGGGAATGAAATAAATAAAATTCCCAACTCACTGCCATCCAGTCAACTCTGTCTCATGGTGACCCTAAAGGGCAGAGTGGAACTGCCCCCATGGGGTCTGGGGATGGTAACTCTTTTACAGACATAGAAAGCTTCATCTTTCTCACAAGTCGCAGCTGGTGGACTTGAACTGCCGGTCTTGCAGATCACAGTCCAATTCATAACCACTACGCCAGCAGGGCTGCTGGTAGTGACATAAGCCAGACACAAAAGAACAGGTGTCAGACCGAGTCAAGTAGAGAAAGGGTGAGCAAAGGCAAAGGCACAGAGGCAGGCAGATTGGAGATATACGGGTTCACGGTGGCACCCTTGGGCGGGTTAGTGCCCTGTGACCCCGCTACCCATTTATTTATTATTATTATTACTTTTTCTTTCCTCGCCTCTTTTTATCTGTCTACCATGTGTATCCCTGAATTTGGTCTGGTCCCTGCCATATTACCTGGTCCTCACCCCAGGAATGTTCATACAGTAGCTTTTCCCCTATGTCCCTTTTGCATTTTTTTTAAAGCTTACCTCCGTGGACTCAATGTGTACTTGTCCTTTTGTGCTTGGTTTACTTCGCTTTGCATGCTTTCCTGCAGTTCTTCCCATGCAGTGATGTGCTTCAAACTTTCATCACTACTTTTTAGCGATGCGTAGTACTCCATTGTATGTATGTACCACAGTTTTTTTCCCCCCACTGAAAAAGAAGTCTTTATTCTGATCCCACCAGCTGTACCATATGTTATGTGCCTCCTCCTTGGCAATCCGGTCTTTCTTGAGTGGTCCCATGAAAGCTTTTTTCTCTTCCACAGTCTGGAAACGGCCATGGCCCAACTTGGAGGTGGTGTCGATGAACTTGAGGTCGATCTTCTCCAGGGCACGGCGCTTGGTCTGCACCAGCAGGAACTTGTGCAGAGTCAGCACTCGCTTCTTGATGCCCACCATGCAGCCCTTGAGCATGACAAAGTCATTGATCACTTCCCCGTAGTGGACAAAGTCGCCCAGGGGGTGGATGCTCTTGTCAGAGAGATCGTAGTCGGTGGAGGCGTTGTTTGATAAGCTTGCCATCCTTGACGAGGTAGCCCTGGCCAATCTTATAGATCTTCTTTTTGATCTCTGTGCAGTGGTGGTAGCCTTTCTGCACAGTGCGGTCCATCGAGAAGGCCACACGGGCGGGATGCCAGGCCCCGATACAAGCCACCTTGTGCAACCCTCGGTGGGTCTTTCGGGGCATCTTCTTGGTGTGCCAACGACTGGTGACCACTTTGTAGCCTTTGCCCTTGGTCACCCCCGTGACGTCGATCATTTCATCCTGCCCAAACACCTGGTTCACTGGCACCAGCTTCTCTCGGGCCCAGTCCAGCTTCTCAGCCATGGAGCGAGCCCCCGTTCACCTGCATCTCCGTCAGGTGGAGCAGGCGCGTCTGGGTGTGGGCGATGGTGCGCATGACCGGGCAGGACCTCTTCATGCTGCTAAAGTCTTTCTCAAGCTGGTTCTTACCCTTGTCATCCTGCCACTTCTTGCAGTACTTGGTGAAAGCCTTCTTCTTCGACTTGTGCCAGTTCTTGTAGAACTGTCGCTTGCACTCGTCGTCACTGATGTGTTCCGCAAAGACCGTCTTGAAGGTCCGGAGGCCGCGAGGTGTCTCCACATAGCCCACGATGCCCACCACCACCATGGGAGGAGTCTCCATGATGGTCACGGCCTCCACCACTTCCTTCTTGTTCACCTTGGAGCCTGGCCTGTCGACCTCGCGCACAATGTGGGTCATGCCCAGGAAGGCCGTCAGGTGGACCGGCTTGGAGGCGTCATCCTTGGGGAAGCTCTTCACCTTCCCGCCATGCCTGCTGCTGCGCTTCCGAGGCAGGAAGCCCAGAGACCCATGCTGGGGCGCCGAGAACTTCCGGTGTGACATTACATCGTTGATCCCCACTGGTAGAGGTACCCCAGCTTTTGAATCCAATTGTCAGGTGATGGAAATTTGGGTTGTTTCCAATTCCTTGCAATTGTGAACTGTGCCACAATGAACATTGGAGCACAGATGTCTGATCTTGGTTTGTTTCTTGCCCAGTAAGGGTGCGGGGGTTGTTGGGTCATATGGTAACTCTATTTCCATCTGTTTTCGATATCGCCAGTAGACCTCTTTCTTACACACATATGAGTCTCCCTGGATTTGTTTCACGGATGATGTGTCTGGGTCATTGTGTGGTCGTGGTCTCTTTTAAGACTTGATCGATGTTTTCTTTACATTGTTTGTCCTAAAGGTCTCTTTTGTACCCTAAAACAAGGAGTCAAGGAGATGCATGGGACTTGATTGCTGAAGGGGGGCAGGAGTGAAGAAATGGACCCAAAGGGTGTCCATACCACTTCTGGGCTCTGCTCTGGAGCTGTTGCCAGCTGTCCATAAACTGTTGGCACCTGTGGCCGAGGCTGCGGGCTGACTCCTGGCTTCTCTGGCAGAGGAGGGCTGCCTTCTGCTCCGGGATATGGGGGATGTCCGGAGGCTGAGGAAGGGGATCAGGTTGTGCTCAAGAGGCCCCTGGCATGGGAGTATACTGGCTCAGCTCTTCCTCTGCAGGGTCCCACAGAAGAGGTCCCCTGGCCTGGCCCCGATGCTAGACCCAGTGGCATACTGCCCCTGAACTTGGAGGAGGCCCATCTCCTGTTCCAAGGCCTCGTGTCTGTACAGCATCCTCTCCATGCTCTCCAGAGCCTTCCCAAGGTCCAGGACTCTAGCAAGGGCACCCTGTGGAGGACGGGCACATTACAGGCTTGGCCTCTGCCCTTCTGCCCAGGGTTCTCTTCGATCCTTTCTTCCTGGCTGATTAGTGTCTACACAGTGACACTGCGGGTGTTGTGGACAAGGCTGCTGGATGGAAAACCAGTACCTAGCAGGGGTTCCAGGTCTTCCTGTCAATTCCTTTCCTGCCTCCCTTCCATGGGGTCTCTGTCTCATAGGCCAGGTGTTTCTGAAACCGCATCAGCTTCTCTTTGTGGTCCCCAAGAGGGACAGGCTATTCCAGCTGCTGGCCCCACCCCTGGATCCAGTCGCCGTCCTGTGTGATGGTGGGGACATGAGTGCCCTGATGTTCATACTGTCTTGGCCCCAAGCGGTGTCCCCGTCTACCCTTCGGGCTGTGCCAAGGAGTGAAATGCTGAGCAGGCTCAGGGACAACACAATAATTTTTCTTTCACCCAAGATGACAGGGCCCAGGCCCATCAATCTTCAGATCTAGGAAGTGGCTGGGCAGGAGCCATGGGTGTGTTCTCATGTGGAGGGTGCCCCTCACCCACCCCTGGGGCCCTGTCTACTTTACCCATCAGAATGATGGGTCTGCGAATCAAGGGCCCTGGACTCCAGTCCTAGTTTTGCCCCTGGAAAAGCCATTAAACTCTCCACATCCCGTTCCACCGCAGGCCGCCCCTTGGCCCCTAGTGGGGCTGAAGGTCACTTGTAAAGGTAAAATGGCGTTCAGGTGGGGTGCCCTCTCACCTGGCTAGCAGCCCTGAGAAAGCCAGCAGTAATCAGAGAGGTATGAAGCTGTGTCACTGACCTTATCCCAAGACTTCCACTCAAGCCGGCCGCTCTCATATCGTGCCCAGCAGGCCCTGAACCCAGGGGCCTGGCAGCACCCTGGCCTGCTCTCTCAGCGCAGCCTCCTGCGTAGTGGGAGGTGGGAAGTGGGAGGTGGACCCAGCCCTGAGTACCGAGTGTACCCCTGCTGGGGCTGGCTCACAACCCATAGCCCTCACTATAAGTCTCTAACCCTCACTAACAGCTCTGCAGTAGAGGGTTGGCCAGGCACCTGGGCAAAGCAAGCAGGGGCCATGTGATATGGGTAGATCCAAATGCCCTCTGTGGTCCCCAGAGTGTGGCCTAACCCATCCCCATGCGCTTCTGGGTGCTTGGGCACCTCGGCTTGGTCACCAGACCTGGATTGGAGCCCCTGGCTCCTTGGTAATCCCTCACCCACCATCACAGGTTCGGTGTGCATACACACCTCACCCGTGTGCCCCCAAAAGTCTGGATACCCCGGCCTTATCAGGGTCACGCCCATGACCGTCCTGGCCATCACCTCCCTTTCCTGTGTGCTCAGCACCTCTGGAAGGTGCCATGCTTCTGGATCAGCCGCTCCACCTCTTCCACAGAGCCCTCCAGGGCACTGGCTTCCTGGAAGACCTGGGGCAGCCATGGAGGTGACACAGAGGTGGGGGGGGGGATCAGGGGCACAGATGGTGGTTCAAAGGGAACCCTGGAGAGCAACATCTGCCAGAACCTTGGTTTACAGCCTGGGCTCTCTGGGGGTGCATCAAGGGGCCTGCGGCTGGGGGTGGGGAGGTGGGTGCTGAGCAGGAGGGGAAGGAACCTGAGGAAGAATAGCACTCCAACCAGGGGGCCGTTAGGAACATCCCAACTTCTGACGAGGTGGGGAGGAGCCCCATCAATTTCCAACCAAACCGCGTAGGGCTTGGCTGGCCGGGGCCAGGTGTGGGGAGGAGATGGCCCTGAGTGACCTGAGGCTCAGGTGTCCCCTTGGCCACTTGGGAAGACACACTATCTGAGCTCCGTATCAGAATAGCAGCCAGTGATCCAGGAAGCAAGGGGGATTGGGGTGGTACTACAGGAGGACTAGAGGTCCTGGGGTCAGTGTGTCTGTGTGTGGTGAGGGGAGCTGTCTCCTGGGCCTGCAGGATCTTGTCCAGCTTCCACACTGTCTGAGGAAGAGCTGCTTGCGGTGCATGGCCTGCCGTCTCCCTTGCTTCCATTCCCAGGCCTGAAAGACCTGCTCCCAAGCATCCTGCATGGAACATAGCCTTTCCTGGACCTGGGCATGGGCATGGACACAACCGAAGGTGGTGCTGAGGGAAGCTCCAGAGAAAAGGTGCCTGACTGTCCCACCCAAGGGGAGGGTATTGTTTGTGTTTCCACAGGGAAAGAGGGACCAGATATAAAGTCAGTGCCAGATGAATGCAGTGTGCCCGCACGGAGTGGGGAGCCAGTGTAGGGGCCTGAGGGCTGGGCTCCCATACCAGCTATGTGGACAACTGCCCCTGCACCCAGAAGGATTTACTTCAGAGGACAGCACTGAAGCTGCATCTAGGAGAGAGGGGCATGTTTGATCAGAGCAAATGGGAGCAAAGAAGGGGGAGGAAGAGAGAGTGTAGCACATCCTGGCCCATCAGGCCTGGAGGACGATATCCCGGCTCTGAACAGCCAATGGACAGAGTGGACAATGTGGCTGATCCCACTATGAGACACACCGTCCATTGATGGCCCAGTGCCCTAAGGGGACAACACTGGAGACTCAGGGTTAGAACTGGCCCAGACTGATCCTATGGCACTGAGGCAAACCACTAAACGTGTGTGGCACAGCAACCGTGGGAGCAGAGCAAGGAGCCCCTGAGGTAGTACAAAGGACAGACTCTGGGGCCAAAGCATGGTACCCCATTGGACCTGACTGAAGGACACGCCTAGAGATTAAAAATCAGACCTTCATCTATGTATAAGTTTTTCTTTCTTTAAAATTTTTTTCTTTTATTTTATTCTTAAAAAAGCATTTTTTTAGGGACTCATACAACTCTTATCACAATCCATACTTACATCAGTTGTATAAAGCACATCTGTACATTCTTTGCCCTCATCATTTTCAAAGCATTTGCCTTCCAAAATTAATTTATTCTTCTATGGGTAATTGGTTTCCTTTTTGTTGTCATGGCTGTGTTCTCACTCATTGCCTATCTTGCAATGACTTGATTTTTGGTGCATATTATTATCCCTACAGACCTATCTAGATACGATAGACTGCATGAATAGTTTGGAGGAGAAAACAAGGGGACCAATAGTTCCGGGGGAATAGGGGAGTGGGAGAGATGGGGGCCAAGGGGTAGTGCTGAACAACCCAGGGACATGGGAGCAATAAGTTATCCAAAATCAGTAGCAAGGAGGGTGTGAGTGGTCTGGTAGGGATTCAGCAAGGGCAAGGTAACCGAGAGAAATTACTGAAACCCAAATGAAGGCTGAGCATGATAGTGGGACAAGAGGAAAGTAAAAGGAAATAGAGGAGAGAACTAGGTGACAAAGGGTATTTATAGAGGTCCAAAGACTGGAATGTACATATGTAAATATATTTATATGAGTGTAGGGAAACAGATCTATGTGCATATATTTATAGGTTTAGTACTAAGGCAGCAGATGGACATTGGGCCTCCTCTCAAGCACTTACTCAATGCAAGAGCACGTTGTTCTATTAAATTGGCATTCCAGGATTCACACCTTCCCGACACGATTGCTGAAGAAAAATGTGTGCATAAGCAAATGTGGTGAAGGAAGTTGACGGTGCCCGGCTATCAAAAGATATAGCGTCTCGGGTGTTAAAGGCTTGAAGATAAATAAGCGGCCATCTAGCTGAGAAGTATCAAAGCCCACATGGAAGAAGAACACCAGCCTGGCTGACCACGAGGTGTAGAAGGGTCCAGTTATCAGACATCAAAGAACTAAAAATCGTATCAGTGGGTGCCCACCTTCCTGATATGATCAGTGAAGACAAACGTGTGCATAAGCAAATGTGGTGAAGAAAGCTGATGGTGCCTGGCTGTCAAAAGATATAGCATCTGGGATCTTTAAGGCTCAAAGATAAACAAGTGGCCACCTAGTTCAGAAGCAACAAAGCCCACATGGAAGAAACACACCAGCCTGTGTGACCACGAGCTGTCGAAGGGATCATGAGGTATCAAGAATCAAAGAACAAAAAATCATATCATTGAAAATGTGGGTGAGTGCAGAGTGGAGACTCAAAGCCCATTGGTAGCCAACCAGACACCCTTTACTGAAGGGTTGTGGGGAGGAGATGAGCCAGTCAGGGTGCAGGGTAGCAACGATGAAACATATAACTTTCCTCTAGTTCTAAAATGCTTCCTCCCTCCACTCTCATGATCCCAATTCTACCTTACAAATCTGGCTAGATAAGAGGGTGTACATAGGTACAGATAGGAACTGGAAACACCGGGAACGCATGACAAATGTCTCCTTCAGGGCCAGTGGTGAGAGTGGCGATGCCTGGAGGGTGGAGAGAATGTGGGGTGGAAAGGGGAAATTGATTACAAGAATCTACAAATAGCCTCCTCCCTGGGGGAGGGACAGCAGAGAAGAAGGAAGGGGGAGACTTTGGACAGTGCAACATATGATAAAATAATATTAATTTATGAATGATGAAGGTTTCGTGAGGTAGGGGGGAGTGGGGAGGGAGGGGGAAAATGAACAGCAGATATTAAGGGCTCAAGTAGAAGGCAAATGTTTTGAGATTGATGATGGCAACAAATGTACATATGTTCTTTTTAAAAAAAGAACCCTTTTATTATTTAAGCTTAATTTATTCCCAAGCCATGAGTTTTTGCTTCTTCAGTTTCTTCTGGGAAATCTTTTTCTTCAGTGCAACCTCCTCTTCTGGCTTGGGAACGATTTGTTCCTTCTCAGTCAGGATCATTTCAATGTGGCAGGGGGAGCTCCTGTGTGGATTAATCTAGCCAAGAGCTCTGTAAGTCCGGTGGTGCATCTTGGGGGCTTTGTTCACCTGGATGTGCCCGATGACCTGAGAATCCACATCTAAACCCTCAAGTTCAGCATGACTTTCTGCATTTTTAAGCATGTGAACCAAAAATTCAGCACTCTTTTTGGGTTACCAACTCTGGGTCCCACCCCACTGTTTGGCCTGGGCACATCTACCAACACCATCATTGTCCCGTCGAAAAGGCACACACTGCTTCTGCAGAGTGACGTCTTTCAAGTATTTGGTGGCTTTCCAGATGTGCATGCCTTTGATGGCCTGGGCAGTTTCACAGGTGTTTTTGAAGTGGACCCAGAGATTCGACCCTCTGTATTTGCAGGATTTTGTAGGGTTTTCTGGGTCAAATGAGTAGCGAACCATTTTAGCAGGTCACCTCAGGCCGCTACAGTTAGAGGAAGAGCCTGTACATATGTTCTTGACACAATGCATGTATGTATGAATTGTGATAAGAATTGCATGAGCCCCAATAAAATGATTAATAAAATAGAAAAGAAAGGTGCTTGGCCCTGTGAGGCCAGCGTGCAGAGGTCCAGTGGGCTTGGGGAGGGCCAGAAAGGGGAGCCGACCTCCACGGCGGACGGCCCTGTAGCCTGGAGCACCTGCTGTCCCCGCTGGGTGGCGCACTGGTGCAGCTCCTTCTGGGCCTCCAGCTTGGCCCGCAGCTCTTGGTGGACATTGAAGCTTTGGGCTCCACTGCCAGGGTCTTGGGGCTCCTCCACCACCTGCAAATCTCACTGCACACTGGCTGCCCAGGAGGCATAGTCTTGCACCTGGAGCCTGGGAGAGCACGGGAGAGCATGGGGTGAGGGGACCTGGTACCGAGGCAGCGTCACAGCCGGCCTGAGTCCACCACCACTCATGTCCAAACCTCCATGTCTCTGCCGCTCAATCCCACAGCCTTACCAAGTGTCTACTCAGCCTCAGCTCTGCCCGCCACCCCTCCTTCCCACCCAGTTCTCCAGGGCCAATGAAGTCCCTCATGGGCTGCTTGATAGCTTTGCCCACCCATCCACAACTTTGCCAGACCCCCACTTAGAGGTAGCCATTGGTGGCTTTGTGTGAGAGCTGAGGGACTCGGGACTCTTGTCCCTTCACTGACTCACTGTGCAGATGGAGGTTTTTGGTGGTTTTTTTAATTTAAATTTAAATTTATTTATTTTATTGGGGGCTCTTATAACTCTTGTTACAATCCATACACCAATTGTATCTGACATAGTCATACGTATATTGCCATCATTCTTTTCTTTTTTCTTTTAAATTTATTTATTTATTTATTTACATTTTATTAGGGGCTCATACAACTCTTATCACAATCCATACATATACATATACATACATCAATTGTATAAAGCACATCCGTACATTCTTTGCCCTAATCATTTTATTTTTTTTTAAATCTTTTTATTGGGGCTCATAAGTCTCTTATCACAATTTGTACATACATCAAATGAGCAAAGCACCCGTATACATTCGTTGCACTCATCACTCTCATAATTCACCTTCCACTTGGGTTCCTGGAATCAACTCGGTTTCCCTTTTTTTCCACCCATCCCCCTCCCTCCCCGATCCCACCCCTGGTCCCTTGATAGTTTATAAATAATTATTATATCTTATCTTACACTCCCTGGCGTCTCCCCTCACCCGCCCCCCCCCCTTTGACAATCTCCCAGAGAGGAGGTTACACATAGATCTCCGAGATCGGTTGTCCCTTTCTACATGCCCTTCCCTCCTGGTGTCGCCACTCCCACCGCTGGTGTTGAAGGGTTCGTCTGTCCTAGATTCCCTATGCCTCCAGATCCCCACTGCACCGCTGTACATCCTCAGGTACTAACCCACCCAGGGGAGAGTATCGGTTGTGTCCCCACAGATCTGGAACATGCCATCATTCTTTTCTAGACATTTACTTTCTATTGAGCCCTTGGGATCAGCTCCTCTTTTTTTCCTCCTCCCCCAATCATGGTTCCTTGATAGATTATAGATTGTTATAATTTTCATATCTCACATCGACCATTGTCTCTTTTATCCTCAGATTTCTGTTGCTCCTCTCCCTGGGAGGGGTGTGTGGTTATATGTCATTCATTGCTACCGGTTCCCCTTCCTCCCATGCTCTACCTCCCTTCCCCCTACCCTTTTGGTATCTCTATTCCCATACCTGTTCCTGGGTTCCATGTGTCGTGAGTTTTATATCTTGCTAATACCTATGCACTCTAGTCCAGAGTGGGAAGCGGCACCTGGGTGATGATAAGGGGGGGTGAGGAGGCCTCAAGGTGTCAGAGGCAGATTGTGTGATTCATTGGTGCGATCCATGTCTCCTAAGGAGGGCCTCCACCCAGTGGGACACAGCATCTGGGAGGCTTGTGGCTTTCTCCTGAGACAGCATGGTGGCCAAGCGCCCGGCATTGAGTGTGGGACTCTGGGCCTGGGGTGGCAGCACTTGCAGAAGCCACCCCCTCCCCCAGGCACACACCTGGATACGGACAAGCACGTGAGACAGTTGGCTGTGAACTTTGAGGGTGGCCTCAGCGTCACAGAGCAGGTGGGGTCTGGCCTGAGTCAGCTCCCACAGATCCAACCAGGCAGCCCTGCCCCCAGGCGGGGGTCAGCAATTATCCCAGCATGCTCATTCCTCCCCCTCAGCTTCTGTCTGGTCAACCCTTCAGCTTCCTGGTTGGGATTAGAACTTGTCCTAAGCTCCCAGAGGGCCAC
The DNA here is from genome assembly GCF_050624435.1 of Tenrec ecaudatus. Lineage (NCBI taxonomy): Eukaryota > Metazoa > Chordata > Mammalia > Afrosoricida > Tenrecidae > Tenrec > Tenrec ecaudatus. Next base: position 571,017 of record NW_027457553.1, on the reverse strand, counting down.
CGTCCTGAGATCTTGCTCAGCGCTTTAGGCCTTTCTGCAAACTCTCCTCCCAGGAGCCCATTATCACTAGCAGTTTACGCCTTGCTCTAACGATGCTCCAGGAGGCCTGCTTGGGAAGTTTTGGGCTGTTGCCTGGTTCAGTCCCACTAACTGCTCCTCAGGAGGAAGAAGAGGTTCCCTGCTCCTGGAAAGATTTACTGACTTGCAATCCCTCTGGAGGATCCCCAAGAGTCAGCAGGTGGGTATATTTTAAAGCACGGCACACGGCAGGTAGCCACGTTGTGTGCCACCCAGGCATGCTGTGTGTTTGGAGGAGACTGCACACCCTTCAAAGGTAGAAGCTGCACCCCTCCATGGTTCTTGCATGCAGCAAATGCCGGCCCCCTGAGACTCCGGGCCAGCCTCTGGGCTAGGATCATGGGGAAATCAGGATCTCGCCTAAGCTCCATCTGGGCTGGAAACGCAGTAGCTTTTACTGTGACCTGGGTCAGTCTGGGGCTGTGCAGGGCATCCTCAGCCCAGCTCAACTCTTCCCAGAACGCCCCTGCAGGTGCAGGGAGCCCGTGGCTTGGGAAAGTGACCCTGCTAAGTGGGCTTTGTGACCAGGCTCCCTGATCCACCGACCCAGCTTTGCCTCCTCCACAGGCCGCAGACAGCAGGGGCTGCCCTGGGTTCCCTGAACTCGGACCCTCTCCAGAGACAGTGGTTTGGCAGAGCCGCAGCACAGCAAGGGTCTCCCTGGAAGCTTCTTCATCCCATGCCCAGCACCTCCTCCCAAACTCACCCCTGCTGCAGGCTGCTGGTACTCACTGTAGGTCCTGTCACCACTGCTGGGCCATGGAGGCAGTGCTAGGCCACCACTCCAGCAGGCTCTCCGCTAGTGGGGCAGGCTGCCCCCTGGTGGCCACCCATCTTTACTTGGTGCCGAAACATTGCAAACTTGGTTAAGAGGAGCTGAGAAGAGAGGAGAGGGGTCACAGGGGGCCCTGGCTGTTGGGCTGTGACTCAGTGAGTGACAGGGCAGGGCAGGACTGAAGAGCCACAGAACTTGCCCCTCTACGCAGAGAGGGGAATAGGAAGCAACAGCTGTCCTCAGTCCAGACTGAAGTTCCCCATCAGCCCCTTGTGCATGCAGCCCCCCTCCACTACCCGTCTTCATTCGGCTCCAGGGCACCTTCCTTGCCCCTAGCCCCTTCATCACTAGGGTGTGCTCATATTCCTCTCTCCTCTGGCCACCTGCTGCTGGCTGCTCAGCCAGCTCTGCAAGTCCTCGGCTTCCCTCAGGAAGCCCTGCAGTGCCAGCATCCTCTTCAGATCCTGGCCCCTGTGGTGACAGCCTGAGTCCCCCAACAGTTAGTGTGCATGTGTCCACACTCTGGAGGTCAAGGGACCCAATCAAATGGGCTGCCTGAAGGACAAGGTTCTTCATGGTCTTTGCCCAGGCTGCTCCTCTGGATTCAAGAAGCAAACCCAGGGCATGGGGAGTTGGGGCTGGCGAGGGTGTGGCTGTGGGGAAGGGCAGGTGACTGGAGCCAGGGAGCCGAGCCCCTGCCCTGCAGGCACTCCTCAAAAGTTTGTGGGAAGAGGAAACAGTGAAGGACTCATCTTTTCCTGACACATGTCTACAGGCCTCTGTCATGGTTCTCTTCAAGGCAGGGGTAGCATCTAGGGGAATAAGCAACCCCAGCCAGTTTTCTGGTACCCACGGATGCAGTGACCCTCACTGTTGGGCTGCCAACTCCCGCAGTGTCTGCAGCTGCTTCCAGTGCTTCCCCTGCATCACACCCAGCTGCTCTGAGACCTCAGTTACAAGGATCTACGTATAACTTCCTCCCTGGGGGATGGACAATGGAAAAGTCGGTGAAGGGAGACAAAATATGTAAGACCTGACAAATTATCAAGGGTTCATGAGTGACGGGAGAACAGGGAGGGTGGAGAAAAATGAGGACATGAAGCCAGGGCTTTAAGTGGAGAGCAAATGTTTTGAGAATGATGAGGGCAATGAATGTACGGATGTGCTTTACACAACTGATGCATGTATGGATTGTGATAAGAGTTGTATGTGCCCCTAATAAAATGAATTTTAAAAATTAAATCATTATAATTTCTTAGGACAATGCCATTTGTATTTCAAAGCAACATTCACGAAAACTATTTTTTCACCTTCACTATCTTCTATTTAGTTTTAGATAGAGCAAAAACAATTCTTATTCCTTTTTATGAGATGTAATGCAAGTAGACCTAAATTTATGCATAATTAAAAATTTGAATGAACAAAATATTTTGTTAAAGAATTTGACCTTTTGTGAAAATCATCGAAAGCATATAGGATTTTATTGAAGGGTTGGGAATGTTTTCCTCTATTTTATTCTAGTATTTGGTCTGAGGTTCTTATGGCATATTCTGATTGTTGTCATGTAAGATAATGCACATTCCATATAAGAGAAAACTTTCCTGATAATATTTTCCTATCCATTGCTTCCTGCTGAATCTCTCATTTGTTCTTTTATCATTATTTTTTCCTATAAAAAACCCAGGCTGCTTAATTTTATTCTTATTAGTCATTTATATAAATTAGGAAAATATTTATTATAGATACATTTTTATTAAAAATCTTTTATTGGAGACTCTTACAACTTTTGTTGCAATCCATATTGATTGCATCAGGCATTTTGTACATATGCTGCCTTCATTCATTTAGAGACATTTTTTCTTTTTCTTTTTTAAAATCATTTTATTGGGGCTCATACAACTCATCACAATCCATACATACCCCAATTGTGTAAAGCACACTTATACATTCGTTGCCTTCATCATTCTCAAAATTTGCTTTCCGCTTCGATTCCTGGAATCAGCTCATTTCCCCTTTCCCCTCTCCCCCTCTCACCCTGCTCCTCTTCCTTCATGAACCCTTAATAATTTATAAATTATTATTTTCTCTTATCTTACACTGCGCGGCGTCTCCCTTCACCCAATTTTCTGTTGCCCATCTCCCAGGGGGGAAGTTATATGATGATCCTTGTGATCGGTTTACTATTTCTACACCCACTTCCCTCCCAATATCGCCACTCTCACCGCTGGTCCTGAGGGGTTCATCTGTCCTGGATTCCCTGTGTTTCTAGTTCCCATCTGTAGCCCTGTGTATCTACTGGTCTAACCAGTTTTGTAAGGTAGAATTGGGATCATGAGAGGTGGGGGGAGGATGTGTTTAATAACTAGAGGAAGGTTGTGGGTTTCATTATTGCTACACTGAACTCTGAGTGACTCATCTCCTTCCCACTACCCCTCCGCAAGGGATGTGCAGTTGTCTACAGGTGGGCATAGGTCCCCCGTCATGCACTCCCCTCATTCACGATGATATAATCCCCCCTCCCGCCATTGTTGCTTGAAAACTGGTCCCCTCAGCACTTCATGATCGCACATGTTGGTGTGATGCTTCCATGTGGGCTTTGTTGTTTCAGGGCCTGCTTGTTTACTTTCAAGCCTTTAAGACCCGGGACGCTATATCACTTGATAGCCGGGCACCATCAGCCTTTTTCACCACACTTACTTATGCACACATTCATCTTCAGCGTTTATGTGGGGAAGGTGATCACACAGTATTGGTTTTTGTTGTTTGGTGTCTGCTACCTGATCCCTTCAACACATCGTGTTCACTTAGGCTTGTGTGCTTCTTCTCTGTGGGCTTTTTTGCTTCTGAGCTAGAGTTCAGCCTGTTTGCCTTCAAGCCTTTAAGACCCCCAGAGTTTCATTATATTGTGCAGAGTGGCTATGAGCCCAACCCACTCAACTGCACCCAACAACAATAACAACAGGACCTGTGCTTCTAACAATATTCTGAATAAGGCCTTAAGAGAATCTCCCCTTTGTTTAGAGCAGCGGCTCTAGACCTGTGGGTCGTGTCTGCTTAGGGGGTCAAACAGCCCTTTCATGGGGTGGCCTGAATTATAGCAGTAGCAAAATTACAGCTAGGATGTAGCAACAAAAATAATTTTATGGTTGGTTGGTCACGACTACATGAGGAACTAGATGAAAGGGTCGTGAGTAAGAATGTTGAAAACCACTGTCCAAGAGGAAGACTCAATTCTTGATACAGTTGAAGGGCAACAAAATAGAGTCAGCCCCAATATAGATGGGATAGCACAGTGGCTGCAACAATAAACACAAGCCAAAGAAACACGGCAAGGATGCCACAAGACGGGACAGTGTTTCATTATATTGACATAGAGTTGCTATGAGTCAAAACCCACAAGAAAAAAATAGGACTTGTTTTTCTAACAATGTACCTAAGTAGACCTGAAGAGAACCTCCTATTAGTTTAGCGCAGCGGTCCTCAAACTGAGGGTTGTGACCCCTTTTGGGGGACGAATGACCCTTTCACGGCAGTGGGCCGTTCATTAAAGTGGAAAAATTAGAGTTATGATCTAGCAATGAAAATAATTTCATGATTTGGCAGTCACCACTACATGAGGAATGGTATGAAAGAGTCATGGCATTAGGAAGGTTGAGAACCACTTCCCTAGAGGAAGACAGAATTCTTGGTAGAGTAGAAGGGCAGCAAAGGTGAGGCAGCCCCTACAAGATTGATTAGCCCAGTGGCTGCAACAATGAGCACAAGCAAATGAACAACTCTGAGCATGGCATTGGACTGGGCAGCATTTCTTCATATTGTGCATAGAGTTCTTGTGACCAGAAACCCACTCAACAGCACTCAACAAAAATAACTACAGGACTTGTGCTTCTAACAATATGGTGAAGTAGGACTTAAGAGAAAGTCCTTTAACTTTAGAGCAGCAGTTCTCAACCTGTGGGTCGCGCCACTTGGGAGGGTAGAATGACCCTTTCACAGGGGTGGCCCAATTCATAACTGTAGTACAATTACAGTGACAAAATACCAATGAAAATAATTTTATTGTTGTGGGTCCCCACTAAATGAGAATTGATATGAAAGGGTAGTGGCATTAGGAAGATTAAGAACCACTTCACTAGGCAAGACACAAATTTGGTACAGATGGGAAGGAAGAGAGCGGCAGTCTCCAACAAGTTGCATTAGCACAGTGGCTGCAACACTGAGGCCAAGCACACAAGCACGGTGAGGGTGGCACAGGACAAGGCAGCTTTTCATTATATTGTGCATAGAGTTGCTAAGAGTCAAAACCCACTCGACGGAACTTAACGACAATAACTACAGGACGTGTACTTCTAACAATATGCTGAACTAGATCTTAAGAGAAACTCCTCTAAATTTAGAGTAGTGGTTCTTATCTTGTGGGTCGCGACCCCTATGGGGTTTCAGACGAGCCTCTCACAGGTGTTGCCCAATTCATAACAGTAGAAAAATCACAGTAATGGAGTAACAATGAAAAAAAATTACTGTTGGAGGATCACCACAACATTAAGGATTGTATAAAGGAGCCATGCCATTAACAAGGTTCAGAAACACTGCCCAAGAGGAATACACAAAACGTGGTACTGCAGAAGGGCAGCAAGTGAGAGGCAGACTCTACAAGATGTAATAGCTCAGTGGCTGCAACAATGAGTGCCATCAACAAACCACTGTGAGGACGGCACAGGACGGGGCAGCGTTTCATTATATTGTGCGTAGAGTTGCTGAGAGTCAAAACCCACTCGACAGCAACTAACAGCAACACACAAAAAGGACTTGAGCTTCTAAAAATATGCTGATGTAGATCTTAAGAGAAACTCCTCTTAGTTTAGAGCAGGCTTCTCAACCTATGAATCACGAACCATTTTGGGGAGTGAGTGGGTTGAATGACCCTTTCACAAGGGTTGCCTGATATATAAGATTAGCAAAATTTCAGTAATGAAATATCAGCGAAAATTTTGTATGACTGGGGGTCCACCACTCTATTGGGAACTGCATGAAAGGGTCGTGGAATTAGGAAGATTGAGAACCACTGTCCGAGAGGAATTCACAAATGTTGGTAGAGTAGAAGGGCAGCAAAGGAGAGGCAGCCCCTCCAAGTTGGAATACCTCAGTGGCTGAAACAACCAGCACAAGCAAAGAACCATTGTGAGGAATGCACAGGATGGGGGAGCGTTTCGTTACATTTTGCCTAGAGTTGCTATGAGCTAAAACCCACTTGAAGGCACCTAAATACAATAACAACAGGACTTTTGCTTCTAACAATGTGCTGAAATATATCTTAAGAGACATTCTTCATAGTTTGGAGCGGAGATTCTCAACCTGTGGGTCACGACTCCATTAGGGTGATGAACTACCCTTGCACATGGGTGGACCAATTCATAGCAGTAGCTTCATTACAGTTATGAAGTAGCAATGAAGATAAATTTATGACTGGGATTGTACCCACTACATGAGGAGTGGTATATAAGGCCTGTGGCATTATAGGAAGGTTGAGAGCCACTGTCCTCGAGCAAGACAGAAATCTTGGCAGATCAGAAAGGCAGCAAATGAGAGGCAGACCCCCAGATGTTAGATTAGCGCAGTGGCTGCAACAATGAGTGCAGACAAGAAACCACTGTGAGGATGGCACAGGACGGGGCAGCGTTTCATTATCTTGTGCGTAGAGTTGCTGAGAGTTAAAACCCACTGGGCAACACCTAACAACAATCACTGTAGGACTCATGCTTTTCACAATATGGTGCTGTAGATCCTAAGAGAAACTCCTCTTAGTATAGAGCAGTGGTTCTCAACCTGTGGGTCGCTAGCCCTTTGGGGGGGTCAAAAGACCCTTTCACAGTGGAGGCCTGATTCATAACTGTAGCAAAATTAAAGTTACGAAGTAGCAATGAAAATAATTTTATGATTCGGGGTTCATCACTACCTGAGGAAATGAATGAAAGGGCAGTAGAGGGGCAGCAAAAGAGAGGGAGCCCCTCAAAAGTTGGATTAGCCCATGGCTGCAACAATGACAACAAGCAAAATAACCACTGTGAGGGTGGCACGAGACGGGGTCACGTTTCATTATATTGTGTATAGAGTTGCTATGAGCCAGCACACATTCAAAGGCACCAAACAAAAACAACAGGACTGTGCTTCGATGAATATGCTGAAGTAGACCTTAAGAGAAACTCCCCTTAGTTTAGACCAGTGGTTCTCAAACTGTGTCACAGTGCCTTTAGAAGACTAATGAACCTTTCACATGGGTGGCCTGATCCATAACAGAAGCGAAATTACAGTTATGATGTAGCAATGAAAATATTTTATGGTTGGGGTGTCACCACTACATGAGGACTGGTATGAAATAGTAGTGGCATTCAGAAAGTTGAGAACCACTATTCTTGAGGAAGACACAAATCTTGGTACGGAAGGGCAGGAAAAGAGAGGTAGTCCCTAACAAGATGGATTACCACAGTGGCCGCAACAATGAGCGCAAACAGAAGAACCACTGTGAGGATCCAACGGGCTGGACAACGTTTCATTACATTGTGCATAGAGTTGGTATGAGCCAAAACCCACTCGAAGGCAGCCAAAAACAAGAACAGGATTTGTGCTTCTAACAATATGCTGAAACATACCTTAAAAAGAAACTCCTCTTAGTGTAGAATAGCAGTTCTCAAACTGTGGGTCGTGATGCCTTTTGGGGGGTGGGGGGGAGAATGACTATATCACATGGTGGTCTGATTCATAACAGTAGCATAATTTTAGTTATAAAGTAACAAGGAAAGTAATTTTATGATTGGGGGGCGGTCACCAATACATGGGGAATGGTGTGAGAGAGTCGTGCATTAGGAAGTTTGAGAACCACTGCCCTAGAGGAAGACACAAATCTGGGTACAGTAGAAGGTCGGCAAATGAGAGGCAGTCCCCCAAAAGATGGATTAGCACAGAGACTGCAACAATGAGCGAAAACAAAGGAAAAGTGTGAGGGTGTTAGAGGATGGAACAGTGTTTCATGATACTGTGCATAGAGTTGTTATGAGCCAACTATGAGCCAAACCCACTCGACAGCCCCTACCAACAATAAGAACAGGACTCGTGCGTGTAATAATATACTGAGCTAGACTACAGGAGAAACTCCTCTTAATTTAGAACAGCGGTTCTCAACCTGTGATTTGTGACCACTTTGGTTGGTTGAACAACCCTTTCCCTGGGTGACTAGATTCATAAGACTTGCAAAATTACAGTCATGGAAAAACAGTAGAAAAAAACCTTTATGCTTTGGGGACCACCACTACACATTGGGAAGTGTATGGAAAGGTCGTAGAAATAGGAAGGGTGAGAAACACTGTCCTAGAGGAAGACGCAAGTACAATAGAAGGGCAGCAGAAGAGAGGAAGTCCCTACAAGACGGATTTGCACGGTAGTTGCAACAATGAGCGCAAGCAAAGAACCACTGTGAGGATGATGCAAGTCTGAGCAGGCCTGTATTATATTGTGCACAGGGTTGCTATGAGCCCAAACCCTCTCCACGGCCTAAACATCAATAACAGGAGGAATCATACATCTAACAATATGCTCAACTAAACCTTGAGTGAAACTGCTCTTAGTTTAGAGCAGCCGTTCTCAACTTGTGAGTGGTAAATCCTTTGGGGGTGTTCGAATGACCCTCCCATAGGTGTGGGCCGATACGTAACAGTAGCAAAATTACAGTTGTGAAGTAGCAGCAGTATAATTTTTTGGGTTGGGGGGGTCATTACTACACGAGGCACTGTATGAAAGGGTCGAGGCATTAGGATTGCTGAAAACCACAGTCCTACGGGAAGACACAAGTCTTGATACAGTTGAAGGGCCGCAATATAGAGTCAGCCCCCAAATATATGGAATAGCACAGTGGCGGCAGCAATGAGCTCAAGCTAAGGAAACACTGTGAGGATCGCACAAGATGGACCAGCGTTACATTATATGGAGCATAGAGTTGCTATGAGTGAAAACCCACTCGACTGCATCTGACAACAAAACAACAGGACTTGTGTTTTTTATAACGTGCTGAAGTAGACCTTAAGAGAAACTCCTATTAGTTTAGTGCAGCGTTTCTCAACTTTTGGGTCACGAGCCCTGTTGGGGGATGAATGAACCTTTCATAGTGGTCGCCCAGTCATAACAGTAGAAAAATTAGAGTTTCAATGTTGCAATAAAATAATTTTATGATTTGGCAGTCAGCACTATATGAGGAACGGTATGAAAATGCTGTGGCATTAGGAAGGTTGAGAACCACTGCCCTAAAGGAAGACACAAATCTTGGTAGAGTAGAAGGGCAACAAAAAATAGCCACCCCCCCCCCAATATGGCTCCCACAATGAGCACTAGCAAACAACAACTGTCAGGATGGCACAGGTCTGGGAAGCATTTCATGATATTGTGCAGAGATGCGATGAGCCAAAACCCCCTCCGCGGAACTTAACAACAATAACAACTGGGCTTGTGTGTTTAACAATATGCTGAAGTAAATCTTAAGAGCAACTCTTCTTAGTTTACAGCAGGGTTCTCAACATTGGGTTGTGAACACTTTCAGGTGGGGGGGTGTTTCGAAACACCCCTTCACAGTAATGGCCTGATTCCTAACTGTAGCAAAAGTACAGTTATGAAATATCAATGTATATAATTTTATAATTTTATGTTTGTGGTCCACCACTACATTGGGAACTGTACGAAAGGGCCACAGAATTAGGATGTATGAGAAACATTGTCCTAGAGGAAGACACAAATGTTAGTACAGCAGAAGGGCTGCAAAAGTCAGGCAGCCCCTACAAGATGGAATAGATGCAGCAGTGAGCGCAAGCAAAGGACCGCAGTGAGATGGCACGAGATGGGGCCGAGTTTCATTATATTGTGCATACAGTTGCTATGAGCCAACACACACTCAAAGGCACCAAACAATAATAAAAAGAACTTGGGCTTTTAAGAATATTCTGAAGTAGACCTAGAGAGAAACTCCTATTCGTTTAGACCATTGGTTCTCCAACTGTGTGTCGAGACACCTTTGAGGAGACTAACGAACCTTTCACATGGGTGGCCTGATCCATAGCAGAAGCAAAATTACAATTATGATGTAGCAATGCAAATATTTTATGGTTGGATGTCACCACTACACGAGGAATGGTGTGAAGTGGTTGTGGCATTTGGAAAGTTGAGAACCACTGCTCCTGAGGAAGACACATATCTTGGAACGGAAGGGCAAGAAAAGAGAGGCAGTGCCCAACAAGATGGATTAGCACAGTGGCTGCAAAAATGAGTGTGAGCAAAAGAACCACTGTATGGAAGGCACAGGTCGGGAAAGCATTTCATTACATGGTGCATAGAGTTGGCATGAGCCTAAACCCATTCGAAGGCACCAAACAACAGGATTTGTGCCTCTAACAATATGCTGAAGAAGACTTTAAAAGAAACTCTCAGTGTAGAGTAACAGTTCTCTAACTGTGGGTCACGACGTCTTTCGAGGCAACAATGAGCATTTCACATGGGTGACCTGATTCATAACAATAACAAATTTATAGTTATGGAGTAACAAGGAAAATAATTTTATGATTGGGGGGGGGGCGTCACTAGTATATGAGGAATGGTGTGAAAGAGTCATGACATTAGGAAGGTTGAGAACCACTGCCCTAGAGGGAGACATAGATCTGGGTACAGTAGAAGGGCAGCAAAAAGAGGCAGCTCACAGCACGATGGAATACAACAGTGGCTGCAACAATCCGCGCAAGCAAAAGAACCACTGGGAGGATGGCGCAGGACAGGACACCTTTCCATCATATTGTGCTTAGAGTTGCTAGGCGTCGAAAGCTACACAACAGAATCTAACAATAACTATAGGATTTGTGCTTCTGACAATAGGGTGAAGTAGATATTAACAGAAACTCCTCTTAGTTTAGACCAGCGGTTTTTAACCTGTGGTTCGCGACCACTTTTGGCGATCGAATGACCCTTTCACAGGTGTGAAATGATTCATAACTGTAGGAAAATTACAGTTACGAAGTAACAATAATGTTATGATGGGGGTCACCACTACATGAGGAACTGTGTGAAAGGGTCATAGCATTAGGAAATTTGACAACCACTGACCTAGAGGAAGACACAAGTCTTGGTACAGTTGAAAGGCCACAAAAAAGAGGCAGCTACCCAAAAGTTGGATTAGCACAGTGGCTGCAACAATGAGCACAAGCAAAAGAACCACTGTGAGGATGGCATAGGATGGGAAAGCGTTTCATTATATTGTGCATAGAGTTACTATGAGCCAAAACCCACTCGATGGTACCTAACACCAATAACAACAGAACTTGTGCATCTACCAGTATGCTGAATTCTATCTTAAGAGAATCTCCTCTTAGTTTAGACCAGGGGATCTTCACCTGTGTGTCGCGACCCCTTTGTGGGTATGGAATGAAAATTTCACAGGGGTGTCGTGACTCATAACAGTAACAAAATTACAGTTATGAAGCTGCAATGAAATCATTTTTATGGTTGGGGGGGTCACCACTAAATGAGAATCGGTATGAAAATATCATGGCATTAGGAAAGTTGTGAACCACTGCTCTAGAGGAAGTCCAAAATCTTGGTATGAAAGGGCAGGAAAAGAGAGGCGGTCCCCAACAAGATGCATTAGCACAGTGGCTGCAACAATGAGCGCAAGCAGAGAACCACTGTGAGGATGTCACAGGACAGGGCGGCGTTTCATTATATTCTGTGTAGAGTTGCTATGAGACATACCCACTCGACGGCACCTAACAACAACAACAAATGGACCTGAGCTTCTAACAGTATGGTGAAATAGACCTTAAGAGAAACTCTTCTAAATTTAGAGCAGTGGTTTTCACCATGTGGGTCGTGACCCCTTTGGGCCTTAGACGAACCCTTTACAGGGTGGCACTATTCATAACTTGTAAAAAACGAGAGTTACAAGTAGCAAAGAATATAATTTTATGATTGGGGTTCTACCACTACAAAGGAAACTATGATATTTGTATTTGCATGTACATGTCTTTGTCTAGACCTCTATAAATGCACTTTGACTCCTAGCTCTTTCCTCCATCTCCCTTGACTTTCCTCCTCTCCCACTACTATGCTCCGTCCCCACCTGGGTTACAGCTATACCTCTTCTTTACGTTACCTTACCCTTGATCATTCCATACCAGGCCTGCCACTTCCCCCTCACTACCATTTTGAGTCCCATGTTGTTCCCTTGTCCCTGTGTTTGTTAACACCACTTCCTTACCCCCCCGCACCTCCCCCTATCCCAAGAGCCCCCGGAACTGTCGGTCCTGTTGTTTTTCCTCCAGATAGTTCATCCAGCCTGTCTTATTTAGACAGACCTGTGGAGACACTAACATGCACGAAAACAAGACAGAGGAAAACAAAGCAACAGTATAAAACCAGACAACAAAACAACAAAAACAAACCACTGACAAAGAACAAAACAAAACACATCAAGAAAGAAGAGCTTGTAGTTAGTTCAAGGATCATTTGTTGGATCTTAGGAGAGTTTTCCAATCCAGTCTGTTGAGGCACCACCACCTGGCTCCAAAGTCCACTTTCAGCATTCCCTGGGGACCTTGCCACTCCATTCCCTTGCTGTTCCACTGCACTCCACCACACTTTGCCTCGGTGTGGTGGAATCAGGTTAGGTGCAATTCGCACACTGTGTCTCCACTGCTGTCCCCTGTATCACCCTTGGTCACTGAGGGGCATCATGTCTCATAGTGGGGCCAGCCATGTTGTTCTCTTTGTGGACTGGCTGCTCTGAGACTGGAACTCTTTAGGGGAGTAGAAAGCCTCATCTTTCTCCCTTGGAGTGGCTGGGGATTTCAAATTTGCCATTTCAGACATTGCGTTCAGCAGCCCAACACATAACCCCTATACCCCACCATAGCTACAGAAAACAATAAAGAAACAAAATCCAACAACACTCATTGCCATTGGGTGCATAACAATCCTATCGAGAGAAAATACTCCGGCTTCCTGGGCTTCCAGGGGTATAACTCTTTGTAAAAATAAAAGTGTGTTATGTTTTCAGTGAAAGTTTACATAACCGATTAGATTTTCATTTAACAAATTCTCTACTTGTTTAGTGACATTAGTTACTTTTTTCAATAAAAAGGAAAGCAGAAAATTAAAAAAGAACAAATGAAAAACGTGTTAAGAGTAAAGACAAATGATAAGATGTTAATTTTTAACCTAATCATATCTGCAACAATACACTTTCTGATGTACTGACGGTGAGCAGGGTTTAATCCCATCCCTGGTGAATAGTCCCAGGGGATTTAATGGAGGCTTATTCTCTGTGGAATCTCTGCCAATGCATTTTGAGTTTTTATACTCATCTAAGGCTATAACTCTTTATGGGAGAAGAAAGCCTCATCTTTCTCCAAAGGAGTGACTGGTGAATTCCAACTGCTGACCTTGCAGTTAATAGCCCAACACATAACCCATTATGCCACCAGAAGAGAGATTTGCCTCTGGGTGCCTTCCAATGCAAGCACTACAATTATGCAAGGAGGATATTTTTTTCTGTACTGGAGCCAGGTCAATTCAGAACCAGTGTGTCCATGGTTTGCAGCGAAGTCAGAGGAAGAAGAGGGTAGACTGTCTATAACTTCTCATAGCCCAGGGAAATGCTAGGCCTGGAAGGGGGCATGCAGGCTCAACCATATTCAGAAAATCTGCACACTAACCTTCCTGGCTCAAATTATTACCAGCACCATGTCTCTGAATATCACCTAAAAGCAAAATAGTGAAAGCACCATTTCCATTTCATAATACTTTTACTAAAAGTAAAGTTCAATTCAGTGATGTGAAGAAGCTGGAAAATTATCTTTTCATTTCTTTCTTTTTCTTTCCCTCCCTTTCCCCTTCTCCGCAGAACTGAGAGGCAGAAGGAATAAAGGCAGCATGGCACCAGCTGGAGGACACCGTGGGGTCAGGGTCACCATTTAACTGATGCTTCTCCAGTTTGGAGGGGCAACTGGATGTCCTCATTTGTGAATTTGCTTATTAATCTTTTTGAGTTAGCAAGGTCATGGTAATAAAGGATTGTTGGTGTTTTTGTTAGGAACCTTCTAGTCCAGTCCAATTCATAGTGACTCAATGCATCAGTGCAGAGCTCTCTAGACCAATGGTTCTCAACCTGTGGGACCCTTGCACAGGGTGACTGTAACAAAATTACAGTTATGAAGCAGCAATGAGAATATTTTTATGGTTGTGGAGGTCACCACAACATGAGGAACTGTATGAAAGGGTTGTGACATTAGGAAGTTTGAGAACCACTGCTCTAGGCTTCTCTATGCTGTAATCTTTACAAGAATGAGTTGCCTGGTTTTTCTTCCAAGAACAGAGCCACTGGTGGGTTCAAACCTTCAACCTTTTGGATAGCAGCTTAGTACTTAACCATTGTGCCTACAGGGCTCTTTGATAAACTCTATTAGAGGGTCTTAACCATTGCAACCCCATGGATCCTTTTGGCATTTAGGAAAGGCTATGGAACACCTGCTCACTCCCCAGAATAATATTTCCAAATACCTCCAATGAAATACAGAATCACAAAGGCACAAATTGTATTGAAATGCAGTGATAAAAATAAAAGACATTGGATTTGTGGCAAATATACATGTTAATAAATACATTAAATATGATCTGATGGTGGGTCTACTAAAAGAAACCCACACCATTGGGTTGATCCTGACTCACTGTGACCCTATATAAAATTCCTCAGGCTAAATCTTTACAGGAGCAGATCATCTCACCTTCCTCTCAGAGAACAACTGGTGCCTTTGAACTGCCAACCTTGAGGTTACCTGCCCAATGGCTCACCCACAGCGTCACCGTGTGTTCTATATAGTGATGAGCATGAACTGTACTCAACGATGGCTGCAACGACTAGCATGGGGTGTGAAAGCATGTAGAATTTCTCTCGGTGGTAATCATATCGCTATTCTGAACATAGCTGTGGACATGCTAAACTGCCCTGCAAGCTTAGGGAAACTAACTCAACCAGGATTGTCCCTCATCCAATTTGACATTGCTCCCCAGCCTGCTGGGGCTCAGTGGCTCAGTGTTAGGGTCCCTTGTCTAGATACCAGGGCTGGCATGGGGAAAGTCATTCCTCTGCAGCCTTCTAGTGTGTGGGGGAAGATATTAGTGTTAAGCCTTGGCAGGAAATTTCTGGATTTTCCTGGCAGCCACATTCTTAATAACCATTTACTGAATACTTATTATATTCTGAGGGTAAATTGGTGGTTCAGTTGTAGAATTCTCCTTTTCCATGTGGGAGATCTGGGTTTGAGTCCAAGACAATGCAACTCATGTGCATCCAACACTCATTTGTCAGGGGGATGCTTGGTTATTGCTGTGGTACTGAACTGATTTCTGTGTTGCTATGATACTGAAATGGGGAAGCTTGGTTGGGTGCGGCTATGAGACTGAACCCGTTTCTGGGATGTGTCCAGACTAAGATGAGCGATGAAGAAGAGCCTGGCATTCTACTTCTGAAAACCAGTTAACGAAAACCCCTGTGAATCACAATCTGATGCACAACCAAAGAGATGGTGCAGGACCAGGGAGAATATTGCCCATGGAGTCACTGGGAGCTGGTTGTCACAGTGAATTGGACTGGAGGCTGACTCAACAGCAGCTAACAACCATTGTGTTCCAGGCACTTGATTTGCTTTAAAAATCTAGCTCAGCCTTCTGGTACAGGGAAGGGATTAATCATGCCTACTTTATAGCACACCGTGAACTCTGATCAATGTCAGGCCCTGCTTGTGTTTTGTCCCTCCTTTTCCACATTCATATCACTTCCATTCCCCTCTTCAGACTAATACCCCTGCTGGGTGCTTGGTGTGTGTGTGTCCTTATAGGCATACAGCCATGTGCACTAGACCATGCTGCTTGGTGAATGGGCTTTCAGCTTCCATGAATGGTACTGCAATATAAATCTCATTCAGTTTCTGACCTATTCAACTCCTTGCAATGTCATTAAGAGTTATTGCCATGCTGCATATCAATTGCATGTGCTGCTGCGTGCCACTTGGTCATGAGCAATCATCATCTTTCTTTTGTTTCCTTCTTCAGTTGTCTGTTGATTGGCATCCAATTCGGCTCCAACTCTTCTCTACTGCAGGCATCACTGTGTTGACCATTCTTGTAAAAATGCCCCAAGGGCCCTGTGAATTGGATAAAAAGCTTGGCCTATATACCCAGGAATTATGCGTTGGGCTGCTAACCCCAAGGTGAGCAGTTCCAACCCACCAGCTATTCCATGGAGCAAAGAGAGGCTGTCTGCTGTCGTAAGAATTTAGTTTTGTAAACCTAAAGCAGCAATTCTACTGTGCCTTGTAGGGTTGCTAATGAGGAAGAATCAACTGGGATTTTGTTTGTTTTTCTACATCCAGGAGAGAGCTTTGATGGGGGAGATATTAAGTGCTTGGCTGCTAAACCTAAGGTCAGTAGTTTGAAGCCGTCTTCCACACACTGTGGGATAAAGGCATGGCTGTCTACTTCCCAATAGAAGTCTTGAAAACATCATGGGACCATTCAGCTTTGTTTGATAGGGTCATGAGGAATGAAAGTCAACTCAGTGACTGCGCTTCTTTGGTTGTACGCCCAGGAGGGGCTCACTAGGTCCTAGGGTACATTCAATGGGCTTTCACTAAGCTCTGCCAGATTGCTGTGTAGCAAACCTGCATCATTAGCAGTGTTTCTCTGCTTTCCCCGGATCTCCAATGACACTTGGTATGTTTGTCTTTCTAACGGTTGCCCGTTTGATGGTTTTAAAAGGTCAAGCAAAATAAACTCATCTATCCCAGGCACTTTATGGTTCTGTAGCAGATTCTTAGGGTTGCCAAGCCACATTCCTTTGACCCATCTCTGACACCATCTCACTGCCTTCCAGTCAATACCGACTCATAGCGATCCTGTGGGGCAGTGTACAATTGCCCCCTGTGAGTTTCAAACACTACACCTCTTAATTGGGGTAGAAAACCCCATCTTTCTTCCTTGGAGCTAGTAGTTTTGAACTGCTGACCTTGAAGTTAGCAAACCAACTTGTAACCACTGCACTTCCAGGGCTCCTCCTGATATCCATCATAGCAGTGGCGAACGGCTCTATGTAAGTGCAGGCTCCTGCTGAAATGGTGTCTTATCACAACTGTGCAGCACGCAGCTCTCCATGTCCTTCTGCCTCGAAGCCTTTTCAAAGGCATGGAAAGCCAAACCCAGGAAGGTAGGAGAGGTCACCGTACTAGGAGGAATGCTCAACACCACTACAGGCGAAGAAGAGCCCAGCCTCCTGTTTCTGGTAGGCAATTCTAGGACAGAACCCATGTTGCTCAGAAGTCCTGGGGGAATCAAGCCCCTGTATCCTACATTAAAAGCCTCAACACCCCGTTCCCATTGTGATTGCTTCTCCCCCTAACTCAGTCTTGCGTCCGCTTTCCTATTCCCACTCCCTGCCATCAGATCTCAAATAGACTCCCTGCACCCAGGCCTGAGGAATAAGCTCGGCATGCAAGGGCACTCAATCCAAGACACACACATTACTCTGAATCTCCAAAACAACCCTGTGGGCTACGTGTGTAATCCCCAGTTCACAGATGAGAAATGGATTGAAGAACAGTGACACACCCAAGATCACACAGGCCAGGGTTCAAGTCTGTGTCTATCAGTTATTCTTTTATTCAAGTATGCCAGAGAAGACTGGGTCTTAACACTTGAGGAATCTTCTTGGAAGAATAAGGCAAACTACAGAAAACACAAAATGAATATCGCTTTTGTTCGTTTATCCATTTGCAAAAGACAAAATACCTATAGTGCTAAGAATAGTATTCATAGTTTCTATTACTACCCCCTCAAAGCTTAAATACTAGTCACCAAACTCAAACAAATTCAATGCTATCAAGGTGATTACAACTTATAGCAACCCCATATAGGGCTTCCAAGACTGTAAATCTTTACAGAAGCAGAGAGCTTCACTTTTCTCCCCCTGAGTGACTGGTGCATTTGAACTACTGACCTTGTGGTTAGCAGCCCATTGCTAAATGATTAGTTCCATAATCATTATGCTTACTTAACTCTACATTCTTTTAATTATTTCTCTATCAGTCCAAATTGCATCTGGCTACCTGGGAAAAAACAAACCGACTCTAGTGCTCTAATCACAACAGCTTCATTTTTCTTATATTAACACCAAAAATACCAAACCATTTGCCACTGAATTGATTCTGATTTACAGTTACCCCATATGATTCAGGGTAGAACTGTGCTCCATGAGGTTTTCAAGGGCTGAATTTTTAAATGTAGATTGCCAGGTTTTTCTTCCAAGACATCTTTGGCTTAGCAGTGAATTGTGTTAACCCTTTGCAACACACAGGGGTTTGTCTTATACAATAGTAAATCTTGAAATAGGTAGCCTAGGTCTGGTGTATTTGCTCAGGGACTCATCTTGCATATAGGAGAATGCATGCTTTTTGGTCTGCCAAACTCATGTAACCTATGTGACTCTCCCATCTTTCAATATTCTGACTAGGGAGCATGACAGCAGAAGAGCCAAGGACAAAAATGAAATGGGTTATGCCAGACAAGTGTTTTGCCTTAAACAACAACAAAAACTTTCTTGGGAGTCCTACTCAGTATCTTTCACCTACACATATTTGGCCCAAACTGGGTCAAATGCTCATGCACAGCTGCAAGGGAGCCTAGGAGTGAGCGATTTAAGTAGGTGCATTATCACCCTAAACAAAATTGAGCTTCTATTAATAGTAAGAATGAGAAAAATGGATACTGTTGAGGCATATAGCAGGGTTGGGTAGAATTCTATTTTGTGTCTTAATTTACAGTTTGAATGAACTCAGAAAAAGTCATAGAGAGTAGAACAAAGGGATGGATGTGCATCCAACCACCTCAACTACTCATTTCTTTTCATGCTCTCCCTCTAGCTTCCCTGAATAGTTCTTGGTTACACATTGGGCTGCTAATTGCACGGTCGGTATTTTGAAATCACCGGCTGCTCATCGGGAGAAAGATGGTACTCTACTCTGTAAAGAGGTACAGTCTCAGAACCTCACAGGTACAATTTTACCCATGTCCTGTAGGGTCGATATGAGTTAGCATTGATTCAATGGCAGTGAGCTTGGTTTGGATAGATCTGTGGAATCTTAGGATGGAATAGTTTGAATACACAGAAAAAAATTCAGTGGAATCATAACCCTCTAAATAATTACCCTCTAAAGCCACAAAGATCAACTGTGTCCAGCATGGTGACAGTTTAGCATATGCCATGGGGACATTGCTCATATCCCAGTGTTGTTAATCAACAAAATCTCACGCACTGCCACTTATAGTGACCCTATGCACAATAGAATAAAAGCCTTTCTAGTCCTGTGACATCCTCACAATGGTCATATTTTAGCCTATTGTTACAGCCACTGTGTTGATCCATCTCATTCTGGGTTTACCTGTTTTTGGATGATGCTCTACCAAGTATTTTGTCCTTTTCTAGGGACTAATTTCTCCTGATACCATGTTCAAAGTATATGAAATGGAGTTTAACCATCCTCACTTCTAAAATACATTCTGGCTGAACTTCTTCCGGGACAGACCTCTTTGTTCTGCTGGGCATTCATGGTATATTCAATGTTATTTGCAACATCATATTTGAAAGGCATCATATTTTCTTCAGTCTTCCTTATTTATGGTCCATCTTTCACATGCATATGTCAAACATTACCATCAAGTCTATTCTTATTCATAGTGACCATATAGGGTTTCCAAGGCTGTAAATCTTTACAGGGTCAAATAGCTTCCTCTTTCTTCTGTGGAGCAGCAAGTGGGTTGAACCACCAACCTTGCTGTTAGTCATTCAACCCATACCAGACACTGAAATTAAGATTCCTTTCACATGCATCTAAGGTGATTAAAAATATCAAGGCTAAAAGCAGGCATAACTTGCTAATCCCCAGAGCAAAGCATTTGCTCTTTCACATTTTAAAGAGGTCTTTTACAACAGATTTTTCCAATGAAATACATTGATTTATTGACTGCTGCTTCTGTGAGTATTGATTGTGGGTCCAAGTAAAATAGAGTTTAGCTACATTTCTCTATTTGTAATGATGTTGTGTGTTTATATTTGTCAAGTTGAGAAGACATTTGTATTCTTAGTGTTGAAGACTAATTTATACTGAAGGTGTACTATATGAGCTTTATCAGTAAGTACTTCAAGGCCTATTGACTTTCAGCCAGCAAGATTGGGTCATCTGCATAACACAGGTTGTTAATGATTCTTCCTCCAATCCAGATGCCTCAACTTCTTCATACAGAGCAGCTTCTCAGATTATTTGAATAAGTATAGTGTGATAGATAGGTAGGTTTATAGTGCCAACCTGGCCAATAAGAACATGTGGGATTAATAAGTTTGCAGTTTGATTAGTGGGCAAAGAGATAAATGGCTCAGCAAGCCACTCCTATCTCTCAGTTGCTCTCTGGTGACCAGACCAGTGTGTGGCTGCCTTACCTAGTTCTGCAGTTTGCTGCCTGCCTGTACTGCCATATTTACTGTTGCATGGAAGTGAGTTAAACTGAGTCCTCTGTACTGCTATGTGGACTAATTCGCTGTTATATTCCTTCGTGTTCTATCTATCTATCAAATCATAAATGTCCTGGTTTTGTTTCTCTAGAGAACCCTGTCTAACACATATGGTGAAAGGATATAACCCCAACACACACTCTCCTGATTTTAAACCACGCAGTATCCCCTTGTTCTATTCCAACCACTTCCTGTTGGTTTATGTACAGGTACCACAGGAGCACAATTAAATGTACGGGAATTCCCATTGTTCTCATATGTATTCATATGCTACCCAAAGTTTGTTATGATACACAGTAAAATCCTCTGCATTGTCAATAGTACATAAGTAAGCATTTTCCTTGTATCCTCTGCTTTCAGCCAAGGTCCATCTGAAATCAGCATTGATATACCTTGCCTCATGCCCTCTTTTAATACAGCCTGGATTTCTGGCAGCTTCCTGTTGACATATTGCTATAACTACTTTTAAAGTTATCGTCAATAAAATTGTACTTGCATGTCATATTAATGTTATTTTAATTTATTTTGCAGATTTTGTTATGTCATATTTCTTTAGAATGGACACAAATATTAATCACTTCCAGTTGGTTGGCCAGATAGCTATCTTCCAAATTTCTTGACATGGACTATCACTGCATGAGCGTGTTGAAATATTTCCATTCCTATCCCTTCCTTGCTTTTCACTAATGCTTACATTGCAGCTTCAACTTCCTCTTGGCCTTTTGAACTAGTAGAACCTCAACTAATTCTTGGGTACAGAGACTCTGTATACTCCGTCCATATTCTTTGGATTCTCCTTGCAAAACTCAATAGTTGGATAAATAATCCTTGAAAATTTTAATCCAAGGCTTGGATTTTTTCTTCTGTTCTTTCAATTTATGATATGCTGACTGTACTCATTCCTTTTGCTTTCCTAATTCCAGGTCTTTACACGTTACAATATAATTCTTTACTTTTTCTTCTCAAGCTGGCCTTTCCAATTTTTCTGTTCAACTCTTTTATTTCATCATTTCTTCCATTTGCTTTAGCTGCTTTAGGTTCAAGAGCAAGTTTCACAGTCTCCTCTGATATCCACTGTAGTATTTTCTTTCTTTACTGTATTATAATGATCTTTTTGAGGAGCCCCCAATAAAATGATTTGTGATAAATAAATAAATAGCCACAGATGACATGACAAAAAAAAAAAGATTGATGACCTTGATGCTATTTCACAAGTCTCCTTGGGGGTGTGACCTATTTCATAGCTATAAGTAGACTGTGGAGTATGGGCTCACTCTTTTTCTTCCTGATGAAAAGACCCTGGACCCTACGTCTGGTTCTAGGGATGGCAATCACCATGAAACATGCTGACCCTAAGAGCTGTCTGTGGCCTGCCAACAGCCTGTTGACTTTGGATTCTCCCAACTCTGCCTCCACCAACCTGTGGTTTCCCTGTTTCTTGGACTATTCCTCCAACAGCTTCATGAATCTGGAAGTGCCTCTAGTTTGCATCTGATTTATGGGCAGGAGTTGGTCTGGGGTTTCTTGTTGTGTGGACTTCTTAATGTAAAATTGTTTATTGATATGAATTTCCTTCTTCTACATGTATCAGTATCACTGGTTTGTTTCGCTAGAAACCCCAGCCGACCACAGATATAATATAGGCTGTATTTGGGCTCTTTTGCGTTCTTATTTTAATTTTCTTCAGGTTTGACTTGAACTTGCATATTAGTAATTGATAGTCTGTTACATAGTTGGCCCCTGGTCTTATTTTGTCTCAATGATATTGAGCTTCTCTATCATGTCTTCCCACAGATTTAATCAATTCCATTCCTGTGTATTCCACATGTATATATGCCGCTCCTGTTGTTGAATAAAGGTGTTTGCAATGAGGAAGTTATTGCTCTTGCAGAATTCATTCATGCAGTCTTCAGCTTCTTTTCGATCCCCAAAGTCATAGTTTCTAATTACTCTTCCTTCCTTTTTGTTTCCATGTGTGCATTCCAATTGTCAACAATTATGAATGCATTTTCAGTACATGTGTGATCAATTTCAGACTAAAGAAGTTGGTATAATTCTTCATTGGCTTTAGTGGTTTGTAAGAATATTTGAATAATGGTTCTATTAACCGGCCTTCCTTGTGTATGAAGATAGATATTATTCTGTCAAAGGCAGCATTGCACTTAAAGATAGATCTAGAAATGCTCTTTTTGAGGATCAAAGAGAAATTCTTTTGAATTTGTCATTGTCAGCGTAGTCATTCTTATCATTTTAAGATTCAAAGGGACTATTTCAACTCACCAATGCCTAGGATATTGATCTTTATAGGTCAGATTCCGTTTTTTATGATTTCCAGTTTTCCTAGATTCTTATTTTGCACGTTTCATGTTCTGATTATTAATGAATGGTTGCAATAATTTTTCTCATTTTGAATTATAATCCATCAGCAAATGAAGGTGCCAGAAGCTTTAGTACACTTTGTTGCTAGATGCCTTCAAGTTAGTTCTGTCTCATAATAATGCCTACACAACAGAATGAAACATTGCCTTGTCCTGCCCCATACTCAAAATTTTTGTTATGTTTGAGCCCATTGTTGTAGGAATTGTCTCGATCCATTTAATCGGGTGTCTTCCTCTTTTTGCAACCCCTCCACTGTAATGTGTATGATGTCCTCCAGGGACTGGTCTGTCCTGATAACATCTGCAAAGTACATGAGATGAAGTCTCGCCATCCTATCTGCCAAGGAACATTTAGCTGCACTTCTTCTCAGACAGATTTGTTTGTTCTTCTCTCCACCCATGATACTTTCAGTATTTTTTGTCAGTACCTTAATTCAAATGCACCAGTTCTCCTTCAGTCTTTCTCATTCAATGTTCAAATTTCACATGCATAAGATGTGGCGGAAAATACCATGCCTTGGGCCAGGCGCACCTTAATCCTATGTCAAATTTTTGATCTTCAGTACTTTAAAGTGGTTATGTGCAGTAGATTTGCCTAATGCAATATGTTATTTGGTTTCTTGATTGTTGTTTCCATGAGCATTAGTTGTGAATCTAAGCAAGACGAACTCCTTGATAACTTCAATATTTTCTCCATTTATTATGATGTTATCTACAGGTCCTGTTGTGAGGTTTTGAGTTATCATTAAGGTGGACTCTACTTTGAGAAAGCTCTCTTTCTCGGTGATATTTTGATTGTTTTGCAATCTGAGGGGCTCATTTTCTGGCATTATATCAGACAATATTTTACTGCTATGCAGAAAGTTTTCAATGGTGAATCCCTCAGAAGTGGACTGATTGTTTTGTCGTCCTGTCAGTTCTTAGTCTGGAAGCTGTGTTGAAATCTGTTCACCGTGGGTGATCCTGCCTGGTATTTGAAGTACTAGTGGACTAACTCCCAGCATCACAGCAAAGCACAAGCTACCACAGTGCAGCAAATTGACAGATGGGGCGGAGGAGGGGTCTTGTCATTGTTAGACACTGTTAATTTGGCTCTAACTCATAGCACCCACAGCCTGTTTCCTCACAGGTAATGTTGGAGACCGTTTTTGCAGCCAGTATGCCAATTCTTCCCATTGAGGACCTTCTTCTTTTTTTCACCACTCCACTTTACCAAGTATGATATCCTTCTCTAGGGACCATGCTCAGCTGTTAACATGTTCAAAGTATGTGATATGAAGTCTTGCCATTCTCACGTCTAGGAAGCATTCTGGCTCTACTTCCACCAAGAAAGATTTGTTCCTTCTTCTGAAAGTCCATGGAATATTCAATATTCTTCACCAGCATCATAATTCAAAGACATCAACTTTTGTTTTATCTTTCATAATTATTGTCCATTTTCAAGTACATATGAGGTGATTGAAAATGCCATAGTATGATAGTTATATAATTTTATGTCAGTTTGAAGATATGTAAAAGTGTAAGGTTGGTATCCAATCTGTCAATCACACCATAGCCTGATGGTGCCTTTTTGTGGCCATGGCCTTCTCATAAGGAGGGCCCTGGGAACCTCCCCTTCTTTTTGCATTCACCTGACTGCTTCCTGCCTACGTTGAGAGCAGCCAGAGTCTTGCCATGCTTCCATCGACCTTGGGTCCACACAACATTGCCATCACTGCCCTTTGACATCCCTGCATTCTGCATCATTGCATGTAACTGCGTAAGTTGGAAAGGAACTTATGGGCTAGTGTTGGACTTATGGACTTGAGTTGGACTGGCCTGGGATATTTCCTTGAAATAGAAATACTATAATGACTTCTTGATAGAAAACTATTTATTGCACATATATGAGTGTCACTTGATTTGTGTCTCTAGTCAGCCAGGCTTACATCCAGTTCACTGCCATCAAGTTGATTCCAACCCTTAGCAACTCTATAGGACAGGGGAGAGATATCCCTGTGGGTTTCCAGTACTGGAACTTTGTATGGGAGCAGAACTGTTGATCTTGTGTTGAGCAACCCAACTGGGTTGGTTCTGACGCATTATGTTTGTAACCACTATACCACTAGGGCTTAGCTGTGCCTTATTCCGCAAAGTGACATCTTTTAACACTGGAAATTGGTCTTCAGCAAGATCTACCAGTGTACTCGGTCATATGACTTATTTTCTTTTTACACTGTTTTGATTGTCATGTGAGGGAAAATCTACAGAGTAAATTGATTTTCCTTACAATTCATGCAATGTTTTATGATATTGATTGCAATACCTACAATGCAATACTACTTTTCCTATTCCCCCCCTTTGTTTGCCGTTTCCATTGGTCTTTCCTTCCCATTCCTTCCTGACTTCTGAGTAACTCCCTGACAAATGCTGGGCTCTGAATTGTACATCGTTGACAGTATAGGTCTCCTATTTGGGGGCTGAAAGTTGAGCCATGGAGGTGAGGTCAGGTGTCAAATGGGAATTCCACTAGTGCCTATCATATCCTAAGGTTAGTCTTCTTATTTTGAGTTCTACATTTTCCCCAGTTGATCCAGGGCCTACTAGTGTGAGCACTTTCAGAGCAATCTGCAGTGAGATCCGTATGCTATCTTGGTCTTCTGGACTCAGCGCTGTGGAGCCTGGGCTTCATGTGGTCAGTGAATCACTTTCATATTCTTTTGATGCTATCTGTGTAATTCTGTATTTTGAATTTTTCTTCAATTTTTTCAGCTAGTGAAATGCACATGCTTTTCATTTTTGCTGTCCTAATTCCAGGTCTTTGCACCTTTTAATATAATTCTTTATTCCATCTTTTTGAATTCCCCTTTGAAATTTTATGTTCAGCTTCTTTATTCAGCGTCTTTACTTCATCAATTATTTCTATATTTCTCTATCTATCTTTTTCGTACTTCATCAGTTCTTTCATTGGCTTCAGCTAGTCCACATTCAAGGTGACATCCATTTTGTCTTTTCTTTAGTTCCTATCTTTTTAATTATCTTTGAATTTCTTTATTTATGATGTTCTTGATATTATTGCAGAACTCGTATCATCTCAGGTGATTTGTGTTCAATGTGTGAACTATATTCTTGAAGTATCCTCTAATTTAGATGAGATATACTCAAATTCATACTTTGACTCTTGGGGACTTGTTTTAATTTTATTTGAATTCGAGTTGAATTTGCCATTGATGGTTTGTTCCACAGTTGGTCTCCAGTCTCGTGACTGATGATACTAAACTTCTTTATACCATAAATACTTGAGTATAAGCCTAGTTTTTTTCAGCACATTTTTTATGCTGAAAAAGCACCCCAGCTTTGGGGGTTAAAATTAGTTGCCTTGGGTTATACTCGAGAATATATAATAGTTTATTTCAACATATGTAGTTGATTTAATTCCTGTGTATTTCTATCCAATATACATGATCCATGTCTGTGGTTATTGTTTACATCACTGAAAAAGAAATGTTCAATTAATAAGCCATCCTCATTGGAAAATTCTATCATGAGATCTCCCATGTGGCTTCCATCCCCATGGTCACATTTTCCTAACTAGTGATCCTCCTCCTTAGTTTCCAATTTTTGCATTCAAGTATCAGTAATCTTGATTGCATGTTTCATCAATTTCAGACTGAAAAGGTTGGTAAAAATCCTCAATGGCTTTATTGTTAGCATTAGTGGTTGGTGTGTAAATTTGAATAATAACTTTATTAATTATTCATCCTTGTAGGTGTAATGTATCCTACACCTAAAACTGGTGAACATTGGAATCGATGTTGAAACATTCTCTTTTTTAACATGAAAGTCATCCATTCCTTTCAAATTTGTTACTCTGGTATGTAAACCATATTATTATGACATTCCAAATGGTCAATACCAGTGTATTTCAGTTCAATTACACATAGAGTGGTTGATCTTTATGTGTTCCATTTTTTCATGGCTTCCAATTTTTCTACATCCATATTTCATGCATCCCATCTTCTTGTAAGTGGTTATTGCAGTACTGCTGTTTCTTCTCATTTTGAGTCATTGCCACATAAACAAATATAGGTCCTGAAAACTTTATATCACTAAGGTCAACTCTATTTTGAGGAGACAGCTCTTCCCCAATTATATTTTGAGTGTCTTCCAACTTGAGGGGTTCATCATCCTGCACTATATGAAACAATATTCCACTGCTATCAATGTGCTCCAAAAACACCACTATTTTTTTCAGATGTAGATTGGCAGATTATTCTTTCTAGTCTATTTAGCTTGTAAGCTTTTCTGAAAATTTTCCACCACGGGTAACTATACTTGTGTTTGAAATACCAGTGGTATATCTCACAAGTTATGATAGTGCAAGCACCTGACATGTCTGACAACTTGGCATGCTAGCCTAATTCCAAATGGCCAGCACATCTCTCTTTTTGCTTTCTCTAGTTTCTGTGGACCACTGTACCTGAGCATGCATGGCTCAGGTGGTTGTGGAGTTAAATCTTGCTTCCTGGAGTAACCCTTAACCAATGACCCATAGGAGTTGTTGGACAAATAGCCACACTCCCTCACATTCTGGGCAGAATAACTAGTGGATTTTCTACAGTGTCTCCAGTAAGATTAACCTCCAGTTGCTCACAATTTTAAATTGTTTGATAATGTAGTTTTCATTGGCTGCCTTCTTTCCCTTTTCTATTTCCCATTTCCTTATTGATATCTCCCCCAAAATGGCTTAATTAAAACCTTTGTCTCAGGATCTAATCCTATGGGGAACCCAAACTCAATCACACAAGACATTTGTCAAATCATGGACTTAGTGGTTATATCTATTATATGTGTAGGTCATGGAAGAGGAGAATTCATACCATCACTTTGAATAGTCATTCGGAGTGCCAACTGGGTCCCCAGCATAGATCCTGGACATCAAAATTCAGTGTTTCCTGTATCATAACACTTCCTTTTAGACTTCTGTCAATCAAAAAACTCAACAAATAGCTTGCTTTCTCACTTCAAATTTTGTAGTGTGCAAATATGGCTATGTTTTCATTGTGTGTTTAGCCCTGGACAAATCAGCTTTGACCAGGAAGGTGAAGTCATGAGGAAAAACAAACCAAAAACACTAGCAGCTGTGTGTTGTGGAAGAAAACCCTGTGGATGAAGTGCAATGTTTAGGGAACAGAGACCAGCAAGATAAACCAATAAGTGTCCACTGTTCTGATGTTAAGGAGAACCCTGGTGAGGCTGTAATTAAGCACTTAAGGGCTAATCAATCAGCAGTTCAAACCCACCATCTTCCCCAAGGAAGAGTTACGATGTGGCAGTCTGACCCCCTTAAGATTTACATTTATTACCACTACCAACTGATCTGAGAGGGATAGCATTAGGGAATCCTGGATAGCATTCTAAATGAGTTCTAATGGCAGAGTGGACTCCTCATTGAGCTCCTAACCACAAAGTAAGTGATTCTACCCTATCAGTTGCTCCATGTGAGAAATATGAGTTTGTCTGCTCTGGTAAAGATTTAAGCCTTGGAAAATCAAAGGGTGAAGTTCTATGCTATCTTGTAGGGTGTCTATGAGTCAGCTTCAACACAATGATAATGAGTTTGCTTTTGAATTTTGGGATAGAATAGGAGAAATATGTGCAGCAAAGTTTAAACTTATTTTAAAAGTTCAGGGGTATTGCTCAGAGAGAGATTCTTGGAACCCACAAGACTGTTGTCCTTAGGTACCTTCAGATCTGGAACTGAACTCACTCCCTTGGCTGAATCTTCAGCCAAACAATAGGTAGATCTATAAGGTAAAAAGTAACACTAATCAACTATTTGAATCAAAAGGATATAATTTATTCAAAGATAAAGTTCAGAAGGTTCAGGAAAGAAGGGGGAAGGGAAACAGGAAATACACGGAGGAAGTGCGATAAGTGATATTACGTTGAGCAGATTGCAGTCAATATCATGAAGCAAAATATGTGTGAACTGTCAAATGGAAAACGAATGTATTCTGTAAACCTTCACCCAACTCACATTAAAGAGATTTTTTTTTCAGACTTGGAAACCCATGAGGCAATACTATTCTGTCCTATAGGGTACCCATGAGTTGAAATCAACTCAGTGGCAATGGGATATTGAAGCTGATGCTTTCTGCCGATTCTAATAAATAGGGTTATTAGCAATTATTGTGGAAATAGCATGAATGAGACTATGTAAATGGGGTTGGTTACAGATAAATTCTTGTAAATGTTAAAGGATAAGTGATTGAGGATGGACTTACCCAAAAAGAGAAACTTATTGCAAGATTTTGTTCAAGGGATAAAATAAAAATGGGCTTCCTGTGGGTAAGACTTAAGCCTATAGATATGGAATTTAAGGAACTGGTATTCCATGATGGTCACCTTCCCGAGACAATCACTCAAGACAAAAGGTGGTTGTATAAACAAATGAGGTGAAGAAAGCTTATGGAGCCTAGCTATCAAAAGATAAAGTGTTGGAGGGGCTGTGGTGAAGTAGGAACCCTCCTCCACTGCTGGTGGTCGTGCAGATTTGTACAGCCACTGTGAAAAGCAATCTGGCGATACCTAAAGAAAATGGAAATTGATCTACCTTACGACCCAGCCATCCCTCTACTGGGCATATACCCAGTTGAAGCAGCAAATAAAACACAACCAGTCATATGCGCTCCAATGTTTATTGCGGCACAATTCACAATAGCTAAGACTTGGAAACAGCCTAAGTTTCCATCGATAGACGAGTGGATTAGCAAACTTTGCCACATACACACAATGAAGTATCATGCAGCACTGAAAAGCACCGATGAGCACATGAAACACGTTATTTCATGGGAAGAGCTGGAAGGAATTATGTTAAGCAACGTAAGCCAGACCCAAAGGGACAGGTACAACATGAGTCCCCTGAGGTAAGTACAATCAGCATGACAGAAATAGAAGAATAAACATCCATCCCACAATAAACGGGAGGAAGCATAGATAGTTGGAGGGAGGACAGGCCACACCTAGGGAGGTACATGAGAGCCCAGCATAAAGAAGGAGTAGTGGGGTAGGGAGAGGGAGAACCGGGAGGGGGAGAATCTGAATGGATGGTATGGGGGGGGCAGGGTACTAAGCCACCCAGGGGAGAGTATCGGTTGTGTCCCCACAGATCTGGAACATGCATACGGACCCCAACACGACACACCAAACAAGGAGGGCAACGCAAAGTACAGAGGTCTACACAAAGAGGCTGGACGACAAGCCGGCCCAAACCAGAATTAGGCCGACCCCCACACTCGAAGGGAATACCACAGAAAACAAAAATAGATCGTCTGGTGTGGGAAAGGAACTGACCCACCACACCACATCCAGAAGGAAGCTGAAACAAAAGAAGGAGAAAGGACGTAGTGGAGTACACCTGGGTCCACCAAGCCCAAAGTCGATAGACCAGCTAGATGGCCCGTCATACCGAGAGGACCATTCAGCTGACCACACTAGGAGATACGACATCCTGCACCAACACATGGCCCTACATGGGACAGCACCTGAGACACAATGGGGGATGGGCGACCGAGCTGACCCCGCCACACTGAGGCAAACACTGGGGGCGTGCAATGGAGCAGCGGAGGAAGCAGAGCAAAGGGAACCCAAGGAAGTATAAAGAATGGTCTAAAGGCCAACGAAAGGACCTTGAACTGCTAGCTATCTTTTTGCTTAGTCTTTTTAAATTTGTTTTGTTTTTTACCTTGTAAATTTTGTATGTTAGTGGCTTTTCTGCTTATCAGCGTGTCGATGTTGTTTCTGTCAAAGCCATGTTCTTATGGGCCACTTGGGTGCAGTCAAAGTCATATCCATTTGTATGCACATATTACTAAGTCAGCAGGTCCACCTAGACAAGCTAAGCTGGACAAATAATGAGAGAAGAAAACAAAAGGACCAACGGTCCTGGAGGGACATGAGAGCGTGGGAGGTAGGGGAAGGGAGGAGGTGTCGCCCAACATAGGAACAAGGGAACAGCGAATGGTTCAAAACCAGAGGAGGGAGAGGAGGGGAGGACTGGAAGGGAGTGACCAAGAGCAAGGTAACTGAGAGGAACTACTGAATCCAGAATGAAGGCCAAACATGGTAATGGGTCGGGAGGAAATCGAAAGGAAATAGAGGAAAGGAGTGGAGGCAAAGTGCATACAGAGAAGCCTAAATACAGACATGTACATATGTAAATATATTTATGATTATGGGGGCAATAGATTTATATGCATATATTTATAGGTTCAGTAGTAGGGTAGCAGATGGACATTGGGCCTCCTCATGCATAATCCCCTAATACAATAGCACCTCGCCCTGCTAAGCAGCCATTGCAGGATACCCATCTTCCCGACATGATCACTGAAGACAGCCGTGTGTAAGCAAATGTGGTGAAGAAATCTGATGGTGCCCGGCTATCAAAAAAAGATATAGCGTCTGGGGTGTTAAAGGCTTGAAGGCAAATAAGCGGCCATCTAGCTCAGAAGCAACAAAGCCCACAGAGAAGAAGCACACGGCCTAAGCGAATACAAGGTGTTGAATGGACCATGTAGCAGACACAAAGGAACAAAAACAATCATTGTGTGATCACCTTCCTCACATAATGGCTGAAGACGAAAGTGTGCATAAACAAGTATGGTGAAGAAGGCGGATGGTGCCTGGCTACTGAGAGATATAGCCTCTGAGGACTTAAAGGCTTGAAAGCAAACAAGCATCCATCTAGCCCAGAAGCAACCGAGGCCCCACGGAAGCAGCACACCGACATAGGTGACCATGAAGGACAGAGGAGACCAGGTCTCCAACATCAAAGGTGGGGTGGTGGTGAGAATCACATCACCGTGAAAGAGGGGGAGTGCATGATGGGGACACAATGCCCACCTGTAGAGAGCTGAACACCACTTCCAGAGGGGTAGTGAGGAGGAGATGGGCCACACAGGGTTCAGTGTAACAACAATGAAACTCAAAACCTTCCTCTAGTTCCTGAATGCTTCCTCCCCTCCCAATCATCATGACCCCAATTCTACCTTGCCATGCGGACCTGGTTGTACCAGAGGATGTACAGCGGTGCAGTGGGGATCTGGAGGCACAGGGAATCTAGGACAGACGAACCCTTCAACACCAGCGGTGGGAGTGGTGACACCAGGAGGAAAGGGCATGTAGAAAGGGAGAATCGATCTCGGAGATCTATGTGTAACCTCCTCTCTGGTAGATTTGCAAGGGTGAGGCGGGTGAGGGGAGACGCCGGGGAGTGTAAGATAAGATATAATAATTATTTATAAACTATCAAGGGACCAGTGGTGGGATCGGGGAGGGAAGGGAATGGGGGGGGAAAAAGGGAAATCGAGCTAATTCCAGGAACCCAAGTGGAAGGTGAATTATGAAGTGACGAGTGCAACGAATGTATAAGGATGCTTTGCTCATTTGATATATGTACAGATTGTGATAAGAGCCTTATGAGCCCCAATAAAAAGATTAAAAAATGATTAGGGCAAAGAATGTACGGATGTGCTTTATACAACTGATGTATGTATATGTATATGTAAGAATTGTGATAAGAGTTGTATGAGCCCCTAATAAAATGTAAAAAATAAATAAATTAATTAATTAATTAAAAAAAAAAGATAAAGAGTCTAGGGTTTTAAAGACTAGAAGGTTAACAAGTGGCCATCTAACTCAGAACCAATAAAGTGCACATGAAAGAAGCACACCAGCCTGTGTGATCACAAGATGTAGAAGGGATCAGGTATCAGGCATGAAAGAACAAAAAAATCATATCATTGTGAATGAGGGGGGGTACAGTTAGCGATCCAAAATCTATCTGTAGGCAACTGGACAACCCCTTACAGAAGGGTCGCTGGGAGGAGATGAGCCATTCAGGATGCAGTGTAGCAACGATGAAACATATAACTTTCCTCTCGTTCCTAAATTCTACCACGCCCACTATCATGATCCCAATTCTACCTTACAAACCTGGCTAGACCAGAGAATATACACTGGTCCATATAGGAACTGGAAACACAGGGAAACCAGGACAGATGACCCCTTCAGGACCAGTGCTGGAGGAAAGGTGGGGTAGAAAGAGGGATCTGATTACAAGGATCTACATATAACCTCCTCCATGAGGGAGGGACAAAAAAAAGTGGGTGAAGTAGATGTCAGACACTGTAAGATAGGACAGAATAGTAATTTATAAATTATCAAGGGTCCATTAAGGAGGGGGAGGGGGAAGAAGGGGAAATGAGGAGCTACTACCAAGGGCTCAAGTAGAAAGCAAATGTTTTGAGAATGATGATGGCAACAAATGTACACAGTGGATGTATGTATAGATTGTGATAAGAGTTTAGGAGCCCCCAATAAAATGATTCTTTTTACAAACCTCAAAGAGCAAAACACACTATGGTTTATTGTACATCAATGATACTTCAATAAAATTACATAAAAGAGGGGGAAAAGAAAAGGAATTTAAAGTAAAGAAAGTATCCCCTTTGAAGACCATATTGCAAATATATATTTAGGCAGGCAATTAGATAAAGACATTTTAAGTCTGGGCTTCTATACCTGCCATCTGTCTGTTATGAAAAGTATAATTAGCAACTAGAATCTCTCATACAAAATCAACTCAATATGGTCTTTCTTGTCTGACCTCAGTGGTGTTCTACTCTGCTTTGATGGAGCTCATCATATCATGACTCTATAACAAGATTGAGGAGTTATTTGCATTCTTATGTGGAAGGTAAATCTGTTTGGCCATTCTGTTAGACTAGTTCATCTTCTTTCCTACCATCCCATCTGCCATTTTAATTCAAAACAAGGAGAAAAGCATGCATGTGCCTTTTGAGGAAGGAGAAGATTTTGGTGTGGAAGAAATTCTCTTCTAGACTGCAAGGTAAGTATTTACCCCCTCTAGCCCTGTTGGAGGAGGGGAAAAGGAAGAGAGACAAGGCAAAGAGAACAACATAGTTAGTTTCATGCCTCCTTACTTGATCTGGGGATTGAGGGGAATATCAGTGACTATGGACCTGTTGTGCTCCCCATTTGGAAGCACGAGGAATAGAGGTTGCCAGGCAGAGAAGCCCTATGGGAAGTCACTGAAGACAAACATATAGAGAGTGCCATCAAGTCTACTGTGATCCATGGAGATCTTATATGAAATGGAATGGAGTGCTGTCTGATCTTGCACCATTGTCACACATTCCTGAATGTTGAAGTCCATTGTTGCAGCGATTAGGTCAATCTGCCTCAATAAGGATCTTCCATGTCCCTCTATTTCATCAAATATGATGTTTTCCTCTAGCAATTGTCCACTGATAATGTGGCCAAAACACATTAGTCAGTCAGTGTTCTCTTGTGATCCATAAGGTTTTCTTTCAGTAATTTTTGGAAGTGGACTGGCAGGACCCTCTTCCTTGTCTGTCTTAGTCTAGAAGCTTCACTGAAACCTGTCCACCATGGGCAATCCTTCTGGTATTTGAAATTCTGGGAACAGAGCTTCCAGCATCATAACAATACACAAACCATTATAGTACAACCAACTGACAGATAAGTGGAGGATATCTATATATCTATATCTATATCTATATCTGTATCCGTATCCGTATCCGTATCCGTATCCGTATCCGTATCCGTATCCGTATCCGTATCCGTATCCGTATCCGTATCCGTATCCGTATCCGTATCCGTATCCGTATCCGTATCCGTATCCGTATCTGTATCTATATCTATATCTATATCTATATCTATATCTATATCTATATCTATATCTATATCTATATCTATATCTATATCTATATCTATATCTATATCTATATCTATATCTATATCTATATGGAGAGAGAGAGTAAAACTGGCAATGCAGGTCGGATTAGGCTGTATTCTGATGATCTGCTGCTAACAGAAAGTATCTCCACAAATAACATCTTAAAGTAATGATAATATCAAGTTTGCTCACAAATCTGCAATCTGGGCAGAGTTCAGTGAGGACACTAGTTTTGGCTTCATTAAGCATTAGCTGGGGTAGCTCAAAGGACAGAGGCTGCAGCTCTCTTAAGACTCACTCCCTCACAAGACTGATACTTCTATTGGTTGGAGCTCAAGAAGAACCCTATATGTGACATTTTCATTTGGCCTGGTCTTCCTTGCAACATCCTGACAGGGTCCCAATGGTGAACAACCCAATACGACCAGGTGGAAGTCACAGAGCAACACTTCTGCCATAGTCAAAGTCCTGCCAAGATGCAAGGAAGAGGGAAAGCAGGCCCTGTTTCTGGAATAGTGAACACAAACTCATATTGTCACAAGAGAATGTGCGATGTGCAACATTAGGACAGTCATCTTTGAAGGACACAACCTGCCATGAGCCAAGATACAGAGACAGATTTCTACGAAAGCGAAAGGGCAGGACTTAGACTTAAAGATAAAGCCACAGACTTCATAGGACAAGAGCAATAGGGAGACAAGCAAAGGAAAGCTCTAGGACGCAAGCCTAACATGGCTAAAGATAGGGACAATGTCAGGACTGAACTGGAAGCAAGCAGACACCTGTGCAAGGCAGAACCCGTGAAGTTGTGAGTGCCTTCAAAGCTAAGTCAAAGTACCTTGGGGCATGAGAAGGGAAGGAGCAGGAGAAGAAATTAATGGGTAGGTTTATGGAATTTTTAAGTTGGGGACAGAGCATCAGGAATAGCTGGGTTCTGGCACTCAGTTGATACCATCAGAGTTTGAACCTTTTCCTTTCAGTGCTGTTTCCTTTTGAGTTTCATGCAGGCTTCCTGATGACAGCTGTAGTTTTATCTAGAAGCTCAGGAATTCTATTATAGAGAGTCTCTTTTCCTTTCTAATCATTGGTGGTACTATCAGGTAAGCATTGGATTGCTAACAGCAAGTTTGGCAGTGCTACCCTTCCAGCTACCTCATAGGGAAAAAGATGGAACTTTCTGCTCACATAAATATTTACAGCCTGAGAAACCCCACAGGGACCTTCTATGATTCAAAATGGACTCATTGGTAATGGGGCAATTGTTTCTGGGGCATTTTTTAGGGTTAGATATCATTAACCTAGCATGAGTCACATACTGAGTCTGACCCAGTCCCTTTGGACAGAGGAAAGTCATGCCCTGACTAGCCAGGCCTGGAGCTGGCAGATTGGGTCAATGCCAGCAGAAGCATGGAGATGGAGCATGGTGGAAGAGTGATCCCAAAGATACAAGCCATGTGCTGTGCGTGGAAGAAGGGCAAATGAATGCTGCATTAATTAACCAGTCATTGACAAAATGAGGTTGCATAACAAATGGCTCCAAAACCCAGCAGTTCAACAAACAGCCCAACCCCTTCCCTCCCACACACACAGTTCTTAAAATTCAGGATCAGGGAGATTAACTGGAACTTTGAACTTGGCACTTCAGGGCTTGGAAGAGATGACAGTGCATGTAAAGGCCTTGGGGCAGGAGAGATCTTGGTGTGACTGAAAGCCCAGAACAAGACTAATTTGGGGGAGGTGAGATAATAGGAATGGAGTCTTCAGTGAGCATTTCCTTGAGAGCCTTCAAGCAAAAGCGATTTTTCTATATTCATGTTTTAGAAGTAGATCTCCACCCATTGGGTAAAGCTTTGGGTACTGGATAGGTGTCGGTATGCAGGGAAAAAATAAATGGGCTTGTTATGGATTAGGAGCCTGTGGTAGTCACCTAATCTTGTGTCAAGTTAAGGATTAGGAGTGTAGGCGTGGAGTCTAGGCTGCCAAACTGGAGATAGTCAGTGAGATTTTTATGTGGGCATAGCCTTCTCCTGAGAACTCTGAGAAATCTGGTACTTCCTCATTGGAGGTGGAAGACACCTCTCTCTCTCTCTTTCTCTCTCTGCTACTCCTTGGGAGACATTGCAGAAGGCAAGCCAAATGGATGCGACCAGACCTCTGAAGCCACAGAAGCCTCAGAGAGATCGCTGCCAGCACTGAGATGCTTACAATGCCACTGGATCCACAAGACTTTCCACCCATTGGCCTGTGATTATCCTGCATTCAGCATCACTGCACATGTTTTATGGGTCTGAAAAGGAATTTATAGATTGCTATCAGACATATGGGCTAATATCAGACTTATGGATTTGATCTGCACTGGGCTGGGACGTTTGTTTAATGTACAATTACTGTTTGATATAAAACTCTCTCTCTGGATTTATAAGGTAGAATTAGACCAGAACATGTACTCTGGTACAGACAGGAGCTGGAAACACACGGAATCCACGACAGATGATCCCTTCAGGACCAGTGGTGAGAGTGGCAATACCAGGAGGGTGGAGGGAAGGTGGGGTAGAAAGGGTGAACCGATTACAAGGATCTACATAAAACCTCTGCCCTGGGGGACGGACAACAGAAAAGTGGGGGAAGTGAGATATTTGATGTGTAAGAGATGATAAAATAATTGATATATTATCAAGGATTTATGAGGGAGGGGGTAGGATGGAAGTGGGGAAATGAGGAGCTGATACCAAGGGCTCAAGTAGAAAGCAAATGTTTTGAGAATGATGAGGGCAACACATGTACAAATGTACTTGACACACAATGGGTGGATGGATGGCTGGATGGAGGGATGGAATGACTGTGATAAGAGTTGTATGAGTCCCCAATAAAATTATCAAGCATACAAAAGAGAGGGGTGTGGGGAGGGAGGAGAAAAATGAGGAGCAGGTGCCAGGGGCTTATGTGAAGGGCAAATGTTTTGACAATGATGAGGGCAATGAATGTATAAATGTGCTTTATAATGGATGGATGGATAGATTGTGATAAGAGTTGTATGAATCCCTCATATAATGATTAAATAATAGGGAAATGATTTTTAAAAACCACTAACTCTCTGTCATACACATGAGTCTCCCTCGAGTTTTCTCTAGCATACCCAGACTAATACACAGATCGCCACTGTCCTATAGGGCCGCTATGAGTTGGCATGGACTTGAGGGCAGTGGGTTTGTTAGGGCTTTGGAGTTCAGCAGGCCTTTGTTGGTGTGTTTGAGTCTATTTTTGTAGCTGTTGTGTGCAGGTCAGTGGCTCATCTTCCAGCACTCTATAGGACCATATTTTGTTGTGACCCATAAGGCTTTCATTTGTTAATATTTGGAAGTAGATCACCAGGTCTTTCTTCCTAGTCTGCCTTAGGCTAGAGCAGTGGTTCTCAATCTGTGGGTTGTGACCCCTTTTGGGGTCAAGCGACCTTTTAACACGAGTCACCCGATTCATGGCAGTAGCAAATTTACAGTTATGAAGTAACAAGGAAAATTATTTTATGGTTGGGGGTCACCACAACATGAGGAATTGTATTAAAGGAAGGTTGAGCACCACAGGGCTCGAGGTTCCACTGAAGCCTGCCCATCATTGCTGACCCTTCTGGAGTTTGTCATATCGGTTGCATGGCTTCCAATTTCACAGCAACACTCTAGCTACCACTGCACCACGAAATGATAGACAGGTGGTGGACTGTTCTTAAAAGCCACCTGATTTACGATGCTTTGCTTTGACAGCCCTGGAAAATGGATACAGAATCTAGTTTCATAGTCAATGCAAGACACACCTTGGGGCAGTAGGGATGGCATGAAGTGAATAGATTCAAAGTATATTTTAGGGAGAGGAAGGATGACAGTTAATGCCTGGGGGCTGTGCAAGAAGGAAGGAAGCAGAAACACCAATGATATTAAGTGCCTGAGTTAAGACAGGAATTTCCAGGGAAGCTGGTGGGTCATGATGGGAGAATTTCACACTCCCCGGGTTAGGGGGAGCATTGATTAGTTCATATGTCTGCGCATCTTCTCAGACAATAGAGGCTTTGTCATCCTCAAATGAAGCATCCAGTTGGAGCTCAGAGAGGGCATGCAGTGCAAATGAAGACTGGGTTGGTTGAGATGGGTGGACCAGGGCCACTAGTCAATTCTGAGGAGCATCAGCAAACCTGCCCAGTGTCTCTTGGAGAGTGGGCATGTCTCTTGGCCACAGAGGGCCTTTTAATGTTTCACCTCCCACTACAGCAGCGAGAGGTTCTATCAGCTCATCCTGGAAAGGAAACATACTACCTGCCATCAGGTTCATTTCTTCAAAAAGGATGGAAGAATACAAATGAAAGACTACAGTTTGAAGGGGTCTTAGGCAGACTATCAGGCTCATTAAAGCTTCATTTATTAAAACGTCATTATTCAGAGACATTCTCCCAGTAGGATGTATGCTGGGGTGGGGGTGGGCATGAGGAGGAAGTCTTGGAGCAGGGTAGGGGAACAACCCCACACCCCCAAAAAATACCTTCCCACGAAGCAATTCCAGTGGGCACAGATTAGAT
This sequence comes from Tenrec ecaudatus, assembly GCF_050624435.1. NCBI lineage: Eukaryota > Metazoa > Chordata > Mammalia > Afrosoricida > Tenrecidae > Tenrec > Tenrec ecaudatus. The sequence continues at coordinate 531,819 of NW_027457553.1, read as the reverse complement.
AGAAGTTTCATCCTCTGGTCACTTAATGTTTGTCCCTCTATTTTATCTGAATGCCCTTTCACATTGCTCAGATGAAGCATCAAATTTGTATTAAAATGCAAGTTAGGAAGCATCATCCCCAACCAACCCTGTTCATCAAAATGGTAGTGCTCTCTCCGGGTAGTGCTTGTTTGTCAACAAGCTGAAGCAGTTGAGCTGGGGCTCTGTGAGGCCCAGGAGCATGAGTTCATTAATATCCAACCCATAATGCCTTGCTGGGTTTATGCCAACAAAGCCCTGTCACTCCTTACCTTAGGATTTACTCACTCCTTGAAACAGGCATTTATTTACACACAGTTTGACCTCATGATGGTGTTCAGCAGATGTGGATCTTACTTATTTGCATTGTTCTGTGACAGTTGCAAAATTCGTTAGTGGCTCAGGGATCAATCCTCTGTGGACTGCCCCGAAGCTAGATGAAGCAAGCGGGTTCTCGCTGATTCATCCTCCCTCCTTAGCAATGCTTGCTAGTCAGGATAACATAGTGCTCATTAAAGAAACTGCCTGTATCAGTTTAAATTTGTGACCTGGGCGGGAGGGAGGGTCATTATCACAAGTGACAGAAACTGACGCTTGACTAACTTAGGGAAAAAGGCCTAATGGTGGATAAATGGTGGGAAGACAAGAAAATGTGGCAAATGCCTGGGCAATCTCAGGGCTGTGAAGCAGGTACTGGCGAAACACTCCTCTTGAGGCCAAAGCGTGCCCTCTGTAGTACATTAAATCACATTCACACACACCCATTCATGTTCACATGGAACCTGAGGCTATGGCCTTACTTGGAGAGGAGGTCTTGGCAGATGTGCTTACTTAAGGATTTCAAGAGCTCCATCTTTCTGGGTTTAGATTTCAGATGGATGCTACATGCACTGATTGGTGTGTTCTTATAAGAAGAGGAGTGGGCACACAGAGACACCGTGTGAAGACACTGGCAGAGATTGGATCAGTGCATCTATAAGCCAGGAAATATCAAGGATAAGCAGCAGTGACCAGAAGCAGAGAGAGGCTACTTTGATTCTGCTTCAGAGCTCTCAGAAGGAATGAATTTTGCCCACACCTTAATTATAACCCTTTGACCTTCAGAAAAGTGAGAGAACAAATGCCTGCTGTTTAAGTCACTCGATTGGTAGCCATTTGTTACAGCTACCCAAAAGAACCATTATGGATTGATCTGTAGCCCCCTAAAAATATGTGAGAAATTTGAGCCTTGGTGGACATGATCCTGTTTGAAAAGAAGGGAGTTCTTTTGTAATATAAATGAGGCCGCATGGCAACTGGAGATTCTCATAGAGGGGTTTAGATGAGGAGATGGGTCAGTCACAGGGGCGATGCTGGGAGAGTGGAGGGTGAGTGGGTTGGAAAGGGGGAACTGATTATGAGGATCCACATGTGACCTCCTCCCTGGGAGAGGGACAGCAGAGAAGGGCGGGGAAGAGAGTCTCGGGATAGGGCAAGATATGACAAAATAACAATGTATAAATTACCAAGGGTACATGAGGAAGGAGGAGCCGGGAGGGAGAGGGAAAAAAAAAGAGGACCTGATGCAAACGGCTTAAGTGGAGAGCAAATGCTTTGAGAATGATTGGGGCAGGGAATGTGCAGATGTTCTTTATACAATTGATGTATGTATATGTATGGATTGTGATAAGAGTTGTATGAGCCCCTAATAAAATGTAAAAAAAAAGAAAATGATTAGGGCAAAGAATGTACAGATGTGCTTTATACAATTGATGTATGTATATGTATGGATTGTGATAAGAGTTGTATGAGTCCCTAATAAAATGTTAAAAAAAAATGAGGCCATATGAGAATAGGCTTGAGCCTAAACCTAAACACTTCTGAGTTAAAGGCCAGGATAGATCCAGTAACACACAGTACGGGGAGAAAGATAGCGAGGAATGCCAAGGAACTTTCTGGTATCCACAAAGAAGGACCCTGACCTAGAGTCGCACCCCAAATTTGAACCTGTAAGCTCCAAAGCAGGGGGAAAAGTGTTTTAAGGCTACTGACTTGTTGGATAATTTTTGGTTAAGGAGATTAAGACAGGAACTTAAGACATCCTCCAATCTTTCCGCTGGCTTCGTTCCATTTTTCTCACATTCAAGAGTCCTCCCAGAGGATTCAGTCAGGTTGTTGTTATTGTTGTTGTTCAGCGTCATAGGGAGGGTTTGGATTCATTGTGACCATACATACAACATAATCATACACTGCCCGGTACTGTACCATTCTCACAGTTGTTCTTAATTTTGAGCCCATTGTTGCAGCCACTGTGTCAATCCCATTTGTTGAGGGCCTTCCTCTTTTCCATTGTCCCTCTACTTTCCAGAACACGATGTCCTGCTCCAGGGACTGATCACTCCGGACAACATGTCAAAGTTAAGGCGAAGACTCCTTATCCATGCCCTGAGGAACATTCTGGCTGTACTTCATCCAAGTTAGATGGGTTTGTTTTTTTGGCAGTCCATGGTACATTCATTACTCTTTTACATCACTATTAATCAAATAGATCTATTCTTCTTTGGTCTTCCTTATTCAGTGTTCAACTTTCACATGAATATGAGACAGTTGAAAATATCATGGCCTGGGTCAACCCGCCCCAGTCCTCAAAGTAATCTCTTGCTTTTCAACACTTTAAAGAGGTCTCGTGTAGCAGATTTGACTAGTGAAATGTATCATTTGTTCTCTTCTCTGCTGCTTCCATGAGAATTGATTGTGGATTCAAGCAAGACAAAATCCTTGACAATTTCGATCTTTCCTCCATTATCATGATGTTATCAATAGGTCCAGTTGTGAGGGTCTGGGCTTTCTTTACCTTGAGTCATAATCCAAACTGAAGGCTTTAATCCTTCATCTTCATCAGCAAGTGAAACAAGTCCTTCTCATTTTTTGCAAAATTGTGTCATCTGTATAATGCAGGTTGTTAATAAGCCTTCCTCCAACCTGATGCTCCATCAGGCACTGCCCCTTAATGAGTTTAGGTCATGAAGGGTAGTCCTCCATAGGCACATTGATTATTACCCTACCCCCCTCACATAATAAATTCAGAGAGAGAACATTTCCCCAAAGCAATGGAAAGCTTACTAGAGAAGTGGAGGGTGCTCAAAGCCAAAGGTGACACAAACTGGAAATCAGTACTAGTTTTCAATACCTGCAGTCATCTAATAGTTCACTGCACTATCTAAGGAAAGGTGAGGAGAACTGGGGCAATTCCATTAAAAAAAAGACAATGCAGGGTATGTAAGTCCGTCATTCCTCTGGAGAAGAAAAACACATAGTTGGGTTGTAGAGCTTTGTTTGCTAATCAACCGAATGTAGTTGTAAGGCAGGGGTGTGTGTGCGCGCGTGTGTGTGCGTGCGTGCGTGTGTGTGTGTGTGTGTGTGTGTGTGTGTTGAAGGGAGGGGCTTGCCATTCTATTTCATAGCCAAGAGAAAGATGAGCCTCTTCCCATATCTTTTGCTCTGTGGCAAGTTACTGATAAACAAGGAACTTTTATTTGACAAGCACATTGCCGAGAAAAAAACGGGAAGCTTGTGTTCATCTCTGCTGAGAGGTGCAGTCAAAGAGATCGGCTTTATGACAGACACCCTGATCGTGCAGCCAATCTATGAAATGGCCTCATACATTCAACACACATTTGCTCCACCTCCCCAGTGTGCTGCCCAGATATTACAAGGCAGAGTGTTTTATGGGCAGAATTTTTGAGTTAGGCAGGCAGAGGGAGTGTCTTTGTGGGTGTTGCCTTTACCAGTCCTTGGATTGTTCTGGGACAGGCATGTGTTTTTCCTCTAAAGTAACTGATCGCGTGTAAAGAAGGAGTCTCCTCAGTAAGACGGGTTAAACCAAACCCAACCTATGACAATCATCTCAATTGGAACACATAGCGACCCTATACAAATACCCATAGGGTTTCCAAGTTTGTAACTCTTTTGGGTGGCCAACTACCATGTCCTTCTCTTTCAGAACCACTACAGAGTTGACCGTTGTGTTAGCAGCTGAATGCTTAATCACTGTGCCCATTTTGTTTGCTGAGCCGCCCTCAAAACACTGAACAGTTATTCTGGGTACCAAGTATGTCCACTTCTATATCTGGCATAGGGTCTTTTCCCCAAGTTGATAGGAGGTGCAAATCAGTTACTAGGGGTTTGGCAGAGTCAGTATGGAAACTGGGAGGGTGTGTGAAATTTGAACCAGAGTAGAACAATTCCAAGACACTTCCTAGTGATTCCTGGCATATAATATGCAAATGATAGTCAAGATATATAACTGTGTCTCTGTTCTTGGTTCTGTGAGTACCTGGTGTGGCCACAAAGGAGAAACCTGGTCTCCTGCTATTTTGAACATCTAGTGTGAATGACAGGAGATAAGTCACATGCTAATGAACCCTGGTGGTGTAGTAGTTAAGCACCATGGTGCCCGGCTATCAAAGGATATAGCGTCTGGGGTCTTAAAGGCTGGAAGATAAACAGGGGACCATCTAGCTAAGAAACAACAAAGCCCACATGGAAAAAGCACACCAGCCTACCCCGACATGATCGCTGACGATAAAGTGGGTGCATAAGCACATACGAGCATGTTTTCTTGATGTGCACTCACCCTTTACATACAACTCTCTTATACATATGTGTTTCTGTGGATTTGTTTCTCAAATGCACCCAGACTAACATAAGCAGCGTGGAACGCATTTAAGAAGCCTAGACAAGGGCAGGGCAGGATATTCGGAGGGACTGGATCCAGAATTAGAGAGGAAGGAGCCCTGGTGGCAAAACGGGCTGCTAGCTCCCTGTCCCAAGAGGGACATGAGACTGCTGGCTCCCCTGAAGATTTACAGTCTTGAACACTCCATATAGGGTCACTGTGGTTGCAATCCACTGGACGGCAGTGACCTTTTGGGATTGAAGGTGGAAGCCACCAATGACTTCCTGCCATTGATCCAAGGAGCCTCCGGAGAGTGTGTGAATTTCTGGAATGCAGTGAACAACCTCTGCACATCTGCTTTTTGTGCTGCCCAAGTCATGCCCTTGGCCTTTGCTTAAACATATTCATCCAGAAGTGAACCATCACAGCTGCTCCCTCGGGAAGCTGGGGGCTGAGCTCTCTGGTTCCACTTTGTCAGCATTTCTGGTCCGGGTACCTCCCCTCTGCCCCGGCACAGGCAAAGTGCTTTTGGAAGTAGTGCTCCCTGGGTAGTGGGTATGATTTGCCTCCTCTGGCCTAACATGATGAATGCTGAGAGGGGGTGGATACTAGGGGGTTAAACTCCCTGAACTTTACCTGGCCCAGGGGAAACTTATTATTTAAAGTAAGTTTTAGACAGAATCTTTAGAAAGATAAATTGTTAACTTTATGTACACAATTACTCCCCAACACATAGGCTCATCCTCATAGGCTGTGTATGACCTTGAGCAGGTGCTCAGTCACAATGGGTTTCTATCAGGATTGAGAGTTCAGCTCTCGCAACTCTCCAACTGGTTATTAGAACCATAGTCTCGTTTCTATTTATGTATTTACTTTGTTTTTAGGGGGAAAAGACCCCCAATTCAACTATATCTTATTAGGAACTCCTTTGCTAAGTTTTACACAAGAAAAAGGCACAAACTGCTGTTCTGGATGAAGGAGAGCATCCGCATGAGGCCACAATGGTGTCAGAAGGACCCACAGCCACAGTTACTTAAATAAAATGACACCCATTCTGTCCTGCTGACTCTGACTCATAGTGACTCTGTGTAGGGATCCTGAAGTTGCTACCTTTACAGGAAGCAATAACCTCATCTTTTTCCTGTGGAATGACTAGTGGCTTTGAACCAGCGACCTTGCTCTTAATAGCCCAACACTATCCAGCATTACCACCTGGGCTCCTGAAAACTTTAATAAGACATAGAAAACAAACAACTTTGTCACAAAATTGTGACTGAAGACAGATCAATTCATGGAGTTTCAGGAGGGCCTGTGAGAGCATGAGCGGGACCTTCATTGGGATGTGCACACTACCGTATATCGTTGAGTTGGCCCGGGGAATGGATGCAAGCACACTGCCTGAGGGACAAGCTTTCCACTGCCAGTCAGCAGTAGGAAAGAACTCAATGGCGGCTGAATCTGTGGCCCCTCAAAATGGATGTAGGGTCTCCACATAGACTCTCACTGTGACCACAGCCTATTGCTAAAAATTTAAGCTCAAATACGACTTAAACGCCAAACATTCTGTTTCCTTAAAATAGGGTACTGCCAGGATCAGCTAGAAGTCTGCATGACCTATCAGATCTCAACGCCGATCTCAAATCACTTCACATGATCCATTCTACCAGTCATGTCAAGGACAACTAGAGGTCTGCATGAGTGAGCCCTAATCGCCTCCTCACTTACCCATTCCAGAGCTTGTGCCTGTATAACCTATCGACTAACACATTCCCATATGCCGTGGTTATGAAACCAACCATCATGCTGGAATAAGGACCAATCACGATGCAAGGGTCAGGGTCAATGGGAAAGCAAAATAGGGGCTGAGGGGAGCCAAGAGGGGTCCCTTCACTCAATCCCTAAACCTGATCTAATGTCACTAGACTGGGGTCTTCCTCACATCTCAAGGGCACCCGATTCATGATTGAAGTGATTTGTGCTTATTCAATCATTGTTCTGCTTGCTGTCCTGCTGTGCTGCATCCTCTTCTTGCTTTTTTGTGCATGGCTCCCTCTGTTGTGGTGAAAATGGCTCGAGAGGGATTTGACATAGGGAGAAAGCCCACCCACATCAACTGTCACCAGAAACAGACACTAAGTCCATTTCTCTCACCTCACAGAACTATGCACACCAGACACTGGTAGGGCTGCCTGGGAGGGGAACCCTTAGTGCAGGGGTTCTCAACCTGTGGGTTGCGACCCCTTTGGGAGTCATATGACCCTTTCACAGGGCTCAGCCAATTCATAACTGTAGCAAAATTACAGTGATGAAGTAGCAAGAAAATCATTTAATGGTTGGGGGTGGGGGGCATCACCACAACAAGAGGACCTGTATTAGGAAGGTTGAGAACCACTGCCCGAGTGTGTTTATGACTTTGCTGCCCTCAAGGTCATCCGACATTCCTGAAGGCAGAACCACTGCAGGAAGCCCTTCTGGCAAATGCCCTGAAGACAGGTCTCAACCAACTCCACCCTCACCCTCCGAGATCCTAATCATAGGACGCATGGAAATGCTCCTTGACACTTCGAAGACTGTAAGTCCATGGGAGCAGAAAGCCTCCTCTTTCTCCCTTGGAGTGGTGGCTGGTGAGTTCAAACTGCTCACTTTCTGGCTAACATAACCCACAGACCAGCTCCCCCTGAGGTCAGTTTGGTTTGCCGCACAGCACACATTGTTTGGAACCTTCTGAAATAGCTATGCACATGTGCAGGTTGGGGGGATTTCGCACAAGATGCAGTTTTCCACCCTCTCTTGGCAAATATAATTTTTGCAAAAGGCTTGTATTCTCTTCTGGATCTGAGTAGCAGCTACTCTCATGAAGTCATAGCACATACATTCATGCTACAGTCGTCCCAACTCCCTAATGTCTTACGCCGAGTCTGCTCCATGCTTTTCTGTGTCCTACATGGCAGCTGTAGGCACCCAAGGCATGGGCTCTGCAGCCTGGGTCCAAATCTCTCCTTCCCACTTCCTCACTGTGTGGTCCTAGGCTCATGACTTTATCATCCTGTGCCACTGATTTTTCATCTGTAAAATGAGGCCAGAATAGCGTCCACACATAGGCTTGTTAAGTGGAATAATTTAATTATTATACACAAAAAGCTTAGAACGGTGCTTGGCATCTTTCAAATACTATTAGGTGGTTTAGCATAGGGACTGGGTCATCCATTACATATGCTCAGGTTCAAACTTCCGGCCAGGAAGGGGTGGTACACCTAGGTGGGCATTACACCTGGATTGGCCCATCTGGGCCAGGTGAATTCAATCCAGCCATTGAGGTTGACCATGACCATTAACCATGCCTCCCTATGGAGGAATTGAAAAGGCAGGATCTTGCCCGCTCCGATGTCTCCCTTCGCCCACTTTTCTGTTGTCTGTCCCCCAGGGAGGAGGTCACATGTAGATACTTGTAATCAGTTCCCTCTTTCCAATCCACCCTCCCACAACCCTCTCAGTATCACCACTCACAAATTATCAAGGTTTCTTGATGGATGGGGGAGCGGGGAGGGAGGGGAAAAATGAGGACTTGATGCCAGGGGCTTAAGTGGAGAGCAAATGTTTTGAGAATAACGACGGCAATGAATGTACAAATGTGCTTTACACAATTGATGTATATATGAATTGTGATAAGAGTTCTTTGAGCCCCTAATAAAACTATTTTTAAAAAAAGAAAAAAGGCAGGATCCCGCAGCCCACTGAGTGACTTTCTCTCCAGCAGCTTCTAGGTAGGCTGTACCCCGTGAGGGGCCCTGAGGTGCCTGTGTAAACCTGAAACTTCTTCTCTCAAAAAACTCACTTAGATCACAATCCAGGCTTCGAAGTGAATTCTTTCTCGCGCGAAGCCAAGGGCTGAGGTATATCTCTCCCAGGAGAGATCTAACAATAGTATCTCTTATTATAGCATTAGGAGCCCAGGTGGTGTAGTGGACTGTGCATTAAGCTGCTAATTGCAAGGTCGGGGGTTTGAACTGACTAGCCCGTCCGTGGGAGAAATATGAGGTTGTCTATTTCTGTAAGGCAGTGGTTCTCAACCTTCATAATGCCCCCACCCTTTAATACATTTCATGTTGTGGACACCTGCAACCATAAAATTATTTTCATTGCTACTTCATAACTGTAATTTTGCTATTGTTATGAATTGGTTGACCCCTGTGAAAGGGTTAATTGATCCCCAGAGGGGTCGCGACCCACAGGTGGAGAACCGCTACTGTAAGGATTTAAAGTCTCAAAACCCCAAAGGGGCAGTTCTTTGTCCTATTGGGCCGGTATGAGTGGGAGTCAATAAAATGGTAGTTAGGTTTTTATCTGCTTCAGTATCAGATTTGGTGGCAATCTCAGTCATCCTGCATTGTGGTCTGGTTTGACCTCTGGTAGATCTGTGGGAAATGACTGCCCTGGTTTGAGGTGAGGGCCACGGTGCTTCAGTGGTAGATATCTCATCGTCTTTCACCGGGAAGACCCGGGTTCGATTTGCAGCCAATGTGCCCCAGACTGTCAGTGAAAGTTTGTGTGTTGCTATGACACTTAGCAGGCTTCAGTGATGCTTCCAGACTGAAATAGAATAAGGACGAAAGACCTGATAATCTCCATCCACACATCGACCTATGGCCCACCACGGTTGGCTTCCCCTCCCAGCCCTGGTAATAGCACAGACTGGCATAGTTTGCTCCGCTTCCCATGAGGTGCCCATGAGAGGCTGACTCGACAACCACGGTCAAGATCAACAGCTTGAACTCTTTAATGGGTCTACAGAAACAAGAACAATCTTCTAAAATGAGTTCGCATTGCTATTTGGGACTGGGAGAATGCCTTTGTGACAAGGATTGTGCTCTGGATTCCAAAGGCGAGTTTTAAACACAGCCACATAGCAACTCCGGAAACTGCCATAGTAGAAGCCAGGTTTAAAAAAAAAAAAAAGTTCTACTGACTTGCTCAAAGGAGGCCAGAGGTGGATGGGGGTGGGGTGGGGTGGGGAGGGAGACTCCTCTAAAAATGAACAAATTTGTTTCCTTACATATTTGTCATGTCTTTTGGTCCTGAAAGATAGGGGGGGAAAAGCAGACGAGAAGAGGAAACGGCGACTGACAGTCATCTTGTTGGTGTTCCCACAGCATCCTCTCCTTAGGCACTTGCTGCCATCTCATCCAACTCCACTCAGTATATTTTCAGCCAGCAATGATGCAGAAATGTCTGTGTACTCCAGTTTTATTGTAGTCGGGCAGCGTTTATGGGTTTGACTTTCAACTCAGCATGGCAGGACGTCTAGAAGCAATTATAACCAGCACCTCCTATGTCTGTGCGGTGGGCAGGCAGTGACGGATCCCCAGCTTCTGGAACACTAGTGCCCCCTCCCAGCTCAGGATAATGATGGTGACACTCGGCCTCCTTGTTGTCTGGGGGAGCTCTAGGAGCTCTAGGAGCTCTCCTCTGAAACCTCATATTATTGGCATTTCTTTGAGTGAACACATCAAATTAGTGACTGTAAAGGAAGGCGTAGGAGATGATTATTGGTGACAAGAGAAGCCTCAACCACCTCCAGAGAGCATGTCTCCTAAGTGCAAAGTATGGAGAGGGAGGAAACAATTGACCACAAATGGAATAGGCTCTGAGTCTCGCCACACAATGTATGTGCGTGGTCACTGAGGCGCCAAAGTTATGGCTGGAGGATGGATATGGTTTGTGCAGCCGTGATTGCCATCCAGAACGTGCCGTGCTATTGTGAAAAATGATTTTTTATTCTGAGCAAATCTCTGCTTCCACTTGCTTTAATGCTTCGCCAGAGAGCCAGGGACTCTGGGAGGGGTGGGGACACACAGGGCTGGGCTGACCTCAGGAACTCATGTGTAAAGGGCTTTTTCTCACTTGGAAGCAGGCTGGGTTCACAGCTGTTCTTTCTGGTAAAGCTTGTTTCTGAACCTTGCCACGTCTGAGTCCGAAGAGGGAAATGAAGGTGACAAATGCTGCGAGGAGCCCTGTGCACATCTTGGCTATGGTCCTGCTTAAGTCTGTTTCATTTGAATCCCAGTTTTACCTTTCCTCCTTTCTGGGTTCCGAAGCATCAGATGGGTGCCAAACGCTTCCACGGACAACACTAAAGCTGAACAAGATGGAGACAGATGAAAATCAACGGGAGGTTGGTGTTTGGGAGACTGAATACTTGGGCTTCCTAGGCCAGGCCAGCTGGTGGTTAGAGCCCTGTTTCATATTCCACTGAAATCCCTAGTGTCCAAGGACCAAGTGGCTCCTAAGTCCAGAATTTCTGTTACATGTCTCACCAAGGAGAAGCTGGGCCAAAATGCATTGAAGAATAAAGCAGGAGCTTGGCTTGTGAATCCACTCTCTGATTCTGAAATTTCAAAGGCTCCGTGCACAGACATTTCAACACTGAAAGCACAGCAGGGAAAATCAAAGACTTGGGCTTCCTCCTTGCCCCTCTTTTAGGGCTTTTATGGTTTTCCAAGGCGCCTCCCAGAGCCGCGTGTTGTATAGGTCATGTTTAAAAATGTCGTAGTTCTGAGGGACTTGCTGTTCTGCTTTCTTTTGCAAGGACACCCGGTTTCTTGTCTTGTGGCCAAACACAGAGCACAGATGTCTGTGGGCACCCTCCCTTTCCCCTGACCTTTGCTCTCTTCTCTGGATACCCTACTGACCTGTTCTCCCTTACAAGATCTGAACTGCTCACACACTTCGTTAAATTCTCATCCTAGTGAGAAGCATCTGAACATCTTATTAGAGCCTGTATGCGTTCTGTTCTGGATGCCTATTTGTGTAACTTCAGGTCTCTGGCATGGAAACGTCCCATGCCCACAGACCCACACAGGTAATATAAACTCCAACAGTAGTTTAAGGTTTAAGGTGGTCACAGGGAACACTGGGGCCCGTGTCTCCTGGTGAACCACACAGGCTGTCTAAAGGGGCTAGTTCCATCTCAATGTAGCCATGCAGGAATGTAGACCGGTTAGGTAGCAAGACAAGGGGTTGTTCCTCTCCATGCTTAGGGGGCCCCCTACGGGAGGTTGGAAGCCAATGCGGGCTATGCCCAAGCCAGGAGAGCTTAATTGACGCCTCCCGGCTGAAAGCCCTTAAAAGGCTGGAATCTGGCGACCACCACCCCTTCCCTTCAGCTGCTTCTCTGCCTTCCACTCAGCAGGGCTGGGTGTGCAGTGTCATGAGGGTGGCTGTGTTCAATTTAGTGTAACGCCGGAACCTTCTTCTCTCATGTATATAAACCCACTCGGATTACCAACCAGGCTTTGGTGTGAATTTCTTTCCAGTGTGTAGCCAAGGACCGAGACATTTCCCACCCGAGAAACCTAACAGACCCAGACTTACAATAAACCCATATTTTTATTTATAAGGCAAGAGGTGACCAGGTCTAGACAATAATGGTGAAGAGGGCCCTGGGTTTGAGAAAGATTCTGAAGTAGAATCCATAACCCTTAGAAATGTATTGGCCCTAGGGGAGGGGCAAAGAGGGCTGGATTGAGAAAGTCTCTGGCATCCAGTTCTGACTTGACTTCAGGATCCTGAATCCTTCAGGGCCATGACCTTGCCCTCCAGGCAGACCTTCCAATAGCCATCTTTTCAGAGCCTTGTTAAGTTCTCATAATACATTACACCTGCCATCCTGTGAGCAGCTACCAAACCCAGGCACTTTTTTCAAAGACAAGCTCGCTCTCTCTACCCCTAAGAGCAGGTAGTTTGGAGATGATGGATATGAGATACCACAGAAGACAAATCTGTTATCTTCCATGGTGCACAAAACATGCTGTCACAACCAGGACTCGTGACAATCCCGCAGTTTCCTAAATTGCTTCACTGCTACTTTTTAATTAAGCCTCATTAGATTGTCATATATTGATAAGAGGGATGACCCTGAGCTAGATGCATAAATTAAAGCTTTCCTCATCCTGCGCTTTTATATAAATGTGTTAATTATTTTTGTCATTAGTGAGAATAATGGAGGGATGGAGCAATACCAAATGGAGTTTGACAAAGTGTTGGTGTTTTCTGCTGCAAACGTGGTGCATGTCAGATACAATCCATCACCCAGTGAGTCTGCAATTAACACCAAGGGACAAAGGTAGGATTCCCTGTAATAAATAGCCTTCCTCCCAGATGCTAATGGGGACCCAGCAGGACCCAATGTTGTGTTGTCGCAGTTGTACACGGGCCCGTAGAGGAGACAGAGCTGGTGTTTGAAACGAGTCTTGTTTGCCCCCAGTTGGAGCTCATCCACCCCAGGACGGTCTTATCCACTGCCAGGGACTCGCAGCTCCCCCTCCACAGGATGCAGCCAGCTCTCCAGCTCCCAGATGCTCCCCCGTATTCAGGGCCTGGGACAGGACGTGGGGTGAGCAGTGGGCACGGGGCAACCTGGTGTACCATCCAACCTGGCCCAGGGCGTGCACAATCCCACCTTGCAGGCCTTGTGGAGCGTGGCCTCTTTCCTCCTACAGTTGGCCCTCAGCTCGCCCCAGAGCTGCTGCAGTTCCTGTAGCCTCGCCTGGAAGGTCTCTGAGGCCCAGTGGCCCCCCTGCAGGCCCCTCTGTCCCTCCTGCAGCCACAGTGGGCACACAGACCTCCTCCAGCCACCAGCCTTGTGGGTGTTGGTTCTGGGCACTAGCTTGTAAGCTTCGTTCCCCCCTCTAGGTAATGGGCACAAGAATGGATTTTTTTGTTTCAAGGAGAGAAACCATATACAGTCCTGAGAGGGGCCCAACTTTTCTAGATGGGAATAGAGACACTTAAAAAAGAAGGATAAAAAAGGATTGACCTCCAGTCCCTTCACCGGCAGGGACAAATGCTCTGGTCTCACTGTGTCCCGTAAAAACATCATGTCAAAACGCTTTCTTTTAAATTATGGACATCACTGCATTATAGTTACGACAGCCAAAGGTGGAAGACGCCTTTGAGTCCGTGGACAGATGGATGGACCAAGTCAGTGAGTTCGAGTTCTAGAACGGAGTGGTGTCCTTTCATTAAAATAGGGGGATAAATGTCAGGTCACAAATTAACCTTGAAAAGACATGCTGGGAATGAAATAAATAAAATTCCCAACTCACTGCCATCCAGTCAACTCTGACTCATGGTAACCCGAAAGGGCAGAGTGGAACTGCCCCCACAGGTTCCGGGGATGGTAACTCTTTTACAGACATAGAAAGCTTCATCTTTCTCACAAGGCGCAGCTTGTGGACTTGAACTGCAGGTCTTACAGATCACAGTCCAATATGTAACCACTACGCCAGCAGGGCTGCTGGTAATGACATAAGCCAGACACAAAAGAACAGGTGTAGGACTGAGCCAAGTAGAGAAAGGGTGAGCACAGGCAAAGGCACAGAGGCAGGCAGATCGGAGATATAGGGGTTTCACGGTGGCACCCTTGGGCGGGTTAGTGCCCTGTGACCCCGCTACCCATTTATTTATTATTATTATTACTTTTCGTTTCCTCGCCTCTTTTTATCTGTCTACCATGTGTATCCCTGAATTTGGTCTGGTCCCTGCCATATTACCTGGTCCTCACCCCAGGAATGTTCATACAGTAGCTTTTCCCCTATGTCCCTTTTGCATTTTTTTAAAGCTTACATCCGTGGACACAGTGTGTGTTTGTCCTTTTGTGCTTGGTTTACTTCGCTTAGCATGTTTTCCTCCAGTTCTTCCCATGCAGTGATGTGCTTCATACGTTCATCACTACTTTTTAGCGATGCGTAGTACTCCATTGTATGTATGTACCACAGTTTTTTCCCCCCACTGAAAAAGAAATCTTTATTCTGATCCCACCAGCTGTACCATCTGTTATGTGCCTTCCTCCTTGGCAATCCGGTTTTTCTTGAGTGGTCCCATGAAAGCTTTTTTCTCTTCCACGGTCTGGAAATGGCCATGGCACAACTTGGGGGTGGTGTCGATGAACTTGAGGTCGATCTTCACCAGGGCACGGCGCTTTGTCTGCACCAGCAGGGACTTGTGCAGAGTCAGCACTCGCTTCTTGGTGCCCACCATGCAGCCCTTGAGAATGACAAACTCATTGATCACTTCCCCGTAGTGGACAAAGTCGCCCAGGGGGTTGATGCTCTTTTTAGAGAGATCATAATCGGTGGAGGCGTTGTTCTTGATAAGCTTACCGTCCTTGACGAGGTAGTCCTGGCAAATCTTATAGATCTTCTTGTTGATCTCTGTGCAGTGGTGGTAGCCTTTCTGCCCAGCGCGGGCCATCGAGAAGGCCACACGGGCGGGATGCCAGGCCCCGATACAAGCCACCTTGCGCAACCCTCGGTGGGTCTTTCGGGGCAGCTTCTTGGTGTGCCAACAACTGTTGACCCCTTTGTAGCCTTTGCCCTTGGTCACCACCGTGATGTCGACCATTTCATCCTGCGCGAACACCTGGTTCACTGGCACCAGCTTCTCCCGGGCCCAGTCCAGCTTCTCAGCCACTGAGCCCCCGTTCTCCTGCATCTCCGTCAGGTGCGCCTTCTCCTGGCGCAGGAGGAGCAGGCGCGTCTGTGTGTGGGCGATGGCGCGCATGACCGGGCAGGACTTCTTCATGCTGCTAACGTCTTTCTCGAGTTGCTTCTTACCCTTGTCATCCTGCCACTTCTTGCAGTACTTGGTGAAAGCCTTCTTCTTCGACTAGTGCCAGTTCTTGTAGAACCTCCGCTTGCTCTCATCGTCACTGATGTGTTCCGCAAAGACTGTCTTGAAGGTCCGGAGGCCGCGAGGTGTCTCCACATAGCCCAGGATACCCACCTCCACCATGGGAGGGGTCTCCATGATGGTCACGGCTTCCACCACTTCCTTCTTGTTCACCTTGGAGCCTGGCCTGTCGACCTCGCGCACAATGTGGGTCATGCCGGCCTTGTAGCCCAGGAAGGCCGTCAGGTGGACCGGCTTGGAGGCGTCATCCTTGGGGAAGCTCTTCACCTTCCCGCCGTGCCAGCTGCTGTGCTTCCAAGGCAGGAAGCCCAGAGACCCATGCTGGGGCGCCAAGAACTTCCGGTGTGAGATTACATCGTTGATCCCCGCTGGTAGAGGTACCCCAGGTTTTTAATCCAATTGTCAGGTGTTGGAAATTTGGGTTGTTTCCAATTCCTTGCAATTGTGAACTGTGCCAATGAACTTTGGAGCACAGATGTCTGACCTTGGTTTGTTTCTTGCCCTGTAAGGGGGGGGGGGTTGCTGGGTCATATGGTAACTCTATTTCCATCTGTTTTAGATATCACCAGTAGACCTCTTTCTTACTCACTTATGAGTCTCCCTGGATTTGTTTCACGGATGATGTTTCTGGGTCATTGTGTGGTCGTGGTCTCTTTTAAGACTAGATCGATGTTTTCTTTACATTGTTTGTCCTGAAGGTCTCTTTTGTACCCTAAAACAAGGAGTCAAGGAGATGCATGGGACTTGATTGCTGAAGGGGGGCAGGAGTGAAGAAATGGACCCAAAGGGTGTCCATACCACTTCTGGGCTCTGCTCTGGAGCTGTTGTCCATAAACTTTTGGCACCTGTGGCCGAGGTTGCGGGCTGACCCCAGGCTTCTCTGGCAGAGGAGGGCTGCCTTCTGCTCCGGGATATGGGGGATGTCCGGAGGCTGAGGAAGGGGATCAGGTTGTGCTCAAGAGGCCCCTGGCATGGGAGTATACTGGCTCAGTTCTTCCTCTGCAGGGTCCCACAGAAGAGGTCCCTTGGCCTGGCCCCGATGCTAGACCCAGTGGCATACCTTCCCCTGAACTTGGAGGAGGCCCATCTCCTGCTCCAAGGCCTCGTGTCTGTGCAGCAGCCTCTCCATGCTCTCCAGATCCTTCCCAAGGTCCAGAACTCTAGCAAGGGCACCCTGTGGAGGACGGGCACATTACAGGCTTGGCCTCTGCCCTTCTGCCCAGGGTTCTCTTCGATCCTTTCTTCCTGGCTGGTCTTGGCCTTGGCCTCAGGCAGTTGACAGTGTCTGATTAGTGTCTGCACAGTGACACTGCGGGTGTTGGGGACAAGGCTGCTGGATGGAAAACCAGTACCTAGCAGGGGTCCCAGGTCTTCCTGTCAATTCCCTTCCTGCCTCCCTTCCATGGGATCTCTGTCTCATAGGCCAGGTTTCTGAAACCGCATCAGCTTCTCTTTGTGGTCCCCATGAGGAACAGGCTATTCCAGCTGCTTGCCCCAACCCTGGATCCAGTCGCTGTCCTGTGTGATGATGGGGACATGAGTGCCCTGATGTTCATACTGCCTTGGGCCCAAGCGGTGAACCCGTCTCCCCCTCGGGCTGTGCCAAGGAGTGAAATGCTGACCAAGCTCAGGGACAGCACAATAATTTTTCTTTCACCCAAGATGACAGGGCCCATGCGCATCATTCTTCTGATCTAGGAAGTGGCTGGGCAGGGCCCATGGGTGGGTTCTCATGTGGAGGGTGCCCCTCACCCACCACTGGGGCCCTGTCTACTCTGCCCATCAGGATGACAGTTGTCCACACGGGTCTGAGAATCCTAGCTTTGCCCCTGGAAAAGCCATTAAACTCTCCACATCCGGTTCCACCGCAGGCCGCCCCTTGGCCCCTAGTGGGGCTGAAGGTCACTTGTAAAGGTAAAATGGGGTTCAGCTGGGGTGCCCTCTGACCTGGCTCGCAGCCCTGAGAAAGCCGGCAGTAATCAGAGAGGTGTGAAGCTTGTGTCGCTGACCTTCTCCCAGGGCTTCCACTCAAGCCGGCCGCTCACGTATCGTGTCCAGCAGGCCCTGAACCCAGGGGCCTGGCAGCACCCTGGCCTGCTCTCTCAGCACAGCCTCCTGCGTAGTGGGAGGTGGGAGGTGGACCCAGCCCTGAGTACCGAGTGTACCCCTGCTGGGGCTGGCTCACAGCCCATAGCCCTCACTATAAGTCCCGGGGGCCACCCCTCAGCTCTGCAGTTGAG
Organism: Tenrec ecaudatus; assembly: GCF_050624435.1. NCBI lineage: Eukaryota > Metazoa > Chordata > Mammalia > Afrosoricida > Tenrecidae > Tenrec > Tenrec ecaudatus. The sequence continues at coordinate 514,215 of NW_027457553.1, read as the reverse complement.
TGTTGGCCAGGCTCCTAGGCAGAAGGAAGCAGGGGCCATGTGATATGGGCAGATCCAAATGCCCTCTGTGGTCCCCAGAGTGTGGCCTAACCCATCCCCATGCGCTTCTGGGTGCTTGGGCACCTCGGCTTGGTCACCAGCCCTGGATTGGAGCCCCTGGCTCCTTGGTAATCCCTCACCCACCAGCACAGGTTCGATGTGCATACACACCTCACCCGTGTGCCCCCAACAGTCTGGATACCCCGGCCTTTTCAGGGTCACGCCCATGACCTTCCGGCCATCACCTCCCTTTCCTGTGTGCTCAGCACCTCTGGAAGGTGCCATGCTTCTGGATCAGCCGCTCCACCTCTTCCACAGAGCCCTCCAGGGCACTGGCTTCCTGGAAGACCTGGGGCAGCCATGGAGGTGACACAGAGGTGGGGGGGGGATTGGGGGCACAGATGGTGGTTCAAAGGGAACCCTAGACAGCAACATCTGCCAGAACCTTGGTTTACAGCCTGGGCTCTCTGGGGGTGCATCAAGGGGCCTGCGGCTGGGGGTGGGGAGGTGGGTGCTGAGCAGGAGGGGAAGGAACCTGAGGAAGAATAGCACTCCAACCTGGAGGCCGTTAGGAACATCCCAACTTCTGACGAGGTGGGGAGGAGCCACATCAATTTCCAAAGAAACCGCGTAGGGCTTGGCTGGCAAGGGCCAGGTGTGGGGAGGAGATGGCCCTGAGTGACCTGAGGCTCAGGTGTCCCCTTGGCCACTTGGGAAGACACACTATCTAGCTCCGTATCAGAATAGCAGCCAGTGATCCAGGAAGCAAGGGGGATGGGGTGGTACTACAGGAAGACTGGAGGTCCTGGGGTCAGTGTGTCTGTGTGTGGTGAGGGGAGCTGTCTGCTGGGCCTGCAGGATCTTGTCCAGATGCCACACTGTCTGAGGAAGAGCTGCTTGTGGTGCATGGCCTGCCGTCTCCCTTGATTCCGTTCCCAGGCCTGAAAGACCTGCTCCCAAGCATCCTACAGGGCGTATAGCCTTTCCTGGACCTGGGCCTGGGCATGGACACAACCGAAGGTGGTGCTGAGGGAAGCTCCAGAGAAAAGGTGCCTGACTGTCCAACCCAAGGGGAGGGTATTGTTTGTGTTTCCTCAGGGAAAGAGGGACCAGATATAAAGCCAGTGACACATGAATGCAGTGTGCCCACACGGAGTGGGGAGCCAGTGGAGGGGCCTGAGGGCTGGGCTCCCATACCAGCTATGTGGACAACTGCCCCTGCACCCAGAAGGATTTACTTCAGAGGACAGCACTGAAGCTGCATCTAGGAGAGAGGGGCATGTTTGATCAGAGCAAATGGGAGCAAAGAAGGGGGAGGAAGAGAGAGTGGAGCACATCCTGGCCCATCAGGCCTGGAGGACTATATCCCGGCTCTGAACAGCCAATGGACAGAGTGGACAATGTGGCTGTTCCCACTACGAGACACACTGTCCATTGATGGCCCAGGGTCCAAGGGGGACAACACTGGAGACTCAGGGTTAGAACTGGCCCAGACTGTTCCTATGGCACTGAGGCAAACCACTAAAAGTGTGTGGCAGAGCAACCGTGGGAGCAGAGCAGGGAGCCCCTGAGGTAGTACAAAGGACAGACTCTGGGGCCAAAGCATGGTACCCCATTGGACCTGACTGAAGGACACACCTAGAGATTAAAAATCAGACCTTCATCTATGTATAGGTTTTTCTTTCTTTAAAAATTTTTTCTTTTATTTTATTCTTAAAAAAGCATTTTATTAGGTACTCATACAACTCTTATCACAATCCATACTTACATCTGTTGTATAAAGCACATCTGTACATTCTTTGCCCTCATCATTTTCAAAGCATTTGCCTTCCAAAATTAATTTACTCTTCTATGGGTAATTGGTTTCCTTTTTGTTGTCATTGCTGTGTTCTCACTCATTGCCTATCTTGCAATGACTTGATTTTTGGTGCATATTATTATCTCTACAGACCTATCTAGATACGATAGACTGCATGGATAGTTTTGAGTAGAAAACAAGTGGACCAACAGTTCCGGGGGAATAGGGGAGTGGGAGAGAAGGGGGCAAAGGGGTAGTGCTGACCAACCCAGGGACAGGGGAGCAATAAGTTATCCAAAATCAGTAGCAAGGAGGGTGTGAGTGGTCTGGTAGGGATTCAGCAAGGGCAAGGTAACCGAGAGAAATTACTGAAACCCAAATGAAGGCTGAGCATGATAGTGGGACAAGAGGAAAGTAAAAGGAAATAGAGGAGAGAACTAGGTGACAAAGGGTATTTATAGAGGTCCAAAGACTGGAATGTACATATGTAAATATATTTATATAAGTGTAGGGAAACAGATCTATGTGCATATATTTATAGGTTTAGTACTAAGGCAGCAGATGGACATTGGGCCTCCTCTCAAGCACTTACTCAATGCAAGAACACGTTGTTCTATTAAATTGGCATTCCAGGATTCACACCTTCCCGACACGATTGCTGAAGAAAAATGTGTGCATAAGCAAATGTGGTGAAGGAAGTTGACAGTGCCAGGCTATCAAAAGATATAGCGTCTGGGGTGTTAAAGGCTTGAAGATAAATAAGCGGCCATGTAGCTGAGAAGTATCAAACCTCACATGGAAGGAGAACACCAGCCTGGCTGACCACGAGGTGTAGAAGGGACCAGTTATCAGACATCAAAGAACTAAAAATCGTATCAGTGGGTGCCCACCTTCCTGATACGATCAGTGAAGACAAACGTGTGCGTAAGCAAATGTGGTGAAGAAAGCTGATGGTGCCTGGCTGTCAAAAGATATAGCATCTGGGATCTTTAAGGCTCAAAGATAAACAAGTGGCCACCTAGTTCAGAAGCAACAAAGCCCACATGGAAGAAACACACCAGCCTGTGTGACCACGAGCTGTCGAAGGGATCATGAGGTATCAAGAATCAAAGAACAAAAAATCATATCATTGAAAATGTGGGTGAGTGCAGAGTGGAGACTCAAAGCCCATTGGTAGCCAACCAGACACCCTTTACTGAAGGGTTGTGGGGAGGAGATGAGCCAGTCAGGGTGCAGGGTAGCAACGATGAAACATATAACTTTCCTCTAGTTCTAAAATGCTTCCTCCCCTCACTCTCATGATCCCAATTCTACCTTACAAATCTGGCTAGATAAGAGGGTGTACATAGGTACAGATAGGAACTGGAAACACAGGGAACGCAGGACAGATGACTCCTTCAGGACCAATGGTGAGAGTGGCGATGCCTGGAGGGTGGAGAGAATGTGGGGTGGAAAGGGGAAATTGATTACAAGAATCTACAAATAGCCTCCTCCCTGGGGGAGGGACAGCAGAGAAGAAGGAAGGGGGAGATTTTGGACAGTGCAACATATGATAAAATAATATTAATTTATGAATGATGAAGGTTTCATGAGGTAGGGGGGAGTGGGGAGGGAGGGGGAAAATGAACAGCAGATATTAAGGGCTCAAGTAGAAGGCAAATGTTTTGAGAATGATGATGGCAACAAATGTACATATGTTCTTTAAAAAAAAAAAAACCTTTTATTATTTAAGCTTAATTTATTCCCAAGCCATGAGTTTTTGTTCTTCAGTTTCTTCTAGGAAATCTTTTTCTTCAGTGCTACTTCCTCTTCTGGCTTGGGAACGATTTGTTCCTTCTCAGTCAGGATCATTTCAATGTGGCAGGGGGAGCTCCTGTGTGGATTAATCTAGCCAAGAGCTCTGTAAGTCCGGTGGTGCATCTTGGGGGCTTTGTTCACCTGGATGTGCTCGATGACCTGAGAATCCACATCTAAACTCTTAAGTTCAGCATGACTTTCTGCATTTTTAAACATGTGAACCAAAAATTCAGTACTCTTTTTGGGCTACCAACTCTGGGTCCCACCCCACTGTTTGGCCTGGACACATCTACCAACACCATCATTGTCCCGTCGAAAAGGCACACACTGCTTCTGCAGAGTGACATCTTTCAAGTATTTGGTGGCTTTCCAGATGTGCATGCCTTTGATGGCCTGGGCAGTTTCACGGGTGTTTTTGAAGTGGACCCAGAGATTCGACCCTCTGTATTTGCAGGATTTTGTAGGGTTTTCTGGGTCAAATGAGTAGCGAACCATTTTAGCAGGTCACCTCAGGCCGCTACAGTTAGAGGAAGAGCCTGTACATATGTTCTTGACACAATGCATGTATGTATGGATTTTGATAAGAATTGCACGAGCCCCCAATAAAATGCTTAAAAATATAGAAAAGAAAGGTGCTTGGCCCTGAGGGGCCAGGGTGCGGTGGTCCAGTGGGCTGGGGGAGGGCCAGAAAGGGGAGCCGACTTCTACGGCGGACGGCCCTGTAGCCTGGAGCACCTGCTGTCCCCGCTGGGTGGCGCACTGGTGCAGCTCCTTCTGGGCCTCCAGCTTGGCCCGCAGCTCTTGGTGGACACTGAAGCTTTGGGCTCCACTGCCGGGGTCTTGGGGCTCCTCCACCACCTGCAAATATCACTGCACACTGGCTGTCCAGGAGGCATAGTCTTGCACCTGGAGCCTGGGAGAGCACGGGAGAGCATGGGGTGAGGGGACCTGGTACCGAGGCAGCGTCACAGCCAGCCTGAGTCCACCACCACTCATGTCCAAACCTCCATGTCTCTGCCGCTCAATCCCACAGCCGTACCAAGTGTCTACTCAGCCTCAGCTCTGCCCGCCACCCCTCCTTCCCACCCAGTTCTCCAGGGCCAATGAAGTCCCTCACGGGCAGCTTGATAGCTTTGCCCACCCATCCACAACTTTGCCAGACCCCCACTTAGAGGTAGCCTTTGGTGGCCTTGTGTGAGAGCCGAGGGACTCGGGACTCTTGTCCCTTCACTGCCTCACTGTTCAGATGGAGGTTTTTGGAGTGTTTTTTTTAATTTAAATTTATTTATTTTATTGGGGGCTCTTACAACTCTTGTTACAATCCATACACCAATTGTATCTGACATAGTCATACGTATATTGCCATTATTCTTTTCTAGACATTTACTTTCTATTGAGCCCTTGCGATCAGCTCCCCTTTTTTTTCCTCCTCCCCCACTCGAGGTTCCTTGATAGATTATAGATTGTTATCATTTTCATATCTCACATCGACCATTGTCTCTTTTATCCTCAGGTTTCTGTTGCTCCTCTCCCTACGAGGGGTGTGTGGTTATATGTCATTCATTGCTATCGGTTCCTGTTCCTCCCATCCTCTACCCCAGTACCCTTTTGGTATCTCTATTCCCATTCCTGATCCTGGGTTCCATGTGTTGTGAGTTTTATCTCTTGCTAATACCTATGCACTCTAGTCCAGAGTGGGAAGCGGCACTGGGATGATGATAGTGGGGGGTGAGGAGGCCTCAAGGTGTCAGAGGCAGATTGTGTGATTCATTGATGCGATCCATGTCTCCTCAGGGGGGCCTCCACCCAGTGGGACACAGCATCTGGGAGGCTTGTGGCTTTCTCCTGAGACAGCATGGTGGCCAAGGGCCTGGGCATTGAGTGTGGGACTCTGGGCCTGGGGTGGCAGCACTTGCAGAAGCCACCCCCTTCCCCAGGCACCCACCTGGATACGGACGAGCACGTGAGACAGTTGGCTGTGAACTTTGAGGGTGGCCTCAGCGTCTCAGAGCAGGTGGGGTCTGGCCTGAGTCAGCTCCCACAGCTCCAACCAGGCAGCCCTGCCCCCAGGCGGGGGTCAGCAGTTATCCCAGCATGCTCATTCCTCCCCCTCAGCTTCTGTCTGCTCAGACCTTCAGCTTCCTAGCTGGGTTTAGAACTTGTCCTAAGCTCCCAGAGGGCCACCGTCCTGAGATCTTGCTCAGCGCTTCAGGCCTTTCTGCAAACTCTCCTCCCAGGAGCCCATTATCACTAGCAGTTTACCCCTTGCTCTAACAATGCTCCAGGAGGCCTGCTTGGGAAGTGTTGGGCTGTTGCCTGGTTCAGGCCCACTAACTGCTCCTCAGGAGAAAGAAGAGGTTCCCTGCTCCTGGAAAGATTTACTGACTTGCAAACACTCTGGAGCATCCCCATGAGTCAGCAGGTGGGGTCATTCTAAATCCCGGCACTCGGCAGGTAGCCACGTTGTGTGCCACCCAGGCATGCTGTGTGTTTGGAGGAGACTGCACACCCTTCAAAGGTAGAAGCTGCACCCCTCCATGGTTCTTGCATGCAGCAAATGCCGGGCCCCTGAGACTCCAGGCCAGCCTCTGGGCTAGGATCATTGGCAAATCAGGATCTCGCCTAAGCTCCATCTGGGCTGGAAACACAGTAGCTTGTACTGTGACCTGGGTCAGCCTGGGGCTGTGCAGGGCATCCTCAGCCCAGCTCAACTCTTCCCAGAACACCCCTGCAGGTGCAGGGAGCCCGTGGCTTGGGAAAGTGACCCTGCAAAGTGGGCTTTGTGACCAGGCTCCCTGATCCACCGACCCAGCTTTGCCTCCTCCACAGGCCGCAGACAGCAGGGGCTGCCCTGGGTACCCTTAACTCGGGCCCTCTCCAGAGACAGTGGTTTGGCAGAGCCGCAGCACAGCAAGGGTCTCCCTGGAATCCTCTTCATCCCATGTCCAGCACCTCCTCCTAAACTCACCCCTGCCCAGGCTGCTGTTACTCACTGTAGGTCCTGTCACCACTGCTGGGCCCTGGGGGCAGTGCTGGGCCGCCACTCCAGCCGGCTCTCCGCTAGTGGGGCAGGCTGCCCCCTGGTGGCCACCCATCTTCACTTGGTGCGGAAACATTGCAAACTTGGTTAAGAGGAGCTGAGAAGAGAGGAGAGGGGTCACAGGGGGCCCTGGCTGGTGGGCTGTGAGACACCTCAGTGAGTGACTGGGCAGGGCAGGACTGGACAGCAACAGAACTTGCCCCTCTACGCAGAGAGGGGAATAGGAAGCCACAGCTGTCCTCAGTCCAGACTTATGTTCCCCATCAGCCCCTTGTGCATGCAGCTCCCCCTCCACTACTCGTCTTCATTCGGCTCCAGGGCACCTTCCTGGCCCCTAGCCCCTTCCTCACTAGGGTGTGCTCATAGTCCTCTCCCCTCTGGCCACCTGCTGCTGGCTGCTGAGCCAGCTCTGCAAGTCCTTGGCTTCCCTCAGGAAGCCCTACAGTGCCAGCATCCTCTTCAGATCCTGGCCCCTGTGGTGACAGACTGAGTCCCCCAACAGTTATTGTGCATGTGTCCACATTCTGGAGGTCAAGGGATCCAATCAAAGGGGCTGCCTGAAATACAAGGTTCTTCATGGTCTTTGCCCAGGCTGCTCCTCTGGATTCAAGAAGCAAACCCAAGTCAGGGGGAGTTGGGCTGGCAAGGGTGTGGCTGTGGGGAAGGGCAGGTGACTGGAGCCAGGGAGCCGAGCCCCTGCCCTGCAGGCTCTCCTCAAAGGTTTATGGGAAGAGGAAACAGTGAAGGATTCATCTTTTCCTGACACATGTCTACAGGCCTCTGTCACGGTTCTCTTCAAGGCATGGGTAGCATCTAGGGGAATAAGCAACCCCAGCCAGTTTTCTGGTACCCACTGATGCAGCGACCCTCACTGTTGGGCTGCCAACTCCCGCAGTGTCTGCAGCTGCTTCCAGAGCCTCCCCTGCATCACACCCAGCAGCTCTGAGACCTCAGTTACAAGGATCTACGTATAACTTCCTCCCTGGGGGATGGACAACGGAAAAGTGGGTGAAGGGAGACAAAATATGTAAGATCTGACAAATTATCAAGGGTTCATGAGTGAGGGTGGAACAGGGAGGGCGGAGAAAAATGAGGACATGATGCCAGGGCCTTAAGTGGAGAGCAAATGTTTTGAGAATGATGAGGGCAATGAATGTACGGATGTGCTTTACACAACTGATGTATGTATGGATTGTGATAAGAGTTGTATGTGCCCTTAATAAAATGATTTTTAAAAATTAAATCATTTTAATTTCTTAGGACAATGACATTTGTATTTCAAAGCAACATTCACGAAAGCGATTTTTTCACCTTCACTATCTTCTATTTAGTTTTAGATAGAGCAAAAACAATTCTTATGCCTTTGTATGAGATGTAATGCAAGTAGACATAAATTTATGCATAATTAAAAATTTGAATGAACAACATATTTTGTTAAAGAATTTGACCTTTTGTGAAAATAAAAGAAAGCTTATAGCATTATATTGAAGGGTTGGGAATGTTTTCCTCTATTTTATTATAGTATTTGGTCTGAGGTTCTTACGGCATATTCTGATTGTTGTCATGTAAGAGAATGTACATTCCATATAAGAGAAAACATTCCTTATAATATTTTCCTATCCATTGCTTCCTGCTGAATCTCTCATTTGTTCTTTTATCATTATTTTTTCCTATAATAAACACAGGCTGCTTAATTTTATCTTATTAATCATTTATATAAGTTAGGAAAATATTTATTATATATACATTTTTATTAAAATTCTTTTATTGGAGATTCTTACAACTTTTGTTGCAATCCATATTGTACATATGCAATCCATTTTGTACATATGTTGCCTTCATTTATTTATAGACATTTCTTTCTTTTTCATTTTTAAAATCATTTTATTGGGGCTCATACAACTCATCACAATCCATACATACACCAATTGTGTAAAGCACACTTATACATTCGTTGCCTTCATCAATCTCAAAATTTGCTTTCCTCTTGGGTTCCTGGAATCAGCTCATTTCCCTTTTCCCCTCTCCCCCTCTCACCCTGCTCCTCTTCCTTCATGAACCCTTAATAATTTATAAATTATTATTTTCTCTTATTTTACACTGCGCGGCGTGTCCCTTCACCCAATTTTCTCTTGCCCATCTCCCAGGGGGGAAATTATATGTAGATCCTTGTGATCGGTTTCCCATTTCTACACCCACTTCCCTCCCAGTATCGCCACTCTCACCGCTGGTCCTGGGGGGTTCATCTGTCCTGGATTCCCTGTGTTTCTAGTTCCCATCTGTAGCGCTGTGTATCTTCGGGTCTAACCAGGTTTGCAAGGTAGAATTGGGATCGTGAGAGGTGGGTGGAGGAAGTGTTTAATCACTAGAGGAAGGTTGTGGGTTTCATTATTGCTACACTGAACCCTGAGTGACTCATCTCCTTCCCACTACCCCTCCGCAAGGGATGTCCAGTTGTCTACAGGTGGGCATTGGTCCCCCGTCATGCACTCCCCTCATTCACGATGATATAATCCCCCCTCCCGCCTTTGTTGCTTGCAAACTGGTCCCCTCAGCACTTCATGATCACACATGTTGGTGTGATGCTTCCATGTGGGCTTTGTTGCTTCTGGGCCTGCTTGTTTACTTTCAAGCCTTTAAGACCCGGGACGCTATATCGCTTGACAGCCGGGCACCATCAGCCTTCTTCACCACACTTACTTATGCACACATTCACCTTCAGTGTTTATGTGGGGAAGGTGATCACACAATAATGGTTTTTGTTCTTTGGTGTCTGCTACCTGATCTCTTCAACACCTCGTGTTCACTTAGGCTTGTGTGCTTCTTGTCTGTGGGCTTTGTTGCTTCCGAGCTAGATTTCAGCCTGTTTGCCTTCAAGCCTTTAAGACCCCCAGAGTTTCATTATATTGTGCAGAGAGTGGCTATGAGCCAAACCCACTCGACTGCACCCAACAACAATAACAACAGGACTTGTGCTTCTAACAATATTCTGAATAAGGCCAGGCCTTAAGAGAATCTCCCCTTCGTTTAGAGCAGCGGCTCTCGACCTGTGGGTCGTGTCTCCTTAGGGGGTCAAACAGCCCTTTCATGGGGTGGCCTGAATTATAGCAGTAGCAAAATTACAGCTATGATGTAGCAACAAAAATAATTTTATGGTTGGTTGGTCACGACTACATGAGGAACTGGATGAAAGGGTCGTGAGTAAGAATGTTGAAAACCACTGTCCAAAAGGAAGACTCAATTCTTGATACAGTTGAAGGGCAACAAAATAGAGTCAGCCCCAATATAGATGGATAGCACAGTGGCTGCAACAATAAACACAAGCCAAAGAAAAAATGCAAGGATGGCACAAGATGGGACAGTGTTTCATTATATTGACATAGATTTGCTGTGAGTAAAACCCATAAGAAAAAAAACAGGACTTGTTTTTCTAACAATGTACCTAAATAGACCATAAGAGAATCTCCTGTTAGTTTAGCTCAGCGGTCCTCAAACTGAGGGTTGTGACCCCTTTTGGGGGACGAATGACACTTTCACAGCAATGGACCATTCATTAAAGTGGAAAAATTAGAGTTATGATGTAGCAAAGAAAATAATTTCATGATTTGTCAGTCACCACTACATGAGGAATGGTATGAAAGAGTCGTGGCATTAGGAAGGTTGAGAACCACTTCCCTAGAGTAAGACAGGATTCTTGGTAGAGTAGAAGGGCAGTAAAGGTGAGGCAGCCCCTACAAGATTGATTAGCCCAGTGGCTGCAACAATGAGCACAAGCAAATGAACAACTCTGAGCATGGCATTGGACTGGGCAGCATTTCATTATATTGTGCATAGAGTTCTTGTGACCAGAAACCCACTCAACAGCACTCAACAAAAATAACTAGAGGACTTGTGCTTCTAACAATATGGTGAAGTAGGAATTAAGAGAAAGTCCTTTAACTTTAGAGCAGCAGTTCTCACCCTGTGGGTCGCGCCCCTTGGGAGGGTAGAATGACCCTTTCACAGGGGTGGCCCGATTCATAACTGTAGTACAATTACAGTGACAAAATACCAATGAAAATAATTTTATGGTTGTGGGTCCCCACTAAATGAGAATCGATATGAAAGGGTAGTGGCATTAGGAAGGTTAAGAACCACTTCTCTAGGGCAAGACACAAATTTGGTACAGATGGGAAGGAAAAGAGCGGCAGTCTCCAACAAGTTGCATTAGCACAATGGCTGCAACACTGAGGCCAAGCACACAAGCACGGTGAGGGTGGCACAGGACAGGGCAGAGTTTCATTATATTGTGCATAGAGTTGCTAAGAGTCAAAACCCACTCGACGGAACTTAACAACAATAACTACAGGACGTGTACTTCTAACAATATTCTGAACTAGATCTTAAGAGAAACTCCTCTAAATTTAGAGCAGTGGTTATTAACTTATGGGTCGCGACCCCTATGGGGTTTCAGACGAGACTCTCACAGGTGTTGCCAATTAATAACAGTAGAAAAATCACAGTAATGGAGTAACAATGAAAAAAAATTACTGTTGGAGGATCACCACAACATTAAGAATTGTATAAAGGAGCCATGCCATTAAGAAGGTTCAGAAACACTCCCCAAGAGGAATACACAAAACGTGGTACTGCAGAAGGGCAGCAAGTGAGAGGCAGACCCTACAAGATGGAATAGCTCAGTGGCTGCAACAATGAGTGCCATCAACAAACCACTGTGAGGACGGAACAGGACGGGGCAGCGTTTCATTATATTGTGCGTAGAGTTGCTGAGAGTCAAAACCCACTCGACGGCAACTAACAGCAACACACAAAAAGGACTTGAGCTTCTAAAAATATGATGACATAGATCTTAAGAGAAACTCCTCTTAGTTTAGAGCAGGGTTCTCAACCTATGAATCACGAACTCTTTTGGGGAGTGAGTGGGTTGAATGACCCTTTCACAAGGGTTGCCTGATTCATAAGATTAGCAATATTACAGTTATGAAATATCAGCAAAAATTTTGTATGACTGGGGGTCCACCACTCTATTGGGAACTGCATGAAAGGGTCGTGGAATTAGGAAGATTGAGAACCACTGTCCGAGAGGAAGACACAAATGTTGGTAGAGTAGAAGGGCAGCAAAGGAGAGGCAGCCCCTCCAAGTTGGAATACCTCAGTGGCTGAAACAACCAGCACAAGCAAAGAACCATTGTGAGGAATGCACAGGATGGGGGAGCGTTTTGTTACATTTTGCATAGAGTTGCTATGAGCCAAAACCCACTTGAAGGCACCTAAATACAATAACAACAGGACTTTTGCTTCTAACAATGTCCTGAAATATATCTTAAGAGACATTCTTCATAGTTTGGAGCAGAGATTCTCAACCTGTGGGTCACGACCCTTGCACAGGGGTGGCCCAATTCATAGCAGTAGCTTCATTACAGTTATGAAGTAGCAATGAAGATAAATTTATGACTGGGATTGTACCCACTACATGAGGAGTGGTATAAAAGGCCTGTGGCATTATAGGAAGGTTGAGAGCCACTGTCCTCGAGCAAGACAGAAATCTTGGCAGAGCAGAAAGGCAGCAAATGAGACGCAGACCCCCAGATGATAGATTAGCGCAGTGGCTGCAACAATGAGTGCAGACAAGAAACCACTGTGAGGATGGCACAGGACGGGGCAGCGTTTCATTATCTTGTGCGTAGAGTTGCTGAGAGTTGAAACCCACTGGGCAACACCTAACAACAATCACTGTAGGACTCATGCTTTTCACAATATGGTGCTGTAGATCCTAAGAGAAACTCCTCTTAGTATAGAGCAGTGGTTCTCAACCTGTGGGTCGCTAGCCCTTTGGGGGGGTCAAATGACCCTTTCACAGTGGAGGCCTGATTCATAACTGTAGCAAAATTAAAGTTACGAAATAGCAATGAAAATAATTTTATGATTCGGGGTTCATCACTACCTGAGGAAATGAATGAAAGGGCAGTAGAGGGGCAGCAAAAGAGAGGGAGCCCCTCAAAAGTTGGATTAGCCCATGGCTGCAACAATGACAACAAGCAAAATAACCACTGTGAGGGTGGCACGAGACGGGGTCACGTTTCATTATATTGTGTATAGAGTTGCTATGAGCCAGCACACACTCAAAGGCACCAAACAAAAACAACAGGACTGTGCTTCGATGAATATGCTGAAGTAGACCTTAAGAGAAACTCCCCTTAGTTTAGACCAGTGGTTCTCAAACTGTGTCACAGTGCCTTTAGAAGACTAATGAACCTTTCACATGGGTGGCCTGATCCATAACAGAAGCGAAAATACAGTTATGATGTAGCAATGAAAATATTTTATGGTTGGGGTGTCACCACTAGAAGAGGACTGGTATGAAATAGTAGTGGCATTCAGAAAGTTGAAAACCACTATTCTTGAGGAAGACACAAATCTTGGTACAGAAGGGCAGGAAAAGAGAGGTAGTCCCTAACAAGATGGATTACCACAGTGGCCGCAACAATGAGCACAAACAGAAGAACCACTGTGAGGATCCACAGGGCAGGACAACGTTTCATTACATTTTGCATAGAGTTGGTATGAGCCAAAACCCACTCGAAGGCAGCCAAAAACAAGAACAGGATTTGTGCTTCTAACAATATGCTGAAACATACCTTAAAAAGAAACTCCTCTTAGTGTAGAATAGCAGTTCTCAAACTGTGGGTCGTGATGCCTTTTGGGGGGTGGGGGGGAGAATGACTATATCACATGGTGGCCTGATTCATAACAGTAGCATAATTTTAGTTATAAAGTAACAAGGAAAGTAATTTTATGATTGGGGGGGGGCACCAATACATGAGGAATGGTGTCAGAGAGTCGTGCATTAGGAAGTTTGAGAACCACTGCCCTAGAGGAAGACACAAATCTGGGTACAGTAGAAGGTCAGCAAATGAGAGGCAGTCCCCCAAAAGATGGATTAGCACAGAGACTGCAACAATGAGCGAAAACAAAAGAAAAGTGTGAGGGTGTTAGAGGATGGAACAGTGTTTCATGATACTGTGCATAGAGTTGTTATGAGCCAACTATGAGCCAAACCCACTCGACAGCCCCTAACAACAATAAGAACAGGACTCGTGCGTGTAATAATACACTGAGCTAGACCACAGGAGAAACTCCTCTTAATTTAGAACAGCGGTTCTCAACCTGTGATTTGTGACCACTTTGGTTGGTTGAACAACCCTTTCACAGGGTGACTAGATTCATAAGACTTGCAAAATTACAGTTATGGAAAAACAGTAGAAAATAACCTATATGCTTTGGGGACCACCACTACATATTGGGAAGTGTATGGAAAGGTCATAGAAATAGGAAGGGTGAGAAACACTGTCCTAGAGGAAGACGCAAGTACAGTAGAAGGGCAGCAGAAGAGAGGAAGTCCATACAAGACGGATTTGCACGGTGGCTGCAACAATGAGCCCAAGCAAAGGACCACTGTGAGGATGATGCAAGTCTGAGCAGGCCTGTATTATAGTGTGCACAGGGTTGCTATGAGCCCAAACCCTCTCCACGGCCCGAACAACAATAACAGGAGGAATCATACATCTAACAATATGCTCAACTAAACCTTGAGAGAAACTGCTCTTAGTTTAGAGCAGCCATTCTCAACTTGTGAGTGTTAAATCCTTTGGAGGTGTTCGAATGACCTGCCCACAGGGGGGGGGGGCGATATGTAACAGTAGCAAAATTACAGTTATGAAGTAGCAACAGTATAATTTTTTTGGTTGGGGGGTCATTACTACACGAGGCACTGTATGAAAGGGTCGTGGTATTAGGATTGCTGAAAACCACAGTCCTACAGGAAGACACAAGGCTTGATACAGTTGAAGGGCCGCAATTTAGAGTCAGCCCCCAAATAGATGGAATAGCACAGTGGCTGCAGCAATGAGTGCAAGCTAAGGGAACACTGTGAGGATTGCACAAGATGGGGCAGCGTTACATTATATGGAGCATAGAGTTGCTATGAGTCAAAACCCACTCGACTGCACCTGACAACAAAACAAGAGGACTTGTGTTTCTTATAATGTGCTGAAGTAGACCATAAGAGAAACTCCTAATAGTTTAGTGCAGCGGTTCTCAACTTTTGGGTCACGAGCCCTGTTGGGGGATGAATGAACCTTTCATAGTGGTGGCCCAGTCATAACAGTAGAAAAATTAGAGTTACAAAGTTGCAATAAAATAATTTTATGATTTGGCAGTCAGCACTATTTGAGGAATGGTATGAAAATGTTGTGGCATTAGGAAGGTTGAGAACCACTGCCCTAAAGGAAGACACAAATCTTGGTAGAGTAGAAGGGCAACAAAAAATAGCCAGCCCCCCCCCCCCCGAATATGGCTCCCACAATGAGCACTAGCAAACAACCACTGTCAGGATGGCACAGGTTTGGGAAGCATTTCATGATATTGTGCATAGAGATGCGATGAGCCAAAAGCCCCTCCGCGGAACTTAACAACAATAACAACAGGGCTTGTGTGTTTAACAATATGCTGAAGTAAATCTTAAGAGCAACTCTTCTTAGTTTACAGCAGGGTTCTCAACATTGGGTCGTGAACACTTTCAGGTGGGCGGTGTTTCGAAACACCCCTTCCCAGTGATGGCCTGCTTCATAACAGTAGCAAAAGTACAGTTATGAAATATCAATGAATATAATTTTATAATTTTATGTTTGGGGTCCACCACTACATTGGGAACTGTACGAAAGGGGCACAGAATTAGGATGTATGAGAAACATTGTCCTAGAGGAAGACACAAATGTTGGTACAGCAGAAGGGCTGCAAAAGTCAGGCAGCCCCTACAAGATGGAATAGATGCAGCAGTGAGCGCAAGCAAAGGACCACAGTGAGATGGCACGAGATGGGGCCGAGTTTCATTATATTGTGCATACAGTTGCTATGAGCCAACACACACTCAAAGGCACCAAACAATAATAAAAAGAACTTGGGCTTCTAAGAATATTCTGAAGTAGACCTTAAGAGAAACTCCTATTCGTATAGACCATTGGTTCTCCAACTGTGTGTTGAGACGCCTTTGAGGAGACTAACGAACCTTTCACATGGGTGGTCAGATCCATAACAGAAGCAAAATTACAATTATGATGTAGCAATGCAAATATTTTATGGTTGGATGTCACCAGCACACGAGGAAGGGTGTGAAGTGGTTGTGGCATTTGGAAAGTTGAGAACCACTGCTCTAGAGGAAGACACATATCTTGGTACAGAAGGGCAGGAAAAGAGAGGCAGTGCCCAACAAGATGGATTAGCACAGTGGCTGCAAAAATGTGTGTGAGCAAAAGAACCACTCTATGGAAGGCACAGGACGGGAAAGCATTTCATTACATAGTGCATAGAGTTGGCATGAGCCTAAACCCATTCGAAGGCACGAAACAACAGGATTTGTGCCTCTAACAATATGCTGAAGAAGTCTTTAAAAGAAACTCTTAGTGTAGAGTAACAGTTCTCTAACTGTGGATCACATGGGTGACCTGATTCATAACAGTAGCAAATTTATAGTTATGGAGTAACAAGGAAAATAATTGTATGATTGGGGGGGGTCACTAGTACATGCGGAATGGTGTGAAAGAGTCATGACATTGGGAAGGTTGAGAACCACTGCCCTAGAGGGAGACATAGATGTGGGTACAGTAGAAGGGCAGCAAAAAGAGGCAGCCCACAGCACGATGGAATACAACAGTGGCTGCAACAATCACAATCCGCACAAGCAAAAGAACCACTGGGAGGATGACGCAAGACAGGACACCTTTCCATCATATTGTGCTTAGAGTTGGTAGGCGTCGAAAGCTACACAACAGAATCTAACAATAACTATAGGATTTGTGCTTCTGACAATAGGGTGAAGTAGATATTAAGAGAAACTCCTCTTAGTTTAGACCAGCGGTTTTTAACCTGTGGTTCGCGACCACTTTTGGCGACCGAATGACCCTTTCACAGGTGTGAAATGATTCATAACTGTAGGAAAATTACAGTTATGAAGTAACAATAATGTTATGATGGGGGTCACCACTACATGAGGAACTGTATGAAAGGGTCATGGCATTAGGAAATTTGACAACCACTGCCCTAGAGGAAGACACAAGTCTTGGTACAGCAGAAAGGCCACAAAAAAGAGGCAGCTACCCAATAGTTGGATTAGCACAGTGGCTGCAACAATGAGCACAAACAAAAGAACCACTGTGAGGATGGCATAGGATCGGAAATCGTTTCATTATATTGTGCATAGAGTTACTATGAGCCAAAACCCACTCAATGGTACCTAACACCAATAACAACAGAACTTGTGCATCTACCAGTATGCTGAATTCTATCTTAAGAGAATCTCCTCTTAGATTACAGCAGGGGATCTTCACCTGTGTGTCGCGACCCCTTTGTGGGTATGGAATGAAAATTTCACAGGGGTGTCGTGACTCATAACAGTAACAAAATTACAGTTATGAAGCTGCAATGAAATCATTTTTATGGTTGGGGGGGTCGGTCACCACTAATTGAGAATCGGTATGAAAATATCATGGCATTAGGAAAGTTGAGAACCACTGCTCTAGTGGAAGTCCCAAATCTTGGTATGAAAGGGCAGGAAAATAGAGGCGGTCCCCAACAAGATGCATTAGCACAGTGGCTGCAACAATGAGCACAAGCAGAGAAACACTGTGAGGATGTCACAGGACAGGGCGGCATTTCATTATATTGTGCGTAGAGTTGCTATGAGACATACCCACTCGACGGCACCTAACAACAACAACAAATGGACTTGAGTTTCTAACAGTATGGTGAAATAGACCTTAAGAGAAACTCCTCTAAATTTAGAGCAGCGGTTCTCACCATGTGGGTCGTGACCCCTTTGGGGCTTAGACGAACCCTTTACAGGGTGGCACTATTCATAACTTGTAACAAAACGAGAGTTACGAAGTAGCAAAGAATATAATTTTATGATTGAAGGTCTACCACTACAAAGGAAACTATGAAAGTGTCGTGGATTTAGGAATGTTGAGAAGCACTGTCCTAGAGGAAGACACAGATATTGGTAGAGTAGATGGGCAGCAAAGGAGAGGCAGCCCCTACAATTTGGAATAGCTCAGTGGCTGCAACAATGAGCGCAAGCAAAGAACCACTGTGAGGAATGCACAGGACGGGGCAGCGTTTCAGTACATTGTACATAGAGTTGCTGTGAGCCAAAATCCACTCGACGGCACCTAACAACAGCAACAACAGGACTTGGGCGTCTAACAATATACTGAACTACATCTTAAAGAAACACCTGTTAGTTAAGAGCAGCAGTTCTCAACCTGTGGATCAGGACCTCTTTTGGGGTTGAGCTACCCATTCACAGGGGTCAGTATCTTCTTCATAGTAGCAAAATTACAGTTATGAAGTAGCAACGAAAATAATTTTATGAATGGATGTTCACCACAACATCAGGAACTTCATTATAGTGCCAAGGAATTAGGAAGGTTGAGAACCACTGGTTTAGAGCATAGGTAATCTGATGAAATACTCTATATTTTAACACACATGACGTTGGAAAGTAATGGAAATTGGGAGAGGACAGTAGTATCAAATTCCTATGAGTCAGAATTGCTCTATATCATAGAGTAGCTAAGACAATGAGAAGAAATGACAAAGTCAAAGAGCTGAAGAGAAAATTCCATAGGACACGTGGCAACAGCTTTATGCTCTTGTTAGACCCTTGGGGCCTCCCTATCTTTTGTTGGCTTTCTTAAGCCCATCCCCATCACTGTGAATAGTCTTCATTAAACTCTCTTTAATTAAACCTTCTGCATGCTTTGTTTTCTGCTGGACCCCTAACAGATATCATTTAATTTTCTTGATTGCAATTCATCTCTAGCATACAGAAATCTTTCAAGAGTTTGTTTTATGTTTTGTTTTCATCCACAATAGCATTTCCTTCCAGATTTGTTTGTCCTTGAAACATGATCAATAGTTCTTTCCTCTCCAATGAAACCCAAGTGATATGCTGCCTGACTGCCTAAGAAGTTCATGTGTAGCCTATATGGAGATACCAACCATTCCCTAGACAAGTGTTTCTCAACCTCCCGAATGCCATGATTCTTTCATAGAGTTCCTCATGTTGTGTTTACCCCGATCATAAAATTATTTCATTGCTGATTCAATACTGTAATTGTGCTACTGCGATGAACCAGGCAACCCCTGTGAAAGTGTCATTGGACCCCCAAAGGTGTCGTGACCCACTGGTTGAGATCCACTACCTTAGACCAACGTATGGCCCGAGGGCTGTATAGGGGCCCCCAAATAATCAATAGCTGCCAGCATCACACATCTCACCAACGAGAAGCATTTGGAGCCATCACCTTAGGGGTGAGTTCATTAAATATTTGACCTGTATGGCCCCATGAATGATGTTATCAATCACCACATGGTCCTTGGCAGAAAATCAGGTTTCCAGCTCCTGCTCCAGACCAAAGGTTCCCAAACTTATTCTGCCTACTGCCCTCTTTTCAGAAAAAGAAATTACTCAGGACCCCTCAGCAATGAAAGAATTTTGGACTATAGCCCACCATCCAGGATAAAACGTAGATATCTGCTTTGTAGATCTCTGGATTTTTCTGTGCCCAGTAGGTGGGTGGTGTTGCCCACTTTGGGAAATGAGACTCTAGGAAAATCAGGTGTGTTTTCACTCTCTCTGCAAGAATTTCAGTTGAGGAGCAAGATTGTCTTGAAAGAAGTGTATCCAGAATGCTCCTTAGAGGCAAGGATGGCTAGACTTCATCTCACGTCCTTGGGCATCAGGAGCTATGAGGAGGAACATCATGGAAAAGGCCATCATGCTTGGTAAAGGGGCGCCCAAATGGGGAGGACCCTCACCAAGATGGATGGACACAGTTTCTACAACAACACACTAAAACATAACAATTGTGAGGCTGGCACAGGAGCAGGCAGTGTTTCTTTCGGTTGTATGTAGGGTCCCCACGAGTTGAAACCAACTTGACAGCATCCAAGAAAACCAGATGTGGAGAAAGCATGGCCTGTTCTGTGTACAGTGGCCCCACCGAGGTTCCTCATCAGTTGTGTTTGAATGGGCCAAGTGCTCTCACAAACCTCCTCTTCAATAGACAACTTAGAATGTTTTCTTTCTGCCCAGGAACTATCCTGAAATTTAAAATGACCATTTGACACTGAGTTGATTGCGATTCATGGTGAGTCATAGGACTTTCAATCGGCATAACCTTTCAGAAACAGATGGCCAGGCTTTTCTTCCAAGGTATTTCAGGGTGCGCTTGAACCTCCTCAGTTTCTGTTAATGGCCAAGTGTTTTAACCATTTGTACTCTCCAGGGATGACTCACAGCTCTATTTATCCTTAAAAGTGACATCTCTCCTCTCTTTAGAAAGCCATGGCAATTGTTCTGTTTCAGTAGATTTACCTTCTTTAAATATAGGAATGACAAATACTTCTACCACCTCACAGAAAATGTCAGAAACTCTTGCTCTCATTTAATAATGGCGTGGGTGATTACATATTGGGCTGCTAATCCCAAAGCCAACAGTTCAAAACCACCAGCCACTCTCAGGGAAAAACAGGAAACTTTCCAATCCTATAAAGTTACAATCTCAAATACCCACAGGAGCAGTTGGACCATGTCCTATAGGGTACAACTCAGGTCATGAGGAGTCAAAGTGGATTCGATGTCAGTGAGTTTGGTTTGGTTTTTGGACTCCCCTCCTACCACAATAGCTCACAATTACTAAGTGCATGTTATGTACTAGTGTTCTAAGCATTGCTTGTACATTCACTCATTTCATCCCACTGGTGGTGGTGTGGGTGAAGCATTAGAACTGCTAACCAGAAGGTCGGTGGTTCAAACCCACCAGCTGTTCTTCGGGATCAAGTTGAGGCTGTCTGAGCTCATAAAGATTTTCAGGGTCGGACGTCTGCAGGGACAGTTATTACTTTATCCTGCTGAGTTGCTATGAGTCTGAATGAACTCAAGAGAAGTGGGGTTTTGGTGACTTTTGCAACCCCTTTAAGAGGAGCGCTGGCGGGGCAATAGAGAAGCCCTTGACTATTTACCACTAGCTCAGCGAAACCCTCGGCAGCTTCCCATGAGAATGATGCGTCAATTTGCTCCAGTATCAGTCACAGCCTATGGGAATGCCTATAGAATGGTTCCACTCTGTCCTCCAGGCTCACTATGAGTTGGAATCGACTCACCCATTGGTAGTACATCAGCTTCCGTCTATAGGTGAGGACACGAATGCACAGAGAGGTGAAGCCATCTGGCCCAGGGGTAATCAGGTTATCCAAGGGGGAGCTGAAATTTAAATCCCAGCAGACCAGCCTCAGAGACTACAGGCTTAGCTCTACCGTCTGCTGATATCTGGACTAAGAGTGGTTGGATTTTGCCTCCTTTACCCTACACATCATCTCCACTGTCCCCTATCAAGCAAAATTAGCTTGAGCATTGAACAGGCACCCTCCAGCCCTGCCCGATTGCACATGCGCAGGTTAGAAAAGGATGGGGAGATCACTGGGCTGTTTTAGCTGCCACCTCTACTCCCACTGCGCCAACACACCCACAACGAAGTCAGAGAAAGAATTATTGGCCTTGTAACCACTCCTCAGCCCTGACCCCTTGGAGGGAGCCAAAGCCACTCTCTTGGACACCCACTCGACTGCTACCTGGGAACTTCCCTTGGAGCACTTGGGGACAAAGGAGAGGGAGCACGCCTGCAATGTAATTAACATCATGACAACCTGTTCCCCCCTTGGAGAATGACACCATTTGCTGCTTCAATTGTGCATGAAATGTAAATTACACGACTCAGGGGTATCACATCTGAGCAGCCATGATGCTAAGTGACGAGGCTCTCTATCGAGCAGCCCCTCCCCAAGCAGCAGGAACTAAGAAACCCAAGCCCCGAGGCCGACAGCTGAGACCGAGGTCCTATGGTCTTTGAGTGTGCCTGCTCCACAGAGCCCACAAGGGAGGATCATTCCGGGTGGCCCTGGATGCGAGGCTGGGATGTTCCAGCCACCTGCTCTCATCACCCTGGACCTCCCATTTTCTCTAAAGGGAGTCGAATGCTGGACAGCACTCTTTCCTCCCTATCTCTTAGAAAATTAGGAAAAAGGCTTGGTGGCTGTGGTTGTGGTAATATCCTTCTTGCTAAGGAGTTTTGGTGATGCTGTGGGTTAAGCATCCCGCTACTAATCTCAAAGCCAGCAGTTCAAACCCACTAGCTGCTCTGAGAGGGAGAAAGTTGAGGCCGTCTGACAATGAACAAAATTTATAGTGTCAGAAACCCACAGAGGCAGATCCAAACTCGTCCCCCAGATTACTTCCATATCCATTCTGCCTCACATTCATTACTCTGTCTGGCTCAAATTATTCCGTGTTCACTCCCTGGCCAGCTCCCCACATTTCCCTATCCCCTTTCACCACGAACTCTCTGGACACTACTCTAAATCAGCTTGAGACACTGGATCAGCCACACTTCTTTGTGGCCCATGAAAGAACTTTCCAAAACCTCATGTCACAAGAAGGTCCACTTGCTTTTAGAGAAGAGGCATGGGCGAAATTGTATGTGTCCACCTTGAGAGGGGCACGCACCACCATGTACAATTAGTAGGTGACCACCAGTGTGTCACTTTTGTGGTCACTACACATCTCCTTTGGGGACCCATTTGCCCCTCTCCTAGCACCCTGATCCCTGGTGCCATGGTTAGACTGGGATGGGAAATCCCTGTGCTCAACCAGGAAATTCCAGGTGGAATCAGAGTCACTGACCCTCTGCAGAGCCTCTGTGAGGACAGGGAGTTTGGAAACATAGCCTAAATCTGCAGTAGGATAAATTTAAGAAATGATCACGCATTTACCCTAATGTCAACTGTACAAATCCCACAAACAACTTTCAAATTCCCTGCCACTGAGCATAGCCAAAAGCAGGAAGAGCCAAAACCTACATATGGGTACAGGAAGACCTCTGGAAGGTGTCCCTGTGGGGGGCGGGAGAAGGGGGAGAGTGGAGATGAGGAGGCTCAGGGGCTCAGGCTCAGGCTGGGAAAGAGCCAGAGTTCCTAGTTTGACTCTCTCTTTGTCTCTCTGCCTAACCACCCACCTCCCACCCAGTCCAGGAAATTCTTTGAACAGGGCCCACAGGGTCAGAGGTGAGAGCTGGCAGCTCCTGTTACTACCCTGACTTGGGAAACCTCCCTCATTCTGGAAATCCATATATTTTCTTGGGCTTTGATCAAGACCCAGGTCAAGCCTCCCCTCCCCCTTTTCTCACAGAGGCACTTGGTCAGAATGGCAAAGAGCCCTCAACTGTGCCATGCACTCTGCCTCTTCATTCCCTGTTCCCTTCAAACCATCTGCTGCAAAAAATCACAAAACAGCCCGAAGGAGGGCAGGTCGGTGCTTCTTTTTCAGACTTCCCTCTCATTCTTTCTCTGGTCGCATCATCATTCCAGGTACAGCAAACCCATTACTGTCCAGTCAATTCCAACTCATGGAGACCCTATGTAAGTTTTCCAACATTGTCCAACATTACTGGAACAGACAGCCTCATCGTTTTCCTTGAAGCAGCTGATGGTTTGAACTGTCAACTTTGAGCTAGCAGTTCAACATTTACATGACATCCCTTCAGAGTGGTGAGTCATAGTCTGCAGACACCGTGGGCAAGAATCATTGTTCTGGCTTATTTTCATAAGGTGGGATTCTAGGTAGGCAGGTGTGACGCAGGTGTAACTGGAAATCGACTTGATGGCAACAAACAACAACACTGATGTCATTGTTTCGGGACTTGGGAACTGAGACCTATGAGGCATGGAGCTAAGTAACAGCTACTTCAGGTTTGTTAGGTACTTCATTGCTGAGCTCTGTTCTAGATACTGGGAATACAGCTAGAAGGAAGGTGGCATCTCTGTTCCTGGGGTTGAGAGATGAGAGGGGTTGGGAAACTTCCTGTCCTGTTAGTAGTGGGTGTAGACATTGTTTCTGCTGTTAGATGTCATTGAGTCAGTTCCAACCCCTAACCACCCTATGGATAATAGAACGAAACACCACCCTGTCCTGCACCATCCTCTCAATTGTTGTTATGTTTGAGCCCCTTGTTGCAGCCACTGTGCCAATCCATTGGCTGAAGTTCTTCCTCATTTTCACTGCCTCTCTGCTTCACCAAGCAGGACGTCCTTCCTCCTCCAGGGACTGGTCTCTCCCTAACAGTATGTCCAAAGTCCGTGAGGGGAAGCCTCACCATCCTGGTTTCTAAGGAGTATTCTGGCTGTACTTCTAACCCACATTTGTTTGTTCTTTGGCAGTTCATAGTACTTTCAATATTCTTCACCAGCCTCCCAATTCAAATGCATTGATTCTTCTCTGATCTTCCTTTTCAATGTCCAACTTTCACGTGCATAGAAGGCCATCGAAAATATGACTAAGATGGCTTTAGTCAGGTGCACCTTAATGTAACATTCTTGCTCTTCAACACTTTGAAGAACACTTTTGAAAGAGGTCTCTGGCGGCAGCACCCGGCCCCTTTAAGGGTGAGGAGGATGGGCGCACAGGTGGAAGCCCATGGCCCCTTTAAGGCTTGGCCTACTTGGCAGCAGCTGGAGCCTATTGAGAACATGACAGGAGGCCAGCCAGCAGTTCCTATAGAGGTCAAGGGCTCAGGAGCTGAGCGAGCCAAGCTCTGAAGGCTGTGAGCCAGCTTCGGAGCCGCACTGCCTCCATGGGCCATAATGACCTGATGCGCAAGGCCTAGGACTTCAAAGACCAGGTGTGGTCTGTGCAGCCTTCTTGCCCCTTCCCAGAATCCTGCCCACCAGGGAGGGCCTTGCCACCATGACCCCTGATGTGGGTCTGCAGCCCACCAGGCACCTGGCCAGCCACCAGAATCCCTGCCGTTCCCAGCTGACCCACCCAGGACCACACTCGAGACCCCCTGCCCCCACCCTGGGCCTGCTCACCACCAAGACTCAGCCCTGGGCCCGCTGCCCACCCAGGAACCTGCATCAGGGACCTTGCCAACCCTGGGTCCAGTCCAGGCCGGGCACACACCTGGGATCCCTGTTCCAGGTCCCTGCCCACCTGGGTCTGGGCCTGCCACAAAGACCCTGCCCGAGGCCCTCAGCCTACCCAGTAAACACCCCTGACCAGCTAGCCCCTTGGTCATCTGGGCACTGCCCCAGGCCCCCTGCCTGCCCAAGACCTTGTGTTAGCCTGACTGGCCATGGAGGATGGAGAGGAAGAGGGACCCTGCCCAGGCCCCTGCACCCCATCCCACTTGGGATGCCCTGGGTTGACCCAGCCCCAATGGTGGCTCCCTTCCCCCAGGCCCACATACCCAGAACTCCATGGGCCCACTGCTTACCTGAGGCCTTTGGGTTCTTGACTGGGGCTCGCGTGATCATTTATTGTGGATCGCAGCAAGAAGATAGCACTGATCACTTCAGTATTTTCTCCATTTATCATGATCATGTTGTAGATGACAGGGACATAATTACATATAAATATGTCCCTGGGACCCAACTCCTGGGGAGTCCCAAACAACTTGATGAAAAGGAAAACAAGAGAGTGAAGACAAGCACTCTGTGCCTAGGTTGGAAGGACAGTCCTTTGTGAATAGAGAGCTTCAAGGGTATTGGAGTTCCTGGAGGAGGGCAAAGAGTTCCACACTCAACTATTCAACAAATCAATGGCAGTTGGAACCCACACAGGGGCACCATGGAGGAAAGGCCTGGAAACCTGCTTAAAGCCTATAGTCTTGAAAGTCCTATGAAATCCACACATAAGGCACCATGAGTCAGAATCAACTCTCTCGTGCCTGTTTTGGTTTGGGTAGAGGAGCTATTAGAAGCAGTGGGGTATAATGTTGAATCCAAGAAGAGGAAGGATTTGGTCACCATTAAAGTGACTTCTGACCCAATTAATAACAATCATACGGACTTTTGTGGGAGAAAGATGAGGATTTCTACGGCTGTAAATATTTAGTGTCAGAAACCCACATAGACAGTTCTACCCTGCCCTATACAGTCGCTGACTTGCTGTCAACTGGATGGCACTAAGATAGCACCTATCTGCTGAAAGGTTGCCATGCGGCAGGACTTGTGCCAAGTCCATTATGGTAATGCCTATGATCTTTGTGGGAGACAAAGCCTTTCTTATGTTTAATGTCTCTGTTGTCAGATCGCTCCATTGTCCAGTCCTGGCTCTATGTCCTTCTAGCTCCATGACCTGGGACAAATCATTGAACCCCCTTTGTTCTGCTGTGTGTACAAGGGAAGTGAAAAATAGTTCTTAGGTTGTGTGTTTGAGGTTGAGATTGAATGATAGAAAGACCTTGTTGTTGTTAGTCGCCAGCAAAGCAAATTTGATTCCTTGTGAACTTATGCCGGATAGGACATATTACTGCTAGATCCTATGCAATCTTCCTGCCCATTGGCAGGTTTGAGGTCATTGTTGCAGTTATTGTGCCAGTCCGTGTCATGAAGAGTTTCCCCAGATCCACTATTTTACCAAACATGATGTTCTCGTCTCGCAATTGGTCTTTCCTAACGACATGTCCAAAATCAGCATGACGAAATTTTGCCATTCTATCTTCTAGGAACATTCTTCGAAGAATGTCCTGGTTTGATTTCCTCCAGGACTGATTTGCTCATTCTTTTGGCCACCCACAGTATACTCAATACATGGTCTTTGCCATCACGGTCATTTGAATGCCTCAATCCTCCTTAGAATCCTGGTCCTCACTGTTGTCACAGTTAGAAACTCCATTTCTCACAGCTTGCTTCAGATCTGCTGAAGTGGAATCTGAGTTCTTGTAGGCCCCAAGGACATGGCATTTGTGTGCCTGCTAGAAGCACTGAGGAATAACGTCTGGCCCATAGTAAGTGCTTATAATTGTTCATTGCGATCAGTGTTATTATTTATCATCCCATGTAAACTTTCCAGCACATGCACAGGTCAGGAAAACAAGATTCTGAGCCTGTCAGTGCCTTCACTGAGGCTACCCCTCAGGAGAGGGGAGGGGCTGCATGCAAATCGAATACATGATCAAACCAGTTGGCCTGGGTGGAGGGACTTTCAATGCTAAAATAGGGGAACGGGTTGTTGGGTATGTGGGAGGAAAGGCATCTAAAGAAAACCAGCAGAGTGCTCCGAGGCTCTGGAGTTCTGACTACAAAGACACATAACCTTGCTCCCACACCTCCTCTTTTCTGGCAGTGACATAAGCCAAGCATTTTCTCTTTTTCCCTGTACAATCCAGTGAAGAACATTCAAAATGATGTACAACCACCACCCCCATCTAGTTCCAGAACATTTGGATCACTCTGCATGGAGACGCAGTCAGTGCTCATTAACCAGTCACTCTCCATTGCCTTCGTCACCCAGCCCTTATCAACAGTGACTATGCTTGCTGTCTCTACGGATTTGCCTATGGATTCTGCATATTTCATATCAATGTCTCATTTTGGTCTGACTTGTTTCACTCAGCAGAAGGTTTTCAAGGTCCCTTCATGGTGTAGCATATTCCAAAGCATCATTCCTTTTTAAAGGCTGAATAATATTCCATTGTATGACTTAGATATTGTTTGGTTTATCCATTCTTTGGAGGCCAGGCATTTTGGTAACAGCCACCTTTCAGCTCTTGTGGGTAGTGCTGCAGTGAAATTGTATAGCACTATCTCATTGATTTTCTGTTTGTTTTTCTTTGAGGTATATGCTTAGATGTAGAATTGTGAGGTGGTCAAGGATTTCCTCTTCCTTGGATCCTGATCAACACTCATGCAAACAACAGTCAAGAGCTTAAAAAATGCATTGCATTGTATTGGCTAAATATTCACAAGAACTCTTTAGAGTATTGAAAAGCAGGGATGTTGTTTTGAGAACTAAGGTGCATCTGACATGAGCCATAGTATGTTCAAACACTTCCTATGCATGTAAAATTTGGAGATTAAATAAGGAAGTCCAAAGAAGAATCGATGCATGTGAATTATGGTGCTAGGGAAAGAAAAAAACATTGAAAGTACCATGGACTACCAGAAGTACCAAGAATTTTGTCTTGGAAGAAGCACAGGCCAAATGCTCCTTAGAAGTAAGGATGGCCAGATTTTACCACCCTTTGGACATGTACTTTCAACATGCTGTCAAGAGAGACCAGGCCCTGGAAAAGGACATCGTGCTTGGTAAAGTGGAGGGGCAATAGAAAAGAGGAAGGCTCTCATGAGATGGATGGACATGGGGGCTGCTGTAATGGGCTCAAACAGAAGAACAATTGTGATGAGGGTACCGGGTGGCGTTGTGTTCTGTTTGACATAGGGTTGTTATGAGTGGGAACCAACAGGACCGACCCTAACAACAATAGTAAATCTCTGACTTGTTAAGAAGAAACAAGCATTTTTCATTTCCTCTATGAGCCAGGCACTGCGAAGACCCTGAAGGTCCAGATAGAAACAGCACTTGGCTCCTGCCCATGATGTGTTCCCTGTCTAGGGGTGAGGCAGCAGACCTCCACCTTTGATTGAGACCTATGCAGCCCCCTTGGGGTGCCAGTGCATGCTGGAGAGACTCCAGTTAACTTTGCATTTCTCTATACCCTCCTTTAGGGAATTGGAAGAACTTTACTCTAGAACAAACCATCCCCAGGGAGTTCTTTTCCACAATTAGACAAAAGGAAACCAATGGGAAACAAAGAGAGTGAATAGAGAATACAGAGCTGTGTCAGTGTCCTTGGCCATGCAGCTATCAATCAGCACAGTTGAGCTCAGGAATCAGGAAGCGAAGATCCTCAATATATGAATCCACCAGGTGAAGAAGGAGTAGCTTCAAAGCTAAAGAAGGATAAGCCTTCTTTCACTTTCAGGAGGAACTCACTTGGGGAGCACTCAGTCAGGTAGGACTGCACTAAAGCCTTAGAACGAGGAGGGTCCATAGGACCATGTTCACTGCCAGAATGGTGGCTTCCCATTCAAGAGCTTATAGCATATTCCACCTCATGAATGGTCTTTGCCGAGTCCCTTGGTTCATTTGCTGTGACTTCTGTGGTATCACTTGAACACTCCATCCCGTCGAGGCAGGAGCAGTGGCAGGAAAAACCTGTTAAGGAGAAGTGGGAAAGTGAGCTAGGAGAGATTCCGTACCCAGATTGCAGCACAGATCTGGGCTGTCTCCTTCAGCAAAGGCCCTGTGGGGAGGGGACTTGACTTTTCTGATTCTCTCCAGTTAGAAGTCAACACGCAGCTAAAGAAGCATGAATGGAAGAAAACAGGATGATGAGCTGACAGTTTTGCCATGAGGAAATAATAGCCAGAATCGCTCCAAGTGGGGATGAAGGGATGGCAGGTGGGGACACACACACATGCCACTACCAAGGGGAGAGTGAGGAGCAAGAGACCAGCAGAGGCTAGTCTCAAAGCCATCTCCAACAACATTTGCCCACCAGGCTGTTTTCCTCTCTCCACTCTAGATACGTCAGCCTTCACCTCCACCAAGCACCGAACCCCACAATGCGGCATTTATCTGCCCATTGCTCCCACCAATTGGTCCCGGTTACTATGGAAACTATGGGGGAGTAAGGTGATCCTTCTATTACTACCAACCTCCCTGATTTCAGCACAGATCAATCAACCCCTCACCCCAACCCCATATCTAAGTGGAAGGTCCTAGGGGAGAGTAAGGACAAGATAAATTCAACACAAGAAAAGAATAGTGAAAAATGAACAAAGAGAGGGAGTGATGTAATTCCAGAGTGTTAGTCAATTCCTTTTGTCTTCCCAGCAACCATTCTCTCCCCCAGCTTAATCCCTGAAGGAGGAAGGAATGCTCACTAGATGTCTGCCTAGGTGCGGATTCAGGTCACTTGGCGGCTTTTGAGGGTTCCCTTCCAAATTTTCCTTCCTTCCTTCAAAGAAAGTCACTGGAACTCACCAGCCAGAGTGTGCAAGGCTATCATTGAGTTTCCCAGTTAAGGTTTATGTCCTGGGGCAGACTGTAGCTCACAAAATGCCTTCCAGGGATTGCTTCTTCCCTACAAGGTCTTCCAGAATCTTGTCATTCCCCATCCAAAGTTGGAGTTTATGTTTCTTCCCTTGAACGCACGCCGGCCTTATGGCTCTCCAGGAGTAAAATATGGCAGTTGAGGTGCGTTGTGACTTCTGAGGTAATATAACTCCCACCTGGCTCCTGCTCTGCACAAGACCTTCGGAGTCCAGTCGCCTTGCTGTGAGGAAGTGTGATGTAGAGGCCACATGCAGATGCTGACAATAGTCCCCCTTAAAGTCCCAGCAAACACCAGTGGCCATTGTCTGGTACTTACCAGTGGGG
Organism: Tenrec ecaudatus; assembly: GCF_050624435.1. Lineage (NCBI taxonomy): Eukaryota > Metazoa > Chordata > Mammalia > Afrosoricida > Tenrecidae > Tenrec > Tenrec ecaudatus. The sequence goes on along the minus strand of NW_027457553.1, from coordinate 484,203 downwards.
AAGCTGTGTGAGATGTCTCCATCATAAGCCATTGCCTGACGTCAAGCCCACAGAAAATCTGCTAGCTTAGTACTGCCAATCCCCAGACCCATAGGAAATAATGACTCATGAGGAAGATAATAATTGACTGCAATTGTGTTTCAAAACAGAAGACATATGCTGCACAGCACTGAAGTTGTAGCTCTGGAGCCAAGGTCCTGACGCAGATGTATTACATTATTTGTTGTCTAGTGATTCTTTCTGGTCCTCACCCTTCCCAGCTTCCATGTGTTCACCATTCAAAGCAGCTGGTTCATCACTTATTCTGTAAAAGTATGTGTGGGTAAGTCAGAAAGCATTGCTCCAATACCACAGACACTTCTTAAGCAAAAATATCAATATGTGAGGCGACTGTGTCTAGACATAGCCTCCTTCTTGGTCTACATCCAGGAGGCAAAGTTTTGAGATAGAAGAGCCAAATTTGTCCCTCACAACAATTGAAAAATTATTTCAAAGAAATAAAAATATATTTTAATATTTTTTTACATTTTCTTAGGGGCTCATACAACTCTTATCACAATCCACACATATACATACATCAATTGTATAAAGCACATCCACACATTCCCTGCCCCAATCATTCTCAAAGCATTTGCTCTCCACTTAAGCACTCTGCATCAGGTCCTCTTTTTTTTTCCCTTCCCTCCCCGCTACCCCCTCCCTCCTGAGCCCTTGATAATCCACAGATTGTTATTTTGTCATATCTTGCCCTATCCGGAGTCTCCCTTCCCCCCCCCCTTCTCTGCAGTCTATCTCCCAGGGAGGAGGTCACATGTGGATCCTTTTAATCAGCTCCTCCACTCACCCTCCACTCTCCCAGCATCGCCCCTCACACCCCTGGTCCTAAAGGTATAGTCCACCCTGGATTCCCTGTGCCTCCAGCTCCCATATGCACCAGTGTACAATCTCTGCCCTATCCAGTCCTGCAAGGTAGAATTCGGATCATGGTAGTTGGGGGGAGGAAGCATACAGGATCTGGGGGAGAGCTGTGTTCTTCATCGGTACTACATCGCACCCTGCTTGACCCGTCTCCTCTCCTAAACCCCTCCGTGAGGGGATCTCCAGTGGTCGACACTTGGGCTTCGGGTCTCCACTCTGCACTTCCCCCTTCATTCACTATGGTATATATATATACCACACACACACACACACATATATATTTTTTTTGGGGGGGGGCATGATGCCTTATACCTGGTCCCTTTGGCACCTCGTGATTGCACCGGCTGGTGTGCTTCTTCCATGTGGGCTTTATTTCTTTTGAGCTAGATGGCCGCTTGTTCACCTTCAAGCCTTTATGACCCCAGACACTATCTCTTTCGATAGCCGGGCACCATGAGCTTTCTTCACCACATTTGCTTATGTACCTGTTTGTCTTCTGTGATCGTATCATGGAGGTGTGCAGCCACTGATATGATTTTTTGTTCTTTGATGCCTGATAACTGATCCCTTTGGGACCACGCGATCACACAGGTTGGTGTGTTCTTCCATGTGGGCTTTGTTGCTTCTGAGCTAGATGGCCGATTGTTTATCTTCAAGCCTTTAAGACCCCAGTCACTATCTCTTTTGATAGCCGGGCACCATCGGCTTTCTTTGCCACATTTACTTGTTCACCCACTTTGGCTTCAGCAGTTGTATCGGGAGAGTGAGCATCATACAGTGAAAATTTAATAAAACAAAGTATTCATGCATTGAGGCAGTGCTTGTGTATCTGGATAATAACTGTCCTTGAAAGGTTTCCATTTTACTTCAGAGCCACATGCATGGACCGAGAGACCCGCAGTGTATACCTGACCCCTGCTCTACAGATTTCTGTAATTATTCTCTGAGGTTTTCTCTGCTCAATACACTTCTAGTCACACGACATACCATGTCCAACAGGGTCGTTTTGGCATCATTGGGGGTCTTGGATCACTTGCTTTGACACGTTCTTTGATCGTACTGTGTCCCTTGAGAGAATCAATCCAGATGATCCCTGTCAGATCCCCAAACCAAAAAAGTCAACATCACCTTCTGAGCTGCCCTCCCTGTTTTGAATTTCACTGGCCCAGCAGATCCCTTCAGAAGCCACAGTTTTGATTAGAAGCTGCCATGTGGGCTAACCAGGGCAACCTTTGCACTTCAGCACCCACAGAATCTTTCCATCGCTCAAGTTGGAGTCTCAGAAGCTGATTTACTCATCACAACCCTTTGTGCCTGAGCTACCCACCTCAGATTCTCCGTATCAAAGGACTGCCTCCTCTTGACCAACCACATCTCCACCATGTGGCACTTGCAGCACCTGGTCTAGTGGTTCTGGAACCAGACCTTGAACTGGCTCTTTGTCCTGTTCAGGAATCAGGGAAGCCAGGCACTCCTGGCTCACCAGGTACTTGAGCTGCTCACAGGTTCCCTCCAACCCAAAGAGCTACTTCTTGCCATCCGTCTCCAGGATCACCTCCCACTCCCCACCCCTTAAATTTTATGCACTAGTTTGGGGTGGATGGTTTACAACAAAAATAATAACAACAAACTAGAGTGATGCTGGACATTAGGAATGAGAATTTGGGTTCTATTGCACCATTTGTGGCAACAAACTCATTTTAGCTTTTCAACTTCTCTGCCTGTGTAAACACAGAGGTTCAATTGGTTTTTGTGACCTAGTTGATGGTTAATTTCATGCTGGATACACACGGCAATCATCGGTCACTATTTTATTATAACATGCTGTGATGGAGAGAGACAATTCACAATTTTAGCCCATGTGATGAGTCTGTGCTCCCAAAGAAATAGAAGTCACATATCCAGTGGGCACTCATCTTAGCCATTTGCGGGTGGATGCCAGTCTTATCTATGTCATCTGATAATTTTTTGGTTGTCTATTCTTTGTTATTCATAACGTTTTCATTGGCTAAGTCCTCAAAAGTGGACAGCCTATTTCTTCTATGTAGTCTGTTCTTAGTCTGGACATTCTGTTGAAACTGTTAACCTTGGGTAACCCTGCTGGTATTTGAAATACCAATAATATAGCTTCCAGCATCGCAGCAATACACAAGCCTCTGCAGTACAACAAACTGACAGGTGATGAGTACCGGTTTCTGGCTCCCCTGTAGGTAGCTGTCATATTGCTTTGTGCTCCCAAACTTCTTTAAGGTTGTAGACATTAGTGGGCCTCAAATATGAGCAGTCATCAGAATCACCTGGAGGATTTCTTAAGACAGATTGTTGGACTTTACCTTCAGATTTCTAAATACAGTAGTTCTGGAGTGAGGCCCAAGAATGCTCTGTTTGTGCTTAACAAGCTCCCAGATGATGCTGAGGCTGCAGGTCCACAGATCACGCTTTCACTTGCCACCTGTATTCTTCTTCCCCCTCCTGTTAAACCTCTTACAATATGGTTTCCCCCTTCATCATGGTTTCTGTGGGGGGGGGGGTTAATGCTTTTGGAATATAGTCTAACCTAATGACCTCTGCTCATCCTTTGACCTCCAGTGACCTCTGTGTATCATTAAATGCCAAGGGAGCATGCTTTCCTATTTGGTGCTTCTTTTACCTTGCCTCTTGAAACATGCCTCTTCTCGTGCTGTACGCTCCTTAATACTCACTTTTTCCAGGCTCCATGAGTGTCCTGGGACTATGGTAACAAATCACCACCAGTTCACAAGAGACACTTAGTTCTCTCATAGTTCTGGAGGCTAGAAGACTGAAGTCAAGGTGTTAGCAGGGCCATGCTTACTACAAACGCTCTAGGGAATTTTTTGCTTCTTCTTGTAGCCTCAGCAAAATTTTAGCTGATGACAGCACAACTCCAATCTTTGCCTCTCTCTTCACTTGACAGTTTTCCATTTGAATTGTTCTGTGTCCCTTCTCTTCCCATGAGGGCATCTGTTATACACGATTTGGATTCAGTCTAATGATCTCCTTGTATAACTAATTATGCATGTTTAAATCCCCCGTCCAAATGAGGTCATTTTCACCATGCCTAGTTGAGCGGCAATCCTGAAGGTCATTAGTTGGACACCACCAGCTGCACTTAGGAAGAAAAATGGAGCTGTTTTAATCTCATAAAAAATTACAGTCTTGGAGACCCACCGGGGAAGTCTACCCTATCCTATAGGGTCGTTATGAGTCGGCATCAACTTGATGACAATGAGTTTTAAGTGGGCTCATACTTCAACATATTTTTATGTGGGGAAGTATACAAGTCAATCAATCGCACTTCCTCATCTCAATAGCTGGCACTCTTTGGTGTTCTCTTTTCTCTGGTTCCTACTGATGAAGAACCTCTGCATAGGGTCAAGGAAAAAAATTCAAGCCTCATGTTGGAATCTTTAAAGATTCTGTAAACAAAATAATGAATGATACAGGAAGTATCAAGGGAAGGTGAAAAGACTACACTGAGTCACTGTACAAAAAAGCACTAGTCAACATCCCACCATTTTAGGAAGCACCATATGAACAAGAACCAATGGTGCTGAAGCAAGAATTTCAAACTTCACTGAAAGTATTAGCCAAGCACAAAGCTCCAGGAATTGATGGAATATCCATTGAAATGTTTCAGCAAGCTGGAAAAGCACTGGAAGCACTTACTCATCAATGCTAGGGAATTTGGAAGAGAGTTACTCGGCCAACTGCTTGGAAGAGATCAATATTTGTCCCCATTCCAAAGCAAGGTGATCCAACAAAATGCTCCAACTATAGAACAATATCATTGATATTTTGCACAAGTAAAATTTTGCTAAAGATCATCCCACAATGGTTGCAGCAGTATATTGACAGGGAACTGCTTCCAGGAGTTCAGGCTGGATTTACAAGAGGACGTGAAACAAGGGATACTATTGGTGATGTCAGATGGACCTTAGCTCAAAGCAAAGAATACCAGAAAGATGTTTACTTGTGATTCATTGACTATGCAAAGGCATTCAACTCTGTGATTCATAATAAACTGTTGATAACTTTAAGGAGAATGGACTTCCAGAACACAATACAATGTTCAGAATATGTACATGGATCAAGAGGTAGATCTGTTAACAGAATAAGGACAAACTGAATGGCTTAAAGTCACGAAAGGTGTTAGGGTTGAATCCTCTCACCATGCTTTTTCAATCTGTATGTTGAGCAAATCATCAGAGAAGCTAGATTACATGAAGAAGAATGTGGTATCAGGATTGAAGGGAAGGCTTACTAAAAACATGAAATATACAGATATTCAACAACCTTGCTTGCTGAAAGGGAGGAGGACTTGAAGCACTTGCTGATGAAGATCAAGGATTACAGCCTTCAGTGTGGGTTACAAATAATTGTAAAGAAGACCCAAATCCTCACTATTGGACCAATAGGTAACACCATGACAAATGGAGAAAAGATTTTAGTCGTCAAGGACTGTGTCTTACTTGGATGAACAATCAATGTTCACGGAAGCAGCAGTTGAGAGACCAAAAGGCGTACTGCTTTAGGTAAATCTGCTGCTCAAGACTGCTTTAGATTGAAGATCAGACCGTAACATGGGTCAGGCACACCTTAGTCCTCAAAGTCACAGTCTTCTCTATCCCATCATACACTTGGGAACATTGGACATTGAATAAGGAAGACTTTAGAAGAATAGAAGCATTTGAGTTGTGGTGCTGGGGAGGAATATAGAAAGGTAAATGGACTCCTAAAAAGACAAAACGATTTATGTTATAAGAATTAAGATCAAGCAAGGTGCCTTACACTTTGAAGCACTTGCGTAGAGGCAAAGGATGGCAAGACTTCAATTTGGACATATAGCCAGGAGAGGCCGGTCCCTGCAGGAGGACATGTTTGATAAAGTAAAAGAGCAGTGAAAAAAAGGAAGACTCCCCTGAGACGGATTGACACTATAGCTACAACCATGGACTCAGGTATAGGAACAATTGTGAAGGCAAGAGCGGACAGTGCAGTGTTTTGTTCTGCTGTGCATTGGGTCGCTTTGGGTCAGAGCTGACTTGACCTAAAAATAACAACTGGTGAGGATCAAGGATAGCAAGCTCCAGTGTGGATTATAACTCAATATAAAGCAAACCAAAATCCTCACAACGGGACCAATGGATAACATCATGATAAATGGGGAAAAGTTTTAATTTTTCAAGGATTTCATTTTTCTTGGCTCCACAATTAATGCTCGTGGAAGTAGCAATCAAGAGATCCAATGAAGCATTACGATGGAAATATTTGCTGCACAAATTTTCTTTAAAGTTTGAAAATAAAGCATGTTAGTTTGAGGACAAAAGTTCTCCTGGACCAAGTCATGGTATTTTCAATCATCTCATATGCATGTGAAAGTTGGACATTGGATAAGGAAGATGGAAGAATAAGTGATACATTCAAATTATGGAAAAGTTTTCGGAAGAACCATAGGCTGCCAGAAGAACAAACAGATCTTGGGAAAAGTACACTCAGAATTCTCTTTAGAGGCAAGCACGGCAAGAATTCATCTCATGTACTTTGGACATATTGTCAGGAGAGACAAGTCCCTGGAGGACATCATGTTTGGTAAAGTGGAAGGGGCAGTGAAAAAGAGGAAGGCTCTCAACATGGATTGAGACAGCGACTGCAACAATGGGCTTACAGATAAGAACAATTGTAAGCATTGTGCAGGACTGGGTTGGGTTTTATTCTGTTATGCATAGGGTCACAATGTGTCAGAAGTGTCTCAACTGCACCTAACAAGAACAACAACTGACATCTACCTGTCGATGCCTTCCAAATGTATGGCTCTAGCCAAGGCCTCTCTCCTGATGTCCAGGCCCACATTTACACCAATCCGCTGGGTGTTTCTAGCTGAGTGTCCTCCAGGTATCCAACATGCTCAACATCATTCTCCCATCTTTCTTGGCAAATGTACTTTGTGTCCCTTCGTCCTTGATGGCTACACAAGTTAGCTACCTCGTCCTGAAATTCAAATGATCATCAGGTCCTAGGCATAAATGCTTCTCCAATTCGCTTCCTCCTCTCTAGTTCATCCTCACCTGTAACCTTTGTTTGTACCTGCAGTAGCTCTTGCCTGGACCATCACCATGGCTGTCTGAGTGATTTTCTCACCCTTAGATGCATCTCCAATTCTGTGTGCCATTACCAGTTAGATTTCTGACATAGGGATTAGACTGTATCATTGTCTTGTTTTAAAATGTCAATGATTCTTCATAACTCTGCAGATGCTCCTCTCAGACCCTCTGATGACCCCAGGCTGCCTGAACAACTCCCTGTTCCATAGAGTGCCCAGGGGAGCCCAGAAACAGTGACTGAGGGGTGAGTAGCTACAAGTCTCTTATTCTCTTACTTCCATGGAGACCACGCTTGAGGAGTCACTTTTCCAGTCTCCAGAGTGACCCTGAAAGATTGAGCTAAATTGTCTCTCATAGCACTTGGTAGCACACTTTGACTTATTTGGTTTGTTTGCCGTATACCTTTTTTTCTATCCCTTTCTAGCTTTTCCTGGTAACACCTAATAAATCATTTTCATAAGAATCATGCTCATAGTTGCCTTCTGGGGACCTTGATCTAAGGCAAGATTTTATAGGGTAAAATTCAAACTTAGTAACTTGGAATTCAAGGCCTTTCAAAATCGGTTCTGAGCAATGTTTCTGGATCTATCATTCCTGTGTCCCATCTGACATGACAGTCACAGGTAGACCTTGAATTCCCACAACATTTCGTGTGCTTCCACACTCCCGTGGCTCTGATGAGGTGTTGTGCCTGTCGGGAGTGCCAATGCAGCCCCTGCTTGGAGAGCCAGCACAAAGGCCACGTCTTCTGTAAAGCCTTCGGAAGTCTGTCTTCTGGTTCCACTGTCCATGTTCCCTTTGCCTTCATGTTTTATGCATTTCCCTGATTCAATATTTATTTGGATTAATGGCTCATAAGCCCGCTTCCCACATTCCAATATGAACTCCCTAAAGGGTGGCCATATTTCCATAATTTTTGTATTCTCACTGCCTGGTTGAGTATTTGACCCATAATAAGTGCTCAATAAATGTTGAATGAATGAATTTTATGTAAGGAAGTAGAATTTAGCACTTACCATTTGCCGGACAATTTCGTAAGTCCTACACATTTTTTTAAGGGAGGAGAGCAACAGAAGATCATCAGGGGATAGGTCTTCGGGGGTACCATGCAGGCTCTCCCCTTGGATACCCGTACTCTGGGATCCCACCCCTTCCAACCTGAACACTGAGACCTCTTAGTGCTGCACTCTGGCCTCTGAAAGTGGGTCTAGGGAGTGAGACAGGCATCCTGGGAGCAGTGGGGTGAAGGCTCTGGGCCTGGAAGAATGAAACTTGACTGGGTGAGGGAGTGGAGGTGGTCCTAAGAAGGGGGACAGTAAGTCTGGTCAAACAACAAGAGGAGTATGACTCATCAGCTTTCCAGATAGCAGACAAGCTTATAAATAAAATAGTGAGGCTGATTCGGGATCCGCATGTACCACTAGAATCCTAGTCTTGGATTGGAAGGCTAGGTGTGTGGACCTGTCCTGGCAGGAGCAGAACAGCAGCAGTGGGCCCACATTGAGCCACCCCCTCTATCCTCAGGACTGCGCAGGACTAGAGCGAGGTTGCCCCAAAGTGTGTGGCCTGCGGAGGTGCGTGGTGGTGCACTTCAGTCCCAGGGGCCCACAGCACCAGCCGCTGCCTCTTGTGAGGGCTTAGTGTTCACGCAGCAGGGCTCCGACTGCTGCATCTGGGACTGGCAGCCATGTGCCTCTGCCTCGAGCGCTGAGCAAGGAGCCCAACTTCACCGCGTGCTTGTGCGGCCTGTGCCTGTGCATCATGCCCTGCAAGGCAGTGCTGGGCTGCTCCCCCAGCAGCCCCAACCTCCAGACACCACATTGCACCCAACCTAGGGACCACGCAGGAGCTGCCTAAGACCACATGCTTGCACCACACAAGGGATGTCACCTGATGCGCCAGAACTGCCATGCTTTACAGCAACTGCTCCTCACAGCAGGCTGTGGCTGTTGGGGGCATGGCCAGCCTGCACTTTGATTTCAGTTCGGGCGCCCCCTGCCCGCCATCACCTGGGAGCAGCAGGGTGAGCAGCCTGAGAACCTCATCCTGCGCCTGGACCAGATGTAAGGCAATGTGGTGGTCACCAGCATCAGGCAGCTAATACTGTACAATGCGCAGCCCGAGGACGCTGGCTCTACACTTGCACTGCCCACAATGGAGCGGGCCTGCTGTGTGCAGACTTCCCGCGCTCAGTGGTGCAGCAGGGCTTGCCGACCAGGGCCCCCTGTGCAAGCTCCAGATTCCTTGCCTGCCTCATGCGCTCCCGAGCCTGCTGCACAGCCCTGCATGGGCCCTGCCACCATGCGTTGCTGTGGCATTTTGACCCACAGCACAGCAGCTGTATCCCTTTTGGGTCCAGTAGCTGCGACGAGGGTCAATCCTGCAAAATTATTAATTCTTCCAACTCAACAAATGCTAGTATGAGGCAGGTACTATTGTTATTTGGCAGAGGAGGTCAGGGCATGGAGAGGTCAAATGATCAGCCCAAGGTTACACAGTGAGTAAATAGAAGAGTTAGAGGAGTCCGGGAAGATGGCCGACGGGGAAACCCGCATACTCTGAGAGCTCCTCCAAACAAAGCGGATTTGGTGACCAGGTAGCTGAATAGTAGGAGTCTGGTGAGTGAAATATCCCCCTGGGACAGCACCCCAGTCCCACCCCACACATTTGTCCTGAGCAGGGGTCTAGGTGAAAGAGGACTGGACTTGTGGGACATCTCTGGTCACTAAGCTGCCGCGAGCTCACTGGCGACTAGCCTAAGCTCCATCCCCAAACCAGGCCCCAGCCCAGACAGGCGCAGCAGGTCACCCGCTCCCCTACACCAGCGGCCCACTCGCGGATCCCCACTGGGAGAGAAGCTTTCCTCTCCCGTGGTTCCCCTCTCCCCGCAGGGCAACGATCTGCCCTAGGGCCCGCGTTCCTCCTGCAATTCATCCAATCTCCGGGGAGCGGATCCGCGGGTTGTCTGGCAACCCCCACGGGGGATCTTCCACCCCCACCGCTGCCGCGGACCTCTCCACTGGCCCTCCGTGTGCTAGCCGCCCACCCCCGCCGACCCCCGGCAGCCTAGTGCCAGCTCCACTCCAGGTTGGGCCCCTGCGCTGAGCACTTCCTGCCGGCGTGAGCCATAGCCCAACCCACGCGTGTCCCGAAACCTGCGCTCCCGCGGCGCGCCACGGCCCACCCTGCTGAGTCAGCCCGCCGAGGGTCCCTCCCAGCGCCAGGCACAAGAGTAGGTACCCTCCCCAGGATGCTGCGGAGACCCAGGCGGCCGCGGCTCTGAGCCAGCACAGAGGACGGGCACCATTGCCCCCTGCAGTTTCGCGCCAAGCCGCTGCTGTCCACGCGGTTCTGAGCTCTGAGCCGGGGCGGAGGACGGGCACCATTGTCCCCTGCAGTTTCACGCCGCTCTCTGCGTGGCTGTCCGAGGGGCTTCCCGCGCCCGCTCACAGCCTGGGCAGATCTAACATTCCACCTGCAGCGGAGCCTGCGACTCGACTTTGCAGTCCCTGCGGAGCCGTCGGTGAGCTCCAGCCGGCTCTCACCACCTGGGGGCCCTGTGGGGTCCCCAGTGCCAACCCTAAGCCTGCCGCAGCCCTCCCCAGCCACCACAGGAGACGGGCACAGTGGCCTGTGCCTCCACACAGTACCCTTAGCTGCCCTAGCACTTCCCAGCTAGAACACAAGGACCACCAGTGGGGAGCGGCTCGCCTGGGAGGTCTTGCTGAGCTGAAGAGCATTACCAACAACACATAGATCAGCACCACATCGTGGGACAATACGAACTCAGCCACCTCTGCGCTGTATTAGGCATCACCGGCGCTTAGAGGGAAAGGGGGAAATTTTCAGACATACACATTCACCCATCCTCCATCTAGCATAGGTTTTTGTGTGTGTGCGTGTGTTTTTTTCTTTTTTGTGTTTTGGTTTATTTTTTTTATTCCTTCTTCCCTTTCTTTTACTTTCTGTGCTGTATTTTCTCTCTCCTTCCTTCCTACTTGTTCATTAATGCTTGTACTTCTCTTCTGCCCCTTTTCTGTAGATTCTCCTTCACTATCTTTTTTCTTCTCCTTCCACCTCTATTAGTATCACAGCTTGTCCATCTTCTATTATAGATTCTCTTCCCCCTCCCTCCAATTTTTTCTTTCTCTGCCCAATATTCCGTCAAAAACTATTTTTATATCATTAACTTTTTAAATCCTTTTATTACTAACCCCCCCTCCCCATAAAGGGGGCTGCTAAGGGTACCTTGTCACCCCTGGTCAAAGCAGCCTGAGGGCACTCACTGAGGCCCCAGCACCCACCCCAGCTGCTGAAACATCTCGGCACTGCGGGTCACCAACCCGACAGGGAACTCGGTCTACACAGCAGTCTGACCCACCCTTACAGGAGGGCATAGGCAATTGCCTGAAAGAATCCTTAACAATAATATAGATACGGTTACTCCTGTCTCCCAGAAGCATGGGGCCTATGAAAGGATCAAGGAAAAATCAACAGACCACATCACTCCCAACAAAAAATCAGAGAAACGAGGCACTTTAACAGACCTAACGTCACTCATAGAATAAACAGATATAGATCAGCCATAAAAGGAAATCTTCAGAACTCTGCTTGCAGTAATACAGGAGCTAAGAGAAGCAAACCAGAATAAGGATGCAACTATAGAGGGGATGAAATGCACAATAGAGGGGATTAAGTCCACAATAGAGGGGATGAATTCTACCCACCAAAAGGAACTGCAGAAACTAACAGAGGACATATCAGAGGCCACACAAAAGGTCACAGAAGCTACATCTAGGCTTGAGGAGGCTGAGAACCATATCAGTAAACTAGAGGACACTCAAAACAAACGAAGCAAGCGAGAAAAACAATCAGATAGGAAAATTAAAGAAACAGAAGACAGCTTGAGATCAATGACAGATGCTATGAAGAGGAATAATATTCGAATAATTGGTCTACCGGAACACAACATAACACACAAATCGACAGCCAAGATAGCAAAGGAATTTCTGGAAGAAAATTTTCCCAACCTAACAAAGGAGAATCCGACTCTCATACAGGACGCAGAGAGGACGCCGGCTAAGCTAAACACCAAGAAGAACACGCCAAGACATATAATAGTAAAAACATCCAACTTAGAGGAAAAAGAGAAAATTTTACGAGCAGCAAGAGAAAGGAAGACAGTCCCATAAAAAGGAGCGCAGGTAAGAATATGCTCAGACTTATGAGCAGAAACCATGAATAGGAGGAGAGCATGGAGCAACATCTTCCAAAAACTGAAAGATAAAAATGCCCCCCCCCCCAGAATCCTATACCCTGCCAAGTTATCCATTAAGATAGAGGGTAAGATAAGGGTCTTCCAGGACAAGGAAGAACTCAAAAAATATGCTACAAGTCACCCGACCCTGCAGAACATACTGGCTGACTCACTATGGCCAGAAGATCAAGCTCCAACTAGAACCATCAGGAGACCACCATATAGCCCATCTCCATCTAGAAGCCAACATGCCAGCAACACGTACCAGGACAACAGGGTCTCAGATGGAAAAGAGGACATGATAGAAACCCTCCACTCAAACGCAGTACACTGATATAAAGGAAGATAAGTAAAGACCCAAAACACAAACCAGAATATGGCAACTATGAAGCCAGAGATAGTAAAAATCACTCTGAATACAAATGGGCTCAATTCATACATTAAAAGAAAGAGGCTGGAGGACTGGATTAGAAAACATAACCCATCAATCTACTGCCTGCAAGAGACACACCTTAAGCGAGCAGACAAGCATATGCTGAGAATAAAGGGCTGGCAGAAAGTTTACCAAGCAAATGGTAACTCCAAGAAGGCAGGAGTGGCTATCTTAATCTCTGACAAAATGGATTTCAAGATGCAAAACATAAAAAGAGACAAAGACGGACACTACATAATGCTCAAAGGTTCAGTAAACCAGGAAGCACTTAGCATACTGAATATTTACGCACCTAATAATGGCGCGGCAAATTTCATCAAACAAACTATTAAAAAAAATGACAGAAGAAATCACGGAAACAACAATAATAGTGGGGGACTTCAACACTCCACTATCAGAAAAAGACAGGTCACAGGGGAAGACGCTCAGCAAAGAGGCCAGAGAGCTAAACAATGTAATTAGGCAACAGGGCCTGATAGACATCTATAGAGCCTTTCATCCAAAAGCAAAAGGTTTCTCATTCTTCTCCAATCCACACGGATCTTTCTCAACAATAGATCACATGCTGGGACACAAGGCCAGCCTGAGTAAATTCAAACACATAGATATTATCCAGATGTCTTTCTCAGACCACCATGCCATAAAGCTGGAGATTAATAAGAGGGACCCAGAAAAGCAAGGACAACCAATTGGAGAATAAATAACGATCTCCTGCGACATGAATGGGTTAAGGTCCAGATCAGAGAGGATATTAGGAAGTTTCTAGAAACTAATGAGAACGAGCATACAACATATCAAAACTTATGGGACACTGCAAAGGCAGTTATCAGAGGTAGCTTGATATCACTGAATGCATATATGAAAAAAGAAGAAAGGCATATGACAGATATGTTAACACAAAACCTCCAACATCTAGAACAGAGTCAACTGAACTACCCCTCCAATAGCAAGAGAAAAGAAATAATAAAAATCAGGGCGGAGTTAAACCAGGGGGAAGACAAAAGAACAATGCAAAGGATTAACACAACTAGAAGCTGGTTTTATGAACGAATTTATAAAATTGACACTCATCTGGCAAAGCTTACCAAAGATAGAAAGGAGCAAACATCAATAGCCAGGATGAGGGATGAATCGGGGGCAATAACAACAGACCCCAATGAGACAAAAAGGATAATCACAAAGTACTATGAAGGTTTGTATTCTAATGAATTCAGAAACCTGGAAGACAAGGATAAATATTTAGAAAAACAATCTCTCCCTAGATTATCTGAGACAGAGATCAAGAACCTCAACAAACCCATAGCGAAGGAAGAAATAGAGAGTGTCATCAAAAACCTACCAAGGAAAAAGGCCCCAGGGCCAGATGGCTACACAGCAGAATTTTACCAAACATTCAGGGAAGAGCTGACACCGATCCTCCACAAAGTATTCCATAACATAGAAAAGAACGGCAAGCTCCCAAACTCATTTTACGAAGCCAGCATTACTTTGATACCCAAACAGGGAAAAGACCCCACAGGTGTAGAGAATTATAGACCAATATCTCTAATGAACATAGATGCAAAAATCCTTAACAAAATATTGGCCAACAAAATACAAAGGAACATCAAACATATAATCCACCACGACCAAGTAGGATTCATCCCAGGGATGCAGGGCTGGTTTAACATCCGAAAATCCATCAATATCATACACCACATCGAGAAGAAAAAGGATAAAAACCATATGATAATATCCATAGATGCAGAAAAAGCATTTGACCACATCCAGCACCCATTCCTAATCAAAACGCTCATGAAGATAGGATTGGAAGGTAAATTCCTCAAGCTCATACAAGCTATCAATGAAAGACCAACAGCCAACATCATAGTCAATGGAGAAAAGACAAGAAAATCCCACTGAAAAAGTGTACAAGACAAGGATGCCCCCTGTCCCCTCTTCTATTCAATATCGTTTTGGAGGGTCTGGCTAACAACATAAGACAGCAGAAGGACATCAAAGGGATCCAGTTGGGAGAGGAGGAGGAGAAACTATCGCTATTTGTAGATGACATGATCCTATACATTGAAGACCCCCAAAACTCCACAGTTGGCTTACAGCAATAGAGGAATATGAAAGAGTAGCAGGATACCAGATCAATAAACAGAAGTCGGTAGGGTTTCTATACACATCGGACAGGGCCATGGAAGAGGCGATTAAGAGGGAAGTACCCTTCACAGTAGCCAAGAAAACACTGAAATACCTAGGAATATAATTAACAAAAAATACTAAAGACCTTTATAAGCATAATTATAAAACCCTATTACAGGAAACCAAAAGTGACCTTCACAAATGGATGACCCGCCCCTGCTCATGGTTATGTAGGCTGAACATAGTAAAGATGACAGTTCTTCCTAAAGCACTCTACAAGTTCAATGCTATACCAATCCAATTACCATCAACCTTCCTCAAAGAATTGGAAAAACTGACCACCAACTTCATATGGAGAGGGAAGAAACCCAGAATTAGCAGAGAACTCCTCAAGAAGAAGGACACAATTGGAGGACTCGCCCTACCTGATTTTAATGCCTACTACACAGCTACAGTGGTCAAAACAGCATGGTACTGGCACAATGATAGACACTCAGACCAGTGGGAAAGAATAGAAAGCCCAGGGGTAAAATCATCAGCATATAGACAACTGATCTTCGACAAGGGTCCCAAAAACGTCAAGTGGGAAGCAGATGCCCTCTTTAATAAATGGTGCTGGAAACAATGGATATCCACATGTAGAAAGATGAAACAAGACGTTTACCTCACCCCATGAACAAGAATACACTCAAGGTGGATCACAGATCTAGAAGTCAAACCCCAAACCATCAGGACCATTAAGGAGGGAATCGGGACTAATCTCAGAGCACTGGCCCAGGGAGCACATGACTCACTGCAACAGGGAAGGGGATACACACAGGTGAACTGGAAATCGACAAGTGGGATCTAATAAGAATAAAACACCTGTGCACCTCGAAATTCTTCGCCAAGGGTGTGACAAGGCAACCCACAGACTGGGAGAAGATTTTTAGTAATGACACATCAAACAAAGGGCTCATTACTAAAATCTGCAACACCATCGTGACCTGCAAAAAGAGGAAAACAGTTAACCCCCTAAGGAAGTGTGCCAAAGAATTGAGAAGAACTTTCACTAGAGAGGAGATCAATATGGCCAATAAACATATGAGAAAGTGCTCGAAGTCCCTTGCCATAAGAGAAATGCAAATCAAAACAACCATGAGATACCACCTAACACCCCTGATGCTAGCCCAGATAAGTAAATCAGAGAACAACAAGTGTTGGAGGGGCTGTGGTGAAGCAGGAACCCTCCTCCACTGCTGGTGGTCGTGCAGATTTGTACAGCCACTGTGAAAAGCAATTTGGCGATACCTAAAGAAAATGGAAATTGATCTACCTTATGACCCAGCCATCCCTCTACTGGGCATATACCCGGTTGAAGCAGCACATAAAACACGACCAGTCATATGCGCTCCAATGTTTATTGCGGCACAATTCACAATAGCAAAGACTTGGAAACAGCCTAAGATTCCATCGATAGACGAGTGGATTAGCAAACTTTGGCACATACACACAATGGAGTATTATGCAGCACTGAAAAGCACCGATGAGCACATGAAACACGTTATTTCATGGGAAGAGCTGGAAGGAATTATGCTAAGCGAGGTAAGCCAGACCCAAAGGGACAGGTACAACATGAGTCCCCTGAGGTAAGTACAATCAGCATGACAGAAATAGAAGAATAAACATCCATCCCACAATAAACGGGCGAAAGCATAGATAGTTGGAGGGAGGGCAGGCCACACTTAGGGAGGTACATGAGAGCCCAGCATAAAGAAGGAGTAGTGGGGCAGGGAGAGGGAGAACCTGTAGGGGGAGAATCCGAATGGATGGTATGGGGTGGGGCAGGGTACTAACCCACCTGGGGGAGAGTATCGGTTGTGTCCCCACAGATCTGGAACATGAATATGGACCCACCACGACACACCAAACAAGGAGGGCAACGCAAAGTACAGAGGTCTACATAAAGAGGCTGGACGACACGCTGGCCCAAACCAGAATTAGGCCGACCCCCCACTTGAAGGGAATACCACAGAAAACTAAAATAGATCGTCTGGAGTGGGAAAGGAACTGACCCACCACACCACATCCAGAAGGAAGCTGAAACAAAAGAAGGAGAAAAGTCTTAGTGGAGTACACCTAGGTCCACCATTCAGCTGGCCACACTATGAGATGCAACATCCTGCACCAACACATGGCCCTACACGGGACAGCACCTGAGATACAGTGGGGGATGTGCGACTGAGCTGACCCCGCCACACTGAGGCAAACACTGGGAGCGTGCAATGGAGCAGTGGAGGAAGCAGAGCAAAGGGATCCCGAGGGAGTATAAAGGATGGTCTTCCGGGCCAGGACGTGGCGCCTCACAAGCTACACCTAGAAAACACTCCTAAAGGCCAACGAACTGACCTTGAACTACTAGCAATTTTTCTTTTAAATATTTGCTATCTTTTTGTTTAGTCTTATTTTTTAATTGGTTTGGTTTTTTGCCTTCTAAATTTTGTATGTTAGTGGCTTTTCTGCTTATCAGCGTGTCGATGTTGCTTCTGTCAAAGCCATGTTCTTATGTGCCACTTGGGCGCAGTCAAAGTCATATGCATTTGTATGCACATATTACTATGTCAGCAGGTCCACCTAGACAAGATAGGCTGGACAAATAATGAGAGAAGAAAACGACAGGACCAACGGTCCTGGAGGGACATGAGAGCATGGGAGGTAGGGGAAGGGAGGAAGTGTCGCCCTACAGAGGGACAAGGGAACAGCAAGTGGTGCAAAACCAGAGGAGGGAGGGGAGGGGAGGACTGGTAGGGAGTGACCAAGAGCAAGGTAACTGAGGAACTACTGAATCCAGAATGAAGGCTAAACATGGTAATGGGTCGGGAGGAAAGCGAAAGGAAATAGAGGAAAGGAGTAGGAGGCAAAGTGCATAGAGAGAAGCCTAAATACAGACATGTACATATGTAAATATATTTATGATTATGGGGGCAATAGATTTATATGCATATATTTATAGGTTCAATAGTAGAGTAGCAGATGGACATTGGGCCTCCTCATACATAATCCCCCAATACAATAGCACCTTGCCCTGCTAAACAGTCATTGCAGGATACCCATCTTCCCGACATGATCACTGAAGACAGACATGTGTGTAGGCAAACGTGGTGAAGAAAGCTGATGGTGCCCGGGTATCAAAAAGATATAGCGTCTGGGGTCTTAAAGGCTTGAAGGCAAATAAGCGACCATCTAACTCAGAAGCAACAAAGCCCACCGAGAAGAAGCACACAGCCTAAGCGAATACAAGGTGTTGAATGGACCATGTAGCAGATACAAAGCAACAAAAACAATCATTGTGTGAACACCTTCCTCACATAATCGCTGAAGACGAAAGTGTGCATAAGCAAGTGTGGTGAAGAAGGCTGATGGTGCCCGGCTACTGAGAGATATAGCGTCTGGGGACTTGAAGGCTTGAAAGCAAAAAAGAGGCCATCTAGTTCAGAAGCAACCAAGCCCACACGGAAGCAGCACACCAACATAGGTGATCGTGAAGGGCAGAGGAGACCAGGTCTCCAACAACAAAGGTGGGGTGGTGGTGAGAATCACATCACCGTGAAAGAGGGAGAGTGCGTGATGGGGACCCAATGCCCATCTGGAGACAGCTGGACACCCCTTCCAGAGGGGTAGTGTGGAGGAGATGGGCCACTCAGGGTTCAGTGTAGCAACAATGAAACTCAAAACCTTCCTCTAGTTCCTGAACGCTTCCTCCCCTTCCAATCATCATGACCCCAATTCTACCTTGCCTTGCGGACCTGGTTATACCAGAGGATGCACAGCGGTGCAGTGGGGATCTGGAGGCACAGGGAATCTAGGACAGATGAACCCCTCAACACCAGCGGTGGGAGTGGCGACACCAGGGGGGAGGGGGTGTAGAAAGGGAGAACCAATCTCGGAGATCTATGTGTAACCTCCTCTCTGGGAGATGGCAATGGGGTGGCGGGTGAGGGTAGACGCCAGGGAGTGTAAGATAAGATATAAAATTATTTATAAACTATTAAGGGACCAGGGGTGGGATCGGGGAGGGAGGGGGATAGGGGGAAAAAAGGGATACCAAGCTGATTCCAGGAACCCAAGTGGAAGGTGAATTATGAGAATGACGAGTGCAATGAATGTATAAGGGTGCTTTGCTCAATTGATGTATGTGCAGACTGTGATAAGAACATTATGAGCCCCAATAAAAATATTTTTTTAAAAAGATGACAACATATGTACAGATGTGTTTGAGGCAATGGATATATGTATGGATTATGATGAATTGTAAGAGCCCCCAATAAAATACAATAATAATAATCAAAAAAAAGAAATGAAAAAAAATTAAGAGATGAGAGAAAGAAAAAAAAGACTTGGCTCAAAAAAAAAGAAGAGTTAGATTTCCAAGAGTAATCTGATGTGTGAGATCTTCACTAACCACTATGCTATTCTGAACTAAGACAATTCTAATAGCAACTGATGCAAAGGAGATTCACAGCCTCTTAGGTACTTCTAGGTAGGGGAGAAAACTGAGACAAAGAGAGGGAATGGCCAAGTTCTACATGAGTTGTAAACAGCCAAGGTGGCAATCAAACCCTTTTTTTCTGACTCCTAATATAATGCCCTCTCTACAAATCAGAAGAGATTGGCCTTGAGAGCATCTCGTGATAAATCCCGTTGTTTGAGAGTCAATGCCACTAGTTTGGGTACCAATGAGTAAACACATTGTCAGGGAAACCTGGTTCCTTGGTAGAAGACGCTTCTTGGCTGGGTATGGGCTAACAGTTGTTGTGTACATTTTCATTCTCTGCGAGTGTAAATTCCATGATTGATGGTCATAAGTAGAATTGCTTGGCCTTTAGATTTAGAACCTGATGCCCATAAACCACATTTTCATTTAGAATACATGTCTGAGAAGCAGGCATGTTTTAATCTCAGGAGTCATTGCCCTACCTTTCTCTAAAACCTGAGCCAGCCTCCGATGAGTGAAGAGCTTGCTGTGGCAAGGGAAAAACCCACCCAGTGCTTCAGAGCCTCCCATTTTGGCTCCCTTGTCTGAGACCTGCATTTATTTATTCTGGAAGGGGAGGATGTTCTAATGGGTATTTAAGCGTCCTTGCTGCCTCAGAGTGGCAAGAAGAGATGCGATGTTCACAGTTTGGATCACTCAGTCATGATTCCCAATAACTGCGGACAGCTGAGTCATTCGGCAATGGCTGTAGTTACAAAGGATGATGGTGGCCGTGTGTATGTGTATGTGTGTGTGTGTATGTGTGTGTGTGTGTGTGTGTCTGTGTGTGTGTGTGTGTTCCGTTAAATTCAAGTCAGTTCTGCAGATCAAGACTTTGTAATACTGGATTACTTTGGCGTTGGCCAAGTGGGAGGAAAGAAGTTATACTCCCTGGGAAGTTCCAAAAGACTTACACTAGCATGTTGACTAACCTAGTACACAAATAACAAGCAAGCTGATTGCCAGGAAGTCGTGCTATTTTATAAGGGGTGGTGATAGAACATTAGAGGTTGGCCCAGGTATATTTCAGATATTGAATTTACAGTGGACTATCAAAAGAATGAACAATCCATCTTCGAAGAAATACAACCAGAACCCTATTAGGAAATGACAATGGCAAGGTTGTGGCTTGATACTGTGGACATGTCATCACAAAGGGCTGATAGCTAAAAAACGACATCATGCTTCGCAAATTAGGTAAACAAACCAGGGGAGCTCATCCATGAAACCAATGGACACAGTATCCCTGCAAAGGACCCAAGCACACCAGTGCTCTGAAGATGGTACAGTCATGGTCAATGTTTTGTTCTTTTGTACATAAGGTCACCATGAGGGGAGCCTACTTCAAGGACATTAACAACAACCACCTAACTCCAAAACAAACATCACTGCCAGGGAATCCATTCTGACTCATAGCCACCCTTTAGAGCAGAGTAGGCCTACTCCCTGGAATTTCTGGGACTGCATTTTTCAGGAGCAGCCAGGCACATTGTTCTTAGCGGATGGGCTGATGAGTATGAACCGCTGACCTTACAATTTCAGCCCAATGCTTACCCAACTCTCTCACTGAGACTCTGTGTAACAGCAGTAGGAGCCGCAGCCGCAAACCCTGGCCACTGCTGATTTTAGGGGACAGATGATGGGTCTGGAACTAGGTGTGATCTAAATAGGGATAGCTCAGACACATGTAGTCTGGGGCTCACAGTGCTTCAAGGATTGGGCTAGATGCTAGGGGATGTGATACCACAAGGCAGAGGCGGCTCAGGGCAGGGTAGAGGCCAGGCATGGATGGAAATGGTGGACAGTTCAAACACCTGTCTTAAAAGGCAAGCACTGTGTCAAGTAGAAAACCCATTGGAATATGCTCTCCTTAGGAGAACTTTTTTTCGTTGTATCACCCGGCTAGTCCATAGAGCCTCACTTCTACAATGATCTCAAGCTTCACTTGGCTTCTTGGGTTTTCTTCATCTCTCTAGCCACTCCTTTTGAGTCTTTTTTGCTGGTTCTTTCTGGCCTCCTTGACCTCTTATTCTTGTGTTACCCAAAGACTAACTCTGAATTTCTTCTGTTCTCTGCCTACACCCTTCCATGTAGGTGTCCTTATCCCATTTTGTGACTTGAAATATTCTCTTATACTGAGGATTGCCAGATTCATGACTACGACACAGACTCCACCCATTGCTATTCTACTTGGACCTTCACAGCCTCTCAAACTTAGTCACGCTCTCCGTCACCCCTTACTCAAGATTGTTCCTCCCCTAGATTTCTGTAGCTCAGTGTTAGCAGCTCCTTACCTCCAGTTGCTCAGGTCAAGTGCTGTAGATGCATCCATAACTTGCCTCTTTCTTTCCATCCATTATTATGGTAGATTCAGAATCCTGTTCTGTCCCACCCTTTCCACTCCTACCGCCCTTGCCCTACCACCATCTGTTCATGCCTGCACTGCTTTCCTAACCTCCCAATTCACTGACTGCTTTCCATCTTTGTTCCCTTAAAGCCTGCTGTTAACACAGAAGCTAATGCCCTTTTAAAATGCACAGTGGGCCATGTCATGCCCACGCACTACCTTCTAATGGCTCATCTACCCCCAAGGAAGACAAATTCTTCACAATGCCCTGTAGAGCTCTGTATATTCTGTATACATCTCCCTCAGTATCACTTCAGCCCACGGGTCTTCTATTCCTTCCTTCCTCCCTCCTTCCCTCCCTCCCCATTGCTCTCTGTGATATGGCCAAGCTGGTGGCCTTGCCACTCCTGCCACAGACCAGGCACCTATCCATCTGAGGACCTTTGCCCACAGGATCTCATTGTTTGGAACCCTCTCCTCCAGAGATCTGTGTCACTTTCCCTCTCATCTCCTTCAGGTTTTGATCTCAAAGTCACCTTTGTGACACCTCCCCTGGCTGACCATCCCATTCAAAATAGAAACCCTATCATTCTCCCCAAACACCCCCTCTCAACTCCCACCCCAGCTCCTTTGTCTGGTTTCTTTTAATAGTACTTTTCTAATTTGTTATCCATTTTACTTTCCCCCTAAAATGTAAGCTCTGTGAGGGCAGGCATTTGGTTTGTTTGAGTCACTATTTATTCCTTATTACCTATTTACATTACCGGGTAAAAAATAAGGCACTCAATAAAAATTTTTTACCAAATAATTTTGTTACTTGGACATTATTTTTATGAGGCTACTTCCTTCTTCCCTCCCCCAGTTTTCTTCTGCCCTTCCCTCTTTCCCTCTTTTCTCTCCCTTTCATTCTTAACTGAATAATGCTTAATATACATTCCATTTTGGTAGTGCTTATCAATTTTTAACATCCTCTTCCACACATTCTCGGATTTTATCTTCATAGCAACCCTCTGTGGTCAACTGAGCAACTTCTTTCATCCAACTAAGATTGAGAGGTTGATTTCGGGCAAATCAAGCTGGGGCTCTAGACATCCGCCTTACTCTCTGCTCGGGTGTAGCACTGCAACTCAGCAGCTGTGGGAGACAGTTTCCAGTACACTGAAGGCTTTCCACCTCAAGTGCCTGTGGCTCTCTGCTTCTCTGCCATGGGCATGCTCAGTCAAGCACAAGTGCCACCCGGAAGTGCAGAGGCATGAACGCCCCAAGGATATTGCTCAGCCCCAGCTCCTCACTCCTCCTGTGCCCTGATGCTAAGACAAGTTCCGTGGTTGCTGGGAAGCCTCCTAGGGGATTGAGTCCTAGTGACTCCCTCTTACTGGTTTCCCTCCCTTCCTGGCCTCACCTTGCTGTTCTAGCACTGTGTTTTTCAGGGCCACCTCTCATTCAAACCACCTGTGCCCAAGTGCTTCCCCATGTTGGCTTCGGGAGATGCCTATACTGATACAGAAAGGGGGCTGGTGTTCTTTAATGCTACTAAAAGAGCCCTCTGTGGCCCTGCCTACCAGGTTCTTTACATGAAAATATAGAATTCCTGGTTAATTTGAATTTCAGGTAAACAATAGATAGGCTTTTAGTATGTGTCATATTTAGTATAACTATGGGGGATGTGTGTACTAAGAAAATGTCATTGTTTATTTTGGATTCAGTTTAAACTGGGCAGCCTGTGTTTTACCTGGAAGCCTTACACCTGAACCATAGTTGCAAAGAAGTCTGAATTAATAGGGAAACTGGGAATAGTGACAGACGCCTGGGTGACTGGTAATGCTAGGCTACATAGATCTGTGAATTTAAAGCTTTAACATACTTCATCTGGGAAGTGTTTGCATCCCATGGTCGCCTTGGGCAACTTGTCCAGCCAACTATGTAAGGACAGGCCATCAAAAGCGCACTTACTGCCGTAGAGTCAACTCTGATTCATAGTGACCCTGCAGGACAGAGCAGGAAACCCCACCGGGGCTTCCAAGGCTGTGGGTCTTTATGGGAGCAGAGAGCTTCAACTTTACACCAAACTTGCAGTTAGCATCCAGATGCTTAAATCCCTGCCCAGATAGGGATTCAATGTGAGTTTTAAAGCCATCCACTGCTATTAAATCGATTCTGATATATAGTGATCACGTGAACAGAGCAGAACTGATCCCTAGGGTTCTGAGGAGTGGAAATCTACCTGCTCCCACCCTTTGCGACACTCTGTCTGTCATAGAACTCTGCTCCATAGGTTTCCCAGGGTTGAGAGTTCGGAAGTAGAACAGCAGGCCTTTCTTCTAAGGCACCTCTGGGTGGATTCAAATAGCCAGCCTTTGGGTTAACAGGCAAGCCCCTTAACTTTAAATAACCTATTGGCGTGATTAGTTATTTAATTGACTAACCACTAAGTGGATGAGGTGGGGAGAACTATCAACCCCATTTTCCAGACAAGGAAACGGAGGCACACTAAGAGAGCACTTGTGGTGGAACAGCCATCAGGCAGACCTAGGAAATGTGACATCTAGGCAGTGAGCCCTCCTACTCAGTCACAATCACCGACTACTCAGAACTGTTTCTCGAATCAGGGGAGAGTGTATGTAAAGACCAACAAAGGAACAGTGTCCAAGCTGGAGTCTGAAGGGATCTATGTATTAAAGATACTTGCTTGTGTTTGCATCACTTTTATCCCTATCTTTCTTCTCCTGCACCCAAAACTCTGTCCCAGGGGCGATGGCAACTACAGTGACCAGACTGTTCTGTCTGACTTCTCCAGTAGGACACAGAGACCATCTGAATAGACCCTTTGATCTCGATGGCCCTCTCACTCCCATAGACAAAACTGCAGCCAGCCCCAGACTCCAAACCTGCACACTAAGAGTTTGTCACAAGTCTAGAAAGAGCTGTCAATGCCCTGAAAAACTAGCCTGGAGAAGAGGAGACATAGAATCAATAGCTTCAGGTGAGAGAAGATCAGACAACCAAGAAGAGGAGAAAACACTAGAGCTTCTCAAAGTGGTTCACCCTGGTTTAGTCGTGGCCAGGATTAAGTCACTTTGGCCTAAATCAGTGTCTCCACCCAAATCCCTAAGCTTCTGAAGTTCCTAGAACCCTGTGTCCTGCAGTCCCTGTCTTTTACCCAACAACCCTGCTGATTCTACTTTATTGCCACCTCTTCCTTTGTTCAGTTTTTATTTAATTTCTTTGTTATTAAATGATGTGGTCTACAGAAATTTTAAAAATTTTAAGCCATTAGAAACGTATTTCGCTTAAAAAAAATAAGGCCAGCATGCAAGTAAATGTCTGGATAGGCTGAGTAGAAAATAATAGAGCCTGCTCAAAGATGGCAGCAAACCACTTGCTGCATTGAAAGTGTGTCACTCTCCACAGTGTTGGAAGTAAATTGGTGTCAAGAAACAGGTTCGTGAAAGGGTCCCAAATCTCTATTCCAGGGATTTAAAACATATTTGCCCCCATTCCATTTAGCCTTCGAGATCGTTATAGCTTTTAAAAACAGGTCTACTTCACTTCTTTTCATCAGCCCACAACTGAATTGGCTCATATCAGTTCAAAGACCCAGAAAACACAATCTCTGATTTGTGCTGTATTCAAGTTGAGATGAGCTGCATTATGATCATCTGCTTTTCTTTCTTTTTTAGGAAATTTCCCATAAGTAGCATGCACTACATGTACTGCTATAGCATATATCTCTGATGTCATTCTAGCTGTAAGTTTATATCCAATGTTTTCAACCCCCACAAACTAATGATGGTCAGATGTGTAAAGATGAAAATAAAAGGTAAGAATAATGAGATATTTGACTTCTGTCAGGACTGACTCATAACAGAATCATCAGAATGGTGCCGGTCATAACTCAGGGACTGAGTACCTGTCATCCAAACCAGTTGCTGTGAGGTTGATTCCAAGTCACAGAACTACCATGTGTGCAGAGCCAAACTGAACCGTGTTAGGTAGGGGCTTCAAGGCTGTGTGAGCGTTCAGAAGCAGACCACCAGGTCTGTCTTCTGAGGCACCACCATATAGATTCAGAAGTATATTTTAGTCAGGAATTGAACTCTTAACTGTTTGTGCCATCCAGGGATGCCACCCAGAGATGCCATGGGGGAGAATAGCTTTTCTGTATTTAGTGTCATTCCCAAACTGACAAGGGTGCTAACTTGTGTCCTGGCTTTTCTTATACTGGTTGTGTTAGTCTGAGTATATTGGAGAAATAAATCCACAGAAAATCTTATGTATAAAAGACAGTTTTGGATAAAGGTTAAGTGCACATCAAGAAAACATCCCAAACCAGTGCTGCCCAAACCCACAAGTCCAACATTAGCCCATATGTCCCACACCAATCCACAAAGTTCTCCTCCATCTTACCAAACACAGTGGTGCCGGCTGCAGGAGGAAAGACGAATAAGTGGACATGTAAGCATCTCTCAGCGCTGGCAAGGGTCTCCAGTCTGCTTCTCTAGGACCCAGGACAGCATCGGGGTAGGTCTATGTGGCTTCTCCTCAGGGATGTCTTGCAGTAAGTCAGCCTTGCCACCTGAAGCAGAGAACTGGCTAAGACAGCTGCAACCGAATCTGACCATCAGAAAGCAAGGGACCCAAGAACAAGAAAGGCGAGGCTCACCAAGCCATTGATCTCTCTGCCCTTCCATCAACCCCACCTGTGTTAGTTGGCCAGGTTGTCAGAATAAACTTTAACTATCTCAATAGTGGTATCACTACTTTGAGGAAAACTGAACTCTGATACTGGGTTAGGCAGGCGTATTAGTCTGGGTACATTAGAGAAAGAAATTCACAGAAACTCATATGTATAAGAGAGTTTTAAATAAAGGGTAAATGCACACCAAGAAAACATCCCAACCCAGTGCTGCCCAAGACCACAAGTCCAACATTAGCCTGTATGTCACCAACAATACACAAAGTCCTCCTCCATCTTACCAAGCACACGCAGTGATGCCGGGTGCAGGAGAAAAGCCGAATCAGTGAGCGCGTAAGCATATCAGCACTGGCAGGGTTCTTCAGTTGGCTTCTCCAGCACCCAGGGCTGCATCAGGTTAGGTCCATGTGGCTTCTCCTCTGGGATGGCTCACAGAAAGTGCGCCTTACCAGTTGAGGTAAAGAATGTCTAAGGCTTTACTGCTAAGGCACACTGGTCTGACCATCAGAGAACAAGAAACCAGAGAAAGAGAAAGGCGAGGCTTATTACTGAGGCATTTATCTCCCTGTCCTACAATTAATCCCACATGTGTTTGTTGGCCTGGATAGTTAATAAACCTTAACTATCACAGCAGGTAAAGTAGGGCCCACCTCACAATGCCTCCGTCTTTAAAACTAGTCAGAGTGAAGTCATGACACTGGGACATTTTCCCAGACACTTCGTCTAGTCTTTGCGTTTCCCTTAAGTGCCCAGAGTGTCACTAACTGGGACGGGATGGGCAAAGACCTTGGTGGGCCCCTCAGGAACATATGCTTGGGCACCCTACACTTTGTCCAACAGTGTTTTCAGGCTGACTATCAACTGCCACTAACTGCAGTTCTTTTTCAATCGCATGCTAGAAAGAGGAAATGGCCACTTTTCTAGTGCAATGCACACAGAGGAATTTATCCCTCCCCACTTGTGCCCCAGTCAAACCAACACCCTGGCCACCAACCTTCCCCCACTGGCTAACATGACAGCCAAAACTCAGACTCCTGCCATTGAGTTGATTCTAGCTCATAATGACTCTATATGACACGGTAGAACTGCCCATGTGGGTTTCTGAGGTTGTTAACTCTTTACTGGAATAGAAAGCCACCTTTTCTCCCCTGGAGCAGCTGGTGTGTATAACCACTCAGCCACGAGGGCTCCATCTCCTTGTGCAGGAGAACTCAGTGATGTAGGATCTACACCAGTGCTGCTCCAAGGGTGGTACATGAACCGGTGATAAACTGTGAGATGTTTATTATCTGTCCATTTTCAGCTAGGTACACAAAGGAAGGCTGGAGGCCATGTCACTGGTATTTCCAATGCCAGCAACGTCATCCAAAGGGCAAAGGGTGCTTCGGAGTTTCCAGACTGAGGAAAAGCTAAGAATGAAGAAAAATCGGCTGCCCACTGCAAAGGAATTCGCCACTGAAAACCTTATGCTCGGCATGGAAACACTGTCAGGTGGTGGAGGCCTAGTAAGTCAAGGCAGAACCTTGTCAGAGATAGGGCCAGAGGACGAACCCATCTGGTCAGAAGTAAGGGGAGGGCCAGCGACAAAGAGGCAGGTCGTTGGCAGGATGGATAGCCTCGGAGGCTGCAACGATGGGTTCAAACATCAGAACGATTGTGAGGGTGACCCAGGACTGGCAGCATTTCCTTGTGTTGTACATGGGGGTTGCTTTGAGGCAGGCCAACTTCATAGCACATACCAACAAGACCAAGCAAGGAAGAGGAAGCCTCTATGATCTCAGAATCTGACATCACTAGGATGTTTTAAGAGTCTTTTTTAAAGGTAACCAACAGCCTGGCCCTTCATCGCAGAAAGCTGGGGAAGCACCCTTGTCCTGGTTTTCCAGACGTTCCCCAGGGGAATTACTCTCCAGCTGCCCACAGAGTCAGCTGGCTCACTACTACACCCTATATTGGCTGCCTTCCAACTCTTGGTTTCCTTCCCCATTCCCCTACCAATGTTTCTTGCATCTCCCAAACAAACACCTTGCACTTGCCTCCTACCTTATGTCAGGTCTGCTTCTTGGGCACCCTAAACTCAGACACTCTCCCTTCTAAAAGGCTGCTAACAGTGCCATCTGCTGCCTGGGGCACCTCACTGGCGCCACCTCTACCCTTCCCCCAAGGAGTTAAGTAGCCCATTAAGGATGGTAAAGTTATCTGCCCACCTCAGCATTTCTTCCTGCTTCCATGGTCCTAGGCCATGGTGATTGCCCCCACTGCCCTTCCCTGCTTCTGAGTAGAGTGGACTGCTGAAAGCTGCTGGAAGACGTGCTTTGAAGCAGTTGGCAGACAAGAATTGCCAATATTCCTGTGAATATTGAATGGCCCCACCTCACCTTCCAGATTGGTTCTTGACAGGGGCAACTGTTTCAAGGTAGAGGTCTGAAGCATTAATTTATAGGCCAGAGAGGCAAGTCAGGAAAATCGGTAGGTTTTTCCAAAACCACTTTTGCATGTCAGTGGAATGCTTTTGTTCTGCTACAAAGCACCCAGGAGCAGCCTTTTATGACTTGAATCATTTACATGTGGCCCAGGGTCTCCTTCGACTTGAGTGCTATTATCCCCCTGTCTGTTAGACCGTGCAGCTCTATCTTCAGGCTTGCTCCTTGGTTGTTTATGGATTTCTCAATCTGCCTGCTCAGGCTGAAAATGGCTTGCTTGCCCATAAAATTCCCACAGTTCTAAATCATCTCTCTCTCTCTCTCTCTCTCTCTCTCTCTCTCTCTCTCTCTCTCTCTCTCTCTGTGTGTGTGTGTGTGTGTGTGTCTCCTCTCTGCTCCTGCTCTCCTCCTTTTTTCCATCCCGGCCACCACCTTACTCTCAACTCAGTCCTTAGGACTCTAAGAGCCTACAATGAAAACCATTTTTAAATCTCATTTTGTTCTTCCCTTTTAGCACCGGAATCACCCTGGATTATTTGGAGTATCTAAGGGAGCCATGGTATTGTAGGGGTTACGAGGTAAGATGTTATCTGGCAAGATCAGCAGTTCAAAATCACCAACCACTCTTAGGGAGAAAGACTGGGCTTCCTACTCTCATAAAGAGTTACCGGCTCAGAAACCCACAGGGGCAGTTCTACCCTGTCCTATAGGGTTGTTGTGCATCGGTATCAACTTGCTGGCAGAGGGTTTGGTGAGTATTTATGCAGCCAATTAAAGGA
This sequence comes from Tenrec ecaudatus, assembly GCF_050624435.1. Taxonomy (NCBI): domain Eukaryota; kingdom Metazoa; phylum Chordata; class Mammalia; order Afrosoricida; family Tenrecidae; genus Tenrec; species Tenrec ecaudatus. The sequence goes on along the minus strand of NW_027457553.1, from coordinate 454,585 downwards.
GCCCTGATGTTGTGATGATTTGAGCCCACTCAGGAGGAAGATTTGCTCCCATAGAGATAACAGCCTAACCCCTCTCCCCACAATGAGAAGGTCCTCTCTGTCACATGTGGTCACCATGCATAGAAAATCAACTGGAGGGCACGTAATCACAACACGCCTTGACATCTTCCCTCAGTACCTGCCCTGCTTCAGGCCCTCTGCCAGTGAAGAATCTCCGGAAGCGATTTTAAAAGCCCTTCTAAGAGCATAGTTATGGACTGGCAGAGGCTGAGGTCAGCAGACTCTTGGGAACATGGTCAGTTCTGGGGTGGTTATGAATTGGGCAACCCCTGTGAAAGCGTTGTTGGACCCCCAAAGGGGTTGTGACCCAGAGGTTGATAACTGCTAGGTGAGCATAGTCATTCTGCCTCATAATATTAACTATTACCCCCTCTAAAAACCACAACCACTATTATACTCTGTAATGTTAAATACAAATGATGGAGATAAAATTGGGGATAAGGTGAACTGGAGTAATCAGAGAAGGCTTCCTGGAGGAAGGGGTTTTAGAAGGCGGCCTGGGGAGGAATCAGCCATTGAAGGGTAGGAGGGAGGATATAAATTATTGTACCAGAGGCCAGACTAGGTGAGATCAAATTTTCCAAGATGGTAGCCAGTCATCTCTCTCAACCAGTCGACTCTTTGCCACCTAATCTAGATACTCCTCCCACCACAAGGTGGGATCTGGGTCCTTTCTATTTGTATATGAGTAAACTGATGTCTGCTTCAACCAATAGAATACAATGTAAGTGATGCTGATGGCCAGGCTGTGCAGTTGCTGCGTTATTCACTTGTACTTGAGTCTTGAGCTGCCTTGTAAGACATCCAATGATCCTGCATTCACTATGCTGCTGCGAAGAAGAAGCTTGAGCTACATAGAGAGACCACCTGTAGATACGCAGCTGACAGTCCTCCCACCCTAGGTAGGCAGAGGGGAGGCAGATATGTGAATGAAGGAACCCTCATGATGCAACCATCAAATCACTATCACTTACGAAAATCTGTTCTTCCCACAGTTCTTCAACAAATCAGCCCAGTTATCAAGCCACCTCAGTCTCCGTGTTTTCCCAGCTGAGACTATACGCTGGAGCCTGTCTGAATTGCTGACCCAAAGACTCTGTCAGCATGAGAAAATGACTGGTGTTTTAAGTCACTGCGGTGGGGTACTTTGTTCATCAGCAGTAGTACCTGGGGACTCAAGTAAAAGTGCAGAGCTGCGGGCAGAAGCAGTGCAAGACAAGTCACTGTTGAGTGTGAAATCTGGGGGACACATGAGAGAGAGCTCTGGGGTCTGTGGTCTACTCTTTCCCATCTTAGAGTTGATAACACGATGGTAGAAAACCAAATCAAACCAAGCCGTACCCAACAAACTCACTGCCATCTAATTGCTTCCAATTCGTAGTGAGCCTGTAGAGTAGAGTAAAACTGCCTCCGTGGGTTTCTGGAGCTGTAACTCTTTAGCGGAGCAGAAAGCCTCATCTTTCTCCTGTGGAGAGGCTGGTGGGTTTGAACTACTTGCCTGGTGGTAGCAGTAACCCATTATATCACTAAAGCTCCTTAATAATGATGCAAAGTTTTAGCTACTCAGAGACTGGCAAAGGGCAATGAGACTGGCAAAGGGCAAGGAGGGATATGGTAGAAGTTGTCCTGCAAAAGAGAAGTAGAGACAAGTAGAGACAAGTTTTCCCTTTGTACCTCCTCAGCACAAAGGAAGGGGAAGGGGAAGGGCAGACTAAGACGCATTTCCTTACCCGATGGATGAGAACCAAAATAATGGAGCAAATGAAATGGCTGGGGGAAGAATGTTCATATTATACTCACAATTACCTAATAGCCTCGAGATTGGGATCCGAGACAAGAGCACAGCATGAAATCTGGGGCACCAAGATGTGGTTGATAAAAGTGCCAGAATGTGCATCCCTGAAAGGAGGAGTGCCACAACAGAGGACCAGTCAATAGCAGAAGACCCCACCAGAAAGCCAGCCTTTGGTGGTGGTGGTGGTGGTGAGCCATTTTCAGTATATAATGTCTGGCTCTACATTTTGCCAGACCTGTTAGATTGACTAAGGGCCCTTGTGGCACAGTGGTTACAAGTTGAGCTGACATCCCAAAGGCCAGTAATTTGATACCACCATCATCCCTGTGGCAGAAAGATGGTGCTTTCGGCTTCCATGGAGTTAGTCTTGGAGAGTCACAGGGACAGAGCTACCCTGTACCATAGGATCCTGTTCAACAGGGTCCCTCACTATGAGCTAGTATTGACTTGATGGCCATGAGTTTAAGGGCCATTTTGGCTTCCTTTTCAAAGGAACCTCATTCAGTGAACTGACTCTTTCTGGTCAATCCTTTCCTCTGACTCTGGTCTGATGTAGCACCTCACCTGGGGAGTGAAGAGGTCTGAAGCTTGGAGCTGCCTCCCAATGAAAGAAAGTAAACCATGATAGTTCATAAAGGCACTTGTGCAAATTGTAAACCACCAACCTTGGCTTAATTCATTTTTTAATTGGATAGAAAGTACTCTAATTATGATGATGACAAATAAACCAAACATATATATATGGATACACACATACACACACACACAAATACACACACACACACACAAGACGGATGTTTAGCGGCATCTACCCAGCTCTGTCAGATTTGTCCCAGGTCTGGGCATAGGAGTCAGTCTTCTTGCATTTCAGTCTCTGGCTCTGTAACTGACCTTAAGCCACATGACCTTGATCAGATTGCTTAACATCTCTGAGCCATTTTGGCAACACCGTGTATCAGGGCTGAGAAGGGGCACTGCGTAAGCCCTGACACATGATGGGGGAGGGACTCAGCCAAAATAAAACATACAAGGGTAATGACCATGGCATTCTCTCAAGTGTGGGCCTCAGAGCAGCTCTGGTTCTAGAAAATCCCACAGAAATAATTTTACCAACCTGGGCCTTCAGCCCTCACGCCAAACTTAACATGTTTCTAATCCACACAATGTTTACAGCTTTGGGTTCTCATCCCTCTACTTCTTCCAAGAGACCAAGGAGAATGGAGTGTTTGAGCAATATCCAGGCCACATGACCATCGTTCTCAGTTCTTAACTCACCTTTTCCTCTCTCAAGCACAGCTTTAATGTTTCCATGAGTGTCCGTGGCTATGATAAAGAATACGTGTTATGGGAGGTAATCAGGGCCTGCGTCTTCCATAAACCAGTTGCCAAAGCCTCTGTACAGATAGGTAATGGTAGGCCCATATGTTTTACTTACCTATTGCTGCTTAGTGACTTTCAATCCCCCTCGGTGTATTATTTGCTCATAATTTTGTAATTTGAGGAAGGTTTGGCTGGGGCAGCACATCTCCACTCCACGCGGCATTGGCCAAACCAGCTCAAGCAGCGAGACCCGGCAAGATGGGTTTGCTTTGGTTCATAGGTCTAGGGCCTGGGTTCTTGCTGTTGCATTGGCTCCCCAATTTCCCTCCATGTGATCGTATCATGTGCTTGCCTTTAGCTTCCTCACAGCAGGGTGATTTTCAAGATAGATTTTTTTGTCAGGATAGTTGGGCTGTAGGCCCAGTGACAAAATCCCTTAAAGGGATTAAATTGAATGCACAAGTTAATACGTGACTGCCAAATATCCCCCAGAGCACACAAGTTGAAACCACAAGACTTCTCCCTAAGAGAGGTTCCTTGTAGCTTTTGATTGTCTTCTAAGTCCCTTTTCCTTTTCCACAATAATGTCTGGGTTGCTTTATCAATCATCCTCTTTCTTTTTATGTAGCACTATCTCTGGCTGTTTAGTCCAAGCCAATGCAGTTCCTTCCCAACGTTACTGGGTTTCCCTTGCACTGGATTACATGATGCATTCCATTCTATGAAAGCCGTGTCCCCACATCTCTTTGAAATGGATCCCTCTCTGTTTTAGGCTGCAATTCAGCCTATTTAGACTCTTAGAAAACCTTTTGTGTACACGAGACTGTCTACAAGGCACTGGGTTACATTCTTTTGTGATCTTAGTACAGGGCATGAAAGCTATCTTCTTGATCTGATCCAACGCAGAAGCCATGCTCATGCCATTCCTATTATGGGGCATTATTTTTTGGCAAGAAAGACTTGGGGTTGAAAAATAGGTTTTGTTAGGCAGATAGGCAGCAATGAGATGTCCATTGACGCATGCCCAGGAGAACCAAGCATAGAACAAAAGCCTAGGTTTTCCCGCTGGTGGGTACGGATGGGCGTTAAACCTGGATCAGCCCAATGGGATCGACCTGGGGTCATTCACCATGCCTCCCCCGGGAATCCTTGAAAAGGCAGGAGTGAGCGGGAGAAAGGAAAAACTGGGGACAGGAACTGGGGAGAGAACTTGAGAAAGAACATGAGACAGGTCTCTTTTTTGGAGGAAAACTTAGGAGAGAGATCTTTGCGTGACCTCGAGCAGTCTCTGCCAGGCTGCAAGGTGGGGAGGAATCCTAGGGGTGCCACGTAAAACCTGAAACTTCTTTTAACTTTCATTAAACTCACTTGGATCACGAGCCAGGCTTGGCGTGAATTCTTTCTCATGCAGAGCCAAGAACTGAGATGTAACTCTAGCCCGGTGAGAGATCTTACAGTTTATATTTAAGTCCAGCAAGTCCCTGCTCCTTCATAGTTCATATTTTCTGCTCAAAAAAACACACAACTAAACCCCAAACAGAAGTAACTTCTTTAGCTTCTCTTTACCCTTCTGTAGTTTATAATTATTTGTCTGTTGCCTCCATTGTTAATGATGCTGAGAGTTCAGATTCTAGATAAAGCAGAAGAATGTCACTGCCACCCAAAATAGTTGTTCTTAGTGTTAGTTGGTGCCCAATCAATCCCTGCCCATCCACTCACTTGCTGCCATTGAGTCAATTCTGACTCATGGCAGCGGAGTATACTTGCCCTGGCAGGTTTCTGAGACTATACATCTGTACAGTAGAAAGCTTCAGCTTTCTCTCTCAGAGCAGCTGGTAGTATTGAACTGCTGACCTTATGGCTAGCAGGACAATATGTTACCAGGGATCCTTTTCAAGACTGTGCCCTTTCAGAAACAGATCACCAGGCCTGCTTTCCTAGGAACCTGTGGGTGGGTTTGAAGCATCAACCTTTTGGTTAATATGCAAGTGCTTAACTAATGGGCTTTATCCTAGTTTGGAAAACCTAAGTCACGGGTCTTTTGCCTAAAGAGTCACTTTCAATGGTCCTGGCTTGTTTCATGAGAAAGGCCAGTTCAGGGGCTCCTGGACAGATGGTGGGGTAGGATCCTTATTTAGTAGGGCCATATTGGGGGGGTGGCGCCAGGGAAGTGTGTGTGTGCTGTATGTGTGTGTAATCTGCATCTTTAACAAATGCCCCCCCACTCAAATGAGAAACACTGGCCCCAATTGTCCTCTGCCTCTCTTGTTGCTGCCTTTTTTGCGATTTTTCTGGCTTTTAGCAGCCCTCGAGGCCCCTCCTATCTAGGCAGGAAAAGGAGCCAATAAATAATTTCACACTAAGGTGCTAGAGAGTGGTAACAGCTAATCCCTTCCAAGGGCAATTGCTCTCAGAAAGAAAGAAAAAAAAGAGAGAGAGAGCTCAGGGGTTTGGGGGGAGCAATTTAACTCCAATGAATAGTGTCTCCTGGAAGAGTACTACACTTTGCCACTACAATGGGAGTCATATATGAACATGTGTGTATGTGAAACCCCTCGCATCAGTCTCTTCTTCTGCTTTTGTGTAAATTGGACTTTAAACACATTCTCTAGGAAGTGTTTGAATGCCTCTGTTTATGGAAGCTTCTTGACAGAAGGGGGATTTTTGTCTCTTTTGTTCAGTGAGAGAGCCCCAAGGTCTGGCATTTAATAAGTAAGTAGCAAGCTGGTTGAATGAATGAGTGAATGAGTGAGTGAGGTAAAGAAGCCTTCTGCAGCCTTCCAGGTCGAGACTGCCCCCCTCAGAAGCCTGGCTCTTGTCTAAAGTGAGGTACACCTCTCTCCCTTCCCATTTCATGCTTTCCCGTGGTCTGCCTGGGATTGAGCTGAAAAATGATTTTTCATGCACGTCATCCTCATTATATCATTATCCCTCAGAGCAAAGCTCTCTGACCACGCTGAAGACCTGTATTTAATGTGAGGAAAGGTAATTTAATGGAGTGGAGAGCACAGCAAATAACAGACAACCCTTTAGAATAGCAGAGCAGGCTGTCCCTCCAAGGGGAAAGGGACAAAAAGGGAAAAGAAAAGAAAAATGGCGAGGGAGGGGGGGCAACTCTCACTCTCCTAATAGGCTGAAATAAGAAGTCCTTTTGGTCAGCTTCATCAGAAGACAAACCTGAAAGGGGCCCCTTGCCCTCCCCGCCAGCGCATAACTGACTTACTTACCATGCATTTCACCTTGGAGCTGATTATGCGCTGAGTTGATGCAGACGGGGAGAGTTTATTGACATATGGTCTCCCTTCACACATTTTGTTGCAGCCAGACATCAGGGACTGAGCTGCAGGATATTAAAGGATTTGGAAGTGTTATCAAGGAATGGTACAGATTTATGAAACCCAGGGTGCTATTACAAAGCTGGGTTGCTGCTACACCTGGGTGTGTTATGTGATTAAAAATAATGACAATGCATCCTCTTGATGGATTTTGCACCTGGGTGAATACTGAGCAGGTCTGCTGGACCACCCTTGGTTGAGAATTCACACCTAACAACCCCTTTGGTCTCAGAAGAAAATTGTGGCTGCTAGCTCACACTTGGAATCCAGGTAGGGCAATGTTTAAGCACTTCACTGTTAACCGAAAGAGCAACACTTGGAATTCACCAGCTATCCCAAGTGAGAAAGATGTGACCATGTGCTGCCACAAAGATTACAGCCTTGGGAACCTTCCGGGAGGTTCTTCCCTGGCCTACAGGGTTGCTGGAGTCAGAATTGACTTGACTTCCATGGCATTGAGCTGTTTTGAGTTTTAAATGGTTGAATTGGAGACTTCAGGATTGCAGGAAGATTTGAGAACAGCCTGAGATATGCAGGCGACCAGCCTTGCTTGCTGCAAGGGAAGAGGAGTTGAAGCACTTACTGATGAAGTTCAAAGATGATAGTCTTCAGTATGGATTACAATTCGAGGTTAAAAGAATAAGAATCCTCACCACTGAACCAATAAGCAACATGATAAACAGAGAAAATATTTAAATGATGAAGCATTTCATCTTACTTGGACCCATCCACAACCAACGCTCATAGAAATATCTGTAAAGAAATCACTGGATAAATTGCATTCTGTGAATTTGCTGCAAAAGTTCTTTTAAACATTATTTTGAACCAAGGTGACTTTGCCACCTTAAAAACTCAGGAATATCCTATCCCAAGGCATGATTATTTTCACGTGGAAGATGGAAAATGCATAAGGAAGTCCCATGAGAAGAATTGATGCATTTGTAATATGGTCCTGGTGAGGAATATTGAATACACCAAGGAACTTCTAGGAGAACAAACAAATCTATGTTGAAAGAACTACAGCCAGATTGATTCTTAGAAGCGAGGATGGTGACATTTGGCTTCATGTACATTGGGTGTTATCAGGAGGGACCAGTCCCTGGAGTTGGGCAGCATGCTTGGTCAAGCCAAAAGGAGGACAAACCTCCACAAGATGGGTTGACACAGTGGCTCAAATGTAGGAATGACTGTGAGAAATGCACAGGACAGCGTGTTGTTTTGTTCTGCTGTACATAGAGTGGCCATGAGTTGGAACCAAATTGACAGCACGTGGTTACGCAATGGACTAATGGCAAGATCAACCATTCAAAACCACCAGCCACTCCTCAAGAGAAAGATGAGGCTTTTTTACTCCCGTAAAGAGTCGCAGTGTGAGAAACTCACAGGGGGAATTCTACCCTGTCATATAGGGTCACTGTGAATTGGCATCGACTCTACAGACGTGAACGGCAACAACAACAACAACAACAACAACAAAAAAAAACGCACTAATGGTGGCTGGGTACATGCGCAGACACCCATCCACGCGCACTGGTGCTAAGTTAGTGGTTTCAGCAGGAAGCTTACCTCGGTGGTTTCCAGAACTCCCTCGGGCTGAACCAAATTACACCAGGTCCTTCAAATATCCCTGGTACCCCGGGCATCTTTCATTTCCCAGAGTTGGTTGCATGACTTAAGGCTTGATGATCATGGGGCCACATGAAGGACGCCTATGTGCTCCAACCACTGCCTTCCTAGAGAGTGCTGTGGACAATTGCCTTCAAGTCAGCCAGCTCCTGACTCATGCGGACTCCATGCGCTACAGAACTCAATGCCCACTGGTCCTGCCCCATTCCTTCAATGGGTTGTAGATTTGACCCCTTGTCAGCTGGGGGATTTTCAGTGGCTGATGGCTTGAAGGAGTTCACCAGGCCTTTTCTCCTAGTCTGTCGGTAGGCAGAAAACATCGCTAAAATCTGTTCAGCATCATAGCAATATGCCAGCCTCCACTAGCAGTTAGGTGGTAGCTGTAACAGGAGGCGCACTGGCCAAGAATCAAACCCAAATTTCCTGCATGGCTAGTGAGAATTCTGCCATGGAACCACCATTTCTTCTCTCCTGGTTTCTAGTGTTTATGTATATAAGATTTCAGTACCTTGTAACACGCAGTAAGTAAGACTGCACCACGGGTCACCTCTATTTAGCTCTCCCCCAAATTTTTCCACATGAATTATAAAGTGTGTGACAGTTGTAATATGTTTCTCTTTTTAAAAATTGCTGGGTAAACTTAAAACAGCACAAGGAAGTGCCAGCATAGCAAAATGATACCCACCTGCTTATTTATCTTAAGAGAAGAAAAGTCGTGAATGCATTCACTCAGGTGAAAATATCATTCATGGAAAGAAGTGCCTAATGGTCACCAGGACCCATGGTTAATCCAGGTGTGGTCATCTGATTCCAATCCATCAGACCTAGCTATAAATCACTTATAAGTCTGGATAATTAAAAGCAAATATAAATTTTCAAAGAAATAACGTTGCATGGGATAGAAAGAGAATACATAACAACATCAGACATAAATATGCCTCAAGACAAACTCATTGTGCACATCCAGAATACATAATGGCTCTTGATAAGATGCGTTTCCCACTAGACCCTACCCCAAGCCAGTAAAAGCCAGAAACTCTACAGTAAACTGTGGATTGTACTACTCTGAAATGGGAGCTGTGTCTCTAGACCTAATTTGGGGCTGTTCGTGCTGAGGACTCACCAGTACCTGCTGCAGTGACAACAGTCCAGGTGAGAATAAGGAAATCTGGATGACAGCCAGGATATAGGAGCACTGAGACTCCAATTGCTTCTAGGCGAGCATGGCCTAATGGGCTTCCATTTGTGCACCTCTGTCAGGAGGAGTTTGTTCTGGAAAGTAATGGTTTCTAAGAAAGTATTTCTTAAATTTTCACATGCATGCACTTACCCAGGTTCCTGGAAATCAGGCTGGGGATTGGCAGATTCTGATTTTGTGGGTTCAGGGTGGGGTCTAGGATCCAGCAGTTCTAGAGGCCCTGGTACTCTTGGGCTGTTAACCACAAGGACAGTAGTCCTAAACCACCAGCCACTCCTTGGGAGAAATATGAGGTTGTAGACTCCGGGCAAGAGTGACAGTCTGGGAAACCCACAAGGGCAGTTCTATCCTGTCCTGTAGGGTCACTATGAGTCAGCATCAACTCGATGGCATTAGCGTGGGAGAAGCTAATGCTGATGTTGCTGGTTCCTTGACCTATGATACTTTGAGTGGCAAAGTCCCAAGGGCCTTCCCGGATGTGATGGCCAAAAGCAGTAGTGTTCACCCTTGGTCATACTTTGGAATCCCTTAGGAGCTTTCAAGCCTCCCACTGGCCTGGCGCCATCCCAGGCCAATGAAGCAAGGCTTAGTGGAAGCAGGATTCAGGTCACGGTCAGTGAGAAAGCCCCCTTGGCAATGCCAACGTACAGCCAGTGCAGAGTCGAACTGGTCGACGACTCCACAGGATTCCATATACTTTGGTGAAGCCAGCTGTTTGGGCAAGGTTTTCAGACTTACCACCCATGTAGACTTGTTGGTGATAGTGCATTAAATAGAGCACATGCAGTGCATTGCATGAGTGGCCTATGTCATGCAACCACATCAGGGGGATGTTGAGCCAATTTCTCTGGGAGACCAAGGGTGTTGGCTCCATCCTGAACGTTGGCAGGGTAATGGACTGACACAGAGGAAACTCATTCTCTTTGTGGCGGTGCATTAATGGGTTCTTCACAGAAGGCCAAGTCCATGGCTGCAGATGCAGATGCTCCCGGGGATGAGGGAGCAGGTCAAACCCTAAGTCTGAGGTGGGTGTTTGCATATTTACATGCCCTCACTGCCATCAAGTCCATTCCAACTCACAGGCCCATGGGACTGAGTAAAATGGCCCCCGTGGGTTTCTGAGACTGTGATTCTTTAGAGGAGTAGAAAATCTCCTCTTTCTCCAGAGGAGCGGTTGGTCATTCAAACTGCTGACCTTGAGATTAACAATCCAACTCCTGACCACTCTTGCCATCAGAATTGTATTTATGTACACAAGTATATATATATCCTTTCCCAAAAGAACTCCACATTTTCAAATCATTCTTGACACTCATGGCCTTTTTTCCTCTATAGCCATGCCTTTGGTTGAAACACAGATATAAGAGAAATATTTATCTACTTATAGGGGTACAAAAGGAGCTTTGGTGGCATACTGTTTGCATGTTGGGCTGCTAACACCAAAGTCAGCACTTTGAAACCACCAGCCACTCTGTGTGAAGAAGAGTCTGTCTACTCCTATAAAGAATTACAGTCTCAGAAACTCACAGGGACAGATCTACTCTGCCTCATAGGGTCACTATGAGTCAGCATCACCTCCCTGGCAGTGAGGTAGTTTTTGGTTTCATAGAGATACAAGTCAGTCCTGAGCTGCTGAAGACAAGGTTGGCAGTTTGAACCCACCAGCTGCAAAGAAAGAGGAGGCTTTCTATTCCCATAAGGAGCTACAGTTTCAGAAATACTCACAGGGGAAATTTTAACCTCTCCTGTAGGATCAATATGAGTCAGAATCGACTTATCGGTGGTGAGCAAGTGGAGGGGACCCTAAAGAGGTTCCGGTGGACCTTAAGAGTTCTACTAATTGTTCATGCTCTGTAAAATTAAACCAAGATTTTACTTTTGCAAACATTATTTTTTCTAAACACGTCTAACTGTGAAACTATACTCACATGCGGGTCTTTGAACCTGGTCAGTGGTCTGGGGAAGTGAAGGGCCCTGACATTCTTTGTTGTTGTTAGTGCTGTCCAGTCATTCTGACATCACAGGGACCTTCTTTGCAACACAAGGCAGCACTGCCCGGTCCTTTGCCAGCCTCAGGGGTAGTATGTTGGAGCCCATGGTTTTAGCTACCGTGGCCACCAGTTCACCAAGGAGTTTCCTCTTTGTGCTGCTTACTAAACCCGTTTCTGAGGAGTCCATTCCAACTCACGGTGATGCCGTGTGGGTCAGCACCACGGGACCCAACAGAGCTTTCAAAGGCTGGTCGTTCCGATGTCAATCAGCAGGCCTTTCTCCTGAGGGGCCTTGGATTTGAACCGCAAACCTTTTAATCAGCAGTGGTTGAGCACGCTAACTGTTCACATTACCCGGGGACACCCAACCCTTCTTTCCCTCATCGCTTCATAGGTGATCCATCTCCAAACCAAGAGGGCAGAGAAGATAGATAATACAGCCTGAGCTGCGTATGTCAGGTCCAAACATTTCAGTGTCATGGAACAAATAGCCAAAAACCATGATGAAATGGCTGGGAAAACTCAGTCCAAATCATTCCAAAGAAATGAGTAGCGGTGCACTCTTGGGAACTTGCGCTGTGACAGCAGCCACCAGGAAGACCCGGGTAGTCCAGAGCCTTGCCACCCCTAATATGGTCACAGACTAGCAACATCAGGAGCTTGTTAGAAGTGCAAATTCTCAAGCCCTACACAAGGTCCACTGAACCAGCGTGTGCAATTTACCAAGACCACCAACGGATCGGGGTACCTGTGAAAACCAAACCAAACCCATACTCACTGCTGTCCAGTCGAGTCAGACTCAGAGCAGCCCTATGGGCCAGGGTAGAGCTACCACTGTGCAATCCCAAGACTGTAATTCTTTAAAGGATCAGACAGCTTGTTGTTCTCCTTCAGAATGCCTGCTAATTTAGAACTGCTAGTTTGGTGGTTAGCAGCCCACTGCCTAACTGCTAGGCCACCAGGGCTCCTTTTGTGCTTGTGAGAGTTCGAGCAAATACCATTAGCAACTAGAGAAGAACCTGGAAGAAGAAGAGCAGGGTCAGAACTGTGAGTCAATTTGGTCATTAGCACATTTCTGTGTTTACTTATTCTGTTCCTTCCCTTGTGTATTCAGTCAACAATTCTTCTTTGAACATCACCTCTGAGCCAGGATCTGTGATATGCTAATTAAGTTGGTTTAGGAAAGGGGTCTGCCTTAGTGACTCCTGCTTCCTGGCTTTTCCTGCTTCCAGATCCCCTCTCTTTACTTCCTTCCACATTAGAAGCACATCCTTACATGTGCAGCTGATCCCTAGTTCAGGACCGGGAGTTAGGTGTTGGCATGCATGCTCATAGCTCGCTCAGTGGAAGTGCAAAAAGTCAATTCCTTCAAGAGCCTAGCACAGTCTGTAAGATTGGGATGGTGTTAAAAGTGGTGGGGTTGGTGTTAGTTCCCGTTGAGCCCATTCTGCATAGGATGCCTTCATGTGACAGAGTAGAAATGTCCCCATTGGGTTTCCTAGTCTGTCATCATTACCAAAGGAGCCCCGGGGGGTACTTTAAGGGAAGTGTTGGACTGTCAACTGCAAAGTCAGGGGTTCACACCTACCAGCTGCTCCACAGGAGACAGATGAGACCCTCTCCTCCCATGAAGATTTACAGCCTCAGAATCCCATGATTGGGTCGCTATGAGCCAGGGTTGGTTCCATGACAGACCCAAAGCCCACTTTCTATCGAGTTGATTCCAACTCATGGTGATCTTATATACTTGTTGTTGTTGCTGTCGGGTGCCATTGAGTGGTTTCTGACCCAAAGTGACCCTATGCACAACAGAACCAAACACTTCCAGGTCCTGAACCATCATCACATTTGTTCTCTGCCTGAGTCCATTGATGCAGCCACGGTGTCAATCCAGCTCGTTGAGGGCCTTCCTCTTTTGTGCTGCCCCTCCACTTTACCAAGCAGGATGTCCTTCTCCAGGCAATATGTCCAACATATTTGGGAGGCAAAATCTTGCCATATATGCTGTCAAGGGCACTCTGGCCTGACTTCTTCCAAGACAGATTAGGTTGTTCGTTTAGTAGTCCATGGCAGGGTAGAATTTTCCCTATAGGTTTCTGAGATATTATGTCTCTATAGGAATAGATAGCTTCATCTTTCTCCCACAGTGAAGCTGGTGGGTTAGAACTGTTGACTTTGCATTTAGTAACTCTGTGAGTAGCCCGCCATGTCACCAGAGGTCCTTTGCGTTTGATGGCAGTGGGGTGGAATGTTTACAATGGCAAGACCTTTTTCTCATGTATTGCTACTGACCGCGGTCTAAAGCCCAAGTGCTTAGCCATTGGGCCACCAGGATTCTTCGTGGTAAGGATGTGTTCCTGCCAAAGTTCATGAACACTACACAACAGTGGGGTTTTGGAACTGCTAGGTAGTTTAGCTTAGGGAATGAGGCATCCATTACGCATGGTCAGCAGTCTGAGCCTTTGTCCCATGAACGAGTGGTACACTGCGCATGCTCAAAGGCTCAGGTTCCCAGCCAGGAAGGGGAGGTACACCTGGCTGTGTTCTGCACCTGAATTGGCCCACCAAGGCCAGGTGAATTCAGTTCAGCCAATGAGTTCAACCAGGGTCACCAGCACGCCCCACCTCTGGGAGTAATTTAAAAGGCAGGAGCACAGAGCAGACCTCGTGACTTTCAGGGAAGCTTCTAAGGAGATGCACATTTCTGAAGAGCCCTGCAGGTGCCTTTATAAACATGAAACTTCTTCTAATTCACATAAAACTCACTTGGATCACAAACTAGGCTTGGAGGTGAATGCTTTCTCGTGTGTAGCCAAGGAGCAAGGTTTATCTCTATCCTGAGAGATCTCACAGAACCATTGATTGCCCTGGCATGTTTTGGAGTCCTGATGGTCTCATGGTTATGCTTTGTGCAACAGTTTAAAACCACTAGCCACTCCACAAGGGAAAGATGGGGCTTTCTATTGCTATAAAGAGATACATACTCAGTAACTCACAGGGGAATTCTACCCTGTCCTATAGGGTTGTTATGAGTCAGCATTGACTCAATGGCAGTGAGTGAGTGCCCTGGCAAGTAAGGCTTGGGTATCTACATTAACTCTCAGTTTCTGGTTAGCTTTTCACCACTTCACCCCATGAACTTGAACTGCAGTGGATGAGGGTTGGGAACTCTGGCTCTGGGGCTGCTTGCTTGAATTTTCACATCATGGCCCTGCCCGTGATGGGACCTTTGACAGTTGGGCAAATGAGCTCAAGCCCGAGTTTCCTTTTCTGCAGCATAGGCTGAGGAAGGAGATGTCTTCTTTCTTGTGTGCTAACTGACTTTTACCAGTTAGTAGGAATTAGATCTTTCCACGAGGAAAATCAGGGAGAAGGGGGAAGGATCAAGCAACTTGGATAGAGGTGAAGGCAGCGTGAGGGGTCAGAGAGAGATGAAAGGACCACCATGTCACCTTTGACTACTCTTAGTGAGGCTGGCTTGGAGTGCAGGAGACGGGGAGAGTGAGGACACGGGCTAAAGGCAGTGCTCATTCATTACTTCCGGGCAGAGTTCAGCCTTTGGCATGTTTGTTGGATGCTGGCGCTGTGTTCATCCAATGAAACTTCAAACTTCTGTCCTCTCATTAACCCTTTGTCTCTCCTTTGTTCACGATTTAGAACTTCTATTCTCGGGTTCTCTTTGGAGCCCCAGGAAAACAGAAGTCACAAGTCACTTCTGTTTACAGAGAGGCCCCCAGCATGCAAAGGCAGGAGGGTGTGTTAACAGCGCACCGGTCCAGTGGCTGGTCACGCCCATGCAGTACATTCTCCATCCCTTAGCTAAACAAAAGGAAAATCACCAAAGAAAAAAATTTTTCTTTTTCATGGATATTTACTTTTTCAGTTCCCTCCCCCACCCATAATCTGTGTGAATTGCAATAGAACACGCACACACACACATACACACAATTTTCTGCCAGAATGTGTTACTCCCGTACATTCTACCCTCCTCCCTCACTGCCTTCTACCCTTTTTTCTCCTATCTACTCTCTTCCCATGACACCCAATGAACAGGTAGGGGAATTCAAATTAGACCACAGTCTCAAATGTAGTTTAAAGCTCACTCACGCACTGCTATTGTGCCAGTTCTGACTCATAGTTACAGGATACAACTGTCCTTGTGGATTTCTGAAACAACAATTCTTTGTGGGAGTTGAAAGCTGCCCTTCCTACAGGAATGCAGCAGGTGCGTTTGAACTGCCAACCCTGCAGTTAACAGGCCAATGTGAAGGGATTTTTTCCACTTTGCCACCAAGGATCCTAAAGGTAGCATGAGGAGAACATTTATTAAATCTTCCATGGTACACAGGCAAGGGGGAGACCTGAACTACAGCTCTCGGGATTCTTGGTGCCTCGTAGTGGACAGTTCCAGCCGCATCGAATCCAAGCTTCCCAAGATTTGCAGAGCCACCAGCATAGTCTTTGCTCCTCTCCAGGATTCACAATTGCTTCCTGGTTGCTCAGGTATGTAGGAGTTTAGTGGTTCTCTAATGCAATCATCCCATTTTGCAAAGAAGATGCTGATGCCCAGACCGGGGAGAAGATT
Source organism: Tenrec ecaudatus (assembly GCF_050624435.1). Lineage (NCBI taxonomy): Eukaryota > Metazoa > Chordata > Mammalia > Afrosoricida > Tenrecidae > Tenrec > Tenrec ecaudatus. The sequence continues at coordinate 438,675 of NW_027457553.1, read as the reverse complement.
ATCTGAGGCCACTGAGAAGGACACCATCACCTCAAGTCCTTCTGACCCCCCACAAGTTTCTGCCAACAGCACTGAGCTCTGGGTTACCTACTCAGTCTTTTGAAGCCTTAGCCAGCTGATGCAGCTGCCAGTTGGATTGATCAGGGTATGTGACCCAGAGCTCCTTAGAACGCGCCCCCCCCAAATGCAAATTTACTGCCATAGAGTTGATACTGACTCATAATGACCCTATAAGACAGGGTAGAACTTCCCCTGTAGGTTTCTGCGACTAACTTTCAGCCTTTCTCCTGAGAAGTGGCTGGTTGTGTGGTGGTTTAGATCTTGCAGTTAGCAGCCTTTTAGCGTGAGAGGTAGGGTCGCATTTCTGTTCTGATTATGCTCCATTTTCTGAGATGCCAGTGCCGAGGCTCCCCCCCTGCAGGTAGTAGTGAGATTTTTCTCACTAAACTGCGCTGGATGGGAAACTTGGGGCAAGTAGTGCATCGCAGCCAAGGAAGATCTCATTGACAGTGCAGTACTTGAATAAGGCAGGAAGACACAGGAGTGGCCATGTGGCGGTGGGGAAAGTGTTCCAGGTAGGAGACAGTCAGTGCAAAAGGCTTTGTGATTGGGTTCTCCAAGCTTCTTCCTGGAAAAGCAAGGAGACCAATGTGAGTGGGGCATGACACTCTGTGTAGTGAGGAAAGATGATCACTGTGTGGGCCTCCTGTATGATTGAGAAGCCAAGGGGAATTTTTAAACCCTAAGCCAGATCAATGCTCAAGGAAGCATCAGTCAAGACATCAAATGACACGTTGCATTGGCTAAATGTGCTACAACAGATCTTTTAAAAAGACTGAAGATCAAGGATGTTACTTTGAGGACACTGCCTGATCTTGTGCCAAATCTCGCCATGGTTGTTAGGTTGGAGTCCATTGTTGCAGCCATGGTGTCAGCCCATCTCCTTGATGGTCAGTCTCTTTTCTTGTGGACCTTCAGTTTTACCAAGCATGATGTCCCTTTCCATGGACTGGTCTGTCCTGATAAAATGTAGTAGCTACCAGATTGGATGTCATGCCTTTAGAACAATGGTTCTCAACCTTCCTAATGTTGACACTTTCATATAGTTCCTCATGTGTGGTGCTCCCCCCAACTATAAAATTATTTTTGTTGCTACTTCATAACTATAATACTGCTACTGTGATGAATCGGATGACCCCTGTGAAAGCATTGTTCGACCCCCCCCATGGGGGTCGCGACCCACAGGTTGAGAATCACTGCTCTGGAACATTTTCATCATAGAAGAGAGTTCGGTTGCACAGCTCTGAGTTAGAGGGTGAGACGGGTTATTTGACATTCATTTGCTGATGTGTTTGCGAACCCAGTGGAAACACTTGGGAATGAGCATCTTCTTTAGCCATATTCCTGGATAATTCAAATGCCATCTCCCCTGTGAATGCCTCACTCCATCCTTGGCTTTCCATAGTTGCCATATGAAAATGGGATAATATTCAATACTTAGCATTATATATAACCCAGTATTTGGTAGTCTGCCTCATACAGATGCGAGTCTCTCTTTTTCTACTAATATTTAATTTTGATATGTGAAAACATACAAAGCAAAATCTGTTCCATTTCAACCCTTTCTGGACACAATGTTCAGTGACATTGGTCACACTCTTCATATTGAATTAACATTCTTGTTCTTTCTATTCTAGGTGTTTCTTTTTACTTAATCTCTCTGCCACAACCCTCTCACATATATTTTGAATTATCTGTAGCCCATTTAGATTTGTGCTGATTTTTAAAGACTGCAATACTCAAGGATGCAATCCTTTAAGAGCTAAATTGTTATTTAGTTTAAAGATGACTTCAGGGGACAGTTTCAATTCAAGGTTTGAAGAGTAACTCAGGGTCATAGTCTCTGGGACTCTTCCAGTTAAGTAAGTCTAGATAGTTAAAGAATTTTAAATTATGTTCCACAAGGTTCTTCCTTTGTATCAGCATCCTTAGGAATCATGGTGCTATGGTGCCTGCTAATCTCAAAGTCAATAGTTGAAACCACTCTGCAGGGGAAAGAAAAGGCTTTCTGTTTCCTTAAAGAATAGCAAGCGAGGAAACCACAGGGGGTGTTCTATACTGAGTGAAAATTGACTCCATGGCAGTGAGTTTATGTTGTTATCGAAAAAAAGAACACATTTTAATGGGGGCTCTGACAGATAATATAACAATCCATAAATCAATTAGATCAAGCGAGTTTGTACATATGCTGCCACCATCATTTTCTAAACACTATCATTCTACTTGACCCCTTTGATATCAGCTCCGGTTTTTTCCCTCTTTCCTCAACCCTCACACCCTTACTAAATTATATATAAATTAATATCTTTATACACACCGTCTTCTGTGTCCCTCTACCCATATTTCTGTTATTCGGCCCCTAGGCTGTGTGTTTGTGTGTTCTAAATCCATCATTGTTATCAGTTCCCTTTCCCTCCCCTTCCCTACACAGCCACCCTGTGCCCTCATGGTATCTGAGTAAGTTCGAGTTGACTAGAGAAGCACATTCATAAACACTCATGTGTCTTAAAAAAGCTTTATATAGAAGAATAATTGTATATTAAGAAAACATCCCAGCCCAGTCCAGACCACGTCCATAAGTACGAAATTAACACATATATTCAATAACAGTGTGTAAATTTTTTTCAGACTTATGCAACACATGCAATGAAACCAAGTGCTGGAAGATCACAGGGCAGTCAGTGGAATGTCTTAAGGACCCAGTAGAGGTGGAAAGTGGCATGGGTCTCCACATGACTCCTCCCCATTCAAGGCTCTGGCTGCCATCAATGTAGATCCATGTATCTTGTCAGCAGGAATATCAAGTCATGGGTGTCTCTCACCCCCAGGAAAGAATACAGGAGTTGCCAGAATCCTCAAGAGAAGGCCATGCCCACATTGAGACCTCACTGGCTATGGCCTGAGTGACAGTCTGGACTCCACCCCTATGCAAGATGATGGGAGATTAAAAAGCTACCACTGTATCGCTACTCCCATTATTGTTCCTGAGGATTTTATCTGTCCTGGATTCCGTGCGTGGTTGCTATTTTTTTTTTTATGATTTTTCTTTCAGCATCTATCTGTGGTGTCCCTGATCTGAATGCCCTGATGCAGTATCTGTGAGTCTCCTGTGAGCAGGGACTGTGTTCTCTGCATCTGGGTCTTCTTAAAGCTTTGCAAAATGTTGTCATTTGAATAACACTCAATAAATATTTGTTGAAGGAATGGCATTGCAGGTGACAGTCAGTACCTATTCTCCCATCAGTTTTATGGTTGGCGGTCTTTTTCCTCTCAGACATATAGCTGAATCATTACAATGTGAGGGTCTGAGCCTGGTTATATTATTGGGACATGTAGTCAAAAGACAAAATATGTTTGCCTAAAGCACCTTTTGAGTATGATGTTTCAATAAAATGAATTGGACAGATCCTGGCAGCAGACATGTTTAAGCCGCTCACAAGCTATGTGGCTTTGAGTAGTGTACCCTAAGCTCTGAATTCAAGGTAAGTAGTTTCAATGGTCAATATGCATGTGAGAGCTGGACAGTGAGTAAGGAAAACTGAAGAAGAATCAATGCATGTGAATGATGTGCAAACAATACCGAAAGTCGTCTGGGATGTCAGAAGAACAAGCAAATCCCTCTTGCAGGAAGCACGGCCAGAATGCCCCTTAGAAGTGAGGATGGCAAGTCTTCATCTCACATCCATTGGACATGCTATCAGGAGAGGCTGGTTCTTAAGAAAGGACATAATGCTTGTTAAAGTACAGGGGCAGCAAGAGGGAAGAAGACCCTTGATAAGATGGATGTCCACAGTGGCTACAGCAATGGGCTCAACATGGACCAACGACTGTGGTGATGACAGAAGAGCAGGCAGGGTTTCATTCCGTTGTACAGTTCCGGTCTCTGGTACAAAGGAAAATAATTTGCCCTATCCTGTGGGGTTGAGGCTATTGCGCCTGCTGTGTATTTTGTCCTAAGGACTTGCAGTGTTGTTCTTTATACAGTGTTGTTGTTATTAGCTGCTTTTCGGTCCATTTGGACTCATAGCGACCCCCATGCATTTCAGAGTAGAACTGTTCCATAGGGTTTTTAAAGCTGTGGCCTTTTGGAAGCAGATTTTCAGGCCTACCTTCCTTAGGCACCTCTTGGATTCTGGGTGGGATTTAACTGCCGACTTCCTGGGTGCTAGTCAAACACTACCCAGGGAGTCCTCCCACTGAATAGTGTGAGTGTATTCCCACCTAGGGTGCTCCTCTTCCAGTACTTGTTTGGACGGTATTCTCTTTTGATCCACAGGGTTCCATGGACTCATTCTCAGTAGTACATCATCAGGTCTTTCTTCCCAGTGTGTCCTAGCTTGGATGCTCTGGTGAAGCGTGTCCAGAGTGGCTTGCTCTGGTTATAATCGTAGCTGGTGACACCGCTTACAGCAATCACAGCTATAGACAAATGACAAAATGATGACAAAATGACAGATGGGTGGCAGCCTAGGGAAGGAATGATCAACACAACACAACCTGAGTGGAAATCGAGGTATGGAGTCTCTGAGAGTCCAGGCCCTTCGTCCTGGCACAGCCTGGGGGAGGGCCTGGAGCCAGGAACTGTGGCTGCTGGGGTGAGGACCCCCAGCTTCCCCACTTGGCATTCCCTCCTTAAACACAGCTGGCAGCCTGTGGGAATTGTCTTTCCCCTTGCACATGATGGCACTGACGAGCATAACGCAACCCTGCTGGTGGTTAATGACTGGTGACATTTTGAGGCCGCTACCCACCTTTGGTTGAGGGAATTTGCCAATGCTCGGAAGTTGTTGGGCTCTAACGAAATGCAACCCCTGCAAGCAAGCACTGAGTCAAGTGCATGTGGTGTGGGGCACTCTGACATCCCCGTGTGACCGTGAAAAGCAGGCTGTGGAGCAGTGGTGGCTGCTGAGGCTCCTTTCTCCTGGCAATACTGGCGTTCTGAAATGGCGGTCTGATTTGCCATGGAAAGCAGGGTTTCATGGGAACTTGAGGATTAAGAATCCACATGCCTGCAATCAATATTGCATGTTCATCGTATAATTTACTTTGAAAGGGAGACGACACAGTTCTCCGAATTTTTGGGTGAAGTAAACCACTTTTCCAAAGGAGTAAGTGGATTTCTGTGTTTATAAATCATGCCCACCACTTGGGAGTGCAGAGGAGGATATGGGAGAATGGTAAAGAAGAGCAGCAGGAGAGGACCTGAAGACCTCATGTTTCCTCAGGGTCACGGGCCAGGCGAAACCAATGTCCCTGGAACACCACTGTCTCTCTGGAATGGTATTAGCACAGCTTGTTATTTGCACACTGTACTGAGTTCATTCTGACTCGCAGCGCCCCTATAGGGAAGAATAAACATGCCCCAATGAGTCTCTGAGACTATAATTCTTTACTCAAATAGGAAGCCTCATCTTTTTTCCATGGAGGAACTGGTGGATTCAGAACTGCTGACCTGGTGGTTAGCAGGCCAACACCGAACCTACTATACTACCAGGACATTTCTGTTTAGCCTAGAGACTTTCAAATGGATAGAACAAGACCCATCCCAACCCTGTTCACGGCTATCAACCCCCCTTTCTGTGAAGTCCCCACTACATTCTGTGAAGTTCACCACTTTCTCCGTGTGTGTGTGTGTGTCTGTGTGTGTGAGAGAGAGTTATAAAAACAGGAACTTTGACCTCTTTTTAGAACTCTTGCAATTCCAGGGCTTGCTCAACAAAGCACGAATCCCCAGTGTCTTCAACCTGACTTGTCCCATGTGGAAATACACATTGGGTTTCTAGACACACTGAGCTAATGAGTGAGTGGACACTACTGTGCTATCTAAACAAACCCTGTGTGACAGGGCTGCACCTGCCTTACTTAATTGAATAATCAGAACCGTTTTCTAAAATAGGTAATATCAACTTAATCTCCCTGCCATCGAGTCACTGCTGATGCATAACGACCTTGTAGGACAGGGGAGAATTGCCCCCATGAGTTTCTGAGCCTGTAACTCTTGACAGGAGTAGAAAGCCTCATCTTTCCCTCACCGAGTGCTGCTGTTTTCGATCTGCTGAGTTTAAGGTTAGGGACACAATGTGTAACCCACTACACCACCAGGAGATGCTTGTGTCAACTTTCTATATACAAAAATGAAATGTCGCCAGGTCCGATGCCATCTTCATGGTCACTGCTGTATGTGAGTCCAAAGTTGTGGGCCAATACATCTCAAGGAGAATCGCCTGCATATCCAATGGCACATCCCCGCACCAAACACGATTTCCTTTTCTACTGATCAGCCTTGCTTAATGACTTGGCCAAAGTGATCAAGCATAAATCCTCCCAGCCTCCCTTGCCAGGCACAGTGTGGTTTCCGAGAGGAGTGTTTCTTCTACAATGGGAGTGCTCATGCTTTTGCCACACTCGGCAGATTCTATGAATATTTTGACTTTTTTAAACTTATTTGATCATAGAGCATGTTTCCCTTTTCCCTTTGTATGAGATGACAAAATTTCACTCACTTCCTAGTCATCCAAGGAAAGAGTAAACTTTCCTGCCCTGCCAGCGAAGGGCTTGGCCAATAGAATAAAAGTGGAAGGAGTTGTGTGCCACTCTCGATCAGAGGTTTTAAGAGAAATGGTCCTTTTGTTGCTTACCTATCCTTCCAGAGGAAGGAACCCTGGTAATATAGTGGTTATGCGTTGGTCTCTTAACCTCATGAGTCACACACATGCAAGTCTTTCCATTTCAAAGCCTGATTGTTCCCCTGCACAAAGCTAACAGAGATAAGCAACAACTGCTTGTAGGCTGGAAAGATTGCCCGAACATAGTGTACTTTGGGGATTTCTTACTGCCAGGAGAAATGCAGGCGATGTGGCAGGTGACGGTCCTAGTATCTCTCAGCTGCCAATCAGAGGCAGGTTCTGAGCCTACAGTCAGGGCCACTGGAGGAAGTGGCTCATGGTGCTGCTGCCATAGTCCATCCCAGATCAAGCCCTCTGAGGTGCTGGGTTACAGAGTTTTGGATTTGTACTCAGTGAGGGCTGCTTCAAAGCTCCTTCCTTTCTAAACTTGCTCCTGCAACCACATTCTTTCTGAAGGTCCTTGTCAGTAAGCCGAATTCCCAACCAATTTGCTAAGTCAGGACAAAATGCAAAATTGATGGTACCCAGAGACATTAAACCACCTACAACCTTTTAGACCATGTCAACAGATCATCTGTAGCCTCAACTGCAGAAACATTTCACTAAATCCTCTCTGTTTCTCCACAAAGATTAGGAATGTCCTTCTATCTTTTAAAAACAGATATTGGTCTGGCACCACTTCGGTTCCAGCTGAGGTAGTGGATTCCCCTGAGCTAAGCTCTAGAGAGGATCACTTAATCTTCATTCAAGATATATGTCATGAGGACTGTAGATCATGCAGGGACTGCACAATCCCTCTGTGTCGGCAGCGGCTGCATCACGGCCTGGCCCATTGGGAAGAGAGACGGACCCATGGCAATTATAAGGCAAGATGCTGAGGGTGCTGGGGTGGTCTAGGGATACAGGAAAGGAACTATTGGGCATGGAGGCAATTATGAAGGGTTCTTTTTTCCCATGGACCAAACCCATGCCAGTTGCCATGAAGTTAACTCTGATTCATAGGGACTCCTTTGGGCCAGAGTAGAACGACATTCTGTTGTTTTTTTCTATAACTGATTTTGTTGTTGTTGTTTGAAATGCAGCACCAGGCATTTCTTCGGAGACACTTCTGGCTGGGCTTGAAGCTCCAACCTATGAGTTAGTAGCCCACTATGTTAACCAACTGCACCACCCAGGGACTCCTCCATGTGACTAAAGAATGACTTAAGGACTTCCCCCACAGACCCAAACCATAACCAAATCCACTGCCATGGGGTTTACCTCATATATGGCACAATAGACTGGCTCTGCTGATTTTCAGAACTGCACATCTTTACGGGAGCAGAAAACCCTCATCTTTCTCCCAAGGAGTAGCTGGTGGGTTTGAACCATTAACTTTGCCATTAGCAGCAGCCCAACTCTTAACCCAATATACCACCAAGAGTGGTTCAATTTGGAAAAATAGTATGTGATCACCTATCTATGAAGGGAAACCCCTCTCATAGAGTGCACTTACACAAATGAGAAAGAAATGAGTCCCCAAATGCCCATCTTAATCAACAATCTGGGGAAGGGTGTTCTGGGAAGCAGCTTTCAAATGTGGCTGGAGATTATACAATTAATCAACCTAATCCCTGTTTTAAAGAGCCCTGGTGGTACAATGGCTAAGGACTGGGTGGCTAAACAAAAGGCTGGTAGTTTGAACCTACCCATGGGCTCTAAAGGGGAAAAGACCTGACGAGCTGGTCCCATAACGATCTCAGCCTAGGACACCTTTGGGGGCAGTTCTACTCTGTCCTGTAGGGTCACTATGAGCTGACATCAACTTAAAGACACACAGCACGTTTGACTCTACGTCATTTGTTGATAGAGTTTGTGCAGAGCTTTCTGAGTAGAAAACAGACTCAGGGGCATGTGACATCAACCAGCAACAGTCTCTTTCCTTGAGAAAGACTGTGGAAAGGGATGAGGAGGGAGCTTCCAAAAGCGTGTGGAAAAATGATACGAAAAAATAATGGAATTTTGCCATGAGCTTTTTGAAGCTCTCTTCATGAGAGCTAGTCCTCCATGGAGCTTTCTAGAAAAGTGAAACACGAAGGAAGAGGCTGGTAAGTCCCACTGAACAATTCCAGGGGAGAATGGGTCTTGACTCAGAGTACTTGAGCATTCTGGCTTATTCCTCCAAATAGCAAATCAGACTAGACCAGGTTCTGAGACTCAGGGAAGGCAAATAAGACACACCAGGCCCATGATTCAGACTTATGGGGAAAGTCACACTGGAGAGGGAAGGCCTCTTTACCTTGTGTGCCTGACAAGTGTCTCATTTGCCTCATCTAAAACCCAGCCCTGGAAAAAAGGCTAACAGTACCAGCTTCAAACTTGTGTTTGAATCTTGTCTCTGTCACTTATTAACTTAGCCACCTTAAATCCCTTCCTCTAGTTTTCCATCTGTAAATGAGGCACAGTTCCAATCATAGGGCCTTCAGTAAATGGCTATTATTAGCTAGGCATGCACTCCTGTTTTCTAGGCGAGAGTTCTCAGCCAGGTTTTTGCGGGAGCTTGTTCTTCAGGGTATTGTCATAGATGAGTGTGTCACCCAGATTCCTCTCAGGGCCAAGAGACTGATTTCCCCAGCTGCTGAGAGAGCCACTGATAGAAAAGGTCCCAGCTGTCTGGCCCCTTTTAGGATTGCCTCAGCTGATGAGAGCTCATCCAAGGTCTGCTCCTTCCCCAAACTAACCTTCATCCAACGACTTGTCAATGTAGGGGTATAAATGGCATAGTGGAGGCATTTGACCCCCCTGTAACTTCACAAAAGGCAATGGAGGAAAATCAAGATAAACAGCCCAAGGCTGATTCCTATGAGACAGAGATCAAAATGCCTCCACCCTCCTTTCTTTTCACAGTTTCTGACACCAACCATCCCTACAATGACACTCTCTTCTTCTCTGCTGGGTTTGATAATCCTTAAGTGGCAATGGCCACACAGAACTCGCAAACAATACTTATGATTCTGGAGTTAATTGGGGACCTAGCAGGTGACAATTCAGGATCAGAAATGTCTGGGGATATAGTTCTTCAGTCAGGACAGTCTCTTCCCAGTGGTGCCCAGAGGCAGAACTTTTTCTGGTCCTTGGCCTCTGCCCTGCAGCTCCTTGTCCTCTGCTCTGCTTGGGACCGTGTACAAAGTTCTTTCAGCTCTGCTGATAAGTGCGTTGAGGCAGCCCGCTTTGTCTGGAAGCCTTGGCCCAAAGACACTCAGCTTTCTCATTCTGTGTGCTGGCGAGCTCCCTGTTCTGGGGTCTTGGTGCTGCTGCCTCTGCTTCCATGAGCTATTTATCTGCTACTGTTTTTCATTATCTCCTGATGCATCCAGTGTCAGGGATCTCTGTCTCCTGGACAGAGGTGGTGCTCAGAGTAATAATCCTGGGTCCAAAGAGCACACTCCACTGCTGGCTCGTCTTTCTCGGTGCTCTTGAAACTCCACTTTCTGTTTCTGAGCTAACTCACCCAGGATGACCAAACCGACCAATCCCTACATTAGGGCTCTACAGGTCTTACTTGAATGGTCTCACCTCTTCGAGGATACCATGCACCTTACTGATATTATTAGCATGCTGTCTACTTCCCTCGGTGGCATAGTTCCACCCTGTCATTGGTGGGAGTTACAAAGACTATAGCTAGAGGAGAACTAGTAAGCAATTTGCTGCAACGTATTAGGCTACAAAGTCCCAGGCTACTGGTCACCACTTGGCCAGGTCCCAGTTACAGAGCTCCCTGTGATGGCTCCTTTTGCATATCAATGTGGCGAGGCTATGGTGCCCAGTTTTTGGGTCAAACAAGCATTCATCTATTTGCTCTTGTTTTTTAAACATTTTATTAGGGGCTCATACAACTCTTATCACAATCCATATATATACATACATCAATTTTATAAAGCACATCTGTACATTCTTTGCCCTAATCACTCTCAAAGAATTTGCTCTCCACTTAAGCCCTCCGCATCAGGTCCTCTTTTTGTCCCCTCCCTCCCTGCTCCCCCTCCCTCATGAGCTCTTGATAATCCACAGATTGTTATTTTGTCATCTCTTGCTCTTTCCGGAGACTCCCTTCCCCCCTTCTCTGGCGTTCATCTCCCAGGGAGGAGGTCACATGTGGATCCTTGTAATCAGTTCCCCCTTTCCAACCCACACACCCTCCACTCTCCCAGTATCACCCCTCACACCCCTGGTCCTGAAGGTATCATCCACCCTGGATTCCCTGTGCCTCCAGCTCCAATAGGCACCAGTGTACAGCCTCTGCCCTATCCAGTCCTTCAAGGTAGAATTTGGATCCTGGTAGTTGGGGAGAGGAAGCATCCAGGATCTGGGGGAAAGCTGTGTTCTTCATCGGTACTACATCGCACCCTGACTGACCCATCTCCTCTCCTAAAGCCCTCTATGAGGGGATCTCCAGTGGTCGACATTTGGGCCTCTGGTCTCCACTCTGCACTTCCCCCTTCATTCTCTATGGTATATATATATATATATATATATATATATATATATATATCCATACCACACACCGAGATATGTATACATATATATATTCTTTATTTTTTTGCATGATGCCTTATACCTGGTCCCTTTGGCACCTCATGATCGCACCAGCTGGTGTGCTTCTTCCAGGTGGGCTTTATCGCTTCTGAGCTAGATGGCCGCTTATTCACCTCATCTATTTGCTCTTATGAATTAGTTGGACTCAAGCAAAATAGAATACCTTCCATAATGTGGGAAGGGGTAAACCTATCAGCCAAAGGCCTTCAGCGCAGAAAGAGAGTTTCCCTAGGGTGTGTTCTGACCATTCTTATTCTTGTCTTTTCCCATCACCTAACCAATGGATTTTAAGATGAACATCTACAGAGCTCTTTAGGCTGTTGCCTGACCTATGAATTTGGAACTTGCCATTCCCCTATGTGAGCCAATTCCTAGAAATAAGCCTCACTCTCTGGGGCTCTGGTGTCGTAGTGGGTGGCCCATTGGGCATCCAACAGCAAGGACCTCAGTTTGAAAACACCAAGGGCTCCTTGAGGGAAAGATGAAGCTTCGTAATCTCCTGAAGAGTTACAGTCTCCAACACCCAAAAGGTCAGTTCTATACTGTTTTATACAGTCACTTTGAGTCCACCTTGATGGCAATGAGTGGCCGGTGCAGTGGTTAACTATAGGAGCCCTGGTGGATATATCGATATCTCCAGTTTCAGCTATATAACTGGTTTGGTTTCTCCAGGGAACACTGACTATGACACTCTCCATAGGCAGGGCTGAGACCTCTGTTGAGATTTCCCTCCTGTGCCCTTCCTTGATTCCCCCCACAGGTGCTTATTCCCTGAGCATTCCTCAATAAATGTCAGGAATCCAGAGCTAATTCCATCACAGTGTCTCCTTCTTCCAGGGAGTCTGAATGGCTTCCGGGGAGTATGAACTGCAGTCTCCATCCAACTTCTTCCTTCTATTTCTATGATCTGGATCTTATTTGGGGCACATTTGTTTGTAAACAGGCAAAGAGACCAATACTTGGAAGAAAGAATCCTAGGAAAATGGAAAGGTGGGGAGAACAAGAGGACAGCTGGCTCTGTCGACCGTTCCTGACCACCACTGGCATGTTCCTGTGTTCTTTGTGTCTGTCTCTCAGGGCACATGCTGTAATCTCGCAACATAGACCGCATCCTCCACGTGGCGGTACATGTTCTTCTGAATTATGCTTCTTAGATGCCAGGCCACTTGCAAAAGCGGGACTTTCTTTTTAATTTTTTTGGTTGGAAATGCTCCAGAAAAAGCGTCTAGTTGACCCATCTTATGTCAGTGTCTCCACTGGGCCAATGAAAACAGCCTTGTGACCTTATTGAAATGTGGTGTCTTCCCCAGGGCAATGATGTTTCAGCCAGTGAGGTAGTTCACAGGGACAGATAAGAAAGGGGGTTGGGACAGATTAAAATAATAATAATGTCTATTTTCAAAGAATAGGGCCTTATTATTTTGCGCATGCCCCCATCTGAACACCCTACCACTGAATATAGGCAGGAGGTAGGGCCCACCTGTGACTCAAGCAGCTAAAAATGTACAGCACTTGCTGTAGCAGCTGCTAATGTGCCCATGTATTAGCACTTGTCACCCAGCACTCCCATAAATGCCAATGGTCTCACAGGAAGCACATGTAACTCCCCACACAGGGAACAGTCATTGAGCAGACAGGGGAGTTGACATCCTCCAGGACCTAATGCCACTTTAACCAATGACACATGAGGATAGGTGGAGCCACACTCCAGTTCCCTCAGCCTTTGGGTGGGACAAGTACAAGAGGATTTATACTGTCTCTGGGAACCTACTCAATGACATTTCTTTATCGGCCCCTTCCCTTTGCTCTATCAGTATTACCCTTCTCTACTGGTCCTTCGTGGAGGCACCTCCCAAGGAAACAATAGTCTAGCTGCCATTCCAATTCTAGTGGATTCCAATTCTTGGTGATCGCATTCATGTGAGTCAATCAGAACTGTGCTTTCTGCAGATTCTTTCTCTCCCCTTTTTAAGAGTAGTTTTAAGGACACTGTGAAAGCTTCCCACTATCCAGTTCCAGAACATTTTCATCGACCCTGCAGCCATTAAGCAGTCATTCCCCATTGCCCCTCCCACCCCACCCTGGGAAACCACCAATCTACTCTATGGCTCTACGGGATTTACCTGTCCAGCATTTTTCCTCTAAATGGACTCACAATACATGGCATTTGGTGTTTGGCGTCTTTCTCTTCATGTCTTGCGTTCACCTGTGTTACAGAGTCTGTCCGAATCAAAGGCCTTAGTTTTCTTGTGGCAGACTATATGTATATCCCACTCAGTGTAGATCATATTTTCTCTATTCTTCTACTGATGGGTATTGTTGGCTTATTGTTTACCTTTTGCCCATAGTGATTAGTGCAGCATCCATCTGGGTACTCGTCATTCATTCTTTTAGATATGCACTTGGGAATTGACTCCCTGGATCAGCTGGCAAGGGTTCATGACCAAGTGGGTTATGTTGGGCTGCTAACCGTAAGGCCAGCATTTTGGACCCTTTAGCTACTGCGAGATAGAAATGCTCTCATAATGATCCACAGCCCCCCAGACCCACCAGCCGCAGTTCTACTCTGTCCTTTCGGGTTGCTGTGAGTCAGAATTGACTCGATGGCAGTGGTAGTGATGAAGCCAGCGACTTGAGAGTGGAACCAGGGACCGTGGAGAATGCTGGCAGTAGCCATGGTGTCCTCACAACCCAGATGACAGCAGCCACCAGTGAACACAGGAGGCACAAGCAAGGTTCTTGCTGCCTTCATGCTGGCGACCCGGCTGCCCCTGCTTCCTCAAATGCCATTTCCTCAGCTTTACTGGCAATGGGGTGTACTCCCTATTATCATATCACCAACTCTTTCAATGGTCCACCTAGCCAGGTGTGATTCCAGACACTCACTGTGCAGCCACCATCAGCGAAGGTGGCTGCCCACCTTATTTGTACACATGCAAAGAATGTGATCATTCTTGGCACTGGTGTCCTTAGTCATCCTGGTTGGTACATTTACATCCTTGGGGAGCTGGGTCAGTGAGCAAGCGCTTCTCAAGGTGCCCATATGATCTGTTTACTGAGAGTGCCAGTCCAAGATCTGACTTGCCACCCACAGTGAACGTACCTCTGAGGCAAAGGGGAAGGCTTCTTTCTAACTGGGAGGCCAGCAGGTCTTCTGCAGACATCACTCCCCTGCAGCACTCTGATCCGAGGCCTTTCATATTCCAAAGAGCAGCATTAAGATTCCCATCTGTCACCCAGTCAGACTCACATGTGCGAACTCTCTTTTCAGAGCAAGACAGCCAATGCAGTGAGCTGGGTAAAGGGGCAGTCTCACTCTGAGGAGACTCAGCCAGGAGTGTAGGGAAAGGGAGTGAAAAGTGCAGTTTCCAGCTGCCACCCAAGCCTCCTTAGTGCAGTGGCATGAGAGCAAAGAGATAGTCCTTTGTGACTCTTTGACCTCCTTCCTGGCCTTGGTGGAATTAACACTGCTCAGTGCCAGTCTCTTCTGAATATACGGAAAAGATAGCTCAGAAAAGAATAGAGTTAAATAAGAGCAAGACAGCGTAAGGTGGCTTCATGGTGTTGCATTTGTGTGTCTCAGAGCCCATCCTGGCTCACAGTGACCCTCTGTGACAGAGAAGAACTGTTCCACAGATTTTTCTAGGTAGAATTTTAAGGAAATGTACCTAGCAGCACAGTGGTTTCATGTGCGGCTGTAACAGAGAGACTGGCAGTTTGAACTCACTGATCCCCATCGAGAGAGTGAAGACGTGACTGCCTGCTCCCATGAAGACTCCTAGCCTGTTGTTGTCTGTCCATTTGTGGTGCTGTGGTAAGTTGTGTGTTACTGTGATGCTGGAAGCCACGTGACTGGTATTTCAAATGCCAGCAGGGTTACCTCAAGTGAAGAGGTGTCAGGGAAACTTCCAGGCTAAGAACAAAATACAAAGAAGGGTTCCACTGCCCACTTCAGAGGAAGTAGCCGCTGAAAACCCTAACACTATAGCACAGTGTGCCTTTCCTTCCCGTCACAGGGAGTCAGAATCGCCTCAGTGGCACATCACAACCAACAACACTTTTGAGGAGGGAAGTCTCCTTCAGTAGGGCTGGGTGAGTTAAAATTGGGTGGCTTCTTGGTTAGCACTTGAGCTCTGAATCATCTCACCACCAGGGCTACCATCTTCATGATGCAGGCAAATAAAACCATCTTGGTCCTGCTCAGTATTGCCAGCATCAGCATGCTCTTTCTCCCATAAGCACATGTCTAGTGGCTGGACTACAGCAAACCCGGTTGACACTATTTCCTCATCACCCTGTGTGTGTGAGAGTAGAAGTGAACCATGAAGTTTTCTTTGATTAAAAACATTTTTATTGTGATTTGGGTGAAGGTTAAAGAGCAGCTCAGCTGTCCATTGAGCAATGCATACACATTTTGTTTCATGTCATTGATAGCAATTCCCACAATGTACCATCACTTCCCCCACATCTTCTTATTTCTTGTCTCCAAGCTTCCTTCATTCTCAACTTTTTTGAACTTCGTTCTTGGGGGAATGCTGTCTTTTGATCTCATGTGATCTATTATTCTACGGTATTTGTATGTCTCTAATGTCATTGTTCCCATTATAAACCTGTCTATTGTTTGGTTGAACATCGAGCCATGATGAGTTCAGTTCCAGATCTGCAGGGTAACTAAGCACCATAGTCTTGCAATTTCACCAGCCTTTATCCAAACAGTAAGCTTGGTGTTTTATCATGATTTTGAGTTTAGCCCCACATTTCCCTTCTACTCTAATCAAGCCCTTCTAATGTGATCTCTTTCATAGCAGTCGATAGTGGGAGCTAGGCACCATCTAGTTCTTCTGGTCTCCAGTGGTGGAGGGTGATCGTTGCTTGAGTCACTAGTCATTGATTCATTGTGCCCAATCATTTCTCCTCTTCTGCTGTCCTCTGGATGGGGAGAGACCAACTGTTGCCCCTTTCCTGATTGCTCAGGAACTTTGAAAATCCCAGAGACGATGGTCCTGATCCCCCAGGCTCAACAACTCATTCCCTCACAGTGTTTGCATCTGTCTCAGAGATTTTATCCACCCCCACCCAGTTTTATGACATTGGTCCCTGTATGCTCCACCATATACCTGGATCTATTTAACAACCAAGGTCAATACATTCTATAAACTTTTCAATGGCCTAGGATTCTGAAGAAGATTCCCAGGCTTCTCTTTCACAGCTCCTCTAAGTGGGTTGGGAATGACAACTTTTCCCTTAACAGCAGAGCTCATTAACTGTTTACACCATTAGATACTTCTTACTCTTAGAAAACTCACTGCCATCAAATCCATACTGACTCACAGCCAACTTATAGGGCAGCGTAGAACTGCCCCTGGGAGTGTCTGAGACTCGAATTCTTTATGGGAGCAGAATGCCTTATCTTTCTCCCACAAAGCAGCTGGTAGTTTCAAACTGCTGATATAGCAATTAGCAGCCCAACTTGTAGCCACTAGGCCACAAAGGCTCTTTTTCTTCTTAGCAAAGAGAGAGAAAATAAGCAAACGGAACATTCCCCTGGTGCTTCCCGTGGATGCTGCGATGGGAGCTGGATCCTGAAGGCCCGGATTGGCTGAAGCTCCATTTACACAGGAACACAAGCCCCCCTTGTTAGTATTTGCATTGGGCAAGCCATTTCCTGCGCTGACATTTTGCATCTAGTTAAATGCCAGCAACTCCAGAGAGACGTAGCTTTTACCTGTGGCTCTGCCCTTCTGGACAAGCCTTTGGTGCTCGATGGGGATACTTTCAGCCTATGATCTTACATGTCCTTTTGGATCCCTTCGTCTCTTGTTTTTGTTTTGATTAACACAAATTGGATGAACAGCTTCAGGCTTCATATAATCGCTGCTGAATATTTCATTGGGAAATGTTGTTAAGAAGGCAGTTGGCATCCATGATCTAAGTGTATGCATAGAGATTTCTTTTCAGATGGTAAAGTGGCTTTGAATAATTATTGTTATTATTAGTGAATTAAAGACAAATGTACCTCAAAATGTGAACATTAGGTGTGTGTGTGTTTGTGTGTGTGTGTGTGTGTGTGTGTGCATGTTTTAAAGAGCACATGGCTTGGTGATAGAGAGGGCGAAGCACTGGTGAGGAGCACATGACAGTGTTCAGAGAGATGACACAGGGTAGTGATGAAACAAAACAGATTCCAAGCTCACATCCTCTGCTCCCTGCCTCAGAGGGAGCTCACAACAAGGAGCAGAAAAGCCAAAAGCATTTCCTGCCCTCTCACAGCTAGCAAGCACCACAGAAGCCACGGGGTTTTAATGCCGAGGCTTTGCTGCTGTGAGGCCGGGAGGGGGGCTTGCCATAGTTTCCACACGCTGACATCACAAACATACTGCAAGTGGGTGCCGTTAACACACCAAAGTCAATGTTCTCACAGCACCGGAGGCTGACAGCATCATGCCAGTGCACCAGCTTGATGGGCAGGCTCTCTTTGTCCATCCCTGGGGGCTGAGGGCTGGTGGACGGTATTCTTGTTTTGGCTTCAATAACCTCCATGGTTGGTGGTCCTTGGAGCTCTCTGCATGGCATCTGCCTTCTTCCCTTGGAGTTAGTTTGCTTCAATGTTGAATTGAATCCTTTTGTATCAGCCAAGTGATTGGTGTAAGGTACAACCTCTTTAATGTCACAAAGAAAATCTCTGCCCAGGTGGGATTACATCCACAGTAAAAAATCCCACTCCTGTAGAGCTCACTCCAGCTCATCATGGCCTTCTCCAGTGGGGGTTCCATGGCTGGGCATCTTTATGGAAGCACATAGGCACAGTTTTTCTCCAGAGAAACAGCTAGTGGGTTCTGAACTACCGACATTGTTGTCAATAGCCCCCTTCTTAACATGTGCGCCAGAAGCCCTGCTCTGCGGTTTGATGAGCAGCCCTTCTGGCCATTGCTAATGGCTACATGGCAAAGCCATTTTGTACAAGCAACGTTGTCATCAGCAAAGCATGAGTTTAGCTTACCTCAGTAGGATGCTCAGCAGGGAAGTGATAAACTGCTTGGCTTGGGTTTTATGCAGGAGAACCATGGGAGGTGAGATGTTCAGGCTCTTGATTTGAACCCAGACACTCTATCTCCCAGCCTGAACTCTCACCATCATACTCAACTTTTGGGGGTCAAATGTTTGACTCACCTGAGAGATGTGCAGGTGAAAGCGTGCCCCAGTAACATCTCCCTCCCATCCCTGTCATCTCGGAGAGTTCTCCAGATAAGGATTGGTGGTTCATGTGAAGGGACATATTGTAGCATTTCCCTTGCACTCCTCAAAGGCAAGAAAATGACCCACAGCACCTCGAGTTGCCAGCAGTGTCAAAGGGGATGTGCTCCTTGAGACTCAAACTGAGTCCCCAGGAGACGAGCTCTCAACTGTGGAATTAGCACTTTTGAAAAGGGGCAAATCTTCCAGCAGTTCTCTCTTCAGAGGCCTGGCCATACGCTCTGCAGACTTGTGGGCACGCTCACTCTGGTGAATCCAAATTCTTGGGAGAGGCTGATCTGTCCCTAGAAACTGGCCACATGCAAAAGCACAGAGACCAATATCTGCCTCCTGCTGGAAGGATCTGGAAGGAGAAGGGTGGCTGGAGTCCTCTAGGAGGGAAGTTGAGAGCCAGGAGAGGCAGCAAAGCCACAGTTCCAGCAGGTGGTGTCCTAAGGCTAAGGGAGCTTGCCAAGGATCAAGTGAGTCCTGGAGGTGTCTGCAGCCCATCTTGCTAAGGGCCTCCATTTATTTCATATATCTATGGATAATGGGAAGGGCCCCCAAGGTCCGCTGGCTGACCTCATATGATACGCCGTGAACTATCCACCTTGGCATCCTCCAAAGTCTCTGAATGCTGCAGCCGCTCCCACCAACTGGCAGCCTTCTTGGACAGTATCTCCTCAACACTGCTGCAACCATGGGCTCACACACAAGGACCATTGTGAGGACGGTGCAGGACCAGATGGTGCTTCAATCTCTTGTGTGTACATTTGCTATGAGTCAGGAGCTCACTCAATGGTATCTAACAAGTTATTGTGAGATGACATAAGAGGACTTCGTGGAGGCCCTTCCAAGAGAGGGTTGGAAGATAGCATGGTAAGAGGCCTGGTCAGGAATGTGCTCATTGTGCTCATTGTTTCCATCCCCTTCTCCTGGAAGCCAATGCTCTAGGGAGGAAAGGCAGGCCCAGACAGGGAAGGGCTAGGGAAGAGGGAGCGATAGGAGAGCAATAGAAAAGACAGGTTACTCTCCTCATTCCCAGTATAGCTCCTCAAACCTCAGGTAAAGCCTCTGATTCTGAGGCTGAGGCTTATAATAGGATCAGACTGAACATTTAATCCCTCAAGCTGCCTGGAAAGTGTGGGAGCTGATGAAGATGGCAAGAGATGAAGAAGGAAGGAATCTACTGTTTACAGATGTGAAAGCACCTGTTAGTGAAGCCTTCTCAGTTTCTTATTGCCTTATCAATGTAATCAGTCCACTAATGTACTCACTTTCCAAACACCTATTAACCAATTGTACATACCTTGAGTTCTTTCTAGGAGGCAATATTAATATTCTCATTTCCGAGTTGAGGCCACAGAAGTTTGGACAACTTCTGGTTGTTGTTGTTGCTGGCAGGTGCTCATCAAGTTGATTCCAACACATAGCAACCCCCGTGCATACCGGAAGGGAGCATGGCCCCGTCCTGTGTCCCCCTCGCTGGAGGGCACTTGCCTCAAATCTTTAAATTCAAAGCTTCATGTTTTGTCAAATGAAATCATTTCTTCAGTCAATCTCAGAAATCTTTATGTAAAAACGTTGGAAACGCCTTTCACTCAAGGTCTAGGGAGGCTGAGTAAGGTAGGAGGGGCTCCAGGAAAGATGGTGGGAATCACTCCTGCAGCCTCCCTGGTGACTGACCTCAACCAGCAATGGGCAGCTGGACACATGGCATGAAGTGACCTCTGGTCTTCATGGCGGTGGATGCCAGTAGACCGTCAGGTATGGGAGACCCATGAGAAAATAGGTTACTTTTCTCTTTCTCTCCAAGTTTCTCTGTGATCCCTTTATGCTGTCTGAGCCCGCATGCATACTGACAAAGGCAGACATGTGCACACACATGGCAAAGTAAATAGAGACGCCCACATTCACAGACGTATCCATCCACGTGCAAATAGGCACATATGTGCACATGCATGCCAAAGCAGACACAGACATCCATGAATGCACATGTATTCGTGAAAGCCAATTTTCATGGGGAAAAAGATCAGATCTATCACTGTCAAGTCCACTCCAACTCAAAGCAACTGTAGAACACAGAGGAGAACTGCCCCATTGGGTTTCCAAAGCTGTCATCTTGTCAGACACAGTCAGCCACCACTTTCTCCTGCAGAGCAGCTGGGAATTTCCAACTGCCGACTTTTCACTTAGCAGCCGAGCACTTGCTGATTTTCATAGGAGTCTGGAAATCAGTTTCATTGCCTGCTAGTCACACCTCCTCTGTGAGTTAGCACAGCCTGGTAAGCTTGGAAGGAGAAAAATCTTCCTTCACGAGGTAGTTGAGTGCTTTTCCCCTGAGGAAATGGTTCAGAAAAAGATTTCCTTCAAGAAATCAGAACACTCTTGAAGAGAAATTTCCTGCCAAAACATTTGTTTGCTTGACACTGAGACAAGTGAAGCAGCCCCCTGACTTCCCCCTTGGGTCCTCTTTCTCATCATGACTGCTCTGCTCAGCTACAAGGCTCCAGGTCCTGGGAGCAAGGGTGCCCTTCTATTTGGAACCTCACAGGGCTCCACTGTGAGTCAGGGAAAGACCTGGAAACTTGAGCATCCTGAAACGTGGCCTGCATAGCAATATCATCTGTCATCAGGCTCATCGTTTCTCTCATTTTCTGTAAGATCATTGAGCCCTTGGAGCCCTGAGAAGTTCTCTCAGCGGAAGCCATCCTCCTCCCATGAATCCAAGAGGGACTGCTTAAAGATTGTTGTCTTCTACTTACAGGAATACCAGCAACCAATTGCCATTGAGTCAACTCGGACTCATGGAGAGCCCAAGTGTGTTAGCGAAGTCCGGTCCCTAGAATTTTCCTTGGCTGGGTTGGGTTTTTTCCAGAGGCATATCATCAGGCCCTTCTTGGTAGGCACCTCTGGGTGAACTCAAACCTTTAACCCGTAGTTCGCAGCCTAGCTCATGAACAATACCATCCAAGAACGGTACAGTTACTTGCTAATGTTCACCTGCAGTAGATGAACCAAGGTCAAGTAACTGCCTGAGAAACATCAACCAGAGGAAAGCAGAGTGAACCCAGGTTTCTTGGGAAGAGGGCCGGAGCGAGAAAAAGGAGTAAACAGCTTTCTCGGGACATCAGAAAGGAAAGGACTCCACTTTGTGGATGCCATAGAACAATCCCAAGCCAAGCATGGGTGAGAAACAGACCCCACCCAAACCCAGGGGGCTGGATTCTGTCGCCAAGTGTTGAACACCAGACATGGATATGACAGAGCCGCTAGTTGTCTGTGGAAAGAAACTGTTTGCCCATTGTCTGGTAGTTTTGCAGCATTTGAACAACCAGGCCTCTGCTGCCTCTTCAGGCCTGAAATATAATTGCAGCCATAACCGCCCAGTCTTTGTTTTAAAAAAAGAAACTTTTTATTGTAAGGTGGGTTAAGATTTACAGAGAAAATCAGCTTTGCACGTAACAATTTATACACGTTTTGTTATGTGACATTGATGACAATCTCCTGCAAAGTAATATCACTCATGCCATTGAAACTCTGCTTCCTGTTTTCATTCACCCTTCTCCCCTAACCTTGCCTGCCTTTTGAATTTGGCCTTGGGCAAATACTGCCTATTTGCTTTTGAATGGTTGATGGTTCTGAGGAATGTGTGCTCCTCAATTCTATGATTCATTTTGTTGTAGTTGTTCTTATCAGATGCCATTGAGCCAGTTGCAACCCACATTGACCCTATGCCAAACAGAAAGAAACACTACCTAGCCCTGAATTATTCTCCTAATTGTTCCCAAACTTGAGCCCCTTGTTTCAGTCACTGTCAATCCATCTCCTTAAGGGGCTTCCTCTCTTTCACTGTCCCTCTATTTCACCTGGCATGATGTCCTTCTCCAGGGACTAGTCTCTCTTAATAACATGACCAAAATATGTGAGAGGAATTCTCACCATCCTTGCCTTTAAGGAGCCCTCTGACAATACTTCTTCTAAGACAGATCTGTTTGTTCCCTTTACAGTCCATGTTACTTTCAATATTTTTCACCAGCACCACAATTCAAACATATCAATTCTTCTTCAGCCTTCCTTATTCAATGTCTGACTTTCACATACTTATGAGGCAATTTAAATTACTATGGCTTGGGTAAGGTGCACCTTAGTCCTCAAAGTAGCATCCTTGCTTTTTAGCACTCTACAGACGTATTGTGCACCAAATGTATCCATATGCAATGCGTCATTTGATCTCATGATTGCAGCTTCCAAGAGCATTGATAATAGACCTCATCAAGACAAAAATCCGTGACAACTTCAACAAATAACAACAAATAAAAACAACAACAAACTTCTCCATTTATCATGGTACCTATTGATCAAGTTGTGAGGATGTGTGTCTTCTTGACATTGAGTTGTAATCCATACTGAGGGCTGCAATCTTTGATTCTCATAAGGTTCACTTTATAAACCTGTCTATTTTTCACGGGCTTGAATTCAGTTCCAGACCTGAAGGGTGATGAAGGACCACTAGTCTATCTAACCAGTAAACCTCATCTTTTATCATTATTATTATTAATATTGGTAGTAGTAGTATGACTTTCACTTTTCTTACTCATTACTCCCCACTCATGTACCATGATCCCTTTCAGGGCAGCTGTTTGTGATAAGCAGGCACCAATTAGTTCTTGTGACCTTAGCATCATAGAGGCTGAGGTACGCATAGTCCATTACTGATTTGGACTAATTGTTGCCAGGCATCTTGATTTTCTTCACTGTTATTTGCTCCAGACAGGGTGCAATAGTTTATCGTGCCAGCCAGGCCGATAAACACAAGTAGGACTAATCGCAGGGCAGAGAGATAAATGGCTTCGTGAGCCTCGCCTTGCTTGTTCTGTGCCTCAATTTAAAGGGGTACACTACCTGTGGGATGCCTAACTTGTGGACTGTGTCACTGTAAGTTGAGGTCCATTTAATCCCAAAGGATTGGAATGTTCGTCTCTGGATCTGGGGACCGACAGTTGGTGACTTGCCTTGCTGTTTGCTGCCTGGGTATACATAGCCCAGATCTCTCTACAGAAAGGGACTGGCAACTGGCGGCTGTCAAGCCTTAAAGGGCTGCTAGTGTCTCACTGTTTTATAATTTAACTGTTAGTTTCTTGTGTTATCTATCTGTATATAATTTACTGGTTCATTTCTTGTATTGTATATCTAGCTTTATAAATATATTTATATATAATTACTAGCAATATGGTTTTGTCTCTCTAGAGAACCCTGTCCAACACATAGGGTGAGACCAAGAACCTACTTTTAGTTTGCTACTCACTAGCTTTTGAAGACCCCAGTCACTTCCCTGATGGACACAGAACATTGTCTTTGTGAGCTAGTTTGTACCAATTGATCTTGAGGTCTCTCAGAGTTTGTTCCTGATCCCCCATATTTAGGACACGCTCCCTCAAGGAGTTTTGTTATAGCTAAGACATTTTCATAATTATGTCTCCTGGATGCACTAATATATTCATGGATATATTTGTAGTATATGCTAATATGTATATAGAACTATTCTCTGGCAAACCTATATTTATTCATGGGGCTAGTCCCATTCTCCATCCCACAACTGCTCAGATTTTGTGGTTTTTCTATCTATCTATTTATCTCTCTAGCTATCCTTGTATGTTATTGTTATTATTGGAGTATTTATCTCTGTTGCCTTTAATGCTTGTAGAATGCTTTGAGAATGATTGGGGAAGGGAATGTGCAGAAGTGCTTTATACAATTGATGTATGTATATGTATGGATTGTCATAAGAGTTGTATGAGCCCCTAATAAAATGTTTTAAAAAAATGAGGCCATATGAGAATAGGCTTGAGCCTAAACCTAAACACTTCTGAGTTAAATGCCAGGATAGACCCAGTAACACAAAGTACGGGGAAAAAGATAGCGAGGAATGCCAAGGAACTTTCTGGTATCCACAAAGAAGGACCCTGACCTAGAGTCACACCCCAATTTGAACCTGTAAGCTCCAAAGCAGGAGGGAAAGTGTTTTAAGGCTACTGACTTGTTGGATAATTTTTGGTTAAGTAGATTAAGACAGGAACTTAAGACATCCTCCAATCCTTCCTCTGGCTTCGTTCCATTTTTCTCACATTCAAGAGTCCTCCCAGAGGATTCAGTCACGTTGTTGTTGTTGTTGTTGTTGTTGTTGTTCAGTGTCATAGGGAGGGTTTGGATTCATTGTGACCATACATACAACATAATCATACACTGCCCGGTACTGTACCATTCTCACAATTGTTCTTAAGTTTGAGCCCATTGTTGCAGCCACTGTGTCAATCCCATTTGTTGAGGGCCTTTCTCTTCTCCATTGTCCCTCTACTTTCCAGAACACGATGTCCTGCTCCAGGGACTGATCACTCCGGACAACATGTCAAAGTTAAGGCGAAGTCTCCTTATCCATGCCCTGAGGAACATTCTGGCTGTACTTCATCCAAGTTAAATGGGTTTGTTCTTTTGGCAGTCCATGGTACATTCATTACTCTTTTACATCACTATTAATCAAATAGATCTATTCTTCTTTGGTCTTCCTTATTCAGTGTTCAACTTTCACATGAATATGAGACAGTTGAAAATATCATGGCCTGGGTCAACCCGCCCCAGTCCTCAAAGTAATCTCTTGCTTTTCAACACTTTAAAGAGGTCTCGTGTAGCAGATTTGACTAGTGAAATGTATCATTTGTTCTCTTCTCTGCTGCTTCCATGAGAATTGATTGTGGATTCAAGCAAGACAAAATCCTTGACAATTTTGATCTTTCCTCCATTTATCATGATGTTATCAATAGGTCCAGTTGTGAGGGTCTGGGCTTTCTTTACCTTGAGTCATAATCCAAACTGAAGGCTTTAATCCTTCGTCTTCATCAGCAAGTGAAAAAAGTCCTTCTAATTTTCTGCAAAATTGTGTCATCTGTATAATGCAGGTTGTTAATAAGCCTTCCTCCAACCTGATGTTCCATCAGGCACTGCCCCTTAATGAGTTTAGGTCATGAAGGGTAGTCCTCCATAGGCACATTGATTATTACCATACCCCTCTCACATAATAAATTCAGAGAGGGAAAATTTCCCCAAAGCAATTGAAAGCTTACTAGAGAAGTGGAGGGTGCTCAAAGCCAAAGGTGACACAAACTGGAAATCAGTACTAGTTTTCAATACCTGCAGTCATCTAATAGTTCACTGCACTATCTAAGGAAAGGTGAGGAGAACTGGGGCAATTCCATTAAAAAAAGACAATGCAGGGTATGTAAGTCCGTCATTCCTCTGGAGAAGGAAAACACATAGTTGGGTTGTAGAGCTTTGTTTGCTAATCAACCAAATGTAGTTGTAAGGCAGGGGTGTGTGTGCGCGCGTGTGTGTGCGTGCGTGTGTGTGTGTTGAAGGGAGGGGCTTGCCATTCTATTTCATAGCCAGGAGAAAGATGAGCCTCTTCCCATATCTTTTGCTCTGTGGCAAGTTACTGATCTACAAGGAACTTTTATTTGACAAGGACATTGCCGAGAAAAAAACGGGAAGCTTGTGTTCATCTCTGCTGAGAGGTGGAGTCAAAGAGATCGGCTTTATGACAGACACCCTCATCGTGCAGCCAAACTATGAAATGGCCTCATACATTCAACACACATTTGCTGCACCTCCCCAGTGTGCTGCCCAGATATTACCAGGCAGAGTGTTTTATGGGCAGCATTTTAGAGTTAGGCAGGCAGAGGGAGTGTCTTTGTGGGTGTTGCCTTTACCAGTCCTTGGATTGTTCTGGGACAGGCATGTCTTTTTCCTCTAAAGTAACTGATCGCATGTAAAAAAGGAGTCTCCTCAGTAAGACGGGTTAAACCAAACCCAACCTATGACAATCATCTCAATTGGAACACATAGCGACCCTATACAAATACCCGTAGGTTTTCCAAGTTTGTAACTCTTTTGGAGGGTCAACTACCATATCCTTCCCTTTCAGAAGCACTACAGATTAGACCGTTGTGTTAGCAGCTGAATGCTTAATCACTGTGCCCATTTTGTTTGCTGAGCCGCCCTCAATAAACTGAACAGGTTTTCTGGGTACGAAGTATGTCCACATTTTTGTCTGACATAGGGTGTTTGCTGAGCCGCCCTCAAAATACTGAAGAGGTTTTCTGGGTACCAAGTATGGCCACTTCTATATCTGGCATAGGGTCTTTTCCCCAAGTTGATAGGAGGTGCAAATCAGTTACTAGGGGTTTGGCAGCGTCAGTATGGAAACTGGGAGGGAGTGTGAAATATGAACCAGAGTAGAACAATTCCAAGACACTTCCTAGGGATTCCTGGCATATAATATGCAAATGATAGTCAAGATATATAACTGTGTCTCTGTTCTTGGTTCTGTCAGTACCTCGTGTGGCCACAAAGGCGAAACCTGTTCTCCTGCTACTTTGAGCATCTAGTGTGAATGACAGGAGAAAAGTCACATGCTAATGAACCCTGGTGGTGTAGTAGTTAAGCACCATGGTGCTCGGCTATCAAAGGATATAGCGTCTGGGGTCTTAAAGGCTGGAAGATAAACAGGAGGCCATTTGTATTTCAAAGCAACATTCACGAAAGCTATTTTTTCACCTTCACTATCTTCTATTTAGTTGGAGATAGAGCAAAAACAATTCTTATGTCTTTTTATGAGATGTAATGCAAGGAGACATAAATTTATGCATAATTAAAAATTTAAATGAACAAAATATTTTGTTAAATAATTTGACCTTTTGTGAAAATCATAGAAAGCATATAGCATTTTATTGAAGGGTTGGGAATGTTTTCCTCTATTTTATTCTAGTATTTGGTCTGAGGTTCTTACGGCATATTCTGATTGTTGTCATGTAAGAGAATGTACATTCCATATAACAGAAAACTTTCCTTATAATATTTTCCTATCCATTGCTTCCTGCTGAATCTCTCATTTGTTCTTTTATCATTATTTTTTCCTATAAAAAACCCAGGCTGCTTAATTTTATTCTTATTAATCATTTATATAAGTTAGGAAAATATTTATTATATATACATTTTTATTAAAAATTTTTAATTGGAGACTCTTACAACTTTTGTTGCAATCCATATTGATTGCATCAGGCATTTTGTACATATGTTGCCTTCATTCATTTATAGACATTTCTTTCTTTTTCTTTTTTAAAATCATTTTATTGGGGCTCATACAACTCATCACAATCCATACATACACCAGTTGTGCAAAGCACACTTATACATTCGTTGCCTTCATCATTCTCAAAATTTGCTTTCCGCTTGGGTTCCTGGAATCAGCTCATTTCCCCTTTCCCCTCTCCCCCTCTCATCCGGCTCCTCTTCCTTCATGAACCCTTAATAATTTATAAATTATTATTTTCTCTTATCTTACACTGCGCGGCGTCTCCCTTCGCCCAATTTTTGTTGCCTATCTCCCAGGGGGGAAGTTATATGTAGATCCTGTGATCAGTTTCCCATTTCTACACCCACTTCCCTCCCCGTATCGCCACTCTCACCGCTGGTCCTGGGGGGTTCATCTGTCCTGGGTTCCCTGTGTTTCCAGTTTCCATCTGTAGCGCTGTGTATCTTCTGGTCTAACCAGGTTTGCAAGGTAGAATTGGGATCATGAGAGGTGGGGGGAGGAAGTGTTTAATAACTAGAGGAAGGTTGTGGGTTTCATTATTGCTACACTGAACCCTGAGTGACTCATCTCCTTCCCACTACCTCTCCGCAAGGGATGTGCAGTTGTCTACAGGTGGGCATAGGTCCCCCGCCATGCACTCCCCTCATTCACGATGATATAATCCCCCCTCCCGCCTTTGTTGCTTGAAAACTGGTGCCCTCAGCACTTCATGATCACACATGTTGGTGTGATGCTTCCATGTGGGCTTTGTTGCTTCAGGGCCTGGTTGTTTACTTTCAAGCCTTTAAGACCCGGGACGCTATATCGCTTGATAGCCGGGCAACATCAGCCTTCTTCACCACACTTACTTATGCACACATTCATCTTCAGCGTTTATGTGGGGAAGGTGATCACACATTAATGGTTTTTGTTCTTTGGTGTCTGCTACCTGATCCCTTCAACACCTCGTGTTCACTTAGGCTTGTGTGCTTCTTCTCTGTAGGCTTTGTTGCTTCCGAGCTAGATTTGAGCCTGTTTGCCTTCAAGCCTTTAAGACCCCCAGAGTTTCATTATACTGTGCAGAGAGTGGCTATGAGCCAAACCCACTCGACTGCACCCAACAACAATAACAACAGGACTTGTGCTTCTACCAATATGCTGAAGAAGACCTTAAGAGAATCTCCCCTTTCTTTTAGAGCAGCGGATCTCGACCTGTGGGTCGTGTCTACTTAGGGGGTCAAACAGCCCTTTCATGAGGTGGCCTGAATTATAGCAGTAGCAAAATTACAGCTAGGATGTAGCAACAAAAATAATTTTATGGTTGGTTGGTCACGACTACATGAGGAACTGGATGAAAGGGTCGTGAGTAAGAATGTTGAAAACCACTGTCCAAGAGGAAGACTCAATTCTTGATACAGTTGAAGGGCAACAAAATAGACTCAGCCACAATATAGATGGGATAGCACAGTGGCTGCAAGAATAAACACAAGCCAAAGAAACACTGCAAGGATGGCACAAGACGGGACAGTGTTTCATTATAATGACATAGAGTTGCTATGAGTCAAAACCCACAAGAAAAAAAAAAAACAGGACTTGTTTTTCTAACAATGTACCTAAGTAGACCTGAAGAGAACCTCCTATTAGTTTAGCGCAGCAGTCCTCAAACTGAGGGTTGTGACCCCTTTTGGGGGACGAATGACCCTTTCACGGCAGTGGGCCGTTCATTAAAGTGGAAAATTAGAGGTATGATGTAGCAATGAAAATAATTTCATGATTTGGCAGTCACCACTACATGAGGAATGGTATGAAGGAGTCGTGGCATTAGGAAGGTTGAGAACCACTTCCCTAGAGGAAGACAGAATTCTTGGTAGACTAGAAGGGCAGCAAAGGAGAGGCAGCCCCTAAAAGATTGATTAGCCCAGTGGCTGCAACAATGATCACAGCAAATGAACAACTCTGAGCATGGCATTGGACTGAGCAGCATTTCATTATATTGTGCATAGAGTTCTTGTGACCAGAAACCCACTCAACAGCACTCAACAAAAATAACTACAGGACTTGTGCTTCTAACAATATGGTGAAGTAGGACTTAAGAGAAAGTCCTTTAACTTTAGAGCAGCAGTACTCAACCTGTGGGTCGCGCCCCTTGGGAGGGAAGAATGACCCTTTCACAGGGGTGGCCCGATTCATAACTGTAGTACAATTACAGTGACAAAGTACCAATGAAAATAATTTTATGGTTGTGGGTCCCCAATAAATGAGAATCGATATGAAAGGGTAGTGGCATTAGGAAGGTTAAGAACCACTTCTCTAGGGCAAAACACAAATTTGGTACAGATGGGAAGGAAGAGAGCGGCAGTCTCCAACAAGTTGGATTAGCACAGTGGCTGCAACACTGAGGCCAAGCACACAAGCACAGTGAGGGTGGCACAGGACAGGGCAGCGTTTCATTATATTGTGCATAGAGTTGCTAAGAGTCAAAACCCACTCGACGGAACTTAACGACAATAACTACAGGACGTGTACTTCCAACAATGTGCTGAACTAAATATTAAGAGAAACTCCTCTAAATTTAGAGCAGTGGTTCTTAACTTATGGGTTGCGACCCCTATGGGGTTTCAGACGAGCCTCTCACAGGTGTTGCCAATTAATAACAGTAGAGAAATCACAGTAATGGAGTAACAATGAAAAAAAAATACTGTTGGAGGATCAGCACAACATTAAGAATTGTATAAAGGTGTCATGCCATTAACAAGGTTCAGAAACACTGCCCAAGAGGAATACACAAAACGTGGTACTGCAGAAGGGCAGCAAGTGAAAGGCAGACCCTACAAGATGGAATAGCTCAGTGGCTGCAACATTGAGTGCCATCAACAATGAGTGCCACTGTGAGGACGGCACAGGACGGGGCAGCGTTTCATTATATTGTGCGTAGAGTTGCTGAGAGTCAAAACCCACTCGACGGCAACTAACAGCAACACAAAACAGGTACAACATGAGTCCCCTGAGGTAAGTACAATCAGCATGACAGAAATAGAAGAATAAACATCCATCCCACAATAAACGGGAGGAAGCATAGATAGTTGGAGGGAGGACAGGCCACACCTAGGGAGGTACATGAGAGCCCAGCATAAAGAAGGAGTAGTGGGGTAGGGAGAGGGAGAACCGGGAGGGGGAGAATCTGAATGGATGGTATGGGGGGGGGGCAGGGTACTAACCCACCCAGGGGAGAGTATCGGTTGTGTCCCCACAGATCTGGAACATGCATACGGACCCCAACACGACACACCAAACAAGGAGGGCAACGCAAAGTACAGAGGTCTACACAAAGAGGCTGGACGACAAGCCCGCCCAAACCAGAATTAGGCCGACCCCCACACTCGAAGGGAATACTACAGAAAACAAAAATAGATCGTCTGGAGTGGGAAAGGAACTGACCCACCACACCACATCCAGAAGGAAGCTGAAACAAAAGAAGGAGAAAGGACGTAGTGGAGTACACCTGGGTCCACCAAGCCCAAAGTCGATAGACCAGCTAGGTGGCCCGTCATACAGAGAGGACCATTCAGCTGACCACACTAGGAGATACGACATCCTGCACCAACACATGGCCCTACATGGGACAGCACCTGAGACACAATGGGGGATGGGCGACTGAGCTGACCCCGCCACACTGAGGCAAACACTGGGGGCGTGCAATGGAGCAGTGGAGGAAGCAGAGCAAAGGGAGCCCAAGGGAGTATAAAGGATGGTGTAAAGGCCAACGAAAGGACCTTGAACTACTAGCAATTTTTCTTTTAATATTTGCTATCTTATTGCTTAGTCTTTTTAAATTTGTTTTGTTTTTTACCTTGTAAATTTTGTATGTTAATGGCTTTTCTGCTTATCAGCGTGTCGATGTTGTTTCTGTCAAAGCCATGTTCTTATGGGCCACTTGCGTGCAGTCAAAGTCATATCCATTTGTATGCACATATTACTATATCAGCAGGTCCACCTAGACAAGCTAGGCTGGACAAATAATGAGAGAAGAAAACAAAAGGTCCAACGGTCCTGGAGGGACATGAGAGCGTGGGAGGTAGGGGAAGGGAGGAGGTGTCGCCCAACATAGGAACAAGGGAACAGCGAATGGTTCAAAACCAGAGGAGGGAGGGGAGGGGAGGACTGGAAGGGAGTGACCAAGAGCAAGGTAACTGAGAGGAACTACTGAATCCAGAATGAAGGCCAAACATGGTAATGAGTCGGGAGGAAATCGAAAGGAAATAGAGGAAAGGAGTAGGAGGCAAAGTGCATAGAGAGAAGCCTAAATACAGACATGTACATATGTAAATATATTTATGATTATGGGGGCAATAGATTTATATGCATATATTTATAGGTTCAGTAGTAGGGTAGCAGATGGACATTGGGCCTCCTCATGCATAATCCCCCAATACAATAGCACCTCGCCCTGCTAAGCAGCCATTGCAGGATACCCATCTTCCCGACATGATCACTGAAGAGAGCCGTGTGTGTAAGCAAATGTGGTGAAGAAATCTGATGGTGCCCGGCTATCAAAAAAAGATATAGCGTCTGGGGTCTTAAAGGCTTGAAGGCAAATAAGCGGCCATCTAGCTCAGAAGCAACAAAGCCCACAGAGAAGAAGCACACGGCCTAAGCGAATACAAGGTGTTGAATGGACCATGTAGCAGATACAAAGGAACAAAAACAATCATTGTGTGATCACCTTCCTCACATAATGGCTGAAGATGAAAGTGTGCATAAGCAAGTGTGGTGAAGAAGGCGGATGGTGCCCGGCTACTGAGAGATATAGCGTCTGGGGACTTGAAGGCTTGAAAGCAAACAAGCGGCCATCTAGTCCAGAAGCAACCGAGCCCACACGGAAGCAGCACACCGACATAGGTAACCATGAAGGACAGAGGAGACCAGGTCTCCAACATCAAAGGTGGGGTGGTGGTGAGAATCACATCACCGTGAAAGAGGGGGAGTGCTTGATGGGGACCCAATGCCCACCTGTAGAGAGCTGAACACCCCTTCCAGAGGGGTAGTGAGGAGGAGATGGGCCACACAGGGTTCAGTGTAACAACAATGAAACTCAAAACCTTCCTCTAGTTCCTGAACGCTTCCTCCCCTCCCAATCATCATGACCCCAATTCTACCTTGCCATGCGGACCTGGTTGTACCAGAGTATGTACAGTGGTGCAGTGGGGATCTGGAGGCACAGGGAATCTAGGACAGACGAACCCTTCAACACCAGCGGTGAGAGTGGTGACAACAGGAGGAAAGGGCATGTAGAAAGGGAGAACCGATCTCGGAGATCTATGTGTAACCTCCTCTCTGGGAGATTTGCAAGGGGGAGGCGGGTGAGGGGAGACGCCGGGGAGTGTAAGATAAGATATAATAATTATTTATAAACTATCAAGGGACCAGGGGTGGGATCGGGGAGGGAGGGGAATGGGGGGGAAAAAAGGGAAACCGAGCTAATTCCAGGAACCCAAGTGGAAGGTGAATTATGAGAGTGACGAGTGCAACGAATGTATAAGGGTGCTTTGCTCATTTGATGTATGTACAGATTGTGATAAGAGCCTTATGAGCCCCAATAAAAAGATTAAAAAAATGATTAGGGCAAAGAATGTACTGATGTGCTTTATACAATTGATGTATGTATATGTATATGTAAGAATTGTGATAAGAGTTGTATGAGCAAAAAAAAAAGAGTTGTATGAGCCCCTAATAAAATATAAAAAATAAATAAATTAATTAATTAAAAAAAAGATAAAGAGTCTAGGGTTTTAAAGACTAGAAGTTTAACAAGTGGCCATCTAACTCAGAACCAATAAAGTGCACATGAAAGAAGCACACCAGCCTGTGTGATCACAAGATGTAGAAGGGATCAGGTATCAGGCATGAAAGAACAAAAAAATCATATCATTGTGAATGAGGGGGGGTACAGTTAGGGGATCCAAAATCTATCTGTAGGCAACTGGACAACCCCTTACAGAAGGGTCGCTGGTAGGAGATGAGCCAGTCAGGATGCAGTGTAGCAACGATGAAACATAACTTTCCTCTCGTTCCTAAATTCTACCGCGCCCACTATCATGATCCCAATTCTACCTTACAAACCTGGCTAGACCAGAGAATATGCACTGGTCCATATAGGAACTGTAAACACAGGGAAACCAGGACAGATGACCCCTTCAGAACCAGTGCTGGAGGAAAGGTGGAGTAAAAAGAGGGATCTGATTACAAGGATCTACATATAACCTCCTCCATGAGGGAGGGACAACAAAAAAGTGGGTGAAGTAGATGTCGGACAGTGTAAGATAGGACAGAATAATAATTTATAAATTATCAAGGGTCCATGAGGGAGGGGGAGGGGGACGGAGGGGAAATGAGGAGCTACTACCAAGGGCTCAAGTAGAAAGCAAATGTTTTGAGAATGATGGTGGCAACAAATGTACACAGTGGATGTGTGTATAGATTGTGATAAGAGTTGTAGGAGCCCCCAATAAAATGATTCTTTTTAAAAACCTCAAAGAGCAAAACACACTATGGTTTATTGTACATCAATGATACTTCAATAAAATTACATAAAAGAGGGGAAAAAGAAATGGAATTTAAGGTAAAGAAAGTATTCCCTTTGAAGACCATATTGCAAATATATATTTAGGCAGGCAATTAGATAAAGACATTTTAAGTCTGGGCTTCTATACCTGCCATCTGTCTGTTATGAAAAGTATAATTAGCAACTAGATTCTCTCATACAAAATCAACTCAATATGGTCTTTCTTGTCTGACCTCAGTGGTGTTCTACTCTGCTTTGATGGAGCTCATCATATCATGACTCTATAACAAGATTGAGGAGTTATTTGCATTCTTATGTGGAAGGTAAATCTGTTTGGCCATTCTGTTAGACTAGTTCATTTTCTTTCCTACCATCCCATCTGCCATTTTAATTCAAAACAAGGAGAAAAGCATGTATGTGCCTTTTGAGGAAGGAGAAGATTTTGGTGTGGAAGAAATTCTCTTCTAGACTGCAAGGTAAGTATTTACCCCCTCTAGCCCTGTTGGAGGAGGGGAAAAGGAAGAGAGACAAGGCAAAGAGAACAACATACTTAGTTTCATGCCTCCTTACTTGATCTGGGGATTGAGGGGAATATCAGTGACTATGGACCTGTTGTGCTCCCCATTTGGAAGCACGAGGAATAGAGGCTGCCAGGCAGAGCAGCCCTATGGGAAGTCACTGAAGACAAACATATAGAGAGTGCCATCTAGTCTACTGTGATCCATGGAGATCTTATATGAAATGGAATGGAGTGCTGTCTGATCTTGCACCATTGTCACACATTCCTGAATGTTGAAGTCCATTGTTGCCGCGATTATGTCAATCTGCCTCAATAAGGATCTTCCATGTCCCTCTATTTCATCAAATATCATGTCTTCCTCTAGCAATTGTCTACTAATAATGTGTCCAAAACACATTAGTCAGTCAGTGTTCTCTTGTGATCCATAAGGTTTTCTTTCAGTAATTTTTGGAAGTGGACTGTCAGGCCCCTCTTCCTTGTCTGTCTTAGTCTAGAAGCTTCACTGAAACCTGTCCACCATTGGCAATCTTTCTGGTATTTGAAATTCTGGGAACAGAGCTTCCAGCATCATAACAATACACAAACCATTACAGTACAACCAACTGACAGATGAGTGGAGGATATCTATATATCTATATATATGTGTGTATATATATATATATGGAGAGAAAGTAAAACTGGCAATGCAGTCTGATTAGTCAGTATTCTGATGATCTGCTGCTAACAGAAAGTATCCCCACAAATAACATCTTAAAGTAATGATAATATCAATTTTGCTCACAAATCTGCAATCTGGGCAGAGTTCAGTGAGGACACTAGTTTTGGCTTCATCAAGCATTAGCTGAGGTAGCTCAAAGGACAGAGGCTGCAGCTCTCTTAAGACTCACTCCCTCACACGACTGATACTTCTATTGGTTGGAGCTCAAGAAGAACCCTATATGTGACATTTTCATTTGGCCTGGTCTTACTTGCAACATCCTGAAAGGGTCCCAGTGGTGAACAACCCAATACGACCAGGTGGAAGTCACAGAGCAACACTTCTGCCATAGTCAAAGGCCTGCCAAGATGCAAGGAAGAGGGAAAGCAGGCCCTGTTTCTGGAAAAGTGAACACAAACTCATCTTGTCACAAGAGAATGTGCGATGTGAAACATTAGGACAGTCATCTTTGAAGGACACAACCTGCCACGAGCCAAGATACAGAGACAGATTTCTACGAATGCGAAAGGGCAGGACTTAGACTTAAAGATAAAGCCACAGACTTCATAGGACAAGAGCAATAGGGAGACAAGCAAAGGAAAGCTCTAGGACACAAGCCTAACATGGCTAAATATAGGGACAATGTCAGGACTGAACTGGAAGCAAGCCGACACCTGTGCAAGGCAGAACCCGTGAAGTTGTGAGTGCCTTCAAAGCTAAGTCAAAGTACCTTGGGGCGTGAGAAGGGAAGGAGCAGGAGAAGAAATTAATGGGTAGGTTTATGGAATTTGTAAGTCTGGGGACAGAGCATCAGGAATAGCTGGGTTCTGGCACTCAGTTGAGACCATCAGAGTTTGAACCTTTTCCTTTCAGTGCTGTTCCTTTTGAGTTTCACGCAGGCTTCCTGATGACAGCTGTAGTTTTATCTAGAAGCTCAGGAATTCTATTATATAGAGGCTCTTTTCCTTTCTAATCATTGGTGGTACTATCAGGTAAGCATTGGATTGCTAACTGCAAGGTTGGCAGTGCTACCCTACCAGCTACCTCATAGGGAAAAAGATGGAACTTTCTGCTCATATAAATATTTACAGCCTGAGAAACCCAACAGGGACCTTCTATGATTCAAAATGGGCTCATTGGTAATGGGGCAATTGTTTCTGGGGCATTTTTTAGGGTTAGATATCATTAACCTAGCATGAGTCACATACTGAGTCTGACCCAGTCCCTTTGGACAGAGGAAAGTCATGCCCTGACTAGCCAGGCCTGGAGCTGGCAGATTGGGTCAATGCCAGCAGAAGCATGGAGATGGAGCATGGTGTAAGAGTGATCCCAAAGATACAAGCCATGTGCTGTGCATGGAAGAAGGGCAGATGAATGGTGCATTAATTAACCAGTCATTGACAAAATGAGGTTGCATAACAAATGGCTCCAAAACCCAGCAGTTCAACAATCAGCCCAACCCCTTCCCTCCCACACACACAGTTCTTAAAATTCAGGATCAGGGAGGTTAACTGGAACTTTGAACTTGGCACTTCAGGGCTTGGAAGAGATGACAGTGCATGTAAAGGCCTTGGGGCAGGAGAGATCTTGGTGTGACTGAAAGCCCAGAAGAAGACTAATTTGGGGGAGGTGAGATAATAGAAATTGAGTTTTCAGTGAGCATTTCCTTGAGAGCCTTCAAGCAAAAGCGATTTTTCTATATTCATGTTTTAGAAGTAGATCTCCACCCATTGGGTAAAGCTTTGGATATTGGATTGGTGTCGGTATGCAGTGAAAAAATAAATGGGCTTGTTATGGATTAGGAGCCTGTGGTAGTCACCTAATCTTGTGTCAAGGATTAGGAGTGTAGGCGTGGAGTCTAGGCTGCCAATCTGGAGATAGTCAGTGAGATTTTTATGTGGGCATAGCCTTCTCCTGAGAACTCTGAGAAATCTGGTACTTCCTCCTTGGAGGTGGAAGACACCTCTCTCTCTCTCTTTCTCTCTCTGCTACTCCTTGGGAGACATTGCAGAAGGCAAGCCAAATGGATGCGACCAGACCTCTGAAGCCAAAGAAGCCTCAGAGAGATCGCTGCCAGCACTGAGATGCTTACAATGCCACTGGATCCACAAGACTTTCCACCCATTGGCCTGTGATTATCCTGCATTCAGCATCACTGCACATGTTTTATGGGTCTGAAAAGGAATTTATAGATTGGTATCAGACATATGGGCTAATATCAGACTTATGGATTTGATCTGCACTGTGCTGGGACGTTTGTTTAATGTACAATTACTGTTTGATATAAAACTCTCTCTCTGGATTTATAAGGTAGAATTATACCAGAACATGTACTCTGGTACAGACAGGAGCTGGAAACACAGGGAATCCACGACAGATGATCCCTTCAGGACCAGTAGTGAGAGTGGCAATACCAGGAGGGTGGAGGGAAGGTGGGGTAGAAAGGGTGAAGCGATTACA
Organism: Tenrec ecaudatus; assembly: GCF_050624435.1. NCBI lineage: Eukaryota > Metazoa > Chordata > Mammalia > Afrosoricida > Tenrecidae > Tenrec > Tenrec ecaudatus. The sequence goes on along the minus strand of NW_027457553.1, from coordinate 400,815 downwards.
AGGATCTACATAAAACCTCTGCCCTGGGGGACGGACAACAGAAAAGTGGGGGAAGTGAGATGTTTGATGTGTAAGAGATGACAAAATAATTGACATAATATCAAGGATTTATGAGGGAGGGGGGGAGGATGGAAGTGGGGAAATGAGGAGCTGCTACCAAGGGCTCAAGTAGAAAGCAAATGTTTTGAGAATGATGAGGGCAACACATGTACAAATGTACTTGAAACACAATGGGTGGATGGATGGATGGATGGAATGACTGTGATAAGAGTTGTATGAGTCCCCAATAAAATTATCAAGCATTCAAAGGAGAGGGGTGTGGGGAGGGAGGAGAAAAATGAGGAATAGGTGCCAGGGGCTTATGTGGAGAGCCAATGTTTTCACAATGATGAGGGCAATGAATGTATAAATGTGCTTTATAATGGATGGATGGATGGATTGTGATAAGAGTTGTATGAATCCCTCATATAATGATTAAATAATAGGGAAATGATTTTTAAAAACCACTAACTCTCTGTCATACACATGAGTCTCCCTCGAGTTTTCTCTAGCATACCCAGACTAATACACAGATCGCCCCTGTCCTATAGGGCCGCTATGAGTTGGCATGGACTTGAGGGCAGTGGGTTTGTTAGGGCTTTGGAGTTCAGCAGGCCTTTGTTGGTGTGTTTGAGTCTATTTTTGTAGCTGTTGTGTGCAGGTCAGTGGCTCATCTTCCAGCACTCTATAGGACCATATTTTGTTGTGACCCATAAGGCTTTTATTTGTTAATATTTGGAAGTAGATCACCAGGTCTTTCTTCCTAGTCTGCCTTAGGCTAGAGCAGTGGTTCTCAATCTGTGGGTTGTGACCCCTTTTGGGGTCCAGCGACCTTTTAACACGAGTCATCCGATTCATGGCAGTAGCAAATTTACAGTTATGAAGTAGCAAGGAAAATGATTTTATGGTTGGGGGTCACCACAACATGAGGAATTGTATTAAAGGAAGGTTGAGCACCACAGGGCTCGAGGTTCCACTGAAGCCTGCCCATCATTGCTGACCCTTCTGGGTTTTGTCATATCGGTGGCACGGCTTCCAATTTCACAGCAACACTCTAGCTACCACTGCACCACGAACTGATAGACAGGTGGTGGACTGTTCTTAAAAGCCACCTGATTTACGATGCTTTGTTTTGACAGCCCGGGAAAATGGATACAGAATCTAGTTTCATAGTTAATGCAAGACACACCTTGGGGCAGTAGGGATGGCATGAAGTGAATAGATTCAAAGTATATTTTAGGGAGAGGAAGGATGACAGTTAATGCCTCGGGGCTGTGCAAGAAGGAAGGAAGCAGAGATGCCAATGGTATTAAGTGCCTGAGTTAAGACAGGAATTTACAGGGAAGCTGGTGGGTCATGATGGGAGAATTTCACACTCCCCGGGGACAGGGGGAGCATTGATTAGTTCATATGTCTGCACATCTTCTCAGACAATAGAGGCTTTGTCATTCTCAAATGAAGCATGCAGTTGCAGCTCAGAGAGGCATGCAGTGCAAATGAAGCCTGGGTTGGTTGAGATGGGTGGACCAGGGCCACTAGTCAATTCTGAGGAGCTTCAGCAAACCTGCCCAGTGTCTCTTGGAGAGTGGGTATGTCTCATGGCCACAGAGGGCCTTTTAATGTTTCACCTCCCACTACAGCAGCGAGAGGCTCTATCAGCTCATCCTGGAAAGGAAACATACTACCTGCCATCAGGTTCATTTCTTCAAAAAGGATGGAAGAATACAAATGAAAGACTACAGTTTGAAGGGGTCTTAGGCAGACTATCAGGCTCATTAAAGCTTCATTTATTAAAACTTCATTCTTTAGAGACATTCTCCCAGTTGGATGTATGCTGGGGTGGGGGTGGGCATGAGGAGGAAGGCTTGGAGCAGGGTAGGGGAACAACCTCACACCCCCAAAAAATACCTTCCCACGAAGCAATTCCAGTGGGCACAGATTAGATAGACGTTTCATCCTCTGGTCACTTGATGTTTGTCCCTCTCTTTTATCTGAATGCTCTTTCACATTGCTGAGATGAAGCATCAAATTTGTATTAAAATGCAAGTTAGGAAGCATCATCCCCAACCAACCCTGTTCACCAAAATGGTAGTGCTCTCTCCGGGTAGTGCTTGTTTGTCAACAAGCTGAAGCCGTTGAGCTGGGGCTCTGTGAGGCCCAGGAGCATGAGTTCATTAATATCCGACCCATAATGCCTAGCTGGGTTTATGCCAACAAAGCCCTGTCACTCCTTACCTTAGGATTTACTCACTCCTTGAAACAGGCATTTATTTACACACAGTTTGACCTCATGATGGTGTTCAGCAGATGTGGATCTTACTTATTTGCATTGTTCTGTGACAGTTGCAAAATTCGTTAGTGGCTCGGGGATCAATCCTCTGTGGACTGCCCCAAAGCTAGATGAAGCAAGCGGGTTCTCGCTGATTCATCCTCCCTCCTTAGCAATGCTTGCTAGTCAGGTTAACATAGTGCTCATTAAAGAAACTGCCTGTATCAGTTTAAATTTGTGACCTGGGCGGGAGGGAGGGTCATGATCACAAGTGACAGAAACTGACACTTGACTAACTTAGGGAAAAAGGCCTAATGGTGGATAAATGGTGGGAAGACAAGAAAATGTGGCAAATGCCTGGGCAATCTCAGGGCTGTGAAGCAGGTACTGGCGAAACACTCCTCCTGAGGCCAAAGCGTGCCCTCTGTAGTACATTAAATCACATTCACACACACCCATTCATGTTCACATGGAAGCTGAGGCTATGGCCTTACTTGGAGAGGAGGTCTTGGAAGATGTGCTTAGTTAAGGATTTCAAGAGCTCCATCTTTCTGGGTTTAGATTTCAGATGGATGCTACATGCACTCATTGGTGTGTTCTTATAAGAAGAGGAGTGGGCACACAGAGACCCCGTGTGAAGACACTGGCAGAGATTGGATCAGTGCATCTATAAGCCAAGAAATATCAAGGATTAGCAGCAGTGACCAGAAGCAGAGAGAGGATACTTTGATTCTGCTTCAGAGCTCTCAGAAGGAATGAATCTTGCCCACACCTTAATTTTAACCCTTTGCCCTTCAGAAAAGTGAGAGAACAAATGCCTGCTGTTTAAGTCACTCGATTGGTAGTCATTTGTTACAGCTACCCAAAAGAACCATTATGGATTGATCTGTAGCCCCCTCAAAATATGTGAGAAATTTGAGCCTTGGTGGACATGATCCTGTTTGAAAAGAAGGGAGTTCTTTTGTAATATAAATGAGGCCGCATGGCCACTGGAGATCCCCTCATAGAGGGGTTTAGAAGAGGAGATGGGTCAGTCAGAGGGGTGATGCTGGGAGTGTGGAGGGTGAGTGGGTTGGAAAGGGGGAACTGATTACGAGGATCCACATGTGACCTCCTCCCTGGGAGAGGGACAGCAGAGAAGGGGGGGGGGAAGGGAGACTCAGGATAGGGCAAGATATGACAAAATAACAATGTATAAATTACCAAGGGTACATGAGGAAGAGGGGAGCGGGGAGGGAGAGGGAAAAAAAAGAGGACCTGATGCAAAGGGCTTAAGTGGAGAGCAAATGGTTTGAGAATGATTGGGGCAGGGAATGTGCAGATGTGCTTTATACAATTGATGTATGTATATGTATGGATTGTGATAAGAGTTGTATGAGCCCCTAATAAAATGTTTAAAAAATGAGGCCATATGAGAATAGGCTTGAGCCTAAACCTAAACACTTCTGAGTTAAAGGCCAGGATAGACCCAGTAACACACAGTACGGGGAGAAAGATAGCGAGGAATGCCAAGGAACTTTCTGATATCCACAAAGAAGGACCCTGACCTAGAGTCGCACCCCAAATTTTAACCTGTAAGCTCCAAAGCAGGGGGAAAAGTGTTTTAAGGCTACTGACTTGTTGGATAATTTTTGGTTAAGGAGATTAAGACAGGAACTTAAGACATCCTCCAATCCTTCCTCTGGCTTCGTTCCATTTTTCTCACATTCAAGAGTCCTCCCAGAGGATTCAGTCACGTTGTTGTTGTTGTTGTTGTTGTTGTTGTTCAGTGTCATAGGGAGGGTTTGGATTCATTGTGACCATACATACAACATAATCATACACTGCCCGGTCCTGTACCATTCTCACAGTTGTTCTTAAGTTTGAGCCCATTGTTGCAGCCACTGTGTCAATCCCATTTGTTGAGGGCCTTCCTCTTTTCCATTGCCCCTCTACTTTCCAGAACGCGATGTCCTGCTCCAGGGACTGATCTCTCCAGACAACATGTCAAAGTTAATGCGAAGAATCATTATCCTTGCCTTGAGGAACATTCTGGCTGTACTTCATCCAAGTTAGATGGGTTTGTTCCTTTGGCAGTCCATGGTATATTCATTACTCTTTTACATCACTATTAATCAAATAGATCTATTCTTCTTTGGTCTTCCTTATTCAGTGTTCAACTTTCACATGAATATGAGACAGTTGAAAATATCTAGGCCTGGGTCAACCCGCCCCAGTCCTCAAAGTAATCTCTTGCTTTTCAACACTTTAAAGAGGTCTCGTGTAGCAGATTTGACTAGTGAAATGTGTCATTTGTTCTCTTCTCTGCTGCTTCCATGAGAATTGATTGTGGATTCAAGCAAGGCAAAATCCTTGACAATTTCAATCTTTCCTTCATTTATCATGATGTTATCAGTAGGTCCAGTTGTGAGGATCTGAGTTTTCTTTACCTTGAGTCATAATCCAAACTGAAGGCTTTAATCCTTCATCTTCATCAGCAAGTGAATCAAGTCCTTCTCATTTTCAGCAAAATTGTGTCATCTGTTTAATGCAGGTTGTTAATAAGCCTTCCTCCAACCTGATGCTCCATCAGGCACTGCCCCTTAATGAGTTTAGGTCATGAAGGATAGTCCTCCACAGGCACATTGATTATTACCCTCCCCCCCTCACATAATAAATTCAGAGAGAGAAAATTTCCCCAAAGCAATGGAAAGCTTACTAGAGAAGTGGAGGGTGCTCAAAGCCAAATGTGACACAAACTGGAAATCAATACTAGTTTTCAATATCTGAAGTCATCTAATAGTTCACTGCACTATCTAAGGAAAGGTGAGGAGAACTGGGGCAATTCCATTAAAAAAAAGACAATGCAGGGTATATAAGTCTGTCATTCCTCTGGAGAAGAAAAACACATAGTTGGGTTGTAGAGCTTTGTTTGCTAATCAACCGAATGTAGTTGTAAGGCAGGGGTGTGTGTGTGCGCGTGTGTGTGCCTGCGTGCGTGTGTGTGTGTTGAAGGGAGGGGCTTGCCATTCTATTTCATAGCCAGGAGAAAGATGAGCCTCTTCCCATATCTTTTGCTCTGTGGCAAGTTACTGATCTACAAGGAACTTTTATTTGACAAGGACATTGCCGAGAAAAAAACGGGAAGCTTGTGTTCATCTCTGCTGAGAAGTGGAGTCAAAGAGATCGGCTTTATGACAGACACCCTCATCGTGCAGCCAAACTATGAAATGGCCTCATACATTCAACACACATTTGCTGCACCTCCCCAGTGTGCTGCCCATATATTACCAGGCAGAGTGTTTAATGGGCAGCATTTTAGAGTTAGGCAGGCAGAGGGAGTGTCTTTGTGGGTGTTGCCTTTACCAGTCCTTGGATTGTTCTGGGACAGGCATGTCTTTTTCCTCTAAAGTAACTGATCGCGTGTAAAGAAGGAGTCTCCTCAGTAAGACGGGTTAAACCAAACCCAACCTATGACAATCATCTCAATTGGAACACATAGTGACCCTATACAAATATCCGTAGGGTTTCCAAGTTTGTAACTCTTTTGGAGGGTCAACTACCATATCCTTCCCTTTCAGAAGCACTACAGATTAGACCGTTGTGTTAGCAGCTGAATGCTTAATCACTGTGCCCATTTTGTTTGCTGAGCCGCCCTCAAAACACTGAACAGGTTTTCTGGGTACCAAGTATGTCCACTTCTATATCTGGCATAGGGTGTTTTCTCCAAATTGATAGGCGGTGCAAATCAATTACTAGGGTTTTGGCAGAGTCAGTATGGAAACTGGGAGGGTGTGTGAAATTTGAACCAGAGTAGAACAATTCCAAGACACTTCCTAGGGATTCCTGGCATATAATTTGCAAATGATAGTCAAGATTTTTAACTGTGTCTCTGTTCTTGGTTCTGTCAGTACCTGGTGTGGCCACAAAGGAGAAACCTGGTCTCCTGCTATTTTGAGCATCTAGTGTGAATGACAGGAGATAAGTCACATGCTAATGAACCCTGGTGGTGTAGTAGTTAAGCACCATGGTGCCCGGCTATCAAAGGATATAGCGTCTGGGGTCTTAAAGGCTGGAAGATAAACAGGGGGCCATCTAGCTAAGAAACAACAAAGCCCACATGGAAAACGCACACCAGCCTACCCCGACATGATCGCTGAAGACAAAGCGGGTGCATAAGCACATACGAGCATGTTTTCTTGATGTGCACTCACCCTTTACATACAACTCTCTTATACATACGTGTTTCTGTGGATTTGTTTCTCGAATGCACCCAGACTAACATAAGCAGCGTGGAACGCATTTAAGAAGCATAGACAAGGGCAGGGCAGGATATTCGGAAGGACTGGATCCAGAATTAGAGAGGAAGGAGCCCTGGTGGCAAAACGGGCTGCTAGCTCCCTGTCCCAAGGGGGACAATGAGACTGCTGGCTCCCATGAAGATTTACAGTCTTGAACACTCCATATAGGGTCACTGTGGTTGGAATCCACTGGATGGCAGTGACCTTTTGGGATTGAAGGTGGTAGCCACCAATGACTTCCTGCCATTGAGCCAAGGAGCCTCCGGATAGTGTGTGAACTTCTGGAATGCAGTGAACAACCTCTGCACATCTGCTTTTTGTGCTGCCCAAGTCATGCCCTTGGCCTTTGCTTAAACATATTCATCCAGAAGTGAACCATCACAGCTGCTCCCTCGGGAAGCTGGGGCCTGAGCTCTCTGGTTCCACTCTGTCAGCTATTCTGGTCCGGGTACCTCCCCTCTGCCCCAGCACAGGCAATGTGCTTTTGGAAGTAGTGCTCCCTGGGTAGTGGGTGTGATTTGCCTCCTCTGGCCTAACATGATGAATGCTGAGAGGGGGTGGATACTAGGGGGTTAAACCTCCTGAACTTTACCTAGCCCAGGGGAAAACTTATTATTTAAAGTAAGTTTTAGACAGAATCTTTAGAAAGATAAATTGTTAACTTTATGTACACAATTATTCCACAACATATAGGCTCAACCTCATAGGCTGTGGATGACCTTGAGCAAGTGCTCAGTCACAATGGGTTTCTATCAGGATTGAGAGTTCAGCTCTCTCAACTCTCCAACTGGTTATTAGCACCATAGTCTCATTTCTATTTATGTATTTACTTTGTTTTTAGGGGGAAAAGACTCCCAATTCAACTATATTTTATTAGGAACTCCTTTGCTAAGTTTTACACAAGAAAAAGGCACAAACTGATGTTCTGGATGAAGGAGAGCATCCGCATGAGGCCACAATGGTGTCGGAAGGACCCACAGCCACAGTTACTTAAATAAAATGACACCCATACTGTCCTGCTGACCCTGACTCATAGTGACTCTGTGTAGGGATCCTGAAGTTGCTACCTTTACAGGAAGCATTAACCTAATCTTTTTCCTGTGGAATGACTAGTGGCTTGAACCAGCGACCTTGCTCTTAATAGTCCAACACTATCCAGCATTACCACCTGGGCTCCTGAAACATTAAATAAGACATAGAAAACAAACAACTTTGTCACAAAATTGTGACTGAAGACAGATCAATTCATGGAGTTTCAGGAGGGCCTGTGAGAGCATGAGCGGGACCTTCATTGGGATGTGCACACTACCGTATATCGTTGAGTCTGGCCCTGGGAGTGGACGCAAGCACACTGCCTGAGGGACAAGCTTTCCACTGCCAGTCAGCAGTAGGAAAGAACTCAATGGCGGCTGAATCGGTGGCCCCTCAAAATGGATTTAGGGTCTCCACATGGACTCTCACTGTGAGCCACAGCCTATTGCTCAAATTTTAAGCTCAAATAAGACTTAAACGCCAAACATTCTGTTTCCTTAAAATAGTGAGGAAGACCCCAGTCTAGTGACATTAGATCAGGTTTAGGGATTGAGTAAAGGGACCCCTCTTGTCTCCCCTCAGCCCCTATTTTGCTTTCCCATTGACCCTGACCCTTGCATCGTGATTGGTCCTTATTCCAGCATGATGGTTGGTTTCATAACCACGGCATATGGGAATGTGTTAGTCGATAGATTATACAGGCACAGCCTCTGGAATGGGTAAGTGAGGAGGCGATTTGGGCTCGCTCATGCAGACCTCTAGTTGTCCTTGACATGACTGGTAGAATGGATCATGTGAAGTGATTTGAGATCGGCGTTGAGATCTGATAGGTCATGCAGACTTCTAGCTGATCCTGGCAGTACCCTATTTTAAGGAAACAGAATGCTTGGCGTTTAAGTCGTATTTGAGCTTAAATTTTGAGCAATAGGCTGTGGCTCACAGTGAGAGTCTATGTGGAGACCCTACATCCATTTTGAGGGGCCACAGATTCAGCCGCCATTGAGTTCTTTCCTACTGCTGACTGGCAGTGGAAAGCTTGTCCCTCAGGCAGTGTGCTTGCGTCCACTCCCCGGGCCAGACTCAACGATATACGGTAGTGTGCACATCCCAATGAAGGTCCCGCTCATGCTCTCACAGGCCCTCCTGAACTCCATGAATTGATCTGTCTTCAGTCACAATTTTGTAACAAAGTTGTTTGTGTTCTATGTCTTATTTAAGTTTTCAGGAGCCCAGGTGGTAATGCTGGATAGTGTTGGACTATTAAGAGCAAGGTCACTGGTTCAAAGCCACTAGTCATTCCACAGGAAAAAGATGATGTTATTGCTTCCTGTAAAGGTAGCAACTTCAGGATCCCTACACAGATTCACTATGAGTCAGAGTCAGCAGAACATAATGGGTGTCATTTTATTTAAGTAACTGTGGCTGTGGGTCCTTCTGACACCATTGTGGCCTCATGCGAATGATCTCCTTCATCCAGAACAGCAGTTTGTGCCTTTTTCTTGTGTAAAACTTAGCAAAGGAGTTGAATTGGGGGTCTTTTCCCCCTAAAAACAAAGTAAATACATAAATAGAAACGAGACTATGGTACTAATAACCAGTTGGAGAGTTGAGAGAGCTGAACTCTCAATCCTGATAGAAACCCATTGTTACTGAGCACCTGCTCAAAGTCATCCACAGCCTATGAGGTTGAGCCTATGTGTTGGGGAGTAATTGTGTACATAAAGTTAACAATTTATCTTTCTAAAGATAATGTCTAAAACTTACTTTAAATAATAAGTTTTCCCCTGGGCTAGGTAAATTTCAGGGAGTTTAACCCCCTAGTATCCACCCCCTCTCAGCATTCATCATGTTAGGCCAGAGGAGGAAAATCACACCCACTACCCAGGGAGCACTGCTTCCAAAAGCACATTGCCTGTGCCGGTGGTAGATGGGAGGTACCCGGACCAGAAATGCTGACAGAGTGGAACCAGAGAGCTCAGCGCCCAGCTTCCCGAGGTAGCAGCTGTGATGGTTCACTTCTGTATGAATATGTTTAAGCAAAGGCCAAGGGCATGACTTGGGCAGCACAAAAAGCAGATGTGCAGAGGTTGTTCACTGCACTTAGACTCTTTATCTTTTGATAGCTAGGCTCCATAAGCTTTCTTCACCTCATTTGTTTATACACTCACCTTTTGTCTTGAGTGATTGTGTCGGGAAGGTGACCATCATGGAATACCAGTTCCTTAAATTCCATATCTATAGGCTTAAGTCTTACCCACAGGAAGCCTATTTTTATTTTATCCCTTGAACAAAATCTTGCAATAATTTTCTCTTTTTGTGTAAGTCCATCCTCAATCACTTATCCTTTAACATTTACAAGAATTTATCTGTAACCAACCCCATTTACATACTCTCATTCATGCTATTTCCACAATAATTGCTAATAACCCTATTTTTTAGAATCGGAAGAAAGCATCAGCATCAATATCCCATTGCCACTGAGTTGATGTCAACTCATGAGTACCCTATAGGACAGAATAGTATTGCCTCATAGGTTTCCAAGGCTGAAAAAAAAAATCTCTTTATTGTGAGTTGGGTGAAGGTTTACAGAATACGTCCGTTTTCCATTTGACAGTTCACACATATTTTGCTTCATGATATTGACTGCAATCTGCTCAACGTAATATCACTTATCACACTTCCTCCTTGTATTTCCTGTTTCCATTCCCCCTTCTTTACTGACCCTTCTGAACTTTATCTTTGAATAAATTATATCCTTTTGATTCAAATAATTGATTAGTGTTACTTTTTACCTTATACATCTACCTATTATTTGGCTGAAGATTGAGCCAAGGGAGTGAGTTCAGTTCCAGAACTGAAGGTGCCTAAGGACAACAGTCTTGTGGGTTCCAAGAATCTCTCTCTGAGCAATACCCCTGAACTTTTAAAATAAGTTTAAACTTTGCTGCACATATTTCTCCTATTCTATCCCAAAATTCCAAAGCAAACTCATTATCATTGTGTTGAAGCTGACTCATAGAGACCCTACAAGATAGCATAGAACTTCACCCTTTGATTTTCCAAGGCTTAAATCTTTACCAGAGCAGACAAACTCATATTTCTCACATGGAGCAACTGATAGGTTAGAACCACTTACTTTGTGGTTAGGAGCTCAATGAGGAGTCTACTCTGCCATTAGAGCTCGTTTAGAATGCTATCCAGGATTCCCTAATGCTATCCCTCTCAGATCAGTTGGTAGTGGAAATAAATGTAAATCTTAAGGGGGTCAGACTGCCACATCGTAACTCTTCCTTGGGGAAGATGGTGGGTTTGAACTGCTGATTGATTAGCCCTTAAGTGCTTAATTACATCCTTACCAGGGTTCTCTTTAACATCAGAACAGTGGACACTTATTGGTTTATCTTGCTGGTCTCTGTTCCCTAAAAATTGAACTTCATCCACAGGGTTTTCTTCCACAACACACAGCTGCTAGTGTTTTTGGTTTGTTTTTCCACATGACTTCACCTTCCTTGTCAAAGCTGATTTGTCCAGGGCTAAACACACCATGAAAACATAGCCATATTTGCACACTACAAAATTTGAAGTGAGACAGCGAGCTATTTGTTGAGTTTTTTGAATGACATAAGTCTAAAAGGAAGTCTTATGATACAGGAAACAGTGAGTTTTGATGTCCAGGATCTATGATGGGGGCCCAGTTGGCTCTCTGAATGACTATTCAAAGTGATGGTATGAATTCTCCTCTTCCATGACCTACACATATAATAGATATAACCACTAAGTCCATGATTTGACAAATGTCTTGTGTGATTGAGTTTGGGTTCCCCATAGGATTAGATCCTGAGTCAAAGGTTTTAATTAAGCCATTTTGGGTGGAGATATCAATAAGGAAATGGGAAATAGAAAAGGGAAAGAAGGCAGCCAATGAAAACTACATTATCAAACAATATAAAAATATGAGCAACTGGAGGTTAATCTTACTGGAGACACTGTAGAAAATCCACTAGTTATTCTGCCCAGAATGTGAGGGAGTGTGGCTATTTGTCCAACAACTCCTATGGGTCATTGGTTAAGGGTTACTCCAGGAAGCAAGAATTAACTCCACAACCACCTGAGCCATGCATGCTCAGGTACAGTGGTCTACAGAAACTAGAGAAAGCAAGAAGAGAGATGTGATGGCCATTCCGAATTAGGCGAGCATGCCAAGTTGTCAGACATGTCAGGTTCTTGCACTATCATAACTTTTGAGATATAACACTGGTATTTCAAACACAAGCATAGTTAACCGTGGTGGAAAAGTTTCAGAAAAGCTTACAAGCTAAATAGACTAGAAAGAATAACCTGCCAATCTACATCTGAAAAAATAGTGGTGTTTGTGGAGCACATTGATAGCAGTGGAATATTGTTTCATATAGTGCAGGATGATGAATACCTCAAGTTGGAAGACACTCAAAATATAATTGGGGAAGAGCTGTCTCCTCAAAGTAGAGTTGACCTTAATGATGTAAAGTTTTCAGGACCTATATTTGTTGATGTGGCAATGACTCAAAATGAGAAGAAACAGTAGTACTGCAATAACCACTAACAAGAAGATGGGATGCATGAAATATGGATCTAGAAAAATTGGAAGCCATGAAAAAATGGAACACATAAAGATCAAACACTCTAGGTGTTATTGAACTGAAATAGACTGGTATTGGCCATTTTGAATGTCATAATAATATGGTTTACATACCAGAGTAACAAATTTGAAAGGAATGGATGACTTTCATGTTAAAAAAGAGAATGTTTCAACATCGATTCCAATGTTCACCATTTTTAGGTGTAGGATATATTACACCTACAAGGATGAATAATTAATAAAGTTATTATTCAAATTTACACACCAACCACTAATGCTAACAATAAAGCCATTGAGGATTTTTACCAACCTTTTCAGTCTGAAATTGATGAAACATGCAATCAAGATTACTGATGACTTGAATGCAAAAATTGGAAACTAAGGATGAGGATCACTAGTTAGAAAATATGGCCATGGGGATGGAAGCCACATGGGAGATCTCATGATAGAATTTTCCAATAAGGATGGCTTATTGATTGAACATTTCTTTTTCAGTGATGTAAACAGTAACCATAGACATGGATCATGTATATTGGATAGAAATACACAGGAATTAAATCAACTACATCTGTTGAAATAAACTACTATATATACTCGAGTATAACCCAAGGCAACTAATTTTACCCCCCAAAGCTGGAGTGCTTTTTCAGCATAAAAAATGTGCTGAAAAAAAACTCGGCTTATACTCAAGTATTTACGGTATAAAGAAGTTTAATATCATCAGTCACGAGACTGGAGACCAACTGTGGAACAAACCATCAATGGCAAATTCAACTCGAATTCAAATAAAATTAAAACAAGTCCCCAAGAGTCAAAGTATGAATTTGAGTATAGCTCATCTAAATTAGAGGATACTTCAAGAAGAAAGTTGACACATTGAACACAAATCACCTGAGATGATACGAGTTCTGCAATAATATCAAGAACATCATAAATAAAGAAATTCAAAGATAATTAAAAAGATCGAAACTAAAGAAAAGACAAAATGGATGTCACCTTGAATGTGGAGTAGCTGAAGCCAATGAAAGAAATGATGAAGTACGAAAAAGATAGAGAGAGAAATATAGAAATATTTGATGAAGTAAAGACGTTGAATAAAGAAGCTAAACATAAAATTTCAAAGGGGAATTCAAAAAGATGGAATAAAGAATTATATTAAAAGGTGCAAAGACCTGGAATTAGGACAGCAAAAAATGAAAAGCAAGTGCATTTCACTAGCTGAAAAAATTGAAGAGAAATTCAAAATACAGAATTACACAGATAGCATCAAAAGAACATGAAAGGGATTCACTGACCACATGAAGCCCAGGCTCCACAGCGTTGAGTCCAGAAGACCAAGATAGCATAGGGTTCTCACTGCAGATTGCTCTGAAAGTACTCACAGTAGTAGGCCCTGGATCAACTGGGGAAAATGTAGAACTCAAAATAAGAAGACTAACCTTAGGATATGATAGGCACTAGTGGAATTCCCATTTGACACCTGACCTCACCTCCATGGTTCAACTTTCAGCCCCCAAATAGGAGACCTATACTGTCAACGATGTACAATTCAGAGCCCAGCATTTGTCAGGGAGTTACACAGAAGGCAGGAAGGAATGGGAATGAAAGACCAATGGAAACGGCAAACAAAGGGAGGGAATAGGAAAAGTAGTATTGCATTGTAGGTATTGCAATCAATATCATAAAACATTGCACGAATTGTAAGGAAAATCAATTTACTCTGTAGATTTTCCCTCACATGACAATCAAAACAGTGTAAAAAGAAAATAAGTCATATGACCGAGTACACTGGTAGATCTTGCTGAAGACCAATTTCCAGTGTTAAAAGATGTCACTTTGAGGAATAAGGCACAGCTGAGCCCTAGTGGTATAGTGGTTACAAACATAATGCGTCAGAACCAACCCAGTTGGTTGCTCAACACAAGATCAACAGTTCTGCTCCCATACAAAGTTCCAGTACTGGAAACCCACAGGGATATCTCTCCCCTGTCCTATAGAGTTGCTAAGGGTTGGAATCAACTTGATGGCAGTGAACTGGATGTAAGCCAGGCTGACTAGAGACGCAAATCAAGTGACACTCATATATGTGCAATAAATAATTTTCTATCAAGAAGTCACTGTAGTATTTCTATTTCAAGGAAATATCCCAGGCCAGTCCAACTCAAGTCCATAAGTTCAACACTAGCCCATAAGTTCCTTTCCAACTTACGCAGTTACATGCAATGATGCAGAATGCAGGGATGTCAAAGGGCAGTGATGGCAATGTTGTGTGGACCCAAGGTCGATGGAAGCATGCCAAGACTCTGGCAGCTCTCAACGTGGGCAGGAAGCAGTCAGGTGAATGCAAAAAGAAGGGGAGGTTCCCAGGGCCCTCCTTATGAGAAGGCCATGGCTACAAAGAGGCACCACCAGGCTTGGTGTGATTGACAGATTGGATACCAACCTTACACTTTTACATATCTTCAAACTGACATAAATTATATAACTATCATACTATGGCATTTTCAATCACCTCATATATACTTGAAAATGGACAATAATTATGAAAGATAAAACAAAAGTTGATGTCTTTGAATTATGATGCTGGTGAATAACATTGAATATTCTATGGACTATCAGAAGAAGGAACAAATCTTTCTTGGTGGAAGTAGAGCCAGAATGCTTCCTAGACGTGAGAATGGCAAGACTTCATATCACATACTTTGGACATGTTAACAGCTGAGCATAGTCCCTAGAGAAGGATATCATACTTGGTAAAGTGGAGTGTTGAAAAAAAGAAGAAGGTCCTCAATGGGATGAATTGGCATACTGGCTGCAAAAATGGTCTCCAACATTAACTGTGAGGAAACAGGCTGTGGGTGCTATGAGTTAGAGCCAAATTAACAGTGTCTAACAATGACAACTCCCCTCCCCCTCCCCATCTGTCAATTTGCTGCACTGTGGTAGCTTGTGCTTTGCTGTGATGCTGGGAGTTAGTCCACTAGTACTTCAAATACCAGGCAGGATCACCCACGGTGAACAGATTTCAACACAGCTTCCAGACTAAGAACTGACAGGACGACAAAAAAATCAGTCCACTTCTGAGGGATTCATCATTGAAAACTTTCTGCATAGCAGTAAAATATTGTCTGATATAATGCCAGAAAATGAGCCCCTCAGATTGCAAAACAATCAAAATATCACCGAGAAAGAGAGCTTCCTCAAAGTAGAGTCCACCTTAATGATAACTCAAAACCTCACAACAGGAGCTGTAGATAACATCATAATAAATGGAGAAAATATTGAAGTTATCAAGGATTTCGTCTTGCTTAGATTCACAACTAATGCTCATGGAAACAACAATCAAGAAACCAAATAACATATTGCATTAGGCAAATCTACTGCACATAACCACTTTAAAGTACTGAAGATCAAGAATTTCACTTAGGATTAAGTTGCGCCTGGCCCAAGGCATGGTATTTTCCGCCACATCTTATGCATGTGAAATTTGAACATTGAATGAGAACGACTGAAGGAGAACTGGTGCATTTGAATTAAGGTACTGACAAAAAAATACTGAAAGTACCATGGGTGGAGAGAAGAACAAACAAATCTGTCTGAGAAGAAGTGCAGCTAAATGTTCCTTGGCAGATAGGATGGCGAGACTTCATCTCATGTACTTTGCAGATGTTATCAGGACAGACCAGTCCCTGGAGGACATCATACACATTACAGTGGAGGGATTGCCAAAAGAGGAAGACACCCGATCAAATGGATCGAGACAATTCCTACAACAATGGGCTCAAACATAACAAAAATTTTGAGTATGGGGCAGGACCAGGCAATGTTTCATTCTGTTGTGTAGGCAATATTATGAGACAGAACTGACTTGAAGGCATCTAGCAATAAAGTGTACTAAAGCTTCTGGCACCTTCATTTGCTGATGGATTATATTTCAAAATGAGAAAAATCATTGCAACCATTCATTAATAATCAGAACATGAAACATGCAAAATAAGAATCTAGGAAAATTGGAAATCATAAAAAACGGAATCTGACCTATAAAGATCAATATCCTAGGCATTGGTGAGTTGAAATAGTCCCTTTGAATCTTAAAATGATAAGAATGACTACGCTGACAATGGCAAATTCAAAAGAATGTCTCTTTCATCCTCAAAAAGAGCATTTCTAGATCTATCTTGAAGTGCAATGCTGCCTGTGACAGAATAATATCTATCTTCATACACAAGGAAGGCCGGTTAATAGAACCATTATTCAAATTTTCTCACAAACCACTAAAGCCAATGAAGAATTGTACCAACTTCTTTAGTCTGAAATTGATCACATATGTACTGAAAATGCATTAATAATTGTTGACAATTGGAATGCACACATGGAAAGAAAAAGGAAGGAAGAGTAATTAGAAACTATGGCTTTGGGGATCGAAAAGAAGCTGAAGACTGCATGAAAGAATTCTGCAAGAGCAATAACTTCCTCATTGGAAACACCTTTATTCAACAACAGGAGCGGCATATATACATGTGGAATACACAGGAATGGAATTGATTAAATCTGTGGGAAGGCATGATAGAGAAGCTCAATATCATTGAGACAAAATAAGACCAGGGGCCAAATATGTAACAGACTATCAATTACTAATATGCAAGTTCAAGTCAAACCTGAAGAAAATTAAAATAAGAACGCAAAAGAGCCCAAATACAGCCTATATTATATCTGTGGTCGGCTGGGGTTTCTAGAGAAACAAACCAGTGATACTGATATATGTAGAAGAAGGAAATTCATATCAATAAAGAATTTTACATTAAGAAGTCCACACAACAAGAAACCCCAGTCCAACTCCAGCCCATAAATCAGATGCAAACTAGAGGCCCTTCCAGACTCATGAAGCTGTTGGAGGAATAGCCCAAGAAACAGGAAAACCACAGGTTGTTGGAGGCAGAATTGGGAGAATGCAAAGTCAACAGGAAGTCGGCAGGCCACAGACAGCTCTTAGGGTCAGCATGTTTCATGGTGATTGCCATCCCAAGAAGCCAGACGTAGGGTCCAGGGTCTTTTCATCAGGAAGAAAAAGAGTGAGCCCATACCCCACAGTCTACTTATAGCTATGAAATAGGTCACACCCCCAAGGAGACTGTGACCTGCACCTTCTGAAGATCCTGGTCAAGCTATATTGACACCAAACCTTACTATCACAATATCTCACCTGAATTTAGAGCCTATCTCAAGAATGGTTTGGACATATTGAACATTAATGATCAGCTACCAGAAGACTTGTGAAATAGCATCAAGGTCATCAATCTTTTTTTTTTTTTTGTCATGTCATCTGTGGCTATTTATTTATTTATTTATCATAAATCATTTTATTGGGGGCTCCTCAAAAAGATCATTATAATACAGTAAAGAAAGAAAATACTGAGGCTGGGGAAGATGGCCGACAGGGACACCCGCATACTCTGAGAGCTCCTCCAAACAAAGCGGGATTGGCGACCAGGTAGCTGAATAGTAAGAGTCTGGTGAGTGAAATATCCCCCTGGGACAGCACCCCAGTCCTACCCCACGTATTTGTCCGGAGCAGGGGTCTAGGTGAAAGAGGACCGGACTAGTGGGACATCTCTGGCCACTAAGCTCCCGTGAGCTCACTGGCGACCGGCTTAGGCTCCATCCCCAAACCGGACGCCAGCCCAGAGCCGCTTGCCTGCCCTGCCTACTCCAGCGGCCCATTCCCCACTCCCCACTCGCGGATCCCCACTGGGAGAGAAGTTTTCCTCTCCTGCAGTTCCCCTCTCCCCGCAGGGCAGCGATTTGACCTCGGGCCCACGTCCCTCCCTCCATTCATCCAAGCTCAGGGGAGCGGACCCGAGGGTTGTCTGGCGACCCCCTCGGGGGACCATCCACCCGCACCGCTGCCGCGGACCGCTCCACCTGCCCTCCGTGTGCTGGCCTCCCACCACCGCCCGCCCCCGCCAGCCCCTGGCAGCCTAGCGCCAGCTCCACTCCTGGCGGGGACCCTGCGCTGAGCACTTCCCGCAAACAGGAGCCATAGCCCAACCCGCGCCTGTCCCGGACCCTGAGCTTCCGCGGAGCGCCGCGCCCCTCGCTGCTGAGTCTGCCCACCAAGGGCCCCTCCCTGCGCAAGGCACAAGAGTAGGTGCCCTCCCCAGGGTGCTGCGGGGATCCCGGCGGCCGCGACTCTGAGCCTGAGCAGAGGAAGGGCGCCATTGCCCCCTGCGGTTTCGCGCCAAGCCTCCTTTGCCGGCGCCATTACCCCCTGCGGTTTCGCGCCAAAAGGGCGGAGAGCAAAAACCATTGTTCCCTGCAGTGTCCCGCAGCTGCCTGCGCAGCTATCCAAGGGGCCTCCCCGCACCCGCTCACAGCCCGGGCAGATCAAACATTCCACCTGCAGTTGAGCCTGGATCTCGGCTTTGCAGTCCCTGAGGAGCCTTCAGTGAGCTCCAGCCAGCTCTCACCACCTGGGGCCCTGTTGGGTCCCCAGTGCCAGCCCTAAGCCTGCCGCAGCCCGCCCCAGCCGCCCCAGGAGACGGCACAGTGGCCTGAGACTCCACACAATAAAGTTACTCCTATCTCCCAGAAGCATGGGGCCTATTAAAGGATCAAGGAAAAATCAACAGACCACATCACTCCCAACAAAAAAATCAGAGAAACGAGGCACTTTAACAGACCTAACGTCACTCATAGAAGAAACAGATATAGATCAGCCACAAAAGGAAATCTTCAGAACTCTGCTTGCAGTAATACAGGAGCTAAGAGAAGCAAACCAAAATAAGGATGCAACGATAGAAGGGATGAAATGCACAATAGAGGGGATGAAGTCCACAATAGAGGGGATGAATACTATCCACCAAAAGGAACTGCAGAAACTAACAGAGGAGGTAGCAGAGGCCACACAAAAGGTCACAGAAGCTATATCTAGGCTTGAGGAGGCTGAGAACCGTATCAGTGAACTCGAGGACGCTCAAACCAAACGAAGCAAGCGAGAAAAACAATCAGATAGGAAAATTAAAGAAACAGAAGACAGCCTGAGATCAATGACAGATGCTATGAAGAGGAATAATATTCGAATAATCGGTCTACCGGAACACAACATAACACACAAATCGACCGCCAAGATAGCAAAGGAATTCCTGGAAGAAAATTTCCCCAACCTAACAAAGGAGAATCCGACTCTCATACAGGAAGCAGAGAGGACGCCGGCTAAGCTAAACACCAAGAAGAACACGCCAAGGCATATAATTGTAAAATTATCCAACTTAGAGGAAAAAGAGAAAATTCTACGAGCATCAAGAGAAAGGAAGACAGTCACATACGAAGGAGCGCAGGTAAGAGTATGCTCAGACTTATCAACAGAAACCATGAAGAGGAGGAGAGAATGGAGCAACATCTTCCAAAAACTGAAAGATAAAAACGCCTCCCCCAGAATCCTATACCCTGCCAAGTTATCCATTAAGATAGAGGGTAAGATAAGGGTCTTCCAGGACAAGGAAGAACTCAAAAAATATACTGCAAGTCACCCGACCCTGCAGAACATACTGGCTGACTCACTATGGCCAGAAGATCAAGCTCCAACTAGAACCACCAGGAGACCACCATATAGCCCATCTCCATCTAGAAGCCAACATGCCAGCAACACGTACCAGGACAACACGGTCTCAGATGGAAAAGAGGACAGGATAGAAACCCTCCACTCAAACGCAGTACACTGATATGAAGGAAGATAGGCAAAGACCCAAAACACAAAACAGAATATGGCAACCATGAAGCAGAGATTGTAATAATCACATTGAATACAAATGGGCTCAATTCATATGTTAAAAGAAAGAGGCTGGAGGATTGGATTAGAAAACATAACCCATCAATCTGCTGCCTGCAAGAGACACACCTTAAGCAAGCAGACAAGCATATGCTGAGAATAAAGGGCTGGCAGAAAGTTTACCAAGCAAATGGTAACTCCAAGAAGGCAGGAGTGGCTATCTTAATCTCCGACAAAATAGATCAATTTCCATTTTCTTTAGGTATTGCCAGATTGCTTTCCACAGTGTCTGTACAAATCTGCATGACCACCAGCAGTGGAGGAGGGTTCCTATTTCACCACAGCCCCTCCAACACTTGTTGCTCTCTGATTTACTGATCTGGGCTAGCCTCAGGGGTGTTAGGTGGTATCTCATGGTTGTTTTGATTTGCATTTCTCTTAGGGCAAGGGACTTCGAGCACTTTCTCATATATTTATTGGCCATATTGATCTCCTCTCTAGTGAAAGTTCTTCTCATTTCTTTTGCCCACTTCCTTAGGGGGTTAACTGTTTTCCTCTTTTTGCAGGTCATGATGGTGTTGTAGATTTTAGTAATGAGCCCTTTGTCTGACGTGTCATTACTAAAAATCTTCTCCCAGTCTGTGGGTTGCCTTGTCACCCTCTTGGCCAAGTCTTTCGAGGTGCACAGGTGTTTTATTCTTATTAGATCCCATTTGTCGATTTCCAGATCACCTGTGTGTGTCCCCTTCCCTGTTGCAGGGAGCCTATGTGCTCCCTGGGCCAGTGCTCTGAGATTAGTCCCGATTCCCTCCTTAAAGGTCCTGATGGTTTGGGGTTTGACTTCTAGATCTGTGATCCACCTTGATTAGCAAGTTATGCCTGCTTTTAGCCTTGATATTTTTAATCACCTTAGATGCATGTGAAAGGAGTCTTAATTTCAGTGTCTGGTATGGGTTGAATGACTAACAGCAAGGTTGGTGGTTCAACCCACTTGCTGCTCCACAGAAGAAAGAGGAAGCTATTTGACCCTGTAAAGATTTACAGCCTTGGAAACCCTATAAGGTCACTATGAATAACAATAGACTTGATGGTAATGTTTGACATATGCATGTGAAAGATGGACCATAAATAAGGAAGACTGAAGAAAATATGATGCCTTTCAAATATGATGTTGCAAATAATATTGAATATACCATGAATGCCCAGCAGAACAAAGAGGTCTGTCCCGGAAGAAGTACAGCCAGAATGTATTTTAGAAGTGAGGATGGTAAAACTCCATTTCATATACTTTGAACATGGTATCAGGAGAAATTAGTCCCTAGAAAAGGACAAAATACTTGGTAGAGCATCATCAAAAAACAGGTAAACCCTGAATGAGATGGATCAACACAGTGGCTGTAACAATAGGCTAAAATATGACCATTGTGAGGAAGTCACAGGACTAGAAAGGCTTTTATTCTATTGTGCATAGGGTCACTATAAGTGGCAGTGCGTGAGATTTTGTTGATTAACAACACTGGGATATGAGCAATGTCCCCATGACATATGCTAAACTGTCACCATGCTGGACACAGTTGATCTTTGTGGCTTTAGAGGGTAATTATTTAGAGGGTTATGATTCCACTGAATTTTTTTCTGTGTATTCAAACTATTCCATCCTAAGATTCCACAGATCTATCCAAACCAAGCTCACTGCCATTGAATCAATGCTAACTCATATCGACCCTACAGGACATGGGTAAAATTGTACCTGTGAGGTTCTGAGACTGTACCTCTTTACAGAGTAGAGTCCCATCTTTCTCCCGAAGAGCAGCCGGTGATTTCAAAATACCGACCGTGCAATTAGCAGCCCAATGTGTAACCAAGAACTATTCAGGGAAGCTAGAGGGAGAGCATGAAAAGAAATGAGTAGTTGAGGTGGTTGGATGCACATCCATCCCTTTGTTCTACTCTTTATGACTTTTTCTGAGTTCATTCAAAATGTAAATTAAGACACAAAATAGAATTCTACCCAACCCTGCTATATGCCTCAACAGTATCCATTTTTCTCATTCTTACTACTAATAGAAGCTCAATTTTGTTTAGGGTGATAATGTACCTACTTAAATCGCTCACTCCTAGGCTCCCTTGCAGCTATGCATGAGCATTTGACCCAGTTTGGGCCAAATATGTGTAGGTGAAAGACACTGAGTAGGACTCCCAAGAAAGTTTTTGTTGTTGTTTAAGGCAAAACACTTGTCTGGCATAACCCATTTCATTTTTGTCCTTGGCTCTTCTGCTGTCATGCTCCCTAGTCAGAAAATTGAAAGATGGGAGAGTCACATAGGTTACATGAGTTTGGCAGACCAAAAAGCATGCATTCTCCTATATGCAAGATGAGTTCCTGAGCAAATACGCCAGACCTAGGCTACCGATTTCAAGACTTACTATTGTATAAGACAAACCCCTGTGTGGTGCAAAGGGTTAACACAATTCACTGCTAAGCCAAAGATGCCTTGGAAGAAAAACCTGGCAATCTACATTTAAAAATTCAGCCCTTGAAAACCTCATGGAGCACAGTTCTACCCTGAATCATATGGGGTAACTGTAAATCAGAATCAATTCAGTGGCAACTGGTTTGGTATTTTTGGTGTTAATATAAGAAAAAAGAAACTTTTGTGATTAGACCACTAGAGTCGGTTTGTTTTTTCCCATGTAGCCAGAAGCAATTTGGACTGATAGAGAAATAATTAAAAGAATGTAGAGTTAAGTAAGCGTAATGATTATGGAACTAATCATTTAGCAATGGGCTGCTAACCACAAGGTCAGTAGTTCAAATGCACCAGTCACTCAGGGGGAGAAAAGTGAAGCTCTCTGCTTCTGTAAAGATTTACAGTCTTGGAAGCCCTATATGGGGTTGCTATAAGTTGTAATCACCTTGATAGCATTGTATTTGTTTGAGTTTGGTAAATAGTATGTAAGCTTTGAGTGGGTAGTAATAGATACTTTGAATACTATTCTTAGCACTATAGGTATTATGTCTTTTGCAAATGGGCAAACGAACAAAAGCGATATTCATTTAGTGTTTTCTGTAGTTTGCCTTATTCTCCCAAGAAATTTCCTCAGGTGTTAAGACCCAGTCTTCTCTGGCATACCTGAATAAAAGAATAACTGATAGACACAGACTTGAATCCTGGCTTGTGTGATCTTGGGTGTGTCACTGTTTTTCAATCCATTTCTCATCTGTGAACTGGGGATTACACACGTAGCCCACAGGGTTGTTTTGGAGATTCAGAGTAATGTGTGTGTCTTGGATTGAGTGCCCTTGCATGCCGAGCTTATTCCTCAGGCCTGGGTGCAGGTAGTCTATTTGAGATCTGATGGCAGGGAGTATGAATAGGAAAGCGGACGCAAGACTGAGTTAGGGGGAGAAGCAATCACAATGGGAACGGGGTGTTGAGGCTTTTAATGTAGGATACAGGGGCTTGATTCCCCCAGGACTTCTGAGGAACATGGGTTCTGTCCTAGAATTGCCTACCAGAAACAGGAGGCTGGGCTCTTCTTCGCCTGTAGTGGTGTTGAGCATTCCTCCTAGTAAGGTGACCTCTCCTACATTCCTGGGTTTGGCTTTCCATGCCTTTGAAAAGGCTTCGAGGCAGAAGGACATGGAGAGCTGCGTGCTGCACAGTTGTGATAAGACACCATTTCAGTAGGAGCCTGCACTTACATAGAGCCGTTCGCCACTGCTATGATGGATATCAGGAGGAGCCCTGGAAGTGCAGTGGTTACAAGTTGGTTTGCTAACTTCAAGGTCAGCAGTTCAAAACTACTAGCTCAAAGGAAGAAAGATGGGGTTTTCTACTTCAATAAAGAGTTGTAGTGTTTGAAACTCGCAGGGGTCAAATGTACACTGCCCCACAGGATCGCTATGACTCGGTATTGACTGGAAGGCAGTGAGATGGTGTCAGAGATGGGTCATGGAATGTGGCACTACAACCCTAAGAATCTGCTACAGAGCCATAAAGTGCCTGGGATAGATGAGTTTATTGTGCTTGACCTTTTAAAACCAACAAACGGGCAACAGTTAGAAAGACAAACATACCAAGTGTCATTGGAGATCCGGGGAAAGCAGAGAAACACTGCTAATGATGCAGGTTTGCTGCACAGCAATCTGGCAGAGCTTAGTGAAAGCCCATTGAATGTACCCTAGGACCTAGTGAGCCCCTCCTGGGCGTACAACCAAAGAAGCGCAGTCACTGAGTTGACTTTCATTCCTCATGACCCTATCAAACAAAGCTGAATGGTCCCATGATGTTTTCAAGGCTTCTATTGGGAAGTAGACAGCCATGCCTTTATCCCACAGTGTGTGGAAGACGGCTTCAAACTACTGACCTTTGGGTTAGCAGCCAAGCACTTAATATGTCCCCCATCAAAGCTCTCTCCTGGATGTAGAAAAACAAACAAAACCCCAGTGGATTCTTCCTCATTAGCAACCCTACAAGGCACAGTAGAATTGCTGCTTTAGGTTTACAAAACTAAATTCTTACGACAGCAGACAGCCTCTCTTTGCTCCATGGAATAGCTGATGGGTTGGAATTGCTCACCTTGGGGTTAGCAGCCCAACGCATAATTCCTGGGTATATAGGCCAAGCTTTTTATCCAATTCATAGGGCCCTTGGGGCATTTTTACAAGAATGGTTACCACACTGATGCCTGCAGTAGAGAAGAGTTGGAGCTGAATTGGATGCCAATCAACAGACAACTGAAGAAGGAAACAGAAGAAAGAGGATGATTGCTCATGACCAAGTGGCACGCAGCAGCACATGCAATTGATATGCAGCATGGCAATAACTCTTAATGACATTGCAAGGAGTTGAGAAGGTCAGAAACTGAATGAGATGTATATTGCAGTACCATTCATGGAAGCTGAAAGCCCATTTACCAAGCAGCATGGTCTAGTGCACATGGCTGTATGCCTATAAGGACACACACACACCAAGCACCCAGCAGGGGGTACTTGTCTGAAGAGGGGAATGGAAGTGATGTGAATGTGGAAAAGGAAGGACAAAACACAAACAGGGCCTGACATTGATCAGGGTTCATGAAGTGCTAAAGTAGGCATGATTAATCCCTTCCCTGTACCAGAAGGCTGAGCTAGATTTTTAAAGCAAGTCAAGTGCCTGGAACACAATGGTTGTTAGCTGCTGTTGAGTCAGCCTCCAGTCCAACTCACTGTGACAACCAGCTCCCAGTAACTCCATGGGCAATATTCTCCCTGGACCTGCACCATCTCTTTGGTTGTGCATCAGATTGTGATTCACAGTGGTTTTCGTTAACTGGTTTTCAGAAGTAGAATGCCAGGCTCTTCTTCATCGCTCATCTTAGTCTGGACACATCACAGAAATGGGTTCAGTCTCATAGCCGCACCCAACAAAGCTCCCCCATTTCAGTATCATAGCAACACAGAAATCAGTTCAGTACCACAGCAATAACCAAGCATCCCCCTGACAAATGAGTGTTGGATGCACATGAGTTGCATTGTCTTGGACTCAAACCCAGATCTCCCACATGGAAAAGGAGAATTCTACAACTGAACCACCAATTTACCCTCAGAATATAATAAGTATCCAGTAAATGGTTATTAAGAATGTGGCTGCCAGGAAAATCCAGCAATTTCCTGCCAAGGCTTAACACTAATATCTTCCCCCACACACTAGAAGGCTGCAGAGGAATGACTTTCTCCATGCCAGCCCTGGTATCTAGACAAGGGACCCTAACACTGAGCCACTGAGCCCCAGCAGGCTGGGGAGCAATGTCAAATTGGATGAGGGACAATCCTGGTTGAGTTAGTTTCCCTAAGCTTGCAGGGCAGTTTAGCATGTCCACAGCTGTGTTCAGAATAGCCATGTGATTACCACCGAGATATATTCTACATGCTTTCACACCCCATGCTAGTCGTTGCAGCCATCGTTGAGTACAGTTCATGCTCATCACTATCTAGAACTCACGGTGACGCTGTGGGTGAGCCATTGGGCAGGTAACCTCAAGGTTGGCAGTTCAAAGGCACCAGTTTTTCTCTGAGAGGAAGGTGAGATGATCTGCTCCTGTAAAGATTTAGCCTGAGGAATTTTATATGGGGTCACAGTGAGTCAGGATCAACTCAATGGTGTGGGTTTGGTTTATTAGACCCACCATCAGATCATATTCAATGTATTTATTAACATGTATATTTGCCACAAATCCAATGTCTTTTATTTTTATCACTGCATTTCAATACAATTTGTGCCTTTGTGATTCTGTATTTCATTGGAGATATTTGGAAATATTGTTCTGGGGAGTGGGCAGGTGTTCCATAGCCTTTCCTAAATGCCAAAAGGATCCATGGGGTTGCAATGGTTAAGACGCTCTAGTAGAGTTTATCAAGGAGCCCTGGAGGCACAATGGTTAAGTGATCAGCTGCTATCCAAAAGGTTGAAGGTTTGAACCCACCAGTGACTCTGTTCTTGGAAGAAAAACCAGGCAACTCATTCTTGTAAAGATTACAGCATAGAGAAGCCTAGAGCAGTGGTTCTCAAACTTCCTAATGCCACAACCCTTTCATACAGTTCCTCATGTTGTGGTGACCTCCACAACCATAAAAATATTCTCATTGCTGCTTCATAACTGTAATTTTGTTACAGTCACCCTGTGCAAGGGTCCCACAGGTTGAGAACCATTGGTCTAGAGAGCTCTGCACTGATGCATTGAGTCACTATGAGTTGGACTGGACTAGAAGGTTCCTAACAAAAACACCAACAATCCTTTATTACAATGACCTTGTTAACTCAAAAAGATTAATAAGCAAATTCACAAATGAGGACATCCAGGTGCCCCGCCAAACTGGAGAAGCATGAGTTAAATGGTGACCCTGACCCCACGGTGTCCGCCAGCTGGTGCCATGCTGCCTTTATTCCTTCTGCCTCTCAGTTCTGTGGAGAAGAAGGGGAAAGGGAGGGAAATTAAAAGAAAGAAATGAAAAGATAATTTTTCCAGCTTCTTCACATCACTGAATTGAACTTTACTTTTAGTAAAAGTATTATGAAATGGAAATGGTGCTTTCACTATTTTGCTTTTAGGTGATATTCAGAGACATGGTGCTGGTAATTATTTGAGCCGGGGAGGTTAGTGTGCAGATTTTCTGAATATGGTTGAGCCAGCATGCCCCCTTCCAGGCCTAGCATTTCCCTGGGCTATGAGAAGTTATAGACAGTCTACTCTCTTCTTCCTCTGATTTCGCTGTAAACTATGGACACACTGGTTCTGACTTGACCTGGCTCCAGTACAGAAAAAAATATCCTCCTTGCATAATTGTAGTGCTTGCATTGGAAGGCACCCAGAGACAAATCTCTCTTCTGGTGGCATAATGGGTTATGTGTTGGGCTATTAACTGCAAGGTCAGCTGTTGGAATTCACCAGTCACTCCTTTGGAGAAAGATGAGGCTTTCTTCTCCCATAAAGTGTTATAGCCTTAGATGAGTATAAAAACTCAAAATGCATTGGCAGAGATTCCACAGAGAATAAGCCTCCATTAAATCCCCTGGGACCATTCACCAGGGATGGGATTAAACCCTGCTCACCGTCAGTACAACAGAAAGTGTATTGTTGCAGATATGATTAGGTTAAAAATTAACATCTTATCATTTGTCTTTACTCTTAACACGTTTTTCATTTGTTCTTTTTTTAATTTTCTGCTTTCCTTTTTATTGAAAAAAGTAACTAATGTCACTAAACAAGTAGAGAATTTGTTAAATGAAAATCTAATCGGTTATGTAAACTTTAAATGAAAACAACACAATTTTATTTTTACAAAGAGTTATAGCCTTGGAAACCCAGAAAGCCGGAGTATTTTCTCTCGATAGGATTGTTATGCACCCAATGGCAATGAGTGTTGTTGGATTTTGTTTCTTTATTGTTTTCTGTAGCTATGGAGGGATATAGGGGTTATGTGTTGGGCTGCTAAACGCAATGTCTGAAATGGCAAATTTGAAATCCCCAGCCACTCCAAGGGAGGAAGATGAGGCTTTCTACTCCCCTAAAGAGTTCCAGTCTCAGAGCAGCCAGTCCACAAAGAGAACAACATGGCTGGCCCCACTATGAAACATGATTCCCCTCAGTGACCAAGGGTGATACAGGGGACAGCACTGGAGACACAGTGTGCGAATAGCACCTAACTTGATTCCACCACACCGAGGCAAAGTGTGGTGGAGTGCAGTGGAACAGCAAGGGAATGGAGTGGCAAGGTCCCCAGGGAATGCTGAAAGTGGACTTTGGGGCCAGGTTGTCGTGCCTCAACAGAATGGATTGGAAAACACTCCTATGGTCCAACAAATGATCCTTGAACTAACTACAAGCTCTTCTCTCTTGATGAGTTTTGTTTTGTTCTTTGTCAGTGGTTTTTTTTTTGTTGTTTTGTTGTCTGGTTGTATACTGTTGCTTTGTTTTCCTCTGTCTTCTTTTCAAGCATGTTAGTGTCTCCACAGGTCTGCCTAAATAAGAAAGGCTGGATGAACTATCTGGAGGAAAAACAACAGGACCGACAGTTCCGGGGGCACTTGGGATAGGTGGAGGTGCGAGGGGTAAGGAAGTGGTGTTAACAAACACAGGGACAAAGGAACAACATGGGACTCAAAATGGTAGTAGGGGGAAGTGGCAGGCCTGGTAGGGAATGATCAAGGGTAAGGTTACGTAAAGAAGAGGTATAGTTGTAACCCAGGTGGGGACGGAGCATGGTATTGGGAGAGGAGGAAAGTCAAGGGAGATGGAGGAAAGAGCTAGGAGTCAAAGTGCATTTATAGAGGTCTAGACAAAGACATGTACATGATATATATATATATATATATCGAAATAGATCTATGTGTACATATTTATAGGTTTAGTATTAAGGTGGGGGCAGGACCTTGGGCCTTAACTCAAGCACTCCCTCAATGCATGAATACTTTCTTTTATTAAATTGGCACTCTACAATGCTCATCCTCCCAACACAACTGCTGAAGCCAAAGCTGGTGAACAAGTAAATGTGGTGAAGAAAGCTGATGGTGCCTGGCTATCAAAAGAGATAGTGTCTGCGATCTTAAAGACTTGAAGATAAACAAACGGCCATCTAGCTCAGAAGCAACAAAGCCCACATGGAAGAGCACACCAGCCTGTGTGATCACGAGGTCCCGAAGGGATCAGTTATCAGGCATCAAAGAACAAAAAAATCACAGCATTAGATGCACAACTCCATGATACGATTGCCGAAGACAAACGGGTGCATAAGCAAATGTGACGAAGAAAGCTGATGGTGCCCGGCTATCAAAAGAGATAGTGTCTGGGGTCTTAAATGCTTGAAGGTGAACAAGCGGCCATCTAGCTCAGAAGCAAAAAAGCCCACATGATAGAAGCACACCAGTTGGTGCGATCACAAGGTGACAAAGGGACCAGGTATAAGGCATTATGCAAAAAAAAAAAAATATATATATATATATATATAATAGTGAATGAAGGGGGAAGTGCAGAGTGGAGACCCAAAGCCCTTTTGCTGGCCACTGGAGAACCCCTCAAAAAGGGGTTTAGTAGAGGAGATGGGTCAGTCAGGGTGCGATGTAGTACCGATGAAAAACACAGCTTTCCCCCAGATCCTGGATGCTTCCTCCCCCCAACTACCATGATCCGTATTCTACCTTACAGGACTGGATAGGGCAGAGGTCGTACACTCGTACATATAGGAGCTGGAGGCACAGGGAATCCAGGGTGGATGATACCTTCAGGACCAGGAGTGTGAGGGGTGATACTGGGAGAGTAGAGGGTGAGTGGGTTGGAAACGGGAAACAGATTACAAGGAACCACATGTAACCTCCTCCCTGGGAGACAGACAGCAGAGAACGGGGGGAGGGAGACTCCGGAGAGGGCAAGATATGACAAAATAACAATCTGTGGATTATCAAGGG
Source organism: Tenrec ecaudatus (assembly GCF_050624435.1). NCBI lineage: Eukaryota > Metazoa > Chordata > Mammalia > Afrosoricida > Tenrecidae > Tenrec > Tenrec ecaudatus. Next base: position 370,862 of record NW_027457553.1, on the reverse strand, counting down.
CTCATGAGGGAGTGGGGAGCGGGGAGGGAGGGTTAAAAAAAGAGGACCTGATGTAAAGGGCTTAAGTGGAGAGCAAATGCTTTGAGAGTGATTAGGGCAAAGAATGTACAGATATGCTTTATACAATTGATGTATGTATATGTATGGATTGTAATAAGAGTTGTATGAGCCCCTAATAAAATGTTAAAAAAAAAAAAGAGTTCCAGTCTCAGAAACTCACAGGTGCAGTTCTACCCCATCCTATAGAGTCACCATGAGTCGGCATCAACTGGATGGCAGGAAGGACACATAACGATTCAGACCTGGGCTTAGTTTGGGTTCTCACTGAAGCAGACCCTGGCCAAAGACTTAAAGGCAAGGAACTTATTTAGGAAACTCTGAGCATGCAGGTAATGATGTGGGGTTGTAAGCCATTGGAGGGAAGGCCACCGATAACAAATAGATTGTGATTCCAAAAACAAACCTGGGAACCTGCTGCTTAATCACTTAGGAAGTCTCCAGGGGTAGGTGTAGCACACGCCTCTCAGAGTTTTGCCATCCAAGGAGTGAGGGGACTGGTCAGGGCTGTTCCCAGGGGCATATGTTCCTCAGCACATTCAGCCAGCACCAGCAAAGGGACCTTCAGAGCTGGCCCTTGGTGACTGAGGCGAGTTCACGGAATCAGGAATTTGGGAGTGAAGAGAAGGAGCACCGGGAGTGTCTGCTACAGGTTGGAGACTGGAAAGTCAACTCGGTGCTCCTCAAGGGGACAGGCACTCCCCTCTCTGGATCTCATTTTTAACATCGATACACAAAGGTCGATTCTGTGAGGGTCACAGACTGGGGACTCCCATGGCCAAATGAGGACCTGTGTGGACTCTGGTTGGCCTGCTTATTCACTGCCATCTAGAAGATTCCAACTCACAGTGACCCTGTAAGACCGAGCAGAACTGCCCCTGTGGGTTTCCGAGGCTGAAATTCTATATGGACTTGAAAGTCTCATCTATGCACAGCCCCCCACCCTATCCTTCACCCCTAGCTCCCCCAGTGTGATTGGTGGTTTCAAACTACTGACCTTCTAGTTAGCTGCCCAACACATGACCCACTGTGCCACCAGGGCTCTTTGGCCTACCTGATTTCTATCCAATGTTATTGAATCGCCTTTGAAAAAATCAGGAGCTTTTTAAGAAAACAGGAATTTTGACTTTCTCTAGAAAAATCGATCTGGCATCACTGGAACCTAAACTAGAGGATCCACAATTCCACGTGGCTCTAGGTATCTCAACATTTCTTCCCCCTGCTCAAAGTAAAATGGTTTAAGGGGACCTTTCACAGCTGGTGGGCTGGTCTCCTTTCTAGAAAGTTGCCTCTGTAAAGAATATGCATCTTTCTTCCCTTTTACCTAGTTGGGGGTGGTGAGGGTAGCAGGAGCCATTGGTTAAGAAGAAACAGTCCAGGTAGCTTCAGTCTGCCCTGCCAGGGCTTTAGAATCCGAGCCTTTTTTGCTCCAGCTGACTGGCCTGCTGTTTCCAGGGCAGCCCCACCATCTGTTCCCAGATGCAGGGAGGGAGCCGACTTTCCTTCATCACACCTGCCCCAAACTCAGGCCCAGAACTACTGTCTAAACACAGAACAACTTTTGTCTGTGGCCAAATGTGGGACCCCAGATTTCTTCCCTCTTTCCCGATACTCCTTCAGTGACTTGATGACCTGGGCCAGTCTGAGATGAAATAGCTTGCTCCTCACAGCTGGCTGCTGGGTTCCAGTCAACTCCCAGAGGCCACTGGCTGTGCCCATCAGTAGAAGTGGGAGTTGAGAACCCTCAGCTCTTGGCTGAGCAGCTCTGTCAGTTTGTAGCTGTTGACTGTAGCTGGTGCTTTAATTCATTTCAGTCGCTCCACCTCAGCTGTGATTAGTCTAGTCTCTGTAGCCTCAGAGGGAGGGGAAAACAAAACACCTCAATGACTTTGAATCAGAGTGGGTTATCCTCTTTTAAAAGGCAGAAAGTCTGAATTGGAGGATATTTTGGGGGGGGGTTTCTTTTATGCATTTCACATTTATGAAATAAGAACTAACAGTATTTGTTCCAGTAAGTGGATCAGAACCACCTAAGGGCCCACTCCTCCCACCAGGCCACGCCTCACTAAGAATAGAAGTCCATCACTTGTCTGGCATTTTGTGGTACTGTGGTGACTTTTGTTTTGTGTGATACTGGGAGCTATGTGTTTGGCATTCATATACCAGCAGGGTCACCCAAAGAGCTTCCAGACAAAGAACAGACAATGAAGAAGGAATTGGCTGCCCGCATGGGAAGAATGAGCCATTGAAAACCCTATGGATAGCAGCAACACTGTCAGTTACTAGACCCCCCATGAACAACAGAAGAACATTGTCAGAACGTGTGCCAGAAGATGAGCTCTTCAACTTGGAAAGTACTCAAAATACGGCTGAGGAAGAGGAAGAGCTGACTTTTCATAGGCAAGTCGACCATAATGATGCAAATCGAGGATAGCCATCAGGACCTTCATTTGCTGATGGGGCACAACTCAAAATGAGGAGAAACAGTTCAAATCGTCATTAATAATTGAAACTTGGGATGTATGAAATATGAATCTAGGGACATTGGAAGTCATTAAAAAGGAAATGGAATACATAAAGATTGATATTGTAAGCATTAGTTAGCTGAAATGGACTGATATTGACCATTTTGAAACAAAAAAACTTTTGGTTTACTCTGCTGGAAATGACACAATCAAGAGAAACAACATTGCATTCATCATCAAAAGGACATTTTAAGATCTACTTTAATGTACAATGCTATCTTTGGTAGGATGCTATCTAGCCCCATTCAAGGAGAACCAATCAATACAACTATTTTTCAAATTTATGCACCAACCACCCAAAGCTGGTGATGCAGAAATTGAATAATTCTACCACCATATTCAATCCCAAATTTGTCAGACTTGCTATCAAAACGCTATTGGAATGCAAAAGTTGAAAACAAAGAGGACGGATAAGTATTTGAAAAATATGGTCTTGGTGATAGAAACCAAGCTGGAGATCGCATGACAGAGTTTGCAAGACCAATAAATTGCTGATAGCACATACTATATTTTCCAACTTCTGTTCTTTCCTCTTTGGTTCCAACATTTGCACTCCAATCACCAATAATTACCAATTTATCTTGATCGTATGTTAGAATTTTGCATGATTAATGATTTCTTCAAACATATGATCAACAACAAAAGAGGTGACCATAAATGTGGACTTCTCCAGATGGAATACACAGAAATCAAATTGACTACACCTGTGGGAAGAGACAATAAAAGAAGCTCAATATCAGCAAATGAAACCAGTCCAGTATCTGATTGTGGAACAGATCAGCAATTGTTCATATGAGAGCTCATGTTGAAGTTCAAGAAAATGCAAACAAGTACACGAGAGTCAATATACAACCTTGATAATAACCCACCAAATTTTGAGAACATCTCTGAATAAAGCACAGTGTCATTTTAAAAAAAAGGAAATAAAGAAAAGATACAAGTGCATGTCAGAAGAGACTCTGAAACTTACTCTTAATGAGAGAGTAGCTAAGGCAAATGGAAGAAATGATGAAGTAAAGAGCTAAATAGAAAATTTCAAAGGACAACTCGAGAATACAAAGTAAAATATTATCACAAAATGTGCAAAGGCCTAGAGTTAGAAAACCAAAACAGAACATATTCAGCATATCTTAAACTGAAAGAACTGAAGAAAAAAGTCAAATCTCGAAGTGCAATATTAAAAAATTCTATGGGCAAAATATTGAATGATGAAGGAAACATCTGAGGAAGATGGAAACAATATGGAGTCACTGTATCAAAAAAATAGACCAACATTCAACCATTTCAGGAGGTAACATATGAGCAAGAACCAATAGTCAGGAAAGAAGAAATTCAAGATGCATGGAAAGCACTAGCCCAAAACAAGATGCCAGGAATTGCTGGAATATCTATTGAAATGTTTCCACAAGCTGATAAAGCACTGGCAGCACTCACTCATCTATGTCAGGAAATTTGGAATACAGCTACTTGGCTAATGGACTGGAAGAGATCCATATGTGTATACATACCAAAGAAGGGAGACCAACGGAATGGTCAAATTATGTAACCCTATCATTGGCATCACATGTGAGTCAAATTGTACTGAAGCTAATACAACAACAGTTGCATTAATTCATTGACAGAAAGTTACCATATTCAGCATTCAAGAGCCATCTTGGCACAGTGGTTACAGGTTGGATTGCAAACCCCAAGGTCAGAAGTTCAAAACCACCAGTCACTCCGTGGGAGAAAGGCAAGGTTTTCTACTCCCATAATGAGTTACAGTCTCAGAAACTCACAGGTGCAGTTAGTTCTACCCTATACTATAGGGTCAGGATGAGTTGTCATCAACTACAAGGCAGTGAGTTTGGTTTCCCAGAGATTTAAGCCAGATTCAGAAGAGGATGTGGAACAAAGCATATCAGATATCAGATGGATCTTGCCTGAAAGCAGTGAATACCCAAAAGATGTTTACTTATGTTTTATTAACACCCAAGGTATCTGACTGTGTGGATCATAACAAAACATGGATAGTTTTGAGAAGGGAATTCCAGAACACATTGTCTTGCTCATGTGAAACTTGTACATGGATTAAGAAGCAGCAGCACAAATAGAACAAGGGTTGATTGCATGGTTTAAGAATCAAGAAAGGTGTGCATCCAGGTTGCACCCACTTATTATACTTTTTCAATCTGTATGGTGAGCAAATAATCAGAGAAGCCAAATTATATGAAGAAGAACACAGAATCAGATGTGGAGGAAATATTATTAACAACCTGCTATAGGCAGACGACACAGTGTGGCTTGCTGACAAGGATGGGGGACTTGAAGCACTTGCTGGTGATGATCAAGGATTGCAGCCTTCAATGTGGTATACAACTCAACACAAAGAAAACCAAAATCCTCACAACTGAACCAATAGGTAACATGATGATAAATCGAGAAAAACATGAAGTTGTCAAGGATTTTGTCTTCTCTGGATCCACAAGCAATGCTCCTGGAAGTAGCAGTCAAGAGATGAAAAGATACATTGCACTGGGTAGATCTGCTGCATAAGAGCTCTTTAGAATGTTGAAAAGTTAGGATGTTACTTTAAGCAGGAAGTGCACCTGATCCAAACCATGGTATTTTCATTTGCCTCATCTGCATGTGAAAAGCTTGCCATTGAGTGAAGAAGACCCAGGTAAACTGTATGAATTTGAACCATGGTACTGGCAAAGAATATTGACAGTACCATGGACTGCCAAAAGAACAAACAAAATCTGTCTTGGAAATACGGCCAGAATTCCCATTAGAAGTAAGGATGGTGAGACTTTGGACATGTTGTCAGTGGAGACCAGTCCCTGGAGAGGCATCATGCTTAGAAAAATGGAAGGGTTGTGAAAAAAGGTTGAAGGCCCTTGAAGACCTGGATTGACACAGTGACTACAACAAGAGGACTGAGCATAGGAACACTTGGGTGGATGGAGGAGGAGCTGTTATTGTTATATTCTGCTGTGAATAGGTTTGCCATGGACCAGAACCAACGGGATGGCAAACTAACAACAACAACAAAACAGGGAGATAAATTAAAAAGCCAAACTCACTGCCATTGAGTTGACCTTGATTCAGAGCAACCCTGGAGGACAGGGTAGAACTGGCGCCCGTGAGTTTCCCGAGAGTGTAACTTTTCACAGGAGGGGAAAGCCTGTTTAACCTACTACTTAGCAGGCCAGCCCATCACCAGGGCTCCACAAGGATAGAGAGAAGCACTGTTAGGGCTGGATATGGCAGAGGCTGTATACTGGTACATATGAGGGCTGGAGGTACAGGGAATCCAGGGTGGACGATACCTTCAGGACCAAGGGTGTGAGGGGCGATGCTGGGAGAGTGGAGGGTGAGTGGGTTGGAAAGGAGGAACTGATTACAAGGATCCACATGTGACCTCTTCCCTGGGAGAGGGACAGCAGAGAACCGGGGAAGGGAGACTCCGGATAGGGCAAGATATGACAAAATAGCGATGTATAAATTACCAAGGGCACATGAGGGAGGGGGTAAGGGGAGGGAGGGGAAAAAAAAGAGGACCTGATGCAAAGGGCTTAAGTGGAGAGCAAATGCTTTGAGAATGATTGGGGTAGGGAATGTATGGATGTGCTTTATACAATTGATGTATGAATATGTATGGATTGTGATAAGAGTTGTATGAGTCCCTAATAAAATGTAAAAAAAGAAAAGAGGAGAAAAAAATGATTAGGGCAAAGACTGTACAGATGTGCTTTATACAATTGATGTATGTAAATGTATGAACTCTGATAAGAGTTGTATGAGCCCCTAATAAATTGTTTAAAAAAAAGATCCTCAATTCTATCTGAATCCTTGCCAGATCTGCAAGTTGCCTTAATAAACACGAGCAAAAAAAGTACCTCTGGCAGCAGACCGCTCAGGTTCAAATCCAGGCTCTCTAATGTATTGACTATGTGACCTTGGGCAAACCTGGACCTCTCTGTGCTTCCAAAGACTCACTTTCCAAAAGGGAAGTCATAAGCCAACTTTTCTTATTCCTCACTGGGTTGCTTTGAAGATGAAATGAGACATCTGTCTAAAAATGCTTCTGACCATCCCTTGGTTCTCAGAGCTCCACAAATGCTATGGATTATTGTTATAAGATTATGAATGATTTTTTTTCCATGGTAGTGCAAAGATTAACATCAGTGCTACTTCTCTCTGACAAAATATAAATCCAAATTTCTAAATAGCATGGTCTGATGGATGCGCTGTTAACAGCATCTTGCTTTTCTCCCATCACTTGTCAAAGTAAATCTGATAAGAAATGCTGGGCTAGGGCCTGCAGCCAAGCCCCTCACTGGCAGCGTGCAGGACCTTAGGTTGTTGGCAGGCCAAGGGGCATCACAATGGCAAGAGGAGACTCCACAAAGTGCCCCTGCTTCCTCCCCCACGCCCCCCTTCCCCACGTTCAGGGTGAAACGTCAAAATACAATTTTTTTTGTCACCTGGTGAAATAATGAGCCCCCATTCCCGTTGCCTTGGTATCATCAGAGCGCAACAGCCACGTGGGGTAATCGCTGTCTCCGTGTTAATGCTGCTCAGTTCAAACATTTTCACAGGCCCTGGCGAAATGAAACCCGTGCTTTCTACCTAGGTGGAGTTTGAGGCGATTCAGCCCATTTGCTTCTGCTGAAGAGGCTACCTCAGAAAAACAGGAAATAAAAACATAGAGGGTGCCATTGACATTAGGTTTCTTGTTTTCTTCCATTCTTCCCTACCTTCCTTTCTTCTTCTAGCCCTTCTCTTTCTCTTTTCTTCCTTCCCTCCCTTTGCTCCCGTCTTCCTGACTGCCTTCACCTTCCATCTTCCCTCCCGCACTCCTCCATTTCTTCTTCGCTCCTCTCTCCCCACCCCCACCTTTCTCCTTTCCTTCCCTGCCTTTTCCCTTCAGCCTCCCAGTCTCCCTCCTTCACTCTCTCCCTTTGCTCCTTCCTTTCCCCACCGTGTTTTGATCCAGTGATTTGTACTCCTTTCTTCCTCTCATCCCACCCCTCCCCATTGCTGGAGAAACATCAGTTCCTTGTGGCGCTGGTTTCTTGGTGCCAGACCCTGTTCTTTGGGTGTTCACAAGTCTGCGTCCTGTGTGCAAACATAAGACAGACATATGATCAGGGTTGGACAGAAGATGGGATTTGACAGGTGTTCTGCATCCCAAATCTCCAGGAGGCAAAGGTAAAGTCAGGCTCCTGCCTTTAAGGTTATGTCTCCCATTGTAACTGCATCCCACAGAGGCTCCTGCCTCCTGGCCACCTGAGGCCTGCTGCCTGCCTTCCTCTAGCTCCTGGGGAATTGGGGCAGCAGTGGCAAGAACAACAAAAATCCCCAGGAGTTGACAAGAAGGGAGGCTCCTTTGCTCGAGAGACGGCCCCCTCACCCACCTGCATGTTGTTGAGATGCAGGTTCTCATCCCTGTGGCTGGGCAAGAAACGCCCCCTCCCCAAACGCAGTGGCTTCAAACAAGGACCATCATTGTGTGGTTGCTGGGAGGCCACAGGGTCGTGCTTGGAGTCTCCCATGAGTTGGCAGTCACATGGGAGCTGGGGCAGGGGCCTCTGGTGACTCCAGTGCCTACAAGTGCACTCAGAGGGCTGGCAGCTGAAGCTGGCCGTTAGCTGGGTGCTTAGCTGGGTTGTTGGTTGGAGTGTCGCCACGTGGCCTTTCCAGGTGGCTCAGGCTTCTTTCAGCATAGTGTCCGGGTGCTGAGAAGTGTCCTGAGAGGTAGCACGTGGAGGCTGGACATTCTAAGGGTGAGTACTCAAGAAGAAGTCTTTGAAGGGATTTTTCAGAAGCTGTGAAGCACTTTGGGGGAGGGAAGGGGGTTGCCCAAACTAGATGTGGCAGTGTCATCTTCTCCATAATCTATTGGTCACAGAGGTCATGAAACATCCCAATTTAAGGGGAAAGGGCATAGACTCTACCTTCCTATAGGTAGCCTGTCAAGGAATTTGGGGGTCACATACAAAGACTGGGAGACCCTGGGTGGCACAAATGGTTAAGGACTCAACGTATCAAGAGGTGGGCAGTTGCACCCCTCAGAAGAAATAACTAATGGCCTGCTTCTAGAAGCCCACAGGCTTGAGAATCCTGTGATGTGTAGTTTCTCCCTGGCACCCAGGGGGTCCTCGGGAGCCAGAACCAACATAACAGCAACGGGTTGGGTTTTTGTTGGTTTTGTTTGGGCTAATATTAAAACGACTAGTATGAAATTATATATGTATTGTGTTTAACTCTCAGGACTCTGATTATGCTGAAGTTGAACAAAACCGTCTGCCTCTTCTATGAACGCCAGCCGATGGAGGCAAAGGGTGAGGGACTAGAGGAAGAATGAATGTCACATTCCCGTCCTTATGTTTCAGTTGTCCTTAAAGGGCACAGGGGATAAACCAGACGTCTTTGATATGATTTTAGCCTAATGATGTGCTAGTATGATGATGAGCAGCCTGAAAAGAGCTTTTAACTAATGTGATCCAATATTTGAAAAGTTGATTTCACATCGAATTTTATATTCTCAGCATCTCAGTTACAAACAGATAATCAGGCCTTAAAATCCTTGCATTTCCCCAAGGCAACAGCAGTCTGGAGCTAGAATTTGAATGTCCCCTGTGGATGAGCTGACACGTGCCTGTTAACCACAGTCCCCATCCATCCCTATTGTCCCCAACACAGAGGTTGGCTACAAGTATCCTTTATCTATATGGCTAAATAGGTTAGTTGGTTTGGATTGGGTTGCAAGTTTTTCCTGGTTTGTTTTGGCTTACTTTTGATTTTTTGGGGGGGCTAGGAAATGGTGTGTATTTTGGTACTACATCTTCCAAAGCGAGAAAATAAAATCCAGTAAGCCAAGACGGTCAAAAAGTCTAGGTTAATGATGAAAGGAGGAGCCCTGTTGGTGAAGTAGATTATGAGTTGGACTTCTAACTGCAAGATCAGAAGTTCGAAACTCCCCCCACCCCCACTCCACAAGAGAAAGATGAGATTTTCTACTCCTGTAAAGATTTACAGCCTTGGAAACCCACAGGGGCAGTTCTATACTCTGTCCAAAGGGTTGCTATATGTCAGAATTGATTCCAGGGTAGTGAGGTTTTCTTGATTGATATAAATAATTTTGGTGAGTATTGAAAAAAACAGTCAATATTATTTTTAATACACATCCAAGAAGGTCCACATTAATTGTTCACACAACCCTGCCACCTTCTTTCTTTATTTCCTTGGCTCCCACTCTCCTTTCTTCCTCCCTATGGTCTTTTATCTCATTCTTTTTCTTTCAAGGGTTAGCCTAGAAGTTGGAAAATATGACTAATTCTTAACCAAAAGACTAAATTGGTTTTATTGTTGGTGTTATTACTTGGGTTAATTTTTTTTCTTTATTCTTCTTCTATTGGTTTGTGTCATGTAACCCAGAAAATGGGGAAACATTTGGAACATCAAAACACTATCCTTTCTCAGTAGACTACAAGCATTAAAGGCAACAGAGATAAATACTCCAATAATAACAATAACATACAAGGATAGCTAGAGAGATAAATAGATAGATAGAAAAACCACAAAATCTGAGCAGTTGTGGGAAGGAGAATGGGACTAGCCTCATGAATAAATATAGGTTTGCCAGAGAATAGTTGTATATACATATTAGCATATACTACAAATATGTCCATGAATATATTAGTGCATCCAGGAGACATAATTATGAAAATGTCTTAGCTATAACAAAACTCCTTGAGGGAGCGTGTCCTAAATATGGGGGATCAGGAACATAGCTCTGAGAGACCTCAAGATCAATTGGTACAAACTAGCTCACAAAGACAATGTTCTGTATCCATCAGGGAAGTGACTGGGGTCTTCAAAAGCTAGTGAGTAGCAAACTAAAAGTTGGTTCTTGGTCTCACCCTATGTGTTGGACAGGGTTCTCTAGAGAGACAAAACCATATTGCTAGTAATTATATATAAATATATTTATAAAGCTAGATATACAATACAAGAAATGAACCAGTAAATTATATACAGATAGATAACACAAGAAACTAACAGTTAAATTATAAAACAGTGAGACACTAGCAGCCCTTTAAGGCTTGACAGCCGCCAGTTTCCAGTCCCTTTCTGTAGAGAGAGCTGGGCTATGTATACCCAGGCAGCAAACAGCAAGGCAAGTCACCAACTGTCACCAACTGTCGGTCCCCAGCTCCAGAGACGAACATTCCAATCCTGTGGGATTAAATGGACCTCAACTTACAGTGACACAGTCCACAAGTTAGGCATCCCACAGGTAGTGTACCCCTTTAAATTGAGGCACAGAACAAGCAAGGCGAGGCTCACGAAGCCATTTATCCCTCTGCCCGGCGATTAATCCTACTTGTGTTTATCGGCCTGGCTGACACAATAAACTATTGCACCCTGTCTGGAGCAAATAACAGTGAAGAAAATCAAGATGCCTGGCAACAATTAGTCCAAATCAGTAATGGACTATGCGTACCTCAGCCTCTATGATGCTAAGGTCAAAAGAACTAAATGGTGCCTGCCTATCACAAACAGCTGCTCTGAAAGGGATCATGGTACATGATCCTAGATAGAGTGGGGAGTAATGTGTAAGAAAACTGAAAGTCATACTACTACTACCAATAGTAATGATAATAATGATAAAAGATGAGGTTTATTGGTTAGATAGACTAGTGGTCCTTCATCACCCTTCAGGTCTGGAACTGAATTCAAGCCCGTGAAAAATAGACAGGTTTATAAAGTGAACCTTATGAGAATCAAAGATTGCAGCCCTCAGTATGGATTACAACTCAATGTCAAGAAGACACACATCCTCACAACTTGATCAATAGGTACCATGATAAATGGAGAAGTTTGTTGTTGTTTTTATTTGTTGTTATTTGTTGAAGTTGTCACGGATTTTTGTCTTGATGAGGTCTATTATCAATGCTCTTGGAAGCTGCAATCATGAGATCCAATGACGCATTGCATATGGATACATTTGGTGCACAATACGTCTGTAAAGTGCTAAAAAGCAAGGATGTTACTTTGAGGACTAAGGTGCACCTTACCCAAGCCATAGTAATTTTAATTGCCTCATAAGTATGTGAAAGTCAGACATTGAATAAGGAAGGCTGAAGAAGAATTGATATGTTTGAATTGTGGTGCTGGTGAAGAATATTGAAAGTAACATGGACTGCCAAGGGAACAAACAGATCTGTCTTAGAAGAAGTATGGTCAGAGGGCTCCTTAAAGGCAAGGATGGTGAGACTTCCTCTCACATACTTTGGTCATGTTATTAAGTGAGACTAGTCCCTGGAGAAGGACATCATGCCAGGTGAAATAGAGGGACAGTGAAAGAGAGGAAGCCCCTTAAGGAGATGGATTGACAGTGACTGAAACAAGGGGCTCAAACTTGGGAACAATTAGGAGAATAATTCAGGGCTAGGTAGTGTTTCTTTCTGTTTGGCATAGGGTCAATGTGGGTTGCAACTGGCTCAATGGCATCTGATAAGAACAACTACAACAAAATGAATCATAGCACTGAGGAGCACACATTCCTCAGAACCATCAACCATTCAAAAGCAAATAGGCAGTATTTGCCCAAGGCCAAATTCAAAAGGCAGGCAAGGTTAGGGGAGAAGGGTGAATGAAAACAGGAAGCAGAGTTTCAATGGCATGAGTGATATTACATTGCAGGAGATTGTCATCAATGTCACATAACAAAACGTGTATAAATTGTTACGTGCAAAGCTGATTTTCTCTGTAAATCTTAACTCACCTTACAATAAAAAGTTTCTTTTTTTAAAACAAAGACACCATCGTTCATATAATAGACACAGCCAAAGATCTTCTGGACAATCCTAAAATGATCTCCCAAATGATTTGGGTAGTTAGCCCTCCCCAGGGAGTTCTACCCATTGAAACACTGGGCGGTTATGGCGGCAATTATATTTCAGGCCAGAAGAGGCAGCAGAGGCCTGGTTGTTCAAATGCTGCAAAACTACCAGACAATGGGCAAACAGTTTCTTTCCACGGACAACTAGCGGCTCTGTCATATCCATGTATGGTGTTCAACACTTGGCGACAGAATCCAGCCCCCTGGGTTTGGGTGGGGTCTGTTTCTCACCCATGCTTCGCTTGGGATTGTTCTATGGCATCCACAAAGTGGAGTCCTTTCCTTTCTGATGTCCCGAGAAAGCTGTTTTCTCCTTTTTCTCGCTCCGACCCTCTTCCCAAGAAACAAACCTGGGGTTCACTCTGCTTTCCTCTGGTTGATGTTTCTCAGGCAGTTACTTGACCTTGGTTCATTTACTGCAGGTGACCATTAGCAAGTAACTGTACCGTCCTTGGATGGTATTGTTCATGAGCTAGGCTGCGAACTACGGGTTAAAGGTTTGAGTTCACCCAGAGGTGCCTACCAAGAAAGGCCTGATGATATGCCTCTGGAAAAAAACCCACCCCAGCCATGGAAAATTCTAGGGACCGGACTTCTCTAACACACTTGGGCTCTCCATGAGTCCGAGTTGACTCAATGGCAATTGGTTGCTGGTATTCCTGTAAGTAGAAGACAACAATCTTTAAGCAGTCCCTCTTGGATTCATGGGAGGAGGATGGCTTCCTCTGAGAGAACTTCTCAGGGCTCCAAGGGCTCAATGATCTTACAGAAAATGAGAGAAACGATGAGCCTGATGACAGATGATATTGCTATGCAGGCCCCGTTTCAGGATGCTCAAGTTTCCAGGTCTTTCCCTGACTCACAGTGGAGCCCTGTGAGGTTCCAAATAGAAGGGCACCCTTGCTCCCAGGACCTGGAGCCTTGTAGCTGAGCAGAGCAGTCATGATGAGAAAGAGGACCCAAGGGGGAAGTCAGGGGGCTGCTTCACTTGTCTCAGTGTCAAGCAAACAAATGTTTTGGCAGGAAATTTCTCTTCAAGAGTGTTCTGATTTCTTGAAGGAAATCTTTTTCTGAATCATTTCCTCAGGGGAAAACCACTCAACTACCTTGGGAAGGAAGATTTTTCTCCTTCCAAGCTTACCAGGCTGTGCTAACTCACAGAGGAGGTGTGACTAGCAGGCAATGAAACTGATTTCCAGACTCCTATGAAAATCAGCAAGTGCTCGGTTGCTAAGTGAAAGGTCGGCAGTTGGAAAATCCCAGCTGCTCTGCAGGAGAAAGTGGTGGCTGACTGTGTCTGACAAGATGACAGCTTTGGAAACCCAATGGGGCAGTTCTCCTCTGTGTTCTACAGTTGCTTTGAGTTGGAGTGGACTTGACAGTGATAGATCTGATCTTTTTCCCCATGAAAATCGGCTTTCACGAATACATGTGCATTCATGGATGTCTGTGTCTGCTTTGGCATGCATGTGCACATATGTGCCTATTTGCACGTGGATGGATACGTCTGTGAATGTGGGCGTCTCTATTTACTTTGCCATGTGTGTGCACATGTCTGCCTTTGTCAGTATGCATGCGGGCTCAGGCAGCATAAAGAGATCACAGAGAAACTTGGAGAGAAAGAGAAAAGTAACCTATTTTCTCATGGGTCTCCCATACCTGACGGTCTACTGGCATCCACCGCCACGAAGACCAGAGGTCACTTCATGCCATGTGTCCAGCTGCCCATTGCTGGTTGAAGTCAGTCACCAGGGAGGCTGCAGGAGTGATTCCCACCATCTTTCCTGGAGCCCCTCCCACCTTACTCAGCCTCCCTAGACCTTGAGTGAAAGGTGTTTCCAACGTTTTTACATAAAGATTTCTGAGATTGACTGAAGAAATGATTTCATTTGACAAAACATGAAGCTTTGAATTTAAAGATTTGAGGCAAGTGCCCTCCAGAGAGGGGGACACAGGACGGGGCCATCCTCCCTTCCGGTATGCACGGGGGTTGCTATGTGTTGGAACCAACTTGATGAGCACCAGCAAGCAACAACAACAACCAGAAGTTGTCCAAACTTCTGTGGCCTCAACTCGGAAATGAGAATATTAATATTGCCTCCTAGAAAGAACTCAAGGTATGTAAAATTTGTTAATAGGCGTTTGGAAAGTGAGTACATTAAGTGGACTGATGACATTGATAAGGCAATAAGAAACTGAGAAGGCTTCACTAACAGGTGCTTTCACATCTGTAACCAGTAGATTCCTTCCTTCTTCATCTCTTGCGATCTTAATCAGCTCCCACACTTTCCAGGCAGCTTGAGGGATTAAATGTTCAGTCTGATCCTATTATAAGCCTCAGAATCAGAGGCTTTACCTGAGGTTTGAGGAGCTATACTGGGAATGAGGGAGAGTAACCTGTCTTTTCTATTGCTCTCCTATCGCTCCCTCTTCCCTAGCCCTTCCCTGTCTCTGGGCCTGCCTTTCCTCCCTAGAGCATTGGCTTCCGGGAGAACGGGATGGAAACAATGAGCACAATGAGCACATTCCTGACCAGGCCTCTTACCATGCTATCTTCCAACCCTCTCTTGGAAGGGCCTCCACGAAGTCCTCTTATGTCATCTCACAATAACTTGTTAGATACCATTGAGTGAGCTCCTGACTCATAGCAAATGTACACACAAGAGATTGAAGCACCACCAGGTCCTGCACCGTCCTCACAATGGTCATTGTGTGTGAGCCCATGGTTGCAGCAGTGTTGAGGAGATCCTGTCCAAGAAGGCTGTCATTGGGTGGGAGCGGCTGCAGCTTTCAGAGACTTTGGAGGATGCCAAGGTGGATAGTTCACGGCGTATCATATGAGGTCAGCCAGCGGGCCTTGGGGGCCCTTCCCATTATCCATAGATATTTGAAATAAATGGAGGCCCTCAGCAAGATGGGCTGCAGACACCTCCAGGACTCACTTGATCCTTGGGAAGCTCCCTTAGCCTTAGGACACCACCTGTTGGAACTGTGGCTTTGCTGCCTCTCCTGGCTCTCAACTTCCCTCCGAGAGGACTCTAGCCACCCTTCTCCTTCCAGATCCTTCCAGCAGGAGGCAGATATTAGTCTCTATGCTTTTGCATGTGGCCAGTTTTCTAGGGACAGATCAGCCTCTCCCAAGAATTTGGGTTCACCAGAGTGAGCGTGCCCACGAGTCTGCAGAGCGTATGGCCAGGCCTCTGAAGAGAGAACTGCTGGAAGATTTGCCCCTTTTCAAAAGCGCTAATTCCACAGTTGAGAGCTCGTCTCCTGGGGACTCAGTTTGAGTCTCAAGGAGCACATCCCCTTTGACACTGCTGGCAACTCGAGGTGCTGTGGGTCATTTTCTTGCCTTTGAGGTGTGCAAGGGAAATGCTACAATATGTCCCTTCACATGAACCACCAATCCTTATCTGGAGAACTCTCCGAGATGACAGGGATGGGAGGGAGATGTTACTGGGGCACGCTTTCACCTGCACATCTCTCAGGTGAGTCAAACATTTGACGCCCAAAAGTTAAGTATGATGGTGAGAGTTCAGGCTGGGAGATAGAGTGTCTGGGTTCAAATCAAGAGCCTGAACATCTCACCTCCCATGGTTCTCCTGCATAAAACCCAACCCAAGCAGTTTATCACTTCCCTGCTGAGCATCCTACTGAGGTAAGCTAAACTCAGGCTTTGCTGATGTCAGCGTTGCTTGTACCAAATGCCTTTGCCATGTAGCCCTTAGCAATGGCCAGAAGGGCTGCTCATCAAACCGCAGAGCAGGGCTTCTGGCGCACATGTTAAGAAGGGGGCTATTGACAACAATGTCGGTAGTTCAGAACCCACTAGCTGTTTCTCTGGAGAAAAACTGTGGCTGTGTGCTTCCATAAAGATGCCCAGCCATGGAACCCCCCTGGAGAAGGCCATGATGAGCTGGAGTGAGCTCTACAGGAGTGGGATTTTTTACTGTGGATGTAATCCCACCTGGGCAGAGATTTTCTTTGTGACATTAAAGAGGTTGTACCTTACACCAATTACTTGGCTGCTACAAAAGGATTCAATTCAACACTGAAGCAAACTAACTCCAAGGGAAGAAGGCAGCTGCCATGCAGAGAGCTCCAAGGACCACCAACCATGGAGGATATTGAAGCCAAAACAAGAATACCGCCCACCAGCCCTCAGCCCCCAGGGATGGACAAAGAGAGCCTGCCCATCAAGCTGGTGCACTGGCATGATGCTGTCAGCCTCCGGTGCTGTGAGAACATTGACTTTGGTGTGTTAACGGCACCCACTTGCAGTATGTTTGCGATGTCAGCGTGTGGAAACTATGGCAAGCCCCCCTCCCAGCCTCACAGCAGCAAAGCCTCGGCATTAAAACCCCGTGCCTTCTGTCGCGCTTGCTAGCTGTGAGAGGGCAGGAAATGCTTTTGGCTTTTCTGCTCCTTATTGCAACCTCCCTCTGAGGCAGGGAGCAGATGATGTGAGGTTGGAATCTGTTTTGTTTCATCACTACCCTTTGTCATCTCTCTGAACACTGTCATGTGCTCCTCACCAATGCTTCGCCCTCTCTATCACCAAGCCATGTGCTCTTTAAAACATGCACACACACACACACACACACACACACACACACCCCTAATGTTCACATTTTGAGGCACATTTGTCTTTAATTCACTAATAATAACAATAATTATTCAAAGCCACTTTACCATCTGAAAAGAAATCTCTATGCATACACTTAGATCATGGATGCCAACTGCCTTCTTAACAACATTTCCCAATGAAATATTCAGCAGCGATTATATGAAGCCTGAAGCTGTTCATCCAGTTTGTGTTAATCAAAACAAAAACAAGAGAAGAAGGGATCCAAAAGGACATGTAAGATCATAGACTGAAAGTAGCCCCATCGAGCACCGAAGGCTTGTTCAGAAGGGCAGAGCCACAGGTAAAAGCTACGTCTCTCTGGAGTTGCTGGCATTTAACTAGATGCAAAATGTCAGCGCAGGAAATGGCTTGCCCAATGCAAATACTAACAAGGGAGGCTTGTGTTCCTGTGTAAATGGAGCTTCAGCCAATCCGGGCCTTCAGGATCCAGCTCCCATCGCAGCATCCACGGGAAGCACCAGGGGAATGTTCCGTTTGCTTATTTTCTCTCTCTTTGCTAAGAAGAAAAAGAGCCTTTGTGGCCAAGTGGCTACAAGTTGGGCTGCTAATTGCTATATCAGCAGTTTGAAACTACCAGCTGCTTTGTGGCAGAAAGATCAGGCATTCTGCTCCCATAAAGAATTTGAGTCTCAGACACTCCCAGGGGCAGTTCTACGCTGCCCTATAAGTTGGCTGTGAGTCAGTATGGATTCGATGGCAGTGAGTTTTCTCAGAGTAAGAAGTATCTAGGGGTGTAAACAGTTAATGAGCTCTGCTATTAAGGGAAAAGTTGTCATTCCCAACCCACTTAGAGGAGCTGTGAAAGAGAAGCCTGGCAATCTTCTTCAGAATCCTAGGCCATTGAAAAGTTTATAGAATGTATTGACCTTGGTTGTTAAATAGATCCAGGTATATGGTGGAGCATACAGGGACCAATGTCATAAAACTGGGTGGGGGTGGATAAAATCTCTGAGACAGATGCAAAAACTGTGAGGGAATGAGTTGTTGAGCCTGGGGGATCAGGACCATCGTCTCTGGGATTTTCAAAGTTCCTGAGCAATCAGGAAAGGGGCAACAGTTGGTCTCTCCCCATCCAGAGGACAGCAGAAGAGGAGAACTGATTGGGCACAATGAATCAATGACTAGTGACTCAAGCAACGATCACCCTCCACCACTGGAGACCAGAAGAACTAGATGGTGCCTAGCTCCCACTATCGACTGCTATGAAAGAGATCACATTAGAAGGGCTTGATTAGAGTAGAAGGGAAATGTGGGGCAAAACTCAAAATCATGATAAAACACCAAGCTTACTGTTTGGATAAAGGCTGGTGAAATTGCAAGACTATGGTGCTTAGTTACCCTGCAGATCTGGAACTGAACTCATCATGGCTTGATGTTCAACCAAACAATAAACAAGTTTATAATGGGAACAATGACATTAGAGACATACAAATACCGTAGAATAATAGATCACATGAGATCAAAAGACAGCATTCCCCCAAGAACGAAGTTCAAAAAAGTTGAGAATGAAGGAAGCTTGGAGACAAGAAACAAGAAGATGTGGGGGAAGTGATGGTACATTGTGGGAATTGCTATCAATGACATGAAACAAAATGTGTATGCATTGCTCAATGGACAGCTGAGCTGCTCTTTAACCTTCACCCAAATCACAATAAAAATGTTTTTAATCAAAGAAAACATCATGGTTCACTTCTACTCTGACACACACGGGGTGATGAGGAAATAGTGTCAACCGGGTTTGCTGTAGTCCAGCCACTAGACATGTGCTTATGGGAGAAAGAGCATGCTGATGCTGGCAATACTGAGCAGGACCAAGATGGTTTTATTTGCCTGCATCATGAAGATGGTAGCCCTGGTGGTGAGATGATTCAGAGCTCAAGTGCTAACCAAGAAGCCACCCAATTTTAACTCACCCAGCCCTACTGAAGGAGACTTCCCTCCTCAAAAGTGTTGTTGGTTGTGATGTGCCATTGAGGCGATTCTGACTCCCTGTGACGGGAAGGAAAGGCACACTGTGCTATAGTGTTAGGGTTTTCAGCAGCTACTTCCTCTGAAGTGGGCAGTGGAACCCTTCTTTGTATTTTGTTCTTAGCCTGGAAGTTTCCCTGACACCTCTTCACTTGAGGTAACCCTGCTGGCATTTGAAATACCAGTCACGTGGCCTCCAGCATCACAGTAACACACAACTTACCACAGCACCACAAATGGGCAGACAACAACAGGCTAGGAGTCTTCATGGGAGCAGGCAGTCACGTCTTCACTCTCTCGATGGGGATCAGTGAGTTCAAACTGCCAGTCTCTCTGTTACAGCCGCACATGAAACCACTGTGCTGCTAGGTACATTTCCTTAAAATTCTACCTAGAAAAATCTGTGGAACAGTTCTTCTCTGTCACAGAGGGTCACTGTGAGCCAGGATGGGCTCTGAGACACACAAATGCAACACCATGAAGCCACCTTACTCTGTCTTGCTCTTATTTAACTCTATTCTTTTCTGAGCTATCTTTTCCGTATATTCAGAAGAGACTGGCACTGAGCAGTGTTAATTCCACCAAGGCCAGGAAGGAGGTCAAAGAGTCACAAAGGACTATCTCTTTGCTCTCATGCCACCGCACTAAGGAGGCTTGGGTGGCAGCTGGAAACTGCACTTTTCACTCCCTGTCCCTACACTCCTGGCTGAGTCTCCTCAGAGTGAGACTGCCCCTTTACCCAGCTCACTGCATTGGCTGTCTTGCTCTGAAAAGAGAATTCGCACATGTGAGTCTGACTGGGTGACAGATGGGAATCTTAATGCTGCTCTTTGGAATATGAAAGGCCTCGGATCAGAGTGCTGCAGGGGAGTGATGTCTGCAGAAGACCTGCTGGCCTCCCAGTTAGAAAGAAGCCTTCCCCTTTGCCTCAGAGGTACGTTCACTGTGGGTGGCAAGTCAGATCCTTGGGCTGGCACTCTCAGTAAACAGATCATATGGGCACCTTGAGAAGCGCTTGCTCACTGACCCAGCTCCCCAAGGATGTAAATATACCAACCAGGATGACTAAGGACACCAGTGCCAAGAATGATCACATTCTTTGCATGTGTACAAATAAGGTGGGCAGCCACCTTCGCTGATGGTGGCTGCACAGTGAGTGTCTGGAATCACACCTGGCTAGGTGGACCATTGAAAGAGTTGGTGATATGATAATAGGGAGTACACCCCGTTGCAAGTAAAGCTGAGGAAATGGCATTTGAGGAAGCAGGGGCAGCCGGGTCGCCAGCATGAAGGCAGCAAGAACCTTGCTTGTGCCTCCTGTGTTCACTGGTGGCTGCTGTCATCTGGGTTGTGAGGACACCATGGCTACTGCCAGCATTCTCCACGGTCCCTGGTTCCACTCTCAAGTCGCTGGCTTCATCACTACCACTGCCATCGAGTCGATTCTGACTCACAGCAACCCGAAAGGACAGAGTAGAACTGCGGCTGGTGGGTCTGGGGGGCTGTGGATCATTATGAGAGCATTTCTATCTCGCAGTAGCTAAAGGGTCCAAAATGCTGGCCTTACGGTTAGCAGCCCAACTTAACCCACTTGGTCATGAACCCTTGCCAGCTGATCCAGGGAGTCCATTCCCAAGTGCATATCTAAAAGAATGAATGACGAGTACCCAGATGGATGCTGCACTAATCACTATGGGCAAAAGGTAAACAATAAGCCAACAATACCCATCAGTAGAAGAATAGAGAAAATATGATCTACACTGAGTGGGATATACATATAGTCTGCCACAAGAAAACTAAGGCCTTTGATTCGGACAGACTCTGTAACACAGGTGAACGCAAGACATGAAGAGAAAGACGCCAAACACCAAATGCCATGTATTGTGAGTCCATTTAGAGGAAAAATGCTGGACAGGTAAATCCCGTAGAGCCATAGAGTAGATTGGTGGTTTCCCAGGGTGGGGTGGGAGGGGCAATGGGGAATGACTGCTTAATGGCTGCCGGGTCGATGAAAATGTTCTGGAACTGGATAGTGGGAAGCTTTCACAGTGTCCTTAAAACTACTCTTAAAAAGGGGAGAGAAAGAATCTGCAGAAAGCACAGTTCTGATTGACTCACATGAATGCGATCACCAAGAATTGGAATCCACTAGAATTGGAATGGCAGCTAGACTATTGTTTCCTTGGGAGGTGCCTCCACGAAGGACCAGTAGAGAAGGGTAATACTGATAGAGCAAAGGGAAGGGGCCGATAAAGAAATGTCATTGAGTAGGTTCCCAGAGACAGTATAAATCCTCTTGTACTTGTCCCACCCAAAGGCTGAGGGAACTGGAGTGTGGCTCCACCTATCCTCATGTGTCATTGGTTAAAGTGGCATTAGGTCCTGGAGGATGTCAACTCCCCTGTCTGCTCAATGACTGTTCCCTGTGTGGGGAGTTACATGTGCTTCCTGTGAGACCATTGGCATTTATGGGAGTGCTGGGTGACAAGTGCTAATACATGGGCACATTAGCAGCTGCTACAGCAAGTGCTGTACATTTTTAGCTGCTTGAGTCACAGGTGGGCCCTACCTCCTGCCTATATTCAGTGGTAGGGTGTTCAGATGGGGGCATGCGAAAAATAATAAGGCCCTATTCTTTGAAAATAGACATTATTATTATTTTAATCTGTCCCAACCCCCTTTCTTATCTGTCCCTGTGAACTACCTCACTGGCTGAAACATCATTGCCCTGGGGAAGACACCACATTTCAATAAGGTCACAAGGCTGTTTTCATTGGCCCAGTGGAGACACTGACATAAGATGGGTCAACTAGACGCTTTTTCTGGAGCATTTCCAACCAAAAAAATTAAAAAGAAAGTCCCGCTTTTGCAAGTGGCCTGGCATCTAAGAAGCATAATTCAGAAGAACATGTACCGCCACGTGGAGGATGCGGTCTATGTTGCGAGATTACAGCATGTGCCCTGAGAGACAGACACAAAGAACACAGGAACATGCCAGTGGTGGTCAGGAACGGTCGACAGAGCCAGCTGTCCTCTTGTTCTCCCCACCTTTCCATTTTCCTAGGATTCTTTCTTCCAAGTATTGGTCTCTTTGCCTGTTTACAAACAAATGTGCCCCAAATAAGATCCAGATCATAGAAATAGAAGGAAGAAGTTGGATGGAGACTGCAGTTCATACTCCCCGGAAGCCATTCAGACTCCCTGGAAGAAGGAGACACTGTGATGGAATTAGCTCTGGATTCCTGACATTTATTGAGGAATGCTCAGGGAATAAGCACCTGTGGGGGGAATCAAGGAAGGGCACAGGAGGGAAATCTCAACAGAGGTCTCAGCCCTGCCTATGGAGAGTGTCATAGTCAGTGTTCCCTGGAGAAACCAAACCAGTTATATAGCTGAAACTGGAGATATCGATATATCCACCAGGGCTCCTATAGTTAACCACTGCACCGGCCACTCATTGCCATCAAGGTGGACTCAAAGTGACTGTATAAAACAGTATAGAACTGACCTTTTGGGTGTTGGAGACTGTAACTCTTCAGGAGATTACGAAGCTTCATCTTTCCCTCAAGGAGCCCTTGGTGTTTTCAAACTGAGGTCCTTGCTGTTGGATGCCCAATGGGCCACCCACTACGACACCAGAGCCCCAGAGAGTGAGGCTTATTTCTAGGAATTGGCTCACATAGGGGAATGGCAAGTTCCAAATTCATAGGTCAGGCAACAGCCTAAAGAGCTCTGTAGATGTTCATCTTAAAATCCATTGGTTAGGTGATGGGAAAAGACAAGAATAAGAATGGTCAGAACACACCCTAGGGAAACTCTCTTTCTGCGCTGAAGGCCTTTGGCTGATAGGTTTACCCCTTCCCACATTATGGAAGGTATTCTATTTTGCTTGAGACCAACTAATTCATAAGAGCAAATAGATGAGGTGAATAAGCGGCCATCTAGCTCAGAAGCGATAAAGCCCACCTGGAAGAAGCACACCAGCTGGTGCGATCATGAGGTGCCAAAGGGACCAGGTATAAGGCATCATGCAAAAAAATAAAGAATATATATATGTATACATATCTCGGTGTGTGGTATGGATATATATATATATATATATATATATATACCATAGAGAATGAAGGGGGAAGTGCAGAGTGGAGACCAGAGGCCCAAATGTCGACCACTGGAGATCCCCTCATAGAGGGCTTTAGGAGAGGAGATGGGTCAGTCAGGGTGCGATGTAGTACCGATGAAGAACACAGCTTTCCCCCAGATCCTGGATGCTTCCTCTCCCCAACTACCAGGATCCAAATTCTACCTTGAAGGACTGGATAGGGCAGAGGCTGTACACTGGTGCCTATTGGAGCTGGAGGCACAGGGAATCCAGGGTGGATGATACCTTCAGGACCAGGGGTGTGAGGGGTGATACTGGGAGAGTGGAGGGTGTGTGGGTTGGAAAGGGGGAACTGATTACAAGGATCCACATGTGACCTCCTCCCTGGGAGATGAACGCCAGAGAAGGGGGGAAGGGAGTCTCCGGAAAGAGCAAGAGATGACAAAATAACAATCTGTGGATTATCAAGAGCTCATGAGGGAGGGGGAGCAGGGAGGGAGGGGACAAAAAGAGGACCTGATGTGGAGGGCTTAAGTGGAGAGCAAATGCTTTGAGAGTGATTAGGGCAAAGAATGTACAGATGTGCTTTATAAAATTGATGTATGTATATGTATGGATTGTGATAAGAGTTGTATGAGCCCCTAATAAAAAGTTTAAAAAACAAGAGCAAATAGATGAATGCTTGTTTGACCCAAAAACTGGGCACCATAGCCTCGCCACATTGATATGCAAAAGGAGCCATCACAGGGAGCTCTGTAACTGGGACCTGGCCAAGTGGTGACCAGTAGCCTGGGACTTTGTAGCCTAATACGTTGCAGCGAATTGCTTACTAGTTCTCCTCTAGCTATAGTCTTTGTAACTCCCACCAATGACAGGGTGGAACTATGCCACCGAGGGAAGTAGACAGCATGCTAATAATATCAGTAAGGTGCATGGTATCCTCGAAGAGGTGAGACCATTCAAGTAAGACCTGTAGAGCCCTAATGTAGGGATTGGTCGGTTTGGTCATCCTGGGTGAGTTAGCTCAGAAACAGAAAGTGGAGTTTCAAGAGCACCGAGAAAGACGAGCCAGCAGTGGAGTGTGCTCTTTGGACCCAGGATTATTACTCTGAGCACCACCTCTGTCCAGGAGACAGAGATCCCTGACACTGGATGCATCAGGAGATAATGAAAAACAGTGGCAGATAAATAGCTCATGGAAGCAGAGGCAGCAGCACCAAGACCCCAGAACAGGGAGCTCGCCAGCACACAGAATGAGAAAGCTGAGTGTCTTTGGGCCAAGGCTTCCAGACAAAGCGGGCTGCCTCAACGCACTTATCAGCAGAGCTGAAAGAACTTTGTACACGGTCCCAAGCAGAGCAGAGGACAAGGAGCTGCAGGGCAGGGCCAAGGACCAGAAAAAGTTCTGCCTCTGGGCACCACTGGGAAGAGACTGTCCTGACTGAAGAACTATATCCCCAGACATTTCTGATCCTGAATTGTCACCTGCTAGGTCCCCAATTAACTCCAGAATCATAAGTATTGTTTGCGAGTTCTGTGTGGCCATTGCCACTTAAGGATTATCAAACCCAGCAGAGAAGAAGAGAGTGTCATTGTAGGGATGGTTGGTGTCAGAAACTGTGAAAAGAAAGGAGGGTGGAGGCATTTTGATCTCTGTCTCATAGGAATCAGCCTTGGGCTGTTTATCTTGATTTTCCTCCATTGCCTTTTGTGAAGTTACAGGGGGGTCAAATGCCTCCACTATGCCATTTATACCCCTACATTGACAAGTCGTTGGATGAAGGTTAGTTTGGGGAAGGAGCAGACCTTGGATGAGCTCTCATCAGCTGAGGCAATCCTAAAAGGGGCCAGACAGCTGGGACCTTTTCTATCAGTGGCTCTCTCAGCAGCTGGGGAAATCAGTCTCTTGGCCCTGAGAGGAATCTGGGTGACACACTCATCTATGACAATACCCTGAAGAACAAGCTCCCGCAAAAACCTGGCTGAGAACTCTCGCCTAGAAAACAGGAGTGCATGCCTAGCTAATAATAGCCATTTTCTGAAGGCCCTATGATTGGAACTGTGCCTCATTTACAGATGGAAAACTAGAGGAAGGGATTTAAGGTGGCTAAGTTAATAAGTGACAGAGACAAGATTCAAACACAAGTTTGAAGCTGGTACTGTTAGCCTTTTTTCCAGGGCTGGGTTTTAGATGAGGCAAATGAGACACTTGTCAGGCACACAAGGTAAAGAGGCCTTCCCTCTCCAGTGTGACTTTCCCCATAAGTCTGAATCATGGGCCTGGTGTGTCTTATTTGCCTTCCCTGAGTCTCAGAACCTGGTCTAGTCTGATTTGCTATTTGGAGGAATAAGCCAGAATGCTCAAGTACTCTGAGTCAAGACCCATTCTCCCCTGGAATTGTTCAGTGGGACTTACCAGCCTCTTCCTTCGTGTTTCACTTTTCTAGAAAGCTCCATGGAGGACTAGCTCTCATGAAGAGAGCTTCAAAAAGCTCATGGCAAAAATCCATTATTTTTTCGTATCATTTTTCCACACGCTTTTGGAAGCTCCCTCCTCATCCCTTTCCACAGTCTTTCTCAAGGAAAGAGACTGTTGCTGGTTGATATCACATGCCCCTGAGTCTGTTTTCTACTCAGAAAGCTCTGCACAAACTCTATCAACAAATGACGTAGAGTCAAACGTGCTGTGTGTCTTTAAGTTGATGTCAGCTCATAGTGACCCTACAGGACAGAGTAGAACTGCCCCCAAAGGTGTCCTAGGCTGAGATCGTTATGGGACCAGCTCGTCAGGTCTTTTCCCCTTTAGAGCCCATGGGTAGGTTCAAACTACCAGCCTTTTGTTTAGCCACCCAGTCCTTAGCCATTGTACCACCAGGGCTCTTTAAAACAGGGATTAGGTTGATTAATTGTATAATCTCCAGCCACATTTGAAAGCTGCTTCCCAGAACACCCTTCCCCAGATTGTTGATTAAGATGGGCATTTGGGGACTCATTTCTTTCTCATTTGTGTAAGTGCACTCTATGAGAGGGGTTTCCCTTCATAGATAGGTGATCACATACTATTTTTCCAAATTGAACCACTCTTGGTGGTATATTGGGTTAAGAGTTGGGCTGCTGCTAATGGCAAAGTTAATGGTTCAAACCCACCAGCTACTCCTTGGGAGAAAGATGAGGGTTTTCTGCTCCCGTAAAGATGTGCAGTTCTGAAAATCAGCAGAGCCAGTCTATTGTGCCATATATGAGGTAAACCCCATGGCAGTGGATTTGGTTATGGTTTGGGTCTGTGGGGGAAGTCCTTAAGTCATTCTTTAGTCACATGGAGGAGTCCCTGGGTGGTGCAGTTGGTTAACATAGTGGGCTACTAACTCATAGGTTGGAGCTTCAAGCCCAGCCAGAAGTGTCTCCGAAGAAATGCCTGGTGCTGCATTTCAAACAACAACAACAAAATCAGTTATAGAAAAAAACAACAGAATGTCGTTCTACTCTGGCCCAAAGGAGTCCCTATGAATCAGAGTTAACTTCATGGCAACTGGCATGGGTTTGGTCCATGGGAAAAAAGAACCCTTCATAATTGCCTCCATGCCCAATAGTTCCTTTCCTGTATCCCTAGACCACCCCAGCACCCTCAGCATCTTGCCTTATAATTGCCATGGGTCCGTCTCTCTTCCCAATGGGCCAGGCCGTGATGCAGCCGCTGCCGACACAGAGGGATTGTGCAGTCCCTGCATGATCTACAGTCCTCATGACATATATCTTGAATGAAGATTAAGTGATCCTCTCTAGAGCTTAGCTCAGGGGAATCCACTACCTCAGCTGGAACCGAAGTGGTGCCAGACCAATATCTGTTTTTAAAAGATAGAAGGACATTCCTAATCTTTGTGGAGAAACAGAGAGGATTTAGTGAAATGTTTCTGCAGTTGAGGCTACAGATGATCTGTTGACATGGTCTAAAAGGTTGTAGGTGGTTTAATGTCTCTGGGTACCATCAATTTTGCATTTTGTCCTGACTAAGCAAATTGGTTGGGATTTCGGATTACTAACAAGGACCTTCAGAAAGAATGTGGTTGCAGGAGCAAGTTTAGAAAGGAAGGAGCTTTGAAGCAGCCCTCACTGAGTACCAATCCAAAACTCTGTAACCCAGCACCTCAGAGGGCTTGATCTGGGATGGACTATGGCAGCAGCACCATGAGCCACTTCCTCCAGTGGCCCTGACTGTAGGCTCAGAACCTGCCTCTGATTGGCAGCTGAGAGATACTAGGACCGTCACCTGCCACATCGCCTGCATTTCTCCTGGCAGTAAGAAATCCCCAAAATACACTATGTTCGGGCAATCTTTCCAGCCTACAAGCAGTTGTTGCTTATCTCTGTTAGCTTTGTGCAGGGGAACAATCAGGCTTTGAAATGGAAAGACTTGCATGTGTGTGACTCATGAGGTTAAGAGACCAACGCATAACCACTATATTACCAGGGTTCCTTCCTCTGGAAGGATAGGTAAGCAACAAAAGGACCATTTCTCTTAAAACCTCTGATCGAGAGTGGCACACAACTCCTTCCACTTTTATTCTATTGGCCAAGCCCTTCGCTGGCAGGGCAGGAAAGTTTACTCTTTCCTTGGATGACTAGGAAGTGAGTGAAATTTTGTCATCTCATACAAAGGGAAAAGGGAAACATGCTCTATGATCAAATAAGTTTAAAAAAAAGTCAAAATATTCATAGAATCTGCCGAGTGTGGCAAAAACATGAGCACTCCCATTGTAGAAGAAACACTGCTCTCCGAAACCACACTGTGCCTGGCAAGGGAGGCTGGGAGGATGTATGCTTGATCACTTTGGCCAAGTCATTAAGCAAGGCTGATCAGTAGAAAAGGAAATCGTGTTTGGTGCGGGGATGTGTCATTGGATATGCAGGCGATTCTCCTTGAGATGTATTGGCCCACAACTTTGGACTCACATACAGCAGTGACCATGAAGATGGCATCGGACCTGGCGACATTTCATTTTTGTATATAGAAAGTTGACACAAGCATCTCCTGGTGGTGTAGTGGGTTACACATTGTGTCCCTAACCTTAAACTCAGCAGATCAAAAACAGCAGCACTCGGTGAGGGAAAGATGAGGCTTTCTACTCCTGTCAAGAGTTACAGGCTCAGAAACTCATGGGGGCAATTCTCCCCTGTCCTACAAGGTCGCTATGCATCAGCAGTGACTCAATGGCAGGGAGATTAAGTTGATATTACCTATTTTAGAAAACCGTTCTGATTATTCAATTAAGTAAGGCAGGTGCAGCCCTGTCACACAGGGTTTTTTTTAGATAGCACAGTAGTGTCCACTCACTCATTAGCTCAGTGTGTCTAGAAACCCAATGTGTATTTCCACCTGGGACAAGTCAGGTTGAAGACACTGGGGATTCGTGCTTTGTTGAGCAAGCCTTGGAATTGCAAGAGTGCTAAAAAGAGGTCAACGTTCCTGTTTTTATAACTCTCTCTCACACACACAGACACACAGACACACGGAGAAAGTGGTAAACTTCACAGAACGTAGTGGGGACTTCACAGAAAGGGGGGTTGATAGCCGTGAACAGGGTTGGGATGGGTCTTGTTCTATCCATTTGAAAGTCTCTAGGCTAAACAGAAATGTCCTGGTAGTATAGTAGGTTCGGTGTTGGCCTACTAACCACCAGGTCAGCAGTTCTGAATCCACCAGTTCCTCCATGGAAAAAAGATGAGGCTTTCTATTTGAGTAAAGAATTATAGTCTCAGAGACTCATTGGGGCATGTTTATTCTTCCCTATAGGGGCGCTGCGAGTCAGAATGAACTCAGTACAGTGTGCAAATAACAAGCTGTGCTAATACCATTCCAGAGAGACAGTGGTGTTCCAGGGACATTGGTTTCGCCTGGCCCGTGACCCTGAGGAAACATGAGGTCTTCAGGTCCTCTCCTGCTGCTCTTCTTTACTATCCTCCCATATCCTCCTCTGCACTCCCAAGTGGTGGGGATGATTTATAAACACAGAAATCCACTTACTCCTTTGGAAAAGTGGTTTACTTCACCCAAAAATTCGGAGAACTGTGTCGTCTCCCTTTCAAAGTAAATTATACGATGAACATACAATATTGATTGCAGGCATGTGGATTCTTAATCCTCAAGTTCCCATGAAACCCTGCTTTCCATGGCAAATCAGACCGCCATTTCAGAACGCCAGTATTGCCAGGAGAAAGGAGCCTCAGCAGCCACCACTGCTCCACAGCCTGCTTTTCACGGTCACACGGGGATGTCAGAGTGCCCCACACCTCATGCACTTGACTCAGTGCTTGCTTGCAGGGGTTGCATTTCGTTAGAGCCCAACAACTTCCGAGCATTGGCAAATTCCCTCAACCAAAGGTGGGCAGCGGCCTCAAAATGTCACCAGTCATTAACCACCAGCAGGGTTGCGTTATGCTCGTCAGTGCCATCATGTGCAAGGGGAAAGACAATTCCCACAGGCTGCCAGCTGTGTTTAAGGAGGGAATGCCAAGTGGGGAAGCTGGGGGTCCTCACCCCAGCAGCCACAGTTCCTGGCTCCAGGCCCTCCCCCAGGCTGTGCCAGGACGAAGAGCCTGGACTCTCAGAGACTCCATACCTCGATTTCCACTCAGGTTGTGTTGTGTTGATCATTCCTTCCCTAGGCTGCCACCCATCTGTCATTTTGTCATCATTTTGTCATTTGTCTATAGCTGTGATTGCTGTAAGCGGTGTCACCAGCTACGATTATAACCAGAGCAAGCCACTCTGGACACGCTTCACCAGAGCATCCAAGCTAGGACACACTGGGAAGAAAGACCTGATGATGTACTACTGAGAATGAGTCCATGGAACCCTGTGGATCAAAAGAGAATACCGTCCAAACAAGTACTGGAAGAGGAGCACCCTAGGTGGGAATACACTCACACTATTCAGTGGGAGGACTCCCTGGGTAGTGTTTGACTAGCACCCAGGAGGTCGGCAGTTAAATCCCACCCAGAATCCAAGAGGTGCCTAAGGAAGGTAGGCCTGAAAATCTGCTTCCAAAAGGCCACAGCTTTAAAAACCCTATGGAACAGTTCTACTCTGAAATGCATGGGGGTCGCTATGAGTCCAAATGGACCGAAAAGCAGCTAATAACAACAACACTGTATAAAGAACAACACTGCAAGTCCTTAGGACAAAATACACAGCAGGCGCAATAGCCTCAACCCCACAGGATAGGGCAAATTATTTTCCTTTGTACCAGAGACCGGAACTGTACAACGGAATGAAACCCTGCCTGCTCTTCTGTCATCACCACAGTCGTTGGTCCATGTTGAGCCCATTGCTGTAGCCACTGTGGACATCCATCTTATCAAGGGTCTTCTTCCCTCTTGCTGCCCCTGTACTTTAACAAGCATTATGTCCTTTCTTAAGAACCAGCCTCTCCTGATAGCATGTCCAATGGATGTGAGATGAAGACTTGCCATCCTCACTTCTAAGGGGCATTCTGGCCGTGCTTCCTCCAAGAGGGATTTGCTTGTTCTTCTGACAGCCCAGACGACTTTCGGTATTGTTTGCACATCATTCACATGCATTGATTCTTCTTCAGTTTTCCTTACTCACTGTCCAGCTCTCACATGCATATTGACCATTGAAACTACTTACCTTGAATTCAGAGCTTAGGGTACACTACTCAAAGCCACATAGCTTGTGAGCGGCTTAAACATGTCTGCTGCCAGGATCTGTCCAATTCATTTTATTGAAACATCATACTCAAAAGGTGCTTTAGGCAAACATATTTTGTCTTTTGACTACATGTCCCAATAATATAACCAGGCTCAGACCCTCACATTGTAATGATTCAGCTATATGTCTGAGAGGAAAAAGACCGCCAACCATAAAACTGATGGGAGAATAGGTACTGACTGTCACCTGCAATGCCATTCCTTCAACAAATATTTATTGAGTGTTATTCAAATGACAACATTTTGCAAAGCTTTAAGAAGACCCAGATGCAGAGAACACAGTCCCTGCTCACAGGAGACTCACAGATACTGCATCAGGGCATTCAGATCAGGGACACCACAGATAGATGCTGAAAGAAAAATCATAAAAAAAAAAATAGCAACCACGCACGGAATCCAGGACAGATAAAATCCTCAGGAACAATAATGGGAGTAGCGATACAGTGGTAGCTTTTTAATCTCCCATCATCTTGCATAGGGGTGGAGTCCAGACTGTCACTCAGGCCATAGCCAGTGAGGTCTCAATGTGGGCATGGCCTTCTCTTGAGGATTCTGGCAACTCCTGTATTCTTTCCTGGGGGTGAGAGACACCCATGACTTGATATTCCTGCTGACAAGATACATGGATCTACATTGATGGCAGCCAGAGCCTTGAATGGGGAGGAGTCATGTGGAGACCCATGCCACTTTCCACCTCTACTGGGTCCTTAAGACATTCCACTGACTGCCCTGTGATCTTCCAGCACTTGGTTTCATTGCATGTGTTGCATAAGTCTGAAAAAAATTTACACACTGTTATTGAATATATGTGTTAATTTCGTACTTATGGACGTGGTCTGGACTGGGCTGGGATGTTTTCTTAATATACAATTATTCTTCTATATAAAGCTTTTTTAAGACACATGAGTGTTTATGAATGTGCTTCTCTAGTCAACTCGAACTTACTCAGATACCATGTGGGCACAGGGTGGCTGTGTAGGGAAGGGGAGGGAAAGGGAACTGATAACAATGATGGATTTAGAACACACAAACACACAGCCTAGGGGCCGAATAACAGAAATATGGGTAGAGGGACACAGAAGACGGTGTGTATAAAGATATTAATTTATATATAATTTAGTAAGGGTGTGAGGGTTGAGGAAAGAGGGAAAAAACCGGAGCTGATATCAAAGGGGTCAAGTAGAATGATAGTGTTTAGAAAATGATGGTGGCAGCATATGTACAAACTCGCTTGATCTAATTGATTTATGGATTGTTATATTATCTGTCAGAGCCCCCATTAAAATGTGTTCTTTTTTTCGATAACAACATAAACTCACTGCCATGGAGTCAATTTTCACTCAGTATAGAACACCCCCTGTGGTTTCCTCGCTTGCTATTCTTTAAGGAAACAGAAAGCCTTTTCTTTCCCCTGCAGAGTGGTTTCAACTATTGACTTTGAGATTAGCAGGCACCATAGCACCATGATTCCTAAGGATGCTGATACAAAGGAAGAACCTTGTGGAACATAATTTAAAATTCTTTAACTATCTAGACTTACTTAACTGGAAGAGTCCCAGAGACTATGACCCTGAGTTACTCTTCAAACCTTGAATTGAAACTGTCCCCTGAAGTCATCTTTAAACTAAATAACAATTTAGCTCTTAAAGGATTGCATCCTTGAGTATTGCAGTCTTTAAAAATCAGCACAAATCTAAATGGGCTACAGATAATTCAAAATATATGTGAGAGGGTTGTGGCAGAGAGATTAAGTAAAAAGAAACACCTAGAATAGAAAGAACAAGAATGTTAATTCAATATGAAGAGTGTGACCAATGTCACTGAACATTGTGTCCAGAAAGGGTTGAAATGGAACAGATTTTGCTTTGTATGTTTTCACATATCAAAATTAAATATTAGTAGAAAAAGAGAGACTCGCATCTGTATGAGGCAGACTACCAAATACTGGGTTATATATAATGCTAAGTATTGAATATTATCCCATTTTCATATGGCAACTATGGAAAGCCAAGGATGGAGTGAGGCATTCACAGGGGAGATGGCATTTGAATTATCCAGGAATATGGCTAAAGAAGATGCTCATTCCCAAGTGTTTCCACTGGGTTCGCAAACACATCAGCAAATGAATGTCAAATAACCCGTCTCACCCTCTAACTCAGAGCTGTGCAACCGAACTCTCTTCTATGATGAAAATGTTCCAGAGCAGTGATTCTCAACCTGTGGGTCGCGACCCCCATGGGGGGGGTCGAACAATGCTTTCACAGGGGTCATCCGATTCATCACAGTAGCAGTATTATAGTTATGAAGTAGCAACAAAAATAATTTTATAGTTGGGGGGAGCACCACACATGAGGAACTATATGAAAGTGTCAACATTAGGAAGGTTGAGAACCATTGTTCTAAAGGCATGACATCCAATCTGGTAGCTACTACATTTTATCAGGACAGACCAGTCCATGGAAAGGGACATCATGCTTGGTAAAACTGAAGGTCCACAAGAAAAGAGACTGACCATCAAGGAGATGGGCTGACACCATGGCTGCAACAATGGACTCCAACCTAACAACCATGGCGAGATTTGGCACAAGATCAGGCAGTGTCCTCAAAGTAACATCCTTGATCTTCAGTCTTTTTAAAAGATCTGTTGTAGCACATTTAGCCAATGCAACGTGTCATTTGATGTCTTGACTGATGCTTCCTTGAGCATTGATCTGGCTTAGGGTTTAAAAATTCCCCTTGGCTTCTCAATCATACAGGAGGCCCACACAGTGATCATCTTTCCTCACTACACAGAGTGTCATGCCCCACTCACATTGGTCTCCTTGCTTTTCCAGGAAGAAGCTTGGAGAACCCAATCACAAAGCCTTTTGCACTGACTGTCTCCTACCTGGAACACTTTCCCCACCGCCACATGGCCACTCCTGTGTCTTCCTGCCTTATTCAAGTACTGCACTGTCAATGAGATCTTCCTTGGCTGCGATGCACTACTTGCCCCAAGTTTCCCATCCAGCGCAGTTTAGTGAGAAAAATCTCACTACTACCTGCAGGGGGGGAGCCTCGGCACTGGCATCTCAGAAAATGGAGCATAATCAGAACAGAAATGCGACCCTACCTCTCACGCTAAAAGGCTGCTAACTGCAAGATCTAAACCACCACACAACCAGCCACTTCTCAGGAGAAAGGCTGAAAGTTAGTCGCAGAAACCTACAGGGGAAGTTCTACCCTGTCTTATAGGGTCATTATGAGTCAGTATCAACTCTATGGCAGTAAATTTGCATTTGGGGGGGGCGCGTTCTAAGGAGCTCTGGGTCACATACCCTGATCAATCCAACTGGCAGCTGCATCAGCTGGCTAAGGCTTCAAAAGACTGAGTAGGTAACCCAGAGCTCAGTGCTGTTGGCAGAAACTTGTGGGGGGTCAGAAGGACTTGAGGTGATGGTGTCCTTCTCAGTGGCCTCAGATAATCTTCTCCCCGGTCTGGGCATCAGCATCTTCTTTGCAAAATGGGATGATTGCATTAGAGAACCACTAAACTCCTACATACCTGAGCAACCAGGAAGCAATTGTGAATCCTGGAGAGGAGCAAAGACTATGCTGGTGGCTCTGCAAATCTTGGGAAGCTTGGATTCGATGCGGCTGGAACTGTCCACTACGAGGCACCAAGAATCCCGAGAGCTGTAGTTCAGGTCTCCCCCTTGCCTGTGTACCATGGAAGATTTAATAAATGTTCTCCTCATGCTACCTTTAGGATCCTTGGTGGCAAAGTGGAAAAAATCCCTTCACATTGGCCTGTTAACTGCAGGGTTGGCAGTTCAAACGCACCTGCTGCATTCCTGTAGGAAGGGCAGCTTTCAACTCCCACAAAGAATTGTTGTTTCAGAAATCCACAAGGACAGTTGTATCCTGTAACTATGAGTCAGAACTGGCACAATAGCAGTGCGTGAGTGAGCTTTAAACTACATTTGAGACTGTGGTCTAATTTGAATTCCCCTACCTGTTCATTGGGTGTCATGGGAAGAGAGTAGATAGGAGAAAAAAGGGTAGAAGGCAGTGAGGGAGGAGGGTAGAATGTACGGGAGTAACACATTCTGGCAGAAAATTGTGTGTATGTGTGTGTGTGCGTGTTCTATTGCAATTCACACAGATTATGGGTGGGGGAGGGAACTGAAAAAGTAAATATCCATGAAAAAGAAAAATTTTTTTCTTTGGTGATTTTCCTTTTGTTTAGCTAAGGGATGGAGAATGTACTGCATGGGCGTGACCAGCCACTGGACCGGTGCGCTGTTAACACACCCTCCTGCCTTTGCATGCTGGGGGCCTCTCTGTAAACAGAAGTGACTTGTGACTTCTGTTTTCCTGGGGCTCCAAAGAGAACCCGAGAATAGAAGTTCTAAATCGTGAACAAAGGAGAGACAAAGGGTTAATGAGAGGACAGAAGTTTGAAGTTTCATTGGATGAACACAGCGCCAGCATCCAACAAACATGCCAAAGGCTGAACTCTGCCCGGAAGTAATGAATGAGCACTGCCTTTAGCCCGTGTCCTCACTCTCCCCGTCTCCTGCACTCCAAGCCAGCCTCACTAAGAGTAGTCAAAGGTGACATGGTGGTCCTTTCATCTCTCTCTGACCCCTCACGCTGCCTTCACCTCTATCCAAGTTGCTTGATCCTTCCCCCTTCTCCCTGATTTTCCTCGTGGAAAGATCTAATTCCTACTAACTGGTAAAAGTCAGTTAGCACACAAGAAAGAAGACATCTCCTTCCTCAGCCTATGCTGCAGAAAAGGAAACTCGGGCTTGAGCTCATTTGCCCAACTGTCAAAGGTCCCATCACGGGCAGGGCCATGATGTGAAAATTCAAGCAAGCAGCCCCAGAGCCAGAGTTCCCAACCCTCATCCACTGCAGTTCAAGTTCATGGGGTGAAGTGGTGAAAAGCTAACCAGAAACTGAGAGTTAATGTAGATACCCAAGCCTTACTTGCCAGGGCACTCACTCACTGCCATTGAGTCAATGCTGACTCATAACAACCCTATAGGACAGGGTAGAATTCCCCTGTGAGTTACTGAGTATGTATCTCTTTATAGCAATAGAAAGCCCCATCTTTCCCTTGTGGAGTGGCTAGTGGTTTTAAACTGTTGCACAAAGCATAACCATGAGACCATCAGGACTCCAAAACATGCCAGGGCAATCAATGGTTCTGTGAGATCTCTCAGGATAGAGATAAACCTTGCTCCTTGGCTACACACGAGAAAGCATTCACCTCCAAGCCTAGTTTGTGATCCAAGTGAGTTTTATGTGAATTAGAAGAAGTTTCATGTTTATAAAGGCACCTGCAGGGCTCTTCAGAAATGTGCATCTCCTTAGAAGCTTCCCTGAAAGTCACGAGGTCTGCTCTGTGCTCCTGCCTTTTAAATTACTCCCAGAGGTGGGGCGTGCTGGTGACCCTGGTTGAACTCATTGGCTGAACTGAATTCACCTGGCCTTGGTGGGCCAATTCAGGTGCAGAACACAGCCAGGTGTACCTCCCCTTCCTGGCTGGGAACCTGAGCCTTTGAGCATGCGCAGTGTACCACTCGTTCATGGGACAAAGGCTCAGACTGCTGACCATGCGTAATGGATGCCTCAGTCCCTAAGCTAAACTACCTAGCAGTTCCAAAACCCCACTGTTGTGTAGTGTTCATGAACTTTGGCAGGAACACATCCTTACCACGAAGAATCCTGGTGGCCCAATGGCTAAGCACTTGGGCTTTAGACCGCGGTCAGTAGCAATACATGAGAAAAAGGTCTTGCCATTGTAAACATTCCACCCCACTGCCATCAAACGCAAAGGACCTCTGGTGACATGGCGGGCTACTCACAGAGTTACTAAATGCAAAGTCAACAGTTCTAACCCACCAGCTTCACTGTGGGAGAAAGATGAAGCTATCTATTCCTATAGAGACATAATATCTCAGAAACCTATAGGGAAAATTCTACCCTGCCATGGACTACTAAACGAACAACCTAATCTGTCTTGGAAGAAGTCAGGCCAGAGTGCCCTTGACAGCATATATGGCAAGATTTTGCCTCCCAAATATGTTGGACATATTGCCTGGAGAAGGACATCCTGCTTGGTAAAGTGGAGGGGCAGTACAAAAGAGGAAGGCCCTCAACGAGCTGGATTGACACCGTGGCTGCATCAATGGACTCAGGCAGAGAACAAATGTGATGATGGTTCAGGACCTGGAAGTGTTTGGTTCTGTTGTGCATAGGGTCACTTTGGGTCAGAAACCACTCAATGGCACCCGACAGCAACAACAACAAGTATATAAGATCACCATGAGTTGGAATCAACTCGATAGAAAGTGGGCTTTGGGTCTGTCATGGAACCAACCCTGGCTCATAGCGACCCAATCATGGGATTCTGAGGCTGTAAATCTTCATGGGAGGAGAGGGTCTCATCTGTCTCCTGTGGAGCAGCTGGTAGGTGTGAACCCCTGACTTTGCAGTTGACAGTCCAACACTTCCCTTAAAGTACCCCCCGGGGCTCCTTTGGTAATGATGACAGACTAGGAAACCCAATGGGGACATTTCTACTCTGTCACATGAAGGCATCCTATGCAGAATGGGCTCAACGGGAACTAACACCAACCCCACCACTTTTAACACCATCCCAATCTTACAGACTGTGCTAGGCTCTTGAAGGAATTGACTTTTTGCACTTCCACTGAGCGAGCTATGAGCATGCATGCCAACACCTAACTCCCGGTCCTGAACTAGGGATCAGCTGCACATGTAAGGATGTGCTTCTAATGTGGAAGGAAGTAAAGAGAGGGGATCTGGAAGCAGGAAAAGCCAGGAAGCAGGCGTCACTAAGGCAGACCCCTTTCCTAAACCAACTTAATTAGCATATCACAGATCCTGGCTCAGAGGTGATGTTCAAAGAAGAATTGTTGACTGAATACACAAGGGCAGGAACAGAATAAGTAAACACAGAAATGTGCTAATGACCAAATTGACTCACAGTTCTGACCCTGCTCTTCTTCTTCCAGGTTCTTCTCTAGTTGCTAATGGTATTTGCTCGAACTCTCACAAACACAAAAGGAGCCCTGGTGGCCTAGCAGTTAGGCAGTGGGCTGCTAACCACCAAACTAGCAGTTCTAAATTAGCAGGCATTCTGAAGGAGAACAACAAGCTGTCTGATCCTTTAAAGAATTACAGTCTTGGGATTGCACAGTGGTAGCTCTACCCTGGCCCATAGGGCTGCTCTGAGCCTGACTCGACTGGACAGCAGTGAGTATGGGTTTGGTTTGGTTTTCACAGGTACCCCGATCCGTTGGTGGTCTTGGTAAATTGCACACGCTGGTTCAGTGGACCTTGTGTAGGGCTTGAGAATTTGCACATCTAACAAGCTCCTGATGTTGCTAGTCTGTGACCATATTAGGGGTGGCAAGGCTCTGGACTACCCGGGTCTTCCTGGTGGCTGCTGTCACAGCGCAAGTTCCCAAGAGTGCACCGCTACTCATTTCTTTGGAATGATTTGGACTGAGTTTTCCCAGCCATTTCATCATGGTTTTTGGCTATTTGTTCCATGACACTGAAATGTTTGGACCTGACATACGCAGCTCAGGCTGTATTATCTATCTTCTCTGCCCTCTTGGATTGGAGATGGATCACCTATGAAGCGATGAGGGAAAGAAGGGTTGGGTGTCCCCGGGTAATGTGAACAGTTAGCGTGCTCAACCACTGCTGATTAAAAGGTTTGCGGTTCAAATCCAAGGCCCCTCAGGAGAAAGGCCTGCTGATTGACATCGGAACGACCAGCCTTTGAAAGCTCTGTGGGGTCCCGTGGTGCTGACCCACACGGCATCACCGTGAGTTGGAATGGACTCCTCAGAAACGGGTTTAGTAAGCAGCACAAAGAGGAAACTCCTTGGTGAACTGGTGGCCACGGTAGCTAAAACCATGGGCTCCAACATACTACCCCTGAGGCTGGCAAAGGACCGGGCAGTGCTGCCTTGTGTTGCAAAGAAGGTCCCTGTGATGTCAGAATGACTGGACAGCACTAACAACAACAAAGAATGTCAGGGCCCTTCACTTCCCCAGACCACTGACCAGGTTCAAAGACCCGCATGTGAGTATAGTTTCACAGTTAGACGTGTTTAGAAAAAATAATGTTTGCAAAAGTAAAATCTTGGTTTAATTTTACAGAGCATGAACAATTAGTAGAACTCTTAAGGTCCACCGGAACCTCTTTAGGGTCCCCTCCACTTGCTCACCACCGATAAGTCGATTCTGACTCATATTGATCCTACAGGAGAGGTTAAAATTTCCCCTGTGAGTATTTCTGAAACTGTAGCTCCTTATGGGAATAGAAAGCCTCCTCTTTCTTTGCAGCTGGTGGGTTCAAACTGCCAACCTTGTCTTCAGCAGCTCAGGACTGACTTGTATCTCTATGAAACCAAAATCTACCTCACTGCCAGGGAGGTGATGCTGACTCATAGTGACCCTATGAGGCAGAGTAGATCTGTCCCTGTGAGTTTCTGAGACTGTAATTCTTTATAGGAGTAGACAGACTCTTCTTCACACAGAGTGGCTGGTGGTTTCAAAGTGCTGACTTTGGTGTTAGCAGCCCAACATGCAAACAGTATGCCACCAAAGCTCCTTTTGTACCCCTATAAGTAGATAAATATTTCTCTTATATCTGTGTTTCAACCAATGGCATGGCTATAGAGGAAAAAAGGCCATGAGTGTCAAGAATGATTTGAAAATGTGGAGTTCTTTTGGGAAAGGATATATATATACTTGTGTATATAAATACAATTCTGACGGCAAGAGTGGTCAGGAGTTGGACTACTGTTAACTCAAGGTCAGCAGTTTGAATGACCAACCGCTCGTCTGGAGAAAGAGGAGATTTTCTACTCCTCTAAAGAATCACAATCTCAGAAACCCACGGGGGCCATTTTACTCAGTCCCATGGGCCTGTGAGTTGGAATGGATTTGATGGCAGTGAGGGCATGTAAATATGCAAACACCCACCTCAGACTTAGGGTTTGACCTGCTCCCTCATCCCCGGGAGCATCTGCAGTCATGGACTTGGCCTTCTGTGAAGAACCCATTAATGCACCGCCACAAAGAGAATGAGTTTCCTCTGTGTCAGTCCATTACCCTGCCAACGTTCAGGATGGAGCCAACACCCTTGGTCTCCCAGAGAAATTGGCTCAACATCCCCCTGATGTGGTTGCATGACATAGGCCACTCATGCAATGCACTGCATGTGCTCTATTTAATGCACTATCACCAACAAGTCTACATGGGTGGTAAGTCTGAAAACCTTGCCCAAACAGCTGGCTTCACCAAAGTATATGGAATCCTGTGGAGTCGTCGACCAGTTCGACTCTGCACTGGCTGTACGTTGGCATTGCCAAGGGGGCTTTCTCACTGACCGTGACCTGAATCCTGCTTCCACTAAGCCTTGCTTCATTGGCCTGGGATGGCGCCAGGCCAGTGGGAGGCTGGAAAGCTCCTAAGGGATTCCAAAGTATGACCAAGGGTGAACACTACTGCTTTTGGCCATCACATCCGGGAAGGCCCTTGGGACTTTGCCACTCAAAGTATCATAGGTCAAGGAACCAGCAACATCAGCATTAGCTTCTCCCACGCTAATGCCATCGAGTTGATGCTGACTCATAGTGACCCTACAGGACAGGATCGAACTGCCCTTGTGGGTTTCCCAGACTGTCATTCTTGCCCGGAGTCTACAACCTCATATTTCTCCCAAGGAGTGGCTGGTGGTTTAGGACTACTGTCCTTGTGGTTAACAGCCCAAGAGTACCAGGGCCTCTAGAACTGCTGGATCCTAGACCCCACCCTGAACCCACAAAATCAGAATCTGCCAATCCCCAGCCTGATTTCCAGGAACCTGGGTAAGTGCATGCATGTGAAAATTTAAGAAATACTTTCTTAGAAACCATTACTTTCCAGAACAAACTCCTCCTGACAGAGGTGCAGAAATGGAAGCCCATTAGGCCATGCTCGC
This sequence comes from Tenrec ecaudatus, assembly GCF_050624435.1. Lineage (NCBI taxonomy): Eukaryota > Metazoa > Chordata > Mammalia > Afrosoricida > Tenrecidae > Tenrec > Tenrec ecaudatus. The sequence goes on along the minus strand of NW_027457553.1, from coordinate 329,927 downwards.
CTAGAAGCAATTGGAGGTCTCAGTGCTCCTATATCCTGGCTGTCATCCAGATTTCCTTATTCTCACCTGGACTGTTGTCACTGCAGCAGGTACTGGTGAGTCCTCAGCACGAACAGCCCCAAATTAGGTCTAGAGACACAGCTCCCATTTTAGAGTAGTACAATCCACAGTTTACTGTAGAGTTTCTGGCTTTTACTGGCTTGGGGTAGGGTCTAGTGGGAAACGCATCTTATCAAGAGCCATTATGTATTCTGGATGTGCACAATGAGTTTGTCTTGAGGCATATTTATGTCTGATGTTGTTATGTATTCTCTTTCTATCCCATGCAACGTTATTTCTTTGAAAATTTATATTTGCTTTTAATTATCCAGACTTATAAGTGATTTATAGCTAGGTCTGATGGATTGGAATCAGATGACCACACCTGGATTAACCATGGGTCCTGGTGACCATTAGGCACTTCTTTCCATGAATGATATTTTCACCTGAGTGAATGCATTCACGACTTTTCTTCTCTTAAGATAAATAAGCAGGTGGGTATCATTTTGCTATGCTGGCACTTCCTTGTGCTGTTTTAAGTTTACCCAGCAATTTTTAAAAAGAGAAACATATTACAACTGTCACACACTTTATAATTCATGTGGAAAAATTTGGGGGAGAGCTAAATAGAGGTGACCCGTGGTGCAGTCTTACTTACTGCGTGTTACAAGGTACTGAAATCTTATATACATAAACACTAGAAACCAGGAGAGAAGAAATGGTGGTTCCATGGCAGAATTCTCACTAGCCATGCAGGAAATTTGGGTTTGATTCTTGGCCAGTGCGCCTCCTGTTACAGCTACCACCTAACTGCTAGTGGAGGCTGGCATATTGCTATGATGCTGAACAGATTTTAGCGATGTTTTCTGCCTACCGACAGACTAGGAGAAAAGGCCTGGTGAACTCCTTCAAGCCATCAGCCACTGAAAATCCCCCAGCTGACAAGGGGTCAAATCTACAACCCATTGAAGGAATGGGGCAGGACCAGTGGGCATTGAGTTCTGTAGCGCATGGAGTCCGCATGAGTCAGGAGCTGGCTGACTTGAAGGCAATTGTCCACAGCACTCTCTAGGAAGGCAGTGGTTGGAGCACATAGGCGTCCTTCATGTGGCCCCATGATCATCAAGCCTTAAGTCATGCAACCAACTCTGGGAAATGAAAAATGCCCGGGGTACCAGGGATATTTGAAGGACCTGGTGTAATTTGGTTCAGCCCGAGGGAGTTCTGGAAACCACCGAGGTAAGCTTCCTGCTGAAACCACTAACTTAGCACCAGTGCGCGTGGATGGGTGTCTGCGCATGTACCCAGCCACCATTAGTGCGTTTTTTGTTGTTGTTGTTGTTGTTGCCGTTCACGTCTGTAGAGTCGATGCCGATTCACAGTGACCCTATATGACACGGTAGAATTCCCCCTGTGAGTTTCTCACACTGCGACTCTTTTGGAGTAAAAAAGCCTCATATTTCTCTTGAGGAGTGGCAGCTGGTTTTGAATGGTTGATCTTGCCATTAGTCCATTGCGTAACCAGGTGCTGTCAACTTGGTTCCAACTCATGGCCACTCTATGTACAGCAGAACAAAACAACACGCTGCCCTGCGCATTTCTCACAGCCATTCCTACATTTGAGCCACTGTGTCAACCCATCTTGTGGAGGTTTGTCCTCCTTTTGGCTTGACCAAGCATGCTGCCCTACTCCAGGGACTGGTCCCTCCTGATAACACCAATGTACATGAAGCCAAATGTCACCATCCTCGCTTCTAAGAATCAATCTGGCTGTAGTTCTTTCAACATAGATTTGTTTGTTCTCCTAGAAGTTCCTTGGTGTATTCAATATTCCTCACCAGGACCATATTTCAAATGCATCAATTCTTCTCATGGGACTTCCTTATGCATTTTCCAGGTTCCACGTGAAAATAATCATGCCTTGGGATAGGATATTCCTGAGTTTTTAAGGTGGCAAAGTCACGTTGGTTCAAAAAATTGTTTAAAAGAACTTTTGCAGCAAATTCACTGAAAGCAATTTATCCAGTGATTTCTTTACAGATATTTCTATGAGCGTTGGTTGTGGATGGGTCCAAGTAAGATGAAATGCTTCACCATTTAAATCTTTTCTCTGTTTATCATGTTGCTTATTGGTTCAGTGGTGAGGATTCTTATTCTTTTAACCTCGAGTTGTAATCCATACTGAAGACTATCATCTTTGAACTTCATCAGTAAGTGCTTCAACTCCTCTTCCCTTGCAGCAAGCAAGGCTGGTCGCCTGCATATCTCAGGCTGTTCTCAAATCTTCCTGCAATCCTGAAGTCTCCAATTCAGCCATTCAAAACTCAAAACAGCTCAATGCCATGGAAGTCAAGTCAATTCTGACTCCAGCAACCCTGTAGGCCAGGGAAGAACCTCCCGGAAGGTTTCCAAGGCTGTAATCTTTGTGGCAGCACATGGTCACATCTTTCTCACTCGGGATAGCTGGTGAATTCCAAGTGTTGCTCTTTCGGTTAACAGTGAAGTGCTTAAACATTGCCCTACCTGGATTCCAAGTGTCAGCTAGCAGCCACAATTTTCTTCTGAGACCAAAGGGGTTGTTAGGTGTGAATTCTCAACCAAGGGTGGTCCAGCAGACCTGCTCAGTATTCGCCCAGGTGCAAAATCCATCAAGAGGATGCACTGTCATTATTTTTAATCACATAACACACCCTGGTGTAGCAGCAACCCAGCTTTGTAATATCACCCTGGTTTTGATAAATATGTACCATTCCTTGATAACGCTTCCAAATCCTTTAATATCCTGCAGCTCAGTCCCTGATGTCTGGCTGTAACAAAATGTGTGAGGGGAGACCGTATGTCAATAAACTCTCCCCGTCTGCATCAACTCAGCGCATAATCAGCTCCAAGGTAAAATGCATGGTAAGTCAGTTATGCGCTGGCGGGGAGGGCAAGGGGCCCCTTTCAGGTTTGTCTTCTGATGAAGCTGACCAAAAGGACTTCTTATTTCAGCCTATTAGGAGAGTGAGAGTTGCCCCCCCTCCCTCGCCATTTTTCTTTTCTTTTCCCTTTTTGTCCCTTCCCCCTTGGAGGGACAGCCTGCTCTGCTATTCTGAAAGGGTTGTCTGTTATTTGCTGCGCTCTCCACTCCATTAAATCACCTTTCCTCACATTAAATACAGGTCTTCAGCGTGGTCAGAGAGCTTTGTTCTGAGGGATAATGATATAACGAGGATGACGTGCATGAAAAATCATTTTTCAGCTCATTCCCAGGCAGACCACGGGAAAGCATGAAATGGGAAGGGGGAGAGGTGTACCTCACTTTAGACAGGAGCGAGGCTTCTGAGGGGAGCAGTCTCGACCTGGAAGGCTGCAGAAGGCTTCTTTACATCACTCACTCATTCACCCATTCATTCAACCAGCTTGCTACTTACTTATTAAATGCCAGACCCTGGGGCTCTCTCACTGAACAAAAGAGACAAAAATCCCCCTTCTGTCAAGAAGCTTCCATAAACAGAGGCATTCAAACACTTCCTAGAGAATGTGTTTAAAGTCCAATTTACACAAAAGCAGAAGAAGAGACTGATGCGAGGGGTTTCACATACACACATGTTCATATATGACTCCCATTGTAGTGGCAAAGTGTAGTACTCTTCCAGGAGACACTATTCATTGGAGTTAAATTGCTCCCCCCAAACCCCTGAGCTCTCTCTCTCTTTTTTTTCTTTCTTTCTGAGAGCAATTGCCCTTGGAAGGGATTAGCTGTTATCACTCTCTAGCACCTTAGTGTGAAATTATTTATTGGCTCCTTTTCCTGCCTAGATAGGAGGGGCCTCCAGGCTGCTAAATGTCAGAAAAATCGCAAAAAAGGCAGCAACAAGAGAGGCAGAGGACAATTGGGGCCAGTTTTTCTCATTTGAGTGGGGGGGGGGCATTTGTTAAAGATGCAGATTACACACACACTTCCCTGCCGCCCCCCCCCCCAATATGGCCCTACTAAATAAGGATCCTACCACACCATCTGTCCGGGAGCCCCTGAACTGGCCTTTCCCATGGAACAAGCCAGGACCATTGAAAGTGACTCTTTAGGCAAAAGACCCGTGACTTAGGTTTTCCAAACCAGGAAAAAGCCCATTAGTTAAGCACTTGCATATTAACCAAAAGGTTGATGCTTCAAACCCACCCACAGGTTCCTAGGAAAGCAGGCCTGGTGATCTGTTTCTGAAAGGGCACAGTCTTGAAAAGGATCCCTGGTAACATATTGTCCTTCTAGCCATAAGGTCGGCAGTTCAATACTACCAGCTGCTCTGAGAGAGAAAGCTGAAGCTTTCTACTGTACAGATGTATAGTCTCAGAAACCTACCAGGGCAAGTATACTCCGCTGCCATGAGTCAGAATTGACTCAATGGCAGCAAGTGAGTGGATGTGCAGGGATTGATTGGGCACCAACTAACACTAAGAACAACTATTTTGGGTGGCAGTGACATTCTTCTGCTTTATCTAGAATCTGAACTCTCAGCGTCATTAACAATGGAGGCAACAGACAAATAATTATAAACTACAGAAGGGTAAAGAGAAGCTAAAGAAGTTACTTCTGTTTGGGGTTTAGTCGTGTGTTTTTTTGAGCAGAAAATATGAACTATGAAGGAGCAGGGACTTGCTGGACTTAAATATAAACTGTAAGATCTCTCTCCGGGCTAGAGTTACATCACAATTCTTGGCTCTGCATGAGAAAGAATTCACGCCAAAGCCTGGCTCATGATCCAAGTGAGTTTAATGAAAGTTAAAAGAAGTTTCAGGTTTTACGCGGCACCCCTAGGATTCCTCCCCACCTTGCAGCCTGGCAGAGATTGCTCGAGGTCACGCAAAGATCTCTCTCCTAAGTTTTCCTCCAAAAAAAACACCTGTCTCATGTTCTTTCTCAAGTTCTCTCCCCAGTTCCTGTCCCCAGTTTTTCCTTTCTCCCCCTCACTCCTGCCTTTTCAAGGATTCCCGGGGGGAGGCATGGTGAATGACCCCAGGTCGATCCCATTGGGCTGATCCAGGTTTAACGCCCATCCGTACCCACCAGCGGGAAAACCTAGGCTTTTGTTCTATGCTTGGTTCTCTTGGGAATGCGTCAATGGACATCTCATTCCTGCTTATCTGCTAACAAAACCTATTTTTCAACCCCAAGTCTTTCTTGCCAAAAAAATAATGTCCCATAATAGGAATGGCATGAGCATGGCTTCTGCGTTGGATCAGATCAAGAAGATAGCTTTCATGCCCTGTGCTAAGATCACAAAAGAATGTAATCCAGTGCCTTGTAGACAGTCTCGTGTACACAAAAGGTTTTCTAAGAGTCTAAATAGGCTGAATTGCAGCCTAAAACAGAGAGGGACCCATTTCAAAGAGATGTGGGGATACGGCTTTCATAAAATGGAATGCATCAGGTAATCCAGTGCAAGGGAAACCCAGTAACTTTGGGAAGGAACTGCATTGGCTTGGACTAAACAGCCAGAGATAGTGCTACATAAAAAGAAAGAAGATGATTGATAAAGCAACCCAGACATTATTGTGGAAAAGGAAAAGGGACTTAGAAGACAATCAAAAGCTACAAGGAACCTCTCTTAGGGAGAAGTCTTGTGGTTTCAACTTGTGTGCTCTGGGGGATATTTGGCAGTCACGTATTAAATTGTGCACTCAATTTAATCCCTTTAAGGGATTTTGTCACTACTTCTCTTTTGCAGGACAACTTCTACCATATCCCTCCATTATCACCTCATTGCCCTTAGCCAGTCTCTGAGTAGCTAAAACTTTGCATCATTATTAAGGAGCTTTAGTGATATAATGTGTTACTGCTACCACCAGGCAAGTAGTTCAAACCCACCAGCCTCTCCACAGGAGAAAGTTGAGGCTTTCTGCTCCGCTAAAGAGTTACAGCTCCAGAAACCCACGGAGGCACTTTTACTCTGCTCTACAGGCTCACTACGAATTGGAAGCAATTAGATGGCAGTGAGTTTGTTGGGTACGGCTTGGTTTGATTTGGTTTTCTACCATCGTGTTATCAACTCTAAGATGGGAAAGAGTAGACCACAGACCCCAGAGCTCTCTCTCTTGTGTCCCCCAGATTTCACACTCAACAGTGACTTGTCTTGCACTGCTTCTGCCCGCAGCTCTGCACTTTTACTTGAGTCCCCAGGTAGTACTGCTGATGAACAAAGTACCCCACTGCAGTGACATAAAACACCACTCATTTTCTCATGCTGACAGAGTCTTTGGGTCAGCAATTCAGACAGGCTCCAGCGTATAGTCTCAGCTGGGAAAACACGGAGACTGAGGTGGCTTGATAACTGGGCTGATTTGTTGAAGAACTGTGGGAAGAACAGATTTTCGTACGTGATAGTGACTTGATGGTTGCATCATGAGGGTTCCTTCATTCACATATCTGCCTCCCCTCTGCCCACCTAGGTTGGGAGGACTGTCAGCTGCGTATCTACAGGTGGTCTCTCTATGTAGCTCAAGCTTCTTCTTCGCAGCAGCATAGTGAATGCAGGATCATTGGATGTCTTACAAGGCAGCTCAAGACTCAAGTACAAGTGAATAACGCAGCAACTGCACAGCCTGGCCATCAGCATCACTTACATTGTATTCTATTGGTTGAAGCAGACATCAGTTTACTCATATACAAATAGAAAGGACCCAGATCCCACCTTGTGGTGGGAGGAGTATCTAGATTAGGTGGCAAAGAGTCGACTGGTTGAGAGAGATGACTGGGTACCATCTTGGAAAATTTGATCTCACACAGTCTGGCCACTGGTACAATAATTTATATCCTCCCTGCTACCCTTCAATGGCTGATTCCTCCCCACGCCACCTTCTAAAACCACTTCCTCCAGGAAGCCTTCTCTGATTACTCCAGTTCACCTTATCCCCAATTTTATCTCCATCATTTCTATTTAACATTACAGAGTATAATAGTGGTTGTGGTTTTTAGAGGGGGTAATAGCTAATATTATGAGGCAGAATGACTATGCTCACCTAGCAGTTATCAACGTCTGGGTCACAACCCCTTTGGGGGTCCAACAACGCTTTCGCAGGGGTTGCCCATTTCATAACAACCCCAGAACTGACCATGTTCCCAAGAGTCTTCTGACCTCAGCCTCTGCCAATCCATAACTATGCTCTTAGAAGGGCTTTTAAAATCGCTTCCGGAGATTCTTCCCTGGCAGAGGGCCTGAAGCAGGGCAGGTACTGAGGGAAGATGTCAAGGCGTGTTGTGATTACGTGCCCTCCAGTTGATTTTCTATGCATGGTGACCACATGTGACAGAGAGGACTTTCTCATTGTGGGGAGAGGGGTTAGGCTGTTATCTCTATGGGAGCAAATCTTCCTCCTGAGTGGGCTCAAATCATCACAACATCAGGGCTCCTTTAATTGGCTGCATAAATACTCACCAAACCCTCTGCCAGCAAGTTGATACCGATGCACAACAACCCTATAGGACAGGGTAGAACTGCCCCTGTGGGTTTCTGAGCCGGTAACTCTTTATGAGAGTAGGAAGCCCAGTCTTTCTCCCTAAGAGTGGTTGGTGATTTTGAACTGCTGATATTGCCAGTTAACATCTTACCTCGTAACCCCTACAATACCATGGCTCCCTTAGATACTCCAAATAATCCAGGGTGATTCCGGTGCTAAAAGGGAAGACCAAAATGAGATTTAAAAATGGTTTTCATTGTAGGCTCTTAGAGTCCTAAGGACTGAGTTGAGAGTAAGGGGGTGGCCGGGATGGAAAAAGGGAGGAGAGCAGGAGCAGAGAGGAGACACACACACAGAGAGAGAGAGAGAGAGAGAGAGAGAGAGAGAGAGAGAGAGAGAGAGAGAGAGAGAGAGAGAGAGAGAGAGAGAGAGATGATTTAGAACTGTGGGAATTTTATGGGCAAGCAAGCCTTTTTCAGTCTGAGCAGGCAGATTGAGAAATCCATAAACAACCAAGGAGCAAGCCTGAAGATAGAGCTGCACGGTCTAACAGACAGGGGGATAATAGCACTCAAGTCGAAGGAGACCCTGGGCCACATGTAAATGATTCAAGTCATAAAAGGCTGCTCCTGGGTGCTTTGTAGCAGAACAAAAGCATTCCACTGACATGCAAAAGTAGTTTTGGAAAAACCTACCGATTTTCCTGACTTGCCTCTCTGGCCTATAAATTAATGCTTCAGACCTCTACCTTGAAACAGTTGCCCCTGTCAAGAACCAATCTGGAAGGTGAGGTGGGGCCATTCAATATTCACAGTAATATTGGCAATTCTTGGCTGCCAACTGCTTCAAAGCACATCTTCCAGCAGCTTTCAGCAGTCCACTCTACTCAGAAGCAGGGAAGGGCAGTGGGGGCAATCACCATGACCTAGGACCATGGAAGCAGGAAGAAATGCTGAGGTGGGCAGATAACTTTACCATCCTTAATGGGCTACTTAACTCCTTGGGGGAAGGGTAGAGGTGGCGCCAGTGAGGTGCCCCAGGCAGCAGATGGCACTGTTAGCAGCCTTTTAGAAGGGAGGGTGTCTGAGTTTAGGGTGCCCAAGAAGCAGACCTGACATAAGGAAGGAGGCAAGTGCAAGGTGTTTGTTTGGGAGATGCAAGAAACACTGGTAGGGGAATGGGGAAGGAAACCAAGAGTTGGAAGGCAGCTAATATAGGGTGTAGTAGTGAGCCAGCTGACTCTGTGGGCAGCTGGAGAGTAATTCCCCTGGGGAACGTCTGGAAAACCAGGATAATGGTGCTTCCCCAGCTTTCTGTGATGAAGGGCCAGGCTGTTGGTTACCTTTAAAAAGACTCTTAAAACATCCTAGTGATGTCAGATTCTGAGATCATAGAGGCTTCCTCTTCCTTGCTTGGTCTTGTTGGTATGTGCTATCAAGTTGGCCTGCCTCAAAGCAACCCCCATGTACAACACAAGGAAATGCTGCCAGTCCTGGGTCACCCTCACAATCGTTCTGATGTTTGAACCCATCGTTGCAGCCTCCGAGGCCATCCATCCTGCCAACGACCTGCCTCTTTGTCGCTGGCCCTCCCCTTACTTCTGACCAGATGGGTTCGTCCTCCGGCCCCCTCTCTGACAAGGTTCTGCCTTGACTTACTAGGCCTCCACCACCTGACAGTGTTTCCATGCCGAGCATAAGGTTTTCAGTGGCGAATTCCTTTGCAGTGGCGACCGATTTTTCTTCATTCTTAGCTTGTCCTCAGTCTGGAAACTCCGAAGCACCCTTTGCCCTTTGGATGACGTTGCTGGCATTGGAAATACCAGTGACATGGCCTCCAGCCTTCCTTTGTGTACCTAGCTGAAAATGGACAGATAATAAACATCTCACAGTTTATCACCGGTTCATGTACCACCCTTGGAGCAGCACTGGTGTAGATCCTACATCACTGAGTTCTCCTGCACAAGGAGATGGAGCCCTCGTGGCTGAGTGGTTATACACACCAGCTGCTCCAGGGGAGAAAAGGTGGCTTTCTATTCCAGTAAAGAGTTAACAACCTCAGAAACCCACATGGGCAGTTCTACCGTGTCATATAGAGTCATTATGAGCTAGAATCAACTCAATGGCAGGAGTCTGAGTTTTGGCTGTCATGTTAGCCAGTGGGGGAAGGTTGGTGGCCAGGGTGTTGGTTTGACTGGGGCACAAGTGGGGAGGGATAAATTCCTCTGTGTGCATTGCACTAGAAAAGTGGCCATTTCCTCTTTCTAGCATGCGATTGAAAAAGAACTGCAGTTAGTGGCAGTTGATAGTCAGCCTGAAAACACTGTTGGACAAAGTGTAGGGTGCCCAAACATATGCTCCTGAGGGGTCCACCAAGGTCTTTGCCCATCCCGTCCCAGTTAGTGACACTCTGGGCACTTAAGGGAAACGCAAAGACTAGAGGAAGTGTCTGGAAAAATGTCCCAGAGTCATGACTTCACTCTGACTAGTTTTAAAGACGGAGGCATTGTGAGGTGGGCCCTACTTTACCTGCTGTGATAGTTAAGGTTTATTAACTATCCAGGCCAACAAACACATGTGGGATTAATTGTAGGACAGGGAGATAAATGCCTCAGTAATAAGCCTCGCCTTTCTCTTTCTCTGGTTTCTTGTTCTCTGATGGTCAGACCAGTGTGCCTTAGCAGTAAAGCCTTAGACATTCTTTACCTCAACTGGTAAGGCTCACTTTCTGTGACCCATCCCTGAGGAGAAGCCACATGGACCTACCCTGATGCAGCCCTGGGTGCTGGAGAAGCCAACTGAAGAACCCTGCCAGTGCTGATATGCTTACGCGCTCACTGATTCGGCTTTTCTCCTGCACCCGGCATCACTGCGTGTGCTTGGTAAGATGGAGGAGGACTTTGTGTATTGGTGGTGACATACAGGCTAATGTTGGACTTGTGGACTTGGGCAGCACTGGGTTGGGAGGTTTTCTTGGTGTGCATTTACGCTTTGTTTAAAACTCTCTTATACATATGAGTTTCTGTGGATTTGTTTCTCTAATGTACCCAGACTAATACACCTGCCTAACCCAGTATCAGAGTTCAGTTTTCCTCAAAGTAGTGATACCACTATTGAGATAGTTAAAGTTTATTCTGACAACCTGGCCAACTAACACAGGTGGGGTTAATGGAAGGGCAGAGAGATCAATGGCTTGGTGAGCCTCGCCTTTCTTGTTCTTGGGTCCCTTGCTTTCTGATGGTCAGATTCGGTTGCAGCTGTCTTAGCCAGTTCTCTGCTTCAGGTGGCAAGGCTGACTTACTGCAAGACATCCCTGAGGAGAAGCCACATAGACCTGCCCCGATGCTGTCCTGGGTCCTAGAGAAGCAGACTGGAGACCCCTGCCAGCGCGAGAGATGCTTACATGTTCACTTACTCGGCTTTCCTCCTGCAGCCGGCACCACTGTGTTTGGTAAGATGGAGGAGAACTTTGTGGATTGGTGTGGGACACATGGGCTAATGTTGGACTTGTGGGTTTGGGCAGCACTGGATTGGGATGTTTTCTTGATGTGCACTTAACCTTTATCCAAAACTGTCTTTTATACATAAGATTTTCTGTGGATTTATTTCTCCAATGTACTCAGACTAACACAACTACTATAAGAAAAGCAAGGACACAGGACACAAGTTAGCACCCTTGTCAGTTTGGGAATGACACTAAATACAGAAAAGCTATTCTCCCCCATGGCACCTCTGGGTGGCATCCCTGGGTGGCACAAACATTTAAGAGCTCAATTCCTGACTAAAATATACTTCTGAATCTATATGGTGGTGCCTCAGAAGACAGACCTGGTGGCCTGCTTCTGAACGCTCACACAGCCTTGAAGCCCCTACCTAACACGGTTCAGTTTGGCTCTGCACACATGGTAGTTCTGTGACTTGGAATCAACCTCACAGCAACTGGTTTGGATGACAGGTACTCAGTCCCTGAGTTATGACCGGCACCATTCTGACGATTCTGTTATGAGTCAGTCCTGACAGAAGTCAAATATCTCATTATTCTTACCTTTAATTTTCATCTTTACACATCTGACCATCATTAGTTTGTGGGGGTTGAAAACATTGGATATAAACTTACAGCTAGAATGGCATCAGAGATATATGCTATAGCATTACATGTAGTGCATGCTACTTATGGGAAATTTTCTAAAAATGAAAGAAAAGCAGATGGTCATAATGCAGCTCATCTCAACTTGAATACAGCACAAATCAGAGATTGTGTTTTCTGAGTCTTTGAACTGATATGAGGCAATTCAGTTGTGGGCTGATGAAAAGAAGTGAAGTAGACCTGTTTTTAAAAGCTTTAACGATCTCGAAGGCTAAATGGAATGGGGGCAAATATGGTTTAAATCCCTGGAATAGAGATTTGGGAATCTTTCACGAACCTGTTTCATGACACCAATTTACTTCCAACACTGTGGAGAGCGACAAACTTTCAATGCAGCAAGTGGTTTGCTGCCATCTTTGAGCAGGCTCTATTATTTTCTACTCAGCCTATCCAGACATTTACTTGCATGCTGGCCTTATTTTTTTTAAAGCGAAATACGTTTCTAATGGCTTAAAATTTTTAAAATTTCTGTAGACCACATCACTTAATAACAAAGAAATTAAATAAAAACTGAACAAAGGAAAAGGTGGCTATAAAGTAGAATCAGCAGGGTTGTTGGGTAAAAGACAGGGACTGCAGGACACAGGGTTCTAGGAACTTCAGAAGCTTAGGGATTTGGGTGGAGACACTGATTTAGGCCTAAGTGACTTAATCCTGGCCACGACTAAACCAGGGTGAACCACTTTGAGAAGCTCTAGTGTTTTCTCCTCTTCTCGGTTGTCTGATCTTCTCTCACCTGAAGCTATTGATTCTATGTCTCCTCTTCTCCAGGCTAGTTTTTCAGGACATTGACAGCTCTTTCTAGACTTGTGACACACTCTTAGTCTGCAGGTTTGGAGTCTGGGGCTGGCTGCAGTTTTGTCTATGGGAGTGAGAGGGCCATCGAGATCAAAGGGTCTATTCAGATGGTCTCTGTGTCCTACTGGAGAAGTCAGATAGAACAGTCTGGTCACTGTAGTTGCCATCGCCCCTGGGACAGAGTTTTGGGTGCAGGAGAAGAAAGATAGGGATAAAAGTGATGCAAACACAAGCAAGTATCTTTAATACATAGATCCCTTCAGACTCCAGCCTGGACACTGTTCCTTTGTTGGTCTTTACATATACTCTCCCCTGAATCGAGAAACAGTTCTGAGTAGTCGGTGATTGTGACTGAGTAGGAGGGCTCACTGCCTAGATGTCACATTTCCTAGGTCTGCCTGATGGCTGTTCCACCACAAGTGCTCTCTTAGTGTGCCTCCGTTTCCTTGTCTGGAAAATGGGGTTGATAGTTCTCCCCACATCATCCACTTAGTGGTTAGTCAATTAAATAACTAATCACGCCAATAGGTTATTTAAAGTTAAGGGGCTTGCCTGCTAACCCAAAGGCTGGCTATTTGAATCCACCCAGAGGTGCCTTAGAAGAAAGGCCTGGTGTTCTACTTCCAAACTCTCAACCCTGGGAAACCTATGGAGCAGAGTTCTATGACAGACAGAGTGTCGCAAAGGGTGGGAGCAGGTACATTTCCACTCCTCGGAACCCTAGGGATCAGTTCTGCTCTGTTCACGTCATCACTATATATCAGAATCGATTTAATAGCAGTGGATGGCTTTAAAACTCACATTGAATCCCTATCGGTGCAGGGGTTTAAGCACCTGGATGCTAACTGCAAGTTTGGTGTAAAGTTGAAGCTCTCAGCTCCCATAAAGATCCACAGCCTTGGAAACCCCGGTGGGGTTTCCTACTCTGTCCTGCAGGGTCACTATGAATCAGAGTTGACTCTACGGCAGTAAGAGTGCTTTTGATGGTCTGTCCTTACATAGTTGGCTGGACAAGTTGCCCAAGGAGACCATGGGATGCAAACACTTCCCAGATGAAGTATGTTAAAGCTTCAAATTCACAGATCTATGTAGCCTAGCGTTACCAGTCACCCAGGCGTCTGTCACTATTCCCAGTTTCCCTATTAATTCAGACTTCTTTGCAACTATGGTTCAGGTGTAAGGCTTCCAGGTAAAACACAGGCTGCCCAGTTTAAACTGAATCCAAAATAAACAATGACATTTTCTTAGTACACACATCCCCTATAGTTATACTAAATATGACACATACTAAAAGCCTATCTATTGTTTACCTGAAATTCAAATTAACCAGGAATTCTATATTTTTATGTAAAGAACCTGGTAGGCAGGGCCACAGAGGGTTCTTTTAGTAGCATTAAAGAACACCAGCCCCCTTTCTGTAGCAGTATAGGCATCTCCCGAAGCCAACATGGGGAAGCACTTGGGCACAGGTGGTTTGAATGAGAGGTGGCCCTGAAAAACACAGTGCAAGAACAGCAAGGTGAGGCCAGGAAGGGAGGGAAACCAGTAAGAGGGAGTCACTAGGACTCAATCCCCTAGGAGGCTTCCCAGCAACCACGGAACTTGTCTTAGCATCAGGGCACAGGAGGAGTGAGGAGCTGGGGCTGAGCAATATCCTTGGGGCGTTCATGCCTCTGCACTTCCGGGTGGCACTTGTGCTTGACTGAGCATGCCCATGGCAGAGAAGCAGAGAGCCTCAGGCACTTGAGGTGGAAAGCCTTCAGTGTACTGGAAACTGTCTCCCACAGCTGCTGAGTTGCAGTGCTACACCCGAGCAGAGAGTAAGGCGGATGTCTAGAGCCCCAGCCTGATTTGCCCGAAATCAACCTCTCAATCTTAGTTGGATGAAAGAAGTTGCTCAGTTGACCACAGAGGGTTGCTATGAAGATAAAATCCGAGAATGTGTGGAAGAGGATGTTAAAAATTGATAAGCACTACCAAAATGGAACGTATATTAAGCATTATTCAGTTAAGAATGAAAGGGAGAGAAAAGAGGGAAAGAGGGAAGGGCAGAAGAAAAGTGGGGGAGGGAACAAGGAAATAGCCTCATAAAAATAACGTCCAAGTAACAAAATTATTTGGTAAAAAATTTTTATTGAGTGCCTTATTTTTTACCCGGTAATGTAAATAGGTAATAAGGAATACATAGTGAATCAAACAATCCAAATGCCTGCCCTCACAGAGCTTACATTTTAGGGGGAAAGTAAAATGGATAACAAATTAGAAAAGTATTATTAAAAGAAACCAGACAAAGGAGCTGGGGTGGGAGTTGAGAGGGGGTGTTTGGGGAGAATGATAGGGTTTCTATTTTGAATGGGATGGTCAGCCAGGGGAGGTGTCACAAAGGTGACTTTGAGATCAAAACCTGAAGGAGATGAGAGGGAAAGTGACACAGATCTCTGGAGGAGAGGGTTCCAAACAATGAGATCCTGTGGGCAAAGGTCCTCAGATGGATATGTGCCTGCTCTGTGGCAGGAGTGGCAAGGCCACCAGCTTGGCCATATCACAGAGAACAATGGGGAGGGAGGGAAGGAGGGAGGAAGAAGGAATAGAAGACCCGTGGGCTGAAGGGATACTGAGGGAGATGTATACAGAATATACAGAGCTCTACAGGGCATTGTGAAGAATTTGTCTTCCTTGGGGGTAGATGAGCCGTTAGAAGGTAGTGCGTGGGCATGACATGGCCCACCGTGCATTTTAAAAGGGCATTAGCTTCTGTGTTAACAGCAGGCTTTAAGGGAACAAAGATGGAAAGCAGTCAGTGAATTGGGAGGTTAGGAAAGCAGTGCAGGCATGAACAGATGGTGGTAGGGCAAGGGCGGTAGGAGTGGAAAGGGTTGGACAGAACAGGATTCTGAATCTACCATAACAACGGATGGAAAGAAAGAGGCAAGTTATGGATGCATCTACAGCACTTGACCTGAGCAACTGGAGGTAAGGAGCTGCTAACACTGAGCTACAGAAGTCTAGGGGAGGAACAATCTTGAGTAAGGGGTGACGGAGAACGTGGCTAAGTTTGAGAGGCTGTGAAGGTCCAAGTAGAATAGCAATGGGTGGAGTCTGTGTCGTAGTCATGAATCTGGCAATCCTCAGTATAAGAGATTATTTCAAGTCACAAAATGGGATAAGGACATCTACATGGAAGGGTGTAGGCAGAGAACAGAAGAAATTCAGAGTTAGTCTTTGGGTAACACAAGAATAAGAGGTCAAGGAGGTCAGAAAGAACCAGCAAAAAAGAATCAAAAGGAGTGGCTAGAGAGATGAAGAAAACCCAAGAAGCCAAGTGAAGCATGAGATCATTGTAGAAGTGAGGCTCTGTGGACTAGCCGGGTGATACAACAAGAAAGGTTCTTTCAAAACGAAAAAAAAAGTTCTCCTAAGGAGAGCACATTCCAATGGGTTTTCTACTTGACACAGTGCTTGCCTTCCTCCCATTTAGATAAAGCTGCCCCCAGGGCACCAGTTGTCCACATCTTGTGCCTTTTAAGACAGGTGTTTGAACTGTCCACCATTTCCATCCATTCCTGGCCTCTACCCTGCCCTGAGCCGCCTCTGCCTTGTGGTATCACATCCCCTAGCATCTAGCCCAATCCTTGAAGCACTGTGAGCCCCAGACTACATGTGTCTGAGCTATCCCTATTTAGATCACACCTAGTTCCAGACCCATCATCTGTCCCCTCAAATCAGCAGTGGCCAGGGTTTGCGGCTGTGGCTGCTACTGCTATTACACAGAGTCTCAGTGAGAGAGTTGGGTAAGCATTGGGCTGCAATTGTAAGGTCAGCGGTTCATGCACATCAGCCCATCCGCTAAGAACAATGTGCCTGGCTGCTCCTGAAAAATGCAGTCCCAGAAATTCCAGGGAGTAGGCCTACTCTGCCCTAAAGGGTGGCTATGAGTCAGAATGGATTCCCTGGCAGTGATTTTTTTTTGGAGTTAGGTGATTGTTGTTAATGGCCTTGAAGTAGGCTCCCCTAATGGTGACCTTATGTACAAAAGAACAAAACATTGACCATGACTGTACCATCTTCAGAGCACTGGTGTGCTTGAGTCCTTTGCAGGGATACTGTGTCCATTGGTTTCATGGATGAGCTCCCCTGGTTTGTTTATCTAATTTGCGAAGCATGATGTCGTTTTTTAGCTATCAGCCCTTTGTGATGACATGTCCACAGTATCAAGCCACAACCTTGCCATCGTCATTTCCTAATAGGGTTCTGGTTGTATTTCTTCGAAGATGGATTGTTCATTCTTTTGATAGTCCACTGTAAATTCAATATCTGAAATATACCTTGGCCAACCTCTAATGTTCTATCACCACCCCTTATAAAATAGCACGACTTCCTGGCAATCAGCTTGCTTGTTATTTGTGTACTAGGTTAGCCAACAGGCTAGTGTAAGTCTTCTTGAACTTTACAGGGAGCATACTTTCTTTGCTCCCACTTGGCCAACGCCAAAGTAATCCAGTGTTACAAATTCTTGATCTGCAGAACTGACTTGAATTTAACGGAACACACACACACACACACACACACACACACACAGACACACACACACATACACATGCACACGGCCACCACCACCATCATCCTTTGTAACTAGAGCCATTGCCGAATGACTCAGCTGTCCGCAGTTATTGGGAATCATGACTGAGTGATCCAAACTGTGAACATCGCATCTCTTCTTGCCACTCTGAGGCAGCAAGGACCCTTAAATACCCATTAGAACATCCTCCCCTTCCAGAATAAATAAATGCAGGTCTCTGATAAGGGAGCCAAAATGGGAGGCTCTGAAGAACTGGGTGGGTTTTTCCCTTGCCACAGCAAGCTCTTCACTCATCGGAGGCTGGCTCAGGTTTTAGAGAAAGGTAGGGCAATGACTCCTGAGATTAAAACATGCCTGCTTCTCAGACATGTATTCTAAATGAAAATGTGGTTTATGGGCATCAGGTTCATAAATCTAAAGGCCAAGCAATTCTACTTATGACCATCAATCATCGAAGTTACACTCGCAGAGAATGAAAATGTACACAACCACTGTTAGCCCATACCCAGCCAAGGAGCGTCTTCTACCAAGGAACCAGGTTCCCTGACAAAATCTATCTGCCCTGTGTTTACTCATTGGTACCCAAACTGGTGGCATTGACTCTCAAACAAGAGGATTTATCACGAGATGCTCTCAATGCCAATCTCTTCTGATTTGTAGAGAGGGGATTATATTAGGAGTCAGAAAAAAAGGGTTTGATTGCCACCTTGGCTGTTTACAACGCATGTAGAACTTGGCATTCCCTCTCTTTGTCTCAGTTTTCTGCCCTACCTAGAAGTACCTAAGAGGCTGTGAACCTCCTTTGCATCAGTTGCTATTAGAATTGTCTTAGTTCAGAATAGCATAGTGGTTAGTGAAGATCTCACACATCAGATTACTCTTGGAAATCTAACTCTTCTTCTTCTTTTATTTTTTAGCCAAGTCTTTTTTTTCTTTCTCTCATCTCTTAATTTTTTTTCATTTCTTTTTTTTATTATTATTATTGTATTTTATTGGGGGCTCTTACAGTTCATCATAATCCATACATATATCCATTGCCTCAAACACATCTGTACTTGTGTTGTCATCTTTTTAAAAAATCTTTTTATTAGGGCTCATAATGCTCTTATCACAGTCTGCACATACATCAATTGAGCAAAGCACCCTTATACATTCGTTGCACTCGTCATTCTCATAATTCACCTTCCACTTGGGTTCCTGGAATCAGCTTGGTTTCCCTTTTTCCACCTATCCCCCTCCCTCCCCGATCCCACCCCTGGTCCCTTGATAGTTTATGAATAATTTTTATATCTTATCTTACACTCCCTGGCGTCTCCCCTCACCTGCATCCCCATTGCCATCTCTCAGAGAGGAGGTTACACATAGATCTCCGAGATAGGTTCTCCCTTTCTACACCCCCTTCCCCCCTGGTGTCGCCACTCCCACCGCTGGTGTTGAGGGATTCATCTGTCCTAGATTCCCTGTGCCTCCAGATCCCCACTGCACCGCTTTACATCCTCTGGTATCACCCGATCCGCAAGGCAAGGTAGAATTGGGGTCATGATGATTGGAAGGGGAGGAAGCGTTCAGGAACTAGAGGAAGGTTTTGAGTTTCATTGTTGCTACACTGAACCCTGAGTGGCCCATCTCCTCCACACTACCCCTCTGGAAGGGGTGTCCAGCTGTCTCCAGATGGGCATTGGGTCCCCATCACGCACTCTCCCTCTTTCACGGTGATGTGATTCTCACCACCACCACCCCTTTTTTGTTGGAGACCTGCTCTCCTCTGCCCTTCACGATCACCTATGTTGGTGTTCTGCTTCCGTGTGGGATTGGTTGCTTCTGGACTAGATGGCCGCTTGTTTGCTTTCAAGCCTTCAAGTCCCCAGACGCTATATCTCTCAGTAGCCGGGCACCATCAGCCTTCTTCACCACACTTGCTTATGCACACTTTCGTCTTCAGCGATTATGTGAGGAAGGTGTTCACACAATGATTGTTTTTGTTCCTTTGTATCTGCTACATGGTCCATTCAACACCTTGTATTCGCTTAGGCCGTGTGCTTCTTCTCTGTGGGCTTTGTTGCTTCTGAGCTAGATGGCCGCTTATTTGCCTTCAAGCCTTTAAGACCCCAGACGCCATATCTTTTTGATCGCCGGGCACCATCAGCTTTCTTCACCACGTTTACTTACACACACGTCTGTCTTCAGTGATCATGTCGGGAAGATGGGTATCCTGCAATGACTGTTTAGCAGGGCGAGGTGCTATTGTATTGGGGGATTATGTATGAGGAGGCCCAATGTCCATCTGCTACTCTACTACTGAACCTATAAATATATGCATATAAATCTACTGCCCCCATAATCATAAATATATTTACATATGTACATATCTGTATTTAGGCTTCTCTGTATGCACTTTGCCTCCTACTCCTATCCTCTATTTCCATTCGCTTTCCTCCCAACCCATTACCATGTTTAGCCTTCATTCTGGATTCAGTAGTTCCTCTCAGTTACCTCGCTCTTGGTCACTCCCTACCAGTCCTCCCCTCCCCTCCCTCCTCTGGTTTTGAACCACTTGCTGTTCCCTTGTCCCTGTGTAGGGCGACACCTCCTCCCTTCCCCTACCTCCCACGCTCTCATGTCCCTCCAGGACCGCTGGTCCTGTTGTTTTCTTCTCTCATTATTTGTCCAGCCTATCTTGTCTAGGTGGACCTGCTGACATAGTAATATGTGCATACAAATGCATATGACTTTGACTGCGCCCAAGTGGCACATAAGAACATGGCTTTGACAGAAGCAACATCAACACGCTGATAAGCAGAAAAGCCACTAACATACAAAATTTAGAAGGTAAAATACAAACCAATTAAAAAAAGACTAAACAAAAAGATAGCAAATATTAAAAGAAAAATTGCTAGTAGTTCAAGGTCAGTTCGTTTGCCTTTAGGAGTGTTTTCTAGGTGTAGCTTGTGAGGCGCCACGTCCTGGCCCGGAAGACCATCCTTTATACTCCCTCGGGATCCCTTTGCTCTGCTTCCTCCACTGCTCCATAGCACGCCCCCAGTGTTTGCCTCAGTGAGGCGGGTTCAGCACAGTCGCACATCCCCCATTGTGTCTCAGGTGCTGTCCCGTGTAGGGCCATGTGTTGGTGCAGGATGTTGCATCTCATAGTGTGGCCAGCTGAAAGGTGGACCCAGGTGTACTCCACTAAGACTTTTCTCCTTCTTTTGTTTCAGCTTCCTTCTGGATGTGGTGTGGTGGGTCAGTTCCTTTCCCACTCCAGACGATCTATTTTAGTTTTGTGTGGTATTCCCTTCAAGTGTGGGGGTCGGCCTAATTCTGGTTTTGGCCAGCGTGTCGTCCAGCCTCTTTGTGTAGACCTCTGTACTTTGCGTTGCCCTCCTTGTTTGGTGTGTCGTGGTGGGTCCATATTCATGTTCCAGATCTGTGGGGACACAACCGATACTCTCCCCCAGGTGGGTTAGTACCCTGCCCCACCCCATACCATCCATTCGGATTCTCCCCCTCCAGTTTCTCCCTCTCCCTGCCCCACTACTCCTTCTTTACGCTGGGCTCTCATGTACCTCCCTAAGTGTGGCCTGCCCTCCCTGTAACTATCTATGCTTCCCCCCATTTATTGTGGGATGGATGTTTATTCTTCTATTTCTGTCATGCTGATTGTACTTACCTCAGGGGACTCATGTTGTACCTGTCCCTTTGGGTCTGGCTTACCTCGCTTAGCATAATTCCTTCCAGCTCTTCCCATGAAATAACGTGTTTCATGTGCTCATCGGTGCTTTTCAGTGCTGCATAATACTCCATTGTGTGTATGTGCCAAAGTTTGCTAATCCACTCATCTATCGATGGAATCTTAGGCTGTTTCCAAGTCTTTGCTATTGTGAATTGTGCCGCAATAAACATTGGAGCGCATATGACTGGTCGTATTTTATTTGCTGCTTCAACCGGGTATATGCCCAGTAGAGGGATGGCTGGGTCAAAAGGTAGATCAATTTCCATTTTTTTTAGGTATCGCCAGATTGCTTTTCACAGGGCTGTACAAATCTGCACGACCACCAGCAGTGGAGGAGGGTTCCTGCTTCACCACAGCCCCTCCAACACTTGTTGCTCTCTGATTTACTCATCTGGGCTAGCCTCAGGGGTGTTAGGTGGTATCTCATGGTTGTTTTGATTTGCATTTCTCTTATGGCAAGGGACTTCAAGCACTTTCTCATATGTTTATTGGCCATATTGATCTCCTCTCTAGTGAAAGTTCTTCTCAATTCTTTTGCCCACTTCCTTAGGGGGTTAACTGTTTTCCTCTTTTTGCAGGTCACGATGGTGTTGTAGATTTTAGTAATGAGCCCTTTGTCTGATGTGTCATTACTAAAAATTTTCTCCCAGTCTGTGGGTTGCCTTGTCACCCTCTTGGCAAAGTCTTTCGAGGTGCACAGGTGTTTTATTCTTATTAGATCCCATTTGTCGATTTCCAGTTCACCTGTGTGTGTCCCCTTCCCTGATGCAGTGAGTCATGTGCTCCCTGGTCCAGTTCTCTGAGATTAGTCCCGATTCCCTCCTTATTGGTCCTGATGGTTTGGGGTTTGACTTCTAGATCTGTGATCCACCTTGAGTGTATTCTTGTGCATGGGGTGAGGTAAACGTCTTGTTTCATCTTTCTACATGTGGATATCCATTGTTTCCAGCACCACTTATTAAAGAGGGCATCTGCTTCCCACTTGACGTTTCTGGGACCCTTGTCGAAGATCAGTTGTCTATATGCTGATGATTTTAATCCTGGGCTTTCTATTCTTTCCCACTGGTCTGAGTGTCTATCATTGTGCCAGTACCATGCTGTTTTGACCACTGTAGCTGTGTAGTAGGCATTAAAATCAAGTAGGGCGAGTCCTCCAATTGTGTCCTTCTTCTTGAGGAGTTCTCTGCTAATTCTGGGTTTCTTCCCTCTCCATATGAAGTTGGTGGTCAGTTTTTCCAATTCTTTGAAGAAGGTTGATGGTAATTGGATTGGTATAGCATTGAACTTGTAGAGTGCTTTAAGAAGAACTGTCATCTTTACTATGTTCAGCCTACCTAACCATGAGCAGGGGAGCGTCATCCATTTGTGAAGGTCACTTTTGGTTTCCTGTAATAGGGTTTTATAATTATGCTTATAAAGGTCTTTAGTATTTTTTGTTAATCATATTCCTAGGTATTTCAGTTTGTTCTTGGCTACTGTGAAGGGTACTTCCCTCTTAATCGCCTCTTCCATGGCCCTGTCCGATGTGTATAGAAACCCTACCGACTTCTGTTTATTGATCTTGTATCCTGCTACTCTTCCATATTCCTCTATTGCTGTAAGCCAACTGTGGAGTTTTGGGGGTCTTCAATGTATAGGATAATGTCATCTACAAATAGCGATAATTTCTCCTCCTCCTCTCCCAACTGGATACCTTTGATGTCCTTCTGCTGTCTTATGTTGTTAGCCAGACCCTCCAAAACGATATTGAATAGAAGAGGGGAGAGGGTCATCCTTGTCTTTTACCCTTTTTCAGTGGGATTGTTCTTGTCTTTTCCCCATTTACTATGATGTTGGCTGTTGGTCTTTCATAGATAGCTTGTATGAGCTTGAGGAACTTACCTTCCAATCCTATCTTCATGAGTGTTTTGATTAGGAATGGGTGCTGGATGTGGTCAAATGCTTTTTCTGCATCTATGGATATTATCATATGGTTTTTATCCTTTTTTCTTCTCGATGTGGTGTATGATATTGATGGATTTTCAGATGTTAAACCAGCCCTGCATCCCAGGGATGAATCCTACTTGGTCGTGGTGGATGATATGTTTGATGTTCCTTTGTATTTTATTGGCCAATATTTTGTTAAGGATTTTTGCATCTATGTTCATTAGAGATATTGGTCTATAATTCTCTACACCTGTGGGGTCTTTTCCCTGTTTGGGTATCAAAGTAATGCTGGCTTCGTAAAATGAGTTTGGGAGCTTGCCGTTCTTTTCTATGTTATGGAATACTTTGTGGAGGATCGGTGTCAGCTCTTCCATGAATGTTTGGTAAAATTCTGCTGTGTAGCCATCTGGCCCTGGGGCCTTTTTCCTTGGTAGGTTTTTGATGACACTCTCTATTTCTTCCTTCGCTATGGGTTTGTTGAGGTTCTTGATCTCTGTCTCAGATAATCTAGGGATAGATTGTTTTTCTAAATATTTATCCATGTCTTCCAGGTTTCTGAATTCATTAGAATACAAACCTTCATAGTACTTTGTGATTATCCTTTTTATCTCATTGGGGTCTGTTGTTATTGCCCCCGATTCATCCCTCATCCTGGCTATTGATGTTTGCTCCTTTCTATCTTTGGTAAGTTTTGCCAGAGGAGTGTCAATTTAATTAATTCGTTCATAAAACCAGCTTCTAGTTGCGTTAATCCTTTGCATTGTTCTTTTGTCTTCCCCCTGGTTTAACTCCGCCCTGATTTTTATTATTTCTTTTCTCTTGCTATTGGAGGGGTAGTTCTTTTGACTCTGTTCTAAATGTTGGAGGTTTTGTGTTAACATATCTGTCATATGCCTTTCTTCTTTTTTCATATATGCATTCAGTGATATCAAGCTACCTCTGATAACTGCCTTTGCGGTGTCACATAAGTTTTGATATGTTGTATGCTCGTTCTCATTAGTTTCTAGAAACTTCCTAATATCCTCTCTGATCTGAACCTTAACCCATTCATGTCGCAGGAGATTATTGTTTATTCTCCAATTGGTTGTCCTTGCTTTTCTGGGTCCCTCTTATTAATCTCCAGCTTTATGGCATGGTGGTCTGAGAAAGACGTCTGGATAATATCTATATGTTAGAATTTACTCAGGCTGGCCTTGTGTCCCAGCATGTGATCTATTCTTGAGAAAGATCCGTGTGGATTGGAGAAGAATGTGAAACCTTTTGCTTTTGGATGAAAGGCTCTATAGATGTCTATCAGGCCCTGTTGCCTAATTACATTGTTTAGCTCTCTGGCCTCTTTGCTGAGCGTCTTCCCCTGTGGCCTGTCTTTCTCTGATAGTGGAGTGTTGAAGTCCCCCACTATTATTGTTGTTTCCGTGATTTCTTCTGTCATTTTTTAATAGTTTGTTTGACGAAATTTGCCGCGCCATTATTAGGTGCATAAATATTCAGTATGCTAAGTGCTTTCTGGTTTACTGAACCTTTGAGCATTATGTAGTGTCCCTCTTTGTCTCTTTTTATGTTTTGCATGTCGAAATCCATTTTGTCGGAGATTAAGATAACCACTCCTGCCTTCTTGGAGTTACCATTTGCTTGGTAAACTTTCTGCCAGCCCTTTATTCTCAGCATATGCTTTTCTGCTCGCTTAAGGTGTGTCTCTTGCAGGCAGCAGATTGATGGGTTATGTTTTCTAATCCAGTCCTCCAGCCTCTTTCTTTTAAAGTACGAATTGAGCCCATTTGTATTCAGAGAGATTATTACTATCTCTGGCTTCAGAGTTGCCATATTCTGTTTTGTGTTTTGGGTCTTTACCTATCTTCCTTTATATCAGTGTACTGCGTTTGAGTGGAGGGTTTCTATCATGTCCTCTTTTCCATCTGAGACCCTGTTGTCCTGGTACGTGTTGCTGGCATGTTGGCTTCTAGATGGAGATGGGCTATATGGTGGTCTCCTGATGGTTCTAGTTGGAGCTTGATCTTCTGGCCATAGTGAGTCAGCCCGTATGTTCTGCAGGGTCGGGTGACATGCAGCATATTTTTTGAGTTTTTCCTTGTCCTGGAAGACCCTTATCTTACCCTCTATCTTAATGGATAACTTGGCAGGGTATAGGATTCTGGGGGAGGGCATTTTTATCTTTCAGTTTTTGGAAGATGTTGCTCCATTCTCTCCTCCTCTTCATTGTTTCTGCTCATAAGTCTGAGCTTATTCTTACCTGCGCTCCTTTTTATGTGACTGTCTTCCTTTCTCTTGCTGCTCGTTAAATTTTCTCTTTTTCCTCTAAGTTGGAAGTTTTTACTATTATATGTCTTGGCGTGTTCTTCTTGGTGTTTAGCTTAGGCGGCGTCCTCTCTGCGTCCTGTATGAGAGTCGGATTCTCCTTTGTTAGGTTGGGAAAATTTTCTTCCAGAAATTCCTTTGCTATCTTGGCTGTCGATTTGTGTGTTATGTTGTGTTCCGGTAGACCGATTATTCGAATATTATTCCTCTTCATAGCATCTGTCATTGATCTCAAGCTGTCTTCTGTTTCTTTAATTTTCCTATCTGATTGTTTTTCTCGCTTGCTTCGTTTGTTTTGAGTGTCCTCTAGTTTACTGATACGGTTCTCAGCCTCCTCAAGCCTAGATGTAGCTTCTGTGACCTTTTGTGTGGCCTCTGCTACCTCCTCTGTTAGTTTCTGCAGTTCCTTTTGGTGGGTAGAATTCATCCCCTCTATTGTGGATTTAATCCCCTCTATTGTGCATTTCATCCCCTCTATAGTTGCATCCTTATTCTGGTTTGCTTCTCTTAGCTCCTGTATTACTGCAAGCAGAGTTCTGAAGATTTCCTTTTGTGGCTGAACTATATCTGTTTCTTCTATGAGTGACGTTAGGTCTGTTAAAGTGCCTGGTTTCTCTGATTTTTTGTTGGGAGTGATGTGGTCTGTTGATTTTTCCTTGATCCTTTCATAGGCACCATGCTTCTGGGAGACAGGAGTAACCTTATCTATGTTATTGTTAAGGATTCTTTCAGGCAATTGCTTATGCCCTCCTGTAAGGGTGGGTCAGACTGCTGTGTAGACCGAGTTCCCTGACGGGTTGGTGACCCGCAGTGAAGGGATGTTTCAGCAGCTGGAGTGGGTGCTGGGGCCTCAGTGAGTGCCCTCAGGCTGCTTTGAGCAGATGTGACAAGGTACCCTTAGCAGCCCCCTTTATGGGGAGGGGGGGTTAGTAATAAAATGATTTAAAAAGTTAATGATATAAAACTAGTTTTGACGGAATATTGGGCAGAGGAAGAAAAAATTGTAGGGAGGGGGAAGAGAATCTATAATAGAAGAGGGACAGGCTGTGATACTAGTAGAGGTGGAAGGAGAAGAAAAAAGATAGAGAAGGAGAATCCATAGAAAAGGGGCAGAAGAGAAGTACAAGCATTAATGAAAAAGTAGGAAGGAAGGAGAGAGAAAATACAGCACAGAAAGTAAAAGAAAGGGAAGAAGGAATAAAAAAACAAAACAAACAAAAACACAAAAAAGAAAAACACACACACACACACAAACCTATGCTGGATGGATGACGTGTGGATGTGTATGTCTGAAAATTTCCCCCTTTCCCTCTAAGCGCTGTTGATGCCTAATAGAGTGCAGAGGTGGCTGAGTTCGTAGTGTCCCACGATGTGGTGCTGATCTATTTGTTGTTGGGAATGCTCTGCAGCTCAGCAAGACCTCCCAGGTCCGGCCGCTCCCCACTGGCGGTCCTCGTGTTCTAGCTGGGAAGTGCTAGGGCAGCTAAGGGTACTGTGTGGAGGCACAGGCCACCGTGCCCGTCTCCTGTGGTGGCTGGGGAGGGCTGCGGCAGGCTTAGGGCTGGCACTGGGGACCCCACAGGGCCCCCAGGTGGTGAGAGCCGGCTGGAGCTCACCGACGGCTCCGCAGGGACTGCAAAATCGAGTTCCAGGCTCCGCTGCAGGTGGAATGTTTGATCTGCCCGGGCTGTGAGCGGGCGCGGGAAGGCCCCTCGGACAACCGTGCAGACAGCGGCGTGAAACTGCAGGGGACAATGGTGCCCGTCCTCCGCCACGGCTCAGAGCTCAGAACCGTGTGAACAGCGGCAGCGTGGCGCGAGACCACAGGGGACAATGGTGCTTGTCCTCCGCCCCGCTCAGAGCCCAGAACCGCGCGGACAGCGGCGGCTTGGCGCGAAACTGCAGTGGGCAATGGCACCCGTCCTCCGCTCAGGCTCAGAGCCGCGGCCGCCGGGGTTCCCGCAGCACCCTGGGGAGGGTACCTACTCTTGTGCCTGGTGCTGGGAGGGGCCCTCGGCGGGCAGACTCAGTAGCGTGGGCCGCGGCCCTCCATGGAAGCGCAGGGTCCCGGACACGCGTGGGTTGGGCTATGGCTCCCGCCGGCAGGAAGTGCTCAGCGCATGGGCCCGACCTGGAGTGGAGCTCGCACTAGGCTGCCGGGGGTCGGAGGGGGTGGGCAGCTGGCACACGGAGGGCCGGTGGAGAGGTCCGCGGCAGCGGTGCGTGTGTATGGTCCCCCATGGGGCTTGCCAGACAACCCGCGGGTACGCTCCCCAGAGATTGGATGAATGGCAGGAGGGACGCGGGCCCAAGGGCAGATCGTTGCCCTGCGGGGAGAGGGGAACCGCAGGAGAGGAAAGCTTCTCTCCTCCCAGTGGGGATCCGCGAGTGGGCCGCTGGTGTAGGGGAGCGCTTGACCTGCTGCGCTTGTCTAGGCAGGGCAGGCAAGCGACTCTGGGCTGAGGTCTGGTTTGGGGATGGAGCTTAGGCTAGTCGCCAGTGAGCTCGCGGCAGCTTAGTGACCAGAGATGTCCCACAAGTCCGGATCTCTTTCACCTAGACCCCTGCTCAGGACAAATGCGTGGGGTGGGACTGGGGTGCTGTCCCAGGGGAATATTTCACTCACCAGACTCCTACTATTCAGCTACCTGGTCACCAAATCCGCTTTGTTTGGAGGAGCTCTCAGAGTATGCGGGTGTCCCCGTCGGCCATCCTCCCGGACTCCTCTAACTCTTCTATTTACTCACTGTGTAACCTTGGGCTGATCATTTGACCTCTCCATGCCCTGACCTCCTCTGCCAAATAACAATAGTACCTGCCTCATACTAGCATTTGGTGAGTTGGAAGAATTAATAATTTTGCAGGATTGACCCTCGTCGCAGCCACTGGCCCCAAAAGGGATACAGCTGCTGTGCTGTGTGTCAAAATGCCACAGCAACGCATGGTGGCAGGGCCCATGCAGGGCTGCGCATGCGGGAGCGCATGAGGGAGCGCATGAGGCAGGAAAGGAATCTGGAGCTTGCACAGGGGGCCCTGGTCGGCAAGCCCTGCTGCACCACTGAGCGCAGGAAGTCTGCACACAGCAGGCCCGCTGCATTGTGGGCAGTGCAAGTGTAAAGCCCAGCGTCCTCGGGCCGCGCATTGTACAGTATTAGATGCCTGATGCTGGTGACCATCACATTGCCTTACATCTGGCCCAGGCGCAGGATCAGGTTCTCAGGCTGCTCACCCTGCTGCTCCCAGGTGGTGGTGGGCAGGGGGCGCCCAAACTGACATCAAAGTGCAGGCTGGCCATGCCCCCAACAGCCACAGCCTGCTGTGAGGAGGGGTTGCTGTAAAGCATGGCAGTTCTGGCGCATCAGGTGACGTCCCTTGTGTGGTGCAAGCATGTGGTCTTAGGCAGCTCCTGCGTGGTCCCTGGGTTGGGTGCACTGTGGGGTCTGGAGGTTGGGGCTGCTGGGGGAGCAACCCAGCACTGCCTTGCAAGGCATGATGCACAGGCGCAGGCCGCACAAGCAAGCGATGAAGTTGGGCTCCTTGCTCAGCGCTCGAGGCAGAGGCACATGGGCTGCCAGTCCCAGATGCAGCAGTCGGAGCCCTGCTGCGTGAACACTAAGCCCTCACAAGAGGCAGCGCCTGGTGCTGTGGGCCCCTTGGACTGAAGTGCACCACCTCGCACCTCCGCAGGCCACACACTTTGGGGCAGCCTCGCTCTAGTCCTGTGCAGTCCTGAGGATAGAGGGGGTGGCTCAATGTGGGCCCTCTTCTGCTGTTCTGCTCCTGCCAGGACCGGTCCACACACCTAGCCTTCCAATCCAAGACTAGGATTCTAGTGGTACATCCGCTCCCGAATCAGCCTCACTATTCTATTTACAAGCTTGTCTGCTATCTGGAAAGCTGATGAGTCATGCTCCTCTTGTTGGGTGACCAGAGTTACTGCCCCCCTTCTTAGGACCACCTCCACTCCCTCACCCAGTCAAGTTTCATTCTTCCAGGCCCAGAGCCTTCACCCCACTGCTCCCAGGATGCCTCTCTCACTCCCTAGACCCACTTTCAGAGGCCAGAGTGCAGCACTAAGAGATCTCGGTGTTCAGGTTGGAAGGGGTGGGATCCCAGAGTACGGAGATCCAGGGGTAGAGCCTGCATGGTACCCCCGAAGACCTATCCCCTCATGATCTTCTGTTGCTCTCCTCCCTTAAAAAAATGTGTAGGACTTACGACATTGTCCAGCAAATGATAAGTGCTAAATTCTACTTCCTTACATAAAATTCATTCATTCAACATTTATTGAGCACTTATTATGGGTCAAATACTCAACCAGGCAGTGAGAATACAAAAATTATGGAAATGTGGTCACCCTTTAGGGAGTTCATATTGGAATGTGGGAAGAGGGCTTATGCGCCATTAATCCAAATAAATATTGAATCAGGGAAATGCATAAAACATGAAGGAAAAGGGAACATGGACAGTGGAGCCAGAAGACAGACTTCCGAAGGCTTTACAGAAGACGTGGCCTTTGGGCTGGCTCTCCAAGCAGGGGCTGCATTGGCACTCCCGACAGGCACAATGCCTCATCAGAGCCACGGGAGTGTGGAAGCACACGAAATGTTGTGGGAATTTAAGGTCTACCTGTGACTGTCATGTCAGATGGGACACAGGAATGATAGATCCAGAAACATTGCTCAGAACCGATTTTGAAAGGCCTTGAATTCCAAGTTACTAAGTTTGAATTTTACCCTATAAAATCTTGCCTTAGATCAAGGTCCCCAGAAGCCAACTATGAGCATGATTCTTATGAAAATGATTTATTAGGTGTTACCAGGAAAAGCTAGAAAGGGATAGAAAAAAGGTATACGGCAAACAAACCAAATAAGTCAAAGTGTGCTACCAAGTGCTATGAGAGACAATTTAGCTCAATCTTTCAGGGTCACTCTGGAGACTGGAAAAGTGACTCCTCAAGCGTGGTCTCCATGGAAGTAAGAGAATAAGAGACTTGTAGCTACTCACCCCTCAGTCACTGTTTCTGGGCTCCCCTGGGCACTCTATGGAACAGGGAGTTGTTCAGGCAGCCTGGGGTCATCAGAGGGTCTGAGAGGAGCATCTGCAGAGTTATGAAGAATCTTTGACATTTTAAAACAAGACAAAGATACAGTCTAATCCCTATGTCGGAAATCTAACTGGTAATGGCACACAAAAGTGGAGATGCATCTAAGGGTGAGAAAATCACTCAGACAGCCATGGTCATGGTCCAGGCAAGAGCTACTGCAGGTACAAACAAAGGTTACAGGTGAGGATGAACTAGAGAGG
The DNA here is from genome assembly GCF_050624435.1 of Tenrec ecaudatus. Classification (NCBI taxonomy): domain Eukaryota; kingdom Metazoa; phylum Chordata; class Mammalia; order Afrosoricida; family Tenrecidae; genus Tenrec; species Tenrec ecaudatus. The sequence continues at coordinate 299,649 of NW_027457553.1, read as the reverse complement.
AGGAAGCGAATTGGAGAAGCATTTATGGATAGGACCTGATGATCATTTGAATTTCAGGACAAGGAAGCTAACTTGTGTAGCCATCAAGGACTAAGGGACACAAAGTACATTTGCCAAGAAAGATGGGAGAATGATGTTGAGCATGTTGGATACCTGGAGGACACTCAGCTAGAAACACCCAGCGGATTGGTGTAAATGTGGGCCTGGACATCAGGAGAGAGGCCTTGGCTAGAGCCATACATTTGGAAGGCATCGATAGGTAGATGTCAGTTGTTGTTCTTGTTAGGTGCAGTTGAGACACTTCTGACACATTGTGACCCTATGCACAACAGAATAAAACCCAACCCAGTCCTGCACAATGCTTACAATTGTTCTTATCTGTAAGCCCATTGTTGCAGTCGCTGTCTCAATCCATGTTGAGAGCCTTCCTCTTTTTCACTGCCCCTCCACTTTACCAAACATGATGTCCTCCAGGGACTTGTCTCTCCTGACAATATGTCAAAGTACATGAGATGAAGTCTTGCCGTGCTTGCCTCTAAAGAGCATTCTGAGTGTACTTTTCCCAAGATCTGTTTGTTCTTCTGGCAGCCTATGGTACTTCCGAAAACTTTTCCATAATTTGAATGTATCACTTATTCTTCCATCTTCCTTATCCAATGTCCAACTTTCACATGCATATGAGATGATTGAAAATACCATGACTTGGTCCAGGAGAACTTTTGTCCTTTTCAAAACTTTAAAGAAAATTTGTGCAGCAAATATTTCCATCGTAATGCTTCATTGGATTTCTTGATTGCTACTTCCACGAGCATTAATTGTGGAGCCAAGAAAAATGAAATCCTTGAAAAATTAAAACTTTTCCCCATTTATAATGATGTTATCCATTGGTCCCGTTGTGAGGATTTTGGTTTGCTTTATATTGAGTTATAATCCACACTGGAGCTTGCTATCCTTGATCCTCACCAGTTGTTATTTTTAGGTCAAGTCAGCTCTGACCCAAAGCGACCCAATGCACAGCAGAACAAAACACTGCACTGTCCGCTGTTGCCTTCACAATTGTTCCTATACCTGAGTCCATGGTTATAGCTATAGTGTCAATCCGTCTCACGGGAGTCATCCTTTTTTTCACTGCTCTTTTACTTTATCAGACATGCACTCCTGCAGGGACCGGCCTCTCCTGGCTATATGTCCAAATTGAAGTCTTGCCATCCTTTGCCTCTACGCAAGTGCTTCAAAGTGTAAGGCACCTTGCTTGATCTTAATTCTTATAACATAAATCGTTTTGTCTTTTTAGGAGTCCATTTACCTTTCTATATTCCTCCCCAGCACCACAACTCAAATGCTTCTATTCTTCTTAAGTCTTCCTTATTCAATGTCCAACGTTCCCAAGTGTATGATGGAATGGAGAAGACTGTGGCTTTGAGGACTAAGGTGTGCCTGACCCAAGTTACGGTCTGATCTTCAATCTAAAGCAGTCTTGAGCAGCAGATTTACCTAAAGCAGTACGTCTTTTGGTCTCTCAACTGCTGCTTCCGTGAACATTGATTGTTCATCCATATAAGACACAGTCCTTGACGACTAAAATCTTTTCTCCATTTGTCATGGTGTTACCTATAGGTCCAATGGTGAGGATTTGGGTCTTCTTTACAATTATTTGTAACCCACACTGAAGGCTGTAATCCTTGATCTTCATCAGCAAGTGCTTCCAGTCCTCCTCCCTTTCAACAAGCAAGGTTGTTGAACATCTGTATATTTCAGGTTTTTAGTAAGCCTTCCCTTCAATCCTGATACCACATTCTTCTTCATGTAATCTAGCATCTCTGATGATTTGCTCAACATACAGATTGAAAAAGCATGGTGAGAGGATTCAACCCTAACACCTTTCCTGACTTTAAGCCATTCAGTTTGTCCTTATTCTGTTAACAGATCTAACTCTTGATCCATGTACATATTCTGAACATTGTATTGTGTTCAGGAAGTCCATTCTCCTTAAAGTTATCCACAGTTAATTATGAATCACAGAGTTGAATGCCTTTGCATAGTCAATGAATCACAAGTAAACATCTTTCTGGTATTCTTTGCTTTGAGCTAAGGTCCATCTGACATCACCAATAGTATCCCTTGTTTCACGTCCTCTTGTAAATCCAGCCTGAACTCCTGGAAGCAGTTCCCTGTCAATATACTGCTGCAACCATTGTGGGATGATCTTTAGCAAAATTTTACTTGTGCGAAATATCAATGATATTGTTCTATAGTTGGAGCATTTTGTTGGATCACCTTGCTTTGGAATGGGGACAAATATTGATCTCTTCCAAGCAGTTGGCCGAGTAACTCTCTTCCAAATTCCCTAGCATTGATGAGTAAGTGCTGCCAGTGCTTTTCCAGCTTGCTGAAACATTTCAACGGATATTCCATCAATTCCTGGAGCTTTGTGCTTGGCTAATACTTTCAGTGAAGTTTGAAATTCTTGCTTCAGCACCATTGGTTCTTGTTCATATGGTGCTTCCTAAAATGGTGGGATGTTGACTAGTGCTTTTTTGTAAAGTGACTCTGTGTAGTCTTTTCATCTTCCCTTGATGCTTCCTGTATCATTCATTATTTTGTTTACAGAATCTTTAAAGATTCCAACTTGAGGCTTGAATTCTTTTTCTTGACCTTATGCAGAGCTTCTTCATCAGTAGGAACCAGAAAAAAGAGAACACCAAAACGTGCCAGCTATTGAGATGAGGAAGTGCTATTGATTGACCTGTATACTTCCCCACATAAAAATATGTTGAAGTACGAGCCAACTTAAAACTCATTGTCGAGGATCGGTGTCAGCTCTTCCCTGAATGTTTGGTAAAATTCTGCTGTGTAGCCATCTGGCCCTGGGGCCTTTATCCTTGGTAGGTTTTTGATGACACTCTCTATTTCTTCCTTCGCTATGGGTTTGTTGAGGTTCTTTATCTCTGTCTCAGATAATCTAGGGATAGATTGTTTTTCTAAATATTTATCCATGTCTTCCAGGTTTCTGAATTCATTAGAATACAAACCTTCATAGTACTTTGTGATTATCCTTTTTATCTCATTGGGGTCTGTTGTTATTGCCCCCGATTCATCCCTCATCCTGGCTATTGATGATTGTTCCTTTCTATCTTTGGTAAGCTTTGCCAGGGGAGTGTCAATTTTATTAATTCGTTCATAAAACCAGCTTCTAGTTGCGTTAATCCTTTGCATTGTTCTTTTGTCTTCCCACTGGTTTAACTCCGCCCTGATTTTTATTATTTCTTTTCTCTTGCTATTGGAGGGGTAGTTCTGTTGACTCTCTTCTAGTTTTTGGAGGTTTTGTGTTAACATATCTGTCATACGCCTTTCTTCTTTTTTCATGTATGCATTCAGTGATATCAAGCTACCTCTGATAACTGCCTTTGCAGTGTCCCATAAGTTTTGATATGTTGTATGCTCGTTCTCATTAGTTTCTAGAAATTTCCTGATATCCTCTCTGATCTGGACCTTAACCCATTCATGTCGCAGGAGATCGTTGTTTATTCTCCAATTGGTGGCCCTTGCTTTTCTGGGTGCCCTTCTATTAATCTCCAGCTTTATGGCATGGTGGTCTGAGAAAGATGTCTGGATAATATCTATGTGTTTGAATTTACTCAGGCTGGCCTTGTGCCCCAGCATGTGATCTATTCTTGAGAAAGATCCGTGTGGATTGGAGAAGAATGTGAAACCTTTTGCTTTTGGATGAAAGGCTCTATAGATGTCTATCAGGCCCTGTTGCCTAATTACATTGTTTAGCTCTCTGGCCTCTTTGCTGAGCTTCTTTCCCTGTGACCTGTCTTTCTCTGATAGTGGAGTGTTGAAGTCCCCCACTATTATTGTTGTTTCCGTGATTTCTTCTGTCATTTTTTTAATAGTTTGTTTGACGAAATTTGCCGCACCATTATTAGGTGCGTAAATATTCAGTATGCTTATTGCTTCCTGGTTTACTGAGCCTTTGAGCATTATGTAATGTCCCTCTTTGTCTCTTTTTATGTTTTGGATCTTGAGATCCATTTTGTCGGAGATTAAGATAGCCACTCCTGCCTTCTTGGAGTTACCATTTGCTTGGTAAACTTTCTGCCAGCCCTTTCTTCTCAGCATATGCTTGTCTGCTTGCTTAAGGTGTGTCTCTTGCAGGCAGCAGATTGATGGGTTATGTTTTCTAATCCAATCCTCCAGCCTCTTTCTTTTAACATATGAATTGAGCCCATTTGTATTCAAAGTGATTATTACAATCTCTGGCTTCATGGTTGCCATATTCTGTTTTGTGTTTTGGGTCTTTGCCTATCTTCCTTCATATCAGTGTACTGCGTTTGAGTGGAGGGTTTCTATCCTGTCCTCTTTTCCATCTGAGACCGTGTTGTCCTGGTACGTGTTGCTGGCATGTTGGCTTCTAGATGGAGATGGGCTATATGGTGGTCTCCTGGAGGTTCTAGTTGGAGCTTGATCTTCTGGCCATAGTGAGTCAGCCAGTATGTTCTGCAGGGTCGGGTGACTTGCAGTATATTTTTTGAGTTCTTCCTTGTCCTGGAAGACCCTTATCTTACCCTCTATCTTAATGGATAACTTGGCAGGGTATAGGATTTTGGGGGAGGCATTTTTATCTTTCAGAATTTGGAAGATGCTGCTCCATTCTCTCCTCCTCTTCATGGTTTCAGCTGATAAGTCTGAGCATACCCTTACCTGCGCTCCTTTGTATGTGACTGTCTTCCTTTCTCTTGATGCTCGTAGAATTTTCTCTTTTTCCTCTAAGTTGGATAATTTTACAATTATATGCCTTGGCGTGTTTTTCTTGGTGTTTAGCTTAGCCGGCGTCCTCTCTGCTTCCTGTATGAGAGTCGGATTCTCCTTTGTTAGGTTGGGGAAATTTTCTTCCAGGAATTCCTTTGCTATCTTGGCGGTCGATTTGTGTGTTATGTTGTGTTCCGGTAGCCCGATTATTCGAATATTATTCCTCTTCATAGCATCTGTCATTGATCTCAGGCTGTCTTCTGTTTCTTTAATTTTCCTATCTGATTGTTTTTCTCGCTTGCTTCGTTTGGTTTGAGCGTCCTCGAGTTCACTGATACGGTTCTCAGCCTCCTCAAGCCTAGATATAGCTTCTGTGACCTTTTGTGTGGCCTCTGCTACCTCCTCTGTTAGTTTCTGCAGTTCATTTTGGTGGATAGTATTCATCCCCTCTATTGTGGACTTCATCCCCTCTATTGTGCATTTCATCCCTTCTATCGTTGCATCCTTATTTTGGTTTGCTTCTCTTAGCTCCTGTATTACTGCAAGCAGAGTTCTGAAGATTTCCTTTTGTGGCTGATCTATATCTGTTTCTTCTATGAGTGACGTTAGGTCTGTTAAAGTGCCTCGTTTTTCTGATTTTTTTGTTGGGAGTGATGTGGTCTGTTGATTTTTCCTTGATCCTTTAATAGGCCCCATGCTTCTGGGAGACAGGAGTAACCTTATTGTGTGGAGGCTCAGGCCACTGTGCCGTCTCCTGGGGTGGCTGGCGGCAAGCTCCCAAACTCATTTTACGAAGCCAGCATTACTTTGATACCCAAACAGGGAAAAGACCCCACAAGCGTAGAGAATTATAGACCAATATCTCTAATGAACATAGATGCAAAAATCCTTAACAAAATATTGGCCAATAGAATACAAAGGAACATCAAACATATCATTCACCACGACCAAGTAGGATTCATCCCAGCGATGCAGGGATGGTTTAACATCCGAAAATCCATCAATATCATTCACCACATCGAGAAGAAAAAGGATAAAAACCATATGATAATATCCATAGATGCAGAAAAAGCATTTGACAACATCCAGCATCCATTCCTAATCAAAACACTCATGAAGATAGGATTGGAAGGTAAGTTCCTCAAGCTCATACAAGCTATCTATGAAAGACCAACAGCCAACATCATAGTCAATGGAGAAAAGACAAGAACAATACCACTGAAAAAGGGTACAAGACAAGGATGCCCCCTCTCCCCTCTTCTATTCAATATCGTTTTGGAGGTTCTGGCTAACAACATAAGACAGCGGAAGGACATCAAAGGGATCCAGTTGGGAGAGGAGGAGGTGAAACTATCGTTATTTGCAGATGACATGATCCTATATATTGAAGACCCCCAAAACTCTACAGTTGGAATACTTACAGAAATAGAGGAATACGGAAGAATAGCAGGATACAAGATCAATAAACAGAAGTCGGTAGGGTTTCTATACACATCGGACAGGGCCATGGAAGAGGCGATTAAGAGGGAAGTACCCTTCACAGTAGCCAAGAACAAACTGAAATACCTAGGAATATACTTAACAAAAAATACTAAAGACCTATATAAGCATAATTATAAAACCCTATTACAAGAAACCAAAAGTGACCTTCACAAATGGATGAAGCTCCCCTGCTCATGGTTAGGTAGGCTGAACATAGTAAAGATGACAGTTCTTCCTAAAGCATTCTACAAGTTCAATGCTATACCAATCCAATTACCATCAACCTTCTTCAAAGAATTGGAAAAACTGACCACCAACTTCATATGGAGAGGGAAGAAACCCAGAATTAGCAGAGAACTCCTCAAGAAGAAGGACACAATTGGAGGACTCGCCCTACCTGATTTTAATGCCTACTACACAGCTACAGTGGTCAAAACAGCATGGTACTGGCACAATGATAGACACTCAGACCAGTGGAAAAGAATAGAAAGCCCAGGAGTAAAATCATCAGCATATAGACAACTGATCTTCGACAAGGGTCCCAAAAACGTCAAGTGGGAAGCAAATGCCCTCTTTAATAAGTGGTGCTGGAAACAATGAATATCCACATGTAGAAAGTTGAAACAAGACGTCTACCTCACCCCATGCACAAGAATACACTCAAGGTGGATCACAGATCTAGAAGTCAAACCCCAAACCATCAGGACCATTAAGGAGGGAATCGGGACTAATCTCAGAGCACTGGCCCAGGGAGCACATAGGCTCACTGCAACAGGGAAGGGGACACACACAGGTGATCTGGAAATCGACAAATGGGATCTAATAAGAATAAAACACCTGTGCACCTCGAAAGACTTTGCCAAGAGGGTGACAAGGCAACCCACAGACTGGGAGAAGATTTTTAGTAATGACACGTCAGACAAAGGGCTCATTACTAAAATCTACAACACCATCATGACCTGCAAAAAGAGGAAAACAGTTAACCCCCTAAGGAAGTGGGCAAAAGAAATGAGAAGAACTTTCACTAGAGAGGAGATCAATATGGCCAATAAATATATGAGAAAGTGCTCGAAGTCCCTTGCCATAAGAGAAATGCAAATCAAAACAACCATGAGATACCACCTAACACCCCTCAGGCTAGCTCAGATCAGTAAATCAGAGAGCAACAAGTGTTGGAGGGGCTGTGGTGAAATAGGAACCCTCCTCCACTGCTGGTGGTCGTGCAGATTTGTACAGACACTGTGGAAAGCAATCTGGCGATACATAAAGAAAATGGAAATTGATCTACCTTACGACCCAGCCATCCCTCTACTGGGCATATACCCGGTTGAAGCAGCAAATAAAACACGACCAGTCATATGCGCTCCAATGTTTATTGCGGCACAATTCACAATAGCAAAGACTTGGAAACAGCCTAAGTTTCCATCGATAGACGAGTGGATTAGCAAACTTTGGCACATACACACAATGGAGTATTATGCAGCACTAAAAAGCACCGATGAGCACATGAAACACGTTATTTCATGGGAAGAGCTGGAAGGAATTATGTTAAGCGAGGTAAGCCAGACCCAAAGGGACAGGTACAACATGAGTCCCCTGAGGTAAGTACAATCAGCATGACAGAAATGGGGCATTAATCCACCCAAGGGGAGGGTATGGTTTATATCTCCACAGGGAAAGTGGGACCAGACTTCAACCCAGTGTCGCAAGGTGTGAATGCAATATCCCAGCGTGGAGGACGGAACCGGTGGAGAGGTCTGGGAGGCTGGCCCCAGCACCATAAATTAAGTGGATTCCTGCCCCTCCCCCGAAAAGAACTTGTTCCAAAGGACGACATTGACCCTGCAGCTATGGGAGATGGACATATTTGATCAGAGCACACGGGAGCAGATGAAGGGGCAGGAGGAGAGAGTGGAGCACAGCCTGGCCCACCAGGCCGTGATGATGATGTTCCTGAGTAGAGCAGTCAGTCCACAGAGAGAACAACATGGCTGGCCCTACTATGAGACATGATGCCCCTCAGTGACTAAGGGCGATACAGGGGACAGCACCGGAGACACAGTGTGGGAATTGCACCTGACCTGATCCCACCACACCGAGGCAAATCACTGGGGGAGTGCAGCGGAACTGCAAGGGAATGGAGTGGCAAGGTCCCCAGGGAATACTGAAAGCGGACTTTGGGGCCAGGGCGTGGTGCCCCAACAGACTGGACTGGAAAACGCTCCTAAGGGCCAGCAAAGATCCCTGAACTAACTACAAGCTTTTCTCTTGTGAACTGTTTTGTTCTGTTCTTTTTCAGTGGTTTGTTTTGGTTGTATTGTTGTCTGGTTGTATACTGTTGCTTTGTGTTCCTCTGTCTAGTTTTCGTGCATGTTAGTGATCCCACAGGTCTGTCTGCATAGGACAGGCTGGATGAACTATCTGGATGAAAAACAACGGGACCGACAGTTCCGGGGGGACTTGGGGTGGGGGGTAGGGGGGGTAAGGAAGTGGTGTTAACAAACCCAGGGACAAGGGAAAAACATGGGACCCCAAAGGGTAGAGAAGGGGGAGTGGCAGGCCTGATGGGAAATGATCAAGGGTAAGGTTGCTTAGAGAAGAGGTATACTCTAGCCCAGGGGGCGATGAAGCATGGTAGTAGGGCAGGAGGAAGGTCAAGGGAGATGGAGGAAAGAGCTAGGAGTCAAAGGGCATTCATGGAGGTCTAGACAAAGACATGTACATGCATATATATATAGGAGGTTGGGGAAATAGATCTTTGTGTCGATATTTATAGGTCAAGTATTAAGGTGGCGGAAGGACCTTGGGCCTCTACTCAAACACTCCCTCTATGCATGAATACCTTCTTTTATTAAATTGGAACTCTATGATGCTCACTCTCCCGACACAACGGCTGGAGCCAAAGTGTGTGAACAAGTAAATGTGGTGAAGAAAGCTGATGGTGCCCGGCTATCAAAAGAGATAGTGACTGGGGTCTTAAAGGCTTGAAGATAAACAAGCGGCCATCTAGCTCAGAAGCAACAAAGTCCACATGGAAGAACACACCAGCTTGTGTGATCGAGTGGTCCCAAAGGGATCAGTTACCAGGCATCAAAGAACAAAAAATCATATCATTGACTGCACACCTCCATGATAGGATCGCTGAAGACAAATGGGTGCACAAGCAAATGTGGTGAAGAAAGCTGATGGTGCCCGGCTATCAAAAGAGATAGTGTCTGGGGTCTTAAAGGCTTGAAGGTGAAAAAGCGGCCATCTCGCTCAGAAACAAATAAGCCCACATGGAAGAAGCACACCGGCCAGTGCGATCACGAGGTGCCCAAGGGACCAGATATAAGGCATCATGCAAAAAAAAAAAAAAGATATGTGTGTGTATGTATGTGTATATATGTGTATATGTATATATGTATGTGTATATATATATTATATTAAATGAAGGGGGAAGTGCAGAGTGGAGACCCAAGGCCCAAGTGTCGGCCAATGGAGATCCCCTCATAGAGGGGCTTAGGAGAGGAGATGAGTTAACTAGGGTGTGAGGTAGTATTGATGAAGAACACAGCTTTCCCCCAGATCCTGGATGCTTCCTCCCCCTAACTACCATGATCCGAATTCTACCTTGCAGGGCTGGATAGGACAGAGGCTGTACACTGGTACATATGAGGGTTGGAGGTACAGGGAATCCAGGGTGGATGATACCTTCAGGACCAAGGGTGTGAGGGACGATGCTGGGAGAGTGGAGGGTGAGTGGGTTGGAAAGGGGGAACTGATTACAAGGATCCACATGTGACCTCTTCCCTGGGAGAGGGACAGCAGAGAAGGGGGGAAGGGAGACCCCGAATAGGGCAATATATGACAAAATAACGAGGTATGAATTACCAAGGGCATATGAGGGAGGGAGGTAAGGGGAGGGAGGGGCGGGGGGGAAAAGAGGACCTGATGCAAGGGGCTTAAGTGGAGAGCAAATGCCTTGAGAATGATTGGGGCAGGGAATGTATGGATGTGCTTTATACAATTGATGTACGTATATGTATGGATTGTGGTAAGAGTTGTTGGAGTCCCTAATAAAATGTAAAAGAAGAAAAGAGAAAAAAAAATGATTAGGGCAAAGACTGTACAGATGTGCTTTATACAATTGATGTATGTATATGTATGAACTGTGTAAAGAATTGTATCAGCCCCAATAAATTGTTAAAAAAAAAAAAAAACTCATTGTCATCAAGTTGATGCCGACTCATAACGACCCTATAGGATAGGGTAGACTTCCCCGGTGGGTCACCAAGACTGTAATTTTTTATGAGATTACAACATCTCCATTTTTCTTCCTAAGTGCAGCTGGTGGTGTCCAACTAATGACCTTGAGGATTGCCGCTCAACTTGGCATGGTGAACATGACCTCATTTGGACGGGGGATTTAAACATGCATAATTAGTTATACAAGGAGATCATTAGACTGAACCCAAATCGTGTATAACAGATGCCCTCATGGGAAGAGAAGGGACACAGACCAATTCATATGGAAAACTGTCAAGTGAAGAGAGAGGCAAAGATTGGAGTTGTGCTGTCATCAGCTAAAATTTTGCTGAGGCTACAAGAAGAAACAAAAAATTCCCTAGAGCGTTTGTAGTAAGCATGGCCCTGCTAACACCTTGACTTCAGACTTCTAGCCTCCAGAACTATGAGAGAACTAAGTGTCTCTTGTGAACTGGTGGTGATTTGTTACCATAGTACCAGGACACTCATGGAGCCTGGAAAAAGTGAGTATTAAGGAGCGTACAGCAGTAGAAGAGGCATGTTTCAAGAGGCAAGGTAAAAGAAGCACCAAATAGGAAAGCATGCTCCCTTGGCATTTAATGATACACAGAGGTCACTGGAGGTCAAAGGATGAGCAGAGGTCATTAGGTTAGACTATATTCCAAAAGCATTGACCCCCCCCCCCTCACAGAAACCATGATGAAGGGGGAAACCATATTGTAAGAGGTTTAACAGGAGGGGGAAGAAGAATACAGGTGGCAAGTGAAAGTGTGATCTGTGGACCTGTAGCCTCAGCATCATCTGGGAGCTTCTTAAGCACAAACAGAGCATTCATGGGCCTCAATCCAGAACTACTGAATTTAGAAGTCTGAAGGTATCGTCCAACAATCTGTCTTAAGAAATACTCCAGGTGATTCTGATGCCTGCTCATGTTTGAGGCCCACTAATGTCTACAACCTTAAAGACGTTAGGGAGCACAAAGCAATATGACAGCTACCTACAGGGGAGCTAGAAACCCGTACTCATCACCTGTCAGTTTGTTGTACTGCAGTGGCTTGTGTATTGCTGCGATGCTGGAAGCTATATTATTGGTATTTCAAATACCAGCAGGGTTACCCAAGGTTAACAGTTTCAACAGAATGTCCAGACTAAGAGCAGACTACATAGAAGAAATAGGCTGTCCACTTTTGAGGACTTAGCCACTGAAAACGTTATGAATAACAAAGAATAGACAACCAAAAATTTATCAGATGACATAGCTAAGATTGGCATCCACCCGCAAATGGCTAAGATGAGTGCCCACTGGATATGTGACTTCTATTTCTTTGGGAGCACAGACTCATCACATGGGCTAAAATTGTGAATTGTCTCTCTCCATCACAGCATGTTATAATAAAATAGTGACCTATGATTGCCGTGTGTATCCAGCATGAAATAAACCATCAACTAGGTCACAAAAACCAATTGAAACTCTGTGTTTACACAGGCAGAGAATTTGAAAAGCTAAAATGAGTCTGTTGCCACAAATGGTGCAATAGAACCCAAATTCTCATTCCTCATGTCCAGCATCACTCTAGTTTGTTGTTATTATTTTTGTTGTAAACCATCCACCCCAAACTAGTGCATAAAATATAAGGGGTGGGGAGTGGGAGGTGATCCTGGAGATGGATGGCAAGAAGTAGCTCTTTGGGTTGGAGGGAACCTGTGAGCAGCTCAAGTACCTGGTGAGCCAGGAGTGCCTGGCTTCCCTGATTCCTGAACAGGACAAAGAACCAGTTCAAGGTCTGGTTCCAGAACCACTAGACCATGTGCTGCAAGTGCCATATGGTGGAGATGTGGTTGGTCAAGAGGAGGCAGCCCTTTGATACGGAGAATCTGAGGTGGGTAGCTCAGGCACAAAGGGTGGTGATGAGTAAATCAGCTTCTGAGACCCCAACTTGAGCGATGGAAAGATTCTGTGGGCGCTGAAGTGCAAAGGTTGCCCTGGTTAGCCCACATGGCAGCTTCTAATCAAAACTGTGGCTTCTGAAGGGATCTGCTGGGCCAGTGAAATTCAAAACAGGGAGGGCAGCTCAGAAGGTGATGGTGACTTTTTTGGTTTGGGGATCTGACAGGGATCATCTGGATAGATTCTCTCAAGGGACACAGTACGATCAAAGAACATGTCAAAGCAAGTGATCCAAGTCCCCCAATGATGCCAAAACGACCCTGTTGGACATGGTATGTCGTGTGACTAGAAGTGTATTGGGCAGAGAAAACCTCAGAGAATAATTACAGAAGTCTGTAGAGCAGGGGTCAGGGATACACTGCGGGTCTCTCGGTCCATGCATGTGGCTCTGAAGTAAAATGGAAACCTTTCAAGGACAGTTATTATTCAGATACCCAAGCACTCCCTCAATGCATGAATACTTTCTTTTAATAAATTTTCACTCTATGATGCTCACTCTCCTGACACAACTGCTGAAGCCAAAGTGTGTGAACAAGTAAATGTGGCGAAGAAAGCCGATGGTGCCCGGCTATCAAAAGAGATAAGTGACTGGGGTCTTAAAGGCTTGAAGATAAACAAGCGGCCATCTAGCTCAGAAGCAACAAAGCCCACATGGAAGAACACACCAACCTGTGTGATCACGTGGTCCCAAAGGGATCAGTTATCAGGCATCAAAGAACAAAAAATCATATCATTGGCTGCACACCTTCCTGATACGATCACCGAAGACAAACAGGTACATAAGCAAATGTGGTGAAGAAAGCTGATGGTGCCCGGCTATCGAAAGAGATAGTGTCTGGGGTCGTAAAGGCTTGAAGGTGAACAAGCGGCCATCTAGCTCAGAAGCAATAAAGCCTACATGGAAGAAGCACACCAGCCGGTGAGATCACGAGGTGCCAAAGGGACCAGGTATAAGGCATCATGCCCCCCCCAATATATATATATTTATATATTTATATATGTGTGTGTGGTATATATAAATATACCATAGTGAATGAAGTGGGAAGTGCAGAGTGGAGACCCGAAGCCCAAGTGTCGAACACTGGAGATCCCCTCACGGAGGGGTTTAGGAGAGGAGACGGGTCAATCAGGGTGTGATGTAGTACCGATGAAGAACACAGCTCTCCCCCAGATCCTGGATGCTTCCTCCCCCCAACTACCATGATCCGAATTCTACCTTGCATGAGTGGATAGGTTAGAGATTGTACACTTGTGCATATGGGAGCTGGAGGCACAGGGAATCCAGGGTGGACTATACCTTTAGGACTAGGGGTGTGAGGGGCGATGCTGGGAGAGTGGAGGGTGAGTGGAGGAGCTGATTAGAAGGATCCACATGTGACCTCCTCCCTGGGAGATAGACGGCAGAGAAAGGGGGGGGGGAGGGAGACTCTGGATAGGGCAAGATATGACAAAATAGCAATCTGTGGATTATCAAGGGCTCAGGAGGGAGTGGGTAGCGGGGAGGGAAGGGGAAAAAAAGAGGACCTGATGCAGAGTGCTTAAGTGGAGAGCAAATGCTTTGAGAATGATTGGGGCAGGGAATGTGTGGATGTGCTTTATACAATTGATGTATGTATATGTGTGGATTGTGATAAGAGTTGTATGAGCCCCTAATAAAATGTAAAAAATATTAAAATATATTTTTATTTCTTTGAAATAATTTTTCAATTGTTGTGAGGGACAAATTTGGCTCTTCTATCTCAAAACTTTGCCTCCTGGATGTAGACCAAGAAGGAGGCTATGTCTAGACACAGTCGCCTCACATATTGATATTTTTGCTTAAAAAGTGTCTGTGGTATAGGAGCAATGCTTTCTGACTTACCCGCACATACTTTTACAGAATAAGTGATGAACCAGCTGCTTTGAATGGTGAACACATGGAAGCTGGGAAGGGTGAGGACCAGAAAGAATCACTAGACAATAAATAATGTAATACATCTGCGTCAGGACCTTGGCTCCAGAGCTACAACTTCAGTGCTGTGCAGCACATGTCTTCTGTTTTGAAACACAATTGCAGTCAATTATTATCTTCCTCATGAGTCATTATTTCCTATGGCTCTGGGGATTGGCAGTACTAAGCTAGCAGATTCTTCTGTGGGCTTGACGTCAGGCAATGGCTTATGATGGAGACATCTCACACAGCTTCCCCACTGGTAAGTACCAGACAATGGCCACTGGTGTTTGCTGGGACTTTAAGGGGGACTATTGTCAGCATCTGCATGTGGCCTCTACATCACACTTCCTCACAGCAAGGCGACTGGACTCCGAAGGTCTTGTGCAGAGAAGGAGCCAGGTGGGAGTTATATTACCTCAGAAGTCACAATGCACCTCAACTGCCATATTTTACTCCTGGGGAGCCATAAGGCCGGCGTGCGTTCAAGGGAAGAAACATAAACTCCAACTTTGGATGGGGAATGACAAGATTCTGGAAGACCTTGTAGGGAAGAAGCAATCCCTGGAAGGCATTTTGTGAGCTACAGTCTGCCCCAGGACATAAACCTTAACTGGGAAGCTCAATGATAGCCTTGCACACACTGGCTGGTGAGTTCCAGTGACTTTCTTTGAAGGAAGGGAAGGCAAATTTGGAAGGGAACCCTCTGAAGCCCCCAAGTGACCTGAATGCGCACCTTGGCAGACATCCACTGAGCATTCCTTCCTCCTTCAGGGATTAAGCTGGGAGAGAGAATGGTTGCTGGAAAGACAAAAGGAATTGACTAACACTCTGGAATTACATCACTCCCTCTCTTTGTTCATTTTTCACTATTCTTTTCTTGTGTTGAATTTATCTTGTCCTTACTCTCCCCTAGGACCTTCCACTTAGATATGGGGTTGGGGTGAGGGGTTGATTGATCTGTGCTGAAATCAGGGAGGTTGGTAGTAATAGAAGGATCACCTTACTCCCCCATAGTTTCCATAGTAACCGGGACCAATTGGTGGGAGCAATGGGCAGATAAATGCCGCATTGGGGGGTTCGGTGCTTGGTGGAGGTGAAGGCTGATGTATCTAGAGTGGAGAGAGGAAAACAGCCTGGTGGGCAAATGTTGTTGGAGATGGCTTTGAGAGTAGCTTCTGCTGGTCTCTTGCTCCTCACTCTCCCCTTGGTAGTGGCATGTGTGTGTGTCCCCACCTGCCATCCCTTCATCCCCACTTGGAGCCCTTCTGGCTATTATTTCCTCATGGCAAAATTGTCAGCTCATCATCCTGGTTTCTTCCATTCATGCTCCTTTAGCTCTGTGTTGACTTCTAACTGGAGAGAATCAGAAAAGTCAAGTTCCCTCCCCACAGGGCCTTTGCTGAAGGAGACAGCCCAGATCTGTGCTGCAATCTGGGTACGGAATCTCTCCTAGCTCACTCTCCCACTTCTCCTTAACAGGTTTTTCCTGCCACTGCTCCTGGCTGGACGGGATGGAGTGTTCAAGTGATGGAGTGTTCAAGTCACAGCAAATGAACCAAGGGACTCGGCAAAGACCATTCATGAGGTGGAATATGCTATAAGCTCTTGAATGGGAAGCCACCATTCTGGCAGTGAACATGGTCCTATGGACCCTCCTCGTTCTAAGGCTTTAGTGCAGTCCTACCTGACTGAGTGCTCCCCAAGTGAGTTCCTCCTGAATGTGAAAGAAGGCTTATCCTTCTTTAGCTTTGAAGCTACTCCTTCTTCACCTACTCCTTCTTCACCTGGTGGATTCATATATTGAGGATCTTCGCTTCCTGATTCCTGAGCTCAACTGTGCTGACTGATAGCTTCATGGCCAAGGACACTGACACAGCTCTGTATTCTCTATTCACTCTCTTTGTTTCCCATTGGTTTCCTTTTGTCTAATTGTGGAAAAGGAATCCCTGGGGATGGTTTGTTCTAGAGTAAAGTTCTTCCAATTCCCTAAAGGAGGGTATAGAGAAATGCAAAGTTAACTGGAGTCTCTCCAGCATGCACTGGCACCCCAAGGGGGCTGCATAGGTCTCAACCAAAAGTGGAGGTCTGCTGCCTCACCCCTAGACAGGGAACACATCATGGGCAGGAGCCAAGTGCTGTTTCTATCTGGACCTTCAGGGTCTTCGCAGTGCCTGGCTCATAGAGGAAATGAAAAATGCTTGTTTCTTCTTAACAAGTCAGAGATTTACTATTGTTTTAGGGTCGGTCCTGTTGGTTCCCACTCATAACAACCCTATGTCAAACAGAACAAAACGCCACCCGGTACCATCATCACAATTGTTCTCATGTTTGAGCCCATTATTGCAGCCCCCATGTCCATCCATCTCATGAGAGCCTTCCTCCTTTCTATTGCCACTCCACTTTACCAAGCACGATGTCCTTTTCCAGGGCCTGGTCTCTCTTGACAGCATGTTGAAAGTACATGTCCAAAGGGTGGTAAAATCTGGCCATCCTTACTTCTAAGGAGCATTTGTCCTGTGCTTCTTCCAAGACAAAATTCTTGGTACTTCTGGTAGTCCATGATACTTTCAATGTTTTTTTTAATTTCCCTAGCACCATAATTCACATGCATCTATTCTTTTTGGACTTCCTTATTTAATCTCCAAATTTTACATGCATAGGAAGTGTTTGAACCTACTGTGGCTCGTGTCAGATGCACCTTAGTTCTCAAAACAACATCCCTGCTTTTCAATACTCTAAAGAGGTCTTGTGAATATTAACCCAATACAATGTTGTGAATTTTTTAAGCTCTTGACTGTTGTTTGCATGAGTATTGATCATGGATCCAAGGAAGAGGAAATCCTTGACCACCTCACAATTCTACATCTAAGCACATACCTCAAAGAATAACAAACAGAAACTCAATGAGATAGTGCTATACAAGTTCACTGCAGCACTACCCACAAGAGCTGAAAGGTGGCTATTACCAAAATGCCTGGCCTCCAAAGAATGGATAAACCAAACCAAAATATCTAAGTCATACAATGGAATATTATTCAGCCTTTAAAAAGGAATGATGCTTTGGAACATACTACACCATGAAGGGACCTTGAACACCTTCTGCTGAGTGAAACAAGACAGATCAAAATGAGACATTGATATGAAATATGCAGAATCCATAGGCAAATCCGTAGAGACAGCAAGCATAGTCACTGTTGATAAGGGCTGGGTGACGAAGGCAATGGAGAGTGACTGGTTAATGAGCACTGACTGCGTCTCCATGCAGAGTGATCCAAATGTTCTGGAACTAGATGGGGGTGATGGTTGTACATCATTTTGAATGTTCTTCACTGGATTGTACAGGGAAAGAGAGAAAATGCTCGGCTGATGTCACTGCCAGAAAGAGGAGGTGTGGGAGCAAGGTTATGTGTCTTTGTAGTCAGAACTCCAGAGCCTCGGAGCACTCTGCTGATTTTCTTTAGATGCCTTTCCTCCCACATACCCAGCAACCCGTTCCCCTATTTTAGCATTGAAATTCCCTCCACCCAGGCCAACTGGTTTGATCATGTATTCGATTTGCATGCAGCCCCTCCCCTCTCCTGAGGGGTAGCCTCAGTGAAGGCACTGACAGTCTCAGAATCTTGGTTTCCTGACCTGTGCGTGTGTTGGAAAGTTTACATGGGATGATAAATAACAACACGGATCGCAATGAACAATTATAAGCAGTTACTATGGGCCAGACGTTGTTCCTCGGTGCTTCTAGCAGGCACACAAATGCCATGTCCTTGGGGCCTACAAGAACTCAGATTCCACTTCAACAGATCTGAAGCAAGCAGTGAGAAATGGAGTTTCTAACTGTGACAACAGTGAGGACCAGGATTCTAAGAAGGATTGAGGCATTCAAATGACTGCGATGGCAAAGACCATGTATTGAGTATACTGTGGGTAGCCAAAAGAATGAGCAAATCAGTCCTGGAGGAAATCGAACCAGGACATTCTTCGAAGAATGTTCCTAGAAGATAGAATGGCAAAATTTTGTCATGCTGATTTTGGACATGTCGTTAGGAAAGACCAATTGCAAGACGAGAACATCATGTTTGGTAAAATAGTGGATCTGGGGAAACTCTTCATGACACGGACTGGCACAATAACCGCAACAATGACCTCAAACCTGCCAATGGGCAGGAAGATTGCATAGGATCTAGCAGTAATTTGTCCTATCCGGCATAAGGTCACAAGGAATCAAATTTGCTTTGCTGGCGACTAACAACAACAAGGTCTTTCTATCATTCAATGTCAACCTCGAACACACAACCTAAGAACTATTTTTCACTTCCCTTGTACACACAGCAGAACAAAGGGGGTTCAATGATTTTTCCGAGGTTATAGAGCTAGAAGGACATAGAGCCAAGACTGGACAATGGAGCGATTTGACAACAGAGACATTAATCTTAAGCAGGAACTTTGTCTCCCACAATGATCATAGGCATAACCATAGCGAACTTGGCACAAGCTCTTTCACATGGCAACCTTTCAGCAGATAGTTGCTATCTTAGCGCCATCCAGTTGACACCAAATCAGCGACTGTATAGGGCAGGGTAGAACTGTCTATGTGGGTTTCTGACACTAAATATTTACAGCCGTAGAAATCCTCATCTTTCTCCCACAAAAGTCTGTATGATTGTTATTAATTGGGTCAGAAGTCACTGTAATGGTGACCAAATCCTTCCTCTTCTTGGATTCAACATTATACCCCACTGCTTCTAATAGCTCCTCTACCCAAACCAAAACAGGCACGAGAGAGTTGATTCTGACTCATGGTGCCTTATGTGTGGATTCCATAGGACTTTCAAGACTATAGGCTTTAAGGAGGTTTCCAGGCCTTTCCTCCATGGTGCCCCTGTGTGGGTTCCAACTGCCAATGGTTTGTTGCATAGTTGAGTGTGGAACTCTTTGCCCTCCTCCAGGAACTCCAATACCCTTGAAGCTCTCTATTCACAAAGGACTGTCCTTCCAACCTAGGCTCAGAGTGCCTGTCTTCTCTCTCTTGTTTTCCTTTTCATCAAGTTGTTTGGGACTCCCCAGGAGTTGGGTCCCAGGGACATATTTATATGTAATTATGTCCCTGTCATCTACAACATGATCATGATAAATGGAGAAAATACTGAAGTGATCAGTGCTATCTTCTTGCTGCGATCCACAATAAATGATCACGCGAGCCCCAGTCAAGAACCCAAAGGACGTATTGCATTGGGTAAATCTGCTCTATGAGACCTCTTCCTTTTTAAATTTTTTTGCAGCTGGGAAAGAGAAAGGGGAGATGGGCTCTTCTCCCAAGTTGAAATCCCTGCCAGAGCACCCCCTACTCAAATCTGGCCAACTTCACTCACGAATAGAGTTCCCTGCTACTCCTGTAGAACTGCCCCATGGAAGGACCAATGGTCTAAAGGTTCAGAATGGAGAAGACAAGTGCCAAAAGCCATAGCCTAGCCCTTCACAGCCAGAGTGTGACCCCACAAGGGCCCCCACAAACAGACACTTTCTAGGGATCTTAAGTTGTTGGGGCTTAAGGGGAGGGGAGTGGGGCTCTAGCAAGCTAGGATCCCATTTGATGGGGAGGCCTCACATACCCAGTGGGTCCAATGGAGTTCTGGGTATATGGGCCTGTGGGAGGGAAGCCACCTTGGGGGCTGGACCAACCCAGAGCATCCCAAGTTGGATGGGGTGCAGGGGCCTGGGCAGGGTCCCTCCTCCTTTCCATCCCTTATGACCAACCAGACTAACAAAGCCTTGGGCAGGGATGGGGCCTGGAGCAGGACCAGGGTTGGGACAGGGGGCCTGGAGTGAGGTCTCAGGTGGGTGGGCCAGGCAGGGCAGGAGTTCTGGTGCCTGGGCAGGCACCAGGTGGGCTGCAAACCTACATCAGGGGTCATGGTGGCAAGGCCCGGGTGGGCAGGCGTATGGGAGAGGGCGGGGAGGCTGCAGGAACCACACCAGGTCTGTGAAGCCCTAGGCCTTGCCCATCAGGTCATTTTGGCCCATGGAGGTGGTGTGGCTCTGAGGCTGGCTCACTCAGCGCTCAGAGCTTGGCCTGCTCAGGTCCTGAGCCCTTGGCCTCCACAGAAAGTGCTGGCTGGCCTCTAGCCTTGTCCTCAATAGTGGCTCCAGCTGCTGCCAAATAGGCCAAGGCTTAAAGGGGCCATGGGCTTCCACCTGTGCGCCCCGCCTCTTCATCCTGAAAGGGGCCACACATTGCAGCCAGAGACCTCTTTCAAAAGTGTTCTCCAAAGTGTTTAAGAGCAAGGATGTTACCTTGAAGCTGAAGGTGTACCTGACTAAAGCCATCTGAGTCATATATTCAATGGCCTTGTATGCACGTGAAAGTTGGACATTGAAAAGGAAGATCAAAGAAGAATCAATGCATTTATATTGGGATGCTGGTGAATAATATTGGAAGTACTATGAACTGCCAAAAGAACAAACAAATGTGGGTTAGAAGTACAGCCAGAATACTCCTTGGAAGCAAGAATGGTGAGACTTCCCCTCACGTACCTTGGACATACTGTTAGTGAGATATCAGTCCCTGGAGGAGTAAGGACATCCTGTTAGGTGTAGAGAGATAAGCGAAAATGAGGAAGACCTTCAGTAAATGGATTGACACAGTGGCTGCAACAAGGGGCTGAACCATAACAACTATTGAGAGGATGGTGCAGGACTGGGTGGTGTTTCGTTCTATTGTCCATAGGGTGGCTAGGAGTTGGAATTGACTCAATGGCATCTAACAACAGAAACAAAATCTACACCCACTACTAACAGGACAGGAAGTTTTCCA
Source organism: Tenrec ecaudatus (assembly GCF_050624435.1). Classification (NCBI taxonomy): domain Eukaryota; kingdom Metazoa; phylum Chordata; class Mammalia; order Afrosoricida; family Tenrecidae; genus Tenrec; species Tenrec ecaudatus. Next base: position 278,472 of record NW_027457553.1, on the reverse strand, counting down.
ACCCCTCGCATCTCTCAACCCCAGGAACAGAGATGCCACCTTCCTTCTAGCTGTATAACCAGTATGTAGAACAGAGCTCAACGACGAAGTGCCTAACAAACCTGAAGTAGCTGTTACTTAGCTCCATGCCTCATAGGTCTCAGTTCCCCAGCCCCAAAACAATAACATCGGTGTTGTTGTTTGTTGCTATCAAGTTGATTTCTACTAACACCTGCCTCACAACTGCCTACCTAGTAACCCACCTTATGAAAATAAGGCAGAAAAATGATTCTTTCCCACGGTGTCTGCAGACTATGACTCACCACTCTGAAGGCACTGTCATGTAAATGTTGAATGGCTAGCTGAAAGGTTGACAGTTGAAACCCACCAGCTGCTTCAAGGTAAAATGATGGGGCTGTCGGTTCCAGTAATGTTGTACAACCTTGGAAAACTTACATAAGGAATTGACTGGACTGCAGTGAGTTTGCTGTACCTGAAATGATGATGCGACCAGAGAAAGAATGAGAGGGAAGTCTGAAAAGAAAGCACTGCCCTGCCCTCCATCTGGCAGTTTTGTGATTTTTTGCAGCAGTTGGTTCGAATGGAACAAGGAATAAAGAGGCGGAGCGCATGGAAGTTGAGCGCTATTTGCCATTCTGACCAAGTGCCTCTGTGAGAAAAGGGGGAGGGTAGGGTTGATCTTGGTCTTGATCAAAGTCCAAGAAAATATTTGCATTTCCAGAAAGTGGGAGGTTTCCCAAGCCAGGGTAGTAACAGGAGCTGCTAGCTCTCACATCTGGCCCTGTGGACCCTGTTCAAAGAATCTCCTGCACTGGGTAAGAGGTTGGTGGTTAGGCAGAGAGACAAAGAGAGAGAGTTGAACTTCCTCAGGTTGTGTCTGGTCTGAAGGGGTTTGTCGACAGGCATCTTGGCTCTTTCCCAGCCAGAGCCCTTGAGCCTCCTCAAATCCACGCTCCCGCTACCCCGGCCCCCCACAGGGACACCTTCCAGAGGTCTTCCTGTACCCATATGTGGATTTTGGCTTTTCCTTCTTTTGGCTCTGCTCAGTAGCTGGGCATTTGAAGGGTGGTTGTGGGCTTTGTACAGTTGTCATTAGGATAAATGCGTGATAATTTCCTAAATTTCTCCTCCCGCAGCTTTAGGCTGTGTTTCCAAACTCCCGGTCCTCACAGAGGCTCTGCAGAGGGGGCAGTGGCTCTGATTCCACCTGGCAGTTCCTGGTTGAGCACATGGATGTCCCATCCCAGTCTAGCCATGGCACCAGGGATCACGGTGCTAGGAGAGGGGCAAATGAGTCCTCCAAAGGAGATGTGTAGTGACCACAAAAGTGACACACTTATGGTTATCTACTAATTGTACATGGTGGTGCTTGGCCCTCTCAAGGTGGAAACATACAAATTAGCCTATGCCTCTTCTCTAAAAGCAAGGGTACCTGCTTGTGACATGAGGTTTTGGAAAGTTCTTTCATGGGCACAAAGAAGGGTGGCTGATCCAACCCTTCAGCAGCTCATCAATCATTGAGTATCTCAAGCTGATTTAGAGTAGTGTCCAGAGATCTAGTGGTGAAATGGGGTAGAAAGCTGTGGGGCGCTAGCCAGGGAGAGAATACGGAGTAATTTGAGCCAGAAAGAGTTATGAATGGGAGGCAGAATGAATATAGAAGGGATCTGGGAAATGAGTTTGGATCTATCTACCTCTTGAAGGATCTCACCCTTCTCTCTTCTCAACTGCTTCCAATGCAGCCTCGATCTGCCTGCTCTGGGCTTCCAAACCACACAAGCGACAATGCAGACACATGCACTCACAGACACGCACACACACATGTACACACACATGTACAAATACACTCCGAAGAAGCAAAACCTACTTCTGGTGAATCCAGCCAATTCAGATGCATAGCAATACCAGAGGAAATAGTAGAACTTCCTGTGTGGGTTTCTGACACCATAAATTTGTCCATTGTCAGACGGCCTCATCTTTCTCCCTCTCAGAACAGCTAGTGGGTTTGAACCGCTGGCCTTGTGATTAGTAGTGAGATGCTTAACCCACAGCATCACCAAATCTCCTTAGCAAGAAGGATATTACCACAATCACCACCACCTTTTTCCTACTTTTCTGGGGGTTAGGGAAGGAAAGAGTACTGTTCAACATTCGACTCCCTTTAAAGAAAATGGGAGGTCCAGGGTGATGACAGCAGATAGCTGGAACATTCCAGCCTGGCATCCTGGGTCACCCGGAATGATTCTCCCTTGTGGGCTCTATGAAGCAGGCACACTCAAAGACCACAGAACCTCGTTCTCAGCTGTCAGCCTCGGGTCTTGGGTTTTTTTGGACCTGCTGGTTGGAGAGGGGCTGCTCGATGGAGAGCCTCATCACTTAGCATCATGGCTGCTCTGACATGATACCTCTGAGTCATGTAATTTATATTTCATGCACAATTGAAGCAGCTAATGGTGTCATTCTCCAAGGGGGAAACAAGTTGTTACAGTGTGAATTACATTGCAGGCGTGTGCCCTTTCCTTTGTCCCCAAGTGCCCCAGGGGAAGTTCCCAGGTAGCCATCTTGTGGGTGTCCAAGAGAGTGGACAGGCCCCAAGATGTCAGGGCTAAGGAGTGGTGGCAAGGCCAAAAATGCTTTCTCTGACTTCTTTTTGTGTGCATTGAGGCGGTGGAAGTAGAGGTGGCAGCTAAAACTGCCCAGTGGTCTCACCATTTTTTTCTCACCTGTACGTGTGGGATTGGGCAGGGCTAGAGTGTGACTCTTCAGTTCTCATGCTAACATTGATCGATATTGGACAGTGGAGATGATGTGTAGGGGAACGGATGCAAAATCCAACCACTTGTAGTCAAGATATCATCAGAGGGTGGAGCTAAGCCTGTAGTCTCTGAGGTTGGTCTGCTGGGATATGAATTCTAGCTCCCCCTTTAATAACCTGGTCACCTCTGGGCTTGATTGTTTCACTTTTCTGTGCATTCATGTTCTCACCAATAGACGGGAGCTGATGCACTCACTACCAATGGGTCAGTCAATTCCAATTCATAGTGAGCCTGCAGGACAGAGTGGAACCATTCCAAGTTGTTCCTCTAAGCTGTGACTTGTCCTGGAGAAAATTGATGCATCATTCTCAGGGGAAGCTGCTGAGGGTTTTTCTGAGCTTGTGGTAAATAGTCAAGGGCTTCTCTATTGCCCCACCAGCGCTCCTCTTAAAAGGGTTGCAAAATCCACCAAAACCCCACTGCTCTTGAGTTCATTCAGACCCATAGCAACTCGGCAGGATAAAGTAATAACTGTCCCAGCAGATGTCCAACCCTGAACATCTTTATGAGAGCTGACAGCCCAATCTTGATCCCGAAGAACAGCTGGTGGATTTGAACCACCGACCTTCTAGTTAGCATTTCTAATGCTTCACCCACACCACCACCAGTGGGATGAAATGAGTGAATGTACATGCAATGCTTAGAACAGTAGTACATAACATGCACTTAGTAATTGGAAGATATTGTGGTAGGAGGGGAGTCCAAAAACCAAACCAACTCATTGCCATCAAGTCCACTCTGACTCACCATGACCTGAGTTCTACCCTATAGGACAGGGTCCAACTGCTCCTGTGGTTATTTGAGACTGTAACTTGGTAGGAGTGGAAAGCCTCACCTTTTTCCCTGAGAGTGGCTTGTGGTTTTGAACTGTTAGCTTTCGGATTAGCAGTCCAATATGTAATCACCCACGCCACTATTAAATGAGAGCAACGAGTTTCTGACATTTTCTGTGAGGTGGTAGAATTATTTGTCATTTCTATATTTGAATACGGTAAATCGACTGAAACACAGCAATGGTCATGACTTTACAAAGAGAGGAGAGATGTCAATTTTAAGGATATATAGAGCTGGAAGTCAATCCTGGATAGTACAAATGGTGAAAACACTTGGCCATTAAGAGAAACGTAGGAGGCTCAAGCGCACCCAGAATACCTTGGAAGAAAGTCTGGCCATCTGTTTCTGAAAGGATATGCCCATTGGAAATCCTATGAATTGCCATGAATCACAATCAACTCAGTGTCAAATGGTCATTTTAAATTTCAGGATGGTTCCTGGGATGAAAGAAAAAATCTAAGTTGTCTATTGAAGAGGTGGTTTGTGAGAGCACCTGGCCCATTTAAACACAAAAATGGACGAGGAACCTCGCTGGGGTCACTGTACACAGACCAGGCCATGCTTTCTCCACATCTAGTTTTGTTGGATGCTGTCAAGTTGGTTTCAACTCGCAGCGACTCTTTGTACAACCGAAAGAAACACTTCCTGTTCCTGTGCCAGCTTCACAATTGTTATGTTTTAGACTATTGCTGCAGAAACTGTGTCCATCCATCTTGGTGAGGGCCTTCCTCTTTTTGGTGCCCCTTTACCAAGCATGATGGCCTTTTCCATGATGTTCCTCCTCATAGCTCCTGATGCCCAAGGATGTGAGATGAAGTCTAGCCATCCTTGCCTCTAAGGAGCATTCTGGATACACTTCTTTCAAGACAGATCTTGCTCCTCAACTGAAATTCTTGCACAGAGAGTGAAAGCAAACCTGAGTTACCTAGAGTCTCGTTTCCCACAGTGGGCAACACCACCATCTGCTTGGCATGGAAAAATCCAGGGATCTACAAAGCAGATATCTACATTTTATCCTGGATGGTGAGCTATAGTACAAAATTCTTTCATTTCAGGGGTCCCAGAGTAATTTCTTTTTCTGAAAAGAGGGCAGTAGGCAGAATAAGTTTCGGAACTTTTGGTCTAGAGCAGGAGCTGGAAACTTGTTTTTCTGCCAAGGATCATGTGATTTATAATGTCATTCATGGGGCCATACAGGTCAAATATTTAATGAACTCACCCCTAAAGTGATGGCTACAAATGCTTCTCTTTGGTGAGATGTGTGATGCTGGCAGGTATTGATGATTTGGGGGGCCATATACAGCCCTCGGGCCAAACGTGGGTCTAGGGTAGTGGATCTCAACTGGTGGGTCGCGACTTCTTAGGGGGTCGAATGAGACTTTCACGGGGTTTGCCTGATTCATCACAGTAACAAAATTAAAGTGATGAATTAGAAATGAAATAATTTTGTGGTCAGTTGTCACCACAAACTGAGGAAATATATGAAAAAGTCACGGCATTAGGAAGGCTGAGAAACACTGGTGTAGGTAATGGTTGGGATCTCAATGTAGGAAAACATGAACTTCATAGGCATTCAGGCAGTGTAGCACTTGGGTTTCATTGGAGAGGAAAGAACTATTGATCTTGTTTCAAGGACAAACAAATCTGGAAGTAAATGCTTTTGTGCATGAAAACAAAACATAAAACAAACTCTTGAAAGATTTCTGTATGCTAGAGATGAATTGCAATCAAGAAAATTAAATGATATCTGTTAGGGGTCCAGCAGAAAACAAACCATTCAGAAGTTTTAATTAAAGAGAGTTTAATGAAGACTGTTCACAGTGGTGCGGATGGGGTTAAGGGAACCAACAAAAGATAGGGAGGCCCCAAGGGGTTAACAAGAGCATAAAGCTGTTGCCACGTGTCCTATGGAATTTCCTCTACAGCTCTTTGATTTCATATCTTCTCATTGTCTTAGCTACTCTATGATGTACAGCAATTCTGCCTCATAGGAATTTTATACATCTGTCCTCTCCCAATTTCCATTACTTTCCAACTTCATTCGTGTTAAAATAGGTAGTATTTAATCAGATTTACTATGCTCTAAACCAGTGGTTCTCAAACTTCGTAATTCCTTGGCACTATAATGAAGTCCCTGAAGTTGTGGTGAACATCCATTCATAAAATTATTTTTGTTGCTACTTTACACCTGTAATTTTGCTACTAATAAGAAGAGGCCAACTCCTGTGAATGGGTAGCTCAAGCCCCAAAGAGTTCCTGATCCACAGGTTGTGAACCGCTGCTCTAAACTAAGAAGTGTTTCTTTAAGATGTAGTTCAGTATATTGTTAGATGCCCAAGTCCTGTTGTTGCTGTTGTTAGGTGCAATCGAGTGGGTTTTGGCTCACAGCAACTCTATGTACAATGTACTGAAACGCTGACCCATCCTGTGCATTCCTCACAGTGGTTCTTTGCTTGGGCTCTATGTTGCAGCCACTTAGCTATTCCAAATTGTAGGGGCTGCCTCTCTTTTGCTGCCCTTCTACTGTACCAATATTTGTGTCATCCTCTAGGACAGTGATCTCAACCTTCCTAATTCCACAACACTTTCCAATGCAGTGGTAGGCCTTCAATCATAAAATTATATTCTTTGCTACTTGATAACTCTAGTTTTGCTACTGTTATGAATAGTGCCACCCTGTAAAAGGTTCGACTAACCCCCAAATTGGTCACGACCCACATGTTGAGAACTGCTGCTCTAAATTCAGAGGAGTTCCTCTTAAGTTCTGCTTCACCATACTGTTAGAAGCTCAAGTCCATTTGTTGTTGTTGTTACGTGCCGTAGAGTGGGTGTGTCTCATAGCAACTCTATGCACATTATAATGGAACGCCGCCCTGTCCTGTGCCCTCCTCATAGTGGTTCTTTGATTATGTTCAGCCACTGTGCTAATGTATCTTGTTGGGGACTGCCTCTCTTTTCCTGCCCTTCTGTACCAAGATTTGGGTCTTCCTTTAGAGCAGTGGCTCTCAACTTTCCTAATGCCATTTTCTTTTCATACTGATTCTCATTTAGTGGTGACCCCCAACCATAAAATCATTTTCATTGCACCTTCATAACTGTAATTTTGTTACTGTTATGAATCATGACACCCTTGTGTATTTTTCATTCCACACTACAAAGGGGTTGTGACACGCAGGTGAAGATCCTCTGCTCTAAACTAAGAGGAGATTCTCTTAAGATAGAATTCAGCATATTTGTAGATGCAGAAGTTCTGTTGTTAGGTACCATTGAGTGGGTTTTGGCTCATAACAACTCTATGCACAATGCAAAGAAACACTTTCCCATCCTATGCCACAGTGGTTCTTATACTTGCTCTCATTGTTGCAGCCACTGTGCTAAACCAACTTTTGGGTAGCTGCCTCTTTTTTGTGGCCTTTCTACTGTACCAAGAATTGTGTCTTCCTCTAGGGCAGTGGTTGTCAAATTTCCTAATGCCATGACTCTTTCATACAGTTCCTCATGTAGTGGTGACTCACATCATAAAAATTAATTTCATTGTTACTTTGTAACTGTAATTTTCCTACAGTTATGAGTCGGGTCATACTTGTGAAAGGGTCATTCGACCGCCAAAAGCGGTCGCGACCCACAGATTGAAAACTGCTGGTCTAAATTAAGAGGAGTTTCTCTTAATATCTATTTCACCCTATTGTTAGAAGCACAAATCCCGTAGTTATTGTTGTTAGATTCTGTCGCATAGCTTTCGACGTACAGCTACTCTAAGAACAATATGGTGGAAAGGTGTCCTGTCCTGTGCCATCCTCACAGTGGTTCTTTTGCTTGCTCGGATTGTTACAGCCACTGTCGTATTCCATCTTGCTGTGGGTTGCCTCTTTTTTGCTGCCCTTCTACTGTACCCAGATTTATGTCTTTCGCTAGGGCAGTGGTTCTCTACCTTCCTAATGCCACGACTCTTTCACACCATTTCTCTTGTACTGGTGACACCCCCCAATCATAAAATTATTTTCCTTGTTATTTCATAACTATAATTTTACTACTGTTATGAATCAGGCTACCCATGTGAAATGGTCTTTCCTCCCCCTTAAAATGTCGTGATCCACAGTTTGAGAGCTGCTACTCTACACTAAGAGGAGTTTCTTTTAAGGTCTACTTCAGCATATTGTTAGAGGCACAAGTCCTGTTGTTTTTGGCTGCCTTCGAGTGGGCTTTGGCTCATACCAACTCTATGCACCGTGTAATGAAATGCTTTCCCGTCCTGTGCCTTCCTCACAGTGGTTCTTTTGCTCATGCTCATTGTTGCAGCCACTGTGCCAATCCATCTTGTTGGTCACTGCCTCTTTTCCTGCCCTTCTGTACACAGATTTGTGTCTTCCTCTAGAGCAGTGGTTCTTAATTTTCCGAATGCATCTACCATTTCACACCGTTCCTCATGTAGTGGTGACATCCCAACCATAAAATATATTCATTGCTACATCATAACTGTAATTTTGCTTCTGTTATGAATCAGGCCACCCATGTGAAAGGTTCATTAGTCTCCTCAAAGGTGTCACGACACACAGTTTGAGAACCAATGTTCTAAATTAATAGGAGTTTCTCTTAAGGTCTACTTCAGAATATTCTTAGAACCACAAGTCCTGTTTTTTATTGTTAGGTGCCTTTTAGTGTGTGTTGGCTCATAGCAACTGTATGCACAATATAATGAAACCCGGCTCCATCTTGTGCGAGCCTCACAGTGGTGATTTTGCTTGTGCTCATTGTTTCAGCCATTGTACTAATCCAACTTTTGGGGTGCTGCCTCTCTTTTGCTGCCCCTCTACTGTACCAAGATTTGTGTCTTCCTCTAGGGCAGTGGTTCTCAAATATGCTAATGCCATGGCCCTTGCATACATTTCCTCATGTAGTGATGAACCCCCAATCGTAAAATTATTTTCATTGCTACTTCGCAACTTTAATTTTGCTGTAGTTATGAATTGGGCCTCCACCGTGAAAGGGTTATTTGACACCCCCCCCCAAAGGGGTCGCGACCCACAGGTTGAGAATCCCTGCTCTAAACTAACAGTAGTTTCTCTTAGGATCTACGTCACCATATTGTGAGAAGCACAAGTCCTGTAGTTATTGTTGTTAGGTGCTGTCCAGTAGTTTCGGCTCACAGCATCTCTACGCACAATATAATGAAATGCTGCCGCCACTTATACAATCCTCACAGTGGCTCTTTGCTTGCGCTCATTGTTGTAGCCACTCTGCTAATCCATCATTTGGGGGTCTGCCTCTCATTTGCTGGCTTTCTACTCTACCAAGATTTCTGTCTTCCTTTAGGCCAGTGGTTCTCAACCTCCCTAATTCCACAACCCTTTCATACCATTCCTGATGTAGTGCATACCCCCCAATCATAAATGTATTTTCATTACTACTTCATAACTGTAATTTTGCTACTGTTATGTACTGGGACACCCCTGTGAAAGGGTCATTCATCACCTAAATGGGGTCCTGGCCCACAGGTTGAGAACCGCTGCTCTAAACTATGAAGAATTTTTCTTTAGATATATTTAAACACATTGTTAGAAGCACAAGTCTTTTGTTATTGTATTTAGGTGCCATAGAGTGGGATTCAGCTCACAGTAACTCTGTGCAAATATAATGAAACACTGCCCTGTGCCATCCTCACCATGCTTCCTTGCTTGTGCTTTGTGTTGCAGCCACTGTGCTATTCCAACTTGTGGGGGCTGCCTCTCCTTTGCTGCTCCTCTACTATACCAACATTTGTGTCTTCCTCTCAGACAGTGGTTCTCAACCTTCCTAATTTCATGACCCTTTCATACAGTTCCCAATGTAGTGGTGGACCCCCAGTCATAAAACTTTTTGCTGCTGAAATCAGGGAGGTAGGTAGTAATAGAGGGAACCACTTAGTACTCCCATAGTTCCCATAGCAACCTGGACCAATTGGTGGGAGGAATGGGGGGTTTCGGGGCTTGGTGGAGGTGAAGGCTGACGTGTTTAGAGTGGAGAGAGGAAAACAGCCTGTTGGGGAAATGTTATTAGAGATGGCTTTGAGACTAGCCTCTGCTGGTCTCTTGCTCCTCACTCTCCTCTTGGTAGCAGCACGTGTGTTCCCCTCCCCACCATGCCTCATCCCAACTTGGAGCCCTTCTGGCTATTATTTCCTTATGGAAAAGCTGTCAGCTCATTATCCTGCTTTCTTCCATTCATGCTTCTTTAGCTCCGTGTTGACTTCTAATAGGAGAGAATCAGAAAAGTTAAGTCCCCACCCCACAGGGCCTTTGCTGAAGGAGACTGCAATCTGTGTACGGAATATCTCCTAGCTCACTCTCTCACTTCTCCCTAATAGATTTTTTCCTGCCACTGCTCCTGGCTGGAGGGGATGGAGAGTTCAAGTGATGCCACAGAAGTCACAGCAAAAGAACCAAGGCACTTGGCAAAGACCATTCATGAGCTGGAATATGATAGAAGCTCTTGAATGGGAAGGCACCATTCTGGCAGTAAACCTGCGACTATGGACCCTCCCAGTTCTAAGGCTTTAGTGCAGTCCCACCTGAATGAGTTCTCCCTGGGTGAGTTCCTCCTGAAAGCGAAAGAGGGCTTATCCTTCTTTATCTTTGAAGCTATGCCTTCTATACCTACTGGATCCAGATATTGAGGACTTGCTTCCTGATTCCTGAACTCAACTGTGCTGATTGATAGCTGCATGGCCAAGGACCCAGACACAGCTCTGGATTCTCTGTTCGCTCTCTTTAGCCACCATTGGTTTCCTTTTGTCTAATTGTGCAACAGAAATCTAGGAGGATGCTTTATTCTAAAGTTCTTCCACTTCCCTAAAGGCGGGTATAGGGAAATGCGAAGTTAACTGGAGTCTCTCCAGCACACACTGGAACCCCAAGGGGGCTGCATAGGTCTCATCCAAAAGTGGAGATCTGCTGCCTCACCCCTAGCCTGGGAACCCATCATGGGTAGGGGCCAAGTGCTGTTTCTATCTGGACCTTCAGGGTCTTCGCAGTGCCTGGCTCATAGAGGAAATGAAAAATGCTTGTTTCTTCTTAACAAGTCAGAGATTTACTATTGTTGTTAGGGTCGGTCCTGTTGGTTCCCACTCATAACAACCCTATGTCAAACAGAACACAACGCCACCCGGTACCATCATCACAATTGTTCTCATGTTTGACCCCATTACTGCAGCCCCCATGTCCATCCATCTCATGAGAGCCTCCCTCTTTTCCATTGCCCTTCCATTTTACCAAGCATGATGTCCTATTCCTGGGCCTGGTCTCTCCTGACAACATGTTGAAAGTACATGTCCAAAGGGTGACAAAATCTGGCCATCCTTACTTCTAAGGAGCATTTGGCCTGTGCTTCTCCCAAGACAAGTTTATTGGTGCTTCTGGTAGTCCATAGTACTTTCTATGGTTCTTTTTTCCTGGCAGCATAATTCAAATGCATCGATTCTTCTTTGGCTTGCCTTATTTAATCTCCACATTTTACATGCATAGGAAGTGTTTGAACATACTATGGCTTGTGTCAGATGCACCTTAGTTCTCATAATAACATCCCTGCTTTTCAATACTTTAAAGAGGTCTTGTGAATATTTAGCCAATACAATGCAATGCATTTTTTAAGCTCTTGAGTGCTGCTTGCATGAGCGTTGATCATGGATCCAAGGAAGAGGAAATCCTTGACCACCTCACAATTCTACATCTAAGCATATACCTCAAAGAATAACAAACAGAGACTCAAAGAGATAGTGGTATACAAGTTCACTGCAGCACTACCCACAATAGCTGAAAGGTGACTATTACCAAAGTGCCCAGGGCCCGAAGAATGTATAAACCAAACAATAACTAAGTCATACAATGGAATATTATTCAGCCTTTAAAAAGGAATTGATGTTTGGGAACACGCTACACCATGCAGGAACCTTGAACACCTTCTGCTGAGTGAAACAAGTCAGACCATAATGAGATTGATATAAAATATGCAGAATCTATAGGGAAACCCATAGACAGCAAGCAGAGTCACGGTTGAAAAGGGTTGGGTGACGAAGGCAATGGGGAGTGACTGGTTAATGAGCATTGACTGTGTCTCCATTCAGAGTGATCCAAATTTTGGCCTGATCCTATATTCGGTTTGCATGGAGCCCCTGCCATCTCCTGAGGGGTAGCCTCAGCAAAGGCACTGACAGGCTCAGAATCTTGGTTTCCTGACTTGTGAGTGTGCTGGAAAGATTAGATGGAGTAATAAATAATGACACTGATCACAACCAATTATTATAAAACACTTACTATGGGCCAGACGTTGTTCCCCAGCCGTGCTTCTAGCAGGCACACAAATACAATGCCCTTGGGGCCTAACAGAAACTCAGATTCCACTTCAGCAGGTCTGAAGCAAGCTGCGAGAAATGGAGTTTCTAATGGGGAAAACAGTGAGGACCAGGATTCTCAGAAGGATTGAGGCATTTGAATGGCAGTGATGGCAAAGACCGTGTGTGGAGTATACTGTGTGTGGCCAGGAGAATGAGCAAATCAGTCCTAGAGGAAATTGAGCCAAGACACTCTTCACAGAATGTTCCTAGAAGAGAGAATGGCAAATTTTTGTCATGCTGATTTTGGTCATGTCGTTAGGAAAGACCAGTTGCGAGAAGAGGACATCATGTGGATCTGGGGAAACTCTTCATGACACGGACTGGCACCATAACCGCAACAATGACCTCAAACATGCCGATGGGCAGGAAGATGGCATAGGATCTGGCAGTGATTTGTCTTATCAGACCTACGGTCAAAAGGAGTCAAATTTGACTTACTGGAGACTAACAACAACAACAAGGTCTTTCTATCTATTGATGCATTCAATCTCAACCTCGAACACACAACCTAAGCACTATTTTTCACTTCCCTTCTACACACAGCAGCACAAAGGGGGTTCAATGATTTGTCCCAGGTCATGGAGCTAGAAGGACATAGAGCCAGGACTGGACAATGGAGCGATCTGACAACAGAGACATTAAACATAAGCAGGGCTTTGTCTCCCACAAAGATCATAGGCATAACCATAATGGACTTGGCACAAGTGCTGCCGCATGGCAACCTTTCAGCAGATAGGTGCTATCTTAGTGCCATCCAGTTGACAGCAAGTCAGCGACTGTATAGGACAGGGTAGAACTGTCTGTGGGTTTTTGACACGAAATATTTACAGCAGTAGAACTCCTCATCTTTCTCCCACAAAAGTCCCTATGATTGTTAGTAATTTGGTCAGAAGTCACTTTAATGGTGACCAAATCCTTCCTTTTTTTGGGATTCAACATTATACCCAACTGCTTCTAATAGCTCCTCGCCCCAAACCAAAACAGGCATGAGAGAGTTGATTCTGACTCATGGTGCCCCCATGTGTACATTGCATAGGACTTTCAAGACTATAGGCTTTAAGGAGGTTGCCAGGGCTTTCCTCCATGGTGTCCCTGGGTGGCTTCCAACGGCAAATGATTTGGTAAATAGTTGTGTGTGGAACTGTTTGCCCCCCCATCAGGAATCCCAATATCCTTGCAGCTCTCTATTCACAAAGGACTGTCCTTCCAACCAAGAGCTCAGAGTGCTTGTTTTCTCTCTCTTATTTTCTTTACATCAAGGAGTTTGGGACTCCCCAGGAGCTGGGTCCCAGGGACATATTTATATGTAATTATGACCCTGTCATCTACAACATGATCATGATAAATGGAGAAAAGACTGAAGTGATCAGGGTTATCTTCTTTCTGGAGTCCACAATAAATGATCATGCGAGCCCCGGTCAAGAACCCAAGGGATGTATTGTATTGGGTAAATCTGCTCTTTGAGAACTCTTTCTTTTTTTCTTTTTTTGCAGTTGGGAAAGAGAAAGGGGAGATGGGCTGTTCTCCCAAGGTGGGGTCCCTGCCAGGGCACCCTCCACTCAAACCTGGCCAACTCCACTCGGGAATAGAGTTCCCTGCCACTTCTGTAGAACTGCCCTGTGGAAGCACCAATGTCCTAAAGGTTCCGAATGGAGAAGACAAGTTTCAAGAGCTACAGCCTAGCCCCTTACAGCCAGAGTGTGACTCAACAAGGGCCCCCACAGGCACTTTCTAGGGATCTTAAGTAGTTGGGGCTTAAGGAGAGTGGCATGGGGCTCTAGCAAGCAAGGAGCCCATCCCAGGCTGGGGTTACATATCCCAAGCCCTTGATGGGGAGCCTCAGGTAAGCAGTGGGCCCAATGGAGTTCTGGGTATGTGGGCCTGGGGGAGGGGAGTCACCTTTGGGGCTGGACCAACCCAGGGCATCCCAAGTGGGATGGGGTGCAGGGGCCTGGGCAGCGTCCCTCTTCCTCTCCATCCTCCATGGCCAGTCAGGCTAACACAAGGTCTTGGGCAGGCAGGGGGCCTGGGGCAGTGCCCAGATGAGCCAGGGGCTAGCTGGGCAGGGGGTGTTTCCTGGGTAGGCAGAGGGCCTCGGGCAGGGTCTTTGTGGCAGGCCCAGACCCAGGTGGGCAGGGACCTGGAACAGGTACCCAGGTGTGTGCCCGGCCTGGACTGGACCCAGGGTTGGCAAGGGCCCTGATGCAGGTTCCTGGGTGGGCAGCGGGCCCAGGGCAGTGTCTTGGTGGTGAGCAGGCCCAGGGTGGGGGCAGGGGGTCTGGAGTGTGGTCCTGGGTGGGTAAGCTGGGCAGGGCAGGGACCCTGGTGGCTGGCCAGGTGCCTGGTGGGCTGCAGACCCACATCAGGAGTCATGGTGGCAAGGCCCTCCCTGGTGGGCAGGAGTCTGGGAAGTGGCGGGAAGGCTGCACAGACCACACCTGGTCTTTAAAGTCCTAGGCCTTGCGCATCAGGTCATTATGGCCCATGGAGGCAGTGCGGCTCTGAGGCTGGCTCACAGCCGTCAGAGCTTGGCTCGCTCAGCTCCTGAGCCCTTGACCTCTATAGGAAGTGCTGGCTGGCCTCCTGTCATGTTCTCAATAGGCTCCAGCTGCTGCCAAGTAGACCAAGCCTTAAAGGGGCCATGGGCTTCCACCTGTGCGCCCATCCTCCTCACCCTTAAAGGGGCCGGGTGCTGCCGCCAGAGACCTCTTTCAAAAGTGTTCTTCAAAGTGTTTAAGAGCAAGAATGTTACATTAAGGTTCACCTGACTAAAGCCATCTTAGTCATATTTTCGATGGCCTTCTATGCACGTGAAAGTTGGACATTGAAAAGGAAGATCAGAGAAGAATCAATGCATTTGAATTGGGAGGCTGGTGAAGAATATTGAGAGTACTATGAACTGCCAAAAAACAAACAAATGTGGGTTAGAAGTACAGCCAGAATAGTCCTTAAGCAAGAATGGTGAGACTTCCCCTCACGTACCTTAGACATACTGTTAGTGAGAGATCAGTCCCTGGAGGAGTAAGGACATCCTGCTAGGTGAAGAGAGATAAGCGAAACTGAGGAAGACCTTCAGTAAATGGATTGACACAGTGGCTGCAACAAGGGGCTCAAACATAACAACAATTGAGAGGATGGTGCAGGACTAGGTGGTGTTTCATTCTATTATCCATAGGGTGGCTAGGGATTGGAATTGACTCAATGACATCTAACAGCAGAAACAATGTCTACACCCACTACTAACAGGACAGGAAGTTTCCCAACCCCTCTCATCTCTCCACCCCAGGAACAGAGATGCCACCTTCCTTCTAGCTGTATTCCCAGTATGTAGAACAGAGCTCAGCAATGAAGTACCTAACAAACCTGAAGTAGCTGTTACTTAGCTCCATGCCTCATAGGTCTCAGTTCCCAAGTCCCGAAACAATGACATCAGTGTTGTTGTTTGTTACCATCAAGTCGATTTCCGGTTACACCTGCGTCACACCTGCCTACCTAGAATCCCACCTTATGAAAATAAGGCAGAAGAATGATTCTTTCCCACGGTGTCTGCAGACTATGACGCACCACTCTGAAGGGATGTCATGTAAGTGTTGAACTGCTAGCTCAAAGTTGACAGTTAAAACCATCAGCTGCTTCGAGGAAAACGATGAGGCTGTCTGTTCCAGTAATGTTGGACAATGTTGGAAAACTTACATAGGGTTTCCATGAGTTGGAATTGACTGGACAGTAATGGGTTTGCTTTACCTGGAATGATGATCGACCAGAGAAAGAACGAGAGGGAAGTCTGAAGAAGAAGCACCGACCTGCCCTCCATCGGGCTGTTTTGTGATTTTTTGCAGCAGATGGTTCGAAGGGAACAGGGAATGAAGAGGCAGAGTGCATGGCACAGTTGAGGGCTATTTGCCATTCTGACCAAGTGCCTCTGTGAGAAAAGGGGGAGGGGAGGCTTGACCTGGGTCTTGATCAAAGCCCAAGAAAATATATGGATTTCCAGAATGAGGGAGGTTTGCCAAGTCAGGGTAGTAACAGGAGCTGCCAGCTCTCACCTCTGACCCTGTGGGCCCTGTTAAAAGAATCTCCTGGACAGGGTGGGAGGTGAGTGGTTAGGCAGAGAGACAAAGAGAGAGTCGAAATAGGAACTCTGGCTCTTTCTCAGCCTGAGCCTGACCCCTGAGCCTCCTCATCTCCACTCTCCCCCTTCCCCGGCCCCCCACAGGGACACCTTCCAGAGGTCTTCCTGTACCCATATGTAGGTTTTGGCTCTTCCTGCTTTTGGCTCTGCTCAGTGGCAGGGAATTTGAAGGTTGGTTGTGGGTTTTGTACAGTTGACATTAGGGTAAATGCGTGATCATTTCTTAAATTTATCCTACTGCAGATTTAGGCTGTGTTTCCAAACTCCCTGTCCTCACAGAGGCTCTGCAGAGGGGACAGTGACTCTGATTCCACCTGTAATTTCCTGGTCGAGCACAGGGATTTCCCATCCCAGTCTAGCCATGGCACCAGGGTTCAAGGTGCTAGGAGAGGGGCAAATGGGTCCCCAAAGGAGATGTGTAGTGACCACAAAAGTGACACACTGGTGGTCACCTACTAATAGTACATGGAGGTGCTTGCACCTCTCAAGGTGGAAACATACAATTTCGCCTATGCCTCCTCTCTAAAAGCAAGTGGACCTGCTTGTGACATGAGGTTTTGGAAAGTTCTTTCATGGGCCACAAAGAAGTGTGGCTGATCCAGTGTCTCAAGCTGATTTAGAGTAGTGTCCAGAGAGTTCGTGGTGAAAGGGGATAGGGAAATGAGGGGCGCTGGCCAGGGAGTGAACACGGAATAATTGGAGCCAGACAGAGTAATGAATGGGAGGCAGAATGGATATGGAAGTAATCTGGGGGACGAGTTTGGATCTGCCTCTGTGGGTTTCTGACACTATAAATTTGTCCATTGTCAGAAGGCCTCATCTTTCTCCCTCTCAGAGCAGCTAGTGGTTTTGAACTGCTGGCTTTGAGATTAGTAGAGGGATGCTTAACCCACAGCATCACCAAAACTCCTTAGCAAGAAGGATATTACCACAACCACAGCCAACACCCCCTTTTTCCTAATTTTCTGAGAGATAGAGAGGAAAAAGTGCTGTCCAGCGTTCAACTCCCTTTAAAGAAAATGGGAGGTCCAGGGTGATGACAGCAGGTGGCTGGAACATCCCAGCCTGGCATCCAGGGCCACCCGGAAAGATCCTCCCTTGTGGGCTCTGTGGAGCAGGCACACTCAAAGACCATAGGAGCTCGGTGTCAGCTGTCGGCCTCAGGGCTTGGGTTTCTTAGTTCCTGCTGCTTGGGGAGGGGCTGCTCGATGGAGAGCCTCGTCACTTAGCATCATGGCTGCTCAGACGGGATACCCCTGAGTCGTGTAATTTACATTTCATGCACAATTGAAGCAGCTAATGGTGTCATTCTCCAAGGGGGGAACAAGTTGTCATAATGTTAATTACATTGCAGGCGTGCTCCCTCTCCTTTGTCCCCAAGTGCTCCAAGGGAAGTTCCCAGGTAGCAGTCGAGTGGGTGTCCAAGAGAGTGGCTTTGGCTCTCTCCAAGGTGTCAGGGCTGAGGAGTGGTTACAAGGCCAAGAATTCTTTCTCTGACATCGTTGTGGGTGTGTTGGCGCAGTGGGAGTAGAGGTGGCAGCTAAAACAGCCCAGTGATCTCCCCATCATTTTCTAACCTGCGCGTGTGCAATCGGGCAGGGCTGGAGGGTGCCTGTTCAATGCTCAAGCTAATTTTGCTTGATAGGGGACAGTGGAGATGATATGTAGGGAAAAGGAGGCAAAATCCAACCACTCTTAGTCCTGATATCAGCAGACGGTAGAGCTAAGCCTGTAGTCTCTGAGGCTGGTCTGCTGGGATTTAAATTCCAGCTCCCCCTTGGATAACCTGGTTACCCCTGGGCCAGATGGCTTCACCTCTCTGTGCATTCGTGTTCTCACCTATAGACGGAAGCTGATGTATTACCAATGGGTCAGTCGATTCCAACTCATAGTGAGCCTGGAGGACAGAGTGGAACCATTCTATAGGCGTTCCCATAGGCTGTGACCGATACTGGAGCAAATTGACGCATCATTCTCATGGGAGGCTGCTGAGGGTTTCGCTGAGCTAGTGGTAAATAGTCAAGGGCTTCTCTATTGCCCCGCCAGCGCTCCTCTTAAAGGGGTTGCAAAAGTCACCAAAACCCCACTTCTCTTGAGTTCATTCAGACTCATAGCAACTCAGCAGGATAAAGTAATAACTGTCCCTGCAGACGTCCGACCCTGAAAATCTTTATGAGCTCAGACAGCCCCATCTTGATCCCGAAGAACAGCTGGTGGTTTTGAACCACCGACCTTCTGGTTAGCAGTTCTAATGCTTCACCCACACCACCAACAGTGGGATGAAATGAGTGAATGTACATGCAATGCTTAGAACACTTGTACATAACATGCACTTAGTAATTGTGAGCTATTGTGGTAGGAGGGGAGTCCAAAAACCAAACCAAACTCACTGCCATCGAATCTACTCTCACTCCCCATGACCTGAGTTCTACCCTATAGGACAGGGTCCAACTGCTCCTGTGGGTTTTTGAGATTGTAACTTTATAGTATTGGAAAGTTTCATGTGAGAAACTGAGAGTGGCTGGTGGTTTTGAACTGTTGGCTTTGGGATTAGCAGCCCAATATGTAATCACCCACGCCATTATTAAATGAGAGCTACGAGTTTCTGACATTTTCTGTGAGGTAGTAGAAGTATATGTCATTCCTATATTTAAAGAAGGTAAATCTACTGAAACAGAACAATTGCCATGGCTTTCCAAAGAGAGGAGAGATGTCAGTTTTAAGGATATATAGTGCTGTGAGTCATCCCTGGAGAGTACAAATGGTTAAAACACTTGGCCATTAACAGAAACTGAGGAGGTTCAAGCGCACCCAGAAATACCTTGGAAGAAAAGCCTGGCCATATGTTTCTGAAAGGTTATGCCGATTGAAAGTCCTATGACTCACCATGAATCGCAATCAACTCAGTGTCAAATGGTCATTTTAAATTTCAGGATAGTTCCTAGGCAGAAAGAAAACATTCTAAGTTGTCTATTGAAGAGGAGGTTTGTGAGAGCACCTGGCCCATTCAAACACAACTGATGAGGAACCTCGGTGGGGCCACTGTACACAGACCAGGCCATGCTTTCTCCACATCTGGTTTTGTGGGATGCTGTCAAGTTGGTTTCAACTCGTGGCGACCCTACATACAACCGAAAGAAACACTGCCTGCTCCTGTGCCAGCCTCACAATTGTTATGCTTTAGTGTGTTGTTGTAGAAACTGTGTCCATCCATCTTGGTGAGGGTCCTCCCCTTTTGGGCGCCCCTTTACCAAGCATGATGGCCTTTTCCATGATGTTCCTCCTCATAGCTCCTGATGCCCAAGGATGTGAGATGAAGTCTAGCCATCCTTGACTCTAAGGAGCATTCTGGATACACTTCTTTCAAGACAGATCTTGCTCCTCAACTGAAATTCTTGCAGAGAGAGTGAAAACACACCTGATTTTCCTAGAGTCTCGTTTCCCAAAGTGGCCAACACCACCCACCTACTGGGCACAGAAAAATCCAGAGATCTACAAAGCAGATATCTACATTTTATCCTGGATGGTGGGCTATAGTCCTAAATTCTTTCATTGCTGGGGGTTCCTGAGTAATTTCTTTTTCCGAAAAGAGGGCAGTAGGCAGAATAAGTTTGGGAACCTTTGGTCTGGAGCAGGAGCTGGAAACCTGTTTTTCTGCCAAGGACCATGTGGTGATTTATAACATCATTCATGGGGCCATACAGGTCAAATATTTAATGAACTCACCCCTAAGGTGATGGCTACAAATGCTTCTCGTTGGTGAGATGAGTGATGCTGGCAGCTATTGATTATTTGGGGGGCCCTATACAGCCCTCGGGCCATACGTTGGTCTAAGGTAGTGGATCTCAACCAGTGGGTCACGACACCTTTGGGGGTCCAATGACACTTTCACAGGGGTTGCCTGGTTCATCACAGTAGCACAATTACAGTGATGAATTAGCAATGAAATAATTTTTATGATCGGGGTAAACACAACCTGAGGAACTGTATGAAAGAATCATGGCATTCGGGAGGTTGAGAAACACTTGTCTAGGGAATGGTTGGGATCTCCATGTAGGCTACACATGAACTTCATAGGCATTCAGTCAGCGTATCAATTGGGTTTCATTCGAGAGGAAAGAACTATTGTGATCATGTTTCAAGGACAAACAAATCTGGAAGGAAATGCTATTGTGGATGAAAACAAAACATAAAACAAACTCTTGAAAGATTTCTGTATGCTAGAGATGAATTTCAATCAAGAAAATTAAATGATATCTCTGAGGGTTCCAGCAGAAAACAAACCATGCAGAAGGTTTAATTAAAGAGAGTTTAATGAAGACTATTCACAGTGGTGGGGATGGGCTTAAGAAAGCCAACAAAAGTTAGGGAGGCCCCAAGGGTCTAACAAGAGCATAAAGCTGTTGCCACGTGTCCTATGGAATTTTCTCTTCAGCTCTTTGACTTTGCCATTTCTTCTCATTGTCTTAGCTACTCTATGATATAGAGCAATTCTGACTCATAGGAATTTGATACTACTGTCCTCTCCCAATTTCCATTACTTTCCAACATCATGTGTGTTAAAATATGCAGTATTTCATCAGATTTCCTATGCTCTAAACCAGTGGTTCTCAACCTTCCTAATTCCTTGGCACTATAATGAAGTTCCTGATGTTGTGGTGAACATCCATTCATAAAATTATTTTCGTTGCTACTTCATAACTGTAATTTTGCTACTATGAAGAAGATACCGACCTCTGTGAATGGGTAGCTCAACCCCCAAAGAGGTTCCGAACCAGAGGTTGAGAACCGCTGCTCTAAACTAAGAGGTGTTTCTTTAAGATGTAGTTCAGTATATTGTTAGACGCCCAAGTCCTGTTATTGCTGTTGTTAGGTGCCGTCGAGTGGATTTTGGCTCACAGCAACTCTATGTACAATGTACTGAAACGCTGCCCCGTCCTGTGCATTCCTCATAGTGGTTCTTTGCTTGCGCTCATTGTTGCAGCCACTGAGCTATTCCAAATTGTAGGGGATGCCTCTCCTTTGCTGCCCTTCTACTCTACCAATATCTGTGTCTTCCTCTAGGACAGTGCTTCTCAACCTTCCTAAATCCACAACACTTTCATACAGTTTCCTTTGTAGTGGTAGACCCCCAATCATAAAATTATATTTTTTGCTACTTCGTAACTCTCGTTTTGTTACAAGTTATGAATAGTGCCACCCGGTAAAGAGTTCGTCTAAGCCCCAAAGGGGTCACGACACACATGGTGAGAACCGCTGCTCTAAATTTAGAGGAGTTTCTCTTAAGGTCTATTTCACCATACTGTTAGAAGCTCAAATCCATTTGTTGTTGTTGTTAGGTGCCGTCGAGTGGGTATGTCTCATAGCATACATAGCATAGTCTCTACTCCCTTGCCCCTTCTTCTCCACAGAACTGAGAGGCAGAAGAAATAAAGGCAGCATGGCACCAGCTGGAGGACACCATTGGGTCAGGGTCACCATTTAACTCATGCTTCTCCATTTGGAGGGGCAATTGCATGTCCTCATTTGTGAATTTGATTATTAATCTTTTTGAGTTAACAAGTTCATGGTAAAAAAGGATTGTTGGTGTTTTTGTTAGGAACCTTCTAGTCCAGTCCAACTCATAGTGACTCAATGCATCAGTGCAGAGCTCTCTAGACCAATGGTTCTCAACCTGTGGGACCCTTGCACAGGGTGATTGTAACAAAATTACAGTTATGAAGCAGCAATGAGAATATTTTTATGGTTGTGGAAGTTACCACAACATGAGGAACTGTATGAAAGGGTTGTGGCATTAGGAAGTTTGAGAACCATTGCTCTAGGCTTCTCTATGCTGTAATCTTTACAAGAATGAGTTGCCTGGTTTTTCTTCCAAGAACAGAGCCACTGGTGGGTTCAAACCTTCAACCTTTTGGATAGCAGCTGAGCACTTAACCATTGTGCCTCCAGGGCTCTTTGATAAACTCTATTAGATGGTCTTAACCATTGCAACCCCATGGATCCTTTTGGCATTTAGGAAAGGCTATGGAACACCTGCCCACTCCCCAGAATAATATTTCCAAATACCTCCAATGAAATACAGAATCACAAAGGCACAAATTGTATTGAAATGCAGTGATAAAAATAAAAGACATTGGATTTGTGGCAAATATACATGTTAATAAATACATTAAATATGATCTGATGGCGGGTGTAATAAACGAAACCCACACCATTGAGTTGATCCTGACTCACTGTGTCCCTATATAAAATTCCTCAGGCTAAATCTTTATAGGAGCAGATCATCTCACCTTCCTCTCAGAGAATAACTGGTGCCTTTGAACTGCCAACCTTGAGGTTACCTGCCCAATGGCTCACCCACAGCGTCACCGTGAGTTCTAGATAGTGATGAGCATGAACTGTACTCAACGATGGCTGCAACGACTAGCATGGGGTGTGAAAGCATGTAGAATTTCTCTCGGTGGTAATCGCATGGCTATTCTGAACACAGCTGTGGACATGCTAAATTGCCCTGCAAGCTTAGGGAAACTAACTCAACCAGGATTGTTCCCCATCCAATTTGACATTGCTCCCCAGCCTGCTGGGGCTCAGTGGCTCAGTGTTAGGGTCCCTTGTCTAGATACCAGGGCTGGCATGGAGAAAGTCATTCCTCAGCAGCCTTCTAGTGTGTGGGGGAAGATATTAGTGTTAAGCCTTGGCAGGAAATTGCTGGATTTTCCTGGCAGCCACATTCTTAATAACCATTTACTGGATACTTATTATATTCTGAGGGTAAATTGGCGGTTCAGTTGTAGAATTCTCCTTTTCCATGTGGGAGATCTGGGTTTGAGTCCAAGACAATGCAACTCATGTGCATCCAACACTCATTTGTCAGGGGGATGCTTGGTTATTGCTGTGGTACTGAACTGATTTCTGTGTTGCTATGATACTGAAATGGGGAAGCTTGGTTGGGTGCGGCTATGAGACTGAACCTGTTTCTGTGATGTGTCCAGACTAAGATGAGAGATGAAGTAGAGCCTGGCATTCTACTTCTGTAAACCAGTTAACGAAAACCACTGTGAATCACAATCTGATGCACAACCAAAGAGATGGTGCAGGACCAGGGAGAATATTGCCCATGGAGTCACTGGGAGCTGGTTGTCACAGTGACTTGGACTGGAGGCTGACTCAACAGCAGCTAACAACCATTGTGTTCCAGGCACTTGAATTGCTTTAAAAATCTAGCTCTGCCTTCTGGTACAGGGAAGTGATTAATCATGCCTACTTTATAGCACACCGTGAACCCTGATCAATGTCAGGCCCTGCTTGTGTTTTGTCCCTCCTTTTCCACATTCACATCACTTCCATTCCCCTCTTCAGTCTAATACCCCCTGCTGGGTGCTTGGTGTGTGTGTGTCCTTATAGGCAAAAAGCCATGTGCACTAGACCATGCTGCCATGTGCACTAGACCATGCTGCTTGGTGAATGGGCTTTCAGCTTCCATGAATGGTACTGCAATATAAATCTCATTCAGTTTCTGACCTTTCCAACTCCTTGCAATGTCATTAAGAGTTATTGCCATGCTGCATATCAATTGCATGTGCTGCTGCGTGCCACTTGGTCATGAGCAATCATCATCTTTCTTTTGTTTCCTTCTTCAGTTGTCTGTTGATTGGCATCTAATTCGGCTCCAACTCTTCTCTACTGCAGGCATCAGTGTGGTGACCATTCTTGTAAAAATGCCCCAAGGGCCCTGTGAATTGGATAAAAAGCTTGGCCTATATATGCAGGAAATATGCGTTGGGCTGCTAACCCCAAAGTGAGCAGTTCCAACCCACCAGCTATTCTATGGAGCAAAGAGAGGCTGTCTGCTGTCTAAGAATTTAGTTTTGTAAACCTAAAGCAGTAATTCTACTGTGCCTTGTAGGGTTGCTAATGAGGAAGAATCAACTGGGGTTTTGTTTGTTTTTATACATCCAGGAGAGAGCTTTGATGGGGGAGATATTAAGTGCTTGGCTGCTAACCCAAAGGTCAGTAGTTTGAAGCCGTCTTCCACACACTGTGGGATAAAGGCATGGCTGTCTACTTCCCAATAGAAGCCTTGAAAGCATCATGGGACCATTCAGCTTTGTTTGATAGGGTCATGAGGAATGAAAGTCAACTCAGTGACTGCGCTTCTTTGGTTGTACGCCCAGGAGGGGCTCACTAGGTCCTAGGGTACATTCAATGGGCTTTCACTAAGCTCTGCCAGATTGCTGTGCAGCAAACCTGCATCATTAGCAGTGTTTCTCTGCTTTCCCCAGATCTCCAATGACACTTGGTATGTTTGTCTTTCTAACTGTTGCCCGTTTGATGGTTTTAAAAGGTCAAGCACAATAAACTCATCTATCCCAGGCACTTTATGGTTCTGTAGCATTCTTAGGGTTGCCATGCCACATTCCTTTGACCCATCTCTGACACCATCTCACTGCCTTCCAGTCAATACCGACTCATAGCGATCCTGTGGGGCAGTGTACAATTGCCCCCTGCGAGTTTCAAACACTACAACTCTTTATTGGAGTAGAAAACCCCATCTTTCTTCCTTGGAGCTAGTAGTTTTGAACTGCTGACCTTGAAGTTAGCAAACCAACTTGTAACCACTGCACTTCCAGGGCTCCTCCTGATATCCATCATAGCAGTGGCGAACGGCTCTATGTAAGTGCAGGCTCCTGCTGAAATGGTGTCTTATCACAACTGTGCAGCACGCAGCTCTCCATTGTCCTTCTGCCTCGAAGCCTTTTCAAAGGCATGGAAAGCCAAACCCAGGAAGGTAGGAGAGGTCACCTTACTAGGAGGAATGCTCAACACCACTACAGGAGAAGAAGAGCCCAGCCTCCTGTTTCTGGTAGACAATTCTAGGACAGAACCCATGTTCCTCAGAAGTCCTGGGGGAATCAAGCCCCTGTATCCTACATTAAAAGCCTCAACACCCCGTTCCCATTGTGATTGCTTCTCCCCCTAACTCAGTCTTGCGTCCACTTTCCTATTCCCACTCCCTGCCATCAGATCTCAAATAGAATCCCTGCACCCAGGCCTGAGGAATAAGCTCAGCATGCAAGGGCACTCAATCCAAGACACACACATTACTCTGAATCTCTAAAACAACCCTGTGGGCTCCGTGTGTAATCCCCAGTTCACAGATGAGAAATGGATTGAAAAACAGTGACACACCCAAGATCACACAGGCCAGGGTTCAAGTCTGTGTCTATCAGTTATTCTTTTATTCAAGTATGCCAGAGAAGACTGGGTCTTAACACTTGAGAAATCTTCTTGGAAGAATAAGGCAAACTACAGAAAACACAAAATGAATATCGCTTTTGTTCGTTTATCCATTTGCAAAAGACATAATACCTATAGTGCCAAGAATAGTATTCAAAGTATCTATTACTACCCCCTCAAAACTTACATACTAGTCACCAAACTCAAACAAATACAATGCTATCAAGGTGATTACAACTTATAGCAACCCCATATAGGGCTTCCAAGACTGTAAATCTTTACAGAAGCAGAGAGCTTCACTTTTCTCCCCCTGAGTGACTGGTGCATTTGAACTACTGACCTTGTGGTTAGCAGCCCATTGCTAAATGATTAGTTCCATAATCATTACGCTTACTTAACTCTACATTCTTTTAATTATTTCTCTATCAGACCAAATTGCATCTGGCTACATGGGAAAAAACAAACCGACTCTAGTGGTCTAATCACAAAAGCTTCATTTTTCTTATATTAACACCAAAAATACCAAACCAGTTGCCACTGAATTGATTCTGATTTACAGTTACCCCATATGATTCAGGGTAGAACTGTGCTCCATGAGGTTTTCAAGGGCTGAATTTTTAAATGTAGATTGCCAGGTTTTTCTTCCAAGGCATCTTTGGCTTAGCAGTGAATTGTGTTAACCCTTTGCACCACACAGGGGTTTGTCTTATACAATAGTAAGTCTTGAAATAGGTAGCCTAGGTCTGGCGTATTTGCTCAGGGACTCATCTTGCATATAGGAGAATGCATGCTTTTTGGTCTGCCAAACTCATGTAACCTATGTGACTCTCCCATCTTTCAATATTCTGACTAGGGAGCATGACAGCAGAGGAGCCAAGGACAAAAATGAAATGGGTTATGCCAGACAAGTGTTTTGCCTTAAAAAACAACAAAAACTTTCTTGGGAGTCCTACTCAGTATCTTTCACCTACACATATTTGGCCCAAACTGGGTCATATGCTTATGCATAGCTGCATAAGCCTAGGAGGGAGCGATTTAAGTAGGTACATTATCACCCTAAACAAAATTGAGCTTCTATTAGTAGTAAGAATGAGAAAAATGGATACTGTTTAAGCATATAGCAGGGTTGGGTAGAATTCTATTTTGTGTCTTAATTTACATTTTGAATGAACTCAGAAAAAGTCATAGAGAGTAGAACAAAGGGATGGATGTGCATCCAACCACCTCAACTACTCATTTCTTTTCATGCTCTCCCTCTAGCTTCCCTGAATAGTTCTTGGTTACACATTGGGCTGCTAATTGCACGGTCGGTATTTTGAAATCACCGGCTGCTCTTCGGGAGAAAGGTGTGACTCTACTCTGTAAAGAGGTACAGTCTCAGAACCTCACAGGTACAATTTTACCCATGTCCTGTAGGGTCGATATGAGTTAGCATTGATTCAATGGCAGTGAGCTTGATTTGGATAGATCTGTGGAATCTTAGGATGGAATAGTTTGAATACACAGAAAAAAATTCAGTGGAATGATAACCCTCTAAATAATTACCCTCTAAAGCCACAAAGATCAACTGTGTCCAGCATGGTGACAGTTTAGCATATGCTATGGGGACATTGCTCATATCCCAGTGTTGTTAATCAACATTATGCACAATAGAATAAAAGCCTTTCTAGTCCTGTGACATCCTCACAATGGTCATATTTTAGCCTATTGTTACAGCCACTGTGTTGATCCATCTCATTCTGGGTTTACCTGTTTTTGGATGATGCTCTACCAAGTATTTTGTCCTTTTCTAGGGACTAATTTCTCCTGATACCATGTTCAAAGTATATGAAATGGAGTTTTACCATCCTCACTTCTAAAATACATTCTGGCTGTACTTCTTCCGGGACAGACCTCTTTGTTCTGCTGGGCATTCATGGTATATTCAATATTATTTGCAACATCATATTTGAAAGGCATCATATTTTCTTCAGTCTTCCTTATTAATGGTCCATCTTTCACATGCATACGTCAAACATTACCATCAAATCTATTCTTATTCATAGTGACCATATAGGGTTTCCAAGGCTGTAAATCTTTACAGGGTCAAATAGCTTCCTCTTTCTTCTGTGGAGCAGCAAGTGGGTTGAACCACCAACCTTGCTGTTAGTCATTCAACCCATACCAGACACTGAAATTAAGACTCCTTTCACATGCATCTAAGGTGATTAAAAATATCAAGGCTAAAAGCAGGCATAACTTGCTAATCCCCAGAGTAAAGCATTTGCTCTTTCACATTTTAAAGAGGTCTTTTACAACAGATTTTTCCAATGAAATACGTTGATTTATTGACTGCTGCTTCTGTGAGTATTGAGTGTGGGTCCAAGTAAAATAGAGTTTAGCTACATTTCTCTATTTGTAATGGTGTTGTGTGTTTATATTTGTCAAGTTGAGAAGACATTTGTATTCTTAGTGTTGAAGACTAATTTATACTGAAGGTGTACTATATGAGCTTTATCAGTAAGTACTTCAAGGCCTATTGACTTTCAGCCAGCAAGATTGGGTCATCTGCATAACACAGGTTGTTAATGATTCTTCCTCCAATCCAGATGCCTCAACTTCTTCATACAGAGTAGCTTCTCAGATTATTTGAATAAGTATAGTGTGATAGATAGGTAGGTTTATAGTGCCAACCTGGCCAATAAGAACATGTGGGATTAATAAGTTTGCAGTTTGATTAGTGGGCAAAGAGATAAATGGCTCAGCAAGCCACTCCTATCTCTCAGTTGCTCTCTGGTGATCAGACCAGTGTGTGGCTACCTTACCTAGTTCTGCAGTTTGCTGCCTGGCTGTACTGCCATATTTACTGTTGCATGGCAGTGAGTTAAACTGAGTCCTCTGTACTGCTATGTGGACTAATTAGCTGTTATATTCCTTCGTGTTCTATCTATCTATCAAATCATAAATGTCCTGGTTTTGTTTCTCTAGAGAACCCTGTCTAACACATATGGTGAAAGGATATAACCACAACACACACTCTCCTGATTTTAAACCACGCAGTATCCCCTTGTTCTATTCCAACCACTTCCTGTTGGTTTATGTACAGGTACCACAGGAGCCCAATTAAATGTACGGGAATTCCCATTGTTCTCATATGTATTCATATGCTACCCAAAGTTTGTTATGATACACAGTAAAATCCTCTGCATAGTCAATAGTACATAAGTAAGCATTTTCCTTGTATCCTCTGTTTTCAGCCAAGGTCCATCTGAAATCAGCATTGAGATACCTTGCCTCATGCCCTCTTTTAATACAGCCTGGATTTCTGGCAGCTTCCTGTTGACATATTGCTATAACTACTTTTAAAGTTATCTTCAATAAAATTGTACTTGCATTTCATATTAATGTTATTTTAAATTAATTTGCAGATTTTGTTGCGTTATATTTCTTTAGAATGGACACAAATATTAATCACTTCCAGTTGGTTGGCCAGATAGCTATCTTCCAAATTTCTTGACATGGACTATCACTGCATGAGCGTGTTGAAATATTTCCATTCCTATCCCTTCCTTGCTTTTCACTAATGCTTACATTGCAGCTTCAACTTCCTCTTGGCCTTTTGAACTAGTAGAACCTCAACTAATTCTTGGGTACAGAGACTCTGTATACTCCTTCCATATTCTTTGGATTCTCCCTGCATCATTCAATAGTTTGATAAATAATCCTTCAACATTTTAATCCAAGGCTTGGATTTTTTCTTCTGTTCTTTCAATTTATGATATGCTGACTGTACTCATTCCTCTTGCTTTCCTAATTCCAGGTCTTTACACGTTACAATATAATTCTTTACTTTATCTTCTCAAGCTGGCGTTTCAAATTTTTCTGTTCAACTCTTTTATTTCATCATTTCTTCCATTTGCTTTAGCTGCTTTAGTTTCAAGAGCAAGTTTCACAGTTTCCTCTGATATTCACTGTAGTATTTTCTTTCTTTCCTGTATTATTAATGATCTTTTTGAGGAGCCCCCAATAAAATAATTTATGATAAATAAATATATAGCCCCAGTTGACATGACAAAAAAAAAAAGATTGATGACCTTGATGCTATTTCACAAGTCTTCTGGTAGCTGATCATTAATGTTCAATATGTCCGAACCATTCTTGAGATAGGCTCTAAATTCAGGTGAGATATTGTGATAGTAAGGTTTGGTGTCAATTTAGCTTGACCAGGATCTTCAGAAGGTGCAGGTCACAGTCTCCTTGGGGGTGTGACCTATTTCATAGCTAAAAGTAGACTGTGGAGAATGGGCTCACTCATTTTCTTCCTGATGAAAAGACCCTGGACCCTACATCTGGCTTCTTGGGATGGCAATCACCATGAGACCTGCTGACCCTAAGAGCTGTCTGTGGCCTGCCTACTGCCTGTTGACTTTGGATTCTCCCAACTCTGCCTCCACCAACCTGTGGTTTTCCTGTTTCTTGGGCTATTCCTCCAACAGCTTCATGAGTCTGGAAGGGCCTCTAGTTTGCATCTGATTTATGGGCTGGAGTTGGACTGGGGTTTCTTGTTGTGTGGACTTCTTAATGTAAAATTCTTTATTGATATAAATTTCCTTCTTCTACATGTATCAGTATCACTGGTTTGTTTCTCTAGGAACCCCAGCCGACCACAGATATAAAGTAGGCTGTATTTGGGCTCTTTTGCGTTCTTATTTTAATTTTCTTCAGGTTTGACTTGAACTTGCATATTAGTAATTGATAGTCTGTTACATAGTTGGCCCCTGGTCTTGTTTTGTCTCAATGATATTGAGCTTCTCTATCCTGTCTTCCCACAGATTTAATCAACTCCATTCCTGTGTATTCCACATGTATATATGCCGCTCCTGTTGTTAAATAAAGGTGTTTGCAATGAGGAAGTTATTACTATTGCAGAATTCTTTCATGCATTCTTCAGCTTCGTTTCGATCCCCAAAGCCATAGTTTCTAATTACTCTTCCTTCCTTTTTGTTTCCATGTGTGCATTCCAATTGTCAGCAATTATGAATGCATTTTCAGTACATGTGTGATCAATTTCAGACTAAAGAAGTTGGTACAATTCTTCATTGGCTTTAGTGGTTTGTGAGAAAATTTGAATAATGGTTCTATTAACAGGCCTTTCTTGTGTATGAAGATAGATGTTATTCTGTCAAAGGCAGCATTGCACTTCAAGATAGATCTAGAAATGCTCTTTTTGAGGATGAAAGAGACATTCTTTTGAATTTGTCATTGTCAGCGTAGTCATTCTTATCATTTTAAGATTCAAAGGGACTATTTCAACTCACCAATGCCTAGGATATTGATCTTTATAGGTCAGATTCCGTTTTTTATGATTTTCAATTTTCCTAGATTCTTATTTTGCATGTTTCATGTTCTGATTATTAATGAATGGTTGCAATGATTTTTCTCATTTTGAATTATAATCCATCAGCAAATGAAGGTGCCAGAAGCTTTAGTACACTTTGTTGCTAGATGCCTTCAACTCAGTTCTGTCTCATAATAATGCCTACACAACAGAATGAAACATTGCCTGGTCCTGCCCCATACTCAAAAATTTTGTTATGCTTGAGCCCATTGTTATAGGAATTGTCTCGATCCATTTGATCGGGTGTCTTCCTCTTTTTGCCACCCCTCCACTGTAATGTGTATGATGTCCTCCAGGGACTGGTCTGTCCTGATAACATCTGCAAAGTACATGAGATGAAGTCTCGCCATCCTATCTGCCAAGGAACATTTAGCTGCACTTCTTCTCAGACAGATTTGTTTGTTCTTCTCTCCACCCATGGTACTTTCAGTATTTTTTTTGTCAGTACCTTAATTCAAATGCACCAGTTCTCCTTCAGTCGTTTTCATTCAATGTTCAAATTTCACATGCATAAGATGTGGCGGAAAATACCATGCCTTGGGCCAGGCGCAACTTAATCCTAAGTGAAATTCTTGATCTTCAGTACTTTAAAGTGGTTATGTGCAGTAGATTTGCCTAATGCAATATGTTATTTGGTTTCTTGATTGTTGTTTCCATGAGCATTAGTTGTGAATCTAAGCAAGACGAAATCCTTGATAGCTTCAATATTTTCTCCATTTATTATGATGTTATCTACAGCTCCTGTTGTGAGGTTTTGAGTTATCATTAAGGTGTACTCTACTTTGAGGAAGCTCTTTTTCTCGGTGATATTTTGATTGTTTTGCAATCTGAGGGGCTCATTTTCTGGCATTATATCAGACAATATTTTACTGCTATGCAGAAAGTTTTCAATGGTGAATCCCTCAGAAGTGGTCTGATTGTTTTGTCGTCCTGTCAGTTCTTAGTCTGGAAGCTGTCTTGAAATCTGTTCACCGTGGGTGATCCTGCCTGGTATTTGAAGTACTAGTGGACTAACTCCCAGCATCACAGCAAAGCACAAGCTACCACAGTGCAGCAAATTGACAGATGGGGCGGGGGAGGGGAGTTGTCATTGTTAGACACTGTTAATTTGGCTCTAACTCATAGCACCCACAGCCTGTTTCCTCACAGTTAATGTTGGAGACCGTTTTTGCAGCCAGTATGCCAATTCATCCCATTGAGGACCTTCTTCTTTTTTACACCACTCCACTTTACCAAGTATGATATCCTTCTCTAGGGACTATGCTCAGCTGTTAACATGTCCAAGGTATGTGATATGAAGTCTTGCCATTCTCACGTCTAGGAAGCATTCTGGCTCTACTTCCACCAAGAAAGATTTGTTCCTTCTTCTGAAAGTCCATGGAATATTCAATATTCTTCACCAGCATCATAATTAAAAGACATCAACTTTTGTTTTACCTTTCATAATTATTGTCCATTTCCAAGTACATATGAGGTGATTGAAAATACCATAGTAAGATAGTTATATAATTTTATGTCAGTTTGAAGATATGTAAAAATGTAAGGTTGGTATCCAATCTGTCAATCACACCATAGCGTGATGGTGCCTCTTTGTGGCCATGGCCTTCTCATAAGGAGGGCCCTGGGAAGCTCCCCTTCTTTTTGCATTCACCTGAATGCTTCCTGCCCACGTTGAGAGCTGCCAGAGTCTTGCCATGCTTCCATCGACCTTGGGTCCACACGACATTGCAATCACTGGCCTTTGACATCCCTGCATTCTGCACCATTGCATGTTACTACGTAAGTTGGAAAGGAACTTATGAGCTAGTGTTGGACTTATGGACTTGAGTTGGACTGGCCTGGGATATTTCCTTGAAATAGAAATACTATAGTGACTTCTTGATAGAAAACTATTTTTTGCACATATATGAGTGTCACTTGATTTGTGTCTCTAGTCAGACTGGCTTACATCCAGTTCACTGCCATCAAGTTGATTCCAACCCTTAGCAACTCTATAGGACAGGGGAGAGATATCCCTGTGGGTTTCTAGTACTGGAAATTTGTATGGGAGCAGAACTGTTGATCTTGTGTTAAGCAACCCAACTGGGTTGGTTCTGACGCATTATGTTTGTAACCACTATACCACTTGGGCTCAGCTGTGCCTTATTCCTCAAAGTGACATCTTTTAACACTGGAAATTGGTCTTCAGCAAGATCTACCAGTGTACTCGGCCATATGACTTATTTTCTTTTTACACTGTTTTGATTGTCATGTGAGGGAAAATCTACAGAGTAAATTGATTTTCCTTACAATTCATGCAATGTTTTATGATATTGATTGCAATACCTACAGTGCAATACTACTTTTCCTATTCCCTCCCTTTGTTTGCCGTTTCCATTGGTCTTTCCTTCCCATTCCTTCCTGCCTTCTGAGTAACTCCCTGACAAATGCTGGGATCTGAATTGTACATCGTTGACAGGATAGGTCTCCTATTTGGCGGGATGAAAGTTGAGCCATGGAGGTGAGGTCAGGTGTCAAATGGGAATTCCACTAGTGCCTATCATATCCTAAGGTTAGTCTTCTTATTTTGAGTTCTACATTTTCCCCAGTTGATCCAGGGCCTACTACTGTGAGCACTTTCAGAGCAATCTGCAGTGAGAACCCTATGCTATCTTGGTCTTCTGGACTCAGCGCTGTGGAGCCTGGGCTTCATGTGGTCAGTGAATACCTTTCATCTTCTTTT
The DNA here is from genome assembly GCF_050624435.1 of Tenrec ecaudatus. Taxonomy (NCBI): domain Eukaryota; kingdom Metazoa; phylum Chordata; class Mammalia; order Afrosoricida; family Tenrecidae; genus Tenrec; species Tenrec ecaudatus. The sequence continues at coordinate 244,986 of NW_027457553.1, read as the reverse complement.
GATGCTATCTGTGTAATTCTGTATTTTGAATTTCTCTTCCATTTTTTCAGCTAGTGAAATGCACATGCTTTTCATTTTTGCTGTCCTAATTCCAGGTCTTTGCACCTTTTCATATAATTTTTTATTCCATCTTTTTGAATTCCCCTTTGAAATTTTATGTTCAGCTTCTTTATTCAGCGTCTTTACTTCATCAATTATTTCTATATTTCTCTCTCTATCTTTTTCGTACTTCATCATTTCTTTCATTGGCTTCAGCTACTCCACATTCAAGGTGACATCCATTTTGTCTTTTCTTTAGTTTCTATCTTTTTAATTATCTTTGAATTTCTTTATTTATGATGTTCTTGATATTATTGCAGAACTCGTATCATCTCAGGTGATTTGTGTTCACTGTGTCAACTTTATTCTTAAAGTATCCTCTAATTTAGATGAGATATACTCAAATTCATACTTTGACTCTTGGGGACTTGTTTTAATTTTATTTGAATTCCAGTTGAATTTGCAATTGATGGTTTGTTCCACAGTTGGTCTCCAGTCTCGTGACTGATGATATTAAACTTCTTTATACCGTAAATACTTGAGTATAAGCCTAGTTTTTTTCAGCACATTTTTTATGCTGAAAAAGCACCCCAGCTTTGGGGGGTAAAATTAGTTGCCTTGGGTTATACTCGAGTATATATAGTAGTTTATTTCAACAGATGTAGTTGATTTAATTCCTGTGTATTTCTATCCAATATACATGATCCATGTCTATGGTTACTGTTTACATCACTGAAAAATAAATGTTCAATCAATAAGCCATCCTTATTGGAAAATTCTATCATGAGATCTCCCAGGTGGCTTCCATCCCCATGGCCCTATTTTCTAACTAGTGATCCTCCTCCTTATTGTCCAATTTTTGCATTCAAGTCATCAGTAATCTTGATTGCATGTCTCATCAATTTCAGACTGAAAAGGTTGGTAAAAATCCTCAATGGCTTTATTGTCAGCATTAGTGGTTGGTGTGTAAATTTGAATAATAACTTTATTAATTATTCATCCTTGTAGGTGTAATATATCCTACACCTAACAATGGTGAACATTGGAATCGATGTTGAAACATTCTCTTTTTTAACATGAAAGTCATCCATTCCTTTCAAATTTGTTACTCTGGTATGTAAACCATATTATTATGACATTCAAATGGCCAATACCCGTCTATTTCAGTTCAATAACACCTAGATTGTTTGATCTTTTTGTGTTCCATTTTTTCATGGCTTCCAATTTTTCTAGATCCATATTTCATGCATCCCATCTTCTTGTTAGTGGTTATTGCAGTACTGCTGTTTCTTCTCATTTTGAGTCATTGCCACATCAACAAATATAGGTCCTGAAAACTTTATACCACTAAGGTTAACTCTACTTTGAGGAGACAGCTCTTCCCCAATTATATTTTGAGTGTCTTCCAACTTGAGGGGTTCATCATCCTGCACTATATGAAACAATATTCCACTGCTAACAATGTGCTCCACAAACACAACTATTTTTTTCAGATGTAGATTGGCAGGTTATTCTTTCTAGTCTATTTAGCTTGTAAGCTTTTCTGAAAATTTTCCAACACGGGTAACTATGCTTGTGTTTGAAATACCAGTGGTATATCTCACAAGTTATGATAGTGCAAGAACCTGACATGTCTGACAACTTGGTATGCTAGCCTAATTCCGAATGGCCAGCACATCTCTCTTCTTGCTTTCTCTAGTTTCTGTAGACCACTGTACCTGAGCATGCATGGCTTAGGAGGTTGTGGAGTTAATTCTTGCTTCCTGGAGTAACCCTTAACCAATGACCCATAGGAGTTGTTGGACAAATAGCCACACTCCCTCACATTCTGGGCAGAATAACTAGTGGATTTTCTACAGTGTCTCCAGTAAGATTGACTTCCAGTTGCTCACAGTTTTAAATTGTTTGATAATGTACTTTTCATTGGCTGCCTTCTTTCCCTTTTCTATTTCCCATTTCCTTATTGATATCTCCCCCAAAATGGCTTAATTATAACCTTTGTCTCAGGTTCGAATCCTATGGGGAACCCAAACTCAATCACACAAGACATTTGTCAAATCATGGACTTAGTGGTTATATCTATTATATGTGTAGGTCATGGGAGAGGAGAATTCATACCATCACTTTGAATAGTCATTCGGAGTGCCAACTGGGTCCCCAGCATAGATCCTGGACATCAAAACTCACTGTTTCCTGTATCATAACACTTCCTTTTAGATTTCTGTCATTCAAAAAACTCAACAAATAGCTTGCTGTCTCACTTCAAATTTTGTAGTGTGCATATATGGCTATGTTTTCATTGTGTGTTTAGCCCTGGACAAATCAGTTTTGACCAGGAAAGTGAAGTCATGTGGAAAAACAAACCAAAAACACTAGCAGCTGTGTGTTGTGGAAGAAAACCCTGTGGATGAAGTGCAATTTTTAGGGAACAGAGACCAGCAAGATAAACCAATAAGTGTCCACTGTTCTGATGTTAAGGAGAACCCTGGTGAGGCAGTAATTAAGCACTTAAGGGCTAATCAATCAGCAGTTCAAACCCACCATCTTCCCCAAGGAAGAGTTACGATGTTGCAGTCTGACCCCCTTAAGATTTACATTTATTACCACTACCAACTGATCTGAGAGGGATAGCATTAGGGAATCCTGGATAGCATTCTAAACGAGCTCTAATGGCAGAGTGGACTCCTCATTGAGCTCCTAACCACAAAGTAAGTGGTTCTAACCTATCTGTTGCTCTATGTGAGAAATATGAGTTTGTCTGCTCTGGTAAAGATTTAAGCCTTGGAAAATCAAAGAGTGAAGTTCTATTCTATCTTGTAGGTTCTCTATGAGTCAGCTTCAACACAATGATAATTAGTTTGCTTTGGAATTTTGGGATAGGATAGGAGAAATATGTGCAACAAAGTTTAAACTTATTTTAAAAGTTCAGGGGTATTGCTCAGAGAGAGATTCTTGGAACTTACAAGACTGTTGTCCTTAGGCACCTTCAGATCTGGAACGGAACTCACTCCCTTGGCTCAATCTTCAGCCAAACAATAGGTAGATCTATAAGGTAAAAAGTAACACTAATCAACTATTTGAATCAAAAGGATATAATTTATTCAAAGATAAAGTTCAGAAGGGTCAGGAAAGAAGGGGGAATGGAAACAGGAAATACAAGGAGGAAGTGCGATAAGTGATATTACGTTTAGCAGACTGCAGTCAGTATCATGAAGCAAAATATGTGTGAACTGTCAAATGGAAAACGGATGTATTCTGTAAACTTTCACCCATCTCACAATAAAGAGATTTTTTTTCAGCCTTGGAAACCCATGAGGCAATACTATTCTGTCCTATAGGGTACCCATGAGTTGAAATCAACTCAGTGGCAATGGGATATTGATGCTGATGCTTTCTGCCGATTCTAAAAAATAGGGTTATTAGCAATTATTGTGGAAATAGCATGAATGAGACTATGTAAATGGGGTTGGTTACAGATAAATTCTTGTAAATGTTAAAGGATAAGTGATTGAGGATGGACTTACTCAAAAAGAGAAAATTATTGCAAGATTTTGTACAAGGGATAAAATAAAAGTAGGCTTCCTGTGGGTAAGACTTAAGCCTATAGATATGGAATTTAAGGAACTGGTATTCCATGATGGTCACCTTCCCGGCACAATCACTCAAGACAAAAGGTGGGTGTATAAACAAATGAGGTAGAGAAAGGTTATGGAGCCTAGCTATCAAAAGATAAAGAGTCTAGGGTTTTAAAGACTGGAAGGTTAACAAGTGGCCATCTAACTCAGAACCAATAAAGTGCACATGAAAGAAGCACACCAGCCTGTGTGATCACAAGATGTAGAAGGGATCAGGTATCAGGCATGAAAGAACAATAAAATCATATCATTGTGAATGAAGGGGGGTACAGTTAGGGGATCCAAAATCTATCTGTAGGCAACTGGACAACCCCTTACAGAAGGGTCGCTGGGAGGAGATGAGCCAGTCAGGATGCAGTGTAGCAACGATGAAACATATAACTTTCCTCTCGTTCCTAAATTCTACCGCGCCCACTATCATGATCCCAATTCTACCTTACAAACCTGGCTAGACCAGAGAATATACACTGGTCCATATAGGAACTGGAAACACAGGGAAACCAGGACAGATGACCCCTTCAGGACCAGTGCTGAGAGTAGCAATAACAGGAGGGTGGAGGAAAGGTGGGGTAGAAAGAGGGATCTGATTACAAGGATCTACATATAACCTCCTCCATGAGGGAGGGACAACAAAAAGTGGGTGAAGGTAGATGTAGGACAGTGTAAGATAGGACAGAATAATAATTTATAAATTATCAAGGGTCCATGAGGGAGGGGGAGGGGGAAGGAGGGGAAATGAGGAGCTACTACCAAGGGCTCAAGTAGAAAGCAAATGTTTTGAGAATGATGATGGCAACAAATGTACACAGTGGATGTGTGTATAGATTGTGATAAGAGTTGTAGGAGCCCCCAATAAAATGATTCTTTTTAAAAACCTCAAAGAGCAAAACACACTATGGTTTATTGTACATCAATGATACTTAAATAAAATTACATAAAAGAGGGGAAAAAGAAATGGAATTTAAGGTAAAGAAAGTATTCCCTTTGAAGACCATATTGCAAATATATATTTAGGCAGGCAATTAGATAAAGACATTTTAAGTCTGGACTTCTATACCTGCCATCTGTCTGTTATAAAAAGTATAATTAGCAACTAGAATCTCTCATACAAAATCAACTCAATATGGTCTTTCTGGTCTGACCTCCGTGGTGTTCTACTCTGCTTTGATGGAGCTCATCATATCATGACTCTATAACAAGATTGAGGAGTTATTTGCATTCTTATGTGGAAGGTAAATCTGTTTGGCCATTCTGTTAGACTAGTTCATCTTCTTTCCTACCATCCCATCTGCCATTTTAATTCAAAACAAGGAGAAAAGCATGTATGTGCCTTTTGAGGATGGAGAAGATTTTGGTGTGGGAGAAATCCTCTTCGAAACTGCAAGGTAAGTATTTACCCCCTCTAGCCCTGTTGGAGGAGGGGAAAAGGAAGAGAGACAAGGCAAAGAGAACAACCTAGCTAGCTTCATGCCTCCTTACTTGACCTGGGGATTGAGGGGAATATCAGTGACTATGGACTTGTTGTGCTCCCAATTTGGAAGCATGAAGAATAGATGCTGCAGGGCAGAGCAGCTCTATGGGAAGTCACTGAAGACAACACATAGAGAGTGCCATCAAGTCTACTGTGATCCATGGAGACCTTATATGAAATGGAATGGAGTGCTGTCTGATCTGGCACCATTGTCACACATTCCTGAATGTTGAAGTCCATTGTTGCAGCGATTAGGTCAATCTGCCTCAATAAGGATCTTCCCTGTCCCTCTATTTCATCAAATATGATGTCTTCCTCTAGTAATTGTCCACTGATAGTGTGTCCAAAACACATTAGTCAGTCAGTGTTCTCTTGTGATCCATAAGGTTTTCTTTCAGTAATTTTTTGAAGTGGACTGGCAGGCCCCTCTTCCTTGTCTGTCTTAGTCTATAAGCTTCACTGAAACCTGTCCACCATGGGCAATCCTGCTGTTATTTGAAATTCTGGGAACAGAGCTTCCAGCATCATAACAATACACAAACCATTATAGTACAACCAACTGACAGATGAGTGGAGGATATCTATATCTATCTATCTATATATCTATATATCCATATATATATATATATATATGGGGAGAGAGAGTAAAACTGGCAATGCAGTCTGATTAGGCAGTATTCTGATGATCTGCTGCTAACAGAAAGTATCCCCACAAATAACATCTTAAAGTAATGATAATAATATCAATTTTGCTCACAAATCTGCAATCTGGGCAGAGTTCAGTGAGGACACTAGTTTTGGCTTCATCAAGCATTAGCTGGGGTAGCTCAAAGGACAGAGGCTGCAGCTCTCTTAAGACTCACTCCCTCACACGACTGATACTTCTATTGGTTGGAGCTCAAGAAGAACCCTATATGTGACATTTTCATTTATCCTGGTCTTCCTTGCAACATCCTGACAGGGTCCCAATGTTGAACAACCCAATACGACCAGGTGGAAGTCACAGAGCAACACTTCTGCCATAGTCAAAGGCCTGCCAAGATGCAAGGAAGAGGGAAAGCAGGCCCTGTTTCTGGAAAAGTGAACACAAACTCATCTTGTCACAAGAGAATGTGCGATGTGAAACATTAGGACAGTCATCTTTGAAGGACACAACCTGCCACGAGCCAAGATACAGAGACAGATTTCTACGAAAGCGAAAGGGCAGGACTTAGACTTAAAGATAAAGCCACAGACTTCATAGGACAAGAGCAATAGGGAGACAAGCAAAGGAAAGCTCTAGGACGCAAGCCTAACATGGCTAAAGATAGGGACAATGTCAGGACTGAACTGGAAGCAAGCAGACACCTGTGCAAGGCAGAACCCGTGAAGTTGTGAGTGCCTTCAAAGCTAAGTCAAAGTACCTTGGGGCGTGAGAAGGGAAGGAGCAGGAGAAGAAATTAATGGGTAGGTTTATGGAATTTGTAGGTCTGGGGACAGAGCATCAGGAATAGCTTGGTTCTGGCACTCAGTTGATACCATCAGAGTTTGAACCTTTCCCTTTCAGTGCTGTTTCCTTTTGAGTTTCACGCAGGCTTCCTGCTGACAGCTTTAGTTTTATCTAGAAGCTCAGGAATTCTATTAGAGAGCGGCTCTTTTCCTTTCTAATCATTGGTGGTACTATCAGGTAAGCATTGGATTGCTAACTGCAAGGTTGGCAGTGCTACCCTACCAGCTACCTCATAGGGAAAAAGATGGAACTTTCTGCTCACATAAATATTTACAGCCTGAGAAACCCCACAGGGGCCTTCTATGATTCAAAATGGATTCATTGGCAATGGGGCAATTGTTTCTGGGGCATTTTTTAGGGTTAGATATCATTAACCTAGCATGAGTCACATACTGAGTCTGACCCAGTCCCTTTAGACAGAGGAAAGTCATGCCCTGACTAGCCAGGCCTGGAGTTGGCAGATTGGGTCAATGCCAGCAGAAGCATGGAGATGGAGCATGGTGGAAGAGTGATCCAAAAGATACAAGCCATGTGCTGTGAGTGGAAGAAGGGCTAATGAATGCTGCATTAATTAACCAGTCATTGACAAAATGAGGTTGCATAACAAATGGCTCCAAAACCCAGCAGTTCAACAAACAGCCCAACCCCTTCCCTCCCACACACACAGTTCTTAAAATTCAGGATCAGGGAGATTAACTGGAACTTTGAACTTGGCACTTCAGGGCTTGGAAGAGGTGACAGTGCATGTAAAGGCCTTGGGGCAGGAGAGATCTTGGTGTGACTGAAAGCCCAGAAGAAGACTAATTTGGGGGAGGTGAGATAATAGGAATGGAGTCTTCAGTGAGCATTTCCTTGAGAGCTTTCAAGCAAAAGCGAATTTTCTATATTCATGTTTTAGAAGTAGATCTCCACCCATTGGGTAAAGCTTTGGGTACTGGATTGGTGTCGGTATGCAGGGAAAAAATTAATGGGCTTGTTATGGATTAGGAGCCTGTGGTAGTCACCTAATCTTGTGTCAAGTTAAGGATTAGGAGTGTAGGCGTGGAGTCTAGGCTGCCAATCTGGAGATAGTCAGTGAGATTTTAATGTGGGCATAGCCTTCTCCTGAGAACTCTGAGAAATCTGGTACTTCCTCCTTGGAGGTGGAAGACACCTCTCTCTTTCTCTCTCTCTCTCTCTCTGCTACTTCTTGGGAGACATTTCAGAAGGCAAGCCAAATGGATGCGACCAGACCTCTGAAGCCAAAGAAGCCTCAGAGAGATCGCTGCCAGCACTGAGATGCTTACAATGCCACTGGATCCACAAGACTTTCCACCCATTGGCCTGTGATTATCCTGCATTCAGCATCACTGCACATGGTTTATGGGTCTGAAAATAAATTTATAGATTGGTATCAGACATATGGGCTAATATCAGACTTATGGATTTGATCTGCACTGGGATGGGACGTTTGTTTAATGTACAATTACTGTTTGATATAAAACTCTCTCTCTGGATTTATAAGGTAGAATTAGACCAGAACATGTACTCTGGTACAGACAGGAGCTGGAAACACAGGGAATCCACGACAGATGATCCCTTCAGGACCAGTGGTGAGAGTGGCAATACCAGGAGGGTGGAGGGAAGGTGGGGTAGAAAGGGTGAACCGATTACAAGGATCTACATAAAACCTCTGCCCTGGGGGACGGACAACAGAAAAGTGGGGGAAGTGAGATGTTTGATGTGTAAGAGATGACAAAATAATTTATATATTATCAAGAATTTATTAGGGGGGGGGGGAGGATGGAAGTGGGGAAATGAGGAGCTGATACCAAGGGCTCAAGTAGAAAGCAAATGTTTTGAGAATGATGAGGGCAGCACATGTACAACTGTACTTGACACACAATGGGTGGATGGATGGATGGATGGATGGATGGATGGATGGATGGATGGATGGAATGAATGACTGTGATAAGATTTGTATGAGCCCCCAATAAAATTATCAAGGGTTCATAAGAAGGGGGGAGTGGGGATGGAGGAGAAAAATGAGGAGAGGTGCCAGGGGCTTATGTGGAGAGCAAATGTTTTGACAATGATGAGGGCAATGAATGTCTAAATGTGCTTTATAATGGATGGATGGATGGGTTGTTATAAGAGTTGTATGAATCCCTAATATAATGATTAAATAATAGGGAAATGATTTTTAACAACCACCAACTCTCTCTCATACACATGAGTCTCCCTCGATTTTGCTCTTGCATACCCAGACTAATACACAGTTCGCTCCTGTCCTATAGGGCCGCTATGAGTTGGCATGGACTTGAGGGCAGTGGGTTTGTTAGGGCTTTGGAGTTCAGCAGGCCTTTGTTGGTGTGTTTGAGTCTATTTTTGTAGCTGTTGTGTGCAGGTCAGTGGCTCATCTTCCAGCACTCTATAGGACCATATTTTGTTGTGACCCATAAGGCTTTCATTTGTTAATATTTGGAAGTAGATCACCAGGTCTTTCTTCCTAGTCTGCCTTAGGCTAGAGCAGTTGTTCTCAATCTGTGGGTTGTGACCCCTTTTGGGGTCCAGCGACCTTTTAACACGAGTCACCCGATTCATGGCAGTAGCAAAATTACAGATATGAAGTAGCAAGGAAAGTGATTTTATGATTGGGGGTTACCACAACATGAGGAATTGTATTAAAGGAAGGTTGAGCACCACAGGGCTCGAGGTTCCACTGAAGCCTGCCCATCATTGCTGACCCTTCTGGGGTTTGTCATATCGGTGGCACAGCTTCCAATTTCACAGCAACACTCTAGCTACCACTGCACCACGAACTGATAGACAGGTGATGGACTGTTCGTAAAAGCCACCTGATTTACGATGCTTTGTTTTGACAGCCCTGGAAAATGGATACAGAATCTAGTTTCATAGTCAATGCAAGACACACCTTGGGGCAGTAGGGATGGCATGAAGTGAATAGATTCAAAGTATATTTTAGGGAGAGGAAGGATGACAGTTAATGCCTGGGGGCTGTGCAAGAAGGAAGGAAGCAGAGACACCAATGATATTAAGTGCCTGAGTTAAGACAGGAATTTCCAGGGAAGCTGGTGGGTCATGATGGGAGAATTTCACACTTCCCGGGGACAGGGGGAGCATTGATTAGTTCATATGTCTGTGCATCTTCTCAGACAATAGATGTTTTGTCATCCTCAAATGAAGCATGCAGTTGGAGCTCAGAGAGGGCATGCAGTGCAAATGAAGACTGGGTTGGTTGAGATGGATGGACCATGGCCACTAGTCAATTCTGAGGAGCTTCAGCAAACCTGCCCAGTGTCTCTTGGAGAGTGGGCATGTCTCATGGCCACAGAGGGCCTTTTAATGTTTCACCTCCCACTGCAGCAGCGAGAGGCTCTATTAGCTTTTCCTGGAAAGGAGACATACTACCTGCCATTATGTTCATTTCTTCAAAAAGGATGGAAGAAAACAAATGAAAGACTACAGTTTGAAGGGGTCTTAGGCAGACTATCAGGTTCATTAAAGCTTCATTTATTAAAACTTCATTCTTCAGAGACATTCTCCCAGTAGGATGTATGCTGGGGTGGGGGTGGGCATGAGGAGGAAGGCTTGGAGCAGGATAGGGGAACAACACCACACCATCAAAAAATACCTTCCCACAAAGGAATTCCAGTGGGCACAGATTAGATAGCAGTTTCATCCTCTGGTCACTTGATGTTTGTCCCTCTCTTTTATCTGAATGCTCTTTCCCATTGCTCAGATGAAGCATCAAATTTGTATTAAAATGCAAGTTAGGAAGCATCATCCCCAACCAACCCTGTTCATCAAAATGGTAGTGCTCTCTCCGGGTAGTGCTTGTTTGTGCTCAAGCTGAAGCAGTTGAGCTGGGGCTCTGTGAGGCCCAGGAGCATGAGTTCATTAATATCTGACCCATAATGCCTTGCTGGGTTTATGCCAACAAAGCCCTGTCACTCCTTACCTTAGGATTTACTCACTCCTTGAAACAGGCATTTATTTACACACAGTTTGACCTCATGATGGTGTTCAGCAGATGTGGATCTTACTTATTTGCATTGTTCTGTGACAGTTGCAAAATTCATTAGTGGCTCAGGGATCAATCATCTGTGGACTGCCCCGAAGCTAGATGAAGCAAGCGGGTTCTCACTGATTCATCCTCCCTCCTTAGCAATGCTTGCTAGTCAGGATAACATAGTGCTCATTAAAGAAACTTCCTGTATCAGTTTAAATTTGTGACCTGGGTGGGAGGGAGGGTTATGATCACAAGTGACAGAAACTGACGCTTGACTAACTTAGGGAAAAAGACCTAATGGTGGATAAATGGTGGGAAGACAAGAAAATGTGGCAAATGCCTGGGCAATCTCAGGGCTGTGAAGCAGGTACTGGCGAAACACTCCTCCTGCGGCCAAAGCGTGCCCTCTGTAGTACATTAAATCACATTCACACACACCCATTCATGTTTACATGGAATCTGAGGCTATGGCCTTACTTGGAGAGGAGGTCTTGGCAGATGTGCTTAGATAAGGATTTCAAGAGCTCCATCTTTCTGGGTTTAGATTTCAGATGGATGCTACATGCACTGATTGGTGTGTTCTTATAAGAAGAGGAGTGGGCACACAGAGACCCCGTGTGAAGACACTGGCAGAGATTGGATCACTGCATCTATAAGCCAAGAAATATCAAGGATTAGCAGCAGTGACCAGAAGCAGAGAGAGGCTACTTTGATTCTCCTTCAGAGCTCTCAGAAGGAATGAATCTTGCCCACACCTTAATTTTAACCCTTTGCCCTTCAGAAAAGTGAGAGAACAAATGCCTGCTGTTTAAGTCACTCGATTGGTAGCCATTTGTTACAGCTACCCAAAAGAACCATTATGGATTGATCTGTAGCCCCCTCAAAATATGTGAGAAATTTGAGCTTTGGTGGACATGATCCTGTTTGAAAAGAAGGGAGTTCTTTTGTAATATAAATGAGGCTGTATGGCCACGGGAGATCCCATCATAGAGGGGTTTAGAAGAGGAGATGGGTCAGTCAGAGGGGCGATGCTGGGAGAGTGGAGGGTGAGTGGGTTGGAAAGGGGGAACTGATTATGAGGATCCACATGTGACCTCCTCCCTGGGAGATGGACAGCAGAGAAGGCGGGGGAAGGGAGACTCGGGATAGGGCAAGATATGACAAAATAACAATGTATAAATTACCAAGGGTACATGAGGGACGGGGGAGCGGGGAGGGAGAGGGACAAAAAAAGAGGACCTGATGCAAAGGGCTTAAGTGGAGAGCAAATGCTTTGAGAATGATTGGGGCAGGGAATGTGCGGATGTGCTTTATACAAGTGATGTATGTATATGTATGGATTGTGATAAGAGTTGTATGAGCCCCTAATAGAATGTTAAAAAAAAATGAGGCCATATGAGAATAGGCTTGAGCCTAAACCTAAACACTTCTGAGTTAAAGGCCAGGATAGACCCAGTAACACTCAGTACGGGGAGAAAGATAGCGAAGAATGCCAAGGAACTTTCTGATATCCACAAAGAAGGACCCTGACCTAGAGTCGCACCCCAAATGTGAACCTGTAAGCTCCAAAGCAGGGGGAAAATTGTTTTAAGGCTACTGACTTGTTGGATAATTTTTGGTTAAGGAGATTAAGACAGGAACTTAAGACATCCTCCAATCCTTCCTCTGGCTTCGTTCCATTTTTCTCACATTCAAGAGTCCTCCCAGAGGATTCAGTCAGGTGGTTGTTGTTGTTGTTGTTGTTCAGTGTCATAGGGAGGGTTTGGATTAATTGTGACCATACATACAACATAATCATACACTGCCCAGTCCTGTCCCATTCTCACAGTTGTTCTTAAGTTTGAGCCCATTGTTGCAGCCACTGTGTCAATCCCATTTGTTGAGGGCCTTCCTCTTTTTCATTGTCCCTCTACTTTCCAGAACACGATGTCCTGCTCCAGGGATTGATCACTCCGGACAACATGTCAAAGTTAAGGCGAAGTCTCCTTATCCTTGCCCTGAGGAACATTCTGGCTGTACTTCATCCAAGTTAGATGGGTTTGTTCTTTTGGCAGTCCATGGTACATTCATTACTCTTTTACATCACTATTAATCAAATATATCTATTCTTCTTTGGTCTTCCTTATTCAGTGTTCAACTTTCACATGAATATGAGACAGTTGAAAATACCATGGCCTGGGTCAACCCGCCCCAGTCCTCAAAGTAATCTCTTGCTTTTCAACACTTTAAAGAGGTCTCTTGTAGCAGATTTGACTAGTGAAATGTGTCATTTGTTCTCTTCTCTGCTGCTTCCATGAGAATTGATTGTGGATTCAAGCAAGACAAAATCTTTGACAATTTTGATCTTTCCTCCATTTATCATGATGTTATCAATAGGTCCAGTTGTGAGGGTCTGGGCTTTCTTTACCTTGAGTCATAATCCAAACTGAAGGCTTTAATCCTTCATCTTCATCAGCAAGCGAATCAAGTCCTTCTCATTTTCAGCAAAATTGTGTCATCTGTATAATGCATGTTGTTAATAAGCCTTCCTCCAACCTGATGCTCCATCAGGCACTGCCCCTTAATGAGTTTAGGTCATGAAGGACAGTCCTCCATACGCACATTGATTATTACCCTACCCCCCTCACATAATAAATTCAGAGAGAGAAAATTTCCCCAAAGCAATGGAAAGCTTACTAGAGAAGTGGAGGGTGCTCAAAGCCAAAGTTGACACAAACTGAAAATCAATACTAGTTTTCAATACCTGCAGTCATCTAATAGTTCACTGCACTATCTAAGGAAAGGTGAGGAGAACTGGGGCAATTCCATTAAAAAAAGACAATGCAGGGTATATAAGTCCGTCATTCCTCTGGAGAAGAAAAACACATAGTTGGGTTGTAGAGCTTTGTTTGCTAATCAACCGAATGTAGTTGTAAGGCAGGGGTGTGTGTGCGCGAGTGTGTGTGCGTGCGTGTCTGTGTGTGTGTGTTGAAGGGAGGGGCTTGCAATTCTATTTCATAGCCAGGAGAAAGATGAGCCTATTCCCATATCTTTTGCTCTGTGGCAAGTTACTGATCTACAAGGAACTTTTATTTGACAAGGACATTGCCGAGAATAAAATGGAAAGCTTGTGTTCATCTCTGCTGAGAGGTGGAGTCAAAGAGATGGGCTTTATGACAGACACGCCGATCGAGTAACCAAACTATGAAATGGCCTCATACATTCAACACACATTTGCTGCACCTCCCCAGTGTGCTGCCCAGATATTACCAGGCAGAGTGTTTATGGGCAGCATTTTAGAGTTAAGCAGGCAGAGGGAGTGTCTTTGTGGGTGTTGTCTTTACCAGTCCTTGGATTGTTCTGGGACAGGCATGTCTTTTTCCTCTAAAGTAACTGATCACCTGTAAAGAAGGAGTCTCTTCAGTAAGACGGGTTAAACCAAACCCAACCTATGACAATCATCTCAATTGGAACACATAGCGACCCTATACAAATACCCGTAGGTTTTCCAAGTTTGTAACTCTTTTGGGGGGTCAACTACCATATCCTTCTCTTTCAGAACCACTACAGAGTTGACTGTTGTGTTAGCAGCTGAATGCTTGATCACTGTGCCCATTTTGTTTGCTGAGCCGCCCTCAAAACACTGATCAGGTTTTCTGGGTACCAATATGTCCACTTCTATATCTGGCATAGGGTCTTTTCCCCAAGTTGATAGGAGGTGCAAATCAGTTACTAGGGGTTTGGCAGAGTCAGTATGGAAACTGGGAGGGTGTGTGAAATTTGAACCAGAGTAGAACAATTCCAAGACACTTCCTAGGGATTCCTGGCATATAATATGCAAACGATAGTCAAGATATATAACTGTGTCTCTGTTCTTGGTTCTGTCAGTACCTGGTGTGGCCACAAAGGAGAAACCTGGTCTCCTGCTATTTTGAGCATCTAGTGTGAATGACAGGAGATAAGTCACATGCTAATGAACCCTGGTGGTGTAGTAGTTAAGCACCATGGTGCCTGGCTATCAAAGGATATAGCGTCTGGGGTCTTAAAGGCTGGAAGATAAACAGGGGGCCATCTAGCTAAGAAACAACAAAGCCCACATAAAAAAAGGACACCAGCTTACCCCGACATGATCGCTGAAGACAAAGCGGGTGCATAAGCACATGCGAGCAGGTTTTCTTGATGTGCACTCACCCTTTACATACAACTGCCTTATACATACGTGTTTCTGTGGATTTGTTTCTCGAATGCACCCAGAGTAACAGAAGCAGCATGGAACACATTTAAGAAGCCTAGACAAAAATAAATAAATAAATAAAAGAAGCCTAGACAAGGGAAGGGCAGGATATTCGGAGGGACTGGAACCATAATTAGAGAGGAAGGAGCTCTGGTGGCAAAACGGGCTGCTAGCTCCCTGTCCCAAGGGGGACAATGAGACTGCTGGCTCCCATGAAGATTTACAGTCTTGAACACTCCATATAGGGTCACTGTGGTTGGAATCCACTGGACGGCAGTGACCTTTTGGGATTGAAGGTGGAAGCCACCAATGACTTCTGCCATTGAGCCAAGGAGCCTCCGGAGAGTGTGTGAACTTCTG
Organism: Tenrec ecaudatus; assembly: GCF_050624435.1. Taxonomy (NCBI): domain Eukaryota; kingdom Metazoa; phylum Chordata; class Mammalia; order Afrosoricida; family Tenrecidae; genus Tenrec; species Tenrec ecaudatus. Next base: position 229,767 of record NW_027457553.1, on the reverse strand, counting down.
GAATGCAGTGAACAACCTCTGCACATCTGCTTTTCGTGCTGCCCAAGTCATGCCCTTGGCCTTTGCTTAAACATATTCATCCAGAAGTGAACCATCACGGCTGCTCCCTCGGGAAGCTGGGGGCTGAGCTCTCTGGTTCCACTCTGTCAGCATTTCTGGTCCGGGTACCTCCCCTCTGCCCCGGCACAGGCAATGTGCTTTTGGAAGCAGTGCTCCCTGGGTAGTGGGTGTGATTTGCCTCCTCTGGCCTAACATGATGAATGCTGAGAGGGGGTGGATGCTAGGGGGTTAAACTCCCTGAACTTTACCTAGCCCAGGGGAAAGCTTATTATTTAAAGTAAGTTTTAGACAGAATCTTTAGAAAGATAAATTGTTAACTTTATGTACACAATTACTCCCCAACACATAGGCTCAACGTCATAGGCTGTGGATGACTTTGAGCAGGTGCTCAGTCACAATGGGTTTCTATCAGGATTGAGAGTTCAGCTCTCTCAACTCTCCAACTGGTTATTAGCACCATAGTCTCGTTTCTATTTATGTATTTACTTTGTTTTTAGGGGGAAAAGACTCCCAATTCAACTATATTTTATTAGGAACTCCTTTGCTAAGTTTTCCACAAGAAAAAGGCACAAACTGCTGTTCTGGATGAAGGAGAGCATCCGCATGAGGCCACAATGGTGTCGGAAGGACCCACAGCCACAGTTACTTAAATAAAATGACACCTATTCTGTCTTGCTGACTCTGACTCATAGTGACTCTGCGTAGGGATCCTGAAGTTGCTACCTTTACAGGAAGCAATAACCTCATCTTTTTACTGTGGGATGACTAGTGGCTTCGAACCAGTGACCTTGCTCTTAATAGTCCAACACTATCCAGCATTACCACCTGGTCTCCTGAATACTTAAATAAGACATAGAAAACAAACAACTTTGTCACAAAATGGTGACTGAAGACAGATCAATTCATGGATGCTTCCTCCCCCCAACTACCATGATCCGAATTCTACCTTGCAGGGCTGGATAGGACAGAGGCTGTGCACTGGTACATATGAGGGTTGGAGATACAGGGAATCCAGGGTGGATGATACCTCCAGGACCAAGGGCGAGAGGGACGATGCTGGGAGAGTGGAGGGTGAGTGGGTTGGAAAGGGGGAACTGATTACAAGGAGCCACATGTGACCTCTTCCCTGGGAGAGGGACAGCAGAGAAGGGGGGAAGGGAGACCCCGAATAGGGCAAGATATGACAAAATAACGAGGTATAAACTACCAAGGGCATATGAGAGGGGGGAAAAGGGAGGGAGGGGGGAAAAAAAAAGAGGACCTGATGCAAGGGGCTTAAGTGAAGCGCAAATGCCTTGAGAATGATTGGGACAGGGAATGTATGGGTGTGCTTTATACAATTGATGTACGTATATGTATGGATTGTGGTAAGAGTTGTTGGAGTCCCTAATAAAATGTAAAAGAAGAAAAGAGGAGAAAAAAATGATTAGGGAAAAGACTGTACAGATGTGCTTTATACAATTGATGTATGTATATGTATGAACTGTGAAAAGAATTGTATCAGCCCCAATAAATTGTTAAAAAAAATAAAATAAAATAAAAAAATAAAAAGGGAAAAAAAAAAAAAAAGAAAACAAACAACTTTTTCACAAAATTGTGACTGAAGACAGATCAATTCATGGGGTTTCAGGGGGCCTGTGAAAGCATGAGAGGGACCTTCATTGGGATGTGCACACTACCGTATATCGTTGAGTCTGGCCCAGGGAGTGGACGCAAGCACACTGCCTGAGGGACAAGCTTTCCACTGCCAGTCAGCAGTAGGTAAGAACCCAATGGCGGCTGAATCTGTGGCCCCTCAAAATGGATGTAGGGTCTCCACATAGACTCTCACTGTGAGCCACAGCCTATTGCTCAAAATTTAAGCTCAAATACGACTTAAACGCCAAACATCCTGTTTCCTTAAAATAGGGTACTGCCAGGATCAGCTAGAAGTCTGCATGACCTATCAGATCTCAACGCCGATCTCAAATCACTTCACATGATCCATTCTACCAGTCCTGTCAAGGACAACTAGAGGTCTGCATGAGCGAGCCCAAATCGCCTCCTTACTTACCCATTCCAGAAGCTGTGCCTGTATAACCTATCGACTAACACATTCCCATATGCCGTGGTTATGAAACCAACCATCATGCTGGAATAAGGACCAATCACGATGCAAGGGTCAGGGTCAATGGGAAAGCAAAATAGGGGATGAGGGGAGGCAAGAGGGGTCCCTTCACTCAATCCCTAAACCTGATCCAATGTCACTGGACTGGGGTCTTCCTCACATCTCAAGGGCACACGATTCATGATTGAAGTGAATTGTGCTTATTCAATCATTGTTCTGCTTGCTGTCCTGCTGTGCTGCATACTCTTCTTCCTTTTTTGTGCATGGCTCCCTCTGTTGTGGTGACAAATGGCTTGAGAGGGATTTGACATAGGGAGAAAGCCCACCCGCATCAACTGTCACCAGAAGCAGACACTAAGTCCATTTCTCTCACCTCACAGAACTATGCACACCAGACACTGGTAGGGCTGCCTGGGAGGGGCACCCTTAGTGCAGTGGTTCTCAACCTGTGGGTTGCGACCCCTTTGGGAGTCATATGACCCTTTCACAGGGCTCACCCAATTCATAACTGTAGCAAAATTACAGTGATGAAGTAGCAAGAAAATCATTTAATGGTTGGGGGAGGGGGGCATCACCACAACAAGAGGACCTGTATTAGGAAGTTTGAGAACCACTGCCCGAGTGTGTTTAGGACTTTGCTGCCCTCAAGATCATCAGTCATTCCTGAAGGCAGAGCCACTGCAGGAATCCCTTCTGGGAAATGGCCTGAAGACAGGTCTCAACCAACTCCACCCTCACCCTCCGAGATCCTAATCATAGGACGCATGGAAATGCTCCCTGCCACTTCAAGACTGTAAGTCCATGGGAGCAGAAAGCCTCCTCTTTCTCCCTTGGAGTGGTGGCTGGTGAGTTCAAACTGCTCACTTTCTGGCTAACATAACCCACAGACCAGCTCCCCGTGAGCTCAGTTTGGTTTGCCGCACAGCACACATTGTTTGGAACCTTCTGAAATAGCTATGCACATGTGCAGGATGGGGGGATTTCGCACAAGATGCAGTTTTCCACCCTCTCTTGGTAAAAATAATTTTTGCAAAAGGCTTGTATTCTCTTCTGGATCTGAGTAGCAGCTACTCTCATGAAGTCATAGCACATACATTCATGCTACAGTCCTCCCAACTCCCTAATGTCTTACGCTGAGTCTGCTCCATGCTTTTCTGTGTCCTACATGGCAGCTGTAGGCACCCAAGGCATGGGCTCTGCAGCCTGGGTCCAAATCTCTCCTTCCCACTTCCTCACTGTGTGGTCCTAGGCTCATGACTTTATCATCCTGTGCCACTGATTTTTCATCTGTAAAATGAGGCCAGAATAGAGTCCACACATAGGCTTGTTAAGAGGAATAATTGAATTATTATACACAAAAAGCTTAGAACGGTGCTTGGCATCTTGCAAATACTATTAGATGGTTATCATAGGGACTGGGTCATCCATTACATATGCTCAGGTTCAAACTTCCGGCCAGGAAGGGGTGGTACACCTAGGTGGGTATTTCAACTGGATTGGCCCATCTGGGCCAAGTGAATTCAATCCAGCCATTGGGGTTGACCATGACCGTCAACCATGCCTCCCTATGGAGGAATTGAAAAGGCAGGATCTTGCCCGCTCCGATGTCTCCCTTCACCCACTTTTCTGTTGTCCGTCCCCCAGGGAGGAGGTCACATGTAGATACTTGTAATCAGTTCCCTCTTTCCAATCCACCCTCCCACAATCCTCTCAGTATCACCACTCACAAATTATCAAGGTTTCTTGATGGATGGGGGAGCGGGGAGGGAGGGGAAAAATGAGGACTTGATGCCAGGGGCTTAAGTGGAGAGCAAACGTTTTGAGAATAACGACGGCAATGAATGTACAAATGTGCTTTACACAATTGATGTATATATGGATTGTGATAAGAGTTGTATGAGCCCCTAATAAAACGATTTTTTAAAAAAGAAAAAAGGCAGGATCCTGGAGCCCCCTGAGTGACTTTCTCTCCAGCAGCTTCTAGGTAGGCTGTGCCCCATAAGGGGCCCTGAGGTGCCTGTGTAAACCTGAAACTTCTCTCAAAAAACTCACGTGGATCACAATCCAGGCTTCGAAGTGAATTCTTTCTCGCGCGAAGCCAAGGCCTGAGGTATATCTCTCCCAGGAGAGATCTAACAATAGTATCTCTTATTATAGCATTAGGAGCCCAGGTGGTGTAGTGGACTGTGCATTAAGCTGCTAATCGCAAGGTCGGGGGTTTGAACTGACTAGCCCGTCCATGGGAGAAATATGCGGTTGTCTATTTCTGTAAGGCAGTGGTTCTCAACCTTCATAATGCCCCCACCCTTTAATACAGTTCATGTTGTGGTCACCTGCAACCATAAAATTATTTTCATTGCTACTTCATAACTGTAATTTTGCTATTGTTATGAATTGGTTGACACCTGTGAGAGGGTTATTTGATCCCCAGAGGGGTCGCGACCCACAGGTTGAGAACCTCTACTGTAAGGATTTAAAGTCTCAAAACCCCAAAGGGGCAGTTCTTTGTCCTATTAGGCCGGTATGAGTGGGAGTCAATAAAATGGTAGTTAGGTTTTTTTCTGCATCAGTATAAGATTCTGGTGGCAATCTCAGTCATCCTACATTGTGGTCTGGTTTGAACTCTGGTAGATCTGTGGGAAATGACTGCCCTGGTTTGAGGTGAGGGCTACGGTGCTTCAGTGGTAGATCTCTCATTGTCTTTCACCGGGAAGACCCGGGTTCGATTTGCAGCCAATGTGCCCCAGAATGTCAGTGAAAGTTTGTGTGTTGCTATGACACTGAGCAGGCTTCAGTGATGTTTCCAGACTGAAATAGAATAAGGACGAAAGACCTGATTATCTCCATCCACACATCGACCTATGGCCCACCACGGTTGGCTTCCCCTCCCAGCCCTGGTGATAGCACAGACTGGCATAGTTTGCTTCGCTTCCCATGAGGTGCCCATGAGAAGCTGACTTGACAACCACGGTCAAGATCAACAGCTTGAACTCCTTTCTGGGTCTACAGAAACAAGAACAACCTTCTGAAATGAGGTCGCATTGCTATTTGGGACTGGGAGAATGCCTTTGTGACAAGGATTGTGCTCTGGATCCCAAAGGCGACATTTAAACACAGCCACATAGCAACTCCGGAAATTGCCATAGTAGAAGCCAGGTTTAAAAAAAAAAAGTTCTACTGACTTGCTCAAAGGAGGCCAGAGGTGAATGGGGGTGGGGTGGGCTGGGGTGCGAGCCTCCTCTAAAAATGAACAAATTTGTTTCCTTACATATTTGTCATGTCTTTTGTTCCTGAATGATAGTGGGGGGAAAAGCAGATGAGAGGAGGAAACGGCGACTGACAGTCATCTTGTTGGTGTTCCCACAGCATCCCCTCCTTAGGCACTTGCTGCCATCTCATCCAACTCCACTCAGTATATTTTCAGCCAGCAATGATGCAGAAATGTCTGTGTACTCCAGTTTTATTGTAGTCGGGCAGCGTTTACGGGTTTGACTTTCAACTCAGCGTGGCAGGACTTCTAGAAGCAATTATAACCAGCACCTGCTCTGTCTGTGCGGTGGGCAGGCAGTGACGGATCCCCAGCTTCCGGAACACTAGTGCCCCCTCCCAGCTCAGGATAATGACGGTGACACTCGGCCTCCATGTTGTCTGGGGGAGCTCTAGGAGCTCTCCTCTGAAACCTCATATTATTGGCATTTCTTTGAGTGAACACATCAAATTAGTGACTGTAAAGGAAGGCATAGGAGATGATTATTGGTGACAAGACAAGCCTCAACCACCTCCAGAGAGCATGTCTCCTAAGTGCAAAGTATGGAGAGGGAGGAAACAATTGACCACAAATGGAATAGGCTCTGAGTCTCGCCACACAATGTATATGTGTGGTCACTGAGGCGCCAACATTATGGCGGGAGGACGGATATGGTTTGTGCAGCCGTGATTGCCATCCAGAACGTGCCGTGCTATTGTGAAAAATGATTTTTTATTCTGAGCAAATCTCTGCTTCTACTTGCTTTAATGCTTTGCCAGAGAGCCGGGAACTCTGGGAGGGGTGGGGACGCACAGGGCTGGGCTGACCTCAGGAACTCATGTGTAAAGGGCTTTTTCTCACTTGGAAGCAGGCTGGGTTCACAGCTGTTCTTTCTGGTAAAGCTTGTTTCTGAACCTTGCCATGTCTGAGTCCGAAGAGGGAAATGAAGGTGACAAATGCTGCGAGGAGCCCTGTGCACATCTTGGCTATGGTCCTGCTTAAGTCTGTTTCATTTGAATCCCAGTTTTACCTTTCCTCCTTTCTGGGTTCCGAAGCATCAGATGGGTGCCAAACGCTTCCACGGACAACTAAAGCTGAATAAGGTGGAGGCAGATGAAGAGCAACGGGAGGTTGGTGTTTGGGAGACTGAATACTTGGGCTTCCTAGGCCAGTCCAGCTGGTGGTTAGAGCCCTGTTTCAGATTCCACTGAAATCTCCTAGTGTCCAAGGACCAAGTGGCTCCTAAGTCCAGAATTTCTGTTACATGTCTCACCAAGGAGAAGCTGGGCCAAAATGCATTGAAGAATAAAGCAGGAGCTTGGCTTGTGAATCCACTCTCTGATTCTGAAATTTCAAAGGCTCCGTGCACAGACATTTCAACACTGAAAGCACAGCAGGGAAAATCAAAGACTTGGGCTTCCTCCTTGCCCCTCTTTTAGGGCTTTTATGGTTTTCCAAGGTGCCTCCCAGAGCCGAGTGTTGTATAGGTCATGTTTAAAAATGTCGTAGTTCTGAGGGACTTGCTGTTCTGCTTTCTTTTGCAAGGAGACCCGGTTTCTTGTCTTGTGGCCAAACACAGAGCACAGATGTCTGTGGGCCCCCTCCCTTTCCCCTGACCTTTGCTCTCTTCTCTGGATACCCTACTGACCTGTTCTCCCTTACAAGATCTGAACTGCTCACAACTTCGTTAAATTCTCATCCTAGCGAGAAGCATCTGAGCATCATATTAGAGCCTGTATGCATTCTGTTCTGGATACCTATTTGTGTAACTTCAGGTCTCTGGCATGGAAACGTCCCATGCCCACAGACCCACACAGGTAATATAAACTCCAACAGTAGTTTAAGGTTTAAGGTGGTCACAGGGAACACTGGGGCCCGTGTCTCCTGGTGAACCACACAGGCTGTCAAAAGGGGCTAGTTACATCTCAATGTAGCCATGCAGGAATGTAGACCGGTTAGGTAGCAAGACAAGGGGTTGTTCCTCTCCATGCTTAGGGGGCCCCCTACGGGAGGTTGGAAGCCAATGCGGGCTAAGCCCAAGCCAGGAGAGCTTAATTGACACCTCCTGGCTGAAAGCCCTTAAAAGGCTGGAATCTGGAGACCACCGCCCCTTCCCTTCAGCTGCTTCTCTGCCTTCCACTCAGCAGGGCTGGGTGTGCAGTGTCATGAGGGTGCCCATGTTCAGTTTAGTGTAACGCCGGAACCTTCTTCTCTCGTGTATATAAACCCACTCGGATTACCAACCAGGCTTTGGTGTGAATTTCTTTCCAGTGTGTAGCCAAGGACTGAGACATTTCCCACCCGAGAAACCTAACATACCCAGACTTACAATAAACCCATATTTTTATTTATAAGGCAAGAGGTGACCATGTCTAGACAATAATGGTGAAGAGGGCCCTGGGTTTGAGAAAGATTCTGCAGTAGAATCCATAACCCTTAGAAATGTATTGGCCTTAGGGGAGGGGCAAAGAGGGCTGGATTGAGAAAATCTCTGGCATCCAGTTTTGACTTGACTTCTGGATCCTGAATCCTTCAGGGCCATGACCTTGCCCTCCAGCCAGACCTTCCAAAAGCCATCTTCTCAGAGCCTTGTTAAGTTCTCATAATGCATCACACCTGCCATCCTGTGAGCAGCTACCAAACCCAGGCACTTTTTTCAAAGACAAGCTCGCTCTCTCTACCCCTAAGAGCAGGTAGTTTGGGGATGATGGATATGAGATACCACAGAAGACAAATCTGTTATCTTCCATGGTGCACAAAACATGCTGTCACAACCAGGACTCGTGACAATCCCTCAGTTTCCTAAATTGCTTCACTGCTACTTTTTAATTAAGCATCATTAGATTGTCATATATTGATAAGAGGGATGACCCTGAGCTGGATGCATAATTTAAAGCTTTCCTCATCCTGTGCTTTTATATGAATGTGATAATTATTTTTGTCATAAGGGAGAATAATGGAGGGATGGAGCAATACCAAACAGAGTTTGACAAAGTGTTGGTGTTTGCTGCGGCAAACGTGGTGCGTGTCAGATACAATCCGTCACCCAATGAGTATGCAATTAACACCAAGGGAAAAAGGTAGGATTCCCTGTAATAAATAGCCTTCCTCCCAGATGCTAATGGGGACCCAGCAGGACCCAATGTTGTGTTGTCGCAGTTGTACACGGGCCCTTAGAGGAGACAGAGCTGGTGTTTGAAACGCGTCTTGTTTGCCCCCAGTTGGAGATCATCCACCCCAGGACGGTCCTATCCACTGCCAGGGACTCGCAGCTCCCCCTCCACAGGATGCAGCCAGCTCTCCAGCTCCCAGATGCTCCCCCGTATGCAGGGCCTGGGGCAGGACGGGGGGTGAACAGTGGGCACTGGGCAACCTGGGATCCCATCCAACCTGGCCCAGGACGTGCACAGTCCCACCTTGCAGGCCTCCTGGAGCGTGGCCTCTTTCCTCCTACAGTTGGCCCTCAGCTCGCCCCAGAGCTGCTGCAGTTCCTGTAGCCTCGCCTGGAAGGTCTCTGAGGCCCAGTGGCCCCCCTGCAGGCCCCTCTGTCCCTCCTGCAGCCACAGTGGGCACACAGACCTCCTCCAGCCACCAGCCTTGTGGCTATTGGTTCTGGGCACTAGCTTGTAAGCTTCGTTCCCCCCTCTATGTAATGGGCACAACAATGGATTATTTTGTTTCAAGGAGAGAAACCATATACAGTCCTGAGTGGGGCCCATCTTTTGTAGCTGGAAATAGAGACACTTAAAAAAGAAGGGAAAAAAATGGATTGACCTCCAGTCCCTTCACCGGCAGGGACAAATGCTCTGGTCTCACTGTGTCCCCTAAAAACATCATGTCAAAACGTTTTCTTTTAAATTATGGACATCACTGCATTGTAGTTATGACAGCCAAAGGTGGAAGCTGCCTTTGAGCCCGTGGACAGATGGCTGGACCAAGTCAGTGAGTTCGAGTTCTAGAACGGAGTGGTGTCCTTTCATTAAAATAGGGGGATAAATGTCAGGTCACAAATGAACCTTGAAAAGACATGCTGGGAATGAAATAAATAAAATTCCCAACTCACTGCCATCCAGTCAACTCTGACTCATGGCAACCCTAAAGGGCAGAGTGGAACTGCCCCCACGGGTTCCGGGGATGGTAACTCTTTTACAGACATAGAAAGCTTCATCTTTCTCACAAGGCGCAGCTGGTGGACTTGAACTGCTGGTCTTGCAGATCACAGTCCAATTCATAACCACTACGCCAGCAGGGCTGCTGGTAATGACATAAGCCAGACACAAAAGAACAGGTGTAGGACCGAGCCAAGTAGAGAAAGGGTGAGCACAGGCAAAGGCACAGAGGCAGGCAGATCGGAGATATACGGATTCATGGTGGCACCCTTGGGCGGGTTAGTGCCCTGTGACCCCGCTACCCATTTATTTATTATTATTATTACTTTTCCTTTCCCCGCCTCTTTTTATCTGTGTACCATGTGTATCCCTGAATTTGGTCTGGTCCCTGCCATATTACCTGGTCCTCACCCCAGGAATGTTCATAAAGTAGCTTTTCCCCTATGTCCCTTTTGCATTTTTTTAAAGCTTACTTCCGTGGACACAATGTGTACTTGTCCTTTTGTGCTTGGTTTACTTCGCTTAGCATGCTTTCCTCCAGTTCTTCCCATGCAGTGATGTGCTTCATACGTTCATCACTACTTTTTAGCGATGCGTACTACTCCATTGTATGTATGTACCACAGTTTTTTTTCCCCCACTGAAAAAGAAGTCTTTATTCTGATCCCACCAGCTGTACCATCTGTTATGCGCCTTCCTCCTTGGCAATCCGGTCTTTCTTGAGTGGTCCCATGAAAGCTTTTTTCTCTTCCACGGTCTGGAAACGGCCATGACCCAACTTGGAGGTGGTGTCGATGAACTTGAGGTCGATCTTCTCCAGGGCACGGCACTTGGTCTGCACCAGCAGGGACTTGTGCAGAGTGAGCACTCGCTTCTTGGTGCCCACCATGCAGCCCTTCAGCATGACAAAGTCATTGATCACTTCCCCGTAGTGGACAAAGTCGCCCAGGGGATTGATGCTCTTGTCAGAGAGATCATAGTCGGTGGAGGCGTTGTTCTTGATAAGCTTGCTGTCCTTGACGAGGTAGCCCTGGCCAATCTTATAGATCTTCTTGTTGATCTCTGTGCAGTGGTGGTAGCCTTTCTGCACAGCGCGGGCCATCGAGAAGGCCACACGGGCGGGATGCCATGCCCCGATACAAGCCACCTTGCGCAACCCTCGGTGGGTCTTTCGGGGCAGCTTCTTGGTGTGCCAACGACTGGTGACCCCTTTGTAGCCTTTGCCCTTGGTCACCCTCGTGACGTCGATCATTTCATCCTGCCCGAACACCTGGTTCACTGGCACCAGCTTCTCTCGGGCCCAGTCCAGCTTCTCAGCCACGGAACGAGCCCCCGTTCACCTGCATCTCCGTCAGGTGCGCCTTCTCCTGGCGCAGGGGGAGCAGGCGCGTCTGGGTGTGGGCGATGGCGCGCATGACCGGGCAGGACTTCTTCATGCTGATAAAGTCTTTCTCGAGCTGCTTATTACGCTTGTCATCCTGCCACTTCTTGCAGTACTTGGTGAAAGCCTTCTTCTTCGACTAGTGCCAGTTCTTGTAGAACCGCCCTTGCACTCGTCGTCACTGATGTGTTCCGCAAAGACCGTCTTGAAGGTCCGGAGGCCGCGAGGTGTCTCCACATAGCCCACGATGCCCACCACCACCATGGGAGGGGCCTCCACGATGGTCACGGCCTCCACCACTTCCTTCTTGTTCACCTTGGAACCTGGCCTGTCGACCTCGCGCACAATGTGGGTCATGCCGGCCTTGTAGCCCAGGAAGGCCGTCAGGTGGACTGGCTTGGAGGCGTCATCCTTGGGGAAGCTCTTCACCTTCCCGCGTGTCGGCTGCTGCGCTTCCGAGGCAGGAAGCCCAGAGACCCATGCTGGGGCGCCAAGAACTTCCGGTGTGACATTACATCGTTGATCCCCGCTGGTAGAGGTACCCCAGCTTTTTAATCCAATTGTCAGGTGATGGAAATTTGGGTTGTTTCCAATTCCTTGCAATTGTGAACTGTGCCACAATGAACATTGGAGCACAGATGTCTGACCTTGGTTTGTTTCTTGCCCAGTAAGGGGGGGGAGGTGTTGCTGGGTCATATGGTAACTCTATTTCCATCTGTTTTAGATATCGCCAGTAGACCTGTTTCTTACACACATATGAGTCTCCCTGGATTTGTTTCACGTATGATGTGTCTGGGTCATTGTGTGGTCGTGGTCTCTTTTAAGACTTGATCGATGTTTTCTTTACATTGTTTGTCCTGAAGGTCTCTTTTGTACCCTAAAAAAAGGAGTCAAGAAGATGCATGGGACTTGATTGCTGAAGGGGGGCAGGAGTGAAGAAATGGACCCAAAGGGTGTCCATACCACTTCTGGGCTCTGCTCTGGAGCTGTTGCCAGCTGTCCATAAACTGTTGGCACCTGTGGCCGAGGCTGCGGGCTGACCCCAGGCTTTTCTGGCAGAGGAGGGCTGCCTTCGGCTCCGGGATATGTGGGATGTCCGGAGGCTGAGGAAGGGGATCAGGTTGTGCTCAAGGGGCCCCTGGCATGGGAGTATACTGGCTCAGCTCTTCCTCTGCAGGGTCCCACAGAAGAGGTCCCCTGGCCTGGACCCAATGATAGACCCAGTGGCATACCTTCCCCTGAACTTGGAGGAGGCCCATCTCCTGCTCCAAGGCCTCGTGTCTGTGCAGCAGCCTCTCCATGCTCTCCAATTCCTTCCCAAGGTCCAGGACTCTAGCAAGGTCACCCTGTGGAGGACGGGCACATTACAGGCTTGGCCTCTGCCCTTCTGCCCAGGGTTCTCTTCGATCCTTTCTTCCTGGCTGGTCTTGGCCTTGGCCTCGGGCAGGTGACAGAGTCTGATTAGTGTCTGCACAGTGACACTGCGGGTGTTGGGGACAAGGCTGTTGGATGGAAAACCAGTACCTAGCAGGGGTCCCAGGCCTTCCTGTCAATTCCCTTCCAGCCTCCCTTCCATGGGGTCTCTGTCTCATAGGCCAGGTGTTTCTGAAACCGCATCAGCTTCTCTTTGTGGTTCCCAAGAGGGACAGGCTATTCCAGCTGCTGGCCCCACCCCTGGATCCAGTCGCCGTCCTGTGTGATTGTGGGGACATGAGTGCCCTGATGTTCATACTACCTTGGCCCCAAGCGGTGACCCCGTCTACCCCTCAGGCTGTGCCAAGGAGTGAAGTGCTGACCAGGCTCAGGGACAGCACAATAATTTTTCTTTCACCCAAGATGACAGGGCCCAGGCCCATCAGTCTTCAGATCTAGGAAGTGGCTAGGCAAGGGCCATGGGTGGGTTCTCATGTGGAAGGTGCCCCTCACCCACCCCTGGGGCCCTGTCTACTCTGCCCATCAGGATGACAGGTGTCCACACGGGTCTGAGAACCAAGGGCCCTGGGCTACAGTCCTATCTTTGCCCCTGGAAAAGGCATTAAACTCTCCACATCCCGTTCCACCGCAGGCCGCCCCTTGGCCCCTTGTGGGGCTGAAGGTCACTTGTAAAGGTAAAATGGGGTTCAGGTGGGGTGCCTCTGACCTGGCTAGCAGCCCTGAGAAAGCCGGCAGTAATCAGAGAGCTGTGAAGCTTGTGTCGCTGACCTTCTCCCAGGGCTTCCACTCAAGCCGGCCGCTCTCGTATCGTGCCCAGCAGGCCCTGAAACCAGGGGCCTGGCAGCACCCTAGCCTGCTCTCTCAGCGCAGCCTCCTGCATAGTGGGAGGTGGGAGGTGGGAGGTGGACCCAGCCCTGAGTACCGAGTGTACCCCTGCTGGGGCTGCCTCACAGCTCATAGCCCTCACTATAAGTCCCAGGGGCCTCCCCTCAGCTCTGCAGTTGAGGGTAGGCCAGGCTCCTGGGCAGAAGGAAGCAGGGGCCATGTGATATGGGCAGATCCAAATGCCCTCTGTGGTCACCAGAGTGTGGCCTAACCCATCCCAATGTGCTTCTGGGTGCTTGGGCACCTCGGCTTGGTCACCAGCCCTGGATTTGAGCCCCTGGCAACATGGTAATCCCTCACCCACCAGCACAGGTTCGGTGTGCATACACACCTCACCTGTGTGGCCCCAACAGTCTGGATACACCGGCCTTATCAGGGTCACGCCTATGACCGTCCCGGCCATCACCTCCCTGTCCTGTGTGCTCAGCACCTCTGGAAGGTGCCATGCTTCTGGATCAGCCGCTCCACCTCTTCCACAGAGCCCTCCAGGGCAGTGGCTTCCTGGGAGACCTGGGGCAGCCATGGAGGTGACACAGAGGTGGGGGGGGGATCGGGGGCACAGATGGTGGTTCAAAGGGAACCCTAGACAGCAACATCTGCCAGAACCTTGGTTTACAGCCTGGGCTCTCTGGGTGTGCATCAAGGGGCCTGCAGCTAGGGGTGGGGAGGTGGGTGCTGAGCAGGAGGGGAAGGAACCTGAGGAAGAAGAGCACTCCAACCTGGGGGCCGTTAGGAACATCCCAACTTCTGACGAGGTGGGGAGGAGCCCCATCAATTTCCAACCAAACCGCGTAGGGCTTGGCTGGCCGGGGCCAGGTGTGGGGAGGAGATGGCCCTGAGTGACCTGAGGCTCAGGTGTCCCCTTGGCCACTTGGGAAGACACACTATCTAGCTCCGTATCAGAATAGCAGCCAGTGATCCAGGAAGCAAGGGGGATTGGGGTGGTACTACAGGAGGACTGGAGGTCCTGGTGTCAGTGTGCCTGTGTGTGGTAAGGGGAGCTGTCTCCTGGGCCTGCAGGATCTTGTCCAGATGCCACACTGTCTGAGGAAGAGCTGCTTGCGGTGCATGGCCTGCCGTCTCCCTTGCTTCCGTTCCCAGGCCTGAAAGACCTGCTCCCAAGCATCCTGCAGGGCGCATAGCCTTTCCGGGACCTGGGCATGGGCATGGACACAACCAAAGGTGGTGCTGAGGGAAGCTCCAAAGAAAAGGTGCCTGACTGTCCCACCTAAGGGGAGGGTATTGTTTGTGTTTCCACAGGGAAAGAGGGACCAGATATAAAGCCAGTGCCAGATGAATGCAGTGTGCCTGCACGGAGTGGGGAGCCAGTGGAGGGGCCTGAGGGCTGGGCTCCCATACCAGCTATGTGGACAACTGCCCCTGCCCCCAGAAGAATTTACTTCAAAGGGGAGCACTGAAGGTGCATCTAGGAGAGAGGGACATGTTTGATGAGAGCAAATGGGAGCAAAGTAGGGGGAGGAAGAGAGAGTGGAGCACATCCTGGCCCATCCGGCCTGGAGGATGATATCCCGGCTCTGAACAGCCAATGGACAGAGTGGACAATGTGGCTGATCTCACTACGAGACACACCGTCCATTGATGCCCCAGGGCCCTAAGGGGGACAATACTGGAGACTCAGGATTAGAACTGGCTCAGACTGATCCTATGACACTGAGGCAAACCACTAAAAGTGTGTGGCAGAGCAACCATGGGAGCAGAGCAGGAAGCCCCTAAGGTAGTACAAAGGACAGACTCTGGGGCCAAAGTATGGTACCCCATTGGACCTGACTGAAGGACATGCCTAGAGATTAAAAATCAGACCTTCATCTATGTATACGTTTTTTTTTCGTTAAAATTATTTTTTTTATTCTTAAAAAAGCATTTTATTAGGGACTCATACAACTCTTATCACAATCCATACATACATCAGTTGTATAAAGCACATCTGTACATTCTTTGCCCTCATCATTTTCAAAGCATTTGCCTTCCAAAATTAATTTATTCTTCTATGGGTAATTGGTTTCCTTTTTGTTGTCATTGCTGTGTTCTCACTCATTGCCTATCTTGCAATGACTTGATTTTTGGTGCATATTTTTATCTCTACAGACCTATCTAGATATGATAGACTGCATGAATAGTTTGGAGGAGAAAACAAGGGGACCAATAGTTCCGGGGGAATAGGGGAGTGGGAGAGAAGGGGGCAAAGGGGTAGTGCTGAACAACCCAGGGACAGGGGAGCAATAAGTTATCCAAAATCAGTAGCAAGGAGGGTGTGAGTGGTCTGGTAGGGATTCAGCAAGGGCAAGGTAACCGAGAGAAATTACTGAAACCCAAATGAAGGCTGAGCATGATAGTGGGACAAGAGGAAAGTTAAAGGAAATAGAGGAGAGAACTAGGTGACAAAGGGTATTTATAGAGGTCCAAAGACTGGAAAGTACACATGTAAATATATTTATATGAGTGTAGGGAAACAGATCTATGTGCATATATTTATAGGTTTAGTACAAAGTCAGCAGATGGACATTGGGCCTCCACTCAAGCACTTACTCAATGCAAGAGCACGTTGTTCTATTAAATTGGCATTCCAGGATTCACACCTTCCCGACACGATTGCTGAAGAAAAATGTGTGCATAAGCAAATGTGGTGAAGGAAGTTGACGGTGCCCGGCTATCAAAAGATATAGCGTCTGGGGTGTTAAAGGCTTGAAGATAAATAAGCGGCCATCTAGCTGAGAAGTATCAAAGGCAACATGGAAGAAGAACACCAGTCTGGCTGACCACGAGGTGTAGAAGTGACCAGTTATCAGACATCAAAGAACTAAAAATCGTATCAGTTGGTGCCCACCTTCCTGATACGATCAGTGAAGACAAACATGTGCATAAGCAAATGTGGTGAAGAAAGCTGATGGTGCCTGGCTGTCAAAAGATATAGCATCTGGGATCTTTAAGGCTCAAAGATAAACAAGTGGCCACCTAGTTCAGAAGCAACAAAGCCCACATGGAAGAAACACACCAGCCTGTGTGACCACGAGCTGTCGAATGGGATCATGCGGTATCAAGAATCAAGGAACAAAAAATCATATCATTGAAAATGTGGGTGAGTGCAGAGTGGAGACTCACAGCCCATTGGTAGCCAAGCGGACACCCTTTACTGAAGTGTTGTGGGGAGGAGATGAGCCAGTCAGGGTGCAGGGTAGCAACGATGAAACATATAACTTTCCCCTAGTTCTAAAATGCTTCCTCCCCCCACTCTCATGATCCCAATTCTACCTTACAAATCTGGCTAGATAAGAGGGTGTACATAGGTACAGATAGGAATTGGAAACACAGGGAACGCAGGACAGATGACTCCTTCAGGACCAGTGGTGAGAGTAGCGATGCCTGGAGGGTGGAGAGAATATGGGGTGGAAATGGGAAATTGATTACAAGAATCTACAAATAGCCTCCTCCCTGGGGGAAGGACAGCAGAGAAGAAGAAAGGGGGAGACTTTGGACAGTGCAACATATGATAAAATAATATTAATTTATGAATGATGAAGGTTTCGTGAGGTAGGGGGGAGTGGGGAGGGAGGGGGAAAATGAACAGCAGATATTAAGGGCTCAAGTAGAAGGCAAAGGTTTTGAGAATGATGATGGCAACAAATGTACATATGTTCTTTTTTTTTTTTTTTTTTTAAAACCCTTTTATTATTTAAGCTTAATTTATTCCCAAGCCATGAGTTTTTGCTTCTTCAGTTTCTTCTGGGAAATCTTTTTCTTCAGTGCAACCTCCTCTTCCGGCTTGGGAACGATTTGTTCCTTCTCAGTCAGGATCATTTCAATGTGGCATGGGGAGCTCCTGTGTGGATTAATCTAGCCAAGATCTCTGTAAGTCCGGTGGTGCATCTTGGGGACTTTGTTCACCTGGATGTGCTCGATGACCTGAGAATCCACATCTAAACCCTTAAGTTCAGCATGAATTTCTGCATTTTTAAGCATGTGAACCAAAAATTCAGCACTCTTTTTGGGCTACCAACTCTGGGTCCCACCCCACTGTTTGGCCTGGGCACATCTACCAACACCATCATTGTCCCGTCGGAAAGGCACACACTGCTTCTGCAGAGTGACGTCTTTCAAGTATTTGGTGGCTTTCCAGATGTGCATGCCTTTGATGGCCTGGGCAGTTTCACGGGTGTTTTTGAAGTGGACCCGGAGATTCAACCCTCTGTATTTGCAGGATTTTGTAGGGTTTTCTGGGTCAAATGAGTAGCGAACCATTTTAGCAGGTCACCTCAGGCCGCTAAAGTTAGAGGAAGAGCCTGTACATATGTTCTTGACACAATGCATGTATGTATGGATTGTGATAAGAATTGCACGAGCCCCCAATAAAATGATTAAAAAAATAGAAAAGAAAGGTGCTTGGCCCTCTGAGGCCAGGGTGCTGTGGTCCAGTGGGCTGGGGGAGGGACAGAAAGGGGAGCCTACCTCCACGGCGGACGGCCCTGTAGCCTGGAGCACCTGCTGTCTCCGCTGGGTGGCGCACTGGTGCAGCTCCTTCTGGGCCTCCAGCTTGGCCCGCAGCTCTTGGTGGACACTGAGGCTTTGGGCTCCACTGCCGGGGTCTTGGGGCTCCTCCACCACCTGCAAATCTCACTGCACACTGGCTGCCCAGGAGGCATAGTCTTGCACCTGGAGCCTGGGAGAGCACGGTATAGCACGGGGTGAGGGGACCTGGTACCGAGGCAGCGTCACAGCCGGCCTGAGTCCACCACAACTCATGTCCAAACCTCCATGTCTCTGCCGCTCAATCCCACAGCCTTACCAATTGTCTACTCGGCCTCAGCTCTGCCCGCCACCCCTCCTTCCCACCCAGTTCTCCAGGGCCAATGAAGTCCCTCATGGGCCACTTGATAGCTTTGCCCACCCATCCACAACTTTGCCAGACCCCCACTTAGAGGTAGCCTTTGGTGGCCTTGTGTGAGAGCCAAGGGACTCGGGACTCTTGTCCCTTCACTGCCTCACTGTGCAGATGGAGGTTTTCGGTGTGTTTTTTTTAATTTAAATTTATTTATTTTATTGGGGGCTCTTACAGCTCTTGTTACAATCCATACACCAATTGTATCTGACATAGTCATACGTATATTGCCATCATTCTTTTCTAGACATTTATTTTCTGTTGAGCCCTTGGGATCAGCTCCTCTTTTTTTCCTCCTACCCCATTCATGGTTCCTTGATAGATTATAGATTGTTATTATTTTCATATCTCACATTGACCATTGTCTCTTTTATCCTCTGGTTTCTATTGCTCCTCTCCCTGGGAGAGGTGTGTGGTTATATGTCATTCATTGCTATCGGTTCCCGTTCCTTCCATCCTCTACCTCCCTTCCTCCTACCCTTTTGGTATCTCTATTCCCATTCCTGTTCCTGGGTTCCATATGTCATGAGTTTTATCTCTTGCTAATACCTATGCACTCTAGTCCAGAGTGGGAAGCGGCACTGGGGTGATGATAGTGGGGGGTGAGGAGGCCTCAAGGTGTCAGAGGCAGATTGTGTGATTCATTGGTGCGATCCATTTCTCCTCAGGAGGGCCTCCACCCAGTGGGACACAGCATCTGGGAGGCTTGTGGCTTTCTCCTGAGACAGCATGGTGGCCAAGGGCCCGGGTATTGAGTGTGGCACTCTGGGCCTGGGGTGGCAGCACTTGCAGAAGCCACCCCCTCCCCCAGGCACCCACCTGGATACGGACGAGCACGTGAGACACTTGGCTGTGAACTTTGAGGGTGGCCTCAGCAACTCAAAGCAGGTTGGGACTGGCCTGAGTCAGCTCCCACAGCTCCAACCAGGCAGCCCTGCCCCCAGGCGGGGGTCAGCAGTTATCCCAGCATGCTCATTCCTCCCCCTCAGCTTCTGTCTGGTCAACCCTTCAGCTTCCTGGCTGGGTTTAGAACTTGTCCTAAGCTCCCAGAGGGCCACCGTCCTGAGATCTTGCTCGGCGCTTTAGGCCTTTCTGCAAACTCTCCTGCCAGGAGCCCATTATCACTAGCAGTTTACCCCTTGCTCTAACGATGCTCCAGGAGGCCTGCTTGGGAAGTGTTGGGCTGTTGCCTGGTTCAGTCCCACTAACTGCTCCTCAGGAGAAATAAGAGGTTCCCTGCTCCTGGAAAGATTTACTGACTTGCAAACCCTCTGGAGGATCCCCATGAGTCAGCAAGTGGGGTCATTCTAAAGCCCGGCACACGGCAGGTAGCCACGTTGTGTGCCACCCAGGCATGCTGTGTGTTTGGAGGAGACTGCACACCCTTCAAAGGTAGAAGCTGCACCCCTCCATGGTTCTTGCATTCAGCAAATGCCGGGCCCCTGAGACTCCGGGCCAGGCTCTGGGCTAGGATCAAGGGCAAATCGGGATCTCGCCTAAGCTCCATCTGGGCTGGAAATGCAGTAGCTTGTACTGTGACCTGGGTCAGCCTGGGGCTGTGCAGGGCATCCTCAGCCCAGTTCAACTCTTCCCAGAACGCCCCTGCAGGTGCAGGGAGGCCTTGGCTTGGGAAAGTGACCCTGCAAAGTGGGCTTTGTGACCAGGCTCCCTGATCCACCGACCCAGCTTTGCCTCCTCCACAGGCCGCAGACAGCAGGGGCTGCCCTGGGTTCCCTGAACTCTGGCCCTCTCCAGAGACAGTGGTTTGGCAGAGCCGCAGCACAGCAAGGGTCTCCCTGGAAGCCTCTTCATCCCATGCCCAGCACCTCCTCCCAAACTCACCCCTGCTCCAGGCTGCTGGTACTCACTGTTTGTCCTGTCATCACTGCTGTGCCCTGGGGGCAGTGCTGGGCCGCCACTCCAGCAGGCTCTCCGCTAGTGGGGCAGGCTGCCCCCTGGTGGCCACCCATCTTCACTTGGTGCCAAAACATTGCAAACTTGGTTAAGAGGAGCTGAGAAGAGAGGAGAGGGGTCACAGGGGGCCCTGGCTGATGGACTGTAAGACACCTCAGTGAGTGACAGGGCAGGGCAGGACTGAACAGCCACAGAACTTGCCCCTCTACGCAGAGAGGGGAATAGGAAGCCACAGCTGTCCTCAGTCCAGACTGATGTTCCCCATCAGCCCCTTGTGCATGCAGCCCCCCTCCACTACCCGTCTTCATTCGGCTCCAGGGCACCTTCCTTGCCCCTAGCCCCTTCCTCACTAGGGTGTGCTCATAGTCCTCTCTCCTCTGGCCACCTGCTGCTGGCTGCTCAGCCAGCTCTGCAAGTCCTCAGCTTCCCTCAGGAAGCCCTGCAGTGCCAGCATCCTCTTAAGATCCTGGCCCCTGTGGTGACAGCCTGAGTCCCCCAAAAGTTATTGTGCATGTGTCCACATTCTGGAGGTCAAGGGACCCAATCAAAGGGGTTGCCTGAAGGAGGAGGTTCTTCATGGTCTTTGCCCAGGCTGCTCCTCTGGATTCAAGAAGCAAACCCAGGGCATGGAGAGTTGGGGCTGGCGAGGGTGTGGCTGTGGGGAAGGGCATTTGACTGGATCCAGGGTGCTGAGCCCCTGCCCTGCAGGCTGTCCTCAAAAGTTTGTGGGAAGAGGAAACAGTGAAGGACGCATCTTTTCCTGACACATGTCTACAGGCCTCTGTCACGGTTCTCTTCAAGGCAGGGGTAGCATCTACGGGAATGAGCAACCCCAGCCAGTTTTCTGGTACCCACGGATGCAGTGACCCTCACTGTTGGGCTGCCAACTCCCGCAGTGTCTGCAGCTGCTTCCAGAGCTTCCCCTGCATCACACCCAGCTGCTCTGAGACCTCAGTTACAAGGATCTACGTATAACTTCCTCCCTGGGGGATGGACAACGGAAAAGTGGGTGAAGGGAGACAAAATATGTAAGATCTGACAAATTATCAAGGGTTCATGAGTGAGGGGGGAACAGGGAGGGCGGAGAAAAATGAGGACATGATGCCAGGGCCTTAAGTGGAGAGCAAATGTTTTGAGAATGATGAGGGCAATGAATGTACGGATGTGCTTTACACAAGTGATGTATATATGGATTGTGATAAGAGTTGTATGTGCCCCTAATAAAATGATTTTTAAAAATTAAATCATTATAATTTCTTAGGACAATGCCATTTGTATTTCAAAGCAACATTCACGAAAACTATTTTTTCACCTTCACTATCTTCTATTTAGTTTTAGATAGAGCAAAAACAATTCTTATGCCTTTGTATGAGATGTAATGCAAGTAGACCTACATTTATGCATAATTAAAAATTTGAATGAACAAAATATTTTGTTAAAGAATTTGACCTTTTGTGAAAATCATCGAAAGCATATAGCATTTTATTGAAGGGTGGGAATGTTTTCCTCTATTTTATTCTAGTATTTGGTCTGAGGTTCTTACGGCATATTCTGATTGTTCTCATGTATGAGAATGTACATTCCATATAAGAGAAAACTTTCCTTATAATATTTTCCTATCCATGGCTTCCTGCTGAATCTCTCATTTGTTCTTTTATCATTATTTTTTCCTATAAAAACCCAGGCTGCTTAATGTTATTCTTATTAATCATTTATATAAGTTAGGAAAATATTTATTATATATACATTTTTATTAAAAATCTTTTATTGGAGACTCTTACAACTTTTGTTGCAATCCATATTGATTGCATCAGGCATTTTGTACATATGTTGCCTTCATTCATTTATAGACATTTCTTTCTTTTCTTTTTTAAAATCATTTTATTGGGGTTCATACAACTCATCACAATCCATACATACACCAATTGTGTAAAGCACACTTATACATTCGTTGCCTTCATCATTCTCTAAATTTGCTTTCCGCTTGGGTTCCTGGAATCAGCTCATTTCTCCTTTCCCCTCTCCCCCTCTCACCCTGCTTCTCTTCCTTCATGAACCATTAATAATTTATAAATTATTATTTTCTCTTATCTTACACTGCGCGGTGTCTCCCTTCACCCAATTTTCTGTTGCCCATCTCCCAGGGGCGAAGTGATATGTAGATCCTTGTGATCGGTTTCCCATTTCTACACCCACTTCCCTCCCAGTATCGCCACTCTCACCGGTGGTCCTGGGGGGTTCATCTGTCCTGGATTCCCTGTGTTTCCTATTCCCATCTGTAGCGCTGTGTATCTTCTGGTCTAACCAGGTTTGCAAGGTAGAATTGGGATCATGAGAGGTGGGGGGAGGAAGTGTTTAATAACTAGAGGAAGGTTGTGGGTTTCATTATTGCTACACTGAACCCTGAGTGACTCATCTCCTTCCCACTACCCCTCCGCAAGGGATGTCCAGTTGTCTTCAGGTGGGCATTGGTCCCCCGTCATGCACTCCCCTCATTCACGATGATATAATCCCCCCTCCCGCCTTTGTTGCTTGAAAACTGGTCCCCTCAGCCCTTCATGATCACACATGTTGGTGTGATGCTTCCATGTGGGCTTTGTTGCTTCTGGGCCTGCTTGTTTACTTTCAAACCTTTAAGACCCGGGACACTATATCGCTTGATAGCCGGGCACCATCAGCCTTCTTCACCACACTTACTTATGCACACATTCATCTTCAGCGTTTATGTGGGGAAGGTGATCACACAGTATTGGTTTTTGTTCTTTGGTGTCTGCTACCTGATCCCTTCAACACCTCGTGTTCACTTAGGCTTGTGTTCTTCTTCTCTGTGGGCTTTGTTGCTTCCGAGCTAGATTTCAGCCTGTTTGCCTTCAAGCCTTTAAGACCCCCAGAGTTTCATTATATTGTGCAGAGAGTGGCTATGAGCCAAACCCACTCGACTGCACCCAACAACAATAACAACAGGACTTGTGCTTCTAACAATATTCTGAATAAGGCCTTAAGAGAATCTCCCCTTTGTTTAGAGCAGCGGCTCTCAACCTGTGGGTCGTGTCTACTTAGGGGATCAAACTGCCCTTTCATGGGGTGGCCTGAATTATAGCAGTAGCAAAATTACAGCTCTGATGTAGCAACAAAAATAATTTTATGGTTGTTTGGTCATGACTACATGAGGAACTGGATGAAAGGGTCGTGAGTAAGAATGTTGAAAACCACTGTCCAAGAGGAAGACTCAATTTTTGATACATTTGAAGGGTAACAAAATAGAGTCAGCCCCAATATAGATGGGATAGCACAGTGGCTGCAACAATAAACACAAGCCAAAGAAACACTGCAAGGATGGCACAAGACGGGACAGTGTTTCATTATATTGACATAGAGTTGCTATGAGTCAAAACCCACAAGAAAAAAAAAAAACAGGAATTGTTTTTCTAACAATGTACCTAAGTAGACCTGAAGAGAACCTCCTATTAGTTTAGCGCAGCGGTCCTCAAACTGAGGGTTGTGACCCCTTTTGGGGGACGAATGACCCTTTCACGGCAGTGGGCCGTTCATTAAAGTGGAAAAATTAGAGGTATGATGTAGCAATGAAAATAATTTCATGATTTGTCAGTCGCCACTACATGAGGAATGGTATGAAAGAGTCGTGGCATTAGGAAGGTTGAGAACCACTTCCCTAGAGGAAGACAGAATTCTTGGTAGAGTACAAGGGCAGCAAAGGAGAGGCAGCCCCTAGAAGATTGATTAGCCCAGTGGCTGCAACAATGAGCACAAGCAAATGAACAACTCTGAGCATGGCATTGGACTGGGCAGCATTTCATTATATTGTGCATAGAGTTCTTGTGACCAGAAACCCACTCAACAGCACTCAACAAAAGTAACTACAGGACTTGTGCTTCTAACAATATGATGAAATAGGACTTAAGAGAAAGTCCTTTAACTTTAGAGCAGCGGTTCTCAACCTGTGGGTCGTGCCCCTTGGGAGGGTAGAATGACCCTTTCACAGGGGTGGCCCAATTCATAACTGTAGTACAATTACAATGACAAAGTACCAATGAAAATAATTTTATGGTTGTGGGTCCCCACTAAATGAGAATCGATATGAAAGGGTAGTGGCATAAGGAAGGTTAAGAACCACTTCTCTAGGGCAAGACAAAATTTGGTACAGATGGGAAGGAAGAGAGCGGCAGTCTCCAACAAGTTGGATTAGCACACTGGCTGCAACACTGAGGCCAAGCACACAAGCACGGTGTGGGTGACACAGGACAGGGCAGCGTTCCATTATATTGTGCATAGAGTTGCTAAGAGTCAAAACCCACTCGACGGAACTTAACGACAATAACTACAGGACGTGTACTTCTAACAATATGCTGAACTAGATCTTAAGAGAAACTCCTCTAAATTTAGAGCAGTGGTTCTTAACTTGTGGGTCGCGACCCCTATGGGGTTTCAGACGAGCCTCTCACAGGTGTTGCCAATTAATAACAGTAGAGAAATCACAGTAATGGAGTAACAATGAAAAAAAATTACTGTTGGAGGATCAGCACAACATTAAGGATTGTATAAAGGAGCCATGCCATTAAGAAGGTTCAGAAACACTGCCCAAGAGGAATACACAAAACGTGGTACTGCAGAAGGGCAGCAAGTGAGAGGCAGACCCTACAAGATGTAATAGCTCAGTGGCTGCAACAATGAGTGCCATCAACAAACCACTGTGAGGACGGCACAGGACCAGGCAGCGTTTCATTATATTGTGCGTAGAGTTGCTGAGAGTCAAAACCCACTCGACAGCAACTAACAGCAACACACAAAAAGGACTTGAGCTTCTAAAAATATGCTGACTTAGATCTTAAGAGAAACTCCTCTTAGTTTCGAGCAGGCTTCTCAACCTATGAATCACGAACCCTTTTGGGGAGTGAGTGGGTTGAATGACCCTTTCACAAGGGTTGCCTGATTCATAAGATTAGCAAAATTTCAGTAATGAAATATCAGCGAAAATTTTGTATGACTGGGGGTCCACCAATCTATTGGGAACTGCATGAAAGGGTCGTGGAATTAGGAAGATTGAGAACCACTGTCCGAGAGGAATTCACAAATGTTGGTAGAGTAGAAGGATAGCAAAGGAGAGGCAGCCCCTCCAAGTTGGAATACCTCAGTGGCTGAAACAACCAGCACAAGCAAAGAACCATTGTGAGGAATGCACAGGATGGTGGAGCGTTTCGTTACATTTTGCATAGAGTTGCTATGAGCCAAAACCCACTTGAAGGCACCTAAATACAATAACAACAGGACTTTTGATTCTAACAATGTGCTGAAATATATCTTATGAGACATTCTTCATAGTTTGGAGCAGAGATTCTCAACCTGTGCATCAGGACTCCATTAGGGTGATGAACTACCCTTGCACATGGGTGGCCCAATTCATAGCAGTAGCTACATTACAGTTATGAAGTAGCAATGAAGATAAATTTATGACTGGGATTGTACCCACTACATGAGGAGTGGTATAAAAGGCCTGTGGCATTATAGGAAGGTTGAGAGCCACTGTCCTCGAGCAAGACAGAAATCTTGGCAGAGCAGAAAGGCAGCAAATGAGAGGCAGACCCCCAATGATAGATTAGCGCAGTGGCTGCAACAATGAGTGCAGACAAGAAACCACTGTGAGGATGGCACAGGACGGGGCAGCGTTTCATTATCTTGTGCGTAGAGTTGCTGAGAGTCGAAACCCACTGGGCAACACCTAACAACAATCACTGTAGGACTGATGCTTTCCACAATATGGTGCTGTAGATCCTAAGAGAAACTCCTCTTAGTATAGAGCAGTGGTTCTCAACCTGTGGGTCCCTAGCCCTTTGGGGGGGTCAAATGACCCTTTCACAGTGGAGGCCTGATTTATAACTGTAGCAAAATTAAAGTTACGAAGTAGCAATGAAAATAATTTTATGATTGGGGGTTCATCACTACCTGAGGAAATGAATGAAAGGGCAGTAGAGGGGCAGCAAAAGAGAGGGAGCCCCTCAAAAGGTGGATTAGCCCATGGCTGCAACAATGACAACAAGCAAAATAACCACTGTGAGGGTGGCACGAGACGGGGTCACGTTTCATTATATTGTGTATAGAGTTGCTATGACCCAGCACACACTCAAAGGCACCAAACAAAAACTACAGGACTGTGCTTCGATGAATATGCTGAAGTAGACGTTAAGAGAAACTCCCCTTAGTTTAGACCAGTGGTTCTCAAACTGTGTCACAGTGCCTTTAGAAGACTAATGAACCTTTCACATGGGTGGCCTGATCCATAACAGAAGCGAAATTACAGTTAAGATTTAGCAATGAAAATATTTTATGGTTGGGGTGTCACCACTACATGAGGACTGGTATGAAATAGTAGTGGCATTCAGAAAGTTGAGAACCACTATTCTTGAGGAAGACACAAATCTTGGTACGGAAGGGCAGGAAAAGAGAGGTAGTCCCTAACAAGATGGATTACCACAGTGGCCGCAACAATGAGCACAAACAGAAGAACCACTGTGAGGATCCAACGGGCAGGACAACGTTTCATTACATTGTGCATAGAGTTGGTATGAGCCAAAACCCACTCGAAGGCAGCCAAAAACAAGAACAGGATTTGTGCTTCTAACAATATGCTGAAACATACCTTAAAAAGAAACTCCTCTTAGTGTAGAATAGCAGTTCTCAAACTGTGGGTCGTGATGCCTTTTGGGGGGTGGGGGGAGAATGACTATATCACATGGTGGCCTATTCATAACTGTAGCATAATTTTAGTTATAAAGTAACAAGGAAAGTAATTTTATGATTGGGGGGGCACCAATACATGAGGAATGGTGTGAGAGAGTCGTGCATTAGGAAGTTTCAGAACCACTGCCCTAGAGGAAGACACAAATCTGGGTACAGTAGAAGGTCAGCAAATGAGAGGCGGTCCCCTAAAAGATGGATTAGCACAGAGACTGCAACAATGAGCGAAAACAAAAGAAAAGTGTGAGGGTGTTAGAGGATGGAACAGTGTTTCATGATACTGTGCATAGAGTTGTTATGAGCCAACTATGAGCCAAACCCACTCGACAGCCCCTAACAACAATAAGAACAGGACTCGTGCGTGTAATAATATACTGAGCTAGACCACAGGAGAAACTCCTCTTAATTTAGAAGAGCGGTTCTCAACCTGTGATTTGTGACCACTTTGTTTGGTTGAACAACCCATTCACAGGGTGACTAGATTCATAAGACTTGCAAAATTACAGTTATGGAAAAACAGTAGAAAAAACCTTTATGCTTTGGGGACCACCACTACACATTGGGAAGTGTATGGAAAGGTCATAGAAATAGGTAGGTTGAGAAACACTGTCCTAGAGGAAGACGCAAGTACAGTAGAAGGGCAGCAGAAGAGAGGAAATCCCTACAAGATGGATTTCCACGGTGGCTGCAACAATGAGTGCAAGCAAAGAACCACTGTGAGGATGATGCAAGTCTGAGCAGGCCTGTGTTATATTGTGCACAGGGTTGCTATGAGCCCAAACCCTCTCCACGGCACGAACAACAATAACAGGAGGAATCATACATCTAACAATATGCTCAACTAAACCTTGAGAGAAACTGCTCTTAGTTTAGAGCAGCCGTTCTCAACTTGTGAGTGGTAAATCCTTTGGGGGTGTTTGAAAGACCCGCCCATAGGCGTGGGCCGATACATAACAGTAGCAAAATTACAGTTATGAAGTAGCAACAGTATTTTTTTTTTTTGGTTGGGGGGTCATAACTACACGAGGCACTGTATGAAAGGGTCGTGGCATTAGGATTGCTGAAAACCACAGTCCTACAGGAAGACACACGTCTTGATACAGTTGAAGGGCCGCAATATAGAGTCAGCCCCCCAAATAGATGGAATAGCACAGTGGCTGCAGCAATGAGCTCAAGCTAAGGAATCACTTTGAGGATGGCAAAAGATGGGACAGCATTACATTAAATGGAGCATAGAGTTGCTATGAGTCAAAACCCACTCGACTGCACCTGACAACAAAACAACAGGACTTGTGTTTCTTATAATGTGCTGAAGTAGACCTTAAGAGAAACTCCTATTAGTTTAGTGCAGCGGTTCTCAACTTTTCTGTCACAAGCCCTGTTGGGGGATGAATGAACCTTTCATAGTGGTGGCCCAGTCATAACAGTAGAAAAATTAGAGTTACAAAGTTGCAATGGAAATAATTTTATCATTTGGCAGTCAGCACTATATGAGGAACGGTATGAATATGCTGTGGCATTAGGAAGGTTGAGAACCACTGCCCTAAAGGAAGACACAAATCTTGGTAGAGTAGAAGGGCAACAAAAAATAGCCAGCCCCCCCCCCCCAATATGGCTCCAACAATGAGCCCTAGCAAACAACCACTGTCAGGATGGCACAGGTCTGGGAAGCACTTCATGATATTGTGCATAGAGATGCGATGAGCCAAAACCCCCTCCGCGGAACTTAACAACAATAACAACAGGACTTGTGTGTTTAACAGTATGCTGAAGTAAATCTTAAGAGCAACTCTTCATAGTTTACAGCAGGGTTCTCAACATTGGGTTGTGAACACTTTCAGGTGGGGGGTGTTTCGAAACACCCCTTCACAGTGATGTCCTGACACATAACAGTAGCAAAAGTACAGTTATGAAATATCAATGAATATAATTTTATGATTGGGGTCCACCACTACATTGGGAACTGTATGAAAGGGCCACAGAATTAGGATGTATGAGAAACATTGTCCTAGAGGAAGACACAAATGTTGGTACAGCAGAAGGGCTGCAAAAGTCAGGCAGCCCCTACAAGATGGAATAGATGCAGCAGTGAGCGCAAGCAAAGGACCACAGTGAGATGGCACGAGATGGGGCCGAGTTTCATTATATTGTGCATACAGTTGCTATGAGCCAACGCACACTCAAAGGCACCAAACAATAATAAAAAGAACTTGGGCTTCTAAGAATATTCTGAAGTAGATCTTAAGAGAAACTCCTATTCGTTTAGACCATTGGTTCTCAAACTGTGTGTCGAGACGCCTTTGAGGAGACTAATGAACCTTTCACATGGGAGGCCTGATCCATAACAGAAGCAAAATTACAATTATGATGTAGCAATGCAAATATTTTATGGTTGGATGTCACCACTACACGAGGAATGGCGTGAAGTGGTTGTGGCATTTGGAAAGTTGAGAACCACTGCGCTAGAGGAAGTCCCAAATCTTGGTATGAAAGGGCAGGAAAAGAGAGGCGATCCCCAACAAGATGCATTAGCACAGTGGCTGCAACAATGAGCGCAAGCAGAGAACCACTGTGAGGATGTCACAGGGCAGGGCGGCGTTTCATTATATTGTGCGTAGAGTTGCTATGAGACATACCCACTCGACAGCACCTAACAACAACAACAAATGGACTTGAGCTTCTAACAGTATGGTGAAATAGACCTTAAGAGAAACTCCTCTAAATTTAGAGCAGCGGTTCTCACCATGTGTGTCGTGACCCCTTTGGGGCTTAGACGAACCCTTTACAGGGTGGCACTATTCATAACTTGTAACAAAACGAGGGTTACGAAGTAGCAAAAAATATAATTTTATGATTGGGGGTCTACCACTACAAAGGAAACTGTATGAAAGTGTTGTGGATTTAGGAAGGTTGAGAAGCACTGTCCTAGAGGAAGACACAGATATTGGTAGCGTAGAAGGGCAGCAAAGGAGAAGCAGCCCCTACAATTTGGAATAGCTCAGTGGCTGCAACAATGAGCGCAAGCAAAGAACCACTGTGAGGAATGCACAGGACGGGGCAGCGTTTCAGTACATTGTACATAGAGTTGCTGTGAGCCAAAATCCACTCGACGGCACCTAACAACAGCAACAACAGGACTTGGGCGTCTAACAATATACTGAACTACATCTTAAAGAAACACCTCTTAGTTTAGAGCAGCGGTTCTCAACCTCTGGTTCGGAACCTCTTTGGGGGTTGAGCTACCCATTCACAGGGGTCGGTATCTTCTTCATAGTAGCAAAATTACAGTTATGAAGTAGCAACGAAAATAATTTTATGAATGGATGTTCACCACAACATCAGGAACTTCATTATAGTGCCAAGGAATTAGGAAGGTTGAGAACCACTGGTTTAGAGCATAGGAAATCTGATGAAATACTGCATATTTTAACACACATGACGTTGGAAAGTAATGGAAATTGGGAGAGGACAGTAGTATCAAATTCCTATGAGTCAGAATTGATCTATATCATAGAGTAGCTAAGACAATGAGAAGAAATGACAAAGTCAAAGAGCTGAAGAGAAAATTCCATAGGACACGTGGCAACAGCTTTATGCTCTTGTTAGACCCTTGGGGCCTCCCTAACTTTTGTTGGCTTTCTTAAGCCCATCCCCACCACTGTGAATAGTCTTCATTAAACTCTCTTTAATTAAACCTTCTGCATGGTTTGTTTTCTGCTGGAACCCTCAGAGATATCATTTAATTTTCTTGATTGCAATTCATCTCTAGCATACAGAAATCTTTCAAGAGTTTGTTTTATGTTTTGTTTTCATCCACAATAGCATTTCCTTCCAGATTTGTTTGTCCTTGAAACATGATCACAATAGTTCTTTCCTCTCGAATGAAACCCAATTGATACATGCCTGAATGCCTATGAAGTTCATGTGTAGCCTACATGGAGATCCCAACCATTCCCTAGACAAGTGTTTCTCAACCTTCCGAATGCCATGATTCTTTCATACAGTTCCTCAGGTTGTGTTTACCCCGATCATAAAAATTATTTCATTGCTAATTCATCACTGTAATTGTGCTACTGCGATGAACCAGGCAACCCCTGTGAAAGTGTCATTGGACCCCCAAAGGTGTCGTGACCCACTGGTTGAGATCCACTACCTTAGACCAAAGTATGGCCCGAGGGCTGTATAGGGCCCCCCAAATAATCAATAGCTGCCAGCATCACTCATCTCACCAACGAGAAGCATTGGGAGCCATCACCTTAGGGGTGAGTTCATTAAATATTTGACCTGTATGGCCCCATGAATGATGTTATAAATCACCACATGGTCCTTTGCAGAAAAACAGGTTTCTAGCTCCTGCTCCAGACCAAAGGTTCCCAAAATTATTCTGCCTACTGCCCTCTTTTCAGAAAAAGAAATTACTCAGGACCCCCCAGCAATGAAAGAATTTTGGACTATAGCCCACCATCCAGGATAAAATGTAGATATCTGCTTTGTAGATCTCTGGATTTTTCTGTGCCCAGTAGGCGGGTGGTGTTGGCCACTTTGGGAAACGAGACTCTAGGAAAATCAGGTGTGTTTTCACTCTCTCTGCAAGAATTTCAGTTGAGGAGCAAGATCTGTCTTGAAAGAAGTGTATCCAGAATGCTCCTTAGAGGCAAGGATGGCTAGACTTCATCTCACATCCTTGGGCATCAGGAGCTATGAGGAGGAACATCATGGAAAAGGCCATCATGCTTGGTAAAGGGGCGCCCAAAAGGGGAGGACCCTCACCAAGATGGATGGACACAGTTTCTACAACAACACACTAAAGCATAACAATTGTGAGGCTGGCACAGGAGCAGGCAGTGTTTCTTTCGGTTGTATGTAGGGTCGCCACGAGTTGAAACCAACTTGACAGCATCCTACAAAACCAGATGTGGAGAAAGCATGGCCTGGTCTGTGTACAGTGGCCCCACCGAGGTTCCTCATCAGTTGTGTTTGAATGGGCCAGGTGCTCTCACAAACCTCCTCTTCAATAGACAACTTAGAATGTTTTCTTTCTGCCTAGGAACCATCCTGAAATTTAAAATGACCATTTGACACTGAGTTGATTGCGATTCATGGTGAGTCATTGGACTTTCAATCGGCATAACCTTTCAGAAACAGATGGCCAGGCTTTTCTTCCAAGGTATTTCTGGGTGCGCTGAACCTCCTCAGTTTCTGTTAATGGCCAAGTGTTTTAACCATTTGTACTCTCCAGGGATGACTCACAGCTCTATATATCCTTAAAACTGACATCTCTCCTCTCTTTGGAAAGCCATGGCAATTGTTCTGTTTCAGTAGATTTACCTTCTTTAAATATAGGAATGACATATACTTCTACCACCTCACAGAAAATGTCAGAAACTCGTAGCTCTCATTTAATAATGGCGTGGGTGATTACATATTGGGCTGCTAATCCCAAAGCCAACAGTTCAAAACCACCAGCCACTCTCAGTTTCTCACATGAAACTTTCCAATCCTATAAAGTTACAATCTCAAACACCCACAGGAGCAGTTGGACCCTGTCCTATAGGGTAGAACTCAGGTCATGGGGAGTGAGATTGGATTTGATGGCAGTGATTTTGGTTTGGTTTTTGGACTCCCCTCCTACCACAATAGCTCACAATTACTAATTGCATGTTATGTACGAGTGTTCTAAGCATTGCATATACATTCACTGATTTCATCCCACTGGTGGTGGTGTGGGTGAAGCATTAGAACTGCTAACCAGAAGGTCGGTGGTTCAAAACCACCAGCTGTTCTTTGGGATCAAGATGGGGCTGTCTGAGCTCATAAAGATTTTCAGGGTCGGACGTCTGCAGGGACAGTTATTACTTTATCCTGCTGAGTTGCTATGAGTCTGAATGAGCTCAAGAGAAGTGGGGTTTTGGTGACTATTGCAACCCCTTTAAGAGGAGCGCTGGCGGGGCAATAGAGAAGCCCTTGACTATTTACCACTAGCTCAGCGAAACCCTCACCAGCTTCCCATGAGAATGATGCGTCAATTTGCTCCAGTATCAGTCACAGCCTATGGGAACGCCTATACAATGGTTCCACTCTGTCCTCCAGGCTCACTATGAGTTGGAATCGACTGACCCATTGGTAATACATCAGCTTCCGTCTATAGGTGAGAACACGAATGCACAGAGAGGTGAAGCCATCTGGCCCAGGGGTAACCAGGTTATCCAAGGGGGAGCTGGAATTTAAATCCCAGCAGACCAGCCTCAGAGACTACAGGCTTAGCTCTACCGTCTGCTGATATCAGGACTAAGAATGGTTGGATTTTGCCTCCTTTTCCCTACACATCATCTCCAATGTCCCCTATCAAGCAAAATTAGCTTGAGCATTGAACAGGCACCCTCCAGCCCTGCCCGATTGCACACGCGCAGGTGAGAAAAGGATGGGGAGATCACTGGGCTGTTTTAGCTGCCACCTCTACTCCCACTGCGCCAACACACCCACAACGAAGTCAGAGAAAGAATTCTTGGCCTTGTAACCACTCCTAAGCCCTGACACCTTGGAGAGAGCCAAAGCCACTCTCTTGGACACCCACTCGACTGCTACCTGGGAACTTCCCTTGGAGCACTTGGGGACAAAGGAGAGGGAGCACGCCTGCAATGTAATTAACATTATGACAACTTGTTCCCCCCTTGGAGAATGACACCATTAGCTGCTTCAATTGTGCATGAAATGTAAATTACACGACTCAGGGGTATCACGTCTGAGCAGCCATGATGCTAAGTGACAAGGCTCTCCATCGAGCAGCCCCTCCCCAAGCAGGAGGAACTAAGAAACCCAAGCCCCGAGGACGACAGCTGAGACCGAGCTCCTATGGTCTTTGAGTGTGCCTGCTCCACAGAGCCCACAAGGGAGGATCTTTCCGGTTGGCCCTGGATGCCAGGCTGGGATGTTCCAGCCACCTGCTGTCATCACCCTGGACCTCCCATTTTCTTTAAAGGGAGTCGAACGCTGGACAGCACTCTTTCCTCTCTATCTCTCAGAAAATTAGGAAAAAGGGGTGGTGGCTGTGGTTGTGGTAATATCCTTCTTGCTAAGGAGTTTTGGTGATGCTGTGCGTTAAGCATCCCGCTACTAATCTCAAAGCCAGCAGTTCAAAACCACTAGCTGTTCTGAGAGGGAGAAAGATGAGGCCTTCTGACAATGGACAAATTTAAAGTGTCAGAAACCCACAGAGGCAGATCCAAACTCGTCCCCCAGATTACTTCCATATCCATTCTGCCTCCCATTCATTACTCTGTCTGGCTCCAATTATTCCGTGTTCACTCCCTGGCCAGCTCCCCTCATTTCCCTACCCCCTTTCACCACGAACTCTCTGGACACTACTCTAAATCAGCTTGAGACACTGGATCAGCCACACTTCTTTGTGGCCCATGAAAGAACTTTCCAAAACCTCATGTCACAAGCAGGTCCACTTGCTTTTAGAGAGGAGGCATAGGCGAAATTGTATGTTTCCACCTTGAGAGGTGCAAGCACCACCATGTACAATTAGTAGGTGACCACCAGTGTGTCACTTTTGTGGTCACTACACATCTCCTTTGGGGACCCATTTGCCCCTCTCCTAGCACCTTGAACCCTGGTGCCATGGCTAGACTGGGATGGGAAATCCCTGTGCTCGACCAGGAAATTACAGGTGGAATCAGAGTCACTGTCCCCTCTGCAGAGCCTCTGTGAGGACAGGGAGTTTGGAAACACAGCCTAAATCTGCAGTAGGATAAATTTAAGAAATGATCACGCATTTACCCTAATGTCAACTGTACAAAACCCACAACCAACCTCCAAATGCCCTGCCACTGAGCAGAGCCAAAAGCAGGAAGAGCCAAAACCTACAGATGGGTACAGGAAGACCTCTGGAAGGTGTCCCTGTGGGGGGCCGGGGAAGGGGGAGAGTGGAGATGAGGAGGCTCAGGGGATCAGGCTCAGGCTGAGAAAGAGCCAGAGTTCCTATTTCGACTCTCTCTTTGTCTCTCTGCCTAACCACTCACCTCCCACCCAGTCCAGGAGATTCTTTGAACAGGGCCCACAGGGTCAGAGGTGAGAGCTGTCAGCTCCTGTTACTACCCTGACTTGGCAAACCTCCCTCATTCTGGAAATCCATATATTTTCTTGCGCTTTGATCAAGACCCAGGTCAAGCCTCCCCTCCCCCTTTTCTCACAGAGGCACTTGGTCAGAATGGCAAATAGCCCTCAACTGTGCCTCTTCATTCCCTGTTCCCTTCGAACCATCTGCTGCAAAAAATCACAAAACAGCCCGATGGAGGGCAGGTCGGTGCTTCTTTTTCAGACTTCCCTCTCGTTTTTTCTCTGGTCGCATCATCATTCCAGGTACAGCAAACCCATTACTGTCCAGTCAATTCCAACTCATGGAGACCCTATGTAATTTTTCCAACATTGTCCAACGTTACTGGAACAGACAGCCTCATCGTTTTCCTTGAAGCAGCTGATGGTTTGAACTGTCAACTTTGAGCTAGCAGTTCAACACTTACATGACATCCCTTCAGAGTGGTGCGTCATAGTCTGCAGACACCGTGGGAAAGAATCATTCTTCTGCCTTATTTTCATAAGGTGGGATTCTAGGTAGGCAGGTGTGACGCAGGTGTAACTGGAAATCGACTAGATGGCAACAAACAACAACACTGATGTCATTGTTTCAGGACTTGGGAACTGAGACCTATGAGGCATGGAGCTAAGTAACAGCTACTTCAGGTTTGTTAGGTACTTCATTGCTGAGCTCTGTTCTACATACTGGGAATACAGCTAGAAGGAAGGTGGCATCTCTGTTCCTGGGGTTGAGAGATGAG
Organism: Tenrec ecaudatus; assembly: GCF_050624435.1. NCBI lineage: Eukaryota > Metazoa > Chordata > Mammalia > Afrosoricida > Tenrecidae > Tenrec > Tenrec ecaudatus. The sequence goes on along the minus strand of NW_027457553.1, from coordinate 194,144 downwards.
AGGGGTTGGGAAACTTCCTGTCCTGTTAGTAGTGGGTGTAGACATTGTTTCTACTGTTAGATGTCATTGAGTCAGTTCCAATCCCTAGCCACCCTATGGATAATAGAACGAAACACCACCCAGTCCTGCACCATCCTCTCAATTGTTGTTATGTTTGAGCCCCTTGTTGCAGCCACTGTGTCAATCCATTTACTGAAGGTCTTCCTCATTTTCGCTTATCTCTCTTCACCTAGCAGGATGTCCTTACTCCTCCAGGGACTGATCTCTCACTAACAGTATGTCTAAGGTACGTGAGGGGAAGTCTCACCATTCTTGCTTCTAAGGACTATTCTGGCTGTACTTCTAACCCACATTTGTTTGTTTTTTGGCAGTTCATAGTACTTTCAATATTCTTCACCAGCCTCCCAATTCAAATGCATTGATTCTTCTCTGATCTTCCTTTTCAATGTCCAACTTTCACGTGCATAGAAGGCCATCGAAAATATGACTAAGATGGCTTTCGTCAGGTGCACCTTAATGTAACATTCTTGCTCTTAAACACTTTGAAGAACACTTTTGAAAGAGGTCTCTGGCGGCAGCACCCGGTCCCTTTAAGGGTGAGGAGGAGGGGCGCACAGGTGGAAGCCCATGGCCCCTTTAAGGCTTGGCCTACTTGGCAGCAGCTGGAGCCTATTGAGAACATGACAGGAGGCCAGCCAGCACTTCCTATAGAGGTCAAGGGCTCAGGAGCTGAGCGAGCCAAGCTCTGATGGCTGTGAGCCAGCCTCAGAGCCGCACTGCCTCCATGGGCCATAATGACCTGATGCGCAAGGCCTAGGACTTTAAAGACCAGGTGTGGTCTGTGCAGCCTTCCCGCCACTTCCCAGACTCCTGCCCACCAGGGAGGGCCTTGCCACCATGACTCCTGATGTGGGTCTGCAGCCCACCAGGCACCTGGCCAGCCACCAGGGTCCCTGCCCTGCCCAGCTTACCCACCCAGGACCACACTCCAGACCCCCTGCCCCCACCCTGGGCCTGCTCACCACCAAGACTCTGCCCTGGGCCCGCTGCCCACCCAGGAACCTGCATCAGGGCCCTTGCCAACCCTGGGTCCAGTCCAGGCCGGGCACACACCTGGGTACCTGTTCCAGGTCCCTGCCCACCTGGGTCTGGGCCTGCCACAAAGACCCTGCCCGAGGCCCTCTGCCTACCCAGGAAACACCCCCTGCCCAGCTAGCCCCTGGCTCGTCTGGGCACTGGCCCAGGCCCCCTGCCTGCCCAAGACCTTGTGTTAGCCTGACTGGCCATGGAGGATGGAGAGGAAGAGGGACGCTGCCCAGGCCCCTGCACCCCATCCCACTTGGGATGCCCTGGGTTGGTCCAGCCCCAAAGGTGACTCCCCTCCCCCAGGCCCACATACCCAGAACTCCATTGGGCCCACTGCTTACCTGAGGCTCCCCATCAAGGGCTTGGGATATGTAACCACAGCCTGGGATGGGCTCCTTGCTTGCTAGAGCCCCATGCCACTCTCCTTAAGCCCCAACTACTTAAGATCCCTAGAAAGTGCCTGTGGGGGCCCTTGTTGAGTCACACTCTGGCTGTAAGGGGCTAGGCTGTAGCTCTTGAAACTTGTCTTCTCCATTCTGAACCTTTAGGACATTGGTGCTTCCACAGGGCAGTTCTACAGAAGTGGCAGGGAACTCTATTCCCGAGTGGAGTTGGACAGGTTTGAGTGGGGGGTGCCCTGGCAGGGACCCCACCTTGGGAGAACAGCCCATCTCCCCTTTCTCTTTCCCAACTGCAAAAAAAGAAAAAAAGAAAGAGTTCTCAAAGAGCAGATTTACCCAATACAATACATCCCTTGGGTTCTTGACCGGGGCTCGCATGATCATTTATTGTGGACTCCAGAAAGAAGATAACCCTGATCACTTCAGGCTTTTCTCCATTTATCATGATCATGTTGTAGATGACAGGGTCATAATTACATATAAATATGTCCCTGGGACCCAGCTCCTGGGGAGTCCCAAACTTCTTGATGTAAAGAAAATAAGAGAGAGAAAACAAGCACTCTGATCTCTTGGTTGGAAGGACAGTCCTTTGTGAATAGAGAGCTGCAAGGATATTGGGATTCCTGAAGGGGGGGGGCAAACAGTTCCACACACAACTATTTACCAAATCATTTGCCGTTGGAAGCCACCCAGGGACACCATGGAGGAAAGCCCTGGCAACCTCCTTAAAGCCTATAGTCTTGAAAGTCCTATGCAATGTACACATGGGGGCACCATGAGTCAGAATCAACTCTCTCATGGCTTTTTTGGTTTGGGGCAAGGAGCTATTAGAAGCAGTTGGGTATAATGTTGAATCCCAAAAAAGGAAGGATTTGGTCACCATTAAAGTGACTTCTGACCAAATTACTAACAATCATAAGGACTTTTGTGGGAGAAAGATGAGGAGTTCTACTGCTGTAAATATTTCGTGTCAAAAACCCACAGACAGTTCTACCCTGTCCTATACAGTCGCTGACTTGCTGTCAACTGGATGGCACTAAGATAGCACCTATCTGCTGAAAGGTTGCCATGCGGCAGCACTTGTGCCAAGTCCATTATGGTTATGCCTATGGTCTTTGTGGGAGACAAAGCCCTGCTTATGTTTAATGTCTCTGTTGTCCGATCGCTCCATTGTCCAGTCCTGGCTCTATGTCCTTCTAGCTCCATGACCTGGGACAAATCATTGAACCCCCTTTGTGCTGCTGTGTGTAGAAGGGAAGTGAAAAATAGTGCTTAGGTTGTGTGTTCGAGGTTGAGATTGAATGCATCAATAGATAGAAAGACCTTGTTGTTGTTGTTAGTCTCCAGTAAGTCAAATTTGACTCCTTTTGACCGTAGGTCTGATAAGACAAATCACTGCCAGATCCTATGCCATCTTCCTGCCCATCGGCATGTTTGAGGTCATTGTTGCGGTTATGGTGCCAGTCCGTGTCATGAAGAGTTTCCCCAGATCCACATGATGTCCTCTTCTCGCAACTGGTCTTTCCTAACGACATGACCAAAATCAGCATGACAAAAATTTGCCATTCTCTCTTCTAGGAACATTCTGTGAAGAGTGTCTTGGCTCAATTTCCTCTAGGACTGATTTGCTCATTCTCCTGGCCACACACAGTATACTCCACACACGGTCTTTGCCATCACTGCCATTCAAATGCCTCAATCCTTCTGAGAATCCTGGTCCTCACTGTTTTCCCCATTAGAAACTCCATTTCTCGCAGCTTGCTTCAGACCTGCTGAAGTGGAATCTGAGTTTCTGTTAGGCCCCAAGGGCATTGTATTTGTGTGCCTGCTAGAAGCACGGCTGGGGAACAACGTCTGGCCCATAGTAAGTGTTTTATAATAATTGGTTGTGATCAGTGTCATTATTTATTACTCCATCTAATCTTTCCAGCACACTCACAGGTCAGGAAACCAAGATTCTGAGCCTGTCAGTGCCTTTGCTGAGGCTACCCCTCAGGAGATGGCAGGGGCTCCATGCAAACCGAATATAGGATCAGGCCAAAATTTGGATCACTCTGAATGGAGACACAGTCAATGCTCATTAACCAGTCACTCCCCATTGCCTTCGTCACCCAACCCTTTTCAACCGTGACTCTGCTTGCTGTCTATGGGTTTCCCTATAGATTCTGCATATTTTATATCAATCTCATTATGGTCTGACTTGTTTCACTCAGCAGAAGGTGTTCAAGGTTCCTGCATGGTGTAGCGTGTTCCCAAACATCAATTCCTTTTTAAAGGCTGAATAATATTCCATTGTATGACTTAGTTATTGTTTGGTTTATACATTCTTCGGGCCCTGGGCACTTTGGTAATAGTCACCTTTCAGCTATTGTGGGTAGTGCTGCAGTGAACTTGTATACCACTATCTCTTTGAGTCTCTGTTTGTTATTCTTTGAGGTATATGCTTAGATGTAGAATTGTGAGGTGGTCAAGGATTTCCTCTTCCTTGGATCCATGATCAACGCTCATGCAAGCAGCACTCAAGAGCTTAAAAAATGCATTGCATTGTATTGGCTAAATATTCACAAGACCTCTTTAAAGTATTGAAAAGCAGGGATGTTATTATGAGAACTAAGGTGCATCTGACACAAGCCATAGTATGTTCAAACACTTCCTATGCATGTAAAATGTGGAGATTAAATAAGGCAAGCCAATGAAGAATCGATGCATTTGAATTATGGTGCCAGGAAAAAAGAACCATAGAAAGTACTATGGACTACCAGAAGCACCAATAAACTTGTCTTGGGAGAAGCACAGGCCAAATGCTCCTTAGAAGTAAGGATGGCCAGATTTTGTCACCCTTTGGACATGTACTTTCAACATGTTGTCAGGAGAGACAAGGCCCAGGAATAGGACATCATGCTTGGTAAAATGGAAGGGCAATGGAAAAGAGGGAGGCTCTCATGAGATGGATGGACATGGGGGCTGCAGTAATGGGGTCAAACATGAGAACAATTGTGATGATGGTACCGGGTGGCGTTGTGTTCTGTTTGACATAGGGTTGTTATGAGTGGGAACCAACAGGACCGACCCTAACAACAATAGTAAATCTCTGACTTGTTAAGAAGAAACAAGCATTTTTCATTTCCTCTATGAGCCAGGCACTGCGAAGACCCTGAAGGTCCAGATAGAAACAGCACTTGGCCCCTACCCATGATGGGTTCCCAGGCTAGGGGTGAGGCAGGAGATCTCCACTTTTGGATGAGACCTATGCAGCCCCCTTGGGGTTCCAGTGTGTGCTGGAGAGACTCCAGTTAACTTCGCATTTCCCTATACCCGCCTTTAGGGAAGTGGAAGAACTTTAGAATAAAGCATCCTCCTAGATTTCTGTTGCACAATTAGACAAAAGGAAACCAATGGTGGCTAAAGAGAGCGAACAGAGAATCCAGAGCTGTGTCTGGGTCCTTGGCCATGCAGCTATCAATCAGCACATTTGAGTTCAGGAATCAGGAAGCAAGTCCTCAATATCTGGATCCAGTAGGTATAGAAGGCATAGCTTCAAAGATAAAGAAGGATAAGCCCTCTTTCGCTTTCAGGAGGAACTCACCCAGGGAGAACTCATTCAGGTGGGACTGCACTAAAGCCTTAGAACTGGGAGGGTCCATAGTCGCAGGTTTACTGCCAGAATGGTGCCTTCCCATTCAAGAGCTTCTATCATATTCCAGCTCATGAATGGTCTTTGCCAAGTGCCTTGGTTCTTTTGCTGTGACTTCTGTGGCATCACTTGAACTCTCCATCCCCTCCAGCCAGGAGCAGTGGCAGGAAAAATCTATTAGGGAGAAGTGAGAGAGTGAGCTAGGAGATATTCCGTACACAGATTGCAGTCTCCTTCAGCAAAGGCCCTGTGGGGTGGGGACTTAACTTTTCTGATTCTCTCCTATTAGAAGTCAACACGGAGCTAAAGAAGCATGAATGGAAGAAAGCAGGATAATGAGCTGACAGCTTTTCCATAAGGAAATAATAGCCAGAAGGGCTCCAAGTTGGGATGAGGCATGGTGGGGAGGGGAACACACGTGCTGCTACCAAGAGGAGAGTGAGGAGCAAGAGACCAGCAGAGGCTAGTCTCAAAGCCATCTCTAATAACATTTCCCCAACAGGCTGTTTTCCTCTATCCACTCTAAACACGTCAGCCTTCACCTCCACCAAGCACCGAAACCCCCCATTCCTCCCACCAATTGGTCCAGGTTGCTATGGGAACTATGGGAGTACTAAGTGGTTCCCTCTATTACTACCTACCTCCCTGATTTCAGCAGCAAAAAGTTTTATGACTGGGGGTCCACCACTACATTGGGAACTGTATGAAAGGGTCATGAAATTAGGAAGGTTGAGAACCACTGTCTGAGAGGAAGACACAAATGTTGGTATAGTAGAGGAGCAGCAAAGGAGAGGCAGCCCCCACAAGTTGGAATAGCACAGTGGCTGCAACACAAAGCACAAGCAAGGAAGCATGGTGAGGATGGCACAGGGCAGTGTTTCATTATATTTGCACAGAGTTACTGTGAGCTGAATCCCACTCTATGGCACCTAAATACAATAACAAAAGACTTGTGCTTCTAACAATGTGTTTAAATATATCTAAAGAAAAATTCTTCATAGTTTAGAGCAGCGGTTCTCAACCTGTGGGCCAGGACCCCATTTAGGTGATGAATGACCCTTTCACAGGGGTGTCCCAGTACATAACAGTAGCAAAATTACAGTTATGAAGTAGTAATGAAAATACATTTATGATTGGGGGGTATGCACTACATCAGGAATGGTATGAAAGGGTTGTGGAATTAGGGAGGTTGAGAACCACTGGCCTAAAGGAAGACAGAAATCTTGGTAGAGTAGAAAGCCAGCAAATGAGAGGCAGACCCCCAAATGATGGATTAGCAGAGTGGCTACAACAATGAGCGCAAGCAAAGAGCCACTGTGAGGATTGTATAAGTGGCGGCAGCATTTCATTATATTGTGCGTAGAGATGCTGTGAGCCGAAACTACTGGACAGCACCTAACAACAATAACTACAGGACGTGTGCTTCTCACAATATGGTGACGTAGATCCTAAGAGAAACTACTGTTAGTTTAGAGCAGGGATTCTCAACCTGTGGGTCGCGACCCCTTTGGGGGGGGGGTGTCAAATAACCCTTTCACGGTGGAGGCCCAATTCATAACTACAGCAAAATTAAAGTTGCGAAGTAGCAATGAAAATAATTTTACGATTGGGGGTTCATCACTACATGAGGAAATGTATGCAAGGGCCATGGCATTAGCATATTTGAGAACCACTGCCCTAGAGGAAGACACAAATCTTGGTACAGTAGAGGGGCAGCAAAAGAGAGGCAGCAACCCAAAAGTTGGATTAGTACAATGGCTGAAACAATGAGCACAAGCAAAATCACCACTGTGAGGCTCGCACAAGATGGAGCCGGGTTTCATTATATTGTGCATACAGTTGCTATGAGCCAACACACACTAAAAGGCACCTAACAATAAAAAACAGGACTTGTGGTTCTAAGAATATTCTGAAGTAGACCTTAAGAGAAACTCCTATTAATTTAGAACATTGGTTCTCAAACTGTGTGTCGTGACACCTTTGAGGAGACTAATGAACCTTTCACATGGGTGGCCTGATTCATAACAGAAGCAAAATTACAGTTATGATGTAGCAATGAATATATTTTATGGTTGGGATGTCACCACTACATGAGGAACGGTGTGAAATGGTAGATGCATTCGGAAAATTAAGAACCACTGCTCTAGAGGAAGACACAAATCTGTGTACAGAAGGGCAGGAAAAGAGGCAGTGACCAACAAGATGGATTGGCACAGTGGCTGCAACAATGAGCATGAGCAAAAGAACCACTGTGAGGAAGGCACAGGACGGGAAAGCATTTCATTACACGGTGCATAGAGTTGGTATGAGCCAAAGCCCACTCGAAGGCAGCCAAAAACAACAGGACTTGTGCCTCTAACAATATGCTGAAGTAGACCTTAAAAGAAACTCCTCTTAGTGTAGAGTAGCAGCTCTCAAACTGTGGATCACGACATTTTAAGGGGGAGGAAAGACCATTTCACATGGGTAGCCTGATTCATAACAGTAGTAAAATTATAGTTATGAAATAACAAGGAAAATAATTTTATGATTGGGGGGTGTCACCAGTACAAGAGAAATGGTGTGAAAGAGTCGTGGCATTAGGAAGGTAGAGAACCACTGCCCTAGCGAAAGACATAAATCTGGGTACAGTAGAAGGGCAGCAAAAAAGAGGCAACCCACAGCAAGATGGAATACGACAGTGGCTGTAACAATCCGAGCAAGCAAAAGAACCACTGTGAGGATGGCACAGGACAGGACACCTTTCCACCATATTGTTCTTAGAGTAGCTGTACGTCGAAAGCTATGCGACAGAATCTAACAACAATAACTACGGGATTTGTGCTTCTAACAATAGGGTGAAATAGATATTAAGAGAAACTCCTCTTAATTTAGACCAGCAGTTTTCAATCTGTGGGTCGCGACCGCTTTTGGCGGTCGAATGACCCTTTCACAAGTATGACCCGACTCATAACTGTAGGAAAATTACAGTTACAAAGTAACAATGAAATTAATTTTTATGATGTGAGTCACCACTACATGAGGAACTGTATGAAAGAGTCATGGCATTAGGAAATTTGACAACCACTGCCCTAGAGGAAGACACAATTCTTGGTACAGTAGAAAGGCCACAAAAAAGAGGCAGCTACCCAAAAGTTGGTTTAGCACAGTGGCTGCAACAATGAGAGCAAGTATAAGAACCACTGTGGCATAGGATGGGAAAGTGTTTCTTTGCATTGTGCATAGAGTTGTTATGAGCCAAAACCCACTCAATGGTACCTAACAACAGAACTTCTGCATCTACAAATATGCTGAATTCTATCTTAAGAGAATCTCCTCTTAGTTTAGAGCAGAGGATCTTCACCTGCATGTCACAACCCCTTTGTAGTGTGGAATGAAAAATACACAAGGGTGTCATGATTCATAACAGTAACAAAATTACAGTTATGAAGGTGCAATGAAAATGATTTTATGGTTGGGGGTCACCACTAAATGAGAATCAGTATGAAAAGAAAATGGCATTAGGAAAGTTGAGAGCCACTGCTCTAAAGAAGACCCAAATCTTGGTACAGAAGGGCAGGAAAAGAGAGGCAGTCCCCAACAAGATACAGTAGCACAGTGGCTGAACATAATCAAAGAACCACTATGAGGAGGGCACAGGACAGGGTGGCGTTCCATTATAATGTGCATAGAGTTGCTATGAGACACACCCACTCTACGGCACGTAACAACAACAACAAATGGACTTGAGCTTCTAACAGTATGGTGAAGCAGAACTTAAGAGAAACTCCTCTGAATTTAGAGCAGCAGTTCTCAACATGTGGGTTGTGACCAATTTGGGGGTTAGTCGAACCTTTTACAGGGTGGCACTATTCATAACAGTAGCAAAACTAGAGTTATCAAGTAGCAAAGAATATAATTTTATGATTGAAGGCCTACCACTGCATTGGAAAATGTTGTGGAATTAGGAAGGTTGAGATCACTGTCCTAGAGGATGACACAAATATTGGTACAGTAGAAGGGCAGCAAAAGAGAGGCAGCCCCTACAATTTGGAATAGCTAAGTGGCTGCAACATAGAGCCCAAGCAAAGAACCACTGTGAGGAATGCACAGGATGGGTCAGCGTTTCAGTACATTGTACATAGAGTTGCTGTGAGCCAAAACCCACTCGATTGCACCTAACAACAGCAACAACAGGACTTGGGCATCTAACAATATACTGAACTACATCTTAAAGAAACACTTCTTAGTTTAGAGCAGCGGTTCACAACCTGTGGATCAGGACCTCTTTGGGGCTTGAGCTACCCATTCACAGGAGTTGGCCTCTTCTTATTAGTAGCAAAATTACAGGTGTAAAGTAGCAACAAAACTAATTTTATGAATGGATGTTCACCACAACTTCAGGGACTTCATTATAGTGCCAAGGAATTACGAAGTTTGAGAACCACTGGTTTAGAGCATAGTAAATCTGATTAAATACTACCTATTTTAACACGAATGAAGTTGGAAAGTAATGGAAATTGGGAGAGGACAGATGTATAAAATTCCTATGAGGCAGAATTGCTGTACATCATAGAGTAGCTAAGACAATGAGAAGATATGAAATCAAAGAGCTGTAGAGGAAATTCCATAGGACACGTGGCAACAGCTTTATGCTCTTGTTAACCCCTTGGGGCCTCCCTATCTTTTGTTGGTTCCCTTAACCCCATCCGCACCACTGTGAACAGTCTTCATTAAACTCTCTTTAATTAAAACTTCTGAATGGTTTGTTTTCTGCTGGACCCCTAACAGATATCATTTAATTTTCTTGATTGCAATTCATCTCTAGCATACAGAAATCTTTCAAGAGTTTGTTTTATGTTTTGTTTTCATCCACAAAAGCATTTACTTCCAGATTTGTTTGTCCTTGAAACAAGATCAATAGTTCTTTCCTCTCCAATGAAACCCAAGTGCTACACTGCCTGAATGCCTATGAAGTTCATGTTTTCCTACATTGAGATCCCAACCATTCCCTAGACCAGTGTTTCTCAACCTTCCTAATGCCGTGACTTTTTCATATATTTCCTCAGTTTGTGGTGACACCTGACCACAAAATTATTTCATTTCTAATTCATCACTGTAATTTTGTTACTGTGATGAAACAGGCAACCCCCGTGAAAGTCTCATTCGACCCCCTAAGAAGTCGCGACCCACCAGTTGAGATCCACTACCCTAGACCAACGTTTGGCCCGAGGGCTGTATATGGCCCCCCAAATCATCAATACCTGCCAGCATCACACATCTCACCAAAGAGAAGCATTTGTAGCCATCACTTTAGGGGTGAGTTCATTAAATATTTGACCTGTATGGCCCCATGAATGACATTATAAATCACATGATCCTTGGCAGAAAAACAAGTTTCCAGCTCCTGCTCTAGACCAAAAGTTCCGAAACTTATTCTGCCTACTGCCCTCTTTTCAGAAAAAGAAATTACTCTGGGACCCCTGAAATGAAAGAATTTTGTACTATAGCTCACCATCCAGGATAAAATGTAGATATCTGCTTTGTAGATCCCTGGATTTTTCCATGCCAAGCAGATGGTGGTGTTGCCCACTGTGGGAAACGTGACTCTAGGTAAATCAGGTTTGCTTTCACTCTCTGTGCAAGAATTTCAGTTGAGGAGCAAGATCTGTCTTGAAATAAGTGTATCCAGAATGCTCCTTAGAGGCAAGAATGGCTAGAATTCGTCTCACATACTTGAACATCAGGAGCTATGAGGAGCAACATCATAGAGAAGGCCATCATGCTTGGTAAAGGGGCACCAAAAAGAGGAAGGCCCTCACCAAGATGGATGGACATAGTTTCTGCAGCAATAGTCTAAAACATAACAATTGTGAGGATGGCACAGGAACAGGAAGTGTTTCTTTCGGTTGTACAAAGAGTCGCTGCGAGTTGAAACCAACTTGACAGCATCCAACAAAACTAGATGTGGAGAAAGCATGGCCTGGTCTGTCTACAGTGACCCCAGCGAGGTTCCTCGTACATTTTTGTGTTTAAATGGGCTAGGTGCTCTCACAAACCACCTCTTCAATAGACAACTTATATTTTTTTTCTTTCATCCCAGGAACCATCCTGAAATTTAAAATGACCATTTGACACTGAGTTGATTGTGATTCATGGCAATTCATAGGATTTCCAATGGGCATATCCTTTCAGAAACAGATGGCCAGACTTTCTTCCAAGGTATTCTGGGTGCGCTTGAGCCTCCTACGTTTCTCTTAATGGCCAAGTGTTTTCACCATTTGTACTATCCAGGATTGACTTCCAGCTCTATATATCCTTAAAATTGACATCTCTCCTCTCTTTGTAAAGTCATGACCATTGCTCTGTTTCAGTCGATTTACCGTATTCAAATATAGAAATGACAAATAATTCTACCACCTCACAGAAAATGTCAGAAACTCGTTGCTCTCATTTAATAGTGGCGTGGGTGATTACATATTGGACTGCTAATCCAAAAGCCAACAGTTCAAAACCACAAGCCACTCTCAGGGAAAAAGATGAGGCTTTCCACTCCTACCAAGTTACAGTCTCAAATAACCACAGGAGCAGTTGGACCCTGTCCTATAGGGTAGAACTCAGGTCATGGTGAGTCAGAGTGGACTTGATGGCAATGAGTTGGTTTGGTTTTTGGACTTCCCTCCTACCACAATATCTTCCAATTACTAAGTGCATGTTATGTACTACTGTTCTAAGCATTGCATGTACATTCACTCATTTCATCCCACTGGTGGTGGTGTGGGTGAAGCATTAGAAATGCTAACTAGAAGGTCGGTGGTTCAAATCCACCAGCTGTTCTTCGGGATCAAGATTGGGCTGTCAGCTCTCATAAAGATGTTCAGGGTTGGACATCTGCTGGAACAGTTATTACTTTATCCTGCCGAGTTGCTATGGGTCTGAATGAACTCAAGAGCAGTGGGGTTTTGGTGGATTTTGCAACCCTTTTAAGAGGAGCGCTGGTGGGGCAATAGAGAAGCCCTTGACTATTTACCACAAACTCAGAAAAACCCTCAGCAGCTTCCCCTGAGAATGATGCATCAATTTTCTCCAGGACAAGTCACAGCTTAGAGGAACACCTTGGAATGGTTCCACTCTGTCCTGCAGGCTCACTATGAATTGGAATTGACTGACCCATTGGTAGTGAGTGCATCAGCTCCCGTCTATTGGTGAGAACATGAATGCACAGAAAAGTGAAACAATCTAGCCCAGAGGTGACCAGGTTATTAAAGGGGGAGCTAGAATTCATATCCCAGCAGACCAACCTCAGAGACTACAGGCATAGCTCCACCCTCTACTGATGTCTTGACTACAAGTGGTTGGATTTTGCATCCCTTCCCCTACACATCATCTCCACTGTCCAATATCGATCAATATTAGTATGAGAACTGAAGAGTCACACTCTAGCCCTGCCCAATCCCACACGTACAGGTGAGAAAAAAATAGTGAGACCACTGGGCAGTTTTAGCTGCCACCTCTACTTCCACCGCCTCAATGCACACAAAAAGAAGTCAGAGAAAGCATTTTTGGCCTTGCCACCACTCCTTAGCCCTGACACCTTGGGGCCTGTCCACTCTCTTGGACACCCACAAGATGGCTACCTGGGAACTTCCCCTGGGGCACTTGGGACAAAGGAATGGGCACACGCCTGCAATGTAATTCACACTGTAACAACTTGTTTCCCCCTTGGAGAATGACACCATTAGCTGCTTCAATTGTGCATGAAATATAAATTACATGACTCAGAGGTATCATGTCAGAGCAGCCATGATGCTAAGTGATGAGGCTCTCCATCGAGCAGCCCCTCTCCAACCAGCAGGTCCAAAAAAACCCAAGACCCGAGGCTGACAGCTGAGAACGAGGTTCTGTGGTCTTTGAGTGTGCCTGCTTCATAGAGCCCACAAGGGAGAATCTTTCCGGGTGACCCAGGATGCCAGGCTGGAATGTTCCAGCCACCTGCTGTCATCACCCTGGACCTCCCATTTTCTTTAAAGGGAGTCGAATGTTGAACAGTACTCTTTCCTTCACTAACCCCCAGAAAAGTAGGAAAAAGGTGGTGGTGATTGTGGTAATATCCTTCTTGCTAAGGAGATTTGGTGATGCTGTGGGTTAAGCATCTCACTACTAATCACAAGGCCAGCAGTTCAAACCCACTAGCTGTTCTGAGAGGGAGAAAGATGAGGCCGTCTGACAATGGACAAATTTATGGTGTCAGAAACCCACACAGGAAGTTCTACTATTTCCTCTGGGATTGCAATGCATCTGAATTGGCTGGATTCACCAGAAGTAGGTTTTGCTTCTTCGGAGTGTATTTGTACATGTGTGTGTACATGTGTGTGTGCGTGTCTGTGAGTGCGTGTGTCTGCATTGTCGCTTGTGTGGTTTGGAAGCCCAGAGCAGGCAGATCGAGGCTGCATTGGAAGCAGTTGAGAAGAGAGAAGGGTGAGATCCTTCAAGAGGTAGATAGATCCAAACTCATTTCCCAGATCCCTTCTATATTCATTCTGCCTCCCATTCATAACTCTTTCTGGCTCAAATTACTCCGTATTCTCTCCCTGGCTAGCGCCCCACAGCTTTCTACCCCAATACACCACTAGATCTCTGGACACTACTCTAAATCAGCTTGAGATACTCAATGATTGATGAGCTGCTGAAGGGTTGGATCAGCCACCCTTCTTTGTGCCCATGAAAGAACTTTCCAAAACCTCATGTCACAAGCAAGTACCCTTGCTTTTAGAGAAGAGGCATAGGCTAATTTGTTGTTTCCACCTTGAGAGGGCCAAGCACCACCATGTACAATTAGTAGATAACCATAAGTGTGTCACTTTTGTGGTCACTACACATCTCCTTTGGAGGACCCATTTGCCCCTCTCCTAGCACCGTGATCCCTGGTGCCATGGCTAGACTGGGATGGGACATCCATGTGCTCAACCAGGAACTGCCAGGTGGAATCAGAGCCACTGCCCCCTCTGCAGAGCCTCTGTGAGGACCGGGAGTTTGGAAACACAGCCTAAAGCTGCGGGAGGAGAAATTTAGGAAATTATCACGCATTTATCCTAATGACAACTGTACAAAGCCCACAACCACCCTTCAAATGCCCAGCTACTGAGCAGAGCCAAAAGAAGGAAAAGCCAATATCCACATATGGGTACAGGAAGACCTCTGGAAGGTGTCCCTGTGGGGGGCCGGGGAAGCGGGAGCGTGGACTTGAGGAGGCTCAAGGGCTCTGGCTGGGAAAGAGACAAGATGCCTGTCGACAAACCCCTTCAGACCAGACACAACCTGAGGAAGTTCAACTCTCTCTCTTTGTCTCTCTGCCTAACCACCAACCTCTTACCCAGTGCAGGAGATTCTTTGAACAGGGTCCACAGGGCCAGATGTGAGAGCTAGCAGCTCCTGTTACTACCCTGGCTTGGGAAACCTCCCACTTTCTGGAAATGCAAATATTTTCTTGGACTTTGATCAAGACCAAGATCAACCCTACCCTCCCCCTTTTCTCACAGAGGCACTTGGTCAGAATGGCAAATAGCGCTCAACTGCCATGCGCTCCGCCTCTTTATTCCTTGTTCCATTCGAACCAACTGCTGCAAAAAATCACAAAACTGCCAGATGGAGGGCAGGGCAGTGCTTTCTTTTCAGACTTCCCTCTCATTCTTTCTCTGGTCGCATCATCATTCCAGGTACAGCAAACTCACTGCAGTCCAGTCAATTCCTTATGTAAGTTTTCCAAGGTTGTACAACATTACTGGAACAGACAGCCCCATCATTTTACCTTGAAGCAGCTGGTGGGGTTCAACTGTCAACCTTTCAGCTAGCCATTCAACATTTACATGACAGTGCCTTCAGAGTGGTGAGTCATAGTCTGCAGACACCGTGGGAAAGAATCATTCTTCTGTCTTATTTTCATAAGGTGGGTTACTAGGTAGGCAGTTGTGAGGCAGGTGTAAGTAGAAACAAACTTGATGGCAACAAACAACAACACCGATGTTATTGTTTTGGGGCTGGGGAACTGAGACCTATGAGGCATGGAGCTAAGTAACAGCTACTTCAGGTTTGTTAGGCACTTCGTCGTTGAGCTCTGTTCTAGATACTGGTTATACAGCTAGAAGGAAGGTGGCATCTCTGTTCCTGGGGTTGAGAGATGCGAGGGGTTGGAAAACTTCCTGTCCTGTTAGTAGTGGGTGTAGATTTTGTTTCTGTTGTTAGATGCCATTGAGTCAATTCCAACTCCTAGCCACCCTATGGACAATAGAACGAAACACCACCCAGTCCTGCACCATCCTCTCAATAGTTGTTATGGTTCAGCCCCTTGTTGCAGCCACTGTGTCAATCCATTTACTGAAGGTCTTCCTCATTTTCGCTTATCTCTCTACACCTAAAAGGATGTCCTTACTCCTCCAGGGACTGATATCTCACTAACAGTATGTCCAAGGTACGTGAGGGGAAGTCTCACCATTCTTGCTTCCAAGGAGTATTCTGGCTGTACTTCTAACCCACATTTGTTTGTTCTTTTGGCAGTTCATAGTACTTCCAATATTATTCACCAGCATCCCAATATAAATGCATTGATTCTTCTTTGATCTTCCTTTTGAATGTCCAACTATCACGTGCATACAAGGCCATTGAATATATGACTCAGATGGCTTTAGTCAGGTACACCTTCAGCTTCAAGGTAAAAT
The DNA here is from genome assembly GCF_050624435.1 of Tenrec ecaudatus. NCBI lineage: Eukaryota > Metazoa > Chordata > Mammalia > Afrosoricida > Tenrecidae > Tenrec > Tenrec ecaudatus. The sequence goes on along the minus strand of NW_027457553.1, from coordinate 178,329 downwards.
CCTTGCTCTTAAACACTTTGGAGAACACTTTTGAAAGAGGTCTCTGGCTGCAACGCGTGGCCCCTTTCAGGATGAAGAGGCGGGGCGCACAGGTGGAAGCCCATGGCTCCTTTAAGCCTTGGCCTAGTTGGCAGCAGCTGGAGCCACTATTGAGGACAAGGCAAGAGGCCAGCCAGCACTTTCTGTGGAGGCCAAGGGCTCAGGACCTGAGCAGGCCAAGCTCTGAGCGCTGAGTGAGCCAGCCTCAGAGCCACACCACCTCCATGGGCCAAAATGACCTGATGGGCAAGGCCTAGGGCTTCACAGACCTGGTGTGGTTCCTGCGGCCTCCCCGCCCTCTCCCATACTCCTGCCCACACTGGCCTTGCCACCATGACCCCTGATGTAGGTCTGCAGCCCACCTGGTGCCAGCCCAGGCACCAGAACTCCTACCCTGCCTGGCCCACCCACCTGAGACCTTACTCCAGGCCCCCTGTCCCAACCCTGGTCCTGCTCCAGGCCCCCTCCCTGCCCAAGACTTTGTTAGTCTGGTTGGTCATAAGGGATGGAAAGGAGGAGGGACCCTGCCCAGGCCCCTGCACCCCATCCAACTTGGGATGCTCTGAGTTGGTCCAGCCCCCAAGGTGGCTTCCCTCCCACAGGCCCATATACCCAGAACTCCATTGTACCCACTGGGTACATGAGGCCTCCCCATCAAAGGCTCGGGATATGTGCCCACAGCCTGGAATGGGATCCTAGCTTGCTAGAGCCCCACTCCCCTCCCCTTAAGCCCCAACAACTTAAGATCCCTAGAAAGTGTCTGTTTGTGGGGGCCCTTGTGGGGTCACACTCTGGCTGTGAAGGGCTGGGCTATGGCTTTTGGCACTTGTCTTCTCCATTCTGAACCTTTAGACCATTGGTCCTTCCACGGGGCAGTTCTACAGGAGTAGCAGGGAACTCTATTCGGGAGTGAAGTTGGCCAGATTTGAGTAGGGGGTGCCCTGGCAGGGATGCCAACTTGGGAGAAGAGCCCATCTCCCCTTTCTCTTTCCCAGCTGCAAAAAAATTTAAAAAGGAAGAGGTCTCATAGAGCAGATTTACCCAATGCAATACGTCCTTTGGATTCTTGACTGGGGCTCGCTTGATCATTTATTGTGGATCGCAGCAAGAAGATAGCACTCATCACTTCAGTATTTTCTCCATTTATCATGATCATGTTGTAGATGACAGGGACATAATTACATATAAATATGTCCCTGGGACCCAACTCCTGGGGAGTCCCAAACAACTTGATGAAAAGGAAAACAAGAGAGAGAAGACAAGCACTCTGAGCCTAGGTTGGAAGGACAGTCCTTTGTGAATAGAGAGCTTCAAGGGTATTGGAGTTCCTGGAGGAGGGCAAAGAGTTCCACACTCAACTATTCAACAAATCATTGGCAGTTGGAACCCACACAGGGGCACCATGGAGGAAAGGCCTGGAAACCTGATTAAAGCCTATAGTCTTGAAAGTCCTATGGAATCCACACATAAGGCACCATGAGTCAGAATCAACTCTCTCGTGCCTGTTTTGGTTTGGGTAGAGGAGCTATTAGAAGCAGTGGGGTATAATGTTGAATCCAAGAAGAAGAAGGATTTGGTCACCATTACAGTGACTTCTGACCCAATTAATAACAATCATACGGACTTTTGTGGGAGAAAGATGAGGATTTCTACGGCTGTAAATATTTAGTGTCAGAAACCCACATAGACAGTTCTACCCTGCCCTATACAGTCGCTGATTTGGTGTCAACTGGATGGCACTAAGATAGCAACTATCTGCTGAAAGTTTGCCATGTGGAAGAGCTTGTGCCAAGTCCGCTATGGTTATGCCTATGATCATTGTGGGAGACAAAGTTCCTGCTTAAGATTAATGTCTCTGTTGTCAAATCGCTCCATTGTCCAGTCTTGGCTCTATGTCCTTCTAGCTCTATAACCTCGGAAAAATCATTGAACCCCCTTTGTTCTGCTGTGTGTATAAGGGAAGTGAAAAATAGTTCTCAGGTTGTGTGTTCGAGGTTGACATTGAATGGTAGAAAGACCTTGTTGTTGTTAGTCACCAGCAAAGAAAATTTGATTCCTTGTGACCTTATGCCGGATAGGACAAATTACTGCTAGATCCTATGCAATCTTCCTGCCCATTGGCAGGTTTGAGGTCATTGTTGCGGTTATTGTGCCAGTCCGTGTCATGAAGAGTTTCCCCAGATCCACTATTTTACCAAACATGATGTTCTCGTCTTGCAATTGGTCTTTCCTAACGACATGTCCAAAATCAGCATGACAAAATTTTGCCATTCTATCTTCTAGGAACATTCTTCGAAGAATGTCCTGGTTCGATTTCCTCCAGGACTGATTTGCTCATTCTTTTGGCTACCCACAGTATACTCAATACATGGTCTTTGCCATCACAGTCATTTGAATGCCTCAATCCTTCTTAGAATCCAGGTCCTCACTGTTGTCACAGTTAGAAACTCCATTTCTCACAGCTTGCTTCAGATCTGCTGAAGTGGAATCTGAGTTAGTGTAGGCCCCAAGGACATGGCATTTGTGTGCCTGCTAGAAGCACCGAGGAACAACGTCTGGCCCATAGTAACTGCTTATAATTGTTCATTGCGATCCGTGTTGTTATTTATCATCCCATGTAAACTTTCCAACACACGCACAGGTCAGGAAACCAAGATTCTGAGACTGTCAGTGCCTTCACTGAGGCTACCCCTCAGGAGAGGGGAGGGGCTGCATGCAAATCGAATACATGATCAAACCAGTTGGCCTGGGTGGAGGGAATTTCAATGCTAAAATAGGGGAACGGGTTGCTGGGTATGTGGGAGGAAAGGCATCTAAAGAAAATCAGCAGAGTGCTCCGAGGCTCTGGAGTTCTGACTACAAAGACACATAACCTTGCTCCCACACCTCCTCTTTTCTGGCAGTGACATCAGCCGAGCATTTTCTCTTTTTCCCTGTACAATCCAGTGAAGAACATTCAAAATGATGTACAACCATCACCCCCATCTAGTTCCAGAACATTTGGATCACTCTGCATGGAGACGCAGTCAGTGCTCATTAACCAGTCAATCTCCATTGCCTTCGTCACCCAGCCCTTATCAACAGTGACTATGCTTGCTGTCTCTACAGATTTACCTATGGATTCTGCATATTTCATATCAATGTCTCATTTTGGTCTGACTTGTTTCACTCAGCAGAAGGTGTTCAAGGTCCCTTCATGGTGAAGTATGTTCCAAAGCATCATTCCTTTTTAAAGGCTGAATAATATTCCATTGTATGACTTAGATATTTTGGTTTGGTTTATCCGTTCTTTGGAGGCCAGGCATTTTGGTAATAGCCACCTTTCAGCTCTTGTGGGTAGTGCTGCAGTGAACTTGTATAGCACTATCTCATTGAGTTTCTGTTTGTTATTCTTTGAGGTATGTGCTTAGATGTAGAATTGTGAGGTGGTCAAGGATTTCCTCTTCCTTGGATCCATGATCAAAACTCATGCAAACAACAGTCAAGAGCTTAAAAAATGCACAACATTATATTGGGTAAATATTCACAAGACCTCTTTAGAGTATTGAAAAGCAGGGATGTTGTTTTGAGAACTAAGGTGCATCTGACACGAGCCATAGTAGGTTCAAACACTTCCTATGCATGTAAAATTTGGAGATTAAATAAGGAAGTCCAAAGAAGAATAGATGCATGTGAATTATGGTGCTAGGGAAATAAAAAAAACATTGAAAGTATCATGGACTACCAGAAGTACCAAGAATTTTGTCTTGGAAGAAGCACAGGACAAATGCTCCTTAGAAGTAAGGATGGCCAGATTTTACCACCCTTTGGACATGTACTTTCAACATGCTGTCAAGAGAGACCAGGCCCTGGAAAAGGACATCGTGCTTGGTAAAGTGGAGTGGCAATAGAAAAGAGGAAGGCTCTCATGAGATGGATGGACATGGGGGCTGCAATAATGGGCTCAAACATGAGAACAATTGTGATGATGGTACCGGGTGGCGTTGTGTTCTGTTTGACATAGGGTTGTTATGAGTGGGAACCAACAGGACCGACCCTAACAACAATAGTAAATCTCTGACTTGTTAAGAAGAAACAAGCATTTTTCATTTCCTCTATGAGCCAGGCACTGCGAAGACCCTGAAGGTCCAGATAGAAACAGCACTTGGCTCCTGCCCATGATGTGTTCCCTGTCTAGGGGTGAGGCAGCAGACCTCCACTTTTGGTTGAGACCTATGCAGCCCCCTTGGGGTGCCAGTGCATGCTGGAGAGACTCCAGTTAACTTTGCATTTCTCTATACCCTCCTTTAGGGAATTGGAAGAACTTTACTCTAGAACAAACCATCCCCAGGGATTCCTTTTCCACAATTAGACAAAAGGAAACCAATGGGAAACAAAGAGAGTGAATAGAGAATACAGAGCTGTGTCAGTGTCCTTGGCCATGAAGCTATCAGTCAGCACAGTTGAGCTCAGGAATCAGGAAGCGAAGATCCTCAATATATGAATCCACCAGGTGAAGAAGGAGTAGCTTCAAAGCTAAAGAAGGATAAGCCTTCTTTCACATTCAGGAGGAACTCACTTGGGGAGCACTCAGTCAGGTAGGACTGCACTAAAGCCTTAGAACGAGGAGGGTCCATAGGACCATGTTCACTGCCAGAATGGTGGCTTCCCATTCAAGAGCTTATAGCATATTCCACCTCATGAATGGTCTTTGCCGAGTCCCTTGGTTCATTTGCTGTGACTTCTGTGGCATCACTTTAACACTCCATCCCGTCCAGCCAGGAGCAGTGGCAGGAAAAACCTGTTAAGGAGAATTGGGAGAGTGAGCTAGGAGAGATTCCGTACCCAGATTGCAGCACAGATCTGGGCTGTCTCCTTCAGCAAAGGCCCTGTGGGGAGGGAACTTGACTTTTCTGATTCTCTCCAGTTAGAAGTCAACACAGAGCTAAAGGAGCATGAATGGAAGAAAGCAGGATGATGAGCTGACAGTTTTGCCATGAGGAAATAATAGCCAGAAGGGCTCCAAGTGGGGATGAAGGGATGGCAGGTGGGGACACACACACATGCCACTACCAAGGGGAAAGTGAGGAGCAAGAGACCAGCAGAAGCTACTCTCAAAGCCATCTCCAACAACATTTGCCCACCAGGCTGTTTTCCTCTCTCCACTCTAGATACATCAGCCTTCACCTCCACCAAGCACCGAACCCCCCAATGCGGCATTTATCTGCCCATTGCTCCCACCAATTGGTCCCGGTTACTATGGAAACTATGGGGGAGTAAGGTGATCCTTCTATTACTACCAACCTCCCTGATTTCAGCACAGATCAATCAACCCCTCACCCCAACCCCATATCTAAGTGGAAGGTCCTAGGGGAGAGTAAGGACAAGATAAATTCAACACAAGAAAAGAATAGTGAAAAATGAACAAAGAGAGGGAGTGATGTAATTCCAGAGTGTTAGTCAATTCCTTTTGTCTTTCCAGCAACCATTCTCTCTCCCAGCTTAATCCCTGAAGGAGGAAGGAATGCTCAGTGGATGTCTGCCAAGGTGCGCATTCAGGTCACTTGGGGGCTTCAGAGGGTTCCCTTCCAAATTTGCCTTCCCTTCCTTCAAAGAAAGTCACTGGAACTCACCAGCCAGTGTGTGCAAGGCTATCATTGAGCTTCCCAGTTAAGGTTTATGTCCTGGGGCAGACTGTAGCTCACAAAATGCCTTCCAGGGATTGCTTCTTCCCTACAAGGTCTTCCAGAATCTTGTCATTCCCCATCCAAAGTTGGAGTTTATGTTTCTTCCCTTGAACGCACGCCGGCCTTATGGCTCCCCAGGAGTAAAATATGGCAGTTGAGGTGCATTGTGACTTCTGAGGTAATATAACTCCCACCTGGCTCCTTCTCTGCACAAGACCTTCGGAGTCCAGTCGCCTTGCTGTGAGGAAGTGTGATGTAGAGGCCACATGCAGATGCTGACAATAGTCCCCCTTAAAGTCCCAGCAAACACCAGTGGCCATTGTCTGGTACTTACCAGTGGGGAAGCTGTGTGAGATGTCTCCATCATAAGCCATTGCCTGACGTCAAGCCCACAGAAGAATCTGCTAGCTTAGTACTGCCAATCCCCAGAGCCATAGGAAATAATGACTCATGAGGAAGATAATAATTGACTGCAATTGTGTTTCAAAACAGAAGACATGTGCTGCACAGCACTGAAGTTGTAGCTCTGGAGCCAAGGTCCTGACGCAGATGTATTACATTATTTATTGTCTAGTGATTCTTTCTGGTCCTCACCCTTCCCAGCTTCCATGTGTTCACCATTCAAAGCAGCTGGTTCATCACTTATTCTGTAAAAGTATGTGCGGGTAAGTCAGAAAGCATTGCTCCAATACCACAGACACTTTTTAAGCAAAAATATCAATATGTGAGGCGACTGTGTCTAGACATAGCCTCCTTCTTGGTCTACATCCAGGAGGCAAAGTTTTGAGATAGAAGAGCCAAATTTGTCCCTCACAACAATTGAAAAATTATTTCAAAGAAATAAAAATATATTTTAATATTTTTTACATTTTATTAGGGGCTCATACAACTCTTATCACAATCCACACATATACATACATCAATTGTATAAAGCACATCCACACATTCCCTGCCCCAATCATTCTCAAAGCATTTGCTCTCCACTTAAGCACTCTGCATCAGGTCCTCTTTTTTTCCCCTTCCCTCCCCGCTACCCACTCCCTCCTGAGCCCTTGATAATCCACAGATTGCTATTTTGTCATATCTTGCCCTATCCAGAGTCTCCCTCCCCCCCCCCCTTTCTCTGCCGTCTATCTCCCAGGGAGGAGGTCACATGTGGATCCTTCTAATCAGCTCCTCCACTCACCCTCCACTCTCCCAGCATCGCCCCTCACACCCCTAGTCCTAAAGGTATAGTCCACCCTGGATTCCCTGTGCCTCCAGCTCCCATATGCACAAGTGTACAATCTCTAACCTATCCACTCATGCAAGGTAGAATTCGGATCATGGTAGTTGGGGGGAGGAAGCATCCAGGATCTGGGGGAGAGCTGTGTTCTTCATCGGTACTACATCACACCCTGATTGACCCGTCTCCTCTCCTAAACCCCTCCGTGAGGGGATCTCCAGTGTTCGACACTTGGGCTTCGGGTCTCCACTCTGCACTTCCCACTTCATTCACTATGGTATATTTATATATACCACACACACACACACACACATATATATATATATATATATATTGGGGGGGGCATGATGCCTTATACCTGGTCCCTTTGGCACCTCATGAACACACCGGCTGGTGTGCTTCTTCCATGTAGGCTTTATTGCTTCTGAGCTAGATGGCCGCTTGTTCACCTTCAAGCCTTTACGACCCCAGACACTATCTCTTTCGATAGCCAGGCACCATCAGCTTTCTTCACCACATTTGCTTATGTACCTGTTTGTCTTCGGTGATCGTATCAGGGAGGTGTGCAGCCAATGATATGATTTTTTGTTCTTTGGTGCCTGATAACTGATCCCTTTGGGACCACGCGATCACACAGTTTGGTGTGTTCTTCCATGTGGGCTTTGTTGCTTCTGAGCTAGATGGCCGCTTGTTTATCTTCAAGCCTTTAAGACCCCAGTCACTATCTCTTTTGATAGCCGGGCACCATCGGCTTTCTTCGCCACATTTACTTGTTCACCCACTTTGGCTTCAGCAGTTGTGTCAGGAGAGTGAGCATCATAGAGTGAAAATTTAATAAAAGAAAGTATTCATGCATTGAGGGAGTGCTTGGGTATCTGAATAATAACTGTCCTTGAAAGGTTTCCATTTTACTTCAGAGCCACATGCATGGACCGAGAGAACCGCAGTGTATCCCTGACCCCTGCTCTACAGACTTCTTTAATTATTCTCTGAGGTTTTCTCTGCTCAATACACTTCTAGTCACACGACATACCATGTCCAACAGGGTCGTTTTGGCATCATTGGGGGACTTGGATCACTTGCTTTGACATGTTCTTTGATCGTTCTGTGTCCCTTGAGAGAATCTACCCAGATGATCCCTGTCAGATCCCCAAACCAAAAAAGTCACCATCACCTTCTGAGCTGCCCTCTCTGTTTTGAATTTCACTGGCCCAGCAGATCCCTTCAGAAGCCACAGTATTGATTAGAAGCTGCCATGTGGGCTAACCAGGGCAACCTTTGCACTTCAGCGCCCACAGAATCTTTCCATCGCTCAAGTTGCGGTCTCAGAAGCTGATTTACTCATCACCACCCTTTGTGCCTGAGCTACCCACCTCAGATTCTCCGTATCAAAGGGCTGCCTCCTCTTGACCAACCACATCTCCACCATGTGGCACTTGCAGCACCTGGTCTAGTGGTTCTGGAACCAGACCTTGAACTGGCTCTTTGTCCTGTTCAGGAATCAGGGAAGCCAGGCACTCCTGGCTCACCAGGTACTTGAGCTGCTCACAGGTTCCCTCCAACCCAAAGAGCTACTTCTTGCCATCCATCTCCAGGATCACCTCCCACTCCCCACCCCTTATATTTTATGCACTAGTTTGGGGTGGATGGTTTACAACAAAAATAATAACAACAAACTAGAGTGATGCTGGACATGAGGAATGAGAATTTGGGTTCTATTGCACCATTTGTGGCAACAGACTCATTTTAGCTTTTCAAATTCTCTGCCTGTGTAAACACAGAGTTTCAATTGGTTTTTGTGACCTAGTTGATGGTTTATTTCATGCTGGATACACACGGCAATCATAGGTCACTATTTTATTATAACATGCTGTGATGGAGAGAGACAATTCACAATTTTAGCCCATGTGATGAGTCTGTGCTCCCAAAGAAATAGAAGTCACATATCCAGTGGGCACTCATCTTAGCCATTTGCGGGTGGATGCCAATCTTAGCTATGTCATCTGATAAATTTTTGGTTGTCTATTCTTTGTTATTCATAACGTTTTCAGTGGCTAAGTCCTCAAAAGTGGACAGCCTATTTCTTCTATGTAGTCTGCTCTTAGTCTGGACATTCTGTTGAAACTGTTAACCTTGGGTAACCCTGCTGGTATTTGAAATACCAATAATATAGCTTCCAGCATCGCAGCAATACACAAGCCACTGCAGTACAACAAACTGACAGGTGATGAGTACCGGTTTCTGGCTCCCCTGTAGGTAGCTGTCATATTGCTTTGTGCTCCCTAACGTCTTTAAGGTTGTAGACATTAGTGGGCCTCAAACATGAGCAGGCATCAGAATCACCTGGAGTATTTCTTAAGACAGATTGTTGGACGATACCTTCAGACTTCTAAATTCAGTAGTTCTGGATTGAGGCCCATGAATGCTCTGTTTGTGCTTAAGAAGCTCCCAGATGATGCTGAGGCTACAGGTCCACAGATCACACTTTCACTTGCCACCTGTATTCTTCTTCCCCCTCCTGTTAAACCTCTAACAATATGGTTTCCCCCTTCATCATGGTTTCTGTGAGGGGGGGGGGGTCAATGCTTTTGGAATATAGTCTAACCTAATGACCTCTGCTCATCCTTTGACCTCCAGTGACCTCTGTGTATCATTAAATGCCAAGGGAGCATGCTTTCCTATTTGGTGCTTCTTTTACCTTGCCTCTTGAAACATGCCTCTTCTAGTGCTGTACGCTCCTTAATACTCACTTTTTCCAGGCTCCATGAGTGTCCTGGGATTATGGTAACAAATCACCACCAGTTCACAAGAGACACTTAGTTCTCTCATAGTTCTGGAGGCTAGAAGTCTGAAGTCAAGGTGTTAGCAGGGCCATGCTTACTACAAACGCTCTAGGGAATTTTTTGTTTCTTCTTCAAGCCTCAGCAAAATTTTAGCTGATGACAGCACAACTCCAATCTTTGCCTCTCTCTTCACTTGACAGTTTTCCATATGAATTGGTCTGTGTCCCTTCTCTTCCCATGAGGGCATCTGTTATACACGATTTGGGTTCAGTCTAATGATCTCCTTGTATAACTAATTATGCATGTTTAAATCCCCCGTCCAAATGAGGTCATGTTCACCATGCCAAGTTGAGCGGCAATCCTCAAGGTCATTAGTTGGACACCACCAGCTGCACTTAGGAAGAAAAATGGAGCTGTTGTAATCTCATAAAAAATTACAGTCTTGGTGACCCACCGGGGAAGTCTACCCTATCCTATAGGGTCGTTATGAGTTGGCATCAACTTGATGACAATGAGTTTTAAGTTGGCTCGTACTTCAACATATTTTTATGTGGGGAAGTATACAGGTCAATCAATAGCACTTCCTCATCTCAATAGCTGGCACGTTTTGGTGTTCTCTTTTTTCTGGTTCCTACTGATGAAGAAGCTCTGCATAAGGTCAAGAAAAAGAATTCAAGCCTCAAGTTGGAATCTTTAAAGATTCTGTAAACAAAATAATGAATGATACAGGAAGCATCAAGGGAAGATGAAAAGACTACACAGAGTCACTTTACAAAAAAGCACTAGTCAACATCCCACCATTTTAGGAAGCACCATATGAACAAGAACCAATGGTGCTGAAGCAAGAATTTCAAACTTCACTGAAAGTATTAGCCAAGCACAAAGCTCCAGGAATTGATGGAATATCCGTTGAAATGTTTCAGCAAGCTGGAAAAGCACTGGCAGCACTTACTCATCAATGCTAGGGAATTTGGAAGAGAGTTACTCGGCCAACTGCTTGGAAGAGATCAATATTTGTCCCCATTCCAAAGCAAGGTGATCCAACAAAATGCTCCAACTATAGAACAATATCATTGATATTTCGCACAAGTAAAATTTTGCTAAAGATCATCCCACAATGGTTGCAGCAGTATATTGACAGGGAACTGCTTCCAGGAGTTCAGGCTGGATTTACAAGTGGACGTGAAACAAGGGATACTATTGGTGATGTCAGATGGACCTTAGCTCAAAGCAAAGAATACCAGAAAGATGTTTACTTGTGATTCATTGACTATGCAAAGGCATTCAACTCTGTGATTCATAATAAACTGTGGATACCTTTAAGGAGAATGGACTTCCTGAACACAATACAATGTTCAGAATATGTACATGGATCAAGAGTTAGATCTGTTAACAGAATAAGGACAAACTGAATGGCTTAAAGTCAGGAAAGGTGTTAGGGTTGAATCCTCTCACCATGCTTTTTCAATCTGTATGTTGAGCAAATCATCAGAGAAGCTGGATTACATGAAGAAGAATGTGGTATCAGGATTGAAGGGAAGGCTTACTAAAAACCTGAAATATACAGATGTTCAACAACCTTGCTTGCTGAAAGGGAGGAGGACTGGAAGCACTTGCTGATGAAGATCAAGGATTACAGCCTTCAGTGTGGGTTACAAATAATTGTAAAGAAGACCCAAATCCTCACCATTGGACCTATAGGTAACACCATGACAAATGGAGAAAAGATTTTAGTCGTCAAGGACTGTGTCTTACTTGGATGAACAATCAATGTTCACGGAAGCAGCAGTTGAGAGACCAAAAGACGTACTGCTTTAGGTAAATCTGCTGCTCAAGACTGCTTTAGATTGAAGATCAGACCGTAACTTGGGTCAGGCACACCTTAGTCCTCAAATCACAGTCTTCTCCATTCCATCATACACTTGGGAATGTTGGACATTGAATAAGGAAGACTTTAGAAGAATAGAAGCATTTGAGTTGTGGTGCTGGGGAGGAATATAGAAAGGTAAATGGACTCCTAAAAAGACAAAACGATTTATGTTATAAGAATTAAGATCAAGCAAGGTGCCTTACACTTTGAAGCTCTTGCGTAGAGGCAAAGGATGGCAAGACTTCAATTTGGACATATAGCCAGGAGAGGCCGGTCCCTGCAGGAGTGCATATCTGATAAAGTAAAAGAGCAGTGAAAAAAAGGAAGACTCCCCTGAGACGGATTGACACTATAGCTATAACCATGGACTCAGGTATAGGAACAATTGTGAAGGCAACAGCGGACAGTGCAGTGTTTTGTTCTGCTGTGCATTGGGTCGCTTTGGGTCAGAGCTGACTTGACCTAAAAATAACAACTGGTGAGGATCAAGGATAGCAAGCTCCAGTGTGGATTATAACTCAATATAAAGCAAACCAAAATCATCACAACGGGACCAATGGATAACATCATGATAAATGGGGAAAAGTTTTAATTTTTCAAGGATTTCATTTTTCTTGGCTCCACAATTAATGCTCGTGGAAGTAGCAATCAAGAAATCCAATGAAGCATTACGATGGAAATATTTGCTGCACAAATTTTCTTTAAAGTTTTGAAAAGGACAAAAGTTCTCCTGGACCAAGTCATGGTATTTTCAATCATCTCATATGCATGTGAAAGTTGGACATTGGATAAGGAAGATGGAAGAATAAGTGATACATTCAAATTATGGAAAAGTTTTCGGAAGTACCATAGGCTGCCAGAAGAACAAACAGATCTTGGGAAAAGTACACTCAGAATGCTCTTTAGAGGCAAGCACGGCAAGACTTCATCTCATGTACTTTGACATATTGTCAGGAGAGACAAGTCCCTGGAGGACATCATGTTTGGTAAAGTGGAGGGGCAGTGAAAAAGAGGAAGGCTCTCAACATGGATTGAGACAGCGACTGCAACAATGGGCTTACAGATAAGAACAATTGTAAGCATTGTGCAGGACTGGGTTGGGTTTTATTCTGTTGTGCATAGGGTCACAATGTGTCAGAAGTGTCTCAACTGCACCTAACAAGAACAACAACTGACATCTACCTGTCGATGTCTTCCAAATGTATGGCTCTAGCCAAGGCCTCTCTCCTGATGTCCAGGCCCACATTTACACCAATCCGCTGGGTGTTTCTAGCTGAGTGTCCTCCAGGTATCCAACATGCTCAACATCATTCTCCCATCTTTCTTGGCAAATGTACTTTGTGTCCCTTAGTCCTTGATGGCTACACAAGTTAGCTACCTCGTCCTGAAATTCAAATGATCATCAGGTCCTAGCCATAAATGCTTCTCCAATTCGCTTCCTCCTCCCTAGTTCATCCTCACCAGTAACCTTTGTTTGTACCTGCAGTAGCTCTTGTCTGGACCATGACCATGGCTGTCTGAGTGATTTTCTCACCCTTAGATGCATCTCCAATTTTGTGTGCCATTACCAGTTAGATTTCCGACATAGGGATTAGACTGTATCATTGTCTTGTTTTAAAATGTCAATGATTCTTCATAACTCTGCAGATGCTCCTCTCAGACCCTCTGATGACCCCAGGCTGCCTGAACAACTCCCTGTTCCATAGAGTGCCCAGGGGAGCCCAGAAACAGTGACTGAGGGGTGAGTAGCTACAAGTCTCTTACTTCCATGGAGACCACGCTTGAGGAGTCACTTTTCCAGTCTCCAGAGTGACCCTGAAAGATTGAGCTAAATTGTCTCTCATAGCACTTGGTAGCACACTTTGACTTATTTGGTTTGTTTGCCGTATACCTTTTTTCAATCCCTTTCTACCTTTTCCTGGTAACACCTAATAAATCATTTTCATAAGAATCATGCTCATAGTTGGCTTCTGGGGACCTTGATCTAAGGCAAGATTTTATAGGGTAAAATTCAAACTTAGTAACTTGGAATTCAAGGCCTTTCAAAATCGGTTCTGAGCAATGTTTCTGGATCTATCATTCCTGTGTCCCATCTGACATGACAGTCACAGGTAGACCTTGAATTCCCACAACATTTCGTGTGCTTCCACACTCCCGTGGCTCTGATGAGGCGTTGTGCCTGTCGGGAGTGCCAATGCAGCCCCTGCTTGGAGAGCCAGCCCAAAGGCCACGTCTTCTGTAAAGCCTTCGGAAGTCTGTCTTCTGGCTCCACTGTCCATGTTCCCTTTTCCTTCATGTTTTATGCATTTCCCTGATTCAATATTTATTTGGATTAATGGTTCATAAGCCCGCTTCCCACATTCCAATATGAACTCCCTAAAGGGTGACCACATTTCCATAATTTTTGTATTCTCACTGCCTGGTTGAGTATTTGACGCATAATAAGTGCTCAATAAATGTTGAATGAATGAATTTTATGTAAGGAAGTAGAATTTAGCACTTATCATTTGCTGGACAATGTCGTAAGTCCTACACATTTTTTTAAGGGAGGAGAGCAACAGAAGATCATGAGGGGATAGGTCTTCGGGGGTACCATGCAGGCTCTACCCCTGGATCTCCGTACTCTGGGATCCCACCCCTTCCAACCTGAACACCGAGACCTCTTAGTGCTGCACTCTGGCCTCTGAAAGTGGGTCTAGGGAGTGAGACAGGCATCCTGGGAGCAGTGGGGTGAAGGCTCTGGGCCTGGAAGAATGAAACTTGACTGGGTGAGGGAGTGGAGGTGGTCCTAAGAAGGGGGGCAGTAAATCTGGTCACCCAACAAGAGGAGCATGACTCATCAGCTTTCCAGATAGCAGACAAGCTTGTAAATAGAATAGTGAGGCTGATTCGGGAGCGGATGTACCACTAGAATCCTAGTCTTGGATTGGAAGGCTAGGTGTGTGGACCGGTCCTGGCAGGAGCAGAACAGCAGAAGAGGGCCCACATTGAGCCACCCCCTCTATCCTCAGGACTGCGCAGGACTAGAGCGAGGCTGCCCCAAAGTGTGTGGCCTGCGGAGGTGCGAGGTGGTGCACTTCAGTCCCAGGGGCCCACAGCACCAGGCGCTGCCTCTTGTGAGGGCTTAGTGTTCACGCAGCAGGGCTCCGACTGCTGCATCTGGGACTGGCAGCCCATGTGCCTCTGCCTCGAGCGCTGAGCAAGGAGCCCAACTTCATCGCGTGCTTGTGCGGCCTGCGCCTGTGCATCATGCCCTGCAAGGCAGTGCTGGGCTGCTCCCCCAGCAGCCCCAACCTCCAGACCCCACAGTGCACCCAACCCAGGGACCACGCAGGAGCTGCCTAAGACCACATGCTTGCACCACACAAGGGACGTCACCTGATGCGCCAGAACTGCCATGCTTTACAGCAACCCCTCCTCACAGCAGGCTGTGGCTGTTGGGGGCATGGCCAGCCTGCACTTTGATGTCAGTTAGGGCGCCCCCTGCCCACCACCACCTGGGAGCAGCAGGGTGAGCAGCCTGAGAACCTGATCCTGCGCCTGGGCCAGATGTAAGGCAATGTGATGGTCACCAGCATCAGGCAGCTAATACTGTACAATGCGCGGCCCGAGGACGCTGGGCTTTACACTTGCACTGCCCACAATGCAGCGGGCCTGCTGTGTGCAGACTTCCTGCGCTCAGTGGTGCAGCAGGGCTTGCCGACCAGGGCCCCCTGTGCAAGCTCCAGATTCCTTTCCTGCCTCATGCGCTCCCTCATGCGCTCCCGCATGCGCAGCCCTGCATGGGCCCTGCCACCATGCGTTGCTGTGGCATTTTGACACACAGCACAGCAGCTGTATCCCTTTTGGGGCCAGTGGCTGCGACGAGGATCAATCCTGCAAAATTATTAATTCTTCCAACTCACCAAATGCTAGTATGAGGCAGGTACTATTGTTATTTGGCAGAGGAGGTCAGGGCATGGAGAGGTCAAATGATCAGCCAAAGGTTACACAGTGAGTAAAAAGAAGAGTTAGAGGAGTCCGGGAGGATGGCCGATGGGGACACCCGCATACTCTGAGAGCTCCTCCAAACAAAGCGGATTTGGTGACCAGGTAGCTGAATAGTAGGAGTCTGGTGAGTGAAATATTCCCCTGGGACAGCACCCCAGTCCCACCCCACGCATTTGTCCTGAGCAGGGGTCTAGGTGAAAGAGGACCGGACTTGTGGGACATCTCTGGTCACTAAGCTGCCGCGAGCCCACTGGCGACTAGCCTAAGCTCCATCCCCAAACCAGACCCCAGCCCAGAGTCGCTTGCCTGTCCTGCCTAGACAGGCGCAGCAGGTCAAGCGCTCCCCTACACCAGCGGCCCACTCGCGGATCCCCACTGGGAGAGAAGCTTTCCTCTCCCGCGGTTCCCCTCTCCCGGCAGGGCAACGATCTGCCCTTGGGCCCGCGTCCCTCCTGCCATTCATCCAATCTCTGGGGAGCGTACCCGCGGGTTGTCTGGCAACCCCCACGGGGGACCATCCACCCGCACCGCTGCCGCGGACCTCTCCACCGGCCCTCCGTGTGCCAGCCGCCCACCCCCGCCGACCCCCGGCAGCCTAGTGCGAGCTAGTGCGACTCCAGGTCGGGCCCATGCACTGAGCACTTCCTGCCGGCGGGAGCCATAGCCATAGCCATAGCCCAACCACGCGTGTCCGGGACCCTGCGCTTCCACGGAGCGCCGCGGCCCACGCTACAGAGTCTGCCCGCCGAGGGCCCCTCCCAGCGCCAGGCACAAGAGTAGGTACCCTCCCCAAGGTGCTGCGGGGACCCCGGCTGCCGCGACTCTGAGCCTGAGCGGAGGACGGGTGCCATTGCCCACTGCAGTTTCGCGCCAAGCCGCCGCTGTCCGCGCGGTTCTGGGCTCTGAGCGGGGCGGAGGACAAGCACCATTGTCACCTGCGGTCTCACGCCAAGCTGCCGATGTTCACACGGTTCTGAGCTCTGAGCCGTGGCGGAGGACGGGCACCATTGTCCCCTGCAGTTTCACGCCGCTGTCTGCACGGTTGTCCGAGGGGCCTTCCCGCGCCCGCTCACAGCCCGGGCAGATCAAACATTCCACCTGCAGCGGAGCCTGGAACTCGACTTTGCAGTCCCTGCGGAGCCGTCGGTGAGCTCCAGCTGGCTCTCACCACCTGGGGGCCCTGTGGGGTCCCCAGTGCCAGCCCTAAGCCTGCCGCAGCCCTCCCCAGCCACCACAGGAGACCGGCACGGTGGCCTGTGCCTCCACACAGTACCCTTAGCTGCCCTAGCACTTCCCAGCTAGAACACGAGGACCGCCAGTGGGGAGCGGCCGGACCCGGGAGGTCTTGCTGAGCTGAAGAGCATTCCCAACAACACATAGATCAGCACCACATTGTGGGACAATACGAACTCAGCCACCTCTGCGTTCTATTAGGCATCACCAGCGCTTAGAGGGAAAGGGGGAAATTTTCAGACATACACATCCACACGTCCTCCATCCAGCATAGGTTTTTGGTGTGTGTGTGTGTTTTTCTTTTTTGTGTTTTTGTTTGTTTTGTTTTTTTATTCCTTCTTCCCTTTCTTTTACTTTCTGTGCTGTATTTTCTCTCTCCTTCCTTCCTACTTTTTCATTAATGCTTGTACTTCTCTTCTGCCCCTTTTCTATAGATTCTCCTTCTCTATCTTTTTTCTTCTCCTTCCACCTCTACTAGTATCACAGCCTGTCCCTCTTCTATTATAGATTCTCTTCCCCCTCCCTACAATTTTTTCTTCCTCTACCCAATATTCCATCAAAAACTATTTTTATATCATTAACTTTTTAAATCCTTTTATTACTAACCCTCCCCTCCCCATAAAGGGGGCTGCTAAGGGTACCTTGTCACACCTGGTCAAAGCAGCCTGAGGGCACTCACTGAGGCCCTAGCACCCACTCCAGCTGCTGAAACATCTCGGCACTGCGGGTCACCAACCTGACAGGGAACTCGGTCTACACAGCAGTCTGACCTACCCTTACAGGAGGGCATAGGCAATTGCCTGAAAGAATCCTTAACAATAACATAGATAAGGTTACTCCTGTCTCCCAGAAGCATGGGGCCTATGAAAGGATCAAGGAAAAATCAACAGACCACATCACTCCCAACAAAAAATCAGAGAAACCAGGCACTTTAACAGACCTAACGTCACTCATAGAAGGAACAGATATAGTTCAGCCACAAAAGGAAATCTTCAGAACTCTGCTTGCAGTAATACAGGAGCTAAGAGAAGCAAACCAGAATAAGGATGCAACTATAGAGGGGGTGAAATGCACAATAGAGGGGATTAAGTCCACAATAGAGGGGATGAATTCTGCCCACCAAAAGGAACTGCAGAAACTAACAGAGGAGGTAGCAGAGGCCACACAAAAGGTCACAGAAGCTACATCTAGGCTTGAGGAGGCTGAGAACCGTATCAGTAAACTAGAGGACACTCAAAACAAACGAAGCAAGCGAGAAAAACAATCAGATAGGAAAATTAAAGAAACAGAAGACAGCTTGAGATCAATGACAGATGCTATGAAGAGGAATAATATTCGAATAATCGGTCTACCGGAACACAACATAACACACAAATCGACAGCCAAGATAGCAAAGGAATTTCTGGAAGAAAATTTTCCCAACCTAACAAAGGAGAATCCGACTCTCATACAGGATGCAGAGAGGACGCCGGCTAAGCTAAACACCAAGAAGAACACGCCAAGACATATAATAGTAAAAACTTCCAACTTAGAGGAAAAAGAGAAAATTTAACGAGCAGCAAGAGAAAGGAAGACAGTCACATAAAAAGGAGCGCAGGTAAGAATAAGCTCAGACTTATGAGCAAAAACCATGAAGAGGAGGAGAGAATGGAGCAACATCTTCCAAAAACGGAAAGATAAAAATGCCCCCCCCCCCAGAATCCTATACCCTGCCAAGTTATCCATTAAGATAGAGGGTAAGATAAGGGTCTTCCAGGACAAGGAAGAACTCAAAAAATATGCTGCAAGTCACCCGACCCTACAGAACATACTGGCTGACTCACTATGGCCAGAAGATCAAGCTCCAACTAGAACCATCAGGAGACCACCATATAGCCCATCTCCATCTAGAAGCCAACATGCCAGCAACACGTACCAGGACAACAGGGTCTCAGATGGAAAAGAGGACATGATAGAAACCCTCCACTCAAACGCAGTACACTGATATAAAGGAAGATAGGTAAATACCCAAAACACAAAACAGAATATGGCAACTCTGAAGCCAGAGATAGTAATAATCACTTTGAATACAAATGGGCTCAATTCGTACATTAAAAGAAAGAGGCTGGAGGACTGGATTAGAAAACATAACCCATCAATCTGCTGCCTGCAAGAGACACACCTTAAGCGAGCAGAAAAGCATATGCTGAGAATAAAGGGCTGGCAGAAAGTTTACCAAGCAAATGGTAACTCCAAGAAGGCAGGAGTGGCTATCTTAATCTCCGACAAAATGGATTTCGAGATGCAAAACATAAAAAGAGACAAAGAGGGACACTACATAATGCTCAAAGGTTCAGTAAACCAGAAAGCACTTAGCATACTGAATATTTACGCACCTAATAATGGCGCGGCAAATTTCATCAAACAAACTATTAAAAAATGACAGAAGAAATCACGGAAACAACAATAATAGTGGGGGACTTCAACACTCCACTATCAGAGAAAGACAGGCCACAGGGGAAGACGCTCAGCAAAGAGGCCAGAGAGCTAAACAATGTAATTAGGCAACAGGGCTTGATAGACATCTATAGAGCCTTTCATCCAAAAGCAAAAGGTTTCACATTCTTCTCCAATCCACACGGATCTTTCTCAAGAATAGTTCACATGCTGGGACACAAGGCCAGCCTGAGTAAATTCAAACACATAGATATTATCCAGACGTCTTTCTCAGACCACCATGCCATAAAGCTGGAGATTAATAAGAGGGACCCAGAAAAGCAAGGACAACCAATTGGAGAATAAACAATGATCTCCTGCGACATGAATGGGTTAAGGTTCAGATCAGAGGGGATATTAGGAAGTTTCTAGAAACTAATGAGAATGAGCATACAACATATCAAAACTTATGGGACACTGCAAAGGCAGTTATCAGAGGTAGCTTGATATCACTGAATGCATATATGAAAAAAGAAGAAAGGCAAAACCTCCAACATCTAGAACAGAGTCAACAGAACTACCCCTCCAATAGCAAGAGAAAAGAAATAATAAAAATCAGGGCGGAGTTAAACCAGGGGGAAGACAAAAGAACAATGCAAAGGATTAACGCAACTAGAAGCTGGTTTTATGAACGAATTAATAAAATTGACAATCCTCTGGCAAAACTTACCAAAGATAGAAAGGAGCAAACATCAATAGCCAGGATGAGGGATGAATCAGGGGCAATAACAACAGACCCCAATGGGAGAAAAAGGATAATCACAAAGTACTATGAAGGTTTGTATTCTAATGAATTCAGAAACCTGGAAGACATGGATAAATATTTAGAAAAACAATCTCTCCCTAGATTACCTGAGACAGAGATCAAGAACCTCAACAAACCCATAGCGAAGGAAGAAATAGAGAGTGTCATCAAAAACCTACCAAGGAAAGAGGCCCCAGGGCCAGATGGCTACACAGCAGAATTTTACCAAACATTCATGGAAGAGCTGACACCGATCCTCCACAAAGTATTCCATAACATAGAAAAGAACGGCAAGCTCCCAAACTCATTTTACGAAGCCAGCATTACTTTGATACCCAAACAGGGAAAAGACCCCACAGGTGTAGAGAATTATAGACCAATATCTCTAATGAACATAGATGCAAAAATCCTTAACAAAATATTGGCCAATAAAATACAAAGGAACATCAAACATATCATCCACCACAACCAAGTAGGATTCATCCCTGGGATGCAGGGGTGGTTTAACATCCGAAAATCCATCAATATCATACACCACATCGAGAAGAAAAAAGGATAAAAACCATATGATAATATCCATAGATGCAGAAAAAGCATTTGACCACATCCAGCACCCATTCCTAATCAAAACACTCATGAAGATAGGATTGGAAGGTAAGTTCCTCAAGCTCATACAAGCTATCTATGAAAGACCAACAGCCAACATCATAGTCAATGGGGAAAAGACAAGAACAATCCCACTGAAAAAGGGTACAAGACAAGGATGCCCCCTGTCCCCTCTTCTATTCAATATCGTTTTGGAGGGTCTGGCTAACAACATAAGACAGCAGAAGGACATCAAAGGGATCCAGTTGGGAGAGGAGGAGGAGAAACTATCGTTATTTGCAGATGACATGATCCTATACATTGAAGACCCCCAAAACTCCACAGTTGGCTTACAGCAATAGAGGAATGTGGAAGAGTAGCAGGATACAAGATCAATAAACAGAAGTCGGTAGGGTTTCTATACACATCGGACAGGGCCATGGAAGAGGCGATTAAGAGGGAAGTACCCTTCACAGTAGCCAAGAACAAACTGAAATACCTAGGAATATGATTAACAAAAAATACTAAAGACCTTTATAAGCATAATTATAAAACCCTATTACAGGAAACCAAAAGTGACCTTCACAAATGGATGACCCTCCCCTGCTCATGGTTAGGTAGGCTGAACATAATAAAGATGACAGTTCTTCCTAAAGCACTCTACAAGTTCAATGCTATACCAA
Source organism: Tenrec ecaudatus (assembly GCF_050624435.1). Classification (NCBI taxonomy): domain Eukaryota; kingdom Metazoa; phylum Chordata; class Mammalia; order Afrosoricida; family Tenrecidae; genus Tenrec; species Tenrec ecaudatus. The sequence continues at coordinate 157,035 of NW_027457553.1, read as the reverse complement.
TCCAATTACCATCAACCTTCTTCAAAGAATTGGAAAAACTGACCACCAACTTCATATGGAGAGGGAAGAAACCCAGAATTAGCAGAGAACTCCTCAAGAAGAAGGACACAATTGGAGGACTCGCCCTACTTGATTTTAATGCCTACTACACAGCTACAGTGGTCAAAACAGCATTTTACTGGCACAATGATAGACACTCATACCAGTGTGAAAGAATAGAAAGCCCAGGATTAAAATCATCAGCATATAGACAACTGATCTTTGACAAGGGTCCCAAAAACGTCAAGTGGGAAGCAGATGCCCTCTTTAATAAGTGGTGCTGGAAACAATGGATATCCACATGTAGAAAGATGAAACAAGACGTTTACCTCACCCCATGCACAAGAATGCACTCAAGGTGGATCACAGATCTAGAAGTCAAACCCCAAACCATCAGGACCATTAAGGAGGGAATCGGGACTAATCTCAGAGCACTGGCCCAGGGAGCACATGACTCACTGCAACAGGGAAGGGGACACACACAGGTGAACTGGAAATCGACAAATGGGATCTAATAAGAATAAAACACCTGTGCACCTCGAAAGACTTCGCCAAGAGGGTGACAAGGCAACCCACAGACTGGGAGAAGATTTTTAGTAATGACACATCAGACAAAGGGCTCATTACTAAAATCTACAACACCATCGTGACCTGCAAAAAGAGGAAAACAGTTAACCCCCTAAGGAAGTGGGCAAAAGAATTGAGAAGAACTTTCACTAGAGAGGAGATCAATATGGCCAATAAACATATGAGAAAGTGCTCGAAGTCCCTTGCCATAAGAGAAATGCAAATCAAAACAACCATGAGATACCACCTAACACCCCTGAGGCTAGCCCAGATGAGTAAATCAGAGAGCAACAAGTGTTGGAGGGGCTGTGGTGAAGCAGGAACCCTCCTCCACTGCTGGTGGTCGTGCAGATTTGTACAGCCACTGTGAAAAGCAATCTGGCGATACCTAAAGAAAATGGAAATTGATCTACCTTATGACCCAGCCATCCCTCTACTGGGCATATACCCGGTTGAAGCAGCAAATAAAACACGACCAGTCATATGCGCTCCAATGTATATTGCGGCACAATTCACAATAGCAAAGACTTGGAAACAGCCTAAGATTCCATCGATAGATGAGTGGATTAGCAAACTTTGGCACATACACACAATGGAGTATTATGCAGCACTGAAAAGCACCGATGAGCACATGAAACACGTTATTTCATGGGAAGAGCTGGAAGGAATTATGCTAAGCGAGGTAAGCCAGACCCAAAGGGACAGGTACAACATGAGTCCCCTGAGGTAAGTACAATCAGCATGACAGAAATAGAAGAATAAACATCCATCCCACAATAAACGGGGGGAAGCATAGATAGTTGGAGGGAGGGCAGGCCACACTTAGGGAGGTACATGAGAGCCCAGCGTAAAGAAGGAGTAGTGGGGCAGGGAGAGGGAGAACCTGGAGGGGGAGAATCCGAATGGATGGTATGGGGTGGGGCAGGGTACTAACCCACCTGGGGGAGAGTATCGGTTGTGTCCCCACAGATCTGGAACATGAATATGGACCCACCACGACACACCAAACAAGAAGGGCAACGCAAAGTACAGAGGTCTACACAAAGAGGCTGGACGACACGCTGGCCCAAACCAGAATTAGGCCGACCCCCACACTTGAAGGGAATACCACAGAAAACTAAAATAGATTGTCTGGAGTGGGAAAGGAACTGACACACCACACCACATCCAGAAGGAAGCTGAAACAAAAGAAGGAGAAAAGTCTTAGTGGAGTACACCTGGGTCCACCTTTCAGCTGGCCACACTATGAGATGCAACATCCTGCACCAACACATGGCCCTACACGGGACAGCACCTGAGACACAATGGGGGATGTGCGACTGAGCTGACCCCGCCACACTGAGGCAAACACTGGGGGCGTGCAATGGAGCAGTGGAGGAAGCAGAGCAAAGGGATCCCGAGGGAGTATAAAGGATGGTCTTCCGGGCCAGGACGTGGCGCCTCACAAGCTACACCTAGAAAACACTCCTAAAGGCCAACGAACTGACCTTGAATTACTAGCAATTTTTCTTTTAATATTTGCTATCTTTTTGTTTAGTCTTTTTTTAATTGGTTTTGTATTTTACCTTCTAAATTTTGTATGTTAGTGGCTTTTCTGCTTATCAGCGTGTCGATGTTGCTTCTGTCAAAGCCATGTTCTTATGTGCCACTTGGGCGCAGTCAAAGTCATACGCATTTGTATGCACATATTACTATGTCAGCAGGTCCACCTAGACAAGATAGGCTGGACAAATAATGAGAGAAGAAAACAACAGGACCAACGGTCCTGGAGGGACATGAGAGCGTGGGAGGTAGGGGAAGGGAGGAGGTGTCGCCCTACAGAGGGACAAGGGAACAGCAAGTGGTTCAAAACCAGAGGAGGGAGGGGAGGGGAGGACTGGTAGGGAGTGACCAAGAGCAAGGTAACTGAGAGGAACTACTGAATCCAGAAGGAAGGCTAAACATGGTAATGGGTTGGGAGGAAAGCGAAAGGAAATAGAGGAAAGGAGTAGGAGGCAAAGTGCATAGAGAGAAGCCTAAATACAGACATGTACATATGTAAATATATTTATGATTATGGGGGCAATAGATTTATATGCATATATTTATAGGTTCAGTAGTAGAGTAGCAGATGGACATTGGGCCTCCTCATACATAATCCCCCAATACAATAGCACCTCGCCCTGCTAAACAGTCATTGCAGGATACCCATCTTCCCGACATGATCACTGAAGACAGACGTGTGTGTAAGCAAACGTGGTGAAGAAAGCTGATGGTGCCCGGCGATCAAAAAGATATGGCGTCTGGGGTCTTAAAGGCTTGAAGGCAAATAAGCGGCCATCTAGCTCAGAAGCAACAAAGCCCACAGTGAAGAATTACACGGCCTAAGCAAATACAAGGTGTTGAATGGACCATGTAGCAGATACAAAGGAACAAAAACAATCATTGTGTGAACACCTTCCTCACATAATCGCTGAAGACGAAAGTGTGCATAAGCAAGTGTGGTGAAGAAGGCTGATGGTGCCCGGCTACTGAGAGATATAGCGTCTGGGGACTTGAAGGCTTGAAAGCAAACAAGCGGCCATCTAGTCCAGAAGCAACCAAGCCCACACGGAAGCAGCACACCAACATAGGTGATCATGAAGGGCAGAGGAGACCAGGTCTCCAACAACAAAGGTGGGGTGGTGGTGAGAATCACATCACCGTGAAAGAGGGAGAGTGCGTGATGGGGACCCAATGCCCATCTGGAGACAGCTGGACACCCCTTCCAGAGGGGTAGTGTGGAGGAGATGGGCCACTCAGGGTTCAGTGTAGCAACAATGAAACTCAAAACCTTCCTCTAGTTCCTGAACGCTTCCTCCCCTTCCAATCATCATGACCCCAATTCTACCTTGCCTTGCGTATCTGGTGATACCAGAGAATGTACAGCGGTGCAGTGGGGATCTGGAGGCACAGGGAATCTAGGACAGATGAACCCCTCAACACCAGCGGTGGGAGTGGCGACACCAGGGGGCAAGGGGGTGTAGAAAGGGAGAACCTATCTCGGAGATCTATGTGTAACCTCCTCTCTGGGAGATGGCAATGGGGAGGCGGGTGAGGGGAGACGCCAGGGAGTGTAAGATAAGATATAAAAATTATTCATAAACTATCAAGGGACCAGGGGTGGGATCGGGGAGGGAGGGGGATAGGGGGAAAAAGGGAAACCAAGCTGATTCCAGGAACCCAAGTGGAAGGTGAATTATGAGAATGATGAGTGCAACGAATGTATAAGGGTGCTTTGCTCAATTGATGTATATGCAGACTGTGATAAGAGCATTATGAGCCCTAATAAAAAGATTTTTTAAAAAGATGACAACACATGTACAGATGTGTTTGAGGCAATGGATATATGTATGGATTATGATGAACTGTAAGAGCCACAAATAAAATACAATAATAATAATAAAAAAAAGAAATGAAAAAAATTAAGAGATGAGAGAAAGAAAAAAAAGACTTGGCTCAAAAAAAAAAAAGAAGAAGAAGAGTTAGATTTCCAAGAGTAATCTGATGTGTGAGATCTTCACTAACCACTATGCTATTCTGAACTAAGACAATTCTAATAGCAACTGATGCAAACGAGGTTCACAGCCTCTTAGGTACTTCTAGGTAGGGGAGAAAACTGAGACAAAGAGAGGGAATGGCCAAGTTCTACATGCGTTGTAAACAGCCAAGGTGGCAATCAAACCCTTTTTTTCTGACTCCTAATATAATCCCCTCTCTATAAATCAGAAGAGATTGGCCTTGAGAGCATCTCGTGATAAATCCTCTTGTTTGAGAGTCAATGCCACCAGTTTGGGTACCAATGAGTAAACACAGGGCAGATTGTTTTTGTCAGGGAACCTGGTTCCTTGGTAGAAGACGCTCCTTGGCTGGGTATGGGCTAACAGTGGTTGTGTACATTTTCATTCTCTGCGAGTGTAACTTCCATGATTGATGGTCATAAGTAGAATTGCTTGGCCTTTAGATTTATGAACCTGATGCCCATAAACCACATTTTCATTTAGAATACATGTCTGAGAAGCAGGCATGTTTTAATCTCAGGAGTCATTGCCCTACCTTTCTCTAAAACCTGAGCCAGCCTCCGATGAGTGAAGAGCTTGCTGTGGCAAGGGAAAAACCCACCCAGTTCTTCAGAGCCTCCCATTTTGGCTCCCTTATCAGAGACCTGCATTTATTTATTCTGGAAGGGGAGGATGTTCTAATGGGTATTTAAGGGTCCTTGCTGCCTCAGAGTGGCAAGAAGAGATGCGATGTTCACAGTTTGGATCACTCAGTCATGATTCCCAATAACTGCGGACAGCTGAGTCATTCGGCAATGGCTCTAGTTACAAAGGATGATGGTGGTGGTGGCCGTGTGCATGTGTATGTGTGTGTGTGTCTGTGTGTGTGTGTGTGTGTGTGTGTTCCGTTAAATTCAAGTCAATTCTGCAGATCAAGACTTTGTAATACTGGATTACTTTGGCGTTGGCCAAGTGGGAGCAAAGAAAGTATGCTCCCTGTAAAGTTCCAGAAGACTTACACTAGCCTGTTGGCTAACCTAGTACACAAATAACAAGCAAGCTGATTGCCAGGAAGTCGTGCTATTTTATAAGGGGTGGTGATAGAACATTAGAGGTTGGCCAAGGTATATTTCAGATATTGAATTTACAGTGGACTATCAAAAGAATGAACAATCCATCTTCGAAGAAATACAACCAGAACCCTATTAGGAAATGACGATGGCAAGGTTGTGGCTTGATACTGTGGACATGTAATCACAAAGGGCTGATAGCTAAAAAACGACATCATGCTTCGCAAATTATATAAACAAACCAGGGGAGCTCATCCATGAAACCAATGGACACAGTATCCCTGCAAAGGACTCAAGCACACCAGTGCTCTGAAGATGGTACAGTCATGGTCAATGTTTTGTTCTTTTGTACATAAGGTCACCATTAGGGGAGCCTACTTCAAGGATATTAACAACAATCACCTAACTCCAAAACAAACATCACTGCCAGGGAATCCATTCTGACTCATAGCCACCCTTTAGGGCAGAGTAGGCCTACTCCCTGGAATTTCTGGGACTGCATTTTTCAGGAGCAGCCAGGCACATTGTTCTTAGCGGATGGGCTGATGTGCATGAACTGCTGACCTTACAATTGCAGCCCAATGCTTACCCAACTCTCTCACTAAGACTCTGTGTAATAGCAGTAGCAGCCACAGCCGCAAACCCTGGCCACTGCTGATTTGAGGGGACAGATGATGGGTCTGGAACTAGGTGTGATCTAAATAGGGATAGCTCAGACACATGTAGTCTGGGGCTCACAGTGCTTCAAGGATTGGGCTAGATGCTAGGGGATGTGATACCACAAGCCAGAGGCGGCTCAGGGCAGGGTAGAGGCCAGGCATGGATGGAAATGGTGGACAGTTCAAACACCTGTCTTAAAAGGCACAAGATGTGGACAACTGGTGCCCTGGGGGCAGCTTTATCTAAATGGGAGGAAGGCAAGCACTGTGTCAAGTAGAAAACCCATTGGAATATGCTCTCCTTAGGAGAACTTTTTTTCCTTTTGAAAGAACCTTTCTTGTTGTATCACCCGGCTAGTCCACAGAGCCTCACTTCTACAATGATCTCATGCTTCACTTGGCTTCTTGGGTTTTCTTCATCTCTCTAGCCACTCCTTTTGAGTCTTTTTTGCTGGTTCTTTCTGGCCTCCTTGACCTCTTATTCTTGTGTTACCCAAAGACTAACTCTGAATTTCTTCTGTTCTCTGCCTACACCCTTCCATGTAGATGTCCTTATCCCATTTTGTGACTTGAAATAATCTCTTATACTGAGGATTGCCAGATTCATGACTACGACACAGACTCCACCCATTGCTATTCTACTTGGACCTTCACAGCCTCTCAAACTTAGCCACGTTCTCCGTCACCCCTTACTCAAGATTGTTCCTCCCCTAGACTTCTGTAGCTCAGTGTTAGCAGCTCCTTACCTCCAGTTGCTCAGGTCAAGTGCTGTAGATGCATCCATAACTTGCCTCTTTCTTTCCATCCATTGTTATGGTAGATTCAGAATCCTGTTCTGTCCAACCCTTTCCACTCCTACCGCCCTTGCCCTACCACCATCTGTTCATGCCTGCACTGCTTTCCTAACCTCCCAATTCACTGACTGCTTTCCATCTTTGTTCCCTTAAAGCCTGCTGTTAACACAGAAGCTAATGCCCTTTTAAAATGCACGGTGGGCCATGACATGCCCACGCACTACCTTCTAACGGCTCATCTACCCCCAAGGAAGACAAATTCTTCACAATGCCCTGTAGAGCTCTGTATATTCTGTATACATCTCCCTCAGTATCCCTTCAGCCCACGGGTCTTCTATTCCTCCCTCCTTCCCTCCCTCCCCATTGCTCTCTGTGATATGGCCAAGCTGGTGGCCTTGCCACTCCTGCCACAGACCAGGCACATATCCATCTGAGGACCTTTGCCCACAGGATCTCATTGTTTGGAACCCTCTCCTCCAGAGATCTGTGTCACTTTCCCTCTCATCTCCTTCAGGTTTTGATCTCAAAGTCACCTTTGTGACACCTCCCCTGGCTGACCATCCCATTCAAATAGAAACCCTATCATTCTCCCCAAACACCCCCTCTCAACTCTCACCCCAGCTCCTTTGTCTGGTTTCTTTTAATAGTACTTTTCTAATTTGTTATCCATTTTACTTTCCCCCTAAAATGTAAGCTCTGTGAGGGCAGGCATTTGGATTGTTTGATTCACTATGTATTCCTTATTACCTATTTACATTACCGGGTAAAAAATAAGGCACTCAATAAAAATTTTTTACCAAATAATTTTGTTACTTGGACGTTATTTTTATGAGGCTATTTCCTTTTTCCCTCCCCCACTTTTCTTCTGCCCTTCCCTCTTTCCCTCTTTTCTCTCCCTTTCATTCTTAACTGAATAATGCTTAATATACGTTCCATTTTGGTAGTGCTTATCAATTTTTAACATCCTCTTCCACACATTCTCGGATTTTATCTTCATAGCAACCCTCTGTGGTCAACTGAGCAACTTCTTTCATCCAACTAAGATTGAGAGGTTGATTTCGGGCAAATCAGGCTGGGGCTCTAGACATCCGCCTTACTCTCTGCTCGGGTGTAGCACTGCAACTCAGCAGCTGTGGGAGACAGTTTCCAGTACACTGAAGGCTTTCCACCTCAAGTGCCTGAGCCTCTCTGCTTCTCTGCCATGGGCATGCTCAGTCAAGCACAAGTGCCACCCGGAAGTGCAGAGGCATGAACGCCCCAAGGATATTGCTCAGCCCCAGCTCCTCACTCCTCCTGTGCCCTGATGCTAAGACAAGTTCCGTGGTTGCTGGGAAGCCTCCTAGGGGATTGAGTCCTAGTGACTCCCTCTTACTGGTTTCCCTCCCTTCCTGGCCTCACCTTGCTGTTCTTGCACTGTGTTTTTCAGGGCCACCTCTCATTCAAACCACCTGTGCCCAAGTGCTTCCCCATGTTGGCTTCGGGAGATGCCTATACTGCTACAGAAAGGGGGCTGGTGTTCTTTAATGCTACTAAAAGAGCCCTCTGTGGCCCTGCCTACCAGGTTCTTTACATAAAAATATAGAATTCCTGGTTAATTTGAATTTCAGGTAAACAATAGATAGGCTTTTAGTATGTGTCATATTTAGTATAACTATGGGGGATGTGTGTACTAAGAAAATGTCATTGTTTATTTTGGATTCAGTTTAAACTGGGCAGCCTGTGTTTTACCTGGAAGCCTTACACCTGAACCATGGTTGCAAAGAAGTCTGAATTAATAGGGAAACTGGGAATAGTGACATACGCCTGGGTGACTGGTAACGCTAGGCTACATAGATCTGTGAATTTGAAGCTTTAACATACTTCATCTGGGAAGTGTTTGCATCCCATGGTCTCCTTGGGCAACTTGTCCAGCCAACTATGTAAGGACAGACCATCAAAAGCACTCTTACTGCCGTAGAGTCAACTCTGATTCATAGTGACCCTGCAGAACAGAGTAGGAAACCCCACCGGGGTTTCCAAGGCTGTAGATCTTTATGGGAGCAGAGAACTTCAACTTTACACCAAACTTGCAGTTAGCATCCAGGTGCTTAAACCCCTGCACCGATAGGGATTCAATGTGAGTTTTAAAGCCATCCACTGCTATTAAATCGATTCTGATATATAGTGATGACGTGAACAGAGCAGAACTGATCCCTAGGGTTCCGAGGAGTGGAAATCTACCTGCTCCCACCCTTTGCGACACTCTGTCTGTCATAGAACTCTGCTCCATAGGTTTCCCAGGGTTGAGAGTTTTGAAGTAGAACACCAGGCCTTTCTTCTAAGGCACCTCTGGGTGGATTCAAATAGCCAGCCTTTGGGTTAGCAGGCAAGCCCCTTAACTTTAAATAACCTATTGGCGTGATTAGTTATTTAATTGACTAACCACTGAGTGGATGAGGTGGGGAGAACTATCAACCCCATTTTCCAGACAAGGAAACGGAGGCACACTAAGAGAGCACTTGTGGTGGAACAGCCATCAGGCAGACCTAGGAAATGTGACATCTAGGCAGTGAGCCCTCCTACTCAGTCACAATCACCGACTACTCAGAACTTTTTCTGGAATCAGGGGAGAGTGTATGTAAAGACCAACAAAGGAACAGTGTCCAGGCTGGAGTCTGAAGGGATCTATGTATTAAAGATACTTGCTTGTGTTTGCATCACTTTTATCCCTATCTTTCTTCTCCTGCACCCAAAACTCTGTCCCAGGGGCCATGGCAACTACAGTGACCAGACTGTTCTGTCTGACTTCTCCAGTAGGACACAGAGACCATCTGAATAGACCCTTTGTTCTCGATGGCCCTCTCACTCCCATAGACAAAACTGCAGCCAGCCCCAGACTCCAAACCTGCAGACTAAGAGTGTGTCACAAGTCTAGAAAGAGCTGTCAATGCCCTGAAAAACTAGCCTGGAGAAGAGGAGACATAGAATCAATAGCTTCAGGTGAGAGAAGATCAGACAACCGAGAAGAGGAGAAAACACTAGAGCTTCTCAAAGTGGTTCACCCTGGTTTAGTCGTGGCCAGGATTAAGTCACTTTGGCCTAAATCAGTGTCTCCACCCAAATCCCTAAGCTTCTGAAGTTCCTAGAACCCTGTGTCCTGCAGTCCCTGTCTTTTACCCAACAACCCTGCTGATTCTACTTTATAGCCACCTTTTCCTTTGTTCAGTTTTTATTTAATTTCTTTGTTATTAAGTGATGTGGTCTACAGAAATTTTAAAAATTTTAAGCCATTAGAAACGTATTTCGCTTAAAAAAAATAAGGCCAGCAAGCAAGTAAATGTCTGGATAGGCTGAGTAGAAAATAATAGAGCCTGCTCAAAGATGGCAGCAAACCACTTGCTGCATTGAAAGTGTGTCGCTCTCCACAGTGTTGGAAGTAAATTGGTGTCATGAAACAGGTTCGTGAAAGGTTCCCAAATCTCTATTCCAGGGATTTAAACCATATTTGCCCCCATTCCATTTAGACTTCGAGATCGTTAAAGCATTTAAAAACAGGTCTACTTCACTTCTTTTCATCAGCCCACAACTGAATTGCCTCATATCAGTTCAAAGACCCAGAAAACACAATCTCTGATTTGTGCTGTAATCAAGTTGAGATGAGCTGCATTATGACCATCTGCTTTTCTTTCTTTTTTAGAAAATTTCCCATAAGTAGCATGCACTACATGTAATGCTATAGCATATATCTCTGATGCCATTCTAGCTGTAAGTTTATATCCAATGTTTTCAACCCCCACAAACTAATGATGGTCAGATGTGTAAAGATGAAAATTAAAGGTAAGAATAATGAGATATTTGACTTCTGTCAGGACTGACTCATAACAGAATCGTCAGAATGGTGCCGGTCATAACTCAGGGACTGAGTACCTGTCATCCAAACCAGTTGCTGTGAGGTTGATTCCAAGTCACAGAACTACCATGTGTGCAGAGCCAAATTGAACCGTGTTAGGTAGGGGCTTCAAGGCTGTGTGAGCGTTCAGAAGCAGGCCACCAGGTCTGTCTTCTGAGGCACCACCATATAGATTCAGAAGTATATTTTAGTCAGGAATTGAGCTCTTAACTGTTTGTGCCACCCAGGGATGCCACCCAGAGGTGCCATGGGGGAGAATAGCTTTTCTGTATTTAGTGTCATTCCCAAACTGACAAGGGTGCTAACTTGTGTCCTGTGTCCTGGCTTTTCTTATAGTAGTTGTGTTAGTCTGAGTACATTGGAGAAATAAATCCACAGAAAATCTTATGTATAAAAGACAGTTTTGGATAAAGGTTAAGTGCACATCAAGAAAACATCCCAACCCAGTGCTGCCCAAAGTCCAACATTAGCCCATGTGTCCCACACCAATCCACAAAGTTCTCCTCCATCTTACCAAACACAGTGGTGCCGGCTGCAGGAGGAAAGCCGAATAAGTGAACATGTAAGCATCTCTTAGCGCTGGCAGGGGTCTCCAGTCTGCTTCTCTAGGACCCAGGACAGCATCGGGGCAGGTCTATGTGGCTTCTCTTCAGGGATGTCTTGCAGTAAGTCAGCCTTGCCACCTGAAGCAGAGAACTGGCTAAGACAGCTGCAACCGAATCTGACCATCAGAAAGCAAGGGACCCAAGAACAAGAAAGGCGAGGCTCACCAAGCCATTGATCTCTCTGCCCTTCCATTAACCCCACCTGTGTTAGTTGGCCAGGTTGTCAGAGTAAACTTTAACTATCTCAGTAGTGGTATCACTACTTTGAGGAAAACTGAACTCTGATACTGGGTTAGGCAGGTGTCTTAGTCTGGGTACATTAGAGAAACAAATCCACAGAAACTCATATGTATAAGACAGTTTTAAACAAAGCGTAAATGCACACCAAGAAAACATCCCAACCCAGTGCTGCCCACGTCCACAAGTCCAACATTAGCCTGTATGTCACCACCAATACACAAAGTCCTCCTCCAGAACTGCCTCATGACAGAATCGTCAGGATGGGGCCGGTCATAACTCAGGACTGAGTATACTTGCAACCAAACAGTTACTGTGGGGTAGATTCCAAGTCATGGAACTAGCAGGTTTGCAGAGCCAAACTGAACCTTGTGAGATAGGGGCTGCAAGGCTCTGTGAGGGTTCAAAAGCAAACCACCAGGTCTGCCTTCAGAGGTACCACGATATGGGTTCAGATGATCATTTAAGTTATGAATTGAGCACAAACTGTTTGTGCCACCCAGAGATGGCATGGAGGAAAATAGCTTTTCACTGTTTAGTGTCTTTCCAAAATGGAAACGGGTGCTTACTTGTGTCCTGCCTTTTCTTATATTACTTGGGTTAGTCTGAGTACATAGAGAAATAAATGCACAGAAACTGAAATGTATAAAATAGAGCTTTAGATAAAGGGTAAATGCACATGGAGAAAAAATCCCAAACCAGTGCAGCCCAAGTCTACAAGTCCAACATTAGCCCATATGTCCCACACCAATCCACAATGTCCTCCTCCATCTCAACAAAGACATGCAGTGTGGGTGGCTGCAGGTGGAAGGAACTGCCCATCTGGGTTTCTGAGGTTGTTAACTCTTTACTGGAATTAAAAGCGCCTTTTGTGCGCCTGGAGCGGCTGGTGTTAGTAACCACTCAGACACGAGGGCTCCATCTCCTTGTGCAGTACTACTCGTGATTTATTATCTACCCCAATGCTGCTTCAAGGGTGGTGCATGGGGCGGTGATATACTGTGACCTGTTTAAAATCTGTCCATTTGTAGCTAGGTACTGAAAGGAAAGTCAGAGTGCAGGTCACTGCTATTTCCAATGCCAGCAATGTCATGTAAAGGGCAAAGCGTGCAGCAGGGTGTCTAGACTAAGGACACACTGAGGATGACGAAATACACCACTGAAAACCTTATGCTAATCATGGAAACACTGTCAGCCCACAACTCAATTGGCTCATATCAGTTCAAAGACCCAGAAAACACAATCTCTGAGTTGTTCTGTATTATAGTTATGATGAGCTGCATTATGACCATCTGCTTCTCTTTCTTTTTTTAGAAAGTTTACCATAAGTAGCATGCACTCATGCTATACCACACACCTCTGATGCCATTGTAGCTGTTTCTATATAATGTATTCAAGCCCCACAGACTGATGACGGTGAGATATGTAAAACCAGGGGGTAGGAGTCCCCCATCCAGAGATTTTTCATTTTTTTAAATATTAACTAAAACACACAACATTGGTTTCTCTTGTTAGTTTTTTACAATTTTTAAAAAGATGCTCAGTTACTGTTTTGTTGGGGTTCTTATATTTTGTGTTTATTTTTATATTTACCTCTTTTGTATAAATAGGGAATTTATAGGGAAATATGTACAGTATGGAATAAATTTTAAGAACTAAAATATAGTTTATTTTAAATAAATTAACGGATCTTTGATCTTACAGCTAAATCACTGATTATATATTTGCAGAGCCGACTTAAGGATGAAAGAAAATTCTATCAAGGGTGTTACTTTTGACTTCAAAATTTTTTAAATAAAGTCTTTTAACTACCTGTGGAAAAAAATAAGAAAAGAAAAGCTAGTATCATGAGGTATTTGACTTCGGTCAGGACTGCCTCTTGACAGAATAGTCGGGATGGGATCGGACATAACTCAGAACTGAGTACCTTTCATCCAAACAGTCCCTGGGGTAGATTCCAAGTCATGGAACTAGCAGGTGTGCAGAGCCAAACTGAACCGAATGAGATAGGGGCTGCTAGGCTGTGTGAGGTTACAAAAGCAGACCACCAGGTCTGCCTTCTGAGGTACCACCATATGGGTTCAGATGATCGTTTAAGTTATGAATTGAGCACTTAACTGTTTGTGCCACCCAGAGATGGCATGGAGGAAAATAGCTTTTCACTGTTTAGTGTCTTTCCCAAACGGAAACGGGTGCTTACTTGTGTCCTGCCTTTTCTTATATTACTTGGGTTAGTCTGAGTACATTAGAGAAATAAATCCACTGAAACTGAAATGTATAAAATAGAGCTTTAGATAAAGGGTAAATGCACATGGAGAAAAAAATCCCAAACCAGTGCAGCCCTAGTCTACAAGTCCAACATTAGCGCATATGTCACATCCCAATCCACTATGTCCTCCTCCATCTTAACAAACACATGCAGTGATGGTAGCTGCAGGTGGAAAGAACTGCCCATCTGGGTTTCTGAGGTTGTTAACTCTTTACTGGAATTAAAAGCGCCTTTTGTGCGCCTGGAGCGGCTGGTGTTTGTAACCACTCAGCCACGAGGGCTCCATCTCCTTGTGCAGGACTACTCGTGATTTATTAACTACTCCATTGCTGATCCAAGGGTGGTACATAGGCCGGTGATAATCTGTGACCTGTTTAAAATCTGTCCATGTGTGGCTAGGTACTGAAAGGAAGGTCAGGGTGCAGGCTGTCATATAAACAGCAAAGCCGCAGCAGGGTTTCTAGACTAAGGACACACTGAGGATGATGAAATACACCACTGAAAACCTTATGCTAATCATGGAACCACTGTCAGGTAGTGGAGGACTAGTAAACCAAGGCAGAACCTTGTCAGAGAGAGGGCCAGATGACGAACCCTTCTGGTCAGATTAAAGGAGAGGGCCAGTGACAAAGAGCCAGGCCGTTTGCACGATGCATGGCCACAGGGGCTGCAAAGATGGGTTCAAACATCAGAAAGATTTGAGGGTGGCCCATGACTGGCAGACTCATAGTGACTCTATAGGACAGGGTAGAACTGCCCCTGTGGGTTTCCCAGACTGTCACTCTTGACAGGAGTCGACAGCCTCATATTTCTCCCAAAGAGTGGCTGGTGGTTTAAGACTACTGTCCTTGTGGTTAACAGCCCAAAAGTATCAGGGCCTCTAGAACTTCAGGATCCCAGGCCCCACCCTGAACCCACAAAATCAGAATCTGCCTCCTACTCTGATTTCCAGGAACCTGGGTAAGTGCATGCATGTGAAAGTTTAAGACATACTGCCTTAGAAACCATTACTTTCCTGATCAACCTCCTCCTGCCAGGGGTGCAGAAATGGAATCCCATTGGGCCATGCTCCCCTACAAGCATATTGAGGTCTCAGTGCTCCTATATCCTGCCTGTCGTCCAGATTTCCTGATTCTCACCTGGACTGTTGTCCCTGCAGAAGGGTATTGGTGAGTCCTCAGTATGAACAGCCCCAAATTAGGTCTACACACACAGCTCCCATTTCAGAGTAGTAGAATCCACAGTTTACTGTAGAATTAATGGCTTTTACTGGCTTGGGGTAGGGTCTAGTGGGAAACGTGTTTCAGCAAGAGATATTATGTATTCCAGATGTACACAATGAGTTTGTCTTGAGACATATTTATGCCTGAAGTTGTTATGGAGTCTCTTTATATCCCATGCAACGTTAATCTTTTTGAAAATTTATATTTGCTTTTTATTACCCAGATATATAAGTGATTTATAGCTAGGTCTGATGGATTGGAATCAGATGACCAAGCCTTGATTAACCATGGGTCCTGGTGACCATTAGTCAGTTCTTTTTGTTAATGATATTTTCACCTGAGTGAATGCATTCAAGACTTTTCTTCTCTTAAGATAAATAAGCAGGTGGGTATCATTTTGCTATGCTGGCACTTCCTTGTGCTGTTTTAAGTTCACCCAGCAATTTTTTAAAAGACAGACTTATTGAAACTGTCATACACTGAATAATTCATGTGGAAAAATGGGGTGAGTGCTAAATAGAGGTGACTCGTGGTACAGTCTTATTTACTGCTTGTTAGAAGGTACTGTGATCTTGTATACATAAACACTAGAAACCAGAAGAGAGGAAATGGTGGCTCCATGGCACAATTCTCACTAGTCATGAAGGAAATTTGGGTTTGATTCTTGGCCAGTGTGCCTCCTGTTACAGCTACCACCTATCTGCTAGTGGAGGCTGGCATATTACTATGATGCTGAACAGATTTCAGCAATGGTTTCAGCCTACAGTCAGACTAGGAGGAAAGGACTGGTGACCTCCTTCCAGATATCAGCCACTGAAAACCCCCCAGCTGACAAGGGGTCAAATCTACAACCCACTGAAGGAATGGGGCAGGACCAGTGGGCATTGTGTTCTGTAGCGCGTGGAGTCCGCATGAGTTAGGAGCTGACTGACTTGAAGGCAATGGGCCGCAGCACTCTCTCGGAAGGCAGTGGTTGGAGCACATAGGTGTCCTTCATGTGGCCCCATGATCATCAAGCCTAAGTCACACAACCAACTCCGGGAAATGAAAGATACCCAGGGTACCAAGGATATTTGAAGGACCTGGTGTAAATTGGTTCAGTCCAGGGGAGTTTTGGAAGCCACCGAGGTAAGCTTCCTGCTGAAACCACTAACTTAGCCCAGTGCAAGTGGATGGGTGTCTGCGCATGCACCCAGCCACCATTAGTGTTTTGTTGTTGTTGTTGTTGTTGGTGCTGTTCACGTCCATAGAGTCGATGCCAATTCACAGTGACCCTATATGACAGGGTAGAATTCCCCCTGTGAGTTTCTGACACTGTGACTCTTTATGGGAGTAAAAAAAACCTCATCTTTCTCTTGAGGAGTGGCTGGTGATTTTGAATGGTTGATCTTGCTGTTAGTCCATTGCATAACCAGTTGCTGTCAATTTGGTTCCAACTCATGACCACTCTATGTGCAGCAGAACAAAACAGCACGCTTCCCTGCGCCATTCTCACAGCCATTCCTACATTTGAGCCACTGTGTCAACCCATCTTGTGGAGGTTTGTCCTCCTTTTGGCTTGGCCAAGATGTTGCCCTTCTCCAAGGACTGGTCCCTCCTGATAACACCCAAAGTACATGAAGCCAAGTGTCACCATCCTCGCTTCTAAGAATCAATCTGGCTGTAGTTCTTCCAACATAGGTTTGTTTGTTCTCCTAGAAGTTCTTTGGTGTATTCAATATTCCTCACAAGGACCGTATTTCAAATGCATCAATTCTTCTCTTGGGACTTCCTTATGCATTTTCCAGCTTCCACATGAAAATAATCATGCCTTGGGTCAAGATGCTCCTGGGTTCTTAAGGTGACAAATTTTCTCAATGCAATTTGTCCAGTGATTTCTTGACAGATGTTTCCATGAGCGCTGGTTGTGGATTGGTCCAAGTAAGATGAAATGCTTCACCATTTCTATCTTTTCTCTGTTTCTCATGTTGCTTATTGGTCTAGTGGTGAGGATTCGTGTTCTCTTAACCTCGAGTTGCAATCCATACTGAAGACTATCATCTTTGAACTTCATCAGTAAGTGCTTCTACTCCTCTTCCCTTGCAGCAAGCAAGGTGAGTCGCCTGCATATCTCAGGTTGTTCTCAAGTCTTCCTCCAATCCTGAAGTCTCCAATTCAGCCATTCAAAACTCAAAACAGCTCAATGCCATGGAAGTCAGGTCAATTCTGACTAGAGCAACCCTGTAGGCCAGGGAAGAACCTCCCGGAAGTTTTCCAAGACTGTAATCTTTCTCACTTGGGATAGCTGGTGAATTCCAAGTGTCGTCCTATTGATTAGCAGTCATGCTTAACCAAGACCCTACCTGGATTCCAAGTGTGACCTAGCAGCCACAGTTTTCTTCCGAGACCAAAGGGGTTGTTAGGTGTGAATTCTCGACCCACGGTGGTCCAGCAGACCTGCTCAGTATTCACCCAGGTGCAAAATCCATCAAGAGGATGCATTGTCATTACTTTTTTAATCATGTAACACACCCAGGTGTAGCAGCAACCCAGCTTTCTAATATCACCCAGGTTTTGATAAATATGTCGCATTCCTTGATAACTCTTCCAAATCCTTTAATATCCCGCAGCTCAGTCCCTGATGTCTGGCTGTAACAAAATGTGTGAAGGGAGACCAAATGCCAATAAATTCTCCCTGTCTGCCTCAACTCAGCGCATAATCAGCTCCTAGGTAAATGCATGGTAAGTCAGCTATGCACTGGCAGGGAGGGGAAGGGGGTGGGATGAACCCCCTTTCAGTTTTGTCTTCTGATGGAGCTGACCAAAAGACTTCTAATTTCAGTCTATTAGGAGAGTGAGAGTTAGAGTTTCCCCCCACCCCCATTTTTTTCCTTTCCCTTTTTGCCCCTTTCCTCTTGGAAGGACAGCCTACTCTGCTGTTCTGAAAGGGTTGTCTGCTTTATGCTTCACTCTCCACTCCATTAAATCACCTTTCCTCACATTAAATACAGGTCTTCAGGGTGGTCAGAGAGCTTTGCTCTGAGGGATGATGTTATAATGAGGACGACATGTATGAAATATCATTTTTCAGCTCAATCTCAGGCAGACCACGGGGAAGCATGAATGGGGAGGGGGAGAGGTGTACCTCACTTTAGACAAGAGTCAGGCTTCTGAGAGGGCAGTCTCAACCTGGATGGCTGCAGAAGACTTCATTACCTCAATCACTCATTCATTCAACCAGCTTGCTACTTACTTATTAAGTGCCAGGCCTTGGGACTCTCTCAGTGAACAAAATAGACAAAAATCCCTCTTCTGTCAAGAAGCTTCCACACACAGAGGCATTCAAACCCTTCCTGGGGAATGTGTTTAAAGTCCAATTTACATGAAAGCAGAGGAAGAGCCTGATGTGAGGGACTTCAGACACCCACCCACACAAATATTCCAGGAGACACTATTCACTGGAGTTAAATAATTTTTTATTTTTTTCCCCATGAGCTCTCTTTTTTTTTTCTTTCTGAGAGCAATTGTCCTTGGAAGCGATTAGCTATTATCACTGTCTAACACCTTAGTGTGTATTTATTAATTGGCTCCTTTTCCTGCCTAGATAGGAGGGGCCTCCAGGGCTGCTAAAAGACAGAAAAATCCCCAAAAGGCAGCAACAAGAGAGGCAGAAGACAATTGTGGCCCGTGTTTCTCATCTGAGTCTCTGGGGGGCCATTTGGTAAAGATGCAGATTACACACACACACTGCCCCGCCGCCCCACCCAATATGGCCCTACTAAATAAGGATCCTACCCCACCATCTGTCCGGGAGCCCCTGAACTGGCCCTTCCCATGAAACAAGCCAGGGCCATTGAAAGTGAATCTTTAGGCAAAAGACCAGTGACTTAGGCTTTCCAAACCAGGATAAAGCCCATTTGCTAAGCACTTGCATATTAAAACCAAAAGGTTGATGCTTCAAACCCACCCAGAGGTTCCTAAGAAAGCAGGCCTGACAATCAGATTCTGAACGGTTACAGTCTTGAAAAGGATCCCTGGTGACATATTGTCCTGCTAGCCATAAGGTCAGCAGTTCAAAACTACCAGCTGCTCTGAGAGAGAAAGCTGAGGCTTTCTACTGTAAAGATGTATAGTCTCAGAAACCTACCAGGGCAATTATACTCCGTTGCCATGAATCAGAATTGACTCAATGGCAGTAAGTGAGTGGATGGGCTGGAATTGATTTACACCAACTAACACCAAGAACAACTATTTTGGGCGGCAGTGCCATTCTTCTGCTTTATCTAGAATCTGAACTCTCAGCATCATTAACAATTTAGACAACAGACAAATAATAATAAACTACAGAAGGATAAAGAAAAGCTAACGAAGTTACTTCTGTTTGAGGTTTAGTTGTGTTTTTTAGCAAAAAAAAATATGAAATATGAAGGGACTTGCTGAAATTAAATATAAAACTATTTTGCAACCCCAAGTCTTTCTTGCCAAAAAATAATGTCTCACAATAGGAATGGCCTCTGCACTGCCAAGAAAGCATGGCTTCTGTGTTGGATCGGATCAAGATAGCTATAATACCCTGTATTGAGATCACAAAAGAATGTAATGCAGTGCCTTGTAGACAGTCTCATGTACACACACAAAAGATTTTCTAAGAGTCTTCAGGAGGCTGTGCTACAGCCTAAGTAGGCTGAATTGCAGCCTAAAACAGAGAGAGATCCATCTCAAAGAGATGTGGGGATAGGCTTTCATAAAATGGAGTGCATCATGTAATCCAATGCAAGGGAAACCCAGTAAGTTTAGGAAGGAACTGCATTGGCTTGGCCTAAACAGCCAGAGATTGTGCCACATAAAAAGAAGGAAGACAATTGATAAAGCAACCCAGACATTATTGTGGAAAAGGAAAAGAGACTTAGAAGACAATCAAAAGCTACAAGGAACCTCTCTCAGGGAGAATGTCCTGTGGCTTCAACTTGTGTGCTCTGGGGGATATTCGGCAGTCACATATAAAATTGTGTATTCAATTTAATCCCTTTAAGGGATTTTGTCATGGGCCGTCACCCCAACTATCCTGACAAAAAAATCTATCTTGAAAATCACCCTGCAGTGAGGAAGTTAAAGGTAAGAACATGGTACGATCACATGGAGGAAAATTGGGGAGTCAATGCAACAGCAAGAACCAAGGCCCTAGACCTATGAACCAAAGCAAACCTGTCTTGCCCGGTCTTGCTGCCTTAGCAGCTTTGGCCAATGCCATGTGGAGCGGAGTTGAGCTTCCCTGGTCAAACCTTCCTCAAATTACAGAATTGTGAGCAAATAACACACTGAGTGGGATTGAAAGTCACTAGGCAGCAGTAGGTAAGTAAAACATATGGGTCTACTATTACCTATCTGTAAAAAGTCTTTGGCAACTGTTTTATGGAAGACCCAGGCCCTGATTACCTCCCATAAACGTGTATTCTTTATCTAGCCACGGACGCTCATGAAAACATGACAGATGTGCTTAGGAGAAGAAAAGGCGGGTTAAGAACTGAGAAAGACGGTCATGTGACCTGGATATTGCTCGAACACTCCATTCTCCTCGGTCTCTTGGAAGAAGTAGAGGGATGAGAACCTAAAGCCGTAAACATTGTGTGGATCAGAAACATGTTGAGTTTGGGGTGAGGGCAGAAGGCGCAGTTTTAGTCCTATAAAGAGTTCCAGTCTCTAAAACCCACATGGGGAGTGTTACCCTGTCCTATAGGGTCACTGTGAGTCTAAAGGGATTCAACAGCAGTGAGGTTATTTGTTTTTAGATTCGTTGGCTGATTTGTTTCATGGCTGAGGAAAGTGGAACCCAGAGAGGTGAGATGCCTTGCCAAGGATATACAGTGAACGACTGGCAAAGCCAGAGTGGGAACCCAGGCCACCCACTCAGGAGTCTGGCCCTCCCCGACTTTTGACCCAGCCTCTCAGGAGTTCTGATTTATCACGAGTAATTTTCCCCGATGTATCTCGTCATCCTCAGTGTGTCCTTAGTCTAGAATGCCTGCTGCGCGATATGCCCTTTACATGACATTGCTGGAATTGGAAATAGCAGTGACCTGCACTCTGACCTTCTTTTCTGTACATAGCTACAAATGGACGGATTTTAAACAGTTCACAGTTTATCACCGGCCCATGTACCACCCTGGGAGCAGCATTGGGGTAGATAATAAATCACGAGTAGTCCTGCACAAGGAGATGGAGCCTTCGTGTCTGAGTGGTTACAAACACCAACCGCTCCAGGTGCACAAAAGGCGCTTTTAATTCCAGTAAAGAGGTAACAACCTCAGAAACCCAGATGGGCAGTTCTTTCCACCTGTAGCCACCCTCACTGCATGTGTTTGTTAAGATGTTGGAGGACACAGTGGATTGAGGTGTGACAAATGCGCTGATGTTGGACTTGTAGACTTGGGCTGCACTGGTTTGGGATTTTTTCTCCATGTGTATTTACCCTTTATCTAAAGCTCTCTTTTATACATTTCAGTTTCTGTGGATTTATTTCTCTAATGTACTCAGATTAACACAACTAATATAAGAAAAGGCAGGACACAAGTAAGCACCCGTTTCCATTTGGGAAAGACACTAAACAGTGAAAAGCTATTTTCCTCCATGCCATCTCTGGGTGTCACAAACAGTTAAGTGCTCAATTCATAACTTAAACGATCATCTAAGCCCATATGGTGGTACCTCAGAAGACAGACCTGGTGGTCTGCTTTTGAACCCTCACACAGCCTTACAGCCCCTATCTCTCACGGTTCAGTTTGCCTCTGCACACCTGGTAGTTTCATGACTTGGAATCTACCCAAAAGTAACTGTTTGGATGAAAGGTACTCAGTCCTGAGTTTTGACCGGCCCCATCCTGACGATTCTGTCATGAGGCAGGTCTGACCGAAGTCAAATACCTCATGATTCTAGGTTTTCTTTTCTTATTTTTTTTCCACAGGTAGTTAAAAGACTTTATTAGGAAGGCTTTGAAGTCAAAGGTAACACTCTTGATAGAATTTTCTTTCATCCTGTAAATCGGCTAGGCAAATTTATAATCAGTGATTTAGCTGTAAAATCAAAGATCCGTTAATTTATTTAAAATAAACTATATTTTAGTTCTTAAAATTTATTCCTTAAAGTACATATTTCCCTATTAATTCCCTACTTATACAAAAGAGGTAAAAAATAAAAACAAACACAAAATATAAAAACCCCAACAAAACAGTAACTGAGCATCTTTTTAAAAATTGTAAAAAACTAACAAGAGAAACCAATGTTGTGTGTGGTTGTTAATATTAAAAAAAGTGAAAAATCTCTGGATGGGGGACTCCCACCCCCTGCTTTACGTATCTCACCATCATCAGTCTGTGGGGCTTGAATACATTGGATATAAACTTAAAGCTACATTGGCATGAGAGATGTGTGGTATAGCATGAGTGCATGCTACTTATGGTAAACTTTCTAAAAAAAGTGAAGCAGATGGTCATAATGCAGCTCATCATAACTATAGTAGAGCACAACACAGAGATTGTGTTTTCTGGGTCTTTGAACTGATATGAGCCAATTGAGATGTGGGATGATGAACTCAATGTGAAATTGACCTGTTTTTTTAAAAGCTTGAATGATCTGGAAGGCTAAATGGAATGGGGAAAAGTATGGTTTCAATCCTTGGAATAGTGATTTGGGGACCTTTCAGGAACCTGTTTCATGATTGCAATTCACTTCCATCACTGAGGATAGTAACACACATTCAATGAAGCAAGTGCTTGGCTGCCAACATTGAGCCGGCTCTATTACTGCCTAATCAGTTTATCCAGACATTTCCTTGCAAACTGGCATTATTTTTTTAGACAAATAATTTCTAATGGCTTATTTTTTCAATTTCCATAAACCACATTATTTAATAACAATTTTTTTTTGATCTCCACAAATGAAAACGTGGTTATAAAGTATAAACACCAAGGTTATTGGGTAAAAGGGACTGCAGGACACATGGTACTAGGAACTTCAGAAGCCTAGGGATTTGGGTGGAAACACTGATTGAGGCACCCTAAGACACTGCTTGATGTGGAATAGCCCTCATGTGGACCTACGACGTGTGATTTCTAGGCATTGAGCCCTCCTACTCAGTCACAATTACCGACTCCTCAGAACTGTTTTGGAGTCAGGGGAGACAGCATATAAAGTCCCCAGAAAGGATCAGTGTCCAGGCTGGAGTCTGAAGGCATCAATATATAAAAGATACTTGCATCTGTTTGCATCACTTTTATCCGTATCATTCTTCTCATGCAGCCAAAACTCAGTCCCAGGGGGATGGCAATTACAGTAACCAGACTGTTCTGTCTGACTTCTACGTTAGGACACATAGACCATCTGAATAAACAATTTGATTCTGTGTCCCTCTCCCTCCCATAAACAAAACTGCAGCCAGCACCAGACCTTCAACCTGCAGACTAAGAGTTTGTCAAAAGTCTAGAAAGAGCAGTCAATACCCTGGAAACCTTGCCTGCAGAAGAGAAGACACAGAATCAAAACCTACAACTGAAAAAAAAAAAAAAAGCTCCAGGTGGGTGTCATTCAGACAACCGATTCCAATGAAAACACTTGACCTTCTCACAGTGTAAAATTGATTTTACTTCCGTACTATTGTAATTCAAACAGTTTCCGCTAACTCACCTCCAAATGTAACTCCAGCAGATTCAAGTATATTAAGGAAGAGGCAATTATTCTGGTGTTTCCACTGCACCGATTATGGAGCCTCAAACAGTTTTACTATTCTCAGCACATGCCTTAGATTTTCAACTATTTGAATGTGAAGGAAATCTTAACATGACACGTTTCACAGGCTGCCTTCTGTGTTTCCTCACCAAGATTTACATTTTTCATTTTGAGAGTGCCTCAACATGGTATTTTTTTTTTTTTGGTCAAGGGGCATTGTCATTTTCCATCATCTTGAGCATCTTGATTTTGAAATTCAGTAAAGGGAGATGATGCCTTAGCCAGTTAAATGCTACTCCTTCCAAGCCTCACGTACACTCAGACATATCTGAGCAGAAGCCACATTATCTACGTGAAACAGCTTTGGATGCTCCACATCTATATGCAAATGCCCACCAAATATGAGATTATTGCTTTCTCTGACTTGGATTTTACTAGCTGTCAGCCTCATTCCATCTCTTTTGTAGATGGTTGTGGATTCTGGGGGGCCTATGGCATAATGGTGGGCTTATGAGATTAAAAAGATCTTTTAGGGAAGTTTTTTTGATGTGCATTTAATATTTAATTACAACTCTCTTTTATACACGTGTGTCTGTGGATTTCAACATTTAAGTGCACAGATTAGCACATTCCCATAGCGGAGTGAACCACCCTTCCGTCATGTCTACAGGTATTTCTCCTTCCTATGGGCAGCTGGACAGTAATTCATCTGGGAAACATCTGGTAAACCAGGACAATGGTGCTTCCCCAGCTTTCTGTGATGAGGGACCAGGACATTGGTTACCTTTATAAAAGTCTCCTGACACGTCTTCATGATGTCTGTTTCTGGGATCATAGAGGCTTCCTGTTCCTTGGTTGGTCTTGTTGGTAGGTGCTATCCAGTTGGTCTACTTCAAAGCAACCGCAATGTACAGGACAAGGAAAGGCTTGCCAGTCCTGGGCCACCCTCATATCTTTTGATGTTTGGACCCATCTTTGAAGCCCCCATGGCCATGCATCGTGCAAACGGCCTGGCTCTTTGTCGCTGGCCCTCCCCTTTAATCTGACCAGAAGTGTTCGTCATCTGGCCCTCTCTCTGGCAAGGTTCTGCCTTGGTTTACTTGTCCTCCACTACCTGACAGTGTTTCCATGATTAGCATAAGGTTTTCAGTGGTGTATTTCGTCATCCTCAGTGTGTCTTTAGTCTAGACACCCTGCTGCGCGCTTTGCCCTTTACATGACATTGGTGGCATTTGAAATAGCAGTGACCTGCACTCTGACTTTCCTTTCTCTACCTAGATACAAATGGACAGATTTCAAACAGGTCCCAGTTTATCACCAACTCATGTACCACCCTTGAAGCAGCATTGGGTAGATAATAAATTACGGGGGTCCTGCACAAGGAGATGCAGTCCTCGTGGCTGAGTGGTTACAAACACCAGCCGCTCCAGGCGCACAAAAGGCGCTTTTAATTCCAGTAAAGAGTTAACAACCTCAGAAACCCAGATGGGCAGTTCCTTCCACCTGCAGCCACCCACACTGCATGTCTTTGTTGAGATGGAGGAGGACATTGTGGATTGGTGTGGGACATATGGGCTAATGTTGGACTTGTAGACTTGGGCTGCACTGGTTTGGGATTTTTTTCTCCATGTTCATTTACCCTTTATCTAAAGCTCTCTTTTATACATTTCAGTTTCTGTGGATTTATTTCTCTAATGTGCTCAGACTAACTCAAGTAATATAAGAAAAGGTAGGACACAAGTAAGCACCCGTTTCCATTTGAGAAAGACATTAAACAGTGAAAAGCTATTATCCTCCATGCCATCTCTGGGTGGCACAAACAGTTAAGTGCTCAATTCATAACTTAATCGATCATCTGAACCCATATCATGGTACCTCAAAAGGCAGACCTAGTGGTTTGCTTTTGAACCCTCACAGAGCCTTGCAGCCCCTATCTCACAAGGTTCAGTTTGGCTCTGCACACCAGGTTTCAATGACTTCGAATCTACCCCACAGTAACTGTTTGTATGCAAGTATACTCAGTCCTTAGTTTTGACCGGCCCCATCCTGACGATTCTGTCATGAGGCAGTTCTGACCGAAGTCAAATACCTCATGATACTAGCTTCTCTTTTCTTATTTTTCTCCACAGGTAGTTAAAAGACTTTATTAGGAAGGCTTTGAAGTCAAAAGTAACACTCTTGATAGAATTTTCCTTCAATCTTTAAGTCGGCTCTGCAAATATATAATCAGTGATTTAGCTGTAAGACCAAAGCTACGTTAATTTATTTAAGATAAAATATATTTTACTTCTTAAAATTTATTCCATAAAATACATATTTCCCTATAAATTCCCTACTTATACAAAAGAGGTAAAAATAAAAACAAACACAAAACATAAAATCCCCAACAAAACAGTAACTGAGCATTTTTTAAAAAATTGTAAAAATCTAACAAGAGAAACTAATGTGTGTGTTTGTTAATATTAAAAAAAGTGAAAAATCTCTGGATGGGGGACTCCCACCCCCTAGCTTTACATATCTCACCTTCATCAGTCTGTGGGGCTTGAATACTTTGGATATAAACTTACAGCTACAATGACAATAGAGGTGTGTGGTATAGCATGAGTGCATGCTACTTATGATAAACTTTCTAAAAACAGAAAGTGAAGCAGATAGTCATAATGCAGCTCATCATGAGTATAATACAGCACAACTCGGAGATTGTGTTTTCTGGGTCTTTGAACTGATATGAGCCAATTGAGATGTGGGATGATGAACTGAATGTGAAATTGAACTGTTTTTTAAAAGCTTGAATGATCTGGAATGCTAAATGGAATGGGGAAAAGAGTGGTTTCAATCCTTGGAATAGTGATTTGGGGACCTTTCAGGAACCTGTTTCATGACGCCAATTTACTTCCAACACTGTGGATAGTGACACACATTCAATGAAGCAAGTGCTTGACTGCCAACTTTGAGCCGGCTCTATTACTGCCTACGCAGCCTATCCAGACATTTCCTTGCAAACTGGTATTATATATTTTTAGCCAAATAAGTTTCTAATGGCTTATTTTTTTTCAATTTCCATAAACCACATTTTTTAATAACAAAATTTTTTTTGATCTCCACAAATGAAAACGTGGTTATAAAGTATAAACACCAGGGTTATTGGGTAAAAGGGACTGTAGGACACAGGGTACTAGGAACTTCAGAAGCCTAGGGATTTGGGTGGAAACACTGATTGAGGCACCCTAAGACACTGCTTGATGTGGAATAGCCCTCATGTGGACCTACGACGTGTGATATCTAGGCAGTGAGCCCTCCTACTCAGTCACAATCACCGACTCCTCAGAACTGTTTTGGAGTCAAGGGAGACTGCATATAATGTCCCCAGAAAGGATCAGTGTCTAGGCTGGAGTCTGAACACATCAATATATTAAAGATACTTGCTTCTGTTTGCATCACTTTTATCCCTATCATTCTTCTCCTGCATTCAAAACTCAGTCCCAGGCGGATGGCAACTACAGTAACCAGACTCTTCTGTCTGACTTCTACGTTAGGACACATAGACCATCTGAATAAACCCTTTGATTCTGTGTCCCTCTCCTTCTCATAGACAAAACTGCAGCCAGAACCAGACCTTAAACCTGCAGACTAAAGGTTTGTCAAAAGTCTAGAAAGAGCAGTCAATACCCAGAAGACCTAGCCTGCAGAAGAGAAGACACAGAATCAAAACCTACAACTGAAAAAAAAAAAAAAAGCTCCAGGTGGGTGTCATTCAGACAACCGATTCCAATGAAAACACTTGACTTTCTCACAGTGTAAAATTGATTTTACTTCCATACTATTGTAATTCAAACAGTTTCCCCTAGCTCACCTCCAAATGTAACTCCAGCAGATTCAAGTATTTTAAGGAAGAGGCAATTATTCTGGTGTTTCCCCTGCACCGATTATGGAGCCTCAAACAGTTTTATTATTCTCAGCACATGCCTTAGATTTTCAACTATTTGAATGAGAAGGAAATCTTAACATGCCGTGTTTCATAGGCTGACTTCAGTGTTGCCTCACCCAGATTTACGTTTTTCATTTCTAGAGTGCCTCCACATGAGTTTTTTTTTTTTTTGGGGGGGGGTTAAGTAGCATTATCATTTTCCATCATCAGTTGTTGATGGGAAATTTTACATCCTGCAGGTTCCCGTATACAATAATTACATTAAACAATGGAGTTTTCTGCGTCTTCCTGTTTTTCACAACAGGTTATACTCACTCATATTGTTAGCTTATCACGCCAATGTCCAAGATGCACAGGTGGTGTTAATTGAAGGGTGGAATGATTCATGCATTGGTCACTTTAGCATTGCAAGTTCTTGAGCATCTTGATTTTGAAATTCAGTAAAGTGAGATGATGCCTTAGCCAGTTAAATGCTACTCCTTCCAAACGTCACGTACACTCAGACATATCTGAGCAGAAGCCACATTATCTACGTGAAACAGCTTTGGGTGCTCTCCAGCTATATGCAGATGCCCACCAAATATGAGATTATTTTTGCTTTCTCTGACTTGGCTCTTACTAGCAGTAAGCCTCATTCCATCTCTTTTGTAGATGGTTGTGGATTCTGGGGGCCTATGGCATAATGGTGGGCTTATGAGATTAAAAAGATCTTTTAGGGAAGTTTTTTGATGTGTATTTAATATTTAATTACAACTCTCTTTTATACACGTGTGTCTGTGGATTTCAACAATTAAGTGCACAGATTAGCACATTCCCATAGCGGAGTGAACCTCCCTTCCATCATGTCTATAGGTATTTCTCCTTCCTATGGGCAGCTGGACAGTAATTTATCTGGGGAACGTCTAGTAAACCAGGACAATGGTGCTTCCCCAGCTTTCTGTGATGAAGGGCCAAGCCATTGGTTACCTTTATAAAAGTTTCCTGACACGTCCTAGTGATGTCTGTTTCTGGGATCATAGTGGCTTCCTCTTCCTCGGTTGGTCTTGTTGGTAGGTGCTGTCCAGTTGATCTGCTTCAAAGCAACCCCAATGTACAGGACAAGGAAAGGCTTGCCAGTCCTGGGCCACCCTCATTTCTTTCTGATGTTTGAACCCATCGTTGCAGCTCCCGTGGCCATGCATCCTGCAAACGGCCTGGCTATTTGTCACTGATCCTCCGCTTTAATCTGACCAAAAGTGTTCGTCATCTGGTCCTCTCTCTGACAAGGTTCTGCC
Source organism: Tenrec ecaudatus (assembly GCF_050624435.1). NCBI lineage: Eukaryota > Metazoa > Chordata > Mammalia > Afrosoricida > Tenrecidae > Tenrec > Tenrec ecaudatus. The sequence goes on along the minus strand of NW_027457553.1, from coordinate 128,263 downwards.
TAGTTTTACTAGTCCTCCACTACCTGATAGTGTATCAATGATTAGCATAAGGTTTTCAGTGGTGTATTTCGTCATCCTCAGTGTGTCCTTATTGGGGGCTCTTACAACTCTTGTTACAATCCATACACCAATTGTATCTGACATAGTCATACATATATTGCCATAATTCTTTTCTAGACATTTACTTTCTATTTTGCCCTTGGGATCAGCTCCCCTTTTTTTCCTCCTTCCCCACTCATGGTTCCTTGATAGATTATAGATTGTTATTATTTTCATATCTCACATCGACCATTGTCTCTTTTATCCTCAGCTTTCTGTTGCTCCTCTCCCTGCGAGGGGTGTGTGGTTATATGTCATTCATTGCTATCGGTTCCCCTTCCTCCCATCCTCTAACCCCCTTCCCCCTACCCTTTTGGTATCTCTATTCCCATTCCTGTTCCTGGGTTCCATGTGTTGTGAGTTTTATCTCTTGCTAATACCTATGCACTCTAGTCCAGAGTGGGAAGCGGCACTGGGGTGATGATAGTGAGGGGCGAGGAGGCCTCAAGGGGTCAGAGGTAGATTGTGTGATTCATTGGTGCAATCCAAGTCTCCTCAGGGGGGCCTCCACCCAGTGGGACACAGCATCTGGGAGGCTTGTGGCTTTCTCATGAGACAGCATGGTGGCCAAGGGCCCGGGCATTGAGGGTGGGATTCTGGGCCTGGGGTGGCAGCACTTGCAGAAGCCACCCCCTCCCCCAGGCACTCTCCTGGATACTGACGAGCATGTGAGACAGTGGCTGTGAACTTTTAGGGTGGCCTCAGCGTCTCAAACCAGGTGGGGTCTGGCTTGAGTCAGCTCCCACAGCTCCAACCAGGCAGCCCTGCCCCCAGGCGGGGGTCAGCAGTTATCCCAGCATGCTCATTCCTCCCCCTCAGCTTCTGTCTGGTCAGCCCTTCAGCTTCCTGGCTGGGTTTAGAACTTGTCTTAAGCTCCCAGAGGGCCACCGTCCTGAGATCTTGCTCAGCGCTTCAGGCCTTTCTGCAAACTCTCCTCCCAGGAGCCCATTATCACTAGCAGTTTACCCCTTGCTCTAACAATGCTCCAGGAGGCCTGCTTGGGAAGTGTTGGGCTGTTGCCTGGTTCAGTCCCACTAACTGCTCCTCAGGAGAAAGAAGAGGTTCCCTGCTCTTGGAAAGATTTACTGGCTTGCAAACCCTCTGGAGGATCCCCATGAGTCAGCAGGTGGGGTCATTCTAAAGCCCGGCACTCGGCAGGTAGCCACGTTGTGTGCCACCCAGGCATGCTGTGTGTTTGGAGGAGACTGCACACCCTTCAAAGGTAGAAGCTGCACCCCTCCATGGTTCTTGCATGCAGCAAATGCAGGGCCCCTGAGACTCCGGGCCAGCCTCTGGTCTAGGATCATGGGCAAATCATTATCACGCCTAAGCTCCATCTGGGCTGGAAACGCAGTAGCTTGTACTGTGACCTGGGTCAGCCTGGGGCTGTGCAGGGCATCCTCAGCCCAGCTCAACTCTCCCCAGAACACCCCTGCAGGTGTAGGGAGCCACTGGCGTGGGAAAGTGACCCTGCTAAGTGGGCTTTGTGACCAGGCTCCTAGATCCACCGACCCAGCTTTGCCTCCTCCACAGGCCACATACAGCAGGGGCTGCCCTGTGTTCCCTGAACTTGGGCCCTCTCCAGAGACAGTGTGGGCAGGACCTGGAGGGTGTGGAAGTGAGTCGTGCCGGGAAAGTGGATGGAGGAATGGAGGGTAGGGTAGATGCTGGGTGTGCTGAGGGGGCAGGAGATGCCCTGCAGAGTTCTAGAACCAGGGCTGAGGGATGTGTGAGCTGTTGGGGCCAGCTGGCCCTTTCATGAGTTTTAGGAGTTGCCTGAACCCCATCCACATTGACCCTCTCCAGCCCCACCTTTGGCAGATGCTGGAAGAGAAGTTCAAGGTCTTCCGGGAGAAAGGGCAGAGTGTGGGGCTGCCAGGGTGCTGGCCCTGAGGGAGCTGGCAGGTGCCCTGGAACTCGCCTCCCCCAGCTCCATGGCCCAGAGTCAAGTCCACAGGAGCTGCGTTGAGGCCACATGGGTGAGGCTGGACAAGGCAATGAAAGCCCTCACAGAGGTGGGTGCCCAGAGGGACAGGCCAGCGACAGCCAAGGGGCTCGGGACACAGGGGCCTACCCCAGATGTGTGTGCGTGTGTGTATATGTGTGTGTGCTCATGTGTAGGGGTGGGCATGTGTGTGTGTGCATTCGTACTTCTCTGTGTATTCTCGTGTGCGCATGCATGTATGAAGGGGCATGGCTGACTCCAGCTCCCAGCATCAATCAGCCTTCCCCGTCCAACCACGCTCCTTCCTGTCCCCAGTTTGGAGTCGTTCATGGCAGGTCACTCCTTGTGGCAGGAGCACGAAGTGGGCTCTTCCAATGCTCCCTGAGCACGGGCCGCAGTTTCGTTGGGGGCACAGGCCCTGCTGGTCTTCTTGTTGACCGCCACTCTTAGAGGTCCCTGCCTCCCCTCCCCACACCCTCCTTTTCGGGATCTGGTGTCTCAGTGCACTGAGCACCTTACAGGTCCTGCAACCGAAATCCTGGGGCTGGGTGGTCCCCGGGCCAGCCCTCTCCTCACTGACTGTTGGAGGTGCTACAGTCAGACCACTTGACAGGCAGCCCACTCGCTCCCTGAGCTGCCGTCCTCATGTGCTCAGGGCTCCCCATCATTTTGCCTTCCTCCCAACATGCGTGTCAAGACCCTTTCCTCCCTCGGGCCCTGCCTGTGGCCCCCGGGCCTCATCAGGAGTCTGCTGTGATCAGAGGAAACCATCTTCTAACCACCGAAGGGCCAGAAGGCGTGAATGTACAGCGATGATAATAGGTAAAGGTCACGGTAAAGTCACAGAGGACAGGAAAGACAGGGGCGAGAGAATACAATACAGAGTCAGACATGTTTTATTATGCATGCTCACTTCAGCTCCTCTTGATGGACCACGTGGAACTGGGAGAAGTGGAACCTTTGCTATCTTGGGACGTGTATAGGGAGCCTGGAGACACACCTCTTCAGTAGTGACATGGGTCACAAGGTGGGCGGTATCTATCGTAAGGCCCCTGTACTTGAGCTCACCAAGGTGAGGAAAGCTAATACCTGCATTGGGGGAAGCTAGAAGTGGGGTTGGGTGTCACGGTGGGAAGAGAGGGCAAAAGGATCATATCTGCTTCTACACAGAGGTACAATCAGCCATGTGCTCACATTAAGGCAGCCTAGCTGTTAACGGAGAATCCGTGGGAATGATTTTTAAAGCAGGATAATGTCCTTGGACTTTACCTCTAACTTACTAAAGTAGAGGCTTTCCTACCGTGGAATACCAGCTTTCCAGATTCTCCCTGTTATAAGTTAGGGAATAGAGTCTTCGTCCTATTTCCCTCCATGTTAACGCCCCACAAATCCCCAAGCCACAGTCTTTGCTCAAAAGGAGGTGGCCCTGTTCTCAGGGAAAAAGTTGCTGGCCCTCCTTCCCGCTGTGCCATCGACTTCCACAAGGCGGTGCTCGAGCTGTGGGGCCACATGCAAAAGGTGGTCCTGGTGGAGGGTGCTGTCCTTGGCCACGACCTGGCATCTGTGGATGTCCTGCAGCCCAGCACCGCCTCCTGCAGGGGAGGGCCCCAATCCCTCCCCCCCGCAAGAACCCCTCTTTGTAGGCAATAGATGGATGAAGAGCGCTCACACCCAGCTGACCACAGGCAGGACTGCAGCCTCCCCCTGCCCCCTCAGGGATGGGGGGTGACGGGCCTGGGCTTGACCTAGGCTGGGGTACAGCCAGGATGGCCTGCAGAGTCCTGGGTGGAGAAGCATTCAGCCTGCTCTTTGCCAGCTGCAGAGGGAGCTGGTGGCTGTGGACGACGTGGTGGTTCAGATGGGGATGGAGGCCATCCAGGTACACCCTGTGGTCCAGGAGGGCCTGGCCGGGCAGCTGGCTGAGGTGCAGGAGGCCTGGGCCACCTGGACATGAAGGCCTGGGAGCAGGGCCAGCAGTTTGAGTGGGTTCCCATGGCCACACCTTCCTCAGGCACTGCCAGGAACTGCTGTATGTGCCACCCCACCTGGATGGGGGCTCGCTCTGTTCCATGTGGGTGGGGGCACCCGGCTCTTCCCTGCCTCCTCCCTGTTCTGCCCTCTGGCCCTGAGACCTGTTCCCATGCCCTATCCCCCACCCAGCACTCGGGCTCAAGAGAAGCAAGCGCTAGTCTATATCCTCAGAAGGGCCAGCTGGGGCCAAGGAGACACTGGGGCAAGAGCTCTGCCTGAGAGCCCAGGCAGTGCGGCTGGCGGGGTAGCAGCTGCTGGACACCAGCCACGTCATAGCCCCAGAGATGTGCGCGCTGAGGGCTAGGGCCAGGGTGGTGCTTGGCCAGAGCCCCCTTTCCTGCTTCTCCCTGCTCCACGGTAACCCAGTCCTGCCCCACCCAGGCGACACCCTGCGCCCCTCCCAACAGCCCTCTGCCCCCCAGGTCACAGTGTCTCCGGGAGTTAAACAGGCAGCGCCTGGGCCCTGTCATCTTGGGTGAAAGAAAAATTATTGTGCTGTCCCTGAGCCTGGTCAGCATTTCACTCCTTGGTACAGCCCGAGGGGGAGACAGGGTCACCGTTTGGGGCCAAGGCAGTATGAACATCAGGGCACTCATGTCCCCATCATCACACAGGACGGCGACTGGATCCAGGGGTGGGGCCAGCAGCTGGAATAGCCTGTCCCTCTTGGGGACCACAAAGAGAAGCTGATGCGGTTTCAGAAACACCTGGCCTATGAGACAGAGACCCCATGGAAGGGAGGCAGGAAGGGAATTAACAGGAAGGCCTGGGACCCCTGCTAGGTACTGGTTTTCCATCCAGCAGCCTTGTCCCCAACACCTGCAGTGTCACTGTGCAGACACTAATCAGACTCTGTCACCTGCCCGAGGCCAAGGCCAAGACCAGCCAGGAAGAAAGGATCTAAGAGAACCCTGGGCAGAAGGGCAGAGGCCAAGCCTGTAATGTGCCCATCCTCCATAGGGTGCCCTTGCTAGAGTCCTGGACCTTGGGAAGGATCTGGAGAGCATGGAGAGGCTGCTGCACAGACACGAGGCCTTGGAGCAGGAGATGGGCCTCCTCCAAATTCAGGGGCAGGTATGCCACTGGGTCTAGCATCGGGGCCAGGCCAAGGGACCTCTTCTGTGGGAACCTGCAGAGGAATAGCTGAGCCAGTATACTCCCATGCCAGGGGGCTCTTGAGCACAACCTGATCCCCTTCCTCAGTCTCCGTACATACCCCATATCCCGGAGCAGAAGGCAGCCCTCCTCTGCCAGAGAAGCCTGGGGTCAGCCCCCAACCTCGGCCACAGGTGCCAACAGTTTATGGAGAGCTGGCAACAGCTCCAGAGCAGAGCCCAGAAATGGTATGGAAACCCTTTGGGTCCATTTCTTCACTCCTGCCCCCCTTCAGCAATCAAGTCCCATGCATCTCCTTGACTCCTTGTTTTAGGGTACAAAAGAGACCTTCAGGACAAACAATGTAAAGAAAACATCGATCAAGTCTTAAAAGAGACCACGACCACACAATGACCCAGAAACATCATCCGTGAAACAAATCCAGGGAGATTCATATATGTGTAAGAATGAGGTCTACTGGCGATATCTAAAACAGATGGAAATAGAGTTACCATATGACCCAGCAACCCCCGCACCCTTACTGGGCAAGAAACAAACCAAGATCAGACATCTGTGCTCCAATGTTCATTGTGGCAAAGTTCACAATTGCAAGGAATTGGAAACAACCCAAATTTCCATCACCTGACAATTGGATTAAAAAGCTGGGGTAACTCTACCAGTGGGGATCAACGATGTAATGTAACACCGGAAGTTCTCGGCGCCCCAGCATGGGTCTCTGGGCTTCCTGCCTTGGAAGCGCAGCAGCCGGCACGGCGGGAAGGTGAAGAGCTTCCCCAAGGATGACGCCTCCAAGCCGGTCCACCTGACGGCCTTCCTGGGCTACAAGGCCGGCATGATCCACATTGTGCGCAAGGTCGACAGGCCAGGCTCCAAGGTGAACAAGAAGGAAGTGGTGGAGGCCGTGACCATCATGGAGAGCCCTCCCATGGTGGTGGTGGGCATCGTGGGCTATGTGGAGACACCTCGCGGCCTCCGGACCTTCAAGACGGTCTTTGCGGAACACATCAGTGACGATGAGTGCAAGCCGCGGTTCTACAAGAACTGGCACAAGTCGAAGAAGAAGGCTTTCACCAAGTACTGCAAGAAGTGGCAGGATGACGAGGGTAAGAAGCAGCTCGAGAAAGACTTTAGCAGCATGAAGAAGTCCTGCCCGGTCATGCTCGCCATCGCCCACACCCAGACGCGCCTGCTCCACCTGACGGAGATGCAGGTGAACGGGGGCTCGTTCCGTGGCTGAGAAGCTGGACTGGGCCCGAGAGAAGCTGGTGCCAGTGAACCAGGTGTTCGGGCAGGATGAAATGATCGACATCATGGGGGTGACCTAGGGCAAAGGCTACAAAGGGGTCACCATGCGTTGGCACACCAAGAAGATGCCCCGAAAGACCCACCGAGGGTTGCACAAGGTAGCTTGTATCGGGGCCTGGCATCCCGCCCGCGTGGCCTTCTCGATGGCCCGCGCTGTGCAGAAAGGCTACCACCACTGCACAGAGATCAAAAAGAAGATCTATAAGATTGGCCAGGGCTACCTCGTCAAGGACGGCAAGCTTATCAAACAACGCCTCCACCGACTACGATCTCTCTGACAAGAGCATCAACCCCCTGGGCGAATTTGTCCACTACGGGGAAGTGATCAATGACTTTGTCATGCTCAAGGGCTGCATGGTGGGCACTAAGAAGCGAGTGCTGACTCTGCACAAGTTCCTGCTGGTGCAGACCAAGCGCCGTGCCCTGGAGAAGATCGACCTCAAGTTCATAGACACCACCTCCAAGTTGGGCCATGGCCGTTTCCAGACCGTGGAAGAGAAAAAAGCTTTCATGGGACCACTCAAGAAAGACCGGATTGCCAAGGAGGAAGTCGCATAACAGATGGTACAACTGGTGGGATCAGAATAAAGACTTCTTTTTCAGTGGGGGGAAAAAAACTGTGGTACATACATACAATGGAGTACTACGCATTGCTAAAAAGTAGTGATGAACGTATGAAGCACATCACTGCATGGGAAGAACTGGAGGAAAGCATGCTAAGCGAAGTAAACCAAGCACAAAAGGACTAGTACACATTGAGTCCACGGAGGTAAGCTTTAAAAACAATGCAAAAGGGACATAGGGGAAAAGCTACTGTATGAACATTCCTGGGTTGAGGACCAAGTAATATGGCAGGGACCAGACCAAATTCAGGGATACACATGGTACACAGATAAAAAGAGGCGGGGAAAGGAAAAGTAATAATAATAATAAATAAATGGGTAGCGGGGTCACAGGGCACTAACCCGCCCAAGGGTGCCACCGTGAACCCGTATATCTCCGATCTGCCTGCCTCTGTGCCTTTGCTTGTGCTCACCCTTTCTCTACTTGACTCGGTCCTACACCTGTTCTTTTGTGTCTGGCTTATGTCATTACCAGCAACCCTGCTGGCGTAGTGGTTACAAATTGGACTGTGATCTGCAAGACCGGCAGTTCAAGTCCACCAGCTGCGCCTTGTGAGAAAGATGAAGCTTTCTATGTCTGTAAAAGTGTTACCATCCCCGGAACCCATGGGGGCAGTTCCACTCTGCCCTTTAGGGTCACCATGAGACAGAGTTGACTGGATAGCAGTGAGTTGGGAATTTTATTTATTTCATTCCCAGCATGTCTTTCCAAGGTTCATTTGTGACCTGACATTTATCCCCCTATTTTAATGAAAGGACACCACTCCATTCTAGAACTCGAACTCACTGACTTGGTCCATCCATCTGTCCACAGACTCAAAGGCGACTTCCACCTTTGGCTGTCGTAACTATAATGCAGTGATGTCCATAATTTAAAAGAAAGCGTTTTGACATGATGTTTTTAGGGGACACAGTGAGACCAGAGCATTTGTCCCTGCTGGTGAAGGGACTGGAGGTCAATCCTTTTTTTTTCCTTCTTTTTTAAGTGTCTCTATTCCCATCTACAAAAGATGGGCCCCACTCAGGACTGTATATGGTTTCTCTCCTTGAAGCAAACTAATCCATTGTTGTGCCCATTACATAGAGGGGGGAACGAAGCTTACAAGCTAGTGCCCAGAACCTACAGCCACAAGGCTGGTGGCTGGAGGAGGTCTGTGTGCCCACTGTGGCTGCAGGAGAGACAGAGGGGCCTGCAGGGGGGCCACTGGGCCTCAGAGACCTTCCAGGCGAGGCTACAGGAACTGCAGCAGCTCTGGGGCGAGCTGAGGGCCAACGGTAGGAGGAAAGAGACCACGCTCCAGGAGGCCTGCAAGGTGGGATTGTGCACGCCCTGGGCCAGGTTGGATGGTACCCCAGGTTGCCCAGTGCCCACTGCTCCCCCCACGTCCTGCCCCAGGCCCTGCGTACGGGGGAGCATCTGGGAGATGGAGAGCTGGCTGCATCCTGTGGAGGGGGAGCTGCGAGTCCCTGGCAGTGGATAGGACCGTCCTGGGGTGGATGAGCTCCTGGGGGCACAGGCAGACGTGGAGGCAGCAGTGGCTGAGCATGCTCAAAGGGCACGGAGCCTGCTGCCCCGGGCCTGGGCCTTCATTCCTGAAGGGCTCAGCCTCAACGTGGAGGATCCTGCCCTGATGCTGCTTCAGAAGTAGATCTGCCTGTGCCCCCTCCTCCTTCCCTGCAGAAATCCCACCCCTGTCCCCAGCACACCCACTCCCAGCGCTCCTGTGACCTGCATGAGGAGCTCACCTTAAGACTGTCAACCCTGCACCATCACCACCCCCTGACCCCTCCCACCCCCACCACTCACCCCCACCCCCCGCACTGACAGCAAGCTAGAGAGCCTGCGGGAGCCCTGAGGCCCGGAGCCTCCTTTCCCAGTTCTTTAGGGACACTGATGAGGAACTGGCTTGGGTGCAGGAAAAACTGGCCCTGGCCACAGCTCAGGACAACGGCCAGAGTCTGAGCGAGGTGCAGCACCTGCAGCAGCAGCACCAGGTGCCAGCCCACCCCAGGATCAGAGGGGAGGGTGTCTGCCCCAGCAGGGAGCAAGCACAGGGCCCTGAGTGACCACTGGAGACTACGAGAAGACACAATGTGGGGCCCAAGGAGGAGCTTCTGCCTCAGCAGGCTTTCTGACATCCTGGGCTCTTTGCTGACCATGGAGACAGGGTCCATGTCTATGGGGCCCCATAAGGCTTCAAGGGAGTCTCCCAAGGAATGGCCTGTTCACATAGCAGCGCTGGAGACCTTGCGTACTCCACAGAACTTGGAGCAAGAGCTGCACAGCCGGTCCTGGCCAGGATGGTGGAGGACACAGGGCACAAGCTGCAGGCCGGCACTTTGCCACCCAAGAGGTGGCAGCTGAGGTGCAGCAGCTGGAGAGCGCTATGCGCTGCCTGTGCGCAGAGGCAGAGCAAAGGAGGCTGAGGCTACAGCAGGCTCAGGAGGCCCAGCAGCTGCAAATAGATAGAGGTGAGGGGCACGAAAAGTGGGGGTCTGCCCGGTGTCCAGGGCTCAAGGGGACTCCTATGGGGGACCCAGACTCTCGATGTGCCTAGCAACTCCTCTAAGCACTCTCTTGTTCCAAGGCCTCTCTTCCACACGTGTCCAGAGATGAGACCCACTGGGTCCTTTAGCTTTGCTTTCCTACTGAGGCAGAATGGACCCAATGGCAGTGGGTGTGGGGGTGTCTTCTAAGCCGGTGGCTCTTCTCAGTCGGTTATTGCATTCGAATGTCCTGGAACTTTGAAAAGATATGGACATGCAGCCTCCCATCCAGACAAAATCTGGATCTACAGGGGTGGGGCCTAGGCAGAAGCACCTTTTAAAGCTCACCTGCCAACCCCGCGGGGAGGAGGCAGCACACCCAGGTCCAGTGGGGAAACAGATAAGCCACTCTGGACAACCGTCTGGCCGGAACCACCGTGTTCTTGTGACACGGGAGAACTTCGTGGGAAAGGGAAAAGAAAAGGCCACAGGGCTGCAGGGGACCTCGGGGAAGGAGCTGTCTTGCTTCCTGAGAACCAAGACTGCCTTCAGAGTAAACTGTGGGAAATAAAAAAGAAACAGGGGGCGGGCTTCTAAAGAGCAGCCAGGTGGGCCGGTGCACTCCTTCTCAAGGCTGCAAACCCAGGCTGGAGGCCATGGCCCGCCCGGCTGTCACCCCAGCTCCTGGAGGCAGAATCCTGGCTGGCAGAGCAGGGTTGTGCCCTGGACGGCATGAACACGGGCCTCGTGCACCCTGATGCCATGGTTGGAGGCCACCCAGAGCGAGCTGAAAGGGTTCTGCGGGCACCTGGAGGATTTGCAGAACTCAGACAGGTTGACAGGGGGTGGGAAACCTAGGGAGCAGGGGGTGGGCAGCCAGAGAGGAGAGGGCAGCAATCCCCTGTGACTTTCCTGATGCAGCCCCACAGTGCTGTCCAGCTGTGGGCGGTGAGGGAGGTCCACGCAGTACGACTTTGGGCAGCGGAGGCCCAGGGGTAGTGCCAACTGGAGGGAGAAGCCCTGCTCCTCCACGCCTGCCTGGACAGCAAGGTGGCCACTGCCGACTCCCAGGACTGTGGGCAGGACCTGGAGGGTGAGGAAGTGAGTTGTGCCGGGAAAGTGGATGGAGGAACGGAGGGTAGGGTAGATGCTGGGTGGGCTGAGGGGGCAGGAGATGCCCTGCGGAGTTCTAGAACCAGGGCTGAAGGATGTGGGAGCTGTTGGGGCCAGCTGGCCCTTTCATGAGTTTTAGGAGCTGCCTGAACCCTATCCACATTGACCCTCTCCAGCCCCACCTTTGCAGATGCTGGAACAGAAGTTCAAGGTCTTCCGGGAGAAAGGGCAGAGTGTGGGGCTGCCAGGGTGCAGGCTCTGAGGGAGCTGGCAGGTGCCCTGGAACTCGACTCCCCCAGCTCCATGGCCCAGAGTCAAGTCCACAGGAGCTGGGTTGAGGCCACATGGGTGAGGCTGGACAAGGCAATGAAAGCCCGCACAGAGGTGGGTGCCTAGAGGGACAGGCCAGCGACAGCCAAGGGGCTCGGGACACAGGGGCCTACCCCAGATGTGTGTGCGTGTGTGTGCGTGTGTGTGTGTGCTCATGTGTAGTGGTGGGCATGTGGGTGTGTGCATGCGTACTTCTGTGTGTATTCTCGTGTGTGCATGTGTGTATGAAGGGGCATGGCTGACTCCAGCTCCCAGCATCAATCAGCCTTCCCTGTCCAACCACGCTCCTTCCTGCCCCCAGTTTGGAGTCCTTCAGCGCAGGTCACCCCTTGTGGCAGGAGCACGAAGTGGGCTCTCCCAATGCTCCCTGAGCACGGGCCGCAGTTTCGTTGGGGGCACAGGCCCTGCTTGTCTTCTTGCTGACCGCCACTCTTAGAGCTCCCTGCCGCCCCTCCCCACACCCTCCTTTCTCGGGATCTGGTGTCTCAGTGCACTGAGCACCTGACAGGTCCTGCAACTGAAATCCTGGGGCAGGGTGGCCCTGGGGCCAGCCCTCTCCTCATTGACTGTTGGAGGTGCTACAGGCAGACCCCCTGACAGGCAGCCCACTCGCTCCATGAGCCGCCGTCCTCATGTGCTCAGGGCTCCCCATATTTTTGCCTTCCACCCAACATGTGTGTCAAGACCCTTTCCTCCCTCGGGCCCTGCCTGTGGCCCCCGGGCCTCATCAGGAGTCTGCTGTGATCAGAGGAAACCATCTTCTAACCACCGAAGGGCCAGAAGGCGTGAATGTACAGCGATGATAATAGGTAAAGGTCACGGTAAAGTCACAGAGGACAGGAAAGACAGGGGCGAGAGAATACAATACAGAGTCAGACATGTTTTATTATGCATGCTCACTTCAGCTCCTCTTGATGGACCACGTGGAACTGGGAGAAGTGGAACCTTTGCTATCTTGGGACGTGTATAGGGAGCCTGGAGACACACCTCTTCAGTAGTGACATGGGTCACAAGGTGGGCGGTATCTATCGTAAGGCCCCTGTACTTGAGCTCACCAAGGTGAGGAAAGCTAATACCTGCATTGGGGGAAGCTACAAAGGGGGCTGGGTGTCACGGTGGGAAGAGAGGGCAAAAGGATCATATCTGCTTCTACACAGAGATACAATCAGCCATGTGCTCACGTTAAGGCAGCCTAGCTGTTAACGGAGAATCCGTGGGAATGATTTTTAAAGTAGGATAATGTACTTGGACTTTACCTCTAACTTACCAAAGTAGAGGCTTTCCTACCGTGGAACACCAGCTTTCCAGATTCTCACTGTTATAAGTTAGGGAATAGAGTCTTCGTCCTATTTCCCTCCGTGTTAACTCCCCACAAATCCCCAAGCCACAGTCTTTGCTCAAAAGGAGGTGGCCCTGTTCTCAGGGAGAAAGTTGCTGGCCCTCCTTCCCGCTGTGCCCTCAACTTCCACAAGGCGGCGGTCGAGCAGTGGGGCCACATGCAGAAGGTGGTCCTGGTGGAGGGTGCTGTCCTTGGCCACGACCTGGCGTCTGTGGAGGTCCTGCAGCGCCAGCACCGCCTCTTGCAGGGAGGGCCCCAGTCCCTCCCCCCCCTCCGCGTGAACCCCTCTTTATAGGCAATGGATGGATGAGGAGCCCTCGCCCCCAGCTGACCTCAGGCAGTACTGCAGCCTGCCCCTGCCCCCTCTGCGATGGGGGGTGATGAGCCTGGGCTTGACCTAGGCTGGGGTACAGCCAGGATGGCCTGCAGAGTCCTGGGTGGAGAAGCATTCAGCCTGCTCTTTGCCAGCTGCAGAGGGAGCTGGTGGCTGTGGATGAGGTGGTGGTTCAGATGGGGATGGAGGCCATTCAGGTACACCCTGCGGTCCAGGAGGGCCTGGCCGGGCAGCTGGCTGAGGTGCAGGAGGCCTGGGCCACCTGGACATGAAGGCCTGGGAGCAGGGCCAGCAGCTGGAGTGGGCAGCCCATGGCCATGCCTTCCTCAGGCACTGCCAGGAACTGCTGTATGTGCCACCCCACCTGGATGGGGGCTCGCTCTGTTCCATGCGGGTGGGGGCACCCAGCTCTTCCCTGCTTCCTCCCTGTTCTGCCCTCCTGGCCCTAAGACCTGTTCCCATGCCCTGTCCCCCACCCAGCACTCGGGCTCAAGAGAAGCAGGCGCTAGTCTATATCCTCAGAAGGGCCAGCTGGGGCCAAGGAGACACTGGGGCAAGAGCTCTGCCTGAGAACCAGGCAGTGCGGCCGGCGGGGTAGCAGCTGCTGGACACCAGCCACGTCATAGCCCCAGAGATGTGCGCGCTGAGCGCTAGGGCCAGGGTGGTGCGTGGCCAGAGCCCCCTTTCCTGCTTCTCCCTGCTCCACGTTAACCCAGTCCTGCCCCACCCAGGTGACACCCTGCGCCCCTCCCAACAGCCCTGTGCCCCCAAGGTCACAGCGTCTCCGGGAGCTGAACAGGCAGCTGCAGGAGCTCCGGACGACCTGGGCCCATCACCAGGAGCACTGCCTGGTGAGTCAGGACCAGGAGGAGCTTCGGGGAATGCTGGGACAGGCTGAGGTCTGGCTGGCCTCCTGAGAGGACCTCCTGCTAGACCCTTACTGTGGAGTGAGCAGGGATCCACCCCTTAGAGGGCCACATGCCTGGCACCAGGACTTGGAAAGGCAGCTGGCGGCCCAGGAGAAGCTCACCCAGCTCCAGATGTAGGTGAGGGTGTGGAGGGCGGAACTGAGGAGGGGTCGAGGGGCCTCAACCTGCGGTGGAGTCCCCAGAGCATTGATCCGCCCTGAGGGGCACCCCTTCGAGGAAACAGCCGCAGGGTCCTGTCCTCCGTGGGCAGTCTAGCTCTGTGGGGTCCATCACAGCTTCTTCTGCCCAACTTCTCCCTCCCCTCCTCCTCCTGGTTTCCCCCTCTGAGAGCTGCCCCCAGAGCAAGCCCTGTGGGACACAGAGGGTCACTATGGGTGGAAACCAATCAATAATCTCATGGGTGCAGAGCACACTCTGAGGAACACAGGGGAGGTGACACTAGCTACAGAGAATCTGAGTGGAGCGAGGGTTTGTAATCCTTGTGTAGGCTGGGGGTGGGGCTGATGGGGGGGGTGATACCACAGGATCCTGTGGGACTGAAAGTGAGGACCTGAGGGTGGATGGGCAGAGGGAGTGCCCCATCCTCTGAGGCAGGAAGGTGGTCAGCTAGGGCGAGCACGGAGGAAGATGAGCAGGGGCTCTGCAGTCACACAAATGTCACCTAAGAATCTCACTTTAGTATAAAATGTTTGTCTCCATTGCAAAGCCACCTCTAGCAACTAGGATCCCCTCTCTCCCCATCTGGAGCAGACGAGTGAAGAAAATCAAAAACTGAAGCAAAGCAGTCCACAGGACTAACGGACCACCAATACCACAGCCCTCCATCCTTGTCCTGGAGACCAGGAGAGTTAGATGGTGCCCAGCCACCGCCTCAAACTGCTCTGGTTGAGCTCAAACTGGCAACTTGTGCACAGCTTGAAAGCCAATGGAAGTCGACTTCATGAAGAGAGGGCATTACAAGTTTGACAGGGACTGCTGGAGCCCCAAACCAGGGCCCTTCAAATCCAAAACAGAGCCCAGCTCCGGGAATCACCCCTGCCCAAGCAACAGTCGAGCTGATAAAGTGAACGCATGGCACCTGTGAGGCACTTGCTTCCCAGAGCAAAGGGGAGCATTTGCCCTCAAAGTTCAGGAGGGAGGGAGGGGCCAGGGAGGAGGCAAGAAGAGTGCTGTGTTATATTATGAGGGCTGCAAACAAAATGTGTAGAAATTGTTAAACTGCTCTGCATGTTTCCACTTAAAACAAAAACCCTCTAAATTAAAATTCATATATATATATATATATATATATATATATATATATATATATATATATATATGTGCATTATATGTGTATATATATATATTAGTCAAACCCAAGGTCAGAAAAAGGCATGCCCCGGGCTGCTGCTCGTGGCAAGGTCAGTGGTCTGAAACCCATCAGAAAGATGCGGCTCGGATGTCTGCCCCCGTAGTGACAGCCTGAGAGAGCTGCAGGGGCCGTCGTGTGCTGTCCTACAGGGCCTCGATGATAGAAATCGACTCGATGGCAATGATTTGAGTGCTTTGAAGGTCAGAAACTGTAGACAGTGATCTATAAACGTCCTTCTCTCCTGTAAGGTGTCTGTAACACAATCAAAGGAAAACAATCAGTCTGCTCTCCAGATCTTCAATGGGACCATTTCCAGGGAGCCTGGCCACACACTGCCAGGCTGTGCCTTCTCAGATCCGCTGGCACTGCTAGGAAGGTTGTGGGCCCTGCAGGGGTGGGGGACTCTCTAGCCTGCTCCCCAGCAATAGAGGCACTAGGCCAAGACTGGAAGAGCCCCGGCGGGGGGAGAGTGGGGAGGTTGAGGCAGTCACTGTGCCCTGCTTCTGACACTCTTCATGTGGCTGCTATGGTCACCCTTGACCTCAGGGAAGACCAAGGGTCACCAGGGCAGAAAACACTTCCTTTTTACGGTGAGGGCCATATCAGGTCTCAACTCCACTGCTAATTAGCTGTGGTCTCTAGCAAGTAACCCAGCCTCTCGGTGCACCCAGTTTCCCCAGTGCTATCTGGAGTCCCCAGAAGGGCCAGGTACAGCCAGGCTGCTTGCAGCTGGGCCAGAACCAGCAGCTGCCCTCACCGTGCCCTGAAGCCAGAAGCCCAGAACTCAAAGGCTGAGCTTTGCTGAAGGTCGTCTGACATGGCCTCTCAGTTTAAGTAAGGGGTCCCATGCTCCAGGCTGCACAAGTTGCTACCTGAAACACGTGGCCCGGGCCCCCAATATGGGCACACAGAAAGCCAGTTCACCTCTCAGGGGTTTGGCAGAGCCGCAGCACAGCAAGGGTCTCACTGGAAGCCCCTCCACCCCATGCCAAGCACCTCCCCCAAACTCACCCCTGCTCCAGGCTGCTGGTACTCACTGTAGGTCCTGTCAACACTGCTGTGCCCTGGGGGCAGTGCTGGGCCTCCACTCCAGCAGGCTTTCCGCTAGTGGGGCAGGCTAACCCCTGGTGGCAACCCATCTTCACTTGGTGATGAAACATTGCAAACTTGGTTAAGAGGAGCTGAGAAGAGAGGGAAGGGGTCACAGGGGGCCCTGGCTGGTGGGCTGTGAGACACCTCAGTGAGTGACTGGGCAGGGCAGGACTGGACAGCCACAGAACTTGCACCTCTACGCAGAGAGGGGAATAGGAAGCCACAGCTGTCCTCAGTCCAGACTGATGTTCCCCATCAGCCCCTTGTGCATGCAGCCCCCCCTCCACCACCCGTCTTCCTTCGGCTCCAGGGCACCTTCCTTGCCCCTAGCCCCTTCCTCACTAGGGTGTGCTCATAGTCCTCTCTCCTCTGGCCACCTGCTGCTGGCTGCTCAGCCAGCTCTGCAAGTCCTCAGCTTCCCTCAGGAAGCCCTGCAGTGCCAGCATCCTCTTCAGATCCTGGCCCCTGTGGTGACAGCCTGAGTCTCCCAACAGTTAGTGTGCATGTGTCCACACTCTGGAGGACAAGGGACCCAATCAAAGGGGCTGCCTGAAGGACAAGGATCTTCATGGTCTTTGCCCAGGTTGCTCCTCTGGATTCAAGAAGCAAACCCAGGGCAGGGGGAGTTGGGCTGGCGAGGGTGTGGCTGTGGGGAAGGGCAGGTGACTGGAGCCAGGGAGCTGAGCCCCTGCCCTGCAGGCTCTCCTCAAAGGTTTGTGGGAAGAGGAAACAGTGAAGGACTCATCTTTTCCTGACACATGTCTACAGGCCTCTGTCACGGTTCTCTTCAAGACAGGGGTCGCATCTAGGGGAATAAGCAACCCCAGCCAGTTTTCTGGTACCCACGGATGCAGTGACCCTCACTGTTGGGCTGCCAACTCCTGCAGTGTCTGCAGCTGCTTTCAGAGCCTCCCCTACATCACACCCAGCTGCTCTGAGACCTCAGTTACAAGGATCTACATATAACTTCCTCCCTGGGGGATGGACAACAGAAAAGTGGGTGAAGGGAGACAAAATATGTAAGATCTGACAAATTATCAAGGGTTCATGAGTGAGGGGGGAACAGGGAGGGCGGAGAAAAATGAGGTCATGATGCCAGGGCCTTAAGTGGAAAGCAAATGTTTTGAGAATGATGAGGGCAATGAATGTATGGATGTGCTTTACAAAACTGATGTATGTATGGATTGTGATAAGAGTTGTATGTGCCCCTAATAAAATTTATACATTATTATTTTCTCTTATCTTACACTGCGCGGCGCCTCCCTTCACCCAATTTTCTGTTGCTCATCTCCCAGGGGGGAAGTTATATGTAGATCCTTGTGATCGGTTTCCCATTTCTACACCCACTTCCCTCCCAGTATCGCCACTCTCACCGCTGGTCCTGGGGGGTTCATCTGTCCTGGATTCCCTGTGTTTCCAGTTCCCATCTGTACCGCTGTGTATCTTCTGGTCTAACCGGGTTTGCAAGGTAGAATTGGGATCATGAGAGGTGGGGGGAGGAAGCGTTTAATAACTAGAGGAAGGTTGTGAGTTTCATTATTGCTACACTGAACCCTGATTGACTCATCTCCTTCCCACTACCCCTCCGTAAGGGATGTCCAGTTGTCTACAGGTGGGCATTGGTCCCCCGTCATGCACTCCCCTCATTCACGATGATATAATCCCCCCTCCCGCATTTGTTGCTTGAAAACTGGTCCCCTCAGCCCTTCATGATCACACATGGTGGTGTGATGCTTCCATGTGGGCTTTGTTGCTTCTGGGCTAGCTTGTTTACTTTCAAGCCTCTAAGACCTGGGAAGCTATATCGCTTGATAGCCGGGAACCATCAGCTTTTTTTCACCACACTTACTTATGCACACATTCATCTTCAGCGTTTATGTGGGGAAGGTGATCACACAATGATGGTTTTTGTTCTTTGGTGTCTGCTACCTGATCCCTTCAACACCTCGTGCTCACTTAGGCTTGTGTGCTACTTCTCTGTGGGCTTTGTTGCTTCCGAGCTAGATTTCAACCTGTTTGCCTTCAAGCCTTTAAGACCCCCAGAGTTTCATTATATTGTGCAGAGAGTGGCTATGAGCCAAACCCACTCGACTGCACCCAACAACAATAACAACAGGACTTGTGCTTCTAACAATATGCTGAAGAAGACCTTTAGAGAATCTCCCCTTCGTTTAGAACAGCGGCTCTCGACCTGTGGGTCGTGTCTACTTAGGGGGTCAAACAGCCCTTTCATGGGGTGGCCTGAATTATAGCAGTAGCAAAATTACACCTATGATGTAGCAACAAAAATAATTTTATGTTTGGTTAGTCACGACTACATGAGGAACTGGATGAAAGGGTCATGAGTAAGAATGTTGAAAACCACTGTCCAAGAGGAAGACTCAATTCTTGAATCAGTTGAAGGGCAACAAAATAGACTCAGCCCCAATATAGATGGGATAGAACAGTGGCTGCAACAATAAACACAGGCCAAAGAAACACTGCAAGGATGGCACAAGACGGGACACTGTTTCATTATATTGACATAGAGTTGCTATGAGTCAAAACCCACAAGAAAAAAAAAAAAACAGGACTTGTTTTTCTAACAATGTACCTAAGTAGACCTTAAGAGAATCTCCTATTAGTTTAGCTCAGCGGGCCTCAAACTGAGGGTCGTGACCCCTTTTGGGGGATGAATGACCCTTTCACGGCAGTGGGCCGTTCATTAAAGTGGAAAAATTAGATTTATGATGTAGCAATGAAAATAATTTCATGATTTGGCAGTAACCACTACATGAGGAATGGTATGAAAGAGTCGTGGCATTAGGAAGGTTGAGAACCACTTGCCTAGAGGAAGACAGAATTCTTGGTAGAGTAGAAGGGCAGCAAAGGAGAGGCAGCCCCTACAAGATTGATTATCGCAGTGGCTGCAACAATGAGCACAGGCAAATGAACAACTCTGAGCACGGCATTGGACTGGGCAGCATTTCATTATATTGTGCATAGAGTTGCTGTGACCAGAAACCCACTCGACAGCACTCAACAAAAATAACTACAGGACTTGTGCTTCTAACAATATGGTGAAGTAGGACTTAAGAGAAAGTCCTTTAACTTTAGAGCAGCAGTTCTCAACCTGTGGGTCGCGCCCCTTGGGAGGGTAGAATGACCCTTTCACGGGCGTGGCCCGATTCATAACGGTAGTACAATTACAGTGACAAAGTACCAATGAAAATAATTTTATGGTTGCTGGTCCCCACTAAATGAGACTCAATAATGAAAGTGTAGTGGCATTAGGAAGGTTAAGAACCACTTCTCTAGGGCAAGACACAAATTTGGTACAGAAGGGAAGGAAGAGAGTGGCAGTCTCCAACAAGTTGGATTAGCAGAGTGGCTGCAACACTGAGTCCAAGCACACAACCGCGGTGAGGGTGGCACAGGGCAGGGCGGCGTTTCATTATATTGTGCATAGAGTTGCAAAGAGTCAAAACCCACTCGACGGAACTTAACGACAATAACTACAGAACGTGTACTTCTAACAATATGCTGAACTAGATCTTAAGAGAAACTCCTCTAAATTTAGAGCAGTGGTTCTTAACTTGTGGGTCGCGACCCCTATGAGGTTTCAGACGAGCCTCTCACAGGTGTTGCCCAATTTATAACAGTAGAGAATTCACATTAATGGAGTAACAATGAAAAAAATTACTGTTGGAGGATCACCACAACATTTAGAATTGAATAAAAGAGCCATGCCATTAAGAAGGTTCAGAAACACTGCCCGAGAGGAATACACAAAACGTGGTACTGCAGAAGGGCAGCAAGTGAGACGCAGACCCAACAAGATGGAATAGCTCAGTGGCTGCAACAATGAGTGCCATCACCGAACCACTGTGAGGACGGCACAGGACGGGGCAGCGTTTCATTATATTGTGCTTAGAGTTGCTGAGAGTCAAAACCCACTCGACGGCAACTAACGGCAACACAAAAAGAACTTGAGCTTCTAACAATATGCTGACGTAGATCTTAAGAGAAACTCTTCTTAGTTTAGTGCAGGGTTCTCAGCCTATGAATCACGAACCCTTTTGGGGAGTGAGTGGGTTGAATGACCCTTTCACAAGGGTTGCCTGATTCATAAGATTAGCAAAATTACAGTTATGAAATATCAGCGAAAATTTTGTATGACTGGGGGTCCACCACTATTTTGGGAACTGCATGAAAGGGTCGTGGATTTAGGAAGATGGAGAACCACTGTCCGAGAGGAAGACACAAATGTTGCTAGAGTAGAAGGGCAGCAAAGGAGAGGCAGCCCCTCCAAGTTGGAATAGCTCAGTGGCTGCAACAACCAGAGCAAGCAAAGAACCACTGTGAGGAATGCACAGGATGGGGGAGCGTTTCGTTACATTTTGCATAGAGTTGCTATGAGCCAAAACCCACTTGACGGCACCTAAATACAATAACAACAGGACTTTTGCTTCTAACAATGTGCTGAAATATATCTTTTTTTTTTTATAATCAAAATGACATTTATTTCAACAAAAATAAGGAATTTTCTAGATTTTTCATAACATATTAATAATATTCAGGTTTATGAACCATGTCTCAATAAATGTTAAAAGGATTCAAATGATACAATGTATTTAACCAAATTAAATTAAATTTTTTTTTTCTTCTTTTACATTTTATTAGGGACTCCAACAACTCTTACCATACATATACATACATCAATTGTACAAAGCACACCCATACACTCCCTGTCCCAATCACTCTCAAGGCATTTGCTCTTCACCTAAGCCCCTTGCATCAGGTCCTCCTTTTTTTCCCCCCCTCCCTCCCTTTTCCCCCCTCCCTCATGTGCCCTTGGTAATTTATACCTCGTTATTTTGTCATATATTGCCCTATTCGGGGTCTCCCTTCCCCCCTTCTCTGCTGTCCCTCTCCCAGGGAAGAGGTCACATGTGGCTCCTTGTAATCAGTTCCCCCTTTCCAACCCACTCACCCTCCACTCTCCCAGCATCGTCCCTCACGCCCTTGGTCCTGGAGGTATCATCCACCCTGGATTCCCTGTATCTCCAACCCTCCTATGTACCAGTGTACAGCCTCTGTCCTATCCAACCCTGCAAGGTAGAATTCGGATCATGGTAGTTGGGGGGAGGAAGCATCCAGGATCTGGGGGAAAGCTGTGTTCTTCATCGATACTACCTCACACCCTAATTAACCCATCTCCTCTCCTAAGCCCCTCTGTGAGGGGATCTCCATTGGCTGACACTTGGGCCTTGGGTCTCCACTCTGCACTTCCCCCTTCATTTAATATAATATATATATACACATACATATATACATATACACATAAATACACATAAATACACACACTTATATCTTTTTTTTTTTTTTTGCATGATGCCTTATATCTGGTCCCTTGGGCACCACGTGATCGCACTGGCCGGTGTGCTTCTTCCATGTGGGCTTATTTGTTTCTGAGCGAGATGGCCGCTTGTTCACCTTCAAGCCTTTAAGACCCCAGACACTATCTCTTTTGATAGCCGGGCGCCATCAGCTTTCTTCACCACATTCGCTTATGCACCCATTTGTCTTCAGCGATCCTATCATGGAGGTGTGCAGTCAATGATATGATTTTTTGTTCTTTGATGCCTGGTAACTGATCCCTTTGACATTCTTCATAGTTTGGAGCAGAGATTCTCAACCTGTGGGTCATGACTCCATTAGGGTGATGAACTACCCTTGCACAGGTGTGGCCCAATTCATAGCAGTAGCTACATTACAGTTATGAAGTAGCAATGACGATAAATTTATGACTGGGATTGTACCCACTACATGAGTAGTGGTATAAAAGGCCTGTGGCATTATAGGAAGGTTGAGAGCCACTGTCCTCGAGCAAGACAGAAATCTTGGCAGAGCAGAAAGGCAGCAAATGAGAGGCAGACCCCCAGATGATAGATTAGCGCCGTGGCTGCAGCAATGAGTGCAGACAAGAAACCACTGTGAGGATGGCACAGGACGGGGCAGCGTTTCATTATGTTGTGCGTAGAGTTGCTGAGAATCGAAACCCACTGGGCAACACCTAACAACAATCACTGTAGGACTCATGCTTTTCACAATATGGTGCTGTAGATCCTAAGAGAAACTCCTCTTAGTTTAGAGCAGTGGTTCTGAACCTGTGGGTCGCGAGCCCTTTGGGAGGGTCAAATGACCCTTTCACAGTGGAGGCCTGATTCATAACTGTAGCAAAATTAAAGTTACGAAGTAGCAATGAAAATAATTTTATTATTGGGGGTTCATCACTACCTGAGGAAATGAATGAAAGGGCAGTAGAGGGGCAGCAAAAGAGAGGGAGCCCCCCAAAAGTTGGATTAGCCTAAGTCTGCAACAATGACAACAAGCAAAATAACCACTGTGAGGGTGGCACGAGATGGGGTCACGTTTCATTATATTGTGTATAGAGTTGCTATGAGCCAGCACACACTCAAAGGCACCAAACAATAACAACAGGACTGTGCGTCTATGAATATGCTGAAGTAGACCTTAAGAGAAACTCCCCTTAGTTTAGACCAGTGGTTCTCAAACTGTGTCACAGTGCCTTTAGAAGACTAATGAACCTTTCACATGGGTGGCCTGATCCATAACAGAAGCGAAATTACAGTTATGATGTAGCAATGAAAATATTTTATGGTTGGGGTATCACCACTACATGAGGGCTGGTATGAAATAATAGTGGCATTCAGAAAGTTGAGAACCACTATTCTTGAGGAAGACACAAATCTTGGTACGGAAGGGCAGGAAAAGTGAGGTAGTTCCTAACAAGATGGATTACCACAGTGGCCGCAACAATGAGCGCAAACAGAAGAACCACTGTGAGGATCCACAGGGCAGGACAACGTTTCATTACATTGTGCATAGAGTTGGTATGAGCCAAAACCCACTCGAAGGCAGCCAAAAACAAGAAGAGGATTTGTGCTTCTAACAATATGCTGAAACATACCTTAAAAAGAAACTCCTCTTAGTGTAGAATAGCAGTTCTCAAACTGTGGGTCGTGATGCCTTTTGGGGGGTGGGGGGGAGAATGACTATATCACATGGTGGCCTGATCCATAAAAGTAGCATAATTTTAGATATACAGTAACAAGGAAAGTAATTTTATGATTGGGGGGGGTCACCAATACATGAGGAATGGTGTGAAAAAGTCGTGCATTAGGACGTTTGAGAACCAATGCCCTAGAGGAAGACACAAATCTGGGTACAGTAGAAGGTCAGCAAATGAGAGGCAGTCCCCCAAAAGATGGATTAGCACAGAGACTGCAACAATGAGCGAAAACAAAAGAAAAGTGTGAGGGTGTTAGAGGATGGAACAGTGTTTCATGATACTGTGCATAGAGTTGTTATGAGCCAACTATGAGCCAAACCCACTCGACAGCCCCTACCAACAATAAGAACAGGACTCGTGTGTGTAATAATATACTGAGCTAGACCACAGGAGAAACTCCTCTTAATTTAGAAGAGCGGTTCTCAACCTGTGATTTGTGACCACTTTGGTTGGTTGAACAACCCTTTCACAGGGTGACTAGATTCATAAGACTTGCAAAATTACAGTTATGGAATAACAGTAGAAAAAAACCTTTATGCTTTGGGGACCACCACTACACATTGGGAAGTGTATGGAAAGGTCGTAGAAATAGGAAGGGTGAGAAACACTGTCCTAGAGGAAGACGCAAGTACAGTAGAAGGGCCGCAGAAGAGAGGAAGTCCCTACAAGACGGATTTGCACGGTGGCTGCAACAATGAGCGCAAGCAAAGAACCATCGTGAGGATGATGCAAGACTGGGCAGGCCTTTATTATATTGTGCACAGGGTTGCTATGAGCCCAAACCCTCTCCACGGCCTGAACAACAATAACAGGAGGAATCATACATCTAACAGTATGCTCAACTAAACCTTGAGAGAAACTGCTCTTAGTTTAGAGCAGTCGTTCTCAACTTGTGAGTTGAGTGGTAAATCCTTTGTGGGTGTTCGAATGACCCTCCCATAGGCGTGGCCAGATACATAACAGTAGCAAAATTACAGTTATGAAGTAGCAACAGTATAATTTTTTGGTTAGGGGGTCATTACTACACGAGGCACTGTATGAAAGGGTCGTGGCATTGGGATTGCTGAAAACCACAGTCCTACAGGAAGACACAAGTCTTGATACAGTTGAAGGGCCGCAATATAGAGTCAGCCCCCAAATAGTTGGAATAGCATAGTGGCTGCAGCAATGAGCTCAAGCTAAGGGAACACTGTGAGGATGGCACAAGATGGGGCAGCATTACATTATATGGAGCATAGAGTTGCTATGAGTCAAAACCCACTCGACTGCACCTGACAACAAAACAACAGGACTTGTGTTTCTTATAATGTGCTGAAGTAGACCTTAAGAGAAACTCCTATTAGTTTAGTGCAGCGGTTCTCAACTTTTGGGTCACGAGCCCTGTTGGGGGATGAATGAACCTTTCATAGTGGTCGCCCAGTCATAACAGTAGAAAAATTAGAGTTACAAAGTTGCAATGAAAATAATTTTATGATTTGGCAGTCAGCACTATATGAGGAATGGTATGAAAATGTTGTGGCATTAGGAAGGTTGAGAACCACTGCCCTAAAGGAAGACACAAATCTTGGTAGAGTAGAAGGGCAACAAAAAATAGCCAGCCCCCGCAATTATGGCTCCAAAAATGAGCACTAGCAAACAACCTCTGACAGGATGGCACAGGTCTGGGAAGCATTTCATGATATTGTGCATAGAGATGCGATGAGCCAAAACCCCCTCCGTGGAACTTAACAACAATAACAACAGGGCTTGTGTGTTTAACAATATGCTGAAGTAAATCTTAAGAGCAACTCTTCTTAGTTTACAGCAGGGTTCTCAACATTGGGTCGTGAACACTTTCAGGAGGGGAGTGTTTCGAAACACCCCTTCACAGTGATGGCCTGATTCATAACAGTAGCAAAAGTACAGTTATGAAATATCAATGAATATAATTTTATGATTGGGGTCCACCACTACATTGGGAACTGTACGAAAGGGCCGCAGAATTAGGATGTGTGAGAAACATTGTCCTAGAGGAAGACAAAAATGTTGGTACAGCAGAAGGGCTGCAAAAGTCAGGCAGCCCCTACAAGATGGAATAGATGCAGCAGTGAGCGCAAGGAAAGGACCACAGTGACGATGGCACGAGATGGGGCCGAGTTTCCTTATATTGTGCATAGAGTTGCTATGAGCCAATACACACTCAAAGGCACCAAACAATAATAAAAAGAACTTGGGCTTCTAAGAATATTCTGAAGTAGACCTTAAGAGAAACTCCTATTCGTTTAGACCATTGGTTCTCAAACTGTGTGTCGAGACACCTTTGAGGAGACTAACGAACCTTTCACATGGATGGCCTGATCCATAACAGAAGCAAAATTACAATTATGATGTAGCAATGCAAATATTTTATGGTTTGATGTCACCACTACACGAGGAATGGTGTGAAGTGGTTGTGGCATTTGGAAAGTTGAGAACCACTGCTCTAGAGGAAGACACATATCTTGGTACAGAAGGGCAGGCAAAGAGAGGCAGTGCCCAACAAGATGGATTAGCACAGAGGCTGCAAAAATGAGTGTGAGCAAAAGAACCACTGTATGGAAGGCACAGGATGGGAAAGCATTTCATTACATGGTGCATAGAGTTGGTATGAGCCTAAACCCATTCGAAGGCACCAAACAACAGGATTTGTGCCTCTAACAATATGCTGAAGAAGACTTTAAAAGAAACTCTTAGTGTAGAGTAACAGTTCTCTAACTGTGGGTCACGACGTCTTAGGAAGGAACAATGAGCATTTCACATGGGTGACCTGATTCATAACAATAGCAAATTTATAGTTATGGAGTAACAAGGAAAATAATTTTATGACTGGGGGGTTCACTAGTACATGAGGAATGGTGTGAAAGAGTCATGACATTAGGAAGGTTGAGAACCACTGCCCTAGAGGGAGACATAGATCTGCGTACAGTAGAAGGGCAGCAAAAAGAGGCAGCCCACAGCACGATGGAATACAACAGTGGCTGCAACAATCCGTGCAAGCAAAAGACTACTGGGAGGATGGCGCAGGACAGGACACCTTTCCATCATATTGTGCTTAGAGTTGCTAGGCGTCGAAAGCTACACAACGGATTCTAACAATAACTATAGGATTTGTGCTTCTGACAATAGGGTGAAGTAGATATTAAGAGAAACTCCTCTTAGTTTAGACCAGCGGTTTTTAACCTGTGGTTCGCGACCACTTTTGGCGATCGAATGACCCTTTCACAGGTGTAAAATGATTCATAACTGTAGGAAAATTACAGTTACGAAGTAACAATAATGTTATGATGGGGGTCACCACTACATGAGGAACTGCATGAAAGGGTCATGGCATTAAGAAATTTGACAACCACTGCACTAGAGGAAGACACAAGTCTTGGTACAGTAGAAAGGCCACAAAAAAGAGGCAGCTACCAAAAACTTGGATTAGCACAGTGGCTGCAACAATGAGCGCAAGCAAAAGAAGCACTGTGAGGATGGCATAGGATGGGAAAGCGTTTCATTATATTGTGCATAGAGCTACTATGAGCCAAAACCCACTCGATGATACCTAACACCAATAACAACAGAACTTGTGCATCTACCAGTATGCTGAATTCTGTCTTAAGAGAATGTCCTCTTAGTTTAGAGCAGGGGATCTTCACCTATGTGTCGCGACCCCTTTGTGGATATGGAATGAATATTTCACAGGGGTGTCGTGACTCATAAAAGTATCAAAATTACAGTTATGAAGCTGCAATGAAATCATTTTATGGTTGGGGGGGTCACCACTAAATGAGAATCGGTATGAAAATATCATGGCATTAGGAAAGTTGAGAACCACTGCTCTACAGAAAGTCCCAAATCTTGGTATGAAAGGGCAGGAAAAGAGAGGCGGTCCCCAACAAGATGCATTAGCACAGTGGCTGCAACAATGAGCGCAAGCAGAGAACCACTGTGAGGATGTCACAGGACAGGGTGGCGTTTCATTATATTGTGTGTAGAGTTGCTATGAGACATACCCACTCGACGGCACCACCCAACAACCACAAATGGACTTGAGCTTCTAACAGTATGGTGAAATAGACCTTCAGAGAAACTCCTCTAAATTTAGAGCAGCGGTTCTCACCATGTGTGTCGTGACCCCTTTGGGGCTTAGAAGAACCCTTTACAGGGTTGCACTATTCATAACTTGTTACAAAACGAGAGTTACGAAGTAGCAAAGAATATAATTTTATGATTGGGGGTCTACCACTACAAAGGAAACTGTATGAAAGTGTCGAGGATTTAGGAAGGTTGAGAAGCACTGTCCTAGAGGAAGACACAGATATTGGTAGAGTAGAAGGGCAGCAAAGGAGAGGCAGCCCCTACAATTTGGAATAGCTCAGTGGCTGCAACAATGAGCGCAAGCAAAGAACCACTGTGAGGAATGCATAGGACGGGGCAGCGTTTCAGTACATTGTACATAGAGTTGCTGTGAGCCAAAATCCACTCGATGGCACCTAACAACAACAACAACAGGACTTGGGCGTCTAACAATATACTGAACTACATCTTAAAAAAACACCTCTTAGTTTAGAGCAGCGGTTCTCAACCTGTGGATCGGGACCTCTTTGGGGGTTGAGCTACCCATTCACAGGGGTCGGTATCTTCTTCATAGTAGCAAAATTACAGTTATGTAGTAGCAACGAAAATAATTTTATGAATGGGTGTTCACCACAACATCAGGAACTTCATTATAGTGCCAAGGAATTAGGAAGGTTGAGAACTACAGGTTTAGATGCAATACTGCATATTTTAACACACATGACGTTGGAAAATAAAAGAAATTGGGAGAGGACAGTAGTATCAAATTCCTATGAATCAGAATTGCTCTATATCATAGAGTAGCTAAGACAATGAGAAGAAATGACAAAGTCAAAGAGCTGAAGAGAAAATTCCATAGGACACGTGGCAACAGCTTTATGCTCTTGTTGGACCCTTGGGGCCTCCTTATCTTTTGTTGGCTTTCTAAATCCCATCCCCACCACTGTGAATAGTCTTCATTAAACTCTCTTTAATTAAACCTTCTGCATGGTTTGTTTTCTGCTGGAACCCTCAGAGATATCATTTAATTTTCTTGATTGCAATTCATCTCTAGCATACAGAAATCTTTCAAGAGTTTGTTTTATGTGTTGTTTTCATCCACAATAACATTTCCTTCCAGATTTGTTTGTCCTTGAAACATGATCAATAGTTCTTTCCTCTCCAATGAAACCCAAGTGATACGCTGCCTGGCTGCCTATGAAGTTCATGTGTAGTCTACATGGAGATCCCAACCATTCCCTAGACAAGTGTTTCTCAACATTCCGAATGCCATGTTTCTTTCATACAGTTCCTCAGGTTGTGTTTACCCTGATCACAAAAATTATTTCATTGCTAATTCATCACTGTAATTTTGCTACTGCGATGAACCAGGCAACCCCTGTGAAAGTGTCATTGGACCTCCAAAGGTGTCGTGACCCACTGGTTGTGATCCACTACCTTAGACCAACGTATGGCCCGAGGGCTGTATAGGGCCCCCCAAATAATCAATAGCTACCAGCATCAAACATCTCACCAATGAGAAGCATTTGTAGCCATCACCTTAGGGGTGAGTTCATTAAATATTTGACCTGTATGGCCCCATGAATAATGTGATAAATCACCACAAGGTCCTTGGCAGAAAAACAGTTTTCCAGCTCCTGCTCCAGACCAAAGGTTCCCAAACTTATTCTGCCTACTGCCCTCTTTTCAGAAAAAGAAATTACTCAGGACCCCCTAGCAATGAAAGAATTTTGGACTATAGCCCACCATCCAGGATAAAATGTAGATATCTGCTTTGTAGATCTCTGGATTTTTCTGTGCCCAGTAGGTGGGTGGTGTTGGCCACTTTGGGAAATGAGACTCTAGGAAAATCAGGTGTGTTTTCACTCTCTCTCCAAGAATTTCAGTTGAGAAGCAAGATGTGTCTTGAAAGAAGTGTATCCAGATTGCTCCTTAGAGGCAAGGATGGCTAGACTTCATCTCACATCCTTGGGCATCAGGAGCTATGAGGAGCAACATCATGGAAAAGGCCATCATGCTTGGTAAAGGGGCGCCCAAAAGTGGAGGACCCGCACCAAGATGGATGGACACAGTTTCTACAACAACACACTAAAGCATAACAATTGTGAGACTGGCACAGGAGCAGGCAGTGTTTCTTTCGGTTGTATGTAGGGTCGCCACGAGTTGAAACCAACTTGACAGCATCCAACAAAACCAGATGTGGAGAAAGCATGGCCTGGTCTGTGTACAGTGGACCCACCGAGGTTCCTCATCAGTTGTGTTTGAATGGGCCAGGTGCTCTCACAAACCTCCTCTTCAATAGACAACTTAGAATGTTTTCTTTCTGCCCAGGAACCATCCTGAAATTTAAAATGACCATTTGACACTGAGTTGATTGCGATTCATGGTGAGTCATAGGACTTTCAATCGGCATAACCTTTCAGAAACAGATGGCCAGGCTTTTCTTCCAAGGTATTTCTGGGTGCGCTTGATCCTCCTCAGTTTCTGTTAATGGCCAAGTGTTTTAACCATTTGTACTCTCCAGGGATGACTCGCAGCTCTATTTATCCTTAAAAGTGACATCTCTCCTCTCTTTGGAAAGCCATGGCAATTGTTCTGTTTCAGTAGATTTACCTTCTTTAAACATAGGAATGACATATACTTCTACTACCTCACAGAAAATGTCAGAAACTCGTAGCTCTCATTTAATAATGGCGTGGGTGATTACATATTGGGCTGCTAATCCCAAAGCCAACAGTTCAAAACCACCAGCCACTCTCAGGGAAAAACATGAAACTTTCCAATCCTATAAAGTTACAATCTCAAACACCCACAGGACCAGTTGGACCCTGTCCTATAGGGTAGAACTCAGGTCATGGGGAATCAGAGTGGATTCGATGGCAGTGAGTTTGGTTTGGTTTTTGGACTCCCCTCCTACCACAATAGCTCACAATTACTAAGTGCATGTTATGTACTAGTGTTCTAAGCATTGCATGTACATTCACTCATTTCATCCCACGGGTGGTGGTGTGGGTGAAGCATTAGAACTGCTCACCAGAAGGTCGGTGGTTTAAACCCACCAGCTGTTCTTCGGAATCAAGATGGGGCTGTCTGAGCTCATAAAAATTTTCAGGGTCGGACGTCTGCAGGGACAGTTATTACTTTATCCTGCTGAGTTGCTATGAGTCTGAATGAACACAAGAGAAGTGGGGTTTTGGTGACTTTTGCAACCCCTTTAAGAGGAGCACTGGCGGGGCAATAGAGAAGCCCTTGACTATTTACCACTAGCTCAGCGAAACCCTCAGCAGCTTCCCATGAGAATGATGCCTCTATTTGCTCCAGTATCAGTCACAGCCTATGGGAACGCCTACAGAATGTTTCCACTCTGTCCTCCAGCTCACTATGAGTTGGAATCGACTGACCCATTGGTAGTGCATCAGCTTCCGTCTATAGGTGATAACACGAATGCACAGAGAGGTGAAGCCATCTGGCCCAGGGGTAACCAGGTTATCCAAGGGGGAGCTGGAATTTAAATCCCAGCAGACCAGCCTCAGAGACTACAGGCTTAGCTCTACCGTCTGCTGATATCTGGACTAAGAGTGGTTGGATTTTGCCTCCTTTTCCCTACACATCATCTCCACTGTCCCCTATCAAGCAAAATTAACTTGAGCATTGAACAGGCACCCTCCAGCCCTGCCCGATTGCACACGCGCAGGTTAGAAAAGGATGGGGAGATGACTGGGCTGTTTTAGCTGCCACCTCTACTCCCACTGCGCCAACACACCCACAACGAAGTCAGAGAAAGAATTCTTGGCCTTGTAACGACTCCTCAGCCATGACACCTTGGAGAGAGCCAAAGCCAGTCTCTTGGACACCCACTCGACTGCTACCTGGGAACTTCCCATGGAGCACTTGGGGACAAAGGAGAGGGAGCACGCCTGCAATGTAATTAACATTATGACAACTTGTTCCCCCCTTGGAGAACGACACCATTAGGTGCTTCAATTGTACATGAAATGTAAATTACACGACTCAGGGGTATCACGTCTGAGCAGCCATGATGCTAAGTGACGAGACTCTCCATCGAGCAGCCCCTCCCCAAGCAGCAGGAAATAAGAAACCCAAGCCCCGAGGCCGACAGCTGAGACCGAGGTCCTGTGGTCTTTGAGTGTGCCTACTTCACAGAGCCCAAAAGGGAGGATCTTTCCGGGTTGCCTGGATGCCAGGCTGGGATGTTCCAGCCACCTGCTGTCATCTCCCTGGCCCTCCCGTTTTCTTTAAAGGGAGTCAAACGCTGGACAGCACTCTATCCTCTCTATCTCTCAGAAAATTAGGAAAAAGGGGTGGTGGCTGTGGTTGTGGTAATATCCGTCTTGCTAAGGAGATTTGGTGATGCTGTGGGTTAAGCATCGTGCTACTAATCTCATAGCCAGTAGTTCAAACCCACTAGCTGCTCTGAGAGGGAGAAAGATGAGGCTGTCTGACAATGGACAAATTTATAGTGTCAGAAACCCACAGAGGCAGATCCAAACTCGTCCCCCAGATTACTTCCATAGCCATTCTGCCTCCCATTCATTACTCTGTCTGGCTCAATTTACTCCGTGTTCACTCCCTGGGCAGCCACCCACTGTTCCCTACACCCTTTCACCACGAACTCTCTGGACACTCCTCGAAATCAGCTTGAGACACTGGATCAGCCACACTTCTTTGTGGCCCATGAAAGAACTTTCCAAAACCTCATGTCACAAGCAGGTCCACTTGCTTTTAGAGAGGAGGCATAGGCGAAATTGTATGTTTCCACCTTGAGAGATGCAAGCACCACCATGTACAATTAGTAGGTGACCACCAGTGTGTCACTTTTGTGGTCACTACACATCTCCTTTGGGGACCCATTTGCCCCTCTCCTAGCACCTTGAACCCTGGTGCCATGGCTAGACTGGGATGGGAAATCCATGTGCTCAACCAGGAACTTCCAGGTGGAATCAGAGTCACTGTCCCCTCTGCAGAGCCTCTGTGAGGACAGGGAGTTTGGAAACAGCCTAAATCTGCAGTAGGATAAATTTAAGAAATGATCACGCATTTACCCTAATGTCAACTGTACAAATCCCACAACCACCCTTCAAGTGCCCTGCTACTGAGCAGAGCCAAAAGCAGGTAGAGCCAAAACCTACATATGGGTACAGGAAGACCTCTGGAAGGTGTCCCTGTGGGGGGCCAAGGAAGGGGGAGAGTGGAGTTGAGGAGGCTCAGGGGCTCAGGCTCAGGCTGGGAAAGAGCCAGAGTTCCTAGTTTGACTGTCTCTTTGTTTCTCTGCCTAACCACCCACCTCCCACCCAGTCCAGGAAATTCTTTGAACAGGGCCCACAGGGTCAGAGGTGAGAGCTGTCAGTTCCTGTTACTACCCTGACTTGGGAAACCTCTCTCATTCTGGAAATTCATATATTTTCTTGGACTTTGTTCAAGATCCAGGTCAAGGCTCCCCTCCAACTTTTCTCACAGAGGCACTTGGTCAGAATGGCAAATAGCCCTCAACTGTGCCATGCACTCCGCCTCTTCATTCCCTGGTCCCTTCGAACCATCTGCTGCAAAAAAATCACAAAACAGCCCGATGGAGGGCAGGTTGGTGCTTCTTTTTCGGACTTCCCTCTCGTTCTTTCTCTGGTCGCATCATCATTCCAGGTACAGTAAACCCATTACTTTCCAGTCAATTCCAACTCATGGAGACCCTATGTAAGTTTTCCAACATTGTCCAACATTACTGGAACAGAAAGCCTCATCGTTTTCCTTGAAGCAGCTGGTGGTTTGAACTGTCAACTTTGAGCTAGCAGTTCAACATTTACATGACATCCCTTCAGAGTGGTGCGTCATAGTCTGCAGACACCGTGGGAAAGAATCATTCTTCTGCCTTATTTTCATAAGGTGGGATTCTAGGTAGGCAGGTGTGACGCAGGTGTAACTGGAATTCGACTTGATGGCAACAAACAACAACACTGATGTCATTGTTTCGGGACTTGGGAACTGAGACCTCTGAGACATGGAGCTAAGTAACAGCTACTTCTGGTTTGTTAGGTACTTCATTGCTGAGCTCTGTTCTAGATACTTGGAATACAGCTAGAAGGAAGGTGGCATCTCTGTTCCTGGGGTTGAGAGATGAGAGGGGTTGGGAAACTTCCTGTCCTGTTAGTAGTGGGTGTAGACATTGTTTCTGCTGTTAGATGCCATTGAGTCAGTTCCAACCCCTAGCCTCCCTATGGATAATAGAACGAAACACAACCCAGTCCTGCCCCATCCTCTCAATTGTTGTTATGTTTGAGCCCCTTGTTGCAGCCACTGTGTCAATCCATTGGCTGAAGTTCTTCCTCATTTTCATTGCCTCTCTGCTTCACCAAGCAGGACGTCCTCCTCCTCCAGGGACTGTTCTCTCCCTAACAGTATGTCCAAGGTACGTGAGGGGAAGCCTCACCACCCTGGCTTCTAAGGAGTATTCTGGCTGTACTTCTAACTCACATTTGTTTGTTTTTTGGCAGTTCATAGTACTTTCAATATTCTTCACAAGCCTCCCAATTCAAATGCATTGATTCTTCTCTGATCTTCCTTTTCAATGTCCAACTTTCACGTGCATAGAAGGCCATCGAAAATATGACTAAGATGGCTTTAGTCAGGTGCACCTTAATGTAACATTCTTGCTCTTAAACACTTTGAAGAACACTTTTGAAAGAGGTATCTGGCGGCAGCACGCGGCCCCTTTAAGGGTGAGGAGGAGGGGCGCACTGGTGGAAGCCCATGGCCCCTTTAAGGCTTGGCCTACTTGTCAGCAGCTGGAGCCTATTGAGAACATGACAGGAGGCCAGCCAGCACTTCCTATAGAGGTCAAGGGCTCAGGAGCTGAGCGAGCCAAGCTCTGACGGCTGTGAGCCAGCCTCAGAGCCGCACTGCCTCCATGGGCCATAATGACCTGATGAGCAAGGCCTAGGACTTGAAAGACTAGATGTGGCCTGTGCAGCCTTCCCGCCCCTTCCCAGACTCCTGCCCACCAGGGAAGGCCTTGCCACCATGACTCATGATGTGGGTCTGCAGCCCACCAGGCACCTGGCCAGCCACCAGGATCCCCGCCCTGCCCAACTGACCCACCCAGGACCACACTCCAGACCCCCTGCCCCCACCCTGGGCCTGCTCACCACCAAGATTCTGCCCTGGGCCCGCTGCCCACCCAGGAACCTGCATCAGGGCCCTTGCCAACCCTGGGTCCAGTCAGGCTGAGCACACACCTGGGATCCCTGTACCAGGTCCCTGCCCACCTGGGTCTGGCCCTGCCACAAAGACCCTGCCCGAGGCCCTCTGCCTACCCAGGAAACACCCTCTGCCCAGCTAGCCCCTGGCTCATCTGGGCACTGCCCCAGGCCCCCTGCCTGCCCAAGATCTTGTGTTAGCCTGACTGGCCATGGAGGATGGAGGGGAAGAGGGACCCTGCCCAGGCCCCTGCACCCCATCCCACTTGGGATGCCCTGGGTTGGTCCAGGCCCAAAGGTGACTCCCCTCCCCCTGGCCCACATACCCAGAACTCCATTGGGACCACTGCTTACCTGAGGCCTCCCCATCAAGGGCTTGGGATATGTAACCCCAGCCTGGGATGGGCTCATAGCTTGCTAGAGCCCCATGTCACTCTCCTTAAGCCCCAACTGCTTAAGATCCCTAGAAAGTGCCTGTGGGGGCCCTTGTTGAGTCACACTCAGGTTGTAAGGGGCTAGGCTGTAGCTCTTGAAACTTGTCTTCGCCATTCTGAACCTTTAGGACATTGGTCCTTCCGCAGGGCAGTTCTACAGAAGTGGCAGGGAACTCTATTCCCGAGTGGAGTTTGCCAGGTTTGAGTGGGAGGTGCCTTGGCAGGGACCCCACCTTGGGAGAACAGCCCATCTCTCCTTTCTCTTTCCCAGCTGAAAAAAAGAAAAAAAAAAAGAAAGAGATCTCAAACAGCAGATTTACCCAATACAATACATCCCTTGAGTTCTTGACCGGGGCTCGCATGATCATTTCTTATGGACTCCAGAAAGAAGATAGCCCTGATCACTTCAGTCTTTTCTCCATTTATCATGATCATGTTGTAGATGACAGGGTCATAATTACATATAAATATGTCCCTGGTACCCAGCTCCTGGGGAGTCCCAAACAACTTGATGTAAAGAAAATAAGAGAGAGAAAACAAGCACTCTGAGCTCTTGGTTGGAAGGACAGTCCTTTGTGAATAGAGAGCTGCAAGGATATTGGAGTTCCTGAAGGGGGGCAAACAGTTCCACACACAACTATTTAACAAATCATTTGCGGTTGGAACCCACCCAGGGACACCATGGAGGAAAGGCCTGGCAACCTGCTTAAAGCCTATAGTCTTGAAAGTCCTATGCAATGCACACATGGGGGCACCATGAGTCAGAATCAACTCTCTCATAACTGTTTTGGTTTGGGGCGAGGAGCTATTAGAAGCAGTGGGGTATAATGTTGAATCCCAAAAAAGGAAGGATTTGTCACGATTAAAGTGACTTCTGACCAAATTACTAACAATCATAGGGACTTTTGTGGGAGAAAGATGAGGATTTCTACTGCTGTAAATATTTCGTGTCAAAAACCCACAGACAGTTCTACCCTGTCCTATACAGTCGCTGACTTGCTGTCAACTGGATGGCATTAAGATAGCACCTATCTGCTGAAAGGTTGCCATGCGGAAGGACTTGTGCCAAGTCCATTATGGTTATGCCTATGATCTTTGTGGGAGACAAAGCCCTGCTTATGTTTAATGTCTCTGTTGTCAGATCGCTCCATTGTCCAGTCCTGGCTCTATGTCCTTTGAGCTCCATGACCTGGGACAAATCATTGAACCCCCTTTGCGCTGCCATGTGTAGAAGGGAAGTGAAAAATAGTGCTTAGGTTGTGTGTTCGAGGTTGAGATTGAATGCATCAATAGATAGAAAGACCTTGTTGTTGTTGTTAGTCTCCAGTAAGTCAAATTTGACTCCTTTTGACCGTAGGTCTAATAGGACAAATCACTGCCAGACCTATGCCATCTTCCTGCCCATCGGCAGGTTTAAGGTCATTGTTGCGGTTATGGTGCCAGTCCGTGTCATGAAGTGTTTCCCCAGATCCACATGATGTCCTCTTCTCGCAACTGGTCTTTCCTAACGACATGACCAAAATCAGCATGACAAAATTTTGCCATTCTCTCTTCTAGGAACATTCTGTGAAGAGTGTCCTGGCTCAATTTCCTCCAGGACTGATTTGCTCTTTCTCCTGGCCACACACAGTATACTCCACACACGGTCTTTGCCATCACTGCCATTCAAATGCCTCAATCCTTCTGAGAATACTGGTCCTCACTGTTGTCCCCATTAGAAACTCCATTTCTCACAGCTTGCTTCAGACCTGCTGAAGTGGAATCTGAGTTTCTGTTAGGCCCCAAGGGCATTGTATTTGTGTGCCTGCTAGAAGCACGGCTGGGGAACAATATCTGGCCCATAGTAAGTGCTGTATAATTATTGGTTGTGATCAGTGTCATTATTTATTACTCCATCTAATCTTTCCAGCACACTCACAGGTCAGGAAACCAAGATTCTGAGCATGTCAGTGACTTTGCTGAGGCTACCCCTCAGGAGAGGGCAGGGGCTCCATGCAAATCGAATATAGGATCAGGCCAACATTTGGATCACTCTGAATGGAGACACAGTCAATGCTCATTAACCAGTCACTCCCCATTGCTTTCGTCACCCAATCCTTATCAACTGTGACTCTGCTTGCTGTCTATGGATTTCCCTATGGATTCTGCATATTTTATATCAATCTCATTATGGTCTGACTTGTTTCACTCAGCAGAAGGTGTTCAAGGTCCCTGCATGGTGTAGCATGTTCCAAAACATCATTCCTTTTTAAAGGCTGAATAATATTCCATTGTATGACTTAGATATTGTTTGGTTTATCCATTCTTCGGGCCCCGGCACTTTGATAATAGTCACCTTTCAGCTATTGTGGGTAGTGCTGCAGTGAACTTGTATACCACTATCTCTTTGAGTCTCTGTTTGTTATTCTTTGAGGTATACGTTTAGATGTAGAATTGTGAGGTGGTCAAGGATTTCCTCTTCCTTGGATCCATGATCAACGCTCATGCAAGCAGCAGTCAAGAGCTTAAAAAATGCATTGCATTGTATTGGCTAAATATTCACAAGACCTCTTTAGAGTATTGAAAAGCAGGGATGTTATTTTGAGAACTAAGGTGTATCTGACGCAAGCCATAGTATGTTCAAACACTTCCTATGCATGTAAAATGTGGAGATTAAATAAGGTAGGCCAAAGAAGAATCGATGCATTTGAATTATGGTGCTAGGAATAAAGAACCATAGAAAGTACTATGGACTACCTGAAGCACCAATAAACTTATCTTGGAAGAAGCACAGGCCAAATGCTCCTTAGAAGTAAGGATGGCCAGATTTTGTCACCCTTTGGACATGTACTTTCAACATGTTGTCAGGAGAGACCAGGCCCAGGAATAGGACTTCATGCTTGGTAAAGTGCAAGGGCAATGGAAAAGAGGAAGGCTCTCATGAGATGGATGGACATGGGGGCTGTAGTAATGGGCACAAACATAAGAACAATTGTGATGATTGTACCGGGTGGCGTTGTGTTCTGTTTGACATAGGGTTGTTATGAGTGGGAACCAACAGGACCGACCCTAACAACAATAGTAAATCTCTGACTTGTTAAGAAGAAACAAGCATTTTTCATTTCCTCTATGAGCCAGGCACTGAGAAGACCCTGAAGGTCCAGATAGAAACAGCAATTGGCCCCTACCCATGATGGGTTCCCAGTCTAGGGGTGTGGCAGCAGATCTCCACTTTTGGATGAGACCTATGCAGCCCCCTTGGGGTTCTAGTGGGTGCTGGAGAGACTCAAGTTAACTTTGCCTTTCTCTATACCCGCCTTTAGGGAATTGGAAGAACTTTAGAATAAAGCATCCCCCGAGATTTCTGTTGCACAATTAGACAAAAGGAAACCAATGGTGGCTAAAGAGAGTGAACTGAGAATCCAGAGCTGTGTCTGGGTCCTTGGCCATGCAGCCATCAATCAGCAGAGTTGAGTTCAGGAATCAGGAAGCGAAGATCATCAATATCGGGATCCAGTAGGTATAGAAGGCATAGCTTCAAAGATAAAGAAGGATAAACCCTCTTTCGCTTTCAGGAGGAACTCACCCAGGGAGAACTCATTCAGGTGGGACTGCACTAAAGCCTTAGAACTGGGAGGGTCCATAGGAGCATGTTTACTGCCAGAATGGTGGCTTCCCATTCAAGAGCTTCTATCATATTCCAGCTCATGAATGCTCTCCGAGTGCCTTGGTTCTTTTGCTGTGACTTCTGTGGCATCACTTGAAGTCTCCATCCCCTCCCGCCAGGAGCAGTGGCAGGAAAAATCTATTAGGGAGAAGTGAGAGAGTGAGCTAGGAGATATTCCGTACACAGATTGCAGTCTCCTTCAGCAAAGGCCCTGTGGGGTGGGGACTTAACTTTTCTGATTCTCTCCTGTTAGAAGTCAACACGGAGCTAAAGAAGCATGAATGGAAGAAAGCAGGATGATGAGCTGACAGCTTTTCCATAAGGAAATAATAGCCAGAAGGGCTCCAAGTTGGGATGAGGGGATGTTGGGGAGGGGAACACACGTGCTGCTACCAAGAGGAGAGTGAGGAGCAAGAGACCAGTAGAGGCTAGTCTCAAAGCCATCTCCAATAACATTTCCCCAACAGGCTGTTTTCCTCTCTCCACTCTAAACACGTCAGCCTCCACCTCCACCAAGCACCAAAACCCCCAATGCAGTCTTTATCTGCCCATTCCTCCCACCAATTGGTCCAGGTTGCTATGGGAACTATGGGAGTAGTAACGGGTTCCCTCTATTACTACCTACCTCCCTGATTTCAGCACAGATCAATCAACCCGTCCCCGCAACCCCATATCTAAGGGGAAGGTTCTAGGGGAGAATAAGAAAAAGATAGATTCAACACAGGACAAGAACAATAGTGAAAAACTTACAAAGAGAGCGAGTGATGTAATTCCAGAGTATTAGTCAATTCCTTTTGTCCTTCCAGCTACCATCCTCTCGCCCAGCTTAACTCCCTGAAGGAGGAAGGATCTCTCAGTGGGTGTCTGCCAAGGTGAGGTTCCAGGCCACTTGGGGGCTTCTGAGGGTTCCCTTCCAAATTTGCCTTCCCTCCCTTCAAAAGAAAGTCACTGGAACTCACCAGCCAGAGTTGGCAAGGCTACCACTGAGTTGCCCAGTTAAGGTTTATGTCCTGGGGAAGACTGTAGCTCACAAAATGCCTTCAAGGGATTGTTTCTTCCCTACAAGCTCTTCCAGAATCTTGTCATTCTGCATCCCAAGTTGGAGTCTATGTTTCCTCCTTTGAACCCATGCCGGCCTTATGGCTCTCCAGGAGTCAAGTTTGGCAGGTGAGGTACGGTGTGACTTCTGAGGTAATACAGCTCCCACCTGGCTCTTTCTCTGTACAAGACCTCGGAGTCCAGTCCCCTTGCTGTGAGGAAGTGTGATGAAGAGGCCACATGCAGATGCTGACACTAGTTCCTCTTAAAGTCCCAGCAAACACCAGTGGCCATTGTCAAGTACACCAATGGGGAAGCTGTGTGAGATGTCTCCATCATAAGCCATTGCCAGACGGCAACCGCACAGAAGAATCTGCTAGCTTAGTACTGCCAATCCCCAGAACCATAGGAAATGATGACTGATGAGGAAGATAATAAAGACTCCAATTTTGTTTCAAACTGGAAGAAATGTGCTGCACAGCACCGGAGTTGTAGCTCTGGAGCCACAGTCGCGATGCAGATGTATTAAATAATTTATTATCTAGTGATTGTTCCTGGTCCTCACCCTTCCCAGCTTCCCTGTGCCCACCCAGTTCAAGCAGCTGCTTCATCACTTATTCTGTAAAAGTATGTGAGGGTAAGTCAGAAAGCATTACTCTAAAACCACAGACACTTTATTAAGCAAAAATATCAAAATGTGAAGTGACTGTTTCTAGACATAGCCGCCATCTTGATCTACATCCGGGGAGGCAAACTTTTGAGATAGAAGAACCTACTTTGTCTCTCACAACAATTGAAACATTCTTTGAGATAAAAAAATATATTTTTGCAACTTCAATCACCATTATCTGAATAATAACTGTCCTTGAAAAGGTTTCCATTTTACTTCAGAGCCACATGCA
The DNA here is from genome assembly GCF_050624435.1 of Tenrec ecaudatus. Lineage (NCBI taxonomy): Eukaryota > Metazoa > Chordata > Mammalia > Afrosoricida > Tenrecidae > Tenrec > Tenrec ecaudatus. The sequence continues at coordinate 87,786 of NW_027457553.1, read as the reverse complement.
TGGACCAAGAGACCCGCAGTGTATCCCTGACCCCTGCTCTATAGACTTCAGTAATTGTTCTCTGAGGGATTCTCTGCTCATATACACTTCTAGTCACACGACATACCATGACCAACAGGGTTGTTCAAACCCTCTCCAGAGATTCTGCAAGGGTGTGTTTGTGTGTGTGTGTGGAAAAAGAACACGAAGTCAGAAGACATCCAGAGATTATGGAAGGGTATGAGTGTGAATGTGTGTGTGTGTGTGTGTGTGTGTGTGTAAAAAGGACACGAAGTCAGAAGCCCTCTACAGATTCTGCAAGGATGTGTGTGTTTGTATGTAAAAAGGACATGACTTTAGAAGCCCTCCAGAGATTCAGCAAGGGTGTGTGTGTGTGTGTGTGTGTGTGTATAAAGGACAAGATGTCAAAAGCCCTCTAGAGATTCTTCAAGGTATGAGTGTGAGTGGGTGTGTAAAAAGGACACGAAGTCAGAAGCCCTCTGAAGATTCTGTAAGGGTGCATGTATGTGTGTGTTTGGAAAAAGGACATAAAGTCCGAAGCCCTAAGGAGAATCTGGAAGGGTATGATTGTGAGTGTGTGTGTGTGTGTGTGTGTGTGTGTGTAAAAAAACACGAATTCAGAAGCCCTCTATAGATTCTGCAAGGGTGTGTGTGTGTCTGTGTGGGTGTGTGCGTGTAAGAAGAACAGGAAATCAGAATCCCTCCAGATATTCTGCAAGGGTGCGTGCATGTGTGTATATGTGTGTGTGTGAGTGTGTATAAAGGACACGAAGTCAGAAGCCCTCCAGAGGTTCTGCAAGTGTGTGTGTGTGTGTGTATGTGTAAAGGACAGTAAATCAGAAGCCTTCTAGAGATTCTGCAACGGTGTGTATGTGTGTTTGTGTGTAAAAAGGACACGATGTCAGAAGCCCTCTAATGATTCTGCCTGGGTATGAGTGTTAGTTTGAGTGTGTGTGTGTGTGTGTGTGTGTGTGTAAAATGAAACAAAATCAGAAGCCCTCTAGTAATCCTGCAAGGGGTGTGTGTGTGTGTGTGTGTGTGTGTGTGTGTGTGTGTGTGTGTGTGAAAAAGACATGAAGTCAGACGCCTTCCAGAGATTCTTCAAGGGTATGGGTATGCATTTGGGTGTGTGTGTGAGTGTGTGTGTGTTTGTGTGTGTGTGTGTAAAAAGGACCCGAAATCAGAAGCCCTGTTTGTGAACCCTGGCTCTATTCCTTAGTGGCCATTATCTCTCAATTTTGGATGCCCAGATACCTGAGGGTGTCATGGTTCTGTGTTGGGGTTCTAACGGCAAGGACAGCAGTTAGGCCCCACCAGGCACTCCAAAGGAGAAAGATAACACTTTGTGGTCCCCTAGATAGTTCGTAAAAGAAACCCACAGGGGCAGTTTTGCTGTGTTCTGTAGGGTCACTATGAGTCAGAATCGACTCAGCGACAGTGAATGTGGTTGAGTGTTTGAGCACAGTTCCTTTCATCCTCTGTGCAGGCAGCTCTGTTTTAGAGGAGTTAGGCCAGTCCCATGTATTAGACTCTCCTTCAGAGCAACGGGGCAGGTGTGTGTTTGCATGTTTCTAAGGTCATCTTGTTTTTCTCATTCAAGGGATGTGGAGAGCAGGGGTCTTCAAATCGGTTTAAAGAGAGAAAGGAGATAAAAAAGAGAACAAAGAAAAAGAGGGTGAAAAAGGATTGGGGGGGGGGGGGCTCTGAGGAGAAGAGGGCGTTGCTCAGGCTTCTAAGGCTGTCAATCAGCCTGGTAGCCAGCTGTGAGCTTACCTGGTGCACCTCCAAGATCCCAGAATCCCTAGTTGACAGTGGAATTTGCATAGCGAACTTGCTCATTGAGCAGAGCAGGAGGCCTTTGTCTGCAGAAGAGACCAAGCCCTGTGCTGCAGCTCCTGCTCCCATCTGCAAGCAGTGGGGTCCAGATGCGGGTCCTGTGTCTGCTTCCTGTTGTAAAAGGCAGTGTTGGGACAAGTAGCCTTCTACTGAGTCTCTCCTCCGTCTACGCAGTCGACCCCCCTACCTGGGGGAGCAGGCTCCAGGCTTGCTGTGGCCAGCTAATAGCAAGTAGTAGGCACAGCGCTAATGAAGAGAGGGGAAAGCTGGGCAGAGGGCCTAAACCTGCTGAGCGCCATGGCCCCTGAGACACTGGCGAGCTGTTGACTCCCAGCTCCTTGTCCCTGACTCTTACCTGCCTCCCTCTCTCGAGTTCACTCTTCAATTTCAGTCTCCATGCAATCTCACACAGCCTTGCTGCCTGACTGGAGAGGGAGCCTGGAGGCTGTTAGAATGGTGCTGCTCAGGCTCTTTGGGCTAAAGAGTCTGACTTGGGCCAGCAGCTCCATGAAGTTCCCTGCCTCAGGCAGTTTTCTGCCCCTCCATCCCCCTTAGTCTCTCTGCAGGCCTGGCCCTGGGCACTGACCTTCCACTTGCTTCCTCATCCAACATGTGGAGGGCTGGCTCTTGCCAAGTACACACATGGGTGCAGACATGAGAGATCCCACTCTCTCCTGGAAACCAGGAGGTCTGTAAACAAGGGCACAGCTGAGGCCTGTTCTTACCCAAATCATGTGCATCCTTCTCTCTGCCCATGCCCTGGGGTAGGGACAAGGGCTCTGGGAAGACTGGCCACCCCATCACTATGGGGCATGGCCCGATGGTGCTGGTACACAGGGCACTGGGCAGGCAGGGCTCCCTACAGGCCCTTGCACCGTGTGGGGCTACAGAAGGGGAGAAAGGCAGACGAGTGCTGTCAGGAGCCAGCTGCACTCTGGCAACGTGGGGTCCTCTGGGCTGGGCCACTGAGGTGGGGTGCTAAGGCTGTGCTCCCCTCCTCTCCCTCTCCCCAGGTGTGTGGTTGTGCTCTTCAATCCCCGGAAACACAAGCAGCACCACATCCTCAACAGCTCCAGGTAAATGGGCTCTGGGGATTTGGAGTGTCCCACCTTTCCCCAGGGACGGCCAGAGGGGTGCCACCTGCTTCTCTGTGGCATTGGGCCTGTTGGGCCCCAGGCCTGCAAGGGAAGCAGCACCGGGAGGGCGGGTTTGCTGCCCTTGTTTTGAGAGGGGACTGTGAGAGGCCAGACCTGAGCGAGGCTGCCAGTGCCCCTCTTGAGCCTGCCCCCATTCCTTTCAGGAAAACCATCACTGCCCTTGCCATCTCTCCTGATGGCAAGTACCTTGTCACTGGCTAGGTGAGTGAGGAAGGAAGCTCAGGCACTGCAGAGGGGGTGGCCTGGCCTTAGCAGAGGGTGACAGCATGCGGCCCGCATAGGACTGGTGCCAAGTTTGACTTTCTGTACTGGTGTCCACTTTGGGTGTTTGGTCTGCCCTAGAGCAGTGTTCTTAGGCTGTAGCCTGCGTCAGAAGTGCTATGGTGGCCCCGTAGTACAGACTGCTGGCTCTCGGGCTCAGCAGGTCTGGGGTGGCTCTCTTCAGGTTGCAATGCTAACAAGTAGTTCCCGATGAGGCTATAGCTGCCAATTTGGGAACCACATTTTGGAAAACACATCCTTAAAACATTCCTTATCCCTGGAGTCCCCCTGCTGGTCACAGTGTGGAACAGGGCTGCCCTCCCATAGACTTGCACTGTGAGGTTGTGGGAGCAAACCGCAGGAGTGGTGGTACTTTCCCATCCAAATCACGCCAGGAGCCCATCCCTGGGAGTCCCTGTTCCCCAACACTGATCACATGCCCTCCATGGGTGTCCTTGATTCCTGTGCAGGCATATTAGGTTAGGTGTCCTTCATTTATATGCAGGCTCTTGTCCAGTGGCTGGGAGGGCCAGGCTTCCGTGCATGGGGAGAGAGCTGGCTGCCTCTGGCCTTTACTTCAGGGTCTTCGGTCCCTGCAGAGTGGACACATGCCTGCTTTGCGGGTATGGGACGTGTCAGAGCGCAGCCAGGTGACAGAGCTTCAGGAGCAATAAGTATGGCGTGGCATGTGTGGCCTTCGCACCCAGCGCCAAGTACATTGTCTCAGTGGGCTACCAGCATGACATGATCGTCAATGTCTGGGCCTGTAAGCTGAGTGGGCTGCTGGCCTTAGGACAGGCGGGGCTGGGAGGGGAGCCAAGAAATTGCTGACCGGTGGCCTTCACTTCCGCCTGCTGGCCTCAGTCCCTTTCTAGAGAACCCTGAGCAGAAAGGAGCAATTGGGTATCTAGGATGCTGAAGAAGGGGCAGAAGGAGAGGTCAATTTCACAGCTTGTCTAACCACCTTCAGTGTGTAAGTTTCTTTTCCCTCAGCTCCTAGAAGCAGAGCCTTGATTTCCCTTGACTTTATCTCCAGAAAAACATTGTAGTGGCTTCCAACAAGGTGTCCAGTCGGGTGACAGCAGTATCCTTCTCTGAGGACTGCAGCTACTTTGTCACTGCAGGCAACCGGCACATCAAATTCTGGTACCTCGATGACAGCAAGACCTCAAAGGTGAGGCAGCAAGTAGCCACTATGGTGGGGTCTGCTCAGATGTGTTCCACCTGCGTCCCCTTCTGCATGCTCAAAAGCCCCTTGGAAGTCTCAGCTGGGCCAGGTGCTATGTCAATCTGCAAGGGAAGCCTTCTCCCTCTCTCCCCAGGGCCTGCTTTCCAGGGGGTAGCCTGCAGGGTGGGTGGGTGGCACCTGTGGTGGGTCTCCACAGGTGAATGCCACTGTGCCCCTGCTGGGCCGCTTTGGGCTGCTGGGGGAACCTGTGGAACAACCTGTTCACTGATGTAGCCTGTGGCCGCGGGAAGAAGGCTGACAGCACTTTCTGTATCACATCCTCCAGGCAGCTGTGCGAGTTCAGTGACCGGAACTGTTGGACAAGTGGGTGGAGCTGAGGGTAAGTGAATGCTTTGTCGGCACCCTCCCGTCTGTCACTTCCGGGCTCCAGGGCACCTGAGTCTGCATGCACGCTGGGGGAGAACCCAGGCAGAGGAAGGTGTTTGGGAACCTCTCTGCTCGCTCCTGCTCTCTGTCTCTGCCTCTTCCTCTGCTTTCCCCTTCTAATCAGCACAAAGACAGCATCACAGTAAGTGTGCTGGCCCTGTCCACTGTCTCTGCTGCCTTTCTCTTGGCCGGCCTTTTCTGAGTGTGTCTTTGCCTAAACCTCAGGTGCCTTATAAGGCTTGCTGACTCCTTCCCCCTAATTGCACGGGGCTGTGGGCCCTCTGGCCAGCTGCTATTAGAGGGAGGGGCATTGAGGGGCTCCGGCCAGGGCAGCTGGCCTGCCTTGCACTTGTCCTTGCCTCTTGGCTCATGGCTGTTGAGGTGTCGGGTGAAGGAGTGGGCTGACGCCCTTGCTGACTGGGGCTTCTGTGCTCACAGACCACAGTGGCCCACTGCTTCTCGGTGAACCAGGACTATATCTTCTGTGGCTGTGCTGATGGCACCCTGCGCCTTTTCAACCCTCCAACCTGCACTTCCTCAGCAAGCTGCTCCGGCCCCATGCCCTGGGGACAAACATTGCCAGCATCACAGAGGCCAGGTGAGCGCTGTGGGTGGGCCCCTGAGTCCTGTCAGAGCCCCACTCTGTGCCAGGCTATCCTTGGCATGCTGCAAGGAGAGGAGGGCACACATAGACCTATGGGAAGACCCTTGCAGTCAAGCACAGGTGGGTCTTTTAGCATTTCTTGCTCACTGTGGGCAACCGAGGTAATCTGAGTCTGCCGTGTGGTAATGCATTGTCCTGTAAAGACCACAGCTAGGACAGACGGGCAATTCCTTAGGGTTTCTGAGAGAGACTGGAAACCTGATGGAGCAGGACTTTCACATTCAGGGTGGTCCTGGGTAGCAGCTACGGTAGGAGGGGCTTATTGTAGCCTCGGGCCTTGGGTTGGGTGATTGCAGGAAGTGAAGTTTTGCTCTGGTTTCAGTGCTGTCAGGAAGCGGGGCAGTTCTGCAGTTGGGTATATTAATTTCTCTTTCAGGGCAGGAGGGGACTAAATCTGCAATTGGTAGGAAATGATATATGACCATGGTTGTGGCTTGCACAGTGTCCTTCCTTGTCTTCTGACGTGAGTCTAGAAGGGCCTGACATCTGCTTGGCTGCATCACGTCCACACAGTGTCCCTGCCTGACATTGGGGACTGTGAAATAGCTTGTGAGAGCCCCATGGTAAGGAATGCCAGGCCAGCCGCTGCGTTCTTTCTCCAGTGACTGCTGGCCAACCTGCTGCTCCTCCCTTGAGTGCCCCATTTCATTAGCGCTCACTCACCAGTTTGCCCTGTCTGCCCTGGACACCCCGCCCCACTCTTTCCTCAGTCACCTTTTCGCTGGAGTGGCCAATGCGAAGTATCCGGACACCATTGCCTTGACCTTTGATCCTGCATATCAGTGGCTGTCTTGTGTGTATAATGACCATAGTATTTATGTCTGGGATGTGAAGGACCCCAAGAAAGTGGGCAAGGTGTATTCAGCTCTGTATCATTCCTCCTGCTTCTGGAGTGTAGAGGTACGTGGGCCAGGTCTGCTGAGACTGACCGTGTTTCCTGGGCTACCATTAGGAGCTGGAGTTCCTCAAGTGTGGAATTTGTTTCCTCCAGCACCCTTACTCCCCCAGCAGTGCCCCTGGGTCCCTTCGTATCTGTTAATTGGCTCTGAGGATGGGAGGGGATTTTAGTACTGACTCATCTCAGACGTTTTTCAGTATGCCCCTGTGCAGTCTTAGCTTGGCCTCTTTGGACATGTTCCTGAACTTGACCAAACCTTAGTTTCTGCAATTGTGAAATGACATACCTGATGCATTTGATTTTTACGAAAAGGAGACAATGAAAGTGGGAGATTTAGAATGCCTAGTACTTACTAGGTGCTTGGTTAATGTATATTCCTTTACTTGTTAAAGACAAGAGCTAATCATTATGACTTCCTTGCTATGGGATAAGCCTGGGGCTAAGTCTTGACCAGCCTTTTCTCTACTCTCATTCCGTCCCATCTCTGTGGGCAGCCAAGGTCTGATCCGGGTCCCTCTGGTCCTTGTGCTCCTCCAGGTCTACCCTGAGGTGAAGGACAGTCAACAGGCCTGCCTGCCCCCGAGCTCTTTTATCACCTGCTCTTCCGACATCACCATCCGCCTGTGGAATACAGAGAGCTCTGGGGTGCATGGCTCCACCCTGCACCGAAACATCCTGAGCCATGTGAGCCTGGTGCCCCCACACCACAGTCTCAGGATCTGGGTCTCCAGACCAGACTATTCCAGATGTTTCTGCAAGTGTATGAGTGTGTGTGTGTGTGTGTGTGTGTGTGTGTGTGTGTAAAAAGGGCACGAAGTCAGAAGCCTTCTAGAGATTCTGCCATGGTGTGTGTGTGTGGTTGTGTAAAATGAACAAGAAGTCAGAAGCCCTCTAGAGGTTCTGCAAGGGTCTGAGTGTGAGTGTGTGTGTGTTTGTAAAAAGACACGAAGTCAGAAACCCTCCAGCGATTCTGCAAGATGGTTTGTGTGTTTGTGTAAAAAGGAAACCAATTCAGAAGCCTTCTAGAGTTTCAGCAACGGTGTGTATGTGTGTGTGTCGGCAAAATGGAGAAGAAGTCAGAAGCTCTCCTAAAATTCTGCAAGGGTAGGAGTGTGAGTATGTGTGTGTGTATAAAAATGACACGATGTCAGAAGCCCTCTAGAGATTCTGCAAGGTTGTGTGTGGGTGTGTGTGTAAAGGACACGAAGTCAGAAGCACTCAAGAGATTCTGCAAATGTATGAGTGTGTGTGTGTGTGTAAAAAAGAACGAAGTCAGAAGCCCTCCAGAGATTCTACAAGGGTGTGAGTGTGTGTGTGTGTGTGTAAAAAGGACACGAAGTCAGAAGCACTCAAAA